>NC_084839.1:39572909-40851761 GCF_033115175.1 Lepus europaeus | reverse complement strand
TAAATCTTACAAAAAAAAATTAGAATTCCCAGCCAGACAACTGTTTCCAGTCCTCAGTGACAACAAGAGTCCAACAAAATCTAGTTTGCTTGATATTTTCTAACAGCAGGGGCCCTCAAAAAGTTCATAGACAATTCATATTATGAAAAAAATTATGTGTGGATTTCCAAATGTTTTGAACCAAAATAAACTTGTCTTTTAAATTTGTCCATGAGTTTTTGAAGTAACCTTGTATCTGGGTTTTACTTCACTAATCTAGAAACAAACCATCACTTTGATTGCACATTAACTTTGAAAAAGTTTCCATTCTTATCTCCCAGTTTTTAATGTCATTAACATTTTGCATTCTTTCTGACCAGCAACCCTTAGCAATTTATAGTTTTAAAAGAGGCCAGATCTTAGAGAATGAGAGTATCTTAATTTTTCAGAGTAACACATTTAAGAGAAAAAAAAAATGATTTTGTTATCTCTCTCTTATCCACCCAAAAAAACATTTAAGAATATATTAACATATCACTCACAGAATTTCAAGATGACACAACTCAAAGGATACTAATAAATGTAAGTCACCAAGAGCTGACATTTGCATGACCTAAGCTTGTGTACGGTACCTCTCACTTATGTCTACTGACATCCAGGAGTAAACCCTAAGGGAGTTGTTTTGAGTGAGGGTTTCTGTATGTCTCTTTGAATAGGAATACAAAGTGACAGAAAAATAACTCAAAATTGCTATAAAATGAATGGTATTTCCAAATGCGCAAGCAAACAACATGCACTTTAATATAACACATTTCTTCTTATTTGGCAGTAAGTTAAAACATATGTTGTTTGAAGTTTATATAAAATGGATGAAAAGGTGTTATTTGTGTTAAAAATGAAACCAAATTACTAAGTGGTTTAAAATCCATGGCTTTTATTATCCAAATGTAGCCAGTTAAAAGTAATGTCACTTGAAGAGTAAAAATAAATTAGGGTTAACAGTTACTGGTTTGCTTGTTTTTTGATGAAGGAAATAAACAAAGTAAAAACCTTCGAAAATATGCACTTAGTCATTACAATTTCACAATTTTCTTTAACACAAATCCAAAAAACAAACAACAAAGAAATTTAGTTACTCCTTAAAATCAAGTACAAATATTTTTTTCCTGAAGGCTTTTTCTTCTACGAATTACCAAAGAAAGAGCTGTCAAAAGCTTAGTCACACTTCAAAGAAAAGTCAATGGCAGCAGGTAAATATCAGATGGTCAAAATGTCCTCATCAACTTACCCTGGGAAAAAGTCTCATGAAAAAGAACATCAACAAAAGAAAATATCATTATTAACAAACAATTATTTTGCCATCAATAGTTTGATTAGCACTCTGCAAAACAAAAACAAGAATACAATATCAAGTTGTTTATACTCAAAAGAAAGAGCGAATAGATTTTTTTAAACAAGTTGGAAGAGTAGAAGCTTATAACTAAAACTTTAAAAGTTTTGGACAATATAACCAGAGATATTTGATTCTTAGGCCTAAGAATCACTTTTCTTCTAAAGTCTTATAAGATTTTATAACTCAAAGTAAGTCATATTTTTTTTTGGCTATTGCTGAATACAGCTAGAAAATTAAGATGTCTTCAAAACATCAGGTAACTCGGCTCAAATAATTAAAATTTAAAAAAGCATATACTTTTAAAATAAATCATTAAAGTAGATCCAAAACCCTTAAGGGAATGCCTATGTCTTTATGTATTCTGTGAAGAATTGTATCCTAATTTAAGTGCTGATTGATATTAAATAAAAAATACTTTACTGTGAATTGTACCATCACCACTGACTGGCAGTGTAGATGGATGCTGTGGTGAAGAAAAGCCACCTCTTGAAACATTATCACTACTGACATCAGCTCCAAGGAAAATTCATCAAGAGATATCATTTCTAATGGTATTTATTTATTTATTTATTTATTTGAAAGGCAGAGTTACAGAGAGAGAAAGGAGAGGCAGAGAGACCTTCCATCCACTGATTTACTCCCTAAATGACCACAACAACTGGAGCCAGGCCAGGCCAGAGCCAAGAGCCATAAGCTTCTTCTGGGTCTCCATATGGATGGCAAGGGTCCAGGGACTTGGGTCATCTTGCTATCAGAAGAGAAGCAGCCAGGACTTGAACCAGCACCCACATGGGATGCCGGTGCTGCAGGCAGCAGCTTAACACACCGAAACACAGTGATGGTCCCAAGAGATATCATCATAATAGTCCTTTTGCCCTCAGTTATGTTGGTCCAAAATACTCTCAGATGTAAAACACCTTAGCTACATTGCTTACCATGATTTTCTTTTTAATTTCTAGAACATTTCTCACATTTCTATTCTTATCTGGGAATAAAAGTAGTTGAGAAACATGAAATACTTCTGAAACTTTAATATTGTCCATGTTGGAAACAAATACTAACCATCAAAACATAGAAAAATTTTTAAAAGTACAATTTAAGTTTATGGAAGCTAATGTTCTAAGAGGAAACAAACTATAAATCGTTGACTAAGCTTCATTTTCAAATATGATCTGCCTTTGTTAACTTTTCAAACAGGTGTTAGAACATACTGGTGTACATACTCCTTTATTCTCATGTGCCAGCATCTATATAGACCAGGGATGGGAATGTCCAGCCTGCAGGCCAAATGAGGCAGGCAAAATCACTGGGTCTGGCTCTACCAAGGCAGGTGAGACTCGGAATTCAATAAATCTATAGCAGGTTAATTTTTTTAAAAATACATTGATTTTATTCAAAAGGCAGATTTATAGAAAGGGAGAGACAGAGCGGGGGCGGGGGGTGGAGGGAGAGAGACAGAGAGAGCCTCCATCCACTGGTTCACTCCAAAAATGGCCCCATGGGCCAGGGCTGGGCTAGGCCAAAGCTGGGAGTCAAGGGCTTCTTCCATGTCTCCCACATGAGTACAGGGGGTCAAGGACTTGGGCCATCTTATCCTGCTTTCCCAGGTACATCAGCAGGGAGCTGGATCAGAAGTGGAGCAGCCAGGACTTGAACTGGCGCCCATATGGATGGGTTGCCAGTGCCACATGAAGCAACTTAAGCCACTGGACCACAGCACTGGCACAGAGCAGACTAATTTTAGTTGATAATTTTATATGGCCCACAAATGATGTTATAAATATCCAAATGGCCCTTAGCAGAAAAAAGGATCCCCACTCCTGATTATAGACAAAGCAGAATTCAAATGCTTTCTTTCTTTTTTTTCTTTTCTTTTCTTTTATTTTATTGACAGGCAGAGTGGATAGTGAGAGAGAGAGAGAGACAAAGGTCTTCCTTTGCTGTTGGTTCACCCTCCAATGGCCGCCGCGGACGATGCGCTGCAGCCAGCGCACCACGCTGATCCGAAGCCAAGAGCCAGGTGCTTCTCCTGGTCTCCCATGCGGGTGCAGGGCCCAAGCACTTGGGCCATAGCAGAGAGCTGGCCTGGAAGAGGGGCAACCAAGACAGAATCCAGCGCCCTGACTGGGACTAGAACCCGGTGTGCCGGCGCCACAGGTGGAGGATTAGCCTATTGAGCTGTGGCGCCGGCCTTTCTTTTTTCTTTTTTTTTTTTTTTAAAGATTCATTTATGGGGCCAGCACTGTGGCACAGTGGGTTATTCCTACGCCTGAGGTGCTGGCATCCCATATGGGCACCAGTTCTAGTCCCAGCTGCTCCTCTTCCATTCCAGCTCTGCTATGGCCTGGGAAAGCAGTAAAAGATGGCTCAAGTCCTTGGGCCCCTGCACCTGTGTGGAAGACCAGAAGAAGCTCCTGGCTTTGGATCGGCGCAGCTCCGGCCGTTGCGGCCATCTGGGGAGTAAACCAATGCATGCAAGACCTTTCTCTCTGTCTCCCCCTCTCACTGTCTGTAACTCTGTCCCTCAAATAAATAAATTTTTTTTAAAAAAGATTAATTTATTTATTTGAAAGTCAGAGTTACAGAGACAGAGAGGGAGAGACAGAGAGAGAGAGAGAGAGAGAGAGAGAAATCTTTCATCTACTGGTTCACTCCCCAAATGGCCTCAATGACCAGAGCTGGGCCAATCCAAAGCCAGGAGCCAGGAACTTCCAGGTCTCCCAAGTGGGAGGAGTGGCCCAAGGACTTAGGCCATCTTCTGCTGTTTTCCTAGGCCATTAGCAGAGATCTGGATTGGAAGAGGAGTAGCTGGTACTTGAATCAGTGCCCATATGGGATGCTGGTATTATAGGCAGTGGCTTTACCCACTATGCCATAGCGCCAACCCCCAATTCAAGTACTTTCTAAGAAGCATCATTTCAAGAACCTTTATTAGTTTGAGATGTAAAATGTTCAACCTCTGCCTTTTTTCCTTGCCCTTCAAAATTAAGTGAACAGTAAAAATTATAATAATGATCTAGATGCTAAGCCTCATACCTGTATTACTCAAATTATTAACTAGTACATCACATTTCAAAAGTTCGGTCATGTAAAACCTGGACTTCACATGAATCAAAGTTAGTTGCACTAATTCTGGCAACATAATGGAAAAAAAATAAAGAAAACATTTTCTGAATTTTTATACTTTACAAGATTTTATTATAAAATTATTGATAGTTTCAAATAATGATTTATTCTCATGACACTTTTAAGGCAACTGGTTACCAATTAAACAGAGCCCATTCTACTTTAGGGGGCATAATGAATAAAACAAGAGTGGTAAGACAAGTGTATGGTCCAGGCCTTACTATCACATGAATATAAAAAAGAAGTCATATGTGTAGTCACAAGAAATACATTCACAGGAGCCGGTACCATGGCATAGTAGGCTAAGCCTCCACCTGTGGCACTGGCATCCCATATGGGCACCAATACGTGTTCCAGCTGCTCTTCTTCTGATCCAACTCTTTGCTATGGCCATGGGAAAGCAGTAGAAGATGGCCCAAGTGCTTGGGCCCTGCACCTGCATGGGAGACCTGGAAGAGGCTCCTGGCTCCTGGTTTCCCACTGGCCCAGCTCTGACCATTGTGGCCAGTTAGGGAGTGGGCCAGCAGATGGAAGCTCTCTCTGTCTCTCCCTCTGTCTGTAACTCTGCCTCTCAAATAAATAAATAAAATCTTTTAAAAAAAGTAATACATCCACTGGGTTGAGGGACAGTCACTTATCATAGTGCACTGAAATGAATAAATGATACAATTATTCCTTGACTTGCTTAATTAGATTGCTTTTCGTATTAAAAAAAAAAGTTAATGTATTAAGTTAAAAATATTGCCTCTCAATCAGAAAAATTACTTGTAGCTTAGACAGCACCTTTCTTAGCTCCTCTAATAATGACTCTGTCCTTTGTTCTAGACCCTGTCTAGTCCACTTGGGCCTCATTCCTTTGTAATCATAACCTCTACTCTACCACCAATGGCTCTACTCCCAACCTGTGTGTACTGATGGTCCTCTTCCCCACTTAATGCTGTATAATTGTTCAGACCTGGTTAAGGCCACTCTTAGGATCATTGGTTACTATCCTCAACCTGTCTTTTATGACCTTGTCTAAATATGATCAGAGTAGGGGAACTTGGAAGGCTTCCATAGCCTTGGCAACTCATGACGACAGCCTAGGGTGGTTACTGGCGCCATAAACTAGAGTGTCAATTTGTTGGGTCAACAACAGGAGCCACTGTGCGCTTGCTCCTGATGTGGGATCTCTGTCCTTAATGTACTGTACATTTTGATTTAATGCTATAACTAGTACTCAAACAGTATGTTTCACTTTGTGTTTCTATGTGGGTGCAAACTGTTGAAGTATTTATACTAAATTGATCTTCTGTATATAAATAGAATTGAAAATGAATCTTGATGTGAATGGAAAGGGAGAGGGAGCGGGAGAGGGGAGGGTTGCGGGTGGGAGGGAAGTTATGGGAAGGGGAAGCCATTGTAATCCATAAGCTGTATACTGGAAATTTATATTCATTAAATAAAAGTTAAAAAAAAAAATTGTGTAGCCCTCTTTTTGGCATTTTCTTTTTTTCAATATGTTGGTTAATTCAATGGCATAACAAGAGGTAAGATGTGGTAGGAGTGGTCTACCATAGTAGGGAGAAGTACTTTTTTGATTTATTTTTCAAAAGATTTGTTTAGTTACCTTTTGAAAGAATTACAAAGAGAGGAGGAGAGAGAGAGAGAGAGAGAGAGCGCGCGCGCTAGCTCTTCTATCTGCTTTCACTCCCCAAATGGTCACAATGGCCAGGGCTGGGCCAAGCTGAAGCCAGGAGCCAGGAGCTTCTTCCAGGTCTCCTGAGTGGAGGCAGGAGCCCAAGCACTTAGGACATCTTCAGCTGCTTTCCCAGGCACTTTAGCGGGGAACTGGATCAGAAGTGGAGCAGCTAGGACTCAAACCAGTGCTGCAGGAGAAGTATTTTTAATATTGGCATTTTAATTGCTGGCACATGATGATAATTAAAAACTTGTCAACTTTTAATTTTATTTATTTTTAATTCTCTAACACATACATTATCACTCTAAACTGGACTTCTGCCACCATCCCTTCCAGCTGTTCGTATGCCCTGCTGGAAATCTTAAAACACAGAAACAGTTAACACTTTTTCATGAGCTCTGGCATATTCTGTATTTGCTTATCATTCCTAAGCAACATCAACACTGTTTCCTTTTCTTCCTTTTACTCCTTGTGAGTATTCAATTTCAAGCATTTTATAAAATAATTGGTAAAGCTGAATTTGGATCTATTGAAAGTTAGACCAGGAACGGGGAGAAGAAAAACTAAAATATGACTCATCTAGTAAAATACTGTTCTCAGAAAAAGTTGTAACACTTGAAAAGCAAAATACCTTAAAATGCAAATATTCAGAGTTTTCAGTTTCTAGAAAAGTGATAAGTAAGCTGTTGAAAATTAAATAATTGAACACTTGGAAGAGTCTGATTCAAGAGTACCTAACTACCACAAAACAGGCTGTATACTTTTCCTTTTCATTCATCAAATCTGTGTGGAAAGGGCTTTTCATGTTTCTCTGCATTAAAAACAAAATTCAATAATATAACTAGACGTGCATCTTGTATGTAGATTCTACTAAAAAAACATTGTCCTTATGTTAAATGGATATGTAATAAGACATAGCCATTATCTGTGAAAGTTTTTAACTTCATTTTAAATTCTTGTTTTTTTCCAATAGTCCAATTTTTCTAAAAATTTCCATTATTTTTTCAATTTTTCACAATTCATACTCCTCCCAGCAATTCATTTATAAAATTCAGTTTGTTTTCCTGTCAGTTTTAATTGGAGTATTACAACCCACGATTATACTTGTATCTCATTAATTCATTCTAGAGTTCTACCACATCATTACATAAAAAGTATTCCATGGACAAACAAATCTGAAAACATCAGATTAGAGAAAGAGTAAACACTTTCCAAAGTAAGTCATACATCAAAACAAGAAAACACTTCCTAGTGAGATCAGATCAATTTTATAAAAATATGAGATGTCACTAAATATTTTAAATACACAGAATGGGACTAGTGCTTAACCTAGTGTTGAAGATGTCTGTGTTCCATACTGGAGAACTGAGATTCAATCCCGACTGCCCTGGCTCCTGATACCAGCTTCCTGCTAATGCAAACCCTGGGGGCAGCGGCTGAAGTAACTGGACCTCTGCCACTCACTTGGGAGACCTGGGTTGAGTTTCCAGCTCCTGGCTTTAGCCCTAGCTCAGCTCCAGCCCAATCCCAGCCACTGGGGGGTTTTGGGAAGCAGGTGGGAGTTCCCACCCTCTGTTCCTCTGTGCCTCAACAAAAAAGTAAGTAAAACTTAATAAAACTAAGGTTTCTCTAATTTGAAATAAGTATCCTTCCATTTAAAAAGTAACCTATCTCTATCTTTCATAACACAATTAAGTATCTGTAGTTATTAAAAGCACAAATGTTTTAATTATTTACTCACAAATTTACACATTTCATAACCCTAAAGATAGACAACTGATAAATAAGAAAAATGGAGATCAGATATCATATATATTGGCATGAAACTTATACAGCAGTCTTCACAAAGTTCATGGAAAGCATCAACTTTTTAACCTAGAGGTTAAGACACCAATTAAGATGCCCACATCCCATACCAGAATGCATGGGCTTCATACCTGGTCTTCGCTCCTGATACCAGCTTCCTATTGATGCAAACCCTGGGAGGCAGCAGCTCAAGTAATTGGGTCCTGGCCACTCACATGGAAGACCTGGATTGAGTTCCCAATTTCCAGATTCAGAAGGGCCTGGCTGTTGCAGGCATTTGAGAAATGAACCAACAGATGGATCACTCTCTGTCTCTTACATCTGTGTGTATGTGTGTGTGTGTGTGTCTAAGTATCTTTTTGCCTGTCAAATAAATAAATACATATTCCTGGAAAAATAGAATTAAAATACATGTTTATTTTGTTGAAAAAAATCTTGAAATCCATGCAGTTTTTTCACAATGTGCGTTTTCATGGACTCTTTAAAGACCCCTCATGTTTCATGCCATTCTTTAATATATCAAAAATACTTCTCATACAGTCATATGTATGAAAAGCCTATTTTAGAGCTCTCTTACATACTACAGAAAGTTTTACAAAGCTAACATGAACATGAGGCACAATGTAAAGAAAATACTGGAGAGTGGAATGTGGCCTCTGGGCCATGAATATGAAAATCTACCTGCTGAGGCAGAGATGTGGAGTTAAAGCCTTGAGAAAAGGCAACCACTGAAATCACTAAAGAGCTACTGAATGGAGAACTGTGGGAATTTCTAACCTAAAAGGCCTTATGGTCTTCTGCCCATCCATTTGAATGCAGAAAATGATGAAATACACAGACTTGCATCCATTTCACATATCTCATCCCACAATAGATTTTAGATCTGATTGCCTTCACGCATGGTAAATAAAAGAATTACATTTGTTCTCATTCTAGTTATCTAGTTTTTGGCATTGCCATTGACCAGTTTATACCTGTGGCATGATACAGACATTTGTTCTTATGACTCCCATGTCAAAACTTCAGTTTTTAAAAAACACAATTTGAGAGAAAGTATACCAAATGTAAAAATATGAAAGTCAAGCTGGATTCTCTATTTGATTATAATTACCATTATAGTCCACATTTCAGCTGTATATAATAAAGGAAACACCAAAAACTCAAAACATTTGAGAAACTATTATCTACAATAACTTTAAGTTATTTTCAGTTATAAATTATTCAAGAATGAGTTCAAGATATCACTATCAGGAAAAAGAACTGATTTCACATTTCCATAGGGTAACTTCAAGGCAACCAGACCGTTACTGTGAAAAGAAAGTATTTGTTCTAGAACCAGGAATACCAAGCCTTTTCAAATTTTTACTTTATTGTAAAACTTTACTACAACAACCAAAAAGGCAAGTGCCTATGAAAATTCCCAAATCCTTCATCACAATTTTTAGTGCAAACAAGAATTATAGATTTCTTTTTTTTAAGATTTATTTATTTGAAAGTCAGAGTTGCACAGAGAGAGGAGAGGCAGAGAGAGAGGTCTTCCATCTACTAGTTCACTCCCCAATTGGCCACAGTGGCCAGAGCTGCACTGAACAAAAACCAAGAGCCAGTAGCCTTCTCCAGGTCTCCCACTCAGGTGTGGTGGCCCAAGGGATTGGGGCATCTTCTACTGCTTTCTCTGGCCATAGCAGAGAGCTGGACTGAAAGTGAAGCAGCCGGGACTTGAATCAGCACCCACACGGGATGCCAGCACTGTGGGCGGCCCTGAATTACAGATTTCAACATGATAAAGTCTATGAAATAAACACAGGCACTTCATGTGTTGTGAACATCTGATTTATATTCACTCAAGTACTTGTTTCATTCAGTACCAGGCACCGTGCATAAGGCACTGGGATTTTAATTGTAAATAAGACGGACAATGTCCCTCCCTCAGGAAGCTTACAGTGAAGGGGAGTACACCAAGAATTAGTAGTGTGGCCACACAGATGGAAAGCTTCTGTCACAAACAGATGAGACAGGCTAGGCTTTCTGGAGGGAGTGGTATCTATGCCTAACAACTGTATTCAAAACTCAAGAGCTTTAAGCTCCTGGCCTTCATCATAGACACCATCCCACGTCGGTGAGGAACGACAGCCCGCAGCATCCGCAGACTGTGTCATTCAGTACAGACTCTGAGTCTGTGGCAGCTAAAGACTGAACCACCTCCCCCCAGACAGAAGAAGAATCTCTAGAATTCCTTATCCTCACCTGGACTGCTTTTCCTCTCATCTCAACTTGAAAAGCTTGGAGAAAACTCCTGTCACTGCTTTTTAAGTTTGTTTTCTGAAGTGCAACTTAACAAACAGAAAAGTGGCGAAATGAAATCACAACTGAAAGAACTGACACACAGTGAACCCTCCCGCGTGATCACCCCAGTTCAGGAAGTGGAATGCCCCCAGCATCGCTGCAGCTTCCCTGTGCCCTTTCACGTGGCCCCAGGTGTGACCGTTATCCTGATCTCTATCCACCACTGAGTCCTTTTGCCATCCTTTGAACTTGATAGAAATGGAATCTTATAGGGTGCATTATTTCAAGCCTATCTTCCTTGACCACTGTTTATGAGATTTATCCAAGATGTGTGGAGTAATTTATTCATTTTCTTTGCTTTTATAGTATTCTGTTATTTGAATACACCACAACTTGTTTGTCTATTCTAATGTTGACGGACACTTATTTCCAGTGTTTAGCTGCCATCAATAATTCTGTGAACATTCTCGTACATGTTTGGTGCACATATACACACAATTCAGAAGGGTTTACTACACCCAAGAGTAGAATTGTGAGGTAGCAGGGTACACATTTGTTTGGTTTTAATAGCCACTGTCAAACAGTTTTCCGAAATGGTTTTACCATTTCCAGGAGTAGGGCATTGAGTTTCAGTTGCTCAACCTCCTTATCACATATGATTTTGTCAGTCTTTTTAATTTTAGTCATTCAGTTGGAGATGCACTGGCATTTTGCTCTGGTTTTCATTTGCATTTCCCTGATAACTATTTAGGCTTAGTATCTTTTCTATTTTTATTGGTCACTTAGATATCCTGCCTAAGAAGTGAATGTTCATGCCTTTAATTTGTGAAAGTAAATTCTTTTTCTTGTTGATTTGTAAGAATATATTACATCCTGAAAACAAGTCTTTAGGCTGTATGTGTTGCAAATCCCTCCTCCCACTCTGTACCTTGCTGTTTCACTTTCAAAACCATGTCCTTTGGAAGCAGTAGTTACTAATTATAATGCAGACCAATTTGCCAACTTTTCTGTATGGCTATGTTTTTTTGTCCTGTTTAAGAAATCTGGGGAATGGTATTGTGGCATAGTAGGTCAAGCCACCACCTGTGATGCCAGCATCCCATATGGGCACCAATTCATGTTCTGGCTGCTCCACTTTGGATCCAGCTCTCTACTAATGGCCTGGGAAAGCAGTGGAGGATGGCCCAAATCCTTGCACCCCTGCACCCATGTGGGAGACCCATAAGAAGCTCCTGGCTCTTGGAATTGGACTGGCCCAGCTCTGGCCATTGCAGCCACTTTGGGATGGAACCAGTGGATGAAAGGTCTCTCTCTCTTTCTCTCTCTGTCTCTCTTTTCTCTCTCTCCCTGTAACTCTGCCTTTCAAATAAATAATCTTTAAAAAAAAATCTTTGCCTACCTCAAAGTCATGAAACTACTCTTACATATTGGTTAGAAGCTTTACTGTTTTAGTTTCACATTCAGAATTACAATCCAGTTGGAAATGATACATGTATATGATATGAGGTGGAGGATCATGACTTATTTTTCTCTACCGGGCTATTAAGTTAGATCACAATGTTTTATGGAAAATGCCACTCTCCATGACTTTACAGAATTAGCTATGTTATAAAATCAACTTTCCACAAATGTGTGAAACTGTTTTTGACTCTATACTGCTTCATCAGACTCTCATAAAAACTTACACTAATACCATATTATCTTAATCATTATAGCTTTATAAGAAGCCTTTATATCTGGCAGTGTAAGTCCTCCAACTTTCTTCTTTTTCTTCAAGATTCTCTTGACTACTACATGTGCTTTGCATTTACGTATAAATATTAGAACCATTTGTCAATTTCCACACACACCGAGAAAGACCTGTGGTTCTACCCAACTCTGTTTCTGTTCTGCTCCCAGTCCCTCACCTCCCTTCTAATACCCTCAGGTCATTTTGGAATGTGTGTCTCCCATTAGAATTTAGGTACTCATTCCTGTATAGCAGACATTGCAATCCATGGAAAGTGTTTTACAGTGAAAGCTCATGGCTCTGCTTAAGGAGCAAGCCTTGATTTTTAGCAACTTGCTTCAGTCCCTGAGAGACTTTTCACAGAAACATATTTTTTAAAGAGACAACTATTCAGACTTCTCTTGAAATATATTTTTATGATAATTGCCAGCATAATATACTTTGAAAGTCTCAGAGGATATTCAGAAGTTCCATTCATATCACCCTTGAAAATCAATGAGAATCATAACATTGTTAGAATTTTATAATGCAAAGGGTCTTCAGGGGTTACTCCTTTTCTTATTAAGCCCAGTAATGTAGTCAGTTTTATGCTGCTCTCATAAAATACCGCACACTGGGTAATTTATAAAGAACAGAAATGTATTTTGCTCAGATATGGAAGCCGGGAACTCCAAGGTTGAGGGGCTGCAACTGGTGAGGGCCTTCCTGCTGCACCATATCACAGCACAGGCATCAGGTGAGTGAGACAGAGATGGAACTCATGGCTGTAGGCCTTTTTAGAGTCAGCTTTAATTCATTCATGAGGCTGGAGTCCTTAGGACCTAAAACATCTCCTATTAGGCTCCACTGACCTACATTGTTATTTTGGGAGTTAAGTTTCCAAAACATGAGTTTTGGGGGACACATTTAAAACATAGCGCTCACTTTTACTTAAATACTGATGTCTAAAATGAGTAACTTATCATAAAATTATTTTTTGTTTCATATGATTATGAGAACTGCAACCGCATTATTTTCCCTTAGAATCATAGCCACAAGATTGCCTTTCAAATGTTCTTGCACTCTGAATTTTTTTTTTTTTTTTTTTTTGACAGGCAGAGTGGATAGTGAGAGAGAGAGAGACAGAGAGAAAGGTCTTCCTTTTGCAGTTGGTTCATCCTCCAATGGCCGCTGTGGCCGGCGCATCTCACTGATCCGAAGCCAGGAGCCAGGTGCTTCTCCTAGTCTCCCATGTGGGTGCAGGGCCCAAGGACTTGGGCCATCCTCCACTGCCTTCCTGGGCCATAGCAGAGAGCTGGCCTGGAAGAGGGGCAACCGGGATAGAATCCAGTGCCCCAACCGGGACTAGAACCCGATGTGCTGGCGCCACAAGGCGGAGGATTAGCCTGTTAAGCCATGGCACCGGCCACACTCTGAATTTTTAACACCTAGCATATATGCAAACTTTAGAAGAAGAATGGTCTAAAATTAGAGGTCAAGAATTTACAGTTCCAGTTTGGGATGTGCCACCAAGAACTTATAGCAACACAAACACAGATTTTCTATACATATGAGAAAAATTCTATTGCCTGTGTTTGATATATTGCATTATCTAGCCAATGACTTTATGGCTAATACAGTCCATTAGACCATAATGGACTTCAGGTCAGGGGCTGATGGATTCCTACACCTTAAAAATAGTAAAACTCAATAATTTTGGTTGAATTTATGAGTAACTAATTTTGGTCACATCTTTGTTTTTCTGGAAGGACATAAGAGACTAAGAAAAAACATACTTAAATTGAAAGGGAAGTTGACTTAAATGTTTTAAGTGACTCTTAAATAAAATGTTTTCAAAAAGTAAAAAAAAAAATGTTCTAAGTGAGGGATTGAAATTTCACATTCAGCTTTGTTCTCCCCATATTGACTGAAGGTAACATCTCCATTTAGGACAGAGTACAGATGTGGCCAATCTGTCAGGCCTGAATGCTAGTCAGTTGCAAGAGCCTTTTTTGTCTTGTCATACATGCTACATACTTTACATACATGCTCCATTTCATGCATGCTACATATACCTGTTGACCTGATTTAAGGGTACCCAAAGCTGTCGCACTGCCATCATGATACTTTGATACAACTGGTTCCTTTGTAGGAAGCGTTGA
This sequence comes from Lepus europaeus, assembly GCF_033115175.1. NCBI lineage: Eukaryota > Metazoa > Chordata > Mammalia > Lagomorpha > Leporidae > Lepus > Lepus europaeus. The sequence continues at coordinate 40,837,620 of NC_084839.1, read as the reverse complement.
CTTTGGACAAATCTTGATTTTATGTACCTGTGGCTCAGAAGACCAATGTACATGGCTCATGAGGCAAAATGAACAAGAAGAGGTAGATACCATGAAGGAAGAGAATTATGTCCCTCACATACGTTGGATTACTTGGCATGTTAATGCTACTGGTCACCTTGACAATAATCATTCTCTCATATACAGAATGGTCTTATACAGATATAAAACCATTTTTTAGATCCAGGAAAAACTGCTTGAGGCCTTGGTATATTAAATTATACTACTCAGAATAGAACTATGATGATACAATAATATTTTTCTAGATATTTTTAAATAAATATGCCTACTTAAATGTATAGAATATTAACAAACTCTCATTGATCTGGATCCCAAGCAACCAAAAAGCTTAATCATTATCAAGTTCTTTCCAATTTTTTCCACATTTTACTTGAAAGTTAGAGAGACAGAGAGAGAGAGGAACACAGAGAGACAGAGAGAAAGAGATAGAGGCCTTCTATCCTCTTGCTCCCACCCAAATGCCAACAATAGCCAGGGCTGGGCAGAGCTGAAGCCAGGACTCCAAAATAGCAATAGCTGATCATGAGGAGAATCATCCCAATGGACCCCTTTTTATAAGTGACTATTTTTTGGAGTATACTTAAGTTTATTTTATTATATTCCAATACTCACAAAACTGGTCATAAACACATACAATAGGTATATATGGATAAATAACTTGAACATAAAAATTCAATTAGAAAATTCCATTCACCACCCATTACATACAATCAGGGGTTTATCTTACCTGCTTTCTCAAATTTAGGTATTTTCAGCCACTATGCTCTCTCTCCTAAACATTTTTTCTCTATGAGTCTATTATTCTATTCTCTAAGCCCTAAAATACCCCTTAAAATAAGTGAGTTAATCTTATCTTACACTTTCAACATGTCAACAGCTTCTCTGAACATCTTTTATATAATATTTTACTGTTACAAGTTAACCATTATTAAATATGATAAAATTAAATGTATACTCTTTTTCAAAGAGAAACAGAATTTTCAGTTATAAGGACTGAAATTACTAAAAGTTGGACTTAAATGAGTCTGAATTGTTCAAGCTTAACCAAACATCACACTTTCTTTTCCCATATTTATGAAGCCTAAAATCCCTTTAACTTCATCTTTTAAACCCATATACATTTTAGCTGCTGGAAACAGCTTTGAGGTTTCATAGTATCTGACTCATCAAAAGCTTTCCATTCAACAAAATGATTTTCCATACAAAAAGTCAATATCAAATTTAACATTAGGGAATATTTTGTTAAAAAGCAATACAAATTCAAGGAAGTACATATATCATTTACTGCAATATTTTATAAAATGTATAAGATAGAGCAAATTGATCACCCTTACTTGTCACAATTTATGTGAGAAATGAACTTAAACTCAAGTTAATTTTAATATAAGGTGCTGAAAAAGAAATGGAAAAAATTGAAATTATTTTGATACTTTATGGTGTTTAACTGGCTTAAATATTTTTAAAGAGGGTATATAATGCCTACAGAGTCTTGCTTTAGGACTTTTGCTATTCAGCTAGCAATTCTAAATATGATAAAATAACAACAAGGAAAAAAATCACTTCACATAATTAAGTTGTCATTATGCCACCATAAATAGATTTTATATGAAAACATAATATTAAATTTAACATTTCAACATATAATATTAAATTTATTCAAAAATAAATTAATTTGTATTTCTATGCATAGCAACTATTTAAAAACATCATTTGTTAAGCAGCACACAATGCATAATAAAGCCATTAAGAGCAGGTAAGGTTCCTAGCAAACTTTTTTTGCTTTTTAATGCTGTTTCCTTTCATGCGCACCAAATAGAATATGGTAACATTCACCATTCCTTACAAAAAGCATCATTCTGAACATATAGTTGAATAAATGTCGTGATATATGGGTGAGAAAGAGGTACTACTAGGCATGTATCTTATATTTACATGATCCAACTGCTCCACAATCCAAAAACCTATACTTCTTTTCTCTAGATAAAATTTATAATATGTTTGAATTTGAAACACAGGTTCACTAATGTATTTACTCAATAGAAGAAGATTAATTCCAAAAACCAGAATTCAATAGTTTTAAAATGTATCTAACTGAAAAAAATAGATTAGCGCCAAAAGAAAATTTAACCTATTTCCTTCCAAATATTCTAGAATACTCATTTAGTGCAATGAATTTGCTACACTGTTATCTTAAATGATAAATAAAAATAACCTAGTCTTCCCTAAATTAAAAAATAGGATTTTCACATGAACTCAAATAAATTATCATGTTAAAGTTTCCAGACAGTTAATTTGAGTAATAAAACAAGGGTTACTGAATTTCTGAATGAACGTTTCAAGAGGTAGGCTTAACTCTTTTTTTTTTTTTTTTTTTTTTTTGGCTTAACTCTATTCTGACTTGAACTAAAAAAAATCTTTTTTAATTTAAGGTTTTGCAACCCTCTGAATTACGCAAAATAATTGTCAGAGAAATTTTTTAAATAACCACATTGACCATAAAAAGGAATGAATGACAATTCTTTACACCTAAAGCTTCCTTTGGATGGGTGGAGGCTGTTTGTGGCTCTGTGTGTGGTTGTTTGTGGCTGTGTGTGTGTGAATGTGTGCAAGTGACCACCAAAGTAACAAGAATTCTGCTGCTTCTTTTGATTCTGCACAGGGCAAGTTGCTCTAAGAGCTCTTACTTCCTCAGTCCTGAGTAGACTACCAGAAACCACAGTGTTGCTCAAAATTCCCTTCTATTAAAGACAGTAACTAAATCACTTTTACTGGTGCTACAGTTTGGTTCTGAGTCTCCTAAAAGCTGAATGGGAACGTTAAGCCATTAACCACTCAGCTTCTGAACAGGAGGAAAATTATACTTGTACAGCAACTATGATTTCTGTCAAGACTGCAGTAACAGTCAAAACGAACAATAAACCAGGCCCAAAAAGACAGCTGTCTATGTTTTCCCTGATCTGTGGTAACTAATAGAACACAAAAAAGTAATGTATAGGAGTGAAATTGACATTTTGAGATTCTATGATTGTTTACAGGCCTTGTCTCTACTGTCGAAGCACAGGGTTTTTTTCTTCTTACTATTTGTTGAACTCTTTACATAGTGCAGGGTTAATCTTATGAGTATAAAGTGAACTGAAAGTAGATCATTGTAAAAATTAAGAGAGGGAATAAGAGAAGAAGGGGGAGGAAGGGTGGAAGCAAGGGTGGGAGGGAGGGTAGGGTGGGAAGTATCACTATGTTCCTAAATCTGTATATATATGAAATACATGAAATTTCGTATACTTAAAAACTTAAAACAAAATAAATTAACAATGCATTTTCCTTGTACTTAGGGCGGAAGGGTGGGGAGTGGGAAGGAAACAAACAAATGCTTGCACCCTATCTTTCCCTCAGACTACCTAGATTTCTGCTTCATAATGTGACACCATAGAGTGATGGCTGTCAGTGCTTGTTTGGGGACACAATTTCAAATACAAAATGGAACTTAAAAGAAAGATAAGCTACTTAAATCTTAAAAGGGAGACTAAAAACTAACGGCAATTTTCTCATGTATCACATTTCAAAGAAGAGCCCTTACAGTATAAAGATCCCATGAGTTCATGACAGCTTTATTCTTAGACCCACAAATCGGGCCATTGTTATGCTCTGAAACGGCAGGAACTGCTGCCACCTATAGGATCTGAACGATAATGGCAGCGTTTTACTCAGCAGTACCCTCTATTGGGGACAGAAAATGCTGACTGTGTAAGCACTTTTCTTAACAGCAGGTGGCCTCACTTTGGCTACAGATTTACCTCAGAGATGGTTTAAAAGCTTTTCCGTGTTTTGTAAAATAAAATCCAACTTCTGCCTGAATCTAAAGTTGCTAGGTGATTTGAGACAAGGAATAAAAAAACAAACTCAAGGCCTTGAACTCTGCAAATTCACTTCCACAAACACCGTTTCACAAATTTGTTTCCCAGTTGCTAATTATGTCACTTAGTGTCATGATGTACTCAACAGGTCACAGAAGACAGAGATTCTGTGGAGACTCCACAAAGGGAAGACATTAGGGAAAGAACCTTTTGAATGTAAAATGCTTGTTACCATAATTATTCATGTCTTCCTAGGACTCACTTTAGTCTATAATGAAATAACCATAAAGCTGACAGTTCCTTGAACCATTCTTAAGTAATACTAAATAAGCTTATACATCCTAAAAGATGTTTACTCTTTAAAACTCGTGAACTCAAGCATTTAGTGGTAGCAACATGTATCAAAGATACAGACATAATTTTCCTGCAAAAGGAAAATAGTTCACTTTTTATATCTTTTTATTGTAACTGTGCAATGATAGTTTCCATTTGATTTCATTCTGTCCACACTAGAAAATTAAAATACCCAATGCTTTCATTATTGTTAAAGATTTGAGAGCATTTTAAATGCTAACAAATAAAAGATGTTATAAGCAAGGGCAGAAGTAAAGGATTTCAGCCTACTGAGAAGCCACGGTAAAGTAGGCTCACAAACCAAAGCAAGTCTTGTAACAGAATAAACCATTCAGTCGAGAGTCAAGTAGTCCTTGTTCCATGAAAATAAATAAATGTCATCCACTATATTGCTATGGACATACCATCAACGGATGATATTGCAAATGCTAAACTCCAAACCTCCACCTGGAATCATAGCAAATGGCATGAAAGAAATACACACTTCGGACAAAACAAGGAAATAAATAAGATAGCTCTGGAAAAGCATATAGAATTATTTTTGAAATGTTGACTATTCCTGAAATATCACATAAACACTGAAAAACTGAGTCAAGTATCCTGATGCTTATCATGTTTCTACAGAAAAATATTTAGGATTTCTTTTTAAGGATTCTTCAGATCTTTGGTGACAAAATCACAGATTCCTAGAAAATATTTAATACCCATTGCTTTTAATTTTACATGCTAAATCTATGTATGGTACATGTAGGAATTTCTTAAGGTCACTTCAGTCTTAGATAGGCTGTATTTGCCAGTGAGGACTGTATATGGAGGAGGAGGTGCCACCAGTTGTTCCTGTGTGGTAGTTTTGTTACATCAATGAGTTCTCGCCTTAACACCTCTTTCACCTCTGATCAGGCTGGACCCACACCTCCACTGTCATGAACATGCTAACAGTCCTATCCCTTAATGAAAGTTCTTTACATAAAGTTATGTGTCTGGCTTGGCACCTTCTTCAAATGTCAGCTCAGTGCTAATGACAAAAGCTCTGATGGACTCTTTCCATTTGATAGTTAAGAAAAGGCAACGGGGGCAAAGTGGAGGAACAGAAGCAGCTAAATGTGCTCAACAAGAACTATACTGGCACCTTAGAATTCTAGATACCTGAGCTTTATTTTAAATCTATAATTTCAAGTCCTTATTTTTTTTCCCAGCTGCCTATACAAGTTATTTTTAAATGGTTTAATGAACCATTATAGTTTAGGCTTTTCAGCATTAAATTTTATCAATTTTCAAACCAGTATGGGGAAATATGGTTTAAAAATAGTTTTTATTTGACATAGGGATAAGCAAATTTATTTGATACATATTTGTATAAACAACATCATTGTATTGAAATTAACATACCAGCAGTACAAACATTCTCTGGTTCTCAAAGTAGATTCAATTGTATACCCTAATACTAGGCTTCTCTGAACTTTATGATGGTATTATAGGTTTGCTCTACTGTGGTATACACAAGCCTTATTAGATCAAATCTCCAAGTTCCTATTTTAATTCAATAATGAATTATGCTATAGAAAATGAGATTTTTCTTATGTGCTTTTCAAAAGACAGTGACTACACAGAAAGATAAATTGTGGTAATACATCTCCATAATTTTTCAGATTTATTTTATTTCTTAAATTCTCTATCCTCACTGTAGTGATTTCACAGAATCTCTGACCCACAACTACCTTTTATATAATTGTATAAGGACTCTCTTTCATTAATTCAGTAATGTACCATTCGGATTACAATAGTAGCTATTATATAGTTACTATCCACCATGTCTCATGTGCCAGATGCTTTTTATTCATTAGAATTTATCCTTAATAAATCTTTTGTACCCATTTGACAGATGAGAAAAGTGAAGGACAGGGAAATTATGTGACTTGCTACCAGCTCTGTGGATTACAAATTAAGTACCCTTTCCATTATTAAACTGTGGACATAATTTATTTTGAAAATTACTGAGCCATTACCATCTGAAACTCAATGATGCTGAGCATTTGATTTCACAAGATAACATTTCATAAAACTGTGCAACGCAAAAGTCTTTGAAACTCATACAGTACCACAAAAATCTGAATGTGACAAGATGTAACATTTCATTTAAATTCTTGACAGACATTAATATATCACATAATAAAATGAACATACTTCACAGCAAAAAAAGGCTTTAGCAGGTATAAAGTATAAATAGTTGATGCTACAAAGTCATTATGTATCCCATTTTAAGAATATATTATAATATGGAAACCTGTAGAGGGACCCCATATTGATAATGAATGGGATCATTTGAATTTGCAATATTCTTGATCTTTAAGGAATTAATAATCTCCCACTTGATTTTTTTTTCAACTACGTACTTTTACCACTTTTGTAGTGTCTTCATTTTGAAAGCACTTAGAATAAACAGTTTAAAAACTGTAATTTTCTTTGTAGGTGCAGAATTAAATTGCAATATCGACTCAAGCACCAAAGAACTACAGAGCTACCCTGAGGACAAAAGGCATTTTAGATGTCTTAAATATATTATGAAGAAGTCTTTTCTTTAAATCATCAAGCAAGAAAACTCCATTCTTTTCTTTTATGTAGTGATTTAGTCCTGTTTCACACAAAACTCAAATGCAATGACATTCAGTTACCACGCAGTATATAAGAAACAAAAGATTTCAAAGGATACCCTAAAGCTTCAGTTTTAAGGGACAAAGGTAGGTTAGCAGATGGTTTTCAGAGAGTACTGTCAGCCACTGTTCCCCTTCAGAGTATTCCCAACAATGATGCATTTGGGAGGGGTACTGTTTATATGCACACCATATGCTTCTAGTAAATCAAACTCTAAATGAGATTATGTATGAGGTTTTGAAAATGGAATTTCCCTTTTCTCTTCCTTTTGGGGGCCATTCTTATAATTTACACAGTCTCACTGACTTTGCTTTGGGGTACACCAGTTACTCCTTTCAAAAATTTCTACCTATTCTTATCTATGTGTAAAAAATCCTACTTTTCAGATAAGGCCTATTCTGTATTTCCTAATTCAGGACAAGCCCTGCCATTTACTAAGACTTTCATTTTTGTTTAGCCTTCATTTGCTTACTTTAAATTTTAAGTCAGATATTCATAAAATTTATTAAGTGCTCAGATACAAAACAAATAGAGAACACAGAGGATATCAAACTAATGCCTTATGCTATAAAAGACTACATTTTGGCTCTTTTCAACTATACTATTTTGGTAAATACTAGAATCAAGTTTGTTCAAATAATAATAATACATTCAAAATTGCATCTATTACTATGTCTTAGGTATTTTCTTATCAGTTCTCATGCCTGGTGAGTCTTTCACATTGAGGGTCATAAATATTTTCAGCTGACTGAAGGTATTGAGATTTCTATGTAGCAGGCTCTGAGTAAGGCAATGTTATATTCCGAAGAGTCTATATTTTAGCAGGGTGAAGAGCAAACATAGAAATAGAGCATTTTTTTAAAAATTTTTTTGGACAGGCAGAGTGGACAGTGAGAGAGAGAGACAGAGAGAAAGGTCTTCCTTTGCCGTTGGTTCACCCTCCAATGGCCACCACGGCTGGCGCGCTGAGGCCGGCGCATCGCGCTGATCCGATGGCAGGAGCCAGGTGCCTATCCTGGTCTCCCATGGGGTGCAGGGCCCAAGGACTTGGGCCATCCTCCACTGCACTCCCTGGCCACAGCAGAGAGCTGGCCTGAAGAGGGGCAACCGGGACAGGATCGGTGCCCCGACTGGGGCTAGAACCTGGTGTGCCGGCGCCGCAAGGCGGAGGATTAGCCTAGTGAGCCGCGGCGCCGGCCTAGAAATAGAGCATTTCAATACAGAGGGTTTGAAGGCATTACAGTGATGCTAGCGCAATTAAGAGAGATGTTGCACAGTGTTATTCAGAGTACAGAGGCCGACACTTGATCTGGTAATGAGGAAGGTCAGGAAAGATGTCCTGCATAGTCGTTTGCTAAACTTGAACCTGGAAGGAAGCAGTCACTGTGTTAGAGATTCAGTGACATCTTTGGCCACACCACCCTGAATGCGGCCCATCTCATCTGATCTGGTAAGCAAAGCAGGGTCGGGCCTGGTTAGTACTTGGATGGGAAATTCAGTGTCTACTTCGATTGACCTCTAAGAATTAAATAGTAAGAGTGATTTCCATGTTGATCTGGTTATATTTTATTTGAAAAAATTACTCTGGCATATGACCAGTTTTGTTTTCCCCTCAGCACCTATTTTTTTTTATACCCCAAACTTCTATTAAGTTCAAAGGATAGGTCACAATCCCAAAGAAGAGCTGTGATGTCCATTATGACACTCAAGTAGCAAGCACTGCAAATGTGCATGTGTGAATGGAGATCCAAAACAAATCATTTTCTTCTTTTTTTTTTCCTATTTGTATTGCAAGGAGCCAGAACACTTGTTCTAGAAGTTCGGTAATTGCTACTTGAAATTATTAAATTTGGATGGTGCCCCCGTGGATAATCTCTAAATAGAACAATTGGTTCCAGTTTGCTGACTGCAAGGTGGTTGTGAAAGAAAGGCAGAGATGTGTGCCCAGTAACAACCAAGACCAGGCACAGAAGACAACGAGCCTAGGAAGTCTACAGCCTCCCCAGTATTTGGATTTTCTCTTCATAAACTGTTTTAGCTTTCGTCATGTAAGTTTCTACGACATAGTTCACTTACTACACATTCAGCTGTAAATTCCCCAAAGAGTTGTTTTTGTTTTCATAAGTTTAGATATCTACTAAAAAAAAAAATCCGTATAGAGTAAAATCACCATGGGAATATTCCACTGCCCTCAGTGATTATTCCATAATAAATGTCATTTGTTTTATACAACTTACACTTTCTATAAATAACGTACCTCTCTAAATGCACATTTTTAAAACTTAGAGTACTTGATGCAATTATTTCTAAAATGTTCTAAAATATAGTGCTCTTTTAAAATTGTTCTGGAATTTAATCAACGATCATGATTCTTTTCTAACAATGGAATTATCTGTTTAGTTTGAATCTGTGGGCGATTCAATGTTTAATTTTTAAAACATGGAAAAACATTTTGGTAAATAAAATGTAAAATCTTAAAGCTATCTATGCAGTTTCAATTATTATAAACTGTTAAGTTTCTTTTTTTTATTTTTTTTAACTTTTATTTAATGAATATAAATTTCCAAAGTACAGCTTATGGATTACAATGGCTTCCCCCCCCCCATAACTTCCCTCCCACCCGCAACCCTCCCCTTTCCCACTCGCTCTCCCCTTCCATTCACATCAAGATTCATTTTCAATTATCTTTATATACAGAAGATCAGTTTAGTATATATTAAGTAAAGATTTCAACAGTTTGCACCCACACAGAAACACAAAGTGAAACATACTGTTTGAGTACTAGTTATAGCATTAAATCACAATGTACAGCACATTAAGGACAGAGATCCTACATGAGGAGTAAGTGCACAGTGACTCCTGTTGTTGACTTAACAATTTGACACTCTTGTTTATGGCATCAGTAACCACGCTAGGCTCTCGTCATGAGTTGCCAAGGCTATGGAAGCCTTTTGAGTTTGCCGACTCTGATCATATTTAGACAAGGTCATAGTCAAAGTGGAAGTTCTCTCCTCCCTTCAAAGAAATGTTCCTCCTTCTTTGATAGCCCGTTCTTTCCTCTGGGATCTCACTCACAGAAATCTTTCATTTAGGTTATTTTTTTTTTTTTTGACAGAGTGTCTTTGCTTTCCATGCCTGAAATACTCTCATGGGCTTTTCAGCCGGATCTGAATGCCTTAAGGGCTGATTCTGAGGCCAGAGTGCTATTTAGGACATCTGCCATTCTATGAGTCTGCTGTGTATCTCGTTTCCCATGTTGGATCGTTCTCTCCCTTTTTTATTCTATAGGTTAGTATTTTCAGACACTAGTCTTGTTTGTGTGATCCCTTTGACTCTTAGTCCTATTAAATATAAGAGTGAGAATAAGAGAGGGAAGAGATGTACAATTTGGAACATGCTCAAGCTGACTTGCCCCATACGGTAGAGTTAGAAATGTGCCAGGGGATTCCAATTCAATCCCATCAAGGTGGCATGTACCAATGCCATCTCACTAGTCCAAGTGATCAATTTCTGTTCACAACTGATCACACCGATAGGTCTAAGAGTCAAAGGGATCACATAAACAAGACTAGTGTCTGAAAATACTAACCTATAGAACTGTTAAGTTTCTTAATACAATACTTATCATTTTTCATAAAATGAAATAGAAGGGAAATGCTCACCAAAAAAAAGCATGCATTATCAATTATAATCCATGTCTCTGGTTTTCTTTTAGTAGTGTCAATAGTAGGATGTACAATTCAGTAGTTCAACATTTCACAAATGGAAACCTTTTTTCTGCCCTGCTCCCCCAAATCCAGGAGGAAATGAAAGAAACATTGTGGTAGAGCTATACGTTAAACACATCGTACTGGAAGTATACATGCTAAATCAGCAGCTTCTCCCTCTGTCCTTTCCTCTGGTTCATTCCTCAGGACAGTAAATGAAATGAGGTGGTTCTTATTGTAAGTGGGAAGGAAATGCACACAGATGGAAAGGCAGCTAGGAAAAAATGCAACTTTATAATTAGATAGTGATACTAAGTGTATTTAAACAGATATATTTTATTATTTGACATGAACATTTAATTTCATCAATACCTGTGTTTTGCTATGTAGAGAATGGGAGTTTGCTCAAAACCAGGCTCCAGAATACTGTTTTCTGGCTTCTAGAATTTCTTTCCTATACCTGCCTACCCTCTCTACAAAACGTGGGCTGCTACATTACAGGAACGATGTCTTAACTTTTTTTGTATCTTCTATAAATATTTGTCAAAATGAAAGAAAAAATATGGAATACTCGTATTATTGATGTCTTACAGAACAAATAAGATTTTTAAAGTGGATACAGGCCGGCGCCATGGCTTAACAGGCTAATCCTCTGCCTTGCAGCACCGGCACACCGGGTTCTAGTCCCTGTTGGGGCGCCGGATTCTATCCCGGTTGCCCCTCTTCCAGGCCAGCTCTCTGCTATGGCCCGGGAGTGCAGTGGAGGATGGCCCAAGTGGTTGGGCCCTGCACCCGCATGGGAGACCAGGAGAAGCACCTGGCTCCTGGCTTCGGATTAGCGTGATGCGCCGGCCGCAGTGGCCATTGGAGGGTGAACCAACGGCAAAAAGGAAGACCTTTCTCTCTGTCTCTCTCACTCACTATCCACTCTGCCTGTCCAAAAAAAAAAAAAAAAAAAAATTAAAGTGGATACAAAGGTTCAAACTTTGGATAAGTTATTAAACTGAGCTTCACAACAACAGTAGTAATAGGTACTACTTATTAAGGGACTACTATGTATTCATTTTATATACATTATCTCATTTAATCTTCACAACAAGAAATAATAGCTATCCAAATGAACTTCAAAAGCAGATTTTATGTACTGATTAAAATAGGATTACTTATTCATATGAGAAAAATCGTAAATAGTTCTTTTTGAAAACCTTCACAACAATCCCTTGAAGTAGGTACTGTTTTCATCTTCATTTTACATACAAGAAAGCCAAGACTCAGAGGGGAGTGATTTGACTGAAGTTGAATGCTTAAATTAATGCTTAAGCTTACTCCATCTAACTAATAGATTCCAAAGTCCATGTTCTTCTTAATATGCCAATTTACATCCCAAAATGCCTTTAAAAAGGAGATAATATCTTCCATACAGAATCGTTAACTTTATTTTTTGAAAAATATATGAAAACACAATAGCTACCCACAGAGTTAACAATGTCTATATATTAGCTTTCTTCCCTTGACATCCAAATGATTTCCTTGCTTAAAGGAGATGTAATACCCAACAAACACCTACTATATTATAGTATATAAATATATATCTACTATATATTATGTAATGTTTTATACCTGTCAGTTTTTATATGCAGTTTTTCATAATCCATATTTTTCATGAAATTTTAGAACACCTTTTGTGTGCATGAATTTCAAAAAAAATTCTGAACCAAAAAAAGATTATTTTTAAATTTCATTTCCATGAGCTTTTTGAAGTGTCTTCATATATACTTCATTTATTTAAATTCGTTTTCTTCTTAATTTCTGTTTATTAGATGTCAGACTATATGTATGCATGTACTCACACAAAAATATGTGCATGTATGTTTATACATACATGTGTATACCTAAATATGACTGTCAGCTAAAAATAATTCCCACTGATCTCACCAACCTCTCCATACTTTACACCTCAAACCGCTATCCATGTATATAATCCACAACATCTCAATTCCTTCAGTTACCTATTATTGCCTTAATTTAGGATTTCTAATGGCTCCTTGTTATTGTGCATTATCTTTACATTTATATTAACTTTTTAATCTTTAATTTTCTGTAGAATTTTTGAAGCCTCATGGCTCAGGAATTTCCATGATCAGTATTTCAGTTTATCTTTAAATTTCAGTGATTTCAAACATGCTATGTTGTGTTTTTGTGATAGTGGTTATCATAATGGGTGTAAGTTTATTTCCCACTCTGGTCTTGATTTGTGTTTCCCTAGTGATTAGCAATGCTGCATACCTTTTCATCCATTCATAACCACTTGTACATCTTCTTTGGAGCATGTCTATTCAAGTCTTCTGCCATTTTAAAATTTATTTTTGGCATTACTATTCAGCTTCAGGAATTCTTTATATATTTTGGATATTAATCCTTTATCAGATAAATATTTTGCAAATATTTTCTCCCATTTCATACGTTGCCTTTTCATTCTGCTGACCTTTTACCTTGCTATTTTTACTTTTGTTGCCTACGCTTTTGGTTATCATAACCAAAAAAATTGTTGCCAAATCCAATGTTATAAAGTTTTCTGTGTTTTCTTCCAGGAGGTGTACAGTGCCAGCTCTCACGTGTAGGTCTCTAAACCATTTTGAGTTGGTTTTAGTATGAAGCATATGTTGTATCCAACTTCTTCTTTCACATGTGAATACCCAGCACAATGTCAAATGGAAGTGATGATACTTGATGTGCTGTGTTCTGATTTTAGAAAGTCTTCAGTATTTTTAATGTGGGGTTTTCAAATATGGTTTTCATTACATTGTAATTTCCTTCCATTTCCAGTTTATTGAGGTTTTTCTTTTTTTTATCATGAAAGAGTGAAATGTTTTTCTGTATCAGGTGATATGATCTTGTGTTTTTGTCCCTGGCTTTGATTTTATTCTCATAGGCTGACCATACCTTGCACTTCAGGAATAAGTCTACTGAGCCATGATGTAGAAGTAAAACCCCTGTAATTTGTTGTTGAATTCAGCTTTCTAGTTTTTGGAGGCTTTTTGCATCAGTGCTTATAAGAGACTTGGGTCTACAGTTTTTGTGTACTACCTTTGGGTAATGTGGACCTAATGAATTTTCTTTTAGATTTTTTGAAGAGTTTCAGAAGGACTGGTATTAATTCTTCTCTAAATATCCAGCAGAATTTTCTTGTAAACTTTCTGGTCTTGAGTGTTTCTATGCTGAAAAGTTTTTGATTACTGATTTAATCACCTTACAAGTTATTGGTCTGTTTAGACTTTTATTTCTTCATGATTCTGTCTTGGTGGGCTGTATGTTTCTAAAAATTCATCCATTTCTTCTAAATTATCAAATTTGTTATGATCTAATCTCTGTCCATGTGTTGTTCAGGAGTATGCTGACTAATTTCCACATATCTGTGAATTTTCAGTTTCCCTTTTGCAGTTGACACCTAGTTTCACTCCCTTGTGGTCAAAAACATATTTGATATGATTTCAATCTTCTTAAATTTGTTATGATTGCTTGTGATGCTTTAATATATGTTTTGTCTTGGAGAATTGTTCCATGTGTGATTGAGAAGAATGTGTGTTCCACTATGGTTGGGTGTTTTGTGTGTCATTAAGGTCCACTTGGACTGCAATGTTGTTCAAGTCTCCTACTTCTTCAGTGATTTTCTATCTGGTTGATATACCCTTTACTGAAAAAGTAGGGCACTAGAATTTCTTGTTAGTCTGCTACTATTTCCCACTTTTAATTCTGTCAGTGTTTGATTCAAATATTGGGTGTCCTGCTCTTAGGTGTATTTATATTAACATTTCTTTTCCCTTCTTGAACTGGCCATTTCATCATTGCATAATGTATTTGTCTTTTGTGACAATTTTTTTTTATTTAAAGTATCTTGACTCTAATACAAATACAAACATTCCTGCTATATTTTGGTTGCGATTTACATGCAGTATCTTTTCCCATCCTTAAACTGTCTTCCTATATTCTCATACCTAGAGTAAGTCTCTTATTGATTGCCTTGGTTGCACTTATTGTTTGGGAGGTTCTCTCTCTCCCTCCCTCCCTTTCTCTCTCTCTCTCTCTCTTTCTCTCATCCTTTCAGTTACTGTCTTTCTTTTGACTGGGGAGTTTAAAGTAAATATTTACATTTCAAATAATTACTGATATGATTCACTATGCCAACCTCTTGTTTTCTGTTGTCTGGTTATATTGTCCCGCCTTTCCTCTCTTATAGCTTTGCACTGTGTTTGATTTTTTTGTGGTGACATGTTTTGATTTTGTTCTCATTTTCTTTTGCAAATCTTCTAAAAGTGTTTTTTTTTTAAATTTTGTGGTTACAATGAGGATCACATAAAATATCATATAGTTCTAATAATCTATTTTAAACTGGTAACAACTTAACTTTAATTACATACAGAAACTCTACACCTTTATAACTCTCCTCTCAATTTTATGTTATCAATGCTGCAAATTACATCTTGTTTTTAACCTGTATTCTTTAACATGGTTCTAGCTATTTTTATGCTTTTATCTTTCAAAATCTATATTTGAAGTCAGTTATGCACCGCAAGATAGTATTTTTTTAAACTTTTATTTAATAAATATAAATTTTGAAAGTACAACTTTTGGATTATAGTGCCCCCCCCCCAATAACCACCCTCCCACCCACTAATCACCCAGGCCATAATCAAAGTGGAAGTTCTCTCCTCCCTTCAGAGAAAGGTACCTTCTTCTTTGATGGCCCATTCTTTCCGCTGGGATCTCACTCACATAGATCTTTCATTTAGGTCTTTATTAATTAATTTATTTATTTTGGCCACAGTGTCTTACCCCAAGACAGTGTAAAGGATTCTGTATTTGCCTATACACTTTACCTTTACCAGAGAGTTTTATATTTTTGGATGCTTTTATGTTGCTGTCTAGTATCCTTTGTTACAACTTAAAGGATTTCCTTCAGTACATCTTATAAGGCAGATAGAATGATAACAAACTCTCTCAGCTTTCTGTTTATCCAGGTAGGCCTTTATTTCTTCTTCATTTTTTTTATCTTTTATTTAATGAATATAAATTTCCAAAGTACAGCTTATGGATTACAATGGCTTCCCCCCCAAAAACTTCCCTCCCACCCGCAACCCTCCCCTTTCCCACTCGCTCTCCCTTTCCATTCACATCAAGATTCATTTTCAATTCTCTTTATATACAGAAAATCAGTTTAGTATATATAAAGATTTCAACAGTTTGCCCTCACATAGCAACACAAAGTGAAAAAATACTGTTGGAGTACTAGTTATAGCATTAAGTAACAGTGTACAGCACATTAATGACAGAGATCCTACATGACATTTTTTTTTAAATTGATTAATTTTCTATGTAATTTCCAATTTAACACCAGGGTTTTTTTTTTTTTTTTTTTCATTTCCAATTATCTTTATATACAGAAGATTGATTCAGTATATACTAAGTAAAGATTTCATCAGTTTGCACCCACACAGAAACACAAAGTGTAAAAATACTGTTTCAGTACTAGCTATATCATTACTTCACATTGGACAACCCATTAAGGACAGATCCCACATGGGACGTAAGTACACAGTGACTCTAGATGTTGATTTAATTTAACACTCTTGTTTATGGCGTCAGTAATCTCCCTAGGCTCTAGTCATAGGTTGCTGAGGCTATGGAAGCCTTTAGGGTTCGCTGACTTCGATCTTATTCCGACAGTCAAAGTGGAAGTTCTCTCCTCCCTTCAGAGAAAGGTACCTCCAAGGTACCTTTCTTCTTCATTTTTAAAGGACGGTTTTGCCAAATATCGTATTCTGGGCAGTTTTTGTCTTATATTACTTTTAATAAATCTTCCCACTACCTTCTGACCTATAATGTTTCTGCTGGAAAATCCACTGATACTCTTATGGAAGTTCCCTTGTATGTGCCAAGCCCTTTTCTCTTGCTGCTTTCAATTTTTTTTTTTTTTTTGTCTATGATTTTTGACATTATATGTTGTGTCTTAGGGTGAGCCTCTTTGATTTTACTGTATCTGGACTCCTTTGAGCTTCTCAAAATTGGATGTCCTCCACTTCTTCCTTCAGATCTGGAAAGTTTTGGTCATAATTTCTTCAAATAGCTTTCAGTCATAATTTCTTCATAACCCCAATGGCTCATTCATTCTTCCCTTCTGAGACTCCTATAATGCACATACTGATCTGACTTATGATGACCCATAAATCTCTTAGGCTTCCTTCACTTTCTTTTTTTTTTTAAGATTTATTTTATTTATTTTGAAAGACGGAGTTACAGAGAGAGGTAGAGACAGAGAGAGAGGTCCTCCATCCAATGGTTCATTCCCCCGTTGGCCGCAATGATCGGAGCTGTGCTGATCTGAAGCCAGAAGCCAGGAGCCAGGAGCCTCCTCCAGGTCTCCCACGTGAGTGCAGGGGCCCAAGCACCTGGGCCATCTTCTACTGCTTTCCCAGGCCACAGCAGAGAGCCGGACCAGAAGTGGAGCAGCCAGGACTAGAACTGGCACCCATACGGGATGCCGGCACTTCAGTCCAGGGTGTTAACCCGCTGCGCCATAGCGCTGGGCCCTGGCTTCCTTCACTTTCTTTCATTCTGTTTTTCTTATTGAATCAATAATTTCAAATGACCTATTTTTGAGTTGACTAATTCTTTCTTCTGCTTGAACAACTCTGTTGTTGATATTCTCTAGTCAATTTTTCTATTCAGTTATTGTATTCTTAAGCTCTATATTTTCCTTTTGGTTCCCTCTTAATAGTTTCTATGTTGGGGCCGGCGCCAACATAGATCACTTGGTTAATCTTCCGCCTGTGGTGCCGGCATCCCATATGGGCGCTGGTTCTAGTTCCAGTTGCTCCTCTTCCAGTTCAGCTCTCTGCTGTGGCCCGGGAGGGCAGTGGAGGATGGCCCAAGTGCTTCGGCTCTACACTCGCATGAGAGACCAGGAGGAAGCACCGGCTCCTGGCTTCGGATCGGTGCAGCATCGGCCGTAGCAGCCATTTGGGGGGTGAAGCAACGGAAGGAAGACCTTTCTCTCTGTCTCTCTCACTAACTCTGCCTGTCAAATAAATTTTCAAAAGTTTCTATGTCTTTGAAGTTATGCTAATTTTGTTCTATGCACTGTCTTTCTGATGTCATTTAGTTGTCTGTCCTTGTTCTCTTCTAATATATTGAGCTTCTTTAAGATGATTATTATTAATTCTTTTTCAGGTAATTCATAGCTCGTTTTTGGTCAGTCTCTGGAGTATATTTTCTTCCTTTGGTTGAGCCATATCCCTGTTTTCTTCATGTGCCTTATTTTGTGTTGTTGTTGTGATTTCTGCATTGAAAAAAACTGCTGCCTCTTTCAGTTTTCATGTACTTGTTTCATATGGAAGGAAATCTTCTCAATCCTCTTATGAAGATTGTCTTCTCCAGCCTTGGGCACATAACTTCTCAGTTAGAGAAGTTTGGTTTTTGTTTGTTTGTTTGTTTAAAGGAGTTTATAGTCGCTTTCTCCCCCGGTGCCTCGTTGTAGTGCTGCAGTAAGCTACTGTGTCCTCCTGTTTTATGCAGAAGGTATCCAAGGTGTGCCAGTTCAGGCAGCACTTAGGGTCAGTTTTCTGGGCAGTCTCCCTCTCATGCCATTCCTTATCTGTACCCCTCTGAAAAGCCTGAATGTTAGAAGTACATTCCATTCCCTTTTCCTACCAAGGAGGAAACCATGCTTGAGAGAGTCAGTTGAAATGAAAACACTTTTTAATTCAGTGATTCCTGGTTTTGATCTGGCCTGGAGTACTGGGACTTTAATGGGGTTTTGGAGTTCTCATAAATACTTTTTCTTTTTTTAAAAAAGATTTTTATTTATTTATTTGAGAGGTAGAGTTACAGACAATGAGAGGTAGAGACAGAGAAAAAGGTCTTCCTTCCATTGGTTCATTCCCCAAATGGCCTCAATGGCCGGAGCTGCGTAGATCCGAAGCCAGGAGCCAGGTGCTTCTTCCTGGTATCCCATGCACATGCAGGGGCCCAAGCACTTGGGCCATCTTCTACTGCTTTCCCAGGCCACAGCAGAGAGCTGGACTGGAAGAGGAGCACCCAGGACTAGAACTGGCGCCCACACACGATGCCGGTGCCTCAGGTGGAGGATTAACCAATGGTGCCACGGCGCCAGCCCCCATAAATACTTATTCAATCTAGGGTTAAGTTGACACCTATGATGCCAGTACCATGTGAGCCCTGGTTCAAGTCCCAGCTGCTTTGCTTCTGATCCAGCGCCCTGCTGATGGGAAAGCAGCAGAAGATGGCAAGTTTTGGGGCCCCACCACCCAAGTGGGAGACCTGGATGGAGTTCTAGGCTTCTAACTTCAGCCTGGCCCAGCTCTGGCCTTGTGCCCATGTCAGGAGTAAACCAGCATATGGAAGATCTTTCTATCTACCTCTCTTCTCTTTTTATGTAGCTCTGCCTTTGCAAATTAGTAAATAAATAAATCTTTTTTAAAAAAAATAAGACTTTGGATCATATATTATTGTTAAGTCAGTGTTTCTGTGTGGAAACAAGGCCTAGGACTTCCTGTTCTGCCACCTTGCTGATATTACTGTAAGCATTAAGTTTTGAAGTATTTTGTTAAAAAGACAAATTGGAAAAAAAAAAAAGACAAATTGGAGCAACAACCTAAATGACTGAAAAGACATTAACATGGTAGAGATTTGTGATGTTGTAAACATTACAATAAGACAGCCAACCAGACACTGTGTGCCTCCTGACAGAGAACAATTCTTCCGAAGAAGTAGCTTTTAAATTTATTAATTAGGAAGGAGGGAAAAAAATTTATTAACTAAAGCTTGAATTGGTTCAACCATCTAGATATATCCATGTATAGGGAATATAGGAAAAAGAGGCTCATGTTTAATGACAATATTGAGATATAATCGGCAAAATTCAGACTCTACAGGAAAATCTATAGAATAAATAATTCAGTTTCTTCAAAGGCAAAAGCAAACAGAAATACAGAAGAAATCCATGGATTAAGAGACTTAAAAGCATCTTAAAAAAATTTTGACACCTAAGTTATATTTCTATTCAGTCATATAATGTCCCATTTACACACAGGTACTCTCAGCAATAAAACACAAGGAATTTCCCAAGTTTTGGTATAACTTTAAACAATATATCAGATCACATGTGACATATAAATTATAGCCTTTGACCCAGCAACAATTCATGTCAATATATTTTCTTTTTCTTTTGAATTTTATTTTACTTAATCTTTATTATGATAAATGTATATCCCTTTGCATGAAATCTACCTTAAGGCTCTTTGCTTTATGTGTTTTTCTTGCCCACATCTCAGCAAACAATAGTTTATTTCTTTAATAATTGGAAAATAACCTTCTCAGTCCTAGGACAATTTCATTTTTTTAAAAAGATTTATGTATTTATTTGAAAGGCAGAGCGATAGAGAGAGAGGTAGAAACACACACAGAGACAGGGATGGAGAGACAGAGAGAAAGGTCTTCCAGCCACTAGTTTACTCCCCAAACAGCAGCAACAACCAGGCTAGGGCAAGGTTGAGCCAGGAACCAAGAACTCCATCTAGGTCTCTCATGTGGGTGGTAGGGGCCATCTTCTGCTACTTCCCCAGGCAGGAAGCTAGATCACAGCGAAATAGCTGGAACTGGAACTGGTGCTCCAGTATGGGATGCCTGCGTATGGCAAGCAGCAGCATAACCATCTGCAAGACAATGCTAGTCCTATGAATGTACTTTCATGGCAATTTTGTATGCAACATCAAAATTAAAATTCAGGAAGGAATTAGGTCTATTAATATGAAGTTAATGAAATAATTATAAATAAAAAACAGATGTTGTTATTAAAAATTATGTTTATATAATGTTCACTAGCACAATAAAATTCTCCAAATCATACTGATAAGTGAAAAAATGCAGGTTACCCAAAGATATGCATATTATAAACTCATTTGCTTAAAATTATGTATGTATCTATATGAATATATACAGATATCTGGAAGGATCATTACCAAAATATTAACAGAGTATTAACATCTTTTCATGACAAGAATATTAATTATTTTAGGTGGTAAAAGTGATATAATTTGCTGTCTTTTTCTTACTGTGCAAATTTTCTGCAATACTTTGCATATGTATAATACTTAGAAAAAATGCTTTTGTTTTATTTTTATCTCCTAAAAATAAACCATGGAATATGAGAAACCCTCTATTCATTCAATCACTTAAAATCAATTTGATATTTATAGAACAATGTTATACTATCTTCTCCAAAGACAGAGAGTAACAGAAACATAATTGAAATTAGAATATGCAAGCCTCTGCCATTCCACGTTATTCCAAACATTTTGGGATCCAGATAATATCGCATCTATTAGTAAATTGACTTTCAGAACAAAACAGCTCACCTTGTGTAAATGAATTAGCTGAGAACACAGGGTGGCAATTATTATGCAAGGACACAACATAAGCTCATATGATGTGATCCACCAGGAAATCACATATACCTAGGGTAGTCAGAGTACAGAGCTGAGCTCTGTCAAAGAATTCTGGCCCTATCCTTGCCTTATCTTTAGTAACTGATCATATATAGTTATTCCAACTGGTGCTGGATTATACACACTCTAACTTACAGCACCAACAGAAGTAGTGAAATACATTTTGAAAAGAATCAGATAGGGAATATTACTGTGAATTTTCACATACAATGCTCATTTATACTCATTCATTCAACAAGTACTTATTGGGCATCCACTATAGCCCGGAATCAGTTACTAAGTGCAGGATAGGGGTGAACAAAACAGACCCATTCCCTGCCCTCTTGGAAATAACATTTTAAAATAGTAACACATTTCCAGCTAAACAAATGTCTTCAGATTACTATATAACCATAAATTGCTGGCACCGGGGGTGGGTGTTTAGCTTATTGGTTAAGATGACAGTTAAGATGCCCACAATCCATATCTGAGTATCTGGTCCTGATACCAGGCTCGGCTCCTGTGGACCCTAGGAGGCAGTGGTGACCACTCAAGTGATTGGATTCCAGCCACCCATGTGGAAGACCTGTGCTGAGTTCCCAGATCTCAGTTATATTTGTGGGCATTTTGATGGAACAAGGACATAAGCCTCAGACATTTTAGGTTCTTGTTACCCCTGTCTTCTTTCAAGAAACCAGTTCAGTTTCACATCCTATTCCCCACCCCATCCCCTGCATTCTTCTCTAGATTTGAAAACCAGGTCAAACTTGAAGAACCTGTATGGAGAAGCTCACCTCCCCCTACTGCCCCCCATCTCCACCCCTGGCCTACCTAAGATATAAAAAGGCCAAGCCTACTGGGGTCTGGGCCTTCTGCCACGTGTTCGGTTTGTGTGCACACTGGCAGTTGGTCAACCTCTGTGACTTTATTTTCTTTGGATAAATTTGATCTGGCTGAGAGTTCATATTCTGCCTTTCTGTTCTGTGTGGTTTTTTTTTTTCTTACATTTGGTGCCCCACGTGAGGGGCCACAATCTGAGCCTCTTCTTACAGATTTGAGGAGTGAACCAGCAGATGGGTGCTCTCTCTCATTTCCCCCACCCTGGCCTCTCTGCCTCTCAAATGAATAATTCAAATAGTAACAGAAGAATGCTGACGCTACAGCCAAGCTGCTTAGATTCTAATCCCACCTCACCCATTTATAAGCTGAACAACTTTGAGCAAGTCATTTAACATTCTTGGCCTCAGTTTCCTGACCTAGAGTAGCGGCACTTCCTTTTTTTAAGGCTTTCAAATAAGCTGCTAAATGAGTAAAGTGTCTGGAAGAGAGCTGGCACATACTAAGCACTCGGAAAGCCATGCATATACAAAGCGATTAGGATTTCCCACTAAAATGTCAGTCTGGGTTACAACAAGGTACACAGAATAACTTCCCCTCAAAAAACTGTTTATCATTTTGCTTTTCCTTTAGAGATTTTTGAGACAGTCTGGAAGGCTGTGGTTAAAAAACAGTGTTTTTTTATTTGAATTTCTGGCAGAAATGTGGTCAGAGGTGACTCTCAGCTGGAGAAGGCTCCCATTAAGAACATGTCACTCTTTGGAATGATATTGTGTCTTTGCTTACTTGTTTATTATCTCCCCTTAAAAGAAAAAGCAAGCAAGCAACCAGAGAACTACTATACTTTCAGGGCCCAAGACAATGCCTGAAATAAGTGGATGCCAAGAAATATTTCTTAAATGATCAAAGAGGTTACGCACAACAACAGCAGAAAAAGAATTCAGTGGAATTTGAACACATTTTTGATAAGCTTGCAAAGCCAATATCCTTCAGTATAAGGTTTAGAAATTTAAAAATTATACATGAAAATTATCATCAGTCAAAACTAGAGCTGTTCACTCCACTTGTGTATAGTTAGCTACAAAAAGGAAGGAGTAAAGGAATAAAGAATACTATAGGTGGGTACAAGATCCTCTCCTCTGTAATACCAGATGCCTCTTAGCATCTGTACTCCATGAAAATAAATACTGTATCTTTACTTTTTCCATTTGACTGTTGTTCATTTTAATTGTTTCTGTGAAATAATTTCATTTTCTCTGCTTTAGAGAAAATAAATGATCAAGTCCTCTGCCATTGTGGTTACAGTACTAATTTCCACTATTTCGAAATCCATACCGTGAAAGAAATTTGGGCTGAGGCACAAAGTTTTATGGCTGGATGGAATCACTAAAAACTTACAATTTTAAAAAAACTTTGTTATGTTTTCATACCCCTAAGATCCTTATTACCTAACCTGCAGAACTATGCCTACAGTCTAATTCCAAAGAAATAACACAGAAAATATTTCAATTACATGCTTTTCTTTTGAAACAAGTTATTTACATTTTTATGGAAATATTTGCTGTGATTCAAGATTAACAACATAATGGAAGTAGTCACAGTGGCTTTTTTCCCCTCTTATGTTATCTATAGGTGGAAAATGAGAAGCTTTGATTATGCAAATTAAAGCAGAATCTATTATCTCCTTCCTGATCTATGTCCTGATCATGGAGGGTTTTTAAGCAATGTTAGTTTCACACATTAGGAATCACAGTCAGTTAACTACTGCTGCTAACTGATGGGCTCTATTTGCCGACTCTCAGTTTGACCCAGCTTCCAGAGCTTAATGGTCCTCCAGGCTGAAAGAGAAAGCTGATCCATCAGGCTTGCATTAGCATAGAATCACACTGGAAGCTTATTGATGTGCGTTCAGCATAACTACCATCCCCAGCACCCAGCTCAGTCCATTATTTTCATTTTATCTCAAGTCATTTGTGTGGCTGTCTGCCCCAGTTAAAGCTCCAGCAAGACTGGTACTTAAATGAATTTGTGAGAAAGGAGACAAATGCCCCCTGAACTTTCAGCACTTTGCTATCAAGGCTTGCTAACATGAAATATACTAGTACTCTCAGGTCCACTTAGTGAGTGTATCAAGAATAGCCCATTGCAGGGGGGGAAAAAGTCACTTACTACCCTATTAGCCAACAAGGAGTGTGATGATTAAATGATTTTTTTAACTGTAATTTTAAGGCACTGCTCTGATTTCTGCTGAAAGCTATTTATAAAAATAAATTTCATAACAGCTATGTCTTTCTGCTTAAATACCTTTCTCTTTTAAAATACAGAACACACACTAAAATAAATGTTCCCAATAATAATACATTTCATCACCTAGGGAAATGTTACATTTAATGGTAACAAGAAAAACAACAATCTATAACAACCAGGCATTTAATGTGCACAAAACCCCATAATAAGAAGGGATTTAATGTGTGCATAAACGCTGTAATGGGTTTGTATATAATCAGGCATTTGAGGTATACATAAAATCACTTTAATTGTAAATCTTTAAAATGAAAAGTGCTTCTGTAGCTGTTTTCAATATACAGCAACTATTGAAACTCTAAAGCTTGTCTTCAAAACTATTTTTTATGAATTTACATAGTGTTTACAGCTATAATTCTAAGGGAATCTGAAAAGGGTACCACTCTTCACCCTTTTTATTTCGTCACTCAGAAGGACTCTAAGGACAGATGTTTAACAACTAGCCCACACTCCACATGAATTAAGGTAATGAAAACTCCAAAAGTGATAGTGGATTCTCGGTCTGCTTGTCTGTCACTTAAAATTCAGGATGTAGGGTGGGCCTTTGGCCTAGCAGTTAAGACGACTGATTGGGATGCCTGTATTTCTGATAGGAGCATGTGGTTTCAAATCCTGGCTCAACTCTGATTCCAGCTTCCTGCTAATGAAGACGCTGGGAGGCAGCAGGTGATGGTTTCAGTGGTTGGGTCCTTATGCCCACACAGGAGAACTGGATTGATTTATGGGTTTCTAGCTTCAGGCCCGGCCATTGAAGGCATTTGGGGAGTAAACCAGCAGATGGGAGTGTGGTGCCTCTCCCTATGTCTCTCTCACTCTGCCTCTCTAAAAATTTCAGGAAATGTTTTTAATCTCATTATTTTTCTTATTTTCATATCAAGAAATTAAAACCCAATCTGAAGGACCAGCATTGTGGCATGGTGGGTTAAGCTGCCACTACAATACTGGCATCCCATAAGGGTGCTGGTTTGAGATTGGCTGCTCCACTTCTGATCCAGCTCCTGCTAATGCACCTGGGAAAGCAGTGGAAGACATCCTCAGTACTTGGGCCCCTGCCACACATGGGAGAGACCTAGATGAAGTTCCAGGATCCTGACTTCAGCCTGGCCCTGCCTAGCAGTGAAGCCATCTGGGGTGTGAACCAGTGAGTAGAAGATCTCTCCCTCTCTTCCTATCTCTCCTTCTCTCTATATAGTTGCATTTCAAAAAATAAACACATCTTTAAAAAGACAGAAAAAGACACAGGGTTGATATGTAGAAATGTAAACTTGACTGTAGTCATTCTTATTCCAAGATGTTTTTGTTTCTCCTTGTATAAATATCTGCATAATAAATTGGAGAATTAGAGAGTAAGAGGGCTAAGAAAGGCAAGAAAGATCTAACTAGTCTTCTACAGAAAGCAAAGTTAAAAATCAACTGAACCTTTTTTTATATATATAAAGAACCCTTTTATTTAATGAGTATTAATATCATAAGTACACCTTTAGGAATAGTGATTCTTCCCACCAAAACCCCCCTCCCACCCCCACTTCCATCCAACGTCCTCTTCCCTCTCCCATTCCCAGTCCCATTCTCCATTCAGGAAAACAAAAACAAAAACAAAAACTGTTCTCCATAGTCAAGACAAAGGTCTGTTCAAGTCATTGCTTCTCAAAGTGTCAATTTCATTTCTACAGTTTTCCTTTTAGGTGCTCTATTAGTTATCACAGATCAGGGAGAAAATATAGTATTTGTCCCTTTGGGACAGGCTTATTTCACTAAGTATGATGTTTTCCAGATTCATCCATTTTGTTGCATATGATCAGATTTCATTTTTTTTTACTGCTGTATAGTATTTCATAGAGTACATATCCCATAATTTCTTTATCCAGTCTTCAGTTGATGGGCATTTAGGTTGATTCCATATCTTAGCTATTGTGAACTGCGCTGCAATGAACATGGGGATGCAGGTAACTCTCTTATTTGCTAATATCATTTCCTTTGGCTAAGCTCCCAGGAGTGGGATGACTGGGGCATATGGTAGGTCTATATTCAGATTTCTGCGTGTCTCTAAACTGACTTCCATAGTAGTTTTACCAGTTTGCACTCCCACCAACAGTGGATTAGGGTACTTTTTTCCCCAATCCTCTCAGCATTTGTTGTTTGTTGATTTCTGTATGAAAGCCATTCTAATTGGGGTGAGGTGGAACCTCATTGTGGTTTTTATTTGCATGTCCCTGGCAGCTAGCGATCCCAAACATTTTTTCATGCATTTGTTGGCCATTTGGATTTCCTCCATTGAAAAATGTCTGTTTAAGTCCTTTGCCCATTTCTTAACTGGATTGTTTGTTTTGTTGTTGTTGAGCTTCTTGATCTCTATATATTCTGGTTATTAATCCTTTATCAGTTGCACTGTTTGCAAATAATTTTTCCCATTTTGTCAGCTGCCTCTTCACTTTCCTGAGTATTTGTTTTGCAGCACAGAAGCTTCTCAATTTGATGTAATCCCATTTGTGAATTTTGGCTTTCATTGCCTGTGCCTCTGGGGTCTTTTCCAAGAAATCTCTGCCTGTGCCAATGTCTTGCAGGGTTTCCCCAATGTTCTCTAGTAATTTGATGGTATCAGGCCATAGATTTAGATCTTTAATCCATTTTGAGTGGATTTTTGAGTAAGGTGTGAGGTAGGGGTCCTGCTTCATACTTCTGCATGTGGAAATCCAGTTTTCCCAGCACTATTTGTTGAAGAGACTGTCCTTGTTCCAGGGATTGGTTTTAGCTCCTTGATTAAATATAAGTTGGTTGTAGATGCTTGGATTGATTTCCAGAATTTCTATTCTGTTCCATTGGTCTACATATCTGTTTTTGTACCAGTACAAGGCTGTTTTGGTCATAACTGCCTTGCAGTACATCTTGAAATCTGGTTTTCTGATGCCTCTGGCTTTGTTTTGTTGTACAAGATTGCTTTAGCTATTCAAGGTCTCCTGTGTCTCCATATGCATTTCAGCATCATTTTTTTCTAGATCTGAGAAGAATGTCTTTGGTATTTTGATTTGTATCGCATTGAATCTATGAATTGCTTTTGGAAGAATGGACATTTTGATATTGATTCTTCTAATCCACGAACATGGAATATTTTTCCATTTTTTTGTATCTTCTATTTCTTGTTTTAAAGTTTTGTGATTCTCTTCATAGAGATCTTTGACATCCTTGGTTAAATTTATTCCAAGGTATTTGATTTGTTTTGTAGCTGTTGTGAATGGGATTGATCTTAGAAGTTCTGTCTCAGCTATGGCATTGTCTGTATATACAAAGGCTGTTGATTTTTGTGTATTGATTTTATATCCTGCTATTTTACCAAACTCTTCTATGGGTTCCAATATTCTCTTGGTGGAGTCTTTCATTTTTTATTTTTATTTATTTATTTTTCGACAGGCAGAGTGGACAGTGAGAGAGAGAGAGACAGAGAGAAAGGTCTTCCTTTGCCATTGGTTCACCCTCCAATGGCCGCCACAGCCGGCGCGCTGCGGCTGGCGCATCGTGCTGATCCGAAGCCAGGAGCCAGGTGCTTCTCCTGGTCTCCCATGCGGGTGCAGGGCCCAAGGACTTGGGCCATCCTCCACTGCACTCCTGGGCCATAGCAGAGGGCTGGCCTGGAAGAGGGGCAACTGGGAAAGAATCGGGTGCCCCGACCGGGACTAGAACCCAGTGTGCTGGCGTCGCAAGGCGGAGGATTGGCCTATTGAGCCGCGGCAACGGCAGTGGAGTCTTTTAGATCCCCTATATATAGAATCATGTTATCTGCAAATAGGGATAGTTTGACTTCCTTTTTCCCAATTTGAATCCGTTTTGTTTTCTTTTTCTTGCCTAATGGCTCTGGCTAAAATTTCCAGCACTACATTGAATAGCAATGGCCAGACTGGGCATCCTTGGCTGGTTCCAGATCGCAGTGGGAATGCTTCCAACTTTCCTCATTCAATAGGATGCTGGCCATGGGTTTGTCATAAATTGCCTTAATTGTGTTAAGGAATGTTCCTTCTATACCCAATTTGCTTAGAGTTTTCATCATGAAAGGGTGTTGTATATTATCAAATGCTTTCTCTGCATCTATTGAGATAATCATATGGTTGAACTTGTTCTTTACAATTATATAGATCCTGTGATTTTTCTTAGTAAAGAACTAGAATGTTTCCCCACCCTATATCAGGATACTTCTAATTGCATCTAACCTAAAACCTTTCTGTTATAATTTAAGTCCTCTAACACTTGTGAAAATAAAGAACATTTATCTTCACACACACACACACACACACACACATATGTTTATAGAACTTATCAGGTTCGTAATACTTATTAGCAATAGGATACAGGTTAACCTAACTTTCATTGAACAAATATTTGAATGAAACAAGGAGTCAACAATTTAGGTCACAAAGATAGATGACACTAAGCATGTACCCTACTCTCATTTTTTTCACTCAGAAGGACTCTGAGGACAAATGTTTAATGACTGTCCACATTCCACATGAACTAAGGGAATTAAAATTTCAAAAGTGCTAATGAATTTTCAATTTTCTTATCTGTCACTTAAAATTCTGGGTGTAGAGTGGGCCTTTGGCCTAGAAGTTAAGACTACTGATTGGAATCCTGCATTTCTGAGAGGAGTGCCTTTTTATCAAAAGAGTTTACCAAAGGTTAAAAGCGGTGATTTTATTATTTTATAAATATCATCCCATACTACTTAATATTTATTACTGATAAACATTAATAAAATTGAACTGAATCCTCACTTTGACTCTTTTTTCAATGTTAGGGTTTCTGATAACTTTACCCTTTACATATATGGATATATATCTTTAACGCATGGGCCAGCGCTGCGGTAGATTGGCCAAGCTGTACTCTATGTTTGGGGGAGGGGGGTGCAAACTGTTGAAGTCTCTGCTTAGTATGGAGTTGGTCCTCTGTATATAAAGTCAAACTAAAAATGAACCATAAAGAAGGGATGGAAGAGGGAGAGGGAGGTGGGATGGGAGTTGGGGGTGGGGGTGGATATGGGAGAAAGAACCAGTGTATTCCTAAAGTTGTATCTATAAAACAATGCATTCATTAAATAAAAACTTTTAAAAAAGAAAAGAAAAGGCATCCCCTGCAGTGTTCACATCCCATATGGGTATCAACTTGAGTCCTGGATGCTCCACTTCTGATCCAGCTCCCTGCTAATGCTCCTGGAAGAGCAGCAGAAGATGGCCCAAATACATGGGCCCTTGTACCCATATGGGAGATCCAGATGAAGCTCCTGACTCCTGGCTTCGGATCAGCCCAGCTCCAGCCGTAATGGCCATTTGGGGAGTGAACCAGCAGGTGGAAGATGGATGTCTGTTTCTCTCTCTCTCTCTCTCTGTAACTCTGCCTTTCAACTAAATAAATAAATCTTTAACACAGAGCACTACAACTGTAGTAAATTCTGAAAATAATTTTTTTAATTATAAAGATCTAAGTATAATTAGAATATGCAACCATAATAAGTTACATCAAGTACTGTTCAAAGAATTTGCTTTTTTTTAAATGTAAGGAGCTAAGACTTTTCTTTTTTTAAATTCATTTTATTTTACTTATTTATTTGAGAAAGAGAGAGACAGATGAAGAAAAGAGTTCCTATTTGCTGATTCATGCCCCAAATGTCTACAATGGCCAGGATTAAGCCAAGCTGAAACTAGGAGCCAGGAACTCAATCCAGGTCTCCCACACCAGGAACCCAACCACTTAAGCCATCACCTGCTGCCTCCCCGGGTATCAGTAGGAAGCTGGAGTCAGGAGATGGAGGCTAGGCATCAAACCCAGTCACTCTGATCCAGGGATGCAGGAATCCCATCTGGCATCTCATCCGGCCAAATGTCTTATTCCAAGAATTTTAAATGCTTAACTGATGTGATCAATAAATTAACGCGGACATTTAGCATGGTTTCTGTCATTTTACAAATAAGGAAGCTGTGCCACAAAATGATGAAATAACTTGGCCAATGTTATACTGCTAGTAAGTTATGAGGCTCGAATCTAGGCAGTCAGACTTTGGATAGAATGTGTCTTCTTAACTACCACGCAATATTAACTCTCTTTAAGAACTTTTCAATAATTGTATTTTATAGGATCATACCCAGTTTAACTCTTCCAACTGCAATGGATGATAACTGGGCTGGAAACCTCAGTGTCTTGCAAACCATTGCTGTACCATATTTTCCCCAAGCCCTCTACAGTGTATCACAGCAATACAATCTCTTCCTTTTCCAGCACTGCTCAGACCTGACAGTACAGTTCAAAAGGTGAACAGAAAGAAAGATAAAGCTGCAGGGCTGCTGCTGTGGCGTAGTGGGTAAAGCTGCCGGCTGCAGTGCTGGCATCCCATATGGGCACCAGTTCAAATCCCAGCTGCTCCACTCTGCTATGGCCTGGGAAAGCAGCAGAGGATGGGCCTCTGCTTGGGCCTCTGCACCAGCATGGGAGACCTGGAAGAAGCTCTTGGCTCCTGGCTTCAGATCAGCCCAGCTCCAGCTGTTGTGGCCATTTGGGGAGTGAACCAGCAGATGGAAGACCTCTCTCTCTCTCTCTCTTTCTCTCTCTCCCTCTCTGCCTTTTGCCTCTCTGTAACTCTGCCTTTCAAATAAACAAATAATCCTCTGAAAAAAATAATAAAGCTACATGATACAGAAATCATCCAATAGAATCACTGGTGACTTCCAACAACTTGCTCATCTTTAGAGGTATGCCTCCTTCAAAAAATAAATCTCTAGGCTGAAGTTCTGCTTTGATTTTGTCAACAGTTTACTCCCAGGGAACAATATCCCAATGGAAGTAAGTTATTTTATTAATCAAATTCCTTGGTATTTACTATACTTGGTGATACTATTTGGAAAGGGTAACACTGACAATGGTTAAATTTCTACCACTGCTACAGATTTACTTTATTTTATTGGTTATGTCAGTGATTAGCTATTAAGTAAAATACTCAATTTACTTGCACATTTCACTGGTTAACGTACCCCTGGTTTTGTTTTGTTTTGCAAACCACATTGAATACAATCCTCAATGGAGAACTTAAAATTTCTATCCTAAAAGTCCTACTCATTAGATGGGCTTTGGAAAAAAATAGCAATTAAATTTCTCAATTTCTGCTATACATAGAAAAAAAAATGAAATGATTCACTCTGCCTTACCCTATTACATTTTATTGGTACAAGTTTAAAAATTCTTATTTAAAAATTAAAGAATTGCCTTATTTATATTAAGAATTAGAGAACAAGCTTCCCCAACTTTCTTTTCTTAGAGTTGTCAAAATCACGCTACCATCTCCTTACCCCTGGAAATAGAATTTCTGTAAAATACAGTCAGACACATATTTTCCTCTCTCTCACCATGCTATTCTAATTTTTAGTTCCATTAAGTCAACATCCCCTCAAGCTTTATGTCCATTTCCAATCTGTCTTATTTCTAAAAAGCTATCTTTTAAACTCTGATGACTAAAAAGGAGTATTGAAAAACAACTCTTCTAGTTACACTTATAGTCATCTTATTAATCTATTTCACCCAGGGCAGTAAAGAAAAATAAGGAATTTGACTTTAAACCTAGGTTCTGGGGATGGTGTTTTCAGTAATTCATTAAAATTTGCATTGAAAGCTGATTCCATGTTCTAACAATACCATCGATGCTTCCCCCTGAAATGAACAACAAAATTATCTTTTAATAAAAATGTTTGTCCTATAAACTCTATGATACAAATTTCCTTAAACTAAACTGAATCCATTCTCTATACTAAAGATGACAAAAATTATCCCACTAGCTGAATTTCAGTGCCAAGCTGTCAACTTGAATTTCTTCTGTTTAAAAATAGCTGTTCATTACATTCAGTAATGGGCTGTCAAAGCACTACAGCACTGAACCTGTATCACTCACAGAAGCAATTGGGCAATGTGCATTATTATGTTTAGATTACTTGCATTCTTTACAAGACCCCTGGGCTAATTTTAAATGAGGTGGTTCACTTGAACTAAATCAAAATCTATTTTACTTTACCTTAAAGCTAACAGATATTTTCCATTTATAACTATTTCAAGTATTAATGGCAGGTAAAACAAAAAACTCATTGAGGATCTATGCAAGTGTAAGTACACATGCACATATGAAAGTTTATAGGTTCATTGTGGTTTTGCTCCCTACAGTCTTATATTTGAAATAACAGTTGATTGAATTACAACACAAGGCACATCAAATTAGATAATATTGCCAATATGTGAACAAGCATTGTCTCCATGAATACATGATAGGTTGTTAACCGGAGCCATCACTCCTGCAGCATATAGTCTTTGATATTTTAGCACACTGCAGCAATTAGACATCCTTTTAACTAGCTAATTTAGTATAATAATTCACTATATAATCTGGCATGAGACATTGTGAACAACTATAAAAAGGCACATAAAACTTACAGCTGATCTATTCATCCCCAGCATGATATCATAACCCCAAAGGCATGCAATAACAGTCACGGGATATCAAAGAGATGATGACTAACTGATCGCAGATGACTTGTAAATATACCTAATGAATGCAAGACCCAGGTTCATGTTTTAAAATTTTTTTCACTAGTCTTTATTTTCATTGATAAACAGCTGCTACTAGTAGAACACAAGAAGAGATTCTAATACTCAGGTTAAGATAAATTTAACTTTAAAATATCATCTCTAGATTATTTTCTTGGAGTATCAAAGGTAAAACAGCTTACAAACTTGTTGGTAAAGGCAAAATAAATTTCAGTTTTTCAGCAAGATTAAAACTCTAAAAGTTAAGTCAGTCAAGAAAGATTTGGGGCCAGGAACAAAAAAAGTAATACTTGGTTTTTGTTTGTTTGTTTGAAGTACATTTTAAAAAGGAGTAGATATGGGTAGGTAGGCATATATATTCTTTTTAACAGTGTTTCTCTGAGTCAGAAATACTTTAGGCACACATGTGGCAAATGGTTGAATAAAAAACAGAAAAGCATCCCAAAGATGCAGCTGTTGTCTTTATTTAAAGGCAAACGTGTGTGTGTATGTATGTGTGCACAAAAAATCTAATGTACAATCTGACATAATCAGCAGTACCTCTAGTTAGAGGCTTAGTAAGCATTATTTATTGTTGCTTTTCACACTCCAAGGTATACTGAGAATAACTGGAAAGAAAATTCTCTGTTCATTAATTCAGATGCTCATATACATCCATTTTGTTCCTAAAACTCTCCAAATATTTCATTTCATCATTGACCCTTTAACAAAATGGAATATTATTCTGGCTGGAAAAAAAAAACTGCTTTTAACTTAATTGGCCTGTTTCAGCTATAAAATTAGCTTTTTAAAGCAAAATATGGATAGGGTATATTATACAGGATTACAATTAAGATTAAAATATTTATTATATTTTCTTCCAAAATGGTACAAATTATTTTGGATATTGACTATGACAATCAATATTGAAAGGTTTTTTCTCTAAAACTGCATTATAAAAATATCAAATACACTGCAAATATGAAAGAATTTTACAGGGGAGACCCAGCTATCCAAAACGTAGATTCTATTGCTAACATTTACCATGTTTATTTCATCACATATCCATCCATCTAAAATAAAAGTCTTAGTAAAAGGTAAATATTCCACAGAAACAAATGAAAAGAAGAATAGCAAAAAGATAATGCTTTCCTGAATAATGAACTTAGAGGATAAGAGTTACTGCTTTTCATTACGGCCAGATTCTCATAACTGATCAAGTCCATTTTAGAAAACCATGACATCACTTTGAATTAATAGAGACAACTGAGTCAAAATTAATTCTCAATTAGTTTCTAACTCATCAGTAGACCTAATCTAAAAGACAAGGTTATGACAGTAACAGTAGATCAGTCACTCGGGAAGAATTCAGACCTCTGAGACACAAAAACTTTTGTTGTCGAGTTACAAACAAGGGGATGATTTTTTTCTAATCATTAATGTTTCAAAAACTAAAACTACCCTAATTCAACATTGTATCTACTCTAATACATGTATATTAGAAAAACACTATTTTACTTCAAATTTTTGCTGCACCCACGGTACTCTCTCAGGGAACTAAATGTGGGTTTTTTTTGTTTTTTTTGGTTTTTTTTTTGCTACAAGAAAATTATTCTTAACTAACACACATAAGATTATAATAGACTTAGGGAGTTTACTTCCTTTCTGCTTTTCACTCACTTTACATGGGAAGTACATTATAAAATAAAAGTCACAAAAAATAATTCTTGCTTAGCATCTACATTTCAATTTCTCAGATGAATACTTGAAAAGAATGTTCAGTACTGCTTCCTCAGATCCTTTGATTGGGCACTTCCTGTAAAACTTCAGCAGGTCAGAGAGCAGAGAGAGTTGAGAAACAATAGGCAAAGCACGTTTTTAATGCCCAAATAATCCTTGAGATATTAAAGATTTAAGTGGAAGAAAATCCCCAAATCTCAAAGCCTACTATTTCTCAAATAATTTTAAAGGTATTACTAGAGCTAATAAAATGGTGATTTGTTGTATTAAAATATCTTTCACACCCCACGTAAATCTCGGCTACATACAAAAAGAGTGAACTGTACTATTTATTTTTCTTTTTGCAAATGATAAGAAAGTATATGCCAATTAAAAGAGAATAGGCTTTTCAGTATTTTTCCCAAAATTGAAATTAGCCTTAATTTGAATATTTGGTTTTGAAGCTCTACATGAAATCTCAGCAGTGAAAGTGTATATAAAAATGTTAATGTATACAAGACATCCTTAATCACCATAAACTGTGTTGAAGCAAGACTGAAATGCTTCATACCCCCTTTTAAACGTTTTTTATTTGTTGACGAACCAACAATGTTTGGCATAATTAACGCTAAGATCTTCAAAACCCAATGACTGAAAATAATTGCTTCTCTCTTTTCTTTCCTGAGTACTCTGAAGCCCAACCTAAAGATTTAGAGCTGACTGGACAAATATAAAGGATGTCAAAAACAGTGACCGCTGACATGCCATTCAAGGCACATGGAAGAGAGTTCAGGCTTGAATGCTTCTAAACTGCTCATTGGTAAGATCAGCTATCAGCGAGACCCAGTGTAAGTCAGCACTATTCACTGAGCCTGCTATGACCTTAAAATCATTGCTCCTGGGGCATGTTCATCCACCAATTAGTTTCTATGCTCACTGGAAATCCACTGCTCAGGAAATGCACTGGCCTCTCATTCCACAGTGTTGATGAAGTGTGTGTGATGGCTTTCTTTTCACAACTTCACCCCGAAAGCTGACCCATCACAAGCGGAGGCATTCAAGTCATCCTGAGCACCCCGTAGTTATCATGCATTTTGATACTTTACTTAACAACTACCGTAGTTCATTTGACAAACAAAAATGTTATGGTGGCCACAGAAGGACAGCCGTAAAACAAAACAACAATCAGAACTGAATTTTCTAGTCCTCCAAAGGAGAAAAATTACTAGTAGTAATTGCACCCTACGATTTATTAAGAAACATAAAATATCACAATCATTTTTTCCTCAGAAAATGAAATTTTATGTCAGGTATTTGTTAGTATTGTTGAAGAATTTTTCTTGTTGTTTGAAAGGAATTACTAATTAGCAAAAATCTGCTCATCCTATTGTTTCTAAAATGCTGATGTAAGAAATTATTTTCTTCTTCTAGACAGGGTAAAACCTAGTGAATAAAAGGAAGCCTATCAGAAAAGTAATTTTAAGATAATACAATGACATGATATAAGGTTGGGTCTGGAAACAGGAAACCGAAAAAGATCTCCAAGAATTCTAATCATGGATACAGAAAAACCAAAGGTACAGTGGAAGTTGGATGTATGAGGAGGAAACTGGGGCAGGCAACACAGGTAAAAATATCCTAAAGACAACTGTAAACAATTAAACAAAAGATCAGTTCTAGGGGTATATTCTCATAGACAATGTTCACTGAAATAATATCCATGGCTTTATTTTTAAATAACTTGAGGACACAATTTGCAGACAAAACTGTCCTGATTTTACCCCTTTGGATTTCCAACAGAGAAAAAAATCTTCCCCTAAAACTACGGCCCAGGCTTTAACTCATTTCCAACTTGGTTCTAGGAAAATGATCTGATTGAGGTTTTGCTTGGTTTTAAATAGCTTTATTAAGATATAATTTTACATGCCATGCAACTCAGCTATTTAAACACTACAATTCAGTGATTTTTTTTTTTTGGATATCTACAGAGTTGTTTAATCGTTGTCACAATCAATTTTTGAAAACTGTCATCACCCTAAAAAGAAACTTCATCCCCGCATCCTCCCTAGTGCCCTGCCTGGGGCAACCGCTAATCTTTCTCTCTACAGATTGCCTGCTTGGGACAGTTCCTATAAATAGTACCCTAAAATATGTGGTGATTGTGACTGGCTTCTTAAATTCAACATAATATTTTTGAAGTTCAACTAAGTTGTAGCATGTATCAATAATTCATTCCTTTTTACTGTTAAAAAGTTTTTGGGAAAAATACCATATTTTATTTACCCATTCACTACTTGAGTTTTATAATACAAAAGAGTGCCTGAGAATGACAGTTCATAACATGTCTATGGATACCATTAGTGAGAAACTTGCTCATGCAGGTCAGGCTGGTCAGATGTATGTTCTTGCTTGGGTGGATTTAATTAATTTAACAATTAGTTACACTGATTCAAAAGATATAACACATAATTGCAAAACTCAACACCAAGAATAAATAGTTCTGAAGAAATGGAGAAATATATTACATATACATACATATATACAAATATATATATACATTTATATACAAATATATAATATACAGAGAAATAATTAAACAGCTAAATTAAATGTACCTCTGTTCCATGATCCAGTAATCTGACAATCAAGTGTACAACCCAAAGAAATTCTCACAAATTATTATTTATTTTAGTAGAGAATTGAAGGCAATTTAAGGGAGTAGACATGTAAAGCATGGTGGATGCTTATCATGAAACACTATGTAATTACCAAACACAACAAACTTTATGAATATATGATAATGTGAATAAATCTTATAGTAAAATGTTGAGTGAGTGGCCACCACTATTGCACAGTGCCTTTGACACTGGCATTTCCATATGGGCACTGTTTTGAGTACTGGCTGCTCCACTTCTGATCCAGCTCCCTGCTAAAGTACCTGGAAATGCACCAGGGGATGACCCAAGTCCTTGGGCCCCTGCACCCATGTGGGAGACCCGGAAGAAGCTCCTGGCTTCGGATTGGCCCAGCTCCAGCCCTTGTGACTAGGGAGTAAATCAGCAAATGGAAGATCTTGCACTCACTTGCATGCGCTTTCTCTCTCTCTCTCTCTCTCTCTCTCTCTCTCTCTGCCTTTCAAATAAACAAATAAATAAATCTTTTAAAAAGTTGTTGAGTGAAAAAAAAATCAAGAAGCACAGCAGAACCTCTAGCTTAATACCACTTACTTACATTTAAAATACATACCATAAACAACCATATGCATTTTGAAAGAACACATGAAAACAAACTAATGAATAAAAAGAAAGTGGCCATTTAGGGACCAATAATGATAGTATGCCAGAAACTGAAGGTATAGGAGTTGTTCAACTCTCTCTATTCAAACATAGATATTTTGGGGGGTGGGGAGAGTTTTTCAAAACTATTTTGTCCCTATCTGGAGAAGTGTTATAGTGTTTAACTGACATTAGGCATGGTCATATAAGTTGGTTTGATAATGAGCTGTGAAAACAAATCATTTGAGACACAGTAGTATATAGTGTACTTTGTCTCTTTTCTAGCTACTACAACAGAGAAGTTGCTTCATCATTCTTGATCCCAGACTGAGGACAACATGGAATACAGCCTCAATAAACCCCAGGTAAGCATGCAACATGAAAGAAACACTGGTGTTGTAAGCCACTGAGGTTGAGGGGTGAGCTGTTTACTACTGCAGCATAACCCATCCCATTATGGCTGATATATTCACATATATCTACAATTACATCCCTCCCAAGTTTACCCAAAATGACTAAATGGCAATAATGTTATAGATATTTGGGCAAGTAGATGTGACAGAAAACACAGTTCTTACCATAACAAGA
The DNA here is from genome assembly GCF_033115175.1 of Lepus europaeus. NCBI lineage: Eukaryota > Metazoa > Chordata > Mammalia > Lagomorpha > Leporidae > Lepus > Lepus europaeus. Next base: position 40,799,221 of record NC_084839.1, on the reverse strand, counting down.
GAGAATACAAGGAAACAATTACTCCAGTGGAATTCACACTTGACTGGAATTATAAAATTTGAGTTTTAATCCTATTCTCTCTATTTGCTAGCCAAATGGCCTATATCAACTCCTTTAATCATCATATATTTCAGTTTTCTTATTAAAAAAGTAAGGGATGGGAGTGCACCCTTAGCTCTAAGTTTTTTCCATATTTCTATAACACAGTAAAAAGTAGATGTGCCATACATCCACTAATTAAAAAATTGAATTTCAAACAAAGATAAATTAAAATAGGTTATTTACTATTGTCTTAAATGGCTCAATGTAAAATATTTCATACACATAAATGTGTCAGCAATATGCATTATATCAAATAAAGAACACCAAAGTGATCAAGAATAGTCTGCTTTTATTCCATAAATGCTAAAATGGAAATGGAATAAATAAAGGCCCGGATGGGGGAATCATCACTATGTATAAGGGGTCTTTGGAAAACTCATGGAAAATGTGTATTATGAAACACTATGCATGGATTTCAGATTTTTGTACCAAAATAAACTTCTTTTTTAATTCCATTCTGCTATAAACTTTTTTTCTTAATTTTAACTTATGTGAACAACAGAGAGAGAGAGGGAGAGACAGAAAAACTGATAGAGAGCTCCATTCACTGGTTCACTTCCCAAATACCAGTAACAGCTGGTCTGGGCCAAGCTGAAGTGAGGAGTCAGAAAGCTAATCTGAGTCTCCCACATTGGTGGCATGGACCCAAGTACTTAAACTCACCTACCATCTCCTATGGTGCACATTAGCAGGAAGCTGGAATTGCAAGTAGAGCAGGGACCCAAACCCAGATACTTGAATATGGGATACAGGTGTCCAAAATGGCTTTTTTTTAAAGATTTATTTATTTATGTATTAGAAAGGCAGGTTTATAGAGAAAGAGAGGAAGACAGACAGAGACACAGAGATCTTCCATGTGCTGGTTCACTCCTCCAATGGCTACAATGACCAGGCTGGGCCAGGCCTAAGCCAGGAGCCAGGAGCTTCTCTCATATAGGTGCAGGGGCCCAAGGACTTAGGCCATCCTCTGCTGCTTTCTGAGGTGCATTAGCAGAGAGCTAGATGGGAAATAGAGCAGTCAGGACTTGAACCGGTGCCCATATGGGATGCTGGTACTGCAGGCCATGGCTTTAACCTGCTGCACTACAGTGCTGGCCCCCCAGAAATGGCATCTTAACTGCTCTGTCAAACATCCGCCCTTAAATGAACTTTTCAAAGAATAGTCCTATGTATGACAGTGAAGGTTAGGACACAGGTGTGGCCATATCTGTGGTTGCAGACATTAGGTACACTATGACTGATGAACAAACTCAATATTGGACCAAGGCACGTGATTTGATAACACAAGCTCTATGGCTGCCAGACAAGATAAATACAGTACGGTGGAAGGGTATGAATCAAAGTTGTTGAAAGGAATGATAATATTTGCATAAGAGAAAGATCAAATGCATGAGGCTTTGAGAATGAGTAACCAACACCAATGAACCCAATGCATAATTGACATTCAACAAACATCTGCTGACTCTAATACCGATCCTACAACCTTTCAACTTCAGACATTTTACTTTCCCCAAACGTTCACAAATCGAACATGAAGATCAACTTATTGACGAGTTATATTGCCAAGAGTCTGTCTTCAGGGAAAACCGCAAATCCCAAGAGAATAAGACCCCAAACAGCTGTTTCAGTTTTTCTACCACCAGGCAAAAAAACAGGATGTGCTTGAGAAGAAGCTATTTAATGTCAGTTGAGGCCGCATGTGCTTCATCTTGTCCCCTTGCCAATGGCCCACACCATTGCCAATCCTGGTACATAACTGTAATGCTAGTTACATGTGATGCTTAGCATCCTCTTGAGAATTTTACATGTGATTTATGTTAAATATTTGTGCATAAGGGAGAAATACTACCTGAAGAGATTTGTGTATAAATGCATATTCACAATTCAGCAACATGAATTCTTGTCTAAAACCTGTACATAACAATGGATATTCTGTTATCCTCACTTTCTTTAGTCTCTTTTTCTTCATGCAGGTGTCTCTTGCTTTTGGGGTTAGTCACATTTCAATCACAAAATGATGTGTTCCTCACAGCCTCTAGCCATCGTTGATTTCCCCCATCTCTGACACATGCAGCCTTGTTTGGATGGTTTTACATTTGATGATAGTCCATTTAACATTTACTGTTGTATTACCCTCTACTATTTTATATTTGTTTTAGGTCACATTGTGAGTGTATGCAAGGACTCTTTGGTCAAATGGAGGTTAAGAATGTTTTCTAAGAATATGAAAGTTTAAAAAGGAAAGCAAGTTATTGAAATGACAGAGGATTCAGAGCAATTTAACATTCCAAAAATTAGAGAAACAAGTAAATGGGATTACTAATATGGATTTAATTTTTTTTTTTTTTGACAGGCAGAGTGGGCAGTGAGAGAGAGAGAGAGACAGAGAGAAAGGTCTTCCTTTTTGCCGTTGGTTCACCCTCCAATGGCCGATGTGGCTGGCGCATCGCGCTGATCCAAAGCTTGGAGCCAGGTCTCCCATGCGGGTGCAGGGCCCAAGGACTTGGGCCATCCTCCACTGCACTCCTGGGCCATAGCAGAGGGCTGGCCTGGAAGAGGGGCAACCGGGACAGAATCCGACGCCCCAACCGGGACGAGAACCTGGGGTGCCAGCACCGCAGGCAGAGGATTAGCCTAGTGAGCCGCGGTGCCGGCAAGTAGCAGCTTTACCTGCTATCCACCCAGCCCCCCTGAGGAAGTATTATGACTAGAACCTGGTGTGCCGGCGCCGCAAAGCAGAGGATTAGCCTGTTGAGCCATGGCGCCGGCCAATATGGATTTAATTCTAACCAACATCCTGAAGTTCACAGTAGCATTCAGGCTATAACAATGCTGTACACATTGCACCTTTACCTTCCTAGGGAAATATTTATAATTCATTTTTATTATTGTTATTATTAGAAAAAAGTCACAAAGCATAGTGATTAAAGCACCCTCCTCATCAATCAATTACTAACCTGAAAAATTGTGTGAAATAATGAATATTTATTATTGTTTTAAACCACTAACTTTTGGGGTACTTAGTTACATAGCATCAGATAACTAATAAGCTCCACCTAGCAACTCCCCCTTGTATCTCATTGGTCAAAATTTGCACGAGGCCAACCACTGCATCAAGACAGTCTAAACAGTATTGTCACTGGGCACATTCAGACCCTAAACAAAACTCGTAACAAGCGAAAGGAAATAGACATCAGGTCTGCAACACTTCAACTGTTTCAGTTGCAGTTCAGCCTTCTTCAGGAAGAAAAATAGCCTTCATAAAGGACAAGAAAGATACCAAAAAGAAAATGCAACCTACACTAAGTAAGGAAACAACAGAGGACCCAGGATTTTCAATAAGAGGGCTTGAATCTCCAGACGGGTAATGTGAAGCTAATATGCTAACTAAATTTAAAACTTCTATCTATAATCTTCTGTTAGTAATCACTGTGAGAAATCAAAAAAAAAAAAAAAAGAGAGAGAACCAGGAATGTGTTGATTAAAATACTACTTTGATTTTTTGGAAAAGGGATATAAATGTTTATATAAAAAATTTTAACAGTAGCCTAACATCTATGGCAAAATTATTCATTTTAGGCTTTTAATTAGGTAGTTTACACATGTTTAGAAAATTATGCCGTGGTCACAAGTGTGGGAAGTGTCAGAAGACTTTTTCTCGCCCCTGACCTTGGCCATGACTTTTCAAGATTTTCAGCAGTGACTTAAAGACATAAAAGGCATGCCTATCAAATGCACATGTGACACGTCTGGGAATGATACATATAATAAGAGAATCAAAATTTTAAATGATCTTGACAGCTTACAATAATGTCATTCATACATCCAACAATTCTAAGAAAGTATTTCATGGATTTCTGTCTCCTCAAAAATAAATAAATAAATAAATAACAACTGAATTCCTTAAGACAGGCCTGAATCTCAGCCTCTTTCAAAACCTCCCTTTGTATCCCACACAGTGTTAGGAACATAGTAAGTATTTCATTAATATTTGGAGAACTGTGTTGAACCGTATCAAGTACAAATGTGGAAAATTTAGAAGAAACCAGTTACCTATAATGCTTTCATTTTACTTTCCCTTCAGGCCATGTGACTGACCAGTACAAGATGGAATTTTTCCAGCATACCCTTCCTGAGCTGCCTCAGGCCCTTTGAAGAAAGGCTGCAACAGATAAATCTTTACAGGATACTTAAAAGCCCTTGCAATACTTATTTATTTATTTATTTATCTCTGTTTTCAGTATTTTGCCCAGTTCTCTGCAATCAGACTTTAAGCCCACTAGGCAGCTTCTATAGTTTGTAAGCGTTTGCCAAGCATAGTAAGCGAGAGTAGATGCACACCCCCTTTGCAGAGCTGTACAACACAGCATTTGCTTATTACAATTCAGTATCATTGCAGCAAGATAAGCACACCCCATAGTCTAATTTAACAGACATGAAGAAGTCAAGCTCTATTGTTCAGTGTCACAGCCAGCCAGCCCTGCATGATCAACCTTTATTCTTTCCTGGCTTCATTATGAGGATGATGCCTTTCAACTGTGGTGACTAAACCTGTTAAACTACAAAGCAAGAAATTTATAGAACCTTTATAAGAGTAATACTGAACAGCTTAAATGTAAAACCTACAATTAAATTCCAAAACTAAGCACTTCACCCCCAAGAAAATGCTAAGTAGTTCTTCAGCAATATTCCTGATTTACATACCCCTAAGATGACAGGACTTACATAGCTAATATATACTTATATATATTAATAGTATTTTTTTCAAGTAATGTTCAATATAAAACACAGCAGTATTAACCCATGCGTTACAAAACTAATAAATTTCCCTTTAGCATACCAGGGATAGGAGCTATGCTTTGCATCTGAGGGAAAGGAGCTTTTTCATTTTCAAAAAGCCTTCTTTTGTCAGATGAAAAGCCTGAGAGTAAAATATTTCAGTATAGTTCAGTGTTAACAATGGATGTGCCATTAGATTATCATACAAGTGAATAAAGCACCAAATGATACGAACATTTTTTTACACTTTAGATTTTGATGTGAAATGAGTCTAATTATTTATTCATAGACTTTTCCTCTAAGGAGTTCAAAGCACTATATTTTAAATCTTCAAACACACATTTCCTAAGCTCTCAAATCGAGCAGGTAGGACAGAAGAACACGTGGCGGGGAAGAAGATAAAGAGAAGCAGCACAAAAGAAATGGCTGGATGGAATAACTCAAGCAAGTTTCAAACTCAAGGTGGTATATTTTATTCATTCTTTCAATTCTTTAAGTCATCCTAACATTTATTGAGCATCTATTGTAAGTCTAGGTCTGTGCTGGATGCTGAGGATATAAAAGCAACCTCTGTTTCGGCAGCTCTCCAGACAGAGGGATGCTACACATAGGGAGTGATAAATTTAACACATGCCCAGTGCTAGAGGAGAAGGACCAGGGAAGGAGCCTCTGGCCTGAAGGATTCTAGAAAGGATTCAGCAAGCAGGTAGTAGACATCTCAGTCCTGTTTCAAAACATTAGAAAACTGTGGAGGCAGTGAAAACAACGTATTGAAAGGCACGGAACTGCCAAAAGATTTGACCTCCTTCTTGGAGAGTAAGAAATACAGCATGGCTTACTGGCAACATTTAGTGCCTAGAAATCACAGGATTCATCTATTCTGTAAAGAGACACCAAGGGTGCTATGAGAATGAAAACCAAGGCACTGCACTAATCAAGGCAAAATGAGAAGACACCTATACACACACACACACACAATTTATGTATTTATTTGAAAGTCAGTTATAGAGAGGCAGAGGCAGAGAGAGAGGTCTTCCATCAGCTGGTTTACTCCCCAAATGGCCTCAACGGCCAGAGCTGCAGGAATCTAAAGCCAGGAGCTAGGAGCTTCTTCCAGGTCTCCAACACAAGTGAGGGGCCCAAACACTTGGACCATCTTCTACTGCTTTCCGAGGCCATACCAGATAGCTGGATTGCAAGTAGAGCAGCCAGGACTCGAACTAGCGCCCATATGGGATGTGTGCACTGCAGACGGTGGTTTTACTCGCTAAGCCACAGCACCAGCCCCTGTTTTATTTTATACATACGTATATATGAGGGTACTTCAAGTTCATGGAAAATGGAATTAAAATATGTTTACTTCAGTGCAAATATGGAGTTAAAATGCTTATTTAGTGCAATGTATACACATGCACACTTTCTGACTTTCCCTCTGTTAGGGTCACTGATGCTCTTCGCAAGGCAATTGGGAGAGCTGAGTCACACACACATTTTCCCTCATCTACCTCATCTATGGGAGAAGACTGGAGTTCCTCTTGGTTAAAGATGAGTATTTGGGCCGGGATCTGTTGATGCTTTCTGTCCCCAAGCTGCTAGCGGTACATCCCTTCAGCAGCAAGGGCTACCTGCTTCTCAAGGACCAGTTTGAAAGGCAGCCCAATGACTTTTCTTTAAAGTGCTATGTATGCTGTAGCCTCTTTGCTCTCCATCAACCACATATAGCATTGCACATAGCAGGTGCCAAAAGAAAAAAAAAATGCATTGCTTAAGGCTTAGAAGTCCAGATAAAAGAAAATATTTTCCTTGCCTTTACACTATTTCTGGTATAAAAGCTCCCATGTTAAAATATAGAAAACTGTGACTCAATATAGAATAGATATAAAAAGGCAAGAACGATTGGTAACTATGTCTCCAAATCACCTTCTGCAGTTAAATCTGTTGACATAATAATATTTATTTCCAAAGTTATCAAGTAGAAGACTAAACACTTTAAAATTTTTTTGTCTTTTTTTCAAGATTATGCACTTTCTTTTTTTAAATTTTTTTTTTTAATTTGACAGGCAGAGTTAGACAGTGAGAAAGAGAGAGACAAAGGTCTTCCTTCCGTTGGTTCACCCCCCAAATGGCTGCTACGCCAATCTGAAGCTAGAAGCCAGGTGCCTCCTCTCGGTCTCCCACACGTGTGCAGGGGCCCAAACACTTGGGCCATCCTCCACTGCTCTCCCGGGCCACAGCAGAGAGCTGGACTGGAAGAGGAGCAACCAGGACTAGAACCCAGCGCCCATATGGGATGCTGGCGCCGCAGGCAGAGGATTAACCAAGTGAGCCATGGTGCCAGCCCCAAGACTAGGCACTTTCTAAATTTAAATTATGGCTGTACCAAATCACTAAATTAAGGAGTACACAAAGGTATTTATTCCTCATTTAGTGATGTGTTAAATAAAAAGAACAAAGTCAAGAAATAGTTAACATTATAACATGCCTTTTTACACAGTTAAGATTTTATATTTATTGAATACATGAAATGTTTTGCTGGATACTATGCAGGTACCATGGGAGAAAGCAAAGGTAGAGCCTTAGTTCTCAAGAATCCTCTATTTTCAAACTTAATGGCATGGGCTCAGTATTAAAACATTATTCTTTTTTTTAAAAAATTGTTAATGTATTCATTTGAAAGAGACCACACACTCCCATCTGCTAGTTCACTCCCCAAATGCCCACAATGCTATGGTGCAGGGACGGGTAGACAATAAGGGAAGGGGTGTAGCCTGAAGCCAGGAACTCAGCCCAGGCTCCCAAATGGGTAGCAGGAACCCAACTACTACTTGAGCCATTGCTGCTTCCTCCCAGAGTCTGCATTAGAGCAGGGAGCTAAAGTCAAACCCAGGCACTGCCATAGGGGTCATAGGTGTCTTAACTGCTAGGCTAACTGGCCTCCCCAGGGTCATCATTCTGACCCCATAACTCATCTATGATTTAACCTGGATCTCATCCTCCACCAACACTGATTTAAGCAAATTATTAGTCATAATTTAAAGGTCATAGAACTTTCTAATCCTGAAAACTCATGATGTAGGGAAAGAATATTTTTCAGCAAGTCAAATCAAAAGGCATGAACTTAAGTATGCAGATGCTTCAAACTGAAAAAGAGTCTTGGATATAAACATGTACTGAGTCACAAGAAAAGTGTTCTGACATTTAACAGAGAGCAAATAAGTTGGGCTAGGGGTGGGGGATGTTAAGGAAGTAGAACCAAAGGAATGTTTCAAGAGGGAGAAGATGATCTGGTAGGTGAATCCTTGATGTGCCAGCCAGGCAAGCACAAAGTGTAATGTTAACATTCTCCTAATGATGTCAAATTCCAAACAGAGGAAGTGGCAAACCTAATGCAGAAGAGGCCATTTTAAGAAAAGAAAAAATGTAGGTTAAGCAGATGAATGGATCATTCTGACTACCCCAAGTAAAAGAGGAAATCTGTGAAATAAAATATGAAGATGTCAAAGGGATCACACAAACAAGACTAGTGTCTGCTAATACCAACTGATAGGATAAAAAAGGGAGAGAATGATCCAACATGGAAAGCGGGAGACACAGCAGACTCATAGAATGGCAGATGTCCTAAACAGCACTCTGGCCTCAGAATCAGCCCTTAAGGCATTCAGATCTGGCTGAAGAGCCCATGAGAGTATTTTAGGCATGGAAAGCCAAGACACTCTGGCAAAAAAAAAAAAAAAAAAAAAAAAAAAACCTAAATGAAAGATCTCTGTGAATGAGATCCCAGTGGAAAGAACGGGACCATCAAAGAAGGAAGTACCTTTCTCTGAAGGGAGGAGAGAACTTCCACTTTGACTATGACCCTGTCGGAATAAGATCAAAGTCAGCGAACTCAAAAGGCTTCCATAGCCTTGGCAACTCATGACTAGAGCCTAGGGAGACTACTGACGCCATAAACAAGAGTGTCAAATTGTTAAGTCAACAACAGGAGTCACTATGTACTTACTTCTCATGTGGGATCTGTCCTTAATGGGTTGTCCAATGTGAATTAATGCTATAACTAGTACTCAAATAGTATTTTACACTTTATGTTCTGTGTGGGTGCAAACTGATGAAATCTTTACTTAATATATACTAAATCAATCTTCTGTATATAAAGGTAATTGAAAATCAATCTTGATGTGAATGGAATGGGAGAGGGAGCGGGAGATGGGAAGGGTGTGAGTGGGAGGGAAGTTATGGGGGGGGGGAGCCGTTGTAATCCATAAACTGTACTTTGGAAATTTATATTTACTAAATAAAAATTTTAAAAAAAGAAGATGTTTAAAATGAATATTGAGCAGTGGGCATTCGATGCAGTGGCTAAGACACGTCTTGGGACACCTCTAACCCATATCAAAGTGTCTAGGTGGAGTCCTGGCTCCACTTCCCATTCCAACTTACTGTTAATGTGTGCCTTTGGAGGCAGCAGGTGATGAACCAAGTAGTGTTGGGTTCCTCCTAACCACGTGGGAGACCCAGATTGAGTTCTGGGCTCCTGGTTTCAACCAGTCCCAGCCTCAGTTATTGTGGGCAGTTGAAAAGTTAACTGACGAACAGAAGATTTGTCTCTTTCTATCTCTTTACCTTTCAAGTAAAAAAAAAATGAAAATAAATAAATAAAAATTTGATAATGAGAGGTGTGCATTCAGCCTAACCATTAAAGTGCCTATATCCCACACCAGACTATGTGGCTATAAACCCTGACTCTAATTTTCTGCTAGTGGAGACCCTGGGAGGCAGTGATGATGACTCAAGTAATTACGTTCCTGCTATCCATGTGGGAGACATGAATTGAATTCCAATCTCCTGGCTTCAGTCCAACCCAGCCCCCATTATTGGGGGCAATTGGGAAGATGAGTCAGCAGATGAAAACACTATCCTCCCCTCTCTCTAAATGGATGAGAAAAAACATAAGGGAACAAAGACTCCACAATCAGGATCAGCACTGAGAGTATACACTGTTAAGAGTGTAGGATACTTCGGTGGAAAATGAATGTCTTGGAAGTAGCACCATCTGAACACATCTTTCTGAAAGAAATGTTCTATATTTTTCCTGTCCAAAATGGTAGCCATGACCCACATGTGTCTACTAAGCACTTGAAATGTGTCTAGTGGCCTGATTGGAAGTGAAACTTTCATTTAATTTTATTTATATTTAAATTTGATTTTAAGTAATTCAAAGTTAGAAGGCCACGGGTTTAGTAGTGTAGCTTAAGACTTAATGATTTGGAAATCTCTTCTGGATGAATCAATGGGATAAGCATGTGTTATAAAGTCAGGTCTGGGTTTCAAATTCCAGCACTGGCAATTCCTAGCATGTAATGGCATAGTACCATGGGGGCAATCTGAATGTCAGGTTCCTCATTTCAAAAAATGCGAGTGATAGCCAGTGCCGCGGCTCACTTGGCTAATCCTCCACCTCCAGCGCCGGCACCCTGGGTTCTAGTCCCGGTTGGGGCGCTGGATTCTGTCCCGGATGCTCCTCTTCCAGTCCAGCTCTCTGCTGTGGCCTGGGAAGGCAGTGGAGGATGGACCAAATGCTTGGGCCCTGCACCTGCATGGGAGACCAGGAGGAAGCACCTGCCTCCTGGCTTTGGATCAGCGCAGCGCGCCGGCCGCAACATGCCAACCATAGCAGGGCCATTTGGGGGGTGAACCAATGGAAGGAAGACCTTTCTCTCTGTCTCTCTCTAACTCTGCCTGTCCAAAAAAAAAAAAAAAAAAGCAAGTGACACTGTATTTTCTATCATTGCTACCAAGACTCACTCTTTGTATTATTTTCCTGCAGTAACTCGAAGAGTCCAGTTTGGCTTTCAGAAACACAAAACAGATTGGGAAACATCAAGGAAATCAGGAGCATGCACTGAATCATGGCACCAGAGGATACACTATCCCAAGCCCAACCCAATCAGTATTTTTTTATAAAACTTTCGTAGGTTTAGAAAAAATTCCTTTCTTTCCCTTCCAGTTTAGGCCCCTTTTCCTCCAATCACTCCCCATTCTTACTCTGACCAGCAGCACAAACCGTTCAATCCGAGGATATGGAGGCATTGCCAGAAAAGATGAGAAGTGTGAGCCTGCCAAAGAGATGTTTGCCTCCAGTTAGAAACGTGTTCATCTTCAGGAGTTTGTCAGTAATTTGGCTGTTGGCTCCTGACACTTCCTGACTCAGAGCATTTACAAGCCCTGGGAAATTTGTCAGATGGATCATTGTACTCCCAGCATATTTGCCTCTCCTGAATCTAGCACCAGATGTGCAAGGAAGCAACCAGAACCAACTCCACCAAGAAGTTTCTCTATGAAAAGGAAGCAAAAGAGGAGGTGGGTCGCAGGGAAGCGGAATGGAGCTAGACTGGAAATGAGATCAAGAGAATTATTTTTCACAAGGAAGGTGCTACAACATGTGTATCTGTTGACAGGAATAATTCTACAGAGAAGGAGAAATTCAGAACATGGACAAAGTTATTGGAATGATGAGAAAGATCCAGCCATACAAGAAATAAATGTAGTAAACTGTGCTTCAGTGGAAGTTTTTCATGCTTTAATGACAGCTCATGGTTGTTTCAATTTGGGGCTCTAAACAACAGCTGGAAAAAAATATCGTGGTTTCATGAAAATGACAGCAATTGGGCCAAGAACATTTGGGTACTTCTGATTTTATTTGTTCTTTCAGCACAGATCCCTTTGCTCAGATCAACATCTCACCAGAAAGTAGGCCTGGCAATTACAAAACAATCTAGTGATTAAAATGATGAAGACTGTGGGGTTTCCGAAAATGGGTACCAGCTGAGCACAGCGAAGGAGTGAGGGGATGCCATGCCCATCTCCCTACAAAGGTAGCATCTGATCTGTGTTGGGGGAGAGATAAAAAAAGATAATCTCATGCGAAGATGACAGCTGAGACAAGAAAAAGCATTCCTGAGTAGAGTTTAGTGTTCTAGAAGTATATAGTGGAAAGGGGGAAATGATGAAAAATCAACCCAACACAGTAAGGAGAATGTCTACAAGAGATTCTCTGCCATATTACAAGCCTGACTTTGTATCACAGGCTAGTGTTTCTTAAACTTAATCAATGCTAAAGAAATGAATAAATAAGGAAAAAAAAATCTGAGGACTGCTCTAATTGTTGGTTTAAATCAATGTGATAATTTTAGTTATTTACATCTACATGTAAGGATAACCTCCTTATATTTATAACATTTATACAACCAGGAAATCCAAACAAGTTTACAAATTAAAGACAGACAAAATCTCAAGACCAACTAAATCCCACTTGAGGTCATCAACTTAATGTCATAAATAATATTATAGTGAAACTAATTCATTGACACTTAATTTAATGATAAGAACATCCAAAGTCTAGTGTTACATTTAGGGAGCATAGAAAAATGGTCAAGAGCATGAGCTTTGGACACAGGTCACCTGAGTGAAAATACCAGCTCTCCATATATTGGTTGAAGGTCCTTTATCGAGTCAGGAAACCACTTAACCTATCAGTTTTCTCATTGGACTAAAAGTCACTTCCTCTTAGAGTTACTGTCAAGATAATGGGAACTGATACATGGAAAGAGCTTAGAACAATCTTACCTAAATTTGAGTTGTGTTTTAAATTTCAATAAACCCAACAGAATGCAGGAAAAAAAAATGCACATGTTTTGGCAGATCTCTGGAGGAAATAACATTAAAGGAAAAAAAAAAAAAAAAAAAAAAAAGACCCAGAAGTCCCCGAAACCAGAAATTTGGAGAAGACAGTCATGCTCTGATTCCTATTTGGTTACATCTCCTAAATATAGCAATTAAAAATATCAATTAACCATCAGTTAACCATGGTGCTATGGTTTGGGTACAGTTTGAGTGTCCCCCAAGTCTTCATGTACTAAAATTACTGAAATTAAATCCCCACAGTAAGGCATTGAAAGGATGGAAACACTAATCTGACTATGGAGTTTAAAGGTGGGGTCTTGGGAAGTGATAAGTACTAGATGAGGTCATCAGTGTGGAGCCTCATGATTGGATCCTGGTGGCAATAAAGGCAGAGGGAGAGCGACTCCTAGACTCATGCACACTCCCTGGTCTCTCCTCATCAGGATGCTCTGCACCATCTTGAGATTCTGCCAGCAAGAAAGCCATAATGAGAAAAGGCCTTGCATGTCCAATATTGTGAGCCCAGATAAACCTCTTTTCTTTATATATACAGCCTACTTCAGGTATTTTATGATGGAACCAAAAAGTAGAATAATACACATTGTATGGTACATAATGAACCCTAAATATAATTTAAAATACTCCAGGAGCTTTGATTTTTTTTCATCATGTACTGAGTTAAATACTACCCTGAATCGGACATTTCTTACCATAAGGTTATCAAGTTCCAGAGAAAAAAAATATAAAAAAATGAGCAAGCTTTAAAAATTCCAGGTTTGTTGTTGCAAACACTGCATAACAACACTATCACTCTGTCATATTCATTCAGCTTCATTTTGGAATTTGTTTTAAAATAACACAAAAATGCATACATACATACACATACACAGAGTTGGAGGAATTAATCTCAAGTGATACTATTATCAAGCATTAGTAATTTACAACTTTATCCAAAAAATGCAATAACATCATGATATTTAAAACATTAAGCTAATGAGGTCTGTCCCTTGAATTTTTAGAATTACTAGTCCATAAAAACTTAGCAGATAAAGTCACCCCACAAACCTAAAATAGCTTTCCTAGAAGCTGTACTGTAAAAATTAACTGGGCAAATGAACAGTACCACCATCAAATTGGACACAAATGATAGCTAATGAGTTGGATACAAAAACCAAAGTTTTTAGTGACAATCCCATTGATGGACACCTCTTGTTGGATATACCATATTTCACGAAGCCAGTAATTTTTGTACACCTTTTTCAATTCTCCCTTCTTAGTTCTATCTCCTTATCCTACTGCTTCTTTCTAACCAGTTGCCAACATTACAACTCCATTCCATTTGTCACAGAGTGAAAATGCTTCTAAAGCAAAGATTTGATCCTATCACCTTCATTAGCTCCCTACTGCTTTTGGGATAGGGTGCAAAAGGCCTTTCACAATTTGGGTCTTCTGATCTCCAGCCTCTCCTCATTTCTGTCCCCAGTGCTCTAACTCAAGGCTCACTAAACAGCAAGTGGTAGCAACTTTCACTGAGCTCCCCTTCTTCACTTCTGGGCTTTGTGTGTGTGAGGCACACTTTCCCTCATCCTCAGACTAACTTCTGCTTCTCCAGGTCCTGGTTTAAGATTTCCCCTACATATGAAAAGCCTTTTCTGACTTCTACAAGGCCACACCCCTACCTAATCCTGTCTTTCTCTAAGGATCTCTCTCATTAGACCAAAAGTTGCTCATAGGCAGGGCTGTGTCCTATTTGCCACATCCTAGAGTCTAATGGTTTCTCGTACACAATATGCAATCAACAAATACTGGCTGAATTAATTTATCTTGCATGTAGCTTTATCTTACTAAAATTTTCTAGAATATTAGTTTTCATATGAACAAACAAAAAACAACACAAATAAGTTAATGCAGTCATACTACATATTCCAATAATTTGACTTGCTGCTTTCAACACAGGAACTTTCATCTCATTTACTTATTCTTTTTTTTTTTTAAGATTTATTTATTTATTTTTAGAAATCTTTTATTTAATAAATATAAATCTCATAGAGACAGCTTTTGGAATACAGTGGTTCTTCCCTTCATACCCACCCTCCCACCCCCACTCCCATCCCACCTTCTATTCTCTCTCCTATCCCATTCTTCATTAAGATTCATTTTTAATTTTCTTTATATACAAAAGACCAATTCTGGCCGGCACCGCGGCTCACTAGGCTAATCCTCCGCCTTGCGGCGCCGGCACACCGGGTTCTAGTCCCAGTCGGGGCACCGATCCTGTCCCAGTTGCCCCTCTTCCAGGCCAGCTCTCTGCTGTGGCCAGGGAGTGCAGTGGAGGATGGCCCAAGTGGTTGGGCCCTGCACCCCATGGGAGACCAGGAGAAGCACCTGGCTCCTGACATCGGATCAGCGCAGTGCGCCGGCCGCAGCGCACCTACCACGGCGGCCATTGGAGGGTGAACCAACGGCAAAAGGAAGACCTTTCTCTCTGTCTCTCTCTCTCACTGTCCACTCTGCCTGTCAAAAAAAAAAAAAAGACCAATTCTATACTAAGTAAAGATTTCAACAGTTTGCACCCATACAGATACACAAAGTATAAAGTACTGCTTGAAGACAAGTTTTAAGATTTATTTATTTATTCAAAGACAGAGATACAGAGAAGAAGGTTTGGTTTACTCCCCAAATGGCCACCACAACCAGGGCTGGGCCAGGCTGAAGCCAGGAGCATCTTCTGGGTCTCCCACGTGGATGAAGAGTCCCAAGCACTTGGGCCATCTTCTACTGCTTTCCCAGGCTCATTAGCAGGGAGAGGGAACAGAAGTGGAGCAGCCAGGATTCAAACTGGTGCCCATTTGGGATGCCGGTGTCGCAAGGCAGCAGCTTTACCCACTATGCCACACTGCCGGCCCGTTATTTTATTTATTCTTAAAATGGGTCACAGAATTTCCCAGACTCTGTGTTGGGTTTTTGTAGCCTCCTTTGGTAGCTAAAAATGTCCTCTTTTCATTTCCAACCTACTAAAACGAGGATTGTTTTATAGAAGAATAAAAAACAAAAGCATACTTCTTTTAAGAACATGGGTTTGGTATCCTTTCTTCTGTGTTCAGTTGTTGTCTCTTACTAGTTGTAGTACCATAAACAAGTACTCAACCCCTCTGGGATTCTCTCTGGAAGTGACTGCAAAGACCAACTGAGATGAGGATATCATGTTGTGGACAGAAGTTGAACATAAGAAGTTCACATGATAAACAAATGTCATCTGAAAATTATCCTTATATCAGACTTTGGCAGTTTGGTTTAGTGAGTGGATTAAATGTCAAAAAATTCAATATCCCTACTACTGTAGGACTGTGTGTTTGGTCCACTGAATATGACTTCAAAACAAAGAAGGGAAGATATGAACAAAAATCCACCCTCACTACCTAAATCATGACTCAAAATATACATCTCTATAACCCCACATTATAAATAATAATAGTGATCATAATAATTAATGAGGCTCCACGTAACTGGTTTTGTCCTTGCAGCCATCTGAGGTCTGGGAGAGAAGCACTGAGAAAGCTGCACCCTAAAAGGAACTGGAAGGCCAGGAAGTCCCTGTGCTCAGCAGTGCACTTTGCCTCCTGGGAATACACGATCCCTCTCTCCAATCTGGTAAGACATACAAACATCCTTTGATTCTCTAACTATGGCCAAAACAATACTGAACTCTTCAAAAGAAATACTAATGATGGCTTGAAGAAAATGCAAAAATTAGACAATCATGGACACAAGCAAGTTGAATATTTTTTTTTTTAAGTTTTCAGCCATTTGTTTGACAGCCCAGGTACCCTGCCATCCCCTATGCCCCATCAGAAGAATAAATGCTTGGGTCTCTTTAGAAAAGAACTGGAACAGGAGACTGTTTTCTTTAGCCTGTTGAAAATAGACTGTTGATGAAATAAGGAATTGGAAGAAAAAATTCACATCTGAGTAAACATTAATCAATCAACTAAGATCTCAGAAACCTGATACCTCCTATTAAAATATGCTTTTTTCTTAAGGCTAAAGGATAATTTTCTCAGCTAATCTTTATACTCTTTACTAAAACATATACTGTGGGTAAAAAGGAACTAATAGTCTATAATATCAAACATTTAGGGACTGAACAGTATGCACTCAAATATCAAGGAGGGGAGTTTTTTAAAAATACAATTAAACACTCAGGTATTAAATTAAAATAGTATGTTGTAAATTCTGTAACTGTCAAAATCTACTTAATAACATTTCATTTTATTTGATATGAAGGGTTTCATAAAGTTGAACATTCCAAATATCTAAAACATCACTATGAAAACCAAAACTTTATTTTTATTCCTTTGATGTGATGTGTTCATACCTTCTTAAATAAGGGATAACATCATTTATCCATTTTTTTTATATTTTAAAGTCATAGTTACAGATATCTGTAATTACCTAGTTCTGAGAGAATATATAGGGTTTATTGACATAGTCCTATTATCAAAATTTCACAAAATAAGAACTTCTAGTCAAACCCAGACTTCAGGCAGGTTTTGTACGGGGATCTAACTGAAAGTGTGTTTTGTTTTGTCAAAAGTCTATAAAACATAAATAAATAATACGAGATGAAGGCCCTTTGCGCTGAAAATTTTACTGTCTGACCCTTTACAGAACAAGTTTTTCTACCGCCATCAGAGATGATCCTAGTCTGGCGGGCCTGTAAGTCAGTGTGCTCTTTCTCTCTCTCCTCTATTTGGGGAGGCAGAAGCACTGGAGTGAGTGTTATGTTTGAGTCCCAGATTAACCACACACTTTCTATATGCCCTTGGATTCCTACTTAACCTCTCTCAGCCTTTGTTTAATCATCTGTCAAAGAGAAATAAACATAGCAACTTCACAGGATTTCTAGGCAAATGAATGAAGTACTACGGTAGACATTCAATAAATGAAAAACATTACTATATCTCACTTATATTAAATAAAAACTATCTCCAAAATGAGGATATTTGACTATAAACTGTGAACTAAGAAGGCAAAAGTCAAGTAATCCTGTGTGTGTGTGTGTGTGTGTACGTATACCTATATAGATTTATTTATTCAAGAGACAAAGAGCAAGATAGATGGAGAAAGCTCCCATCTACTGATGCACTGCACAAATGCCTACAACAGCCAGGACTGGACTGGGCCAAAGCTAGCAAGCAGGAACTCAACCCAAGTCTCTCACTTGGATGAGAGGAACCCAATTACTTGAGCCGTCACTGCTGACTCTGAGTGACTGCACTGGCAGGAAGCTGGAAATGGGAGCCAAATTCAGGAATCAAGCCCAGGCACTGCAATATCAGATGCAGATATCTTAAGCACTAAACCAAAACCTACCCCTGTTTTCAATTTCTCGAAAAGGTCCTTGTGCTATATGAATGAGAACATAATGAACTTTCCTTAACCTTAGTATTAAATCATTCTTAATTCTTAAGTTGTAAATTTGTCTAAAAGCTAAAGACATTCCAAATAATAGCCATGACAGTGAAGCAACTTCTGAATTCAGAAACATAGTGATTAAGTCACTACTGGAAAGCCAGAATCTATTTTCGATTCACTTGGATCACCTTTATTTCATTATACATTTTATAACATCAAAGCAAAACACAGCATAATTTCAGGCACTGAATCATCCTCAAACTGAGTTGCAATTAAGGATAAGAACATCATTAAGTTTCAGGTAATTCTTGCAATTGTAAGCAAGCACTGCCTTTCTATTCTTCTAGAAAATGTCATTTAGGAGGTTTCAACAATTCTCCTAAACCTAGACTGTAAGTGCCATGCCTGAATTTTTTTGGATGCATGCCCAACAATAAACGATTCACAATGATGTGAGGACAGCACTCCCATCCAAGAACTTAATCAGATTAATGATGTATTTGTTTTATAAAAATGAAGTACATTAAGCCTGAGAATACCTAATTTACATAGTAAATGGTTGCTAAGGACCAAAAATACTGCTGGTTTTTATAAAGCTGAGGTTATAAAATTGTCTATTGTCTTGAAATCTGTTAGTAAATAGCAGTGAAATGCAAAATAATAAACAAATGTTAATCAGTAGTATTTATGTATGTAAATTCATTAGTTGTTCAAAAGAACCTAACGATGCTCATACTCCACAATATATGTGCCCCAGGGACAACATGATGCCATTATGTGATGTTGGAAATAGCAGCAAACTTACCTAGAATGTTTCATAGCTTATTTGAGCTCAAATTGTGATTCATGTTCTCTAATATTTTCATTTTGGGTCTTAGTTTAATACATGCAAACATAAACAGTAAATTAGCAGTCTATTTTTCCATTTTTGTAGGAAACAAAAGTAGTAGCCTTATCTAAAATGAGAAAGAGGGCATTCACAAAATAGCTAAATTTCACCAAATCCTTAAAAGATGAGAATTAGCACCACTTCTGGGTGGCCTCTTTTGACTTTTCACACATATACATATAACTACTTCATTCATTCCACAAACTTGTGTTTATTAAACTTGGGAGTCAACAGTAAATAAACCAAAGTCACTACCTGGTATGCTAAGGACATGGTAAGTAAGCAGATAATTATAATAATATAGGACAGTGTTATAATTAGGTATATAAATAGAGAAGCCAGCTACCAACTCTGTCGGGGAACATGGAATAAACCTCACAGAGGAAGTAAGAGTTTACAATTCCAGTCTCCTGAGAAGATGGACTGACAGGTACAATAAGGAATAAGAATAGAGAACCAGGGAGGGATGGTAAAATCTAGAGATCTGTAGACATCTATACATCCTTCTAATTAAAAAAAAAAAAAAAGCAGGATTCAAATTTCATTTAAATCTAGTGAGATTTACAAAAATTGAGGTTACTATGAATTAGGTTAAATATTTTTATACAGAAGCTTACATTATTTTTTTATTTTTTCTTTCCAGGAGGCAGAAAGAAACAGGAAGAGAGACAGGGAGAAAGACAACCCTCATGACTGGTTCACTCCCCAGATGCCTATAACAGCCAGGGCTGGGCCAGGAGCTGGGAACTCACTCAGGTCTCTTGCATGGTGGTAGGACCAACCACTTGAGCTATCATTGCTGCCTTCGAGTCCACATTAGCAGGAAGTTGGAATCAGGAGAAGCCAGGCTTCAAACTCAGGCAGTCCAGCACAGGATGCGGTCATTTTAACCAGCATCTTAAATGGTAGATCAAATACTCACCCTCATAAGCTTGCTTTTAATAACTTATATTTGTATTCAGTAAATACTAGATAAGGCGAGACAGGTGTGTGTGGGTGGTGTTTAAAAAATGAATTTAAAAACTTTATTTCATTAAACATGGAACTTTATATATCATAGTGGGACAAGCATTTAGCCTAATGGTTAAGATACACACATCCCAAATTGGAGAATCTGTATAGTACCTGGGTTCCAAGTCCCAAATCTGCTTCTGACTCCAGCTTCCTGCTATTACCCTGAGGGAAGTGGTGATAACTCAAGTAGTTGGTTCTCTGATACCCGTGTGGCAGAGCTGGACAGTTTCTGACTCCCACCGTTGGCCACAGTTCAGGGTTGTTGCAAGCATTTGGGGAGCTCTTCATCTATCTGCCTTTCAGATAAACATTTTTTTAAAGATGTATATAATTATTTGAACATCGGAGTTACATAGAGAGAGAAGGAGAGTCAGAGAAAGACAGAGAGGTCTTCCATCTGCTGGTTCACTCCTCAGTTGTCTGCAATGGCCTGAGCTGCACTGATCCAAAGCCAGGAGCCAGGAGCTTCTTCCGGGTCTCCCACATGCATGCAGAGGCCCAAGGAGTTGGGCCATCTTCTACTGCTTTCTCAGGCCACAGCAGAGAGCTGGATCAGAAGAGGAGAAGCAGGGACTCGAAACAGCGCCCATATGGGATGCCGGTACTGCAGGCAGCGTCTTTACCTGCTACACCACAGCATTGGCCCCATAAACAACAATTTTTAAAAGAAATGTATATGATAGAAATTTTTAGATACTTCCAGAGAAGTCTAGACTAAATGTAGACATGTCAAACAAAGAATTAAACCATGATTTTTTTTTTTTTTTTTTTTTGCTTTAAAATTTGGGGACCAGGTGGGCATTTAGCTTAATGGCTCCCAGGGGAATATTATACTGGCGTACTGGATTGCATAGACATCCTTGGCTCCTCACCCAGCTTCTTCTTAAGCTACCCTAGATGATAGCTGTAATAGCTCAGGTAATTGGGTTCCTGCCACTCCTGTGGAAGATTGGATTGGGTTTCTGGTTCCTAGCTCCCATCTTGGCCCAGCCCTAGCCATGGGCACTTGCAGAAGTGAATCAACAGATGGGAACTCTGTCTTTAAGTCTCTCTGTCTCTCTCTGACCCTCAAATTAAAAAACATGGGAAATGTTAGGACAAGCTATGATAGAAAAAATAAGGATCTGAGGGAATTAGAATATACATTTAAACAACAGCTAACAAGCAAAGATTGAAATAATTATAAATAATTCCTTTCTCTCTGACTCTCTGTCTCTCACTGATCAGTCTGCCTGTCAAAAAAATAAAATAAAATAAAATAATTATCTCACAATCAAATTAATAGGCAGCATCCACTAGACATCCATCTGAGTATGTGGAATGCTATAGAATGTGCTTATATCTTATTCAATATTTGAAATGTTGGCCAAAAACCAGCTTGTAACAGTCAGACTTACCTGAGAGCATGCTGCCCACCTACCATGGCCAAAAACTTTGTGCAAAGAAAAGGGATATTCCCCATGGCTTCTTGACATAGCTGGACTTGGAACAAGTAAACACTTCCAGAATGAGTTTTCTGCCCCAAATCAAGTTAGACACATTATCCATTTATCCCTCAACTATCCATAAAATGTCTGCTTCTTACTGCCTTGGATAATTCACTCATTCAATGTAGAGGTTTCATGCATATATGTTGCTCTGTTCACCTTTATCTTTTATATAGGTTATAATTATCATTTTGCTCTTAGTCACCATTTTAAATAAAAACAATATACTTAAATGAGTTTACAGAATGAAATGGGAATAGCATGCTTTCATAAAAAAATCAAGAAAATACAAAAGCTGTAGAAAATCTAAATAAAGGAAAGATTGTAAGAAAAGCTATGTACAGGCCGGCGCCGTGGCTTAACAGGCTAATCCTCTGCCTTGCGGCGCCGGCACACCGGGTTCTAGTCCCAGTTGGGGCACCGGATTCTATCCCAGTTGCCCCTCTTCCAGGCCAGCTCTCTGCTATGGCCCGGGAAGGCAGTGGAGAATGGCCCAAGTCCTTGGGCCCTGCACCCGCATGGGAGACCAGGAGAAGTACCTGGCTCCTGGCTTCGGATCAGCGCGATGCGCCGGCCGCAGCGGCCATTGGAGGGTGAACCAACGGCAAAAAGGAAGACCTTTCTCTCTGTCTCTCTCTCTCTCACTATCCACTCTGCCTGTCAAAAAGGAAAAAAAAGAAAGAAAGAAAGAAAGAAAGAAAAGCTATGTACACATTAATATAGTTATCTATGTGAGTTACACAGCTCAATTGGTTATAACTACAATCATAGAGAGTAAATATATCCAAACTTCAGATTTGGCCAAGTCCTGAGCATTTAATGCTCCCTGATGATAATTCTGGCAGAAAATAAAAAATATCGACACATCAAAGGTGAACCTTGAACAGAGCAAGGTAGCTGATGATGTAGTGCAACCTGGGAACATTAGACCATTTATGAGAGATTTGTACATCAAATTGCCACTGACAGCATTATTTTAGAACAAAATCAAACATCAGTCAAAATGTCCTAAGATGTGTTAATACTGAAAGACAAAGATTTGTTACTCTTAGAAGCAACAAATTCCTACAGAAGAGTAAACCCATTGCTAAGCCATCTGTTATTTGCAGTACACATAATAAATTCAACAGACGGGTATGCCCCCTGTGTTTCCTATAAACAGATGGTTTTTTAAAAGTCTAAAATATCCTATCAATGGAAACCTCAACCAAAACCAAATTAAAAAAAAAAAAAATCCCTCACAACCACACAGCCCTCAGTTGAATACTTGATTTCTTTTCATTCACATACACATAATAAAGATGACACTGCAAACCCTAGACTACTATCCTTCTGTTACCATGAGAGCAATATCTTTTCTTTGTGAGACACATGTGGAGACAAAGGAGGTCTATTCAGTTGAACTGGTTAAACCATCCTTTATACCTGGAATGTTGATGATACTTCTAGTTGGCAGGCAGAAGCAGCATAGCCAATAAATAGCTCACCTACTTCATTTATTTACAAAACACACATGCCCACAGTACACAGATACACCACATAAATGAATGGATTCAACATGTAAAAGGACATGGCAGCATCCCATTACAGCAACCTATTTGATTCTAAGATACTTCCCTTAAACTTATGAAGAAATATTATTTTGAATGAAATAGTAACATCTGAGAACTTTTTTAAAAAATTCTACTCAAAAGCATGCAGATGACTATTTAAACATATTTTCAAAACTTAATCAAATATTAGTTTTATGTGATACCAAGTCCTTCATATGACATTAACATGCTCAATAGAATAATTTTTATGAACAGTTTAGAGTCAGCAGATAGAAATTATTTAATATGGAACAAAGGCAAAAATAAATTGATTTTTTTTTTATCTATTTAAGCTAACCAGAAAGTCAGACACTTCCAGCCGGCACCATGGCTCACTTGGCTAATCCTCCACCTGTGGCACCTGCACCCTGGGTTCTAGTCCCAGTTAGGGCACCAGGTACTAGTCCCGGTTGCTCCTCTTCCAGTCTAGCTCTCTGCTGTGGCCTGGGAGGGCAGTGGAGGATGACCCAAGTGCTTGGGTCCCTGCACCCGCATGGGAGACCTGGACGAAGCACCTGGCTCCTGGCTTTGGATCGCACAGTGCACCGGCCATAGCGGCCATTTTGGGGGTGAACCAACGGAAGGAAGACCTTTCTCTCTTTCTTTCTCACTATCTAACTCTGCCTGACAAAAAAGGAAGGAAGGAAGGAAGGAAGGAAGGAAGGAAGGAAGGAATTCAGACACTTCCATTTTTTATAAATAATATTCTTCTTACAATAATTATTACCATTTGAATTAATCTTTCTTAGCTTCTATTACTGATGAGTCATAAGTGTTCAGTTCCTTTCTTGGAATTAATTAATATAGGTATCCATATAGAAGACATACCCTGGAAAAGGATATGTGAATATATATATTTCAAGTCCATTATATTCAAATATTCCCAATCATTTTTCATTCAAATAAAGCTAACAAAAGATTAAAAACTCAAAAGAGAGACCAACTCTAACATAAAATAACCACAGAAGAAAATGAGCAGATTTCTCTCTGCCAACTGTCCCACAACATTAGTGAGAGAGCATACCAGGAAACACCTTACTGATGTTTACTGATCACTGTGTCATGGTTTAATGAGGATAGGATTTTACTATACATTTACCATGCCAAATACCACACGCTTTTCATGAACTCATTTAATTCTCAAAGTAGTCACAGAAAATAACAGCAACATATTAATAAAGGAATAAAGTATTACTTAGAAAGCACATATTTTTTTTAAAAATCTACACAAAAAGTGCAATCTTTATTAGCCACCAGAAACCTCCTCAGTATTGGAAATGATCTACTACAAATGGGAGGCTAACATGTTACAATTTAAGGCACATTTGCTATTAGTCTAAATGAAGACTTTAGCCTGACCTCTATCTAAAGTATCAAAGTTTCAGAGAGCCATAAAATAATACACATCAATTAATCATCATCATCTGCTGAGTCAAACATTGGAAAATAATGTCAAGAAGTTACCCTGTAATTACTTTGTGGCTCCTTGAAAACCCATTTGACATAATCACTCCTTGACAGCTGCAGCAGGGAAAATGTTCTATTTCTTCTCCCACCAGTACCCTCTTCTGAGAGCCAGGGGCATTGCTTTTCAGCACTTCCTGATCTGCCAAATGTTTATGAGCGAAGCGTGTGGGGTGCCTTGGTAATCAGTGCTCCTGAGGCCAGTCAGGGCTTGAGAGTTTCCAATCAAAGCTGTGGATTCAGGAGAGCCACAGTCAGGGGACGGGCAATAGGCTTATTATTACCAGTGCGCAGAGAGGAAAATTACTCAAGTACAACAGAAGAGTATCTGGTTTTATCTAAAAGATTTCTGGAACATTTCCTTCCCTCCTGTCTATGACATTTCCATTTACAAAAGAAGTCCTCGATATATACCACATTATAATCTGTTACACATTCTTATTTGCCTGCATGTGGGGCAAGTGGTATTTTAAACAGTGACTTCATGAAAACTAGGCAAGAAATTAAGTCATCCTGTACCCAAATGAGAAAGCAAGCAGGAATTCCCACCCCAGGTTTTGGGAACTAGGACCACAGTTGGGTTTTCTGCCTATACCTGAGATGACAGGGGCTAAACAAAGCTCTCTCTGAACATGAAGTGAGGCCTTTTATCGGCTCATTTCGGAGATGTGAATATGGTACTTGATGCCTTCTCTAGACACCTACCATTGAGCTGACTTCTGAGACCGTTCCTCACTTCCCAAGGAGAGAGTGTTTTCTATCATAATTACCCACTTGGCTTTCACCAGGGGCGTCCTCCAGAAGAAAGGTCTAACCTGACGGCACAACATGATAAGCCAGCACCTCAGCAACAGTGTGTGCCAGGAGCCTAGAAAAAAAAAACCTCCACAAAGCAATCCCATTGTGAAGATTGAAGCTTTGTATTGCATTGAGAATACCTGTGTTCTTATCATGGATTTTTCATTTTTTTCCATCAGAAGAGATTATGAGTTAGGCCTGTGACACAGCAAGATTTAGAAAGTCTATTGCATTATCAAAAATATCATTGATGCTGTATCTTACACCTCTACAGTGAAAGGGGGAGAAATAAAGAGTAGAAAAAAGAAGCAAGCAATAAAGGAACTAACCAGGCAACTCTATAATAAATGCCAGTTTCTGGAAGGCTATTTTATTCCACTATAAGGGACAAAAAGGGGAAAACTCATTCATACATTTTGGTTCTCAGTACTGAATTGGGAAGTGCTCATGCTGATTTCTTCATTTTCCTAAGTTTCCACACTCATCCTCAGAAGTTAAAACAAAGATAATTTATCCCACTTTTCTAAATAAGAGGAAAATTTGAAAGAGAAAAAAAAGTATCATGTTACCAATGTTATTTACAGTATTTTCAGGTAGAACAAAAAAAATTGAAGGCAGAAGGGAAAAGAAGTCTTTCATTAAAAAAGACTAAGTTAATTGTGCTGGCCTAATTTATGGCTGTATCATTCTCACTTTTGTCCCTAGTAATGCCACTTGCATATTTATAAGAAAGAAAATTCTGCATAATTAAAAAATGAATTTATAGATTATTTCATAACTGACATTTTAAAGTAACTTTTTAGTAATAATGTGCTACAACAATGACAATCTCACTTTCTAAAGCCTTTTTAAATGTTGATAGTTCTTATAATACTCTCTAAAATTGTTACTAATTTAACATTTCAACTTCATATCTTCTCCCAATTTCATATAATTTATCCTACTTAATTCCTTGCTTCTGGATTTGCCACACTTGCCACCCAATGAGTTTATTTCACTGGTCATTTATTTTTAACAGTAAAGCCAAACTATTTGAAGGAAATAATCTCCCAGCAAATCCAACATAGGGAAAAAAGACTCTTATTTATCCAGCATTTTGTGCCATGAATTGAAGCTTTATTGCAAAGAGTAAGCAATAAACAAAAACACCTCAGGGGCCTGGGAGGAGCAATGTAACCAATTACATTTAATTAAATCAAAGGATGGGAGCCCCAGGGTTGAATGAGCTGAAGAACAAATTTGCATTAACACCTAGCAGCCAAACAAGTAGCTGTGGGTCTAGTCGGCAAGTACAATTGTCACCATCTATTCTCTGCACTGAAGGGGGGCCATTAGCTAAATTCTTAGGCATTGTTTGTCCACTGATGAGAGGCTGCCTTCCCAACATTTCACTCTATCACACATGAAAATTGCCTACTAAAATAAACAGCTTCCTCCGAGAGCTCAGAAACAAACATTATTACCTGACTCCAGTTTGCAATTTGTTGAAAACTCTTCAGGGCTACTAAAGGAGACAAAAAGAAAATGAAGGGTGTGATTCCAGGCCCTAACTTTACATTTGATGGAGATCATAGGTTTGAGCAGATTCTTTTGTAACATCAGAGACTACAAGGCAGGTTATTCCTTAGGCTCCATGAACAGTAGCTCTTTCTAGATGGAATACTTTGACTTGATCCTACAATATAAAGCTCTCACACATTCATAGCTGAAAGCTTACTCAACTATTCAAGAAAGTCAAAATGGTCTCACTTTACAGAGAATTCCCCTGGTGACTATTTTTATTGTTCAGAGAATATGGTCTTTTTAAGATTTTTATTTTGAAAGTCAGAGTTACAGAGAGAGAGGGAGAGAGACAGAATCTTCCTTTCTATGGTTCACCCCATAGATGGCTGTAACAGCCAGCACTGGGCTGAGCCAAAGCCAGAAGCCAGAAGCTGCTTCTGGGTCTCCCACATGGGTGATAGGGGCCTCATATGTGTAAATATATTAAACAATATTCTCAGGGAACAGCACTGTTGGATGGAGGGTTGAGCTGCCACCTACAACACCTGCGTCCCATAGGTCCACTGGCTCTACTCTCTGCTGCTCCACTTCCCATCACCAGCTCCCTGCTAATGCACCCAAGTCTTGGGGGATGACCCAAGTCTTGGGCCCCTGCACCCAAGTGAGAGATCCGGCTGAAGCTCTTGGCTCCTGGCTTTGGACTGACTCAGCCCTGGACGTTGCAGCCATTTGGGGAGTAAACCAGTAGATGGAAGATTTCTTTCTCTATCTGTAACTCTGCCTTTCAAATAAATAAATTTTAAAAAATAACAGCATAGAAAATTTTGAAAGTGCAACACAATAGATCATTAGTAGTTCCACTCTGGTAAATGATGAGAAAGTCAGTATGATAAAGGCTAAGAGAGGGGCAGATATATGGGGCTGGCTAATGTTATTTCATGTTGAAAATAAACCAAAATTGTAGCGAGACTATAATACATATTAAGAAATATTAGTCCCGGGGCCATTGCTGTGGCATAGCGGGTAAAGCCATCGCCTACAGTGCTGGCATCCCATATGAGCACTGGTTCGAGTCCCCCCAGCTCTCTGCTATGGCCTGGGAAGGCAGTAGAAGATGGCCCAAGTCCTGGGGCCCCTGCACCCACATAAGAGACCTGGAAGAAGCTCCTGGCTTCAGACTGACACAGCTCCAGCCATTGCATCCAATGAACCAGTGGAGGAAGACCTCCCCCCCCACCCTCTGCCTCTCCTTCTCTCTCTCTGTGTAACTCTTTCAAATAAATAAATAAATCTTTTAAAAAAAAGAAATATTAGTCTGAATTAACAATATGTGATAATTCTCTATCCATAAGATATTGAAAAGCCTTTTTTAAATGAAACCTCCTGGATCACCAAGCTATCACATTCTACAATGCTTCAAAGTGAGATGCATAGTTTACAAGTAGGGCCAGCAGGCTGAATCTAAATGGGTTCAGACATTTCTACTGCTCCTGTAACAGCGATTTTGGTGGCAGGGTTTCAGCAGCGCTTTAAAGAGTTAGGCTCTTTGACTAGAACCTAAAGTTCAAAATGGCTGGAACAGAGTCTCACAACCTACATTTCATACCTATTCCTTATACTCAAGGCACTCTTTTTTTAAAAGAATTTATTTACATAAAGTGAAAAAATTTCATATATTTCATATATACAGAGTTAGGACTATAGTGATATTTCCCATCCTACCCATGCTCCTACCCACTCTCCTCCTTCCTTCCTTATTCTTTTAATTTTTTAAAAAGATTTATTTTATTTATTTGAAAGAGTTACAGAGAGAAGTAGAGATAGAGAGAGAGGTCTTCCATCTGCTGGTTCACTCCCCCAGATGGCTGCAATGGCCAGAGCTGCACTGATCCAAAGCTAGGAGCCTGGAGCTTCTTCCAGGTCTCCCACGTGGGTTCAGGGCCCAAGGACTTGAGCCATCTTCTACTGCTATCCCAGGCCACAGCAGAAAGCTGGATTGGTAGAGCAGTCAGGACTAGAACCAGCGCCCATATGGGATGCCAGTGCTTCAGGCCAGGGCTTTAACCTGCTGCGCCACAGCACTGGCCCCTATGCTTTCAATTTTAAAATGACATACTTTTAGTTTATTTTATAATCATAAGCTTAACCCTCCACTAAGTAAAGAATTCAACAAATAGTAAAACAAAGAAACAAACAAACAACAACAACAAAAAAAACAGTTCCTCAGCAGTAGAGACAAGAACTGTAAACAATTATAGAATCTCAAAATGTCAGTTTTGCTCAGGTATATTACATTTTTTGGTATTCTACATTAACTACCAGAGAAAACATGTATTTGTCATTTGTCAAATTTGTCATTTGTCAGACTGCCTTATTTCACTAAGTATAGTGGTTCCCAGTTGCATCCATTTTGTTGCAAAAGATAGAATTTCATTATTTTTTATGGCTAAGTACGATTCAATAGTGTATATATACTACATTTTCTTTACCCAGCCAGCAGTTGATAGACATCTGGGTTGATTGAATTATCTTAGCTATTGTGAATTGAGCTACAATAAACATCAGAGTACAGATAATGCTTTCATAGACTGATTTCATTTCGTTTGGGTAAATTCATAGGAATGTATTGGCTAGGTCATAAGGTAGATCTATTTTCAGATTTCTGAGATATCTTCATACTGTCTTCCATAATGACTACATGAGTTTACATTCTCACCAACATTGGATTAGGGCACTTTTATCCCCACATTCACACCAGCATTTATTGCTTGTTGATTTCTGTATGAAAGCCATTCTAATCGAGGTGATGTGAAAACACATTGTGGGATTTATATGATCTCCCTGTTGGCTAGTGATCCTGAGCATTTTTTCATGTGTCTGTTGGCCATTTGAATTTCATCCTTTAAGAATTGCCTATTCACATCCTTAGCCCATTTCTTAACTGGATTATTTGTTGTGTTGTTGTTGAGTTTCTTGAGCTCTTTATACATTCTAGATATTAATCCTTTATCAGTTGCATAGTTTGCAAATACTTTCTTCCATTTTGTCAGCTGCCTCTTGACTTTGTTGAGTGTTTCCTTTGCAGTGCAGAAGCTTTTTGGCTTGATGTATTTTTGCTTTTATTATCTGTGCTTTGGGGTCCTTTCCAGGAGCTCTTTGCCTGTGCCAATATCTTGCACAGCTTTCCCCATTTTCTCCTCCAGTAATTTGATGGTATCAGGTTCTAGGTTTAGATCCTTAATTAATTTTGAGTTGACTTTTGTATAAGGTGTAAGATAGGGGTATTGTTTCATACTTCCGCATGCAGAAATCCAATTTTCCCAGCACCATTTGTTGACTTTCCCTTCTCCAGGGATTGATTTTAGCTCCTTTGTCAAAGATTAGTTGGTTGTAGATGCATGGATTAATTTGTGGGGTTTCTATCTGTTCCACTGGTCTACATGTCTATTTTTGTTCCAGATTAGGCTGTTTTCATTACAGCTGCCCTAAAGCATGTATTAAAGACTGTTATTGTGATGCCTCCAACTTTCTTTTTGCTGTATAAGACTGCTTTAGATATTCAGGGTCTCTTATGATTCCATATGAATTTTAGCACCATTTTTTTTCTATGTCTGAGAAGAATGTCATTGGTGTTTTCATTGGGATTGCATTGAATCTGTAATTGCTTTGGATAGTATAGACATTTTGATGATATTAATTCTTGCAATCCACATGGGAGATTCTTCCATTTTTTTGTGTCTTCTATTTCTTTCATTAATGTTTTGTAATCTTCATTGTAGAGATCTTAGTCAAATTTATTCCAAGATATTTAAATATTTATGTAGCTATTGTGTATGGGACTGATCCTACAAGTTCTTTCACAACCATGGCATTGTCTGTGTATACAAAGGCTATTGATTCTTGTGTGCTGATTTTATATCCTGCCACTTTATCAAACTCTCTCAAGAGTTCCAATAGTCTCTTAGTGGAGTCTTGGTGTCCCTACATACAGAATCATGTCATCTGCAAACAGGGATAATCTGATTTTCTCCTTTCCAATTTGTATCCCATTGATTTCTTCTTCTTGTCTGATGACTCTGGCTAAAACTTCCAGAACTATATTGAATAGCAGTGGTGAAAATGGAAATCCTTTTTTTGGTCCTAGATCTTGCTGAAAGTGCTTCCAGCCTTTCCCACTCAAAATGATGCTGGCTGTGGGTTTGTCATTTATTACTTTGATTGTGTTGAGGAATGTTCCTTTTATACCCAACTCACTTAAGATTTTTATCACAAAAAGGATGTTGTGTGCTCGCTTCGGCAGCACATATACTAAAATTGGAATGATACAGAGAAGATTAGCATGGCCCCTGCGCAAGGATGACACGCAAATTCGTGAAGCGTTCCATATTTTTAAGTTTTGGGAGGGGGAAGCCATTGTAACCCATAAGCTGTACTTTGGAAATTTATATTCATTAAATAAAAGTTTAATTTAAAAAAAAAGGATGTTGTATTTTATCAAATGCTTTCTCTGCATCTATTGAGATAATCATTTTTTAATTCTTCAGTTTGTTAATATGCTGTATCACATTTATTGATTTGCATATGTTGAATCATCTCTGCATACCAGGAATAAATCCCTCTTGGTCTAGGTGAATGATCTTTCTGGTGTTTGTTGGATCCAGTTAGTGAATATTTTGTTGAAGATTTTTGCATCTATGTTCATCAGTAATGTTGGTCTATAGTTTTCTTTCTCGTTGCATCTATTTTGGTTTAGGAATTAAGTTGATGCTGATCTCATAGAAGGAGTTTGGGAGGATTCCTCCCTTTCAATTGTTTTGAATAGTTTGAGAAGAATTGGAATTAGTTCTTCTTTAAAAGTTTAGTAGAATTCAGAAGTAAAGCCATCTGGTCCTGGGATTTTCTCAAAGCACTCTTAAATTCCACAAATTTGTTTTGACCATGCCCACATTTAGACAGGTCATTGTGGCAGGCCAGAGTGAAGGCCTCAGAAGCAAAGTTTCTCTCTTATCTGCTTCCATGCTCTTTTCCTCTGTTCCCACTGCCTCACTCATTAAGGCAAGCTATAGAAACTGTAGCTTCTCTTTCCCAAAGTAGGTCATTGAAGTTAGAACCTTTCTCCCCCAAAGCAAGCCACATAAGAATATTACTCTTATCTTCTCTTTCTGTCTTAGAGATGTCCATAAAGAAATTCTCTGACCCCCCAATGACTGACAGTGGATCAAGAGTCCCCATTTTAGAAAGGTTTCTACCCCATACTGGGGAGGAAGGAATGCTGCCTAGAGAGGCCAGGAAAAATCTAGACAGGCCTTTCTGGGCTTCACCACTCCGTCTACTGGCATTAGATCTTACCAGTTTTGTTCATATTTCTACATGGCTGTCTATGGAACCTAAAGGATGAGAGTAGACACAGCACCCTGGGTCTCTGCATCTTCATTCTAAAGGCTCCTAAGTCTAGTAAAACTATAATAAAATATATTTGTTGTGCTTTTCTCTCCTTTGCCCCTCTGTTAATAGGGTGTCAGCCATGACCTTTTATGATGGTCATGAAAGGAATCATCCTCTTTCCACCCCTGTGAGGAAACAGCCCATAGAACAAGGAATAATGCCTGCTGCCTATGCTTTGACATTTGTGAAAATTAGTATCAACTTTATAAACTCACAGTCTTATCAAAAACTTGCATCCAGAGTGGAATTTGAGTTATTAGTTTAAGGTTAATGTGACTCCATACTGCTTAAGTGGTATAAAGCCTGAGAAACTTGAAGAGATACAAACATACTTATGCATATATACAACATATTCACAAAAGAATTCTGGAAAAATCTCAGACTGTATTTACTAAAACAACTAGCTATATCTATAAACTCTGTCACATATTTGTGTGACAAGCATGAAAATACATGATCTGATGTTGGCCATATACCCATAATAATATATAATATTATATTCCAGAATATTTTATACTATTTAAGCACTGATTTATAGCACCTTAACCTCCATATTAGTTTACATTTGAGGCCTAACAATACTTTGTGGGCAACATTTTTATGCCAGAATGTTATTCATTTGCTTCCTAGTTATACATGCTTCATCCACTAAAATATTTATAAAATCTCAATTTGGTGATAATTGTTGGTAATCTTACTACTCAGGATCACAGATAGTGATACTCTTCAGTCTCAACAAATAACTGTTATTGTGATTGTATGTGATTATAATCTGTACTAACACAAATTCTTGGCATTTTATGCTACATCAAATATTTTACCAGGTAATTTAATTGCTAAGTATTTAGGTTTTCCAAATTGCTAGGTAACTAATCTCAATGTTAAAACTATAAATTCAAATATTTTCAAAAATCATTTTACTGTTAAGCAACTCCTCCACTAAGTACAATTTCCTTTTGCCAATTATGCTATTTACCCAATTCTATTTAATACGAACATGTAAATTATTTTCAAGGTAATTTAAAATGTTTTAGAGTTGGCATAATTTTCAATTATTCTTAAAAAATAAATTACTTGGTAAAACAATTCTCAGTTTTTCTCTTAAAGCCATGGGCAAAGCTATTAAGTTTTCTTCTTAATGGATTCAATCCTATATAGAACCAGAGAATTAAATCAGGATCCTTGAAATAGTATCTATTTTATACATCTGGGTTTTCACTTAACAATCATTTTGCTCTTTGAAAGATGTAACATCACTTACTCATTCTATATTAACAAAGGCAAAGAGAGAGAATAATTGAAGGGTTAATATTATAAATCTGAAAAATTTTTTTATAGTTATATCAATGTAAAAATGAATCACAGCCTTTTCCAGTAATCAAAATAGTTCATATAAAATGTCATTGTTTTTTGATTGCTCTATTTTTTATTGCTCTATCAGAGTCTAAAATGACTTCATCTTTATATTTCCATGATAATTTGCAATTGCTGTTCTCTTCATTTAGTCATGATATTCTTCTTCTTACAATGTAAGTAAATCTTCCCCACCAAAATGGGTATTATAACAATGGTTAGTAGATGCTAGATAGGCAGATAATTACTGACTTCATAGGTAGATTTGAAATATTGTTGTCTTTTGATAAGACAAAATGGTATTCACTTAGAAACCTGGACATTTTCTACCATTAAATAGCTTTCTTTTCTTTTTAATTATTTTTTATTTTTATAACTAATATGAATGAAGTCATTATTTAAAAAGTATTATTTTCATTATTAGCTTGAGGTTCAATCTGCTTCTATGAGACCAGGTACACTAGCCAACAAATTGCTGGTGATACATCCTATTATTATTATTATGAGTATTACATTTTAAAGGGACCAAAGCAAAAAATTATAAAATAATGACTTTAAAAATTACAAGATTAGGTAAAATATTCTTCCAGTAAATTATTTTTAATGTTCATTTTTTAAAGGATTTCTGTTTGAAGAAAGCAGCTAAAATGTCTCTTTGCCTCTCAAATAATTTAAAAAGAAATTTAAAAAACAGTATTTGTTATGGTTAACAAAGGTGCAAAGAAGATCTGTGTACATGAGGCAGAAGTTATTTTTCTCTGATTATTCTATGGCACAGAAGCGAATTTAATCAAGATGTATGTGAGTATTTATGTATAAATACATGGCATACTTTGAAGGATTTTGTTTTTAAAATAGATGATTGAGAGCATTAAAAAAAAAAATCCTTAATCCTTTTGGAGCAGGTCTTTGGCCTAGTGGTTAATATAACAGTTAAGGCACTCATATCAGCATGTGAGTTCAATCCCTAGCTCTGGTTCAATCCTCAGCTCTAGTTCCTGATTCCAGCTTCCTGCCAATGAATGCAAATCCCGGCAGGCAATAGTGATGACTCAACTAGTAGGTTCTTTCTACCCACAAAAGAGACATAAATTGAGTCCCTGGCTTCACCCTCTTCCCACTATGTGGTCATTTGCAGAGTGAGGCAGCAGATGAGAGCACTCTCTAATAAATTAAAAAAAAAAAATTTATGTCCTCTTTGCTAAGTGTGTAATAAAATATCACATGCTCCTTTAATATTATTCAAAATTACAATATAAACACATTCGATATCATGGCTTAAAGTTGAGGGATGCTTTCTTTCCCAACTTCAAACTCCTTTAGATTCTGATTCAGACTCTGCTCCCTGCTACAATACTATTTGTAGAGTTTCACTTGTCTCATCACATGTAAGAATGAGGATATCAAAATAAGCATAATATTAAGAAATATGAAAATAACCAGAAGAAAGACTTAGAAAATTCAAGAGTTGGCTTCTGACATACAGGACAGAATAGGTAAAGACACTGTTAATTTTCAATATAAACCCTTCAACATATTCTATTTTAACCATATCTGTATGCCATTTTGATTTTAAAAACTGAGCCACTACTCTGTCCCAAAAGTAGTGTTATGTGAAGAAAAAACATAATTAAAACCTGTTTCCTGCTCTCCAGGAGTTCATAGTCTGTGGGAAGTCAGATAGGTAAGCAAAATTACAATTCTGAGTGATAACTGTGCTCATAGAATTAGTTACAAGATGGTATCGCTACAGCATAGGATAAAAAGAAACAGGGGACTGATATTTGAAATGCTATTTGAAATCAGAGTCTTGATGTCTGAACCTGTGTGTAAGATGACTCGCCCTCACATCTAGAGCCACTCCTGGGATAATTCCATTAAAATCAGCATAATCAGTAGGAGATATCCTATTCCTCTTGAGGAGTGCTAAAAGAGAATTGTTTATGACACTTTGATTAGTACTGCAGGTTGAGTAAAAATAAGGAGGAAAGAAAAGCTGAGACTGACAGTGTAATGGACATTTGGTGCACCATACTACATTGTTTCTAAAAAAGGAGCTCATTTTTACAGTTAAAAAAAAATAGAGGTTAGGGCTGATTACCCGTGCATTCACTCTTCCTATGAATTCTTCAAACAGCAGATCACCTCTTTTTTTAATTTTATTTTATTTTATTTTTGACAGGCAGAGTGGACAGTGAGAGAGAGACAGAGAGAAAGGTCTTCCTTTTGCCATTGGTTCACCCTCCAATGGCCGCCGCGGTAGTGCGCTGCGGCCGGCGCACCGCGCTGTTCCGATGGCAGGAGCCAGGTGCTTCTCCTGGTCTCCCATGGGGTGCAGGGCCCAAGCACTTGGGCCATCCTCCATTGCACTCCCTGGCCACAGCAGAGAGCTGGCCTGGAAGAGGGGCAACCGGGACAGGATCGGTGCCCCGACCGGGACTAGAACCCGGTGTGCGGGCGCCGCAAGGCGGAGGATTAGCCTGTTGAGCCACGGCGCCGGCAGCAGATCACCTCTTACAGAGATTCAATCGAAGACTCCATTGTGTCAGCTGGGCAAAGATATGTTGTAAGAGTAAAACACTGATCTATAAGATAAAATGTATGCTCCAAATCAATGACCAAAATGTGGTACTTGTTTTTTCCCTGAACCAATACATAAAAGCCTAGAGACCAAGGAAGAGAAGTGAGAAGGCCTCCCACAACATACTTAATGACCTCAAAAACTCTGAAGACAAGGAACTCACCCATACACTTCAGTACTCTCACCAACTGGATATTCAAATCCTGGACTTTAAATATTGAGAAGGTAAGCAAAGAACAGACATGGTGACAGATTATTTGCAGCAACAGCAGAAACAGCATCAAGAATCTAGTGATAGGGCTGGCCTGAAGCAATGGCATCCCATATGGGTGCCGGTTCTAGTCCTGGCTGCTCCTCTTCCCATCCAGCTCTCCGCTATGGCCTGGTTTAGCAGTAGAAGATGGCCCAAGCCCTTGGGCACCTGCACCCATGTGGGAGCCCCAGAAGAAGCTTCTGGCTCCTGACTTCAGATCGGCTCAGCTCCCACCGTTGCGGCCACCTAGGGAGTGAACCAGCAGGTGGAAGATCTCTCTTTCTCTCTCTCTCTCTCTCTCTCTCTCTCTCTCTGTCTCTGTCTCTACCTCTCTCTGTAACTCTTTCAAAAAAATAAATCTTTTAAAAAAAAAAGAATCTAGTGATGACAGCAGTGATGTGCATGCAAAGGCAGCATGCTAACCAGATGATCCTGCAGGTTGATCAAGGCATTGGTCCTAGGCCCAGCCTGCTTTGTTTCCTGTTCATTTCCAAAGCTCCACTTTCCTGCCTAACCCCACAGATCCTGGGAGTAAATAAATTTTACTTCTATTCAAGTTTGTCAGTATCAGTTTCTATTATTTTGCAGCCAAGAACTTGACACAGACTGGATATGACAGAAAATCAGAGATACGAAAGGATTCCTTAATCTCTATAACACTCTTACCTATTGTCATTCTGAAAAACTATTACTGAGTCAGAGTATAACAGAGTACTTTTAAGTTTTCTCTGTTTTTGATTTAGGCAGAAAAAGATAATGCTTTCAAAACAAAGAACATTATGTGTTTAACCTGAGACAATCAAGAAATCAACAGGCCTGTTATAAATATTACACTATCTAACAAATCACAAAAAGATCATCTTTTACCCACCTCTAATACCCTTGATCTATATTTCAACTGTTTTCCTATTTTGTACTGTTCTTGTGAATAATATTACCTTTAATTTTTTTCACTGACACATTATTGAGAAAATTTGAAGATATGGTTATTTATTAACGAATAATTATGCATTTCTAGAGATGAATTTTTAGGTCAGAGAACATCTTCATTTCATAACATCAATTTTTATATTGAAGTTTTTTTCTTTATCATTCAAAGAAAAATCTATGAGTATACTTATCAAACACATAAATAAAATTTCTTTACATTGCCAAAATTTCAAACATTTTAAACAAGATTAAAGTTTTACTTACTGCAAAACTTTCAAGAAAACTACTTAAAAAACTATATGAAAATGAAAATATTCTAAACAAGTCTGAGGAAACATTTGTGTGTCTTAGCAATGTGTGTTTTGTTTTTGATGGTTTTACGTTTCTGATATCCAATACTGCTTTGACATCAGATCTTCTCCCACAACTCCAACATTAAGAATCACTGCCTGAGAGATATTTAAGTCTAACCAGTACCACCCTGCACCTGTTCAAAGGAAATAAGGGCCGATACAAGCAACAGCTGGCAATCAACCTTCTTTGTGAATAAAGATTTACCACTTTCTTAGTGATCTCTTGACCACTGTGATGGATAATAGCAGAAAGCTCTGGAAGTGATTAACAAAGAAAATTAAGTGACAGTTAATCCCTTAGACAATTTTCAAAAAAAAAAAAAAATTACCAAAGAGGGGAAAAAAAGATAAGCTTGTACCAGCAGAAAGTAGGCTAAGAATAAATGATATTCTATCCTGAAAAACAGACTTGAATTCAATCCATCAAACTAGTATCTTTAAAATTGTAATTAAATATTTTTAGTACCAAATTACCCACACTACTTTCAGGGGCCTAGTTATACTACAGTAATATCTTGAATATATCTCAGTGTTCTAAGATTTTGTATATACTTTCTCTGCACACATGAAGGGTCTTCAAAAAGTTCATGGAAAGTAGAATTAAAAGTTTGTTTTTCACAAAAAGTCTTAAAATCCATGTACAATTTTATCACAATATGTATTTTTTATGAAATTTTCAAAGACCTCTTGAATATATTTCATCTCCCACAACTGTGGAAAAAGCATTGGTTGAGTTTGAAAACTAAAGACAATCATAAGAACAAGAATAAATACTAATTAGAAAACAGTCTGAGATTTGAGGGTATGATTTATTCAATCATATGCAATTTATACACAGATTAATATTAAATTTCATACATATATGTGATCTTTGGAAATTTTTAAATTAGAAGCTAGAGGTTAAGGCTATATGTTATTATTATTAAATTTATGTTAGAGTTGTACATTTAATAAATCTTTCTCCATGAGTGGTCAAGATGCTACTTGGGAATGCCTCTCATATCAGAGTGCCTGAGTGCAAGTCCCCACTCAGCTTCCTGTTAATGTGCACCCTGACAGTCAGCAAGTAAAGGCTCAGTCCTTGGGACCTTGCCACCCACATGGGATATCGGAATGGAGTTCTGGGCTCCTGACTGAGTCAGGCCTCAGTCCACGCCTATTGCAGTATTTGGGAAGTAAACCAGAGAACAGAAAATTTTCTCTCTTTCTCTCCCCACCTCCCATGTCTGTTGTTCTGCCTTTCAAATAAAAATAAAACTTTTAAAAAAACAAAAAGTTATTTTAAAAAGTCTTTTTATATAATTACCTAAAATAATTTTCTTATTTCCTGAGTATTCAGCTAAATTTGGTGATTAGTGACTTTGGGTATTTTTCAGAAGGTAAAAATCTCTAAACACTAAAAGGACAAAACACCACCACATCTACTGGGTCTGATGACTATGCACCTTGAAAAACATTCATTACTTGGGTGGGTAGTAGTGCAGCAGGTTAAGCTGCTGCTGGGGAGGCCTACCTCCCTTATCAGAGTGCCAGGGTTCGAGTTCTGATTCTGCTTCCAATTTTAGCTTCATGCTAATATGCACCCTGGGAGACAGTAAGTATTTGGATTCCTGTCACCCATGTAGGAGAACTAAATGAAATTTCTATTTTTTAAAAAAGAGTTATTTATTTTCTTGAAAGTCACAGTTACAGAGAAGCAGAGAGAGAGACAGACAGACAGACAGGTCTTCTATCTGCTGGTTCACTTTCCAAATGGCCACAAAGGCTGGAGCTGGGCCAATCTGAAGCCAAGAGCCTGAAGTTTCTTCCAGGTCTCCCATGGAGGGGCAGGAGCCCAGGGATTTGGGCATCATCTGCTGCTTTCCCAGACACATTAGCCAGGAGCTGGATCGGAAATAGAGCAGCCATGACTCGAACCAGTGTCCATATGGGATGCTGGCACTACAGGTGATAGCTTTACCTGCTATGCCACAATGCTGGCCTGCTAAGTGGAATTTCTCACTCCTGATTTGAGCCTGACCTACTCCCAGCTGCTGTGGGCATCTGGGCAGTGAACCAGCAGTTGGAAGATACCCTCTGTCTGTGTTGCTTTACCTTAAATTAAATAAATACTTTTGAAAAAGTTATTACCAACCATGGAATATAAAACATTGTAAGGTCATTTTCTGAAACTCATAAAATACACACAACCAATGTATAAGTCTCATAAAAAAAAAAAACTTAAAATAGAAACTAGTAGAACTCTTCATTCACAAAAGTACTAAGATACTTCAATATTAATAA
Source organism: Lepus europaeus (assembly GCF_033115175.1). Taxonomy (NCBI): domain Eukaryota; kingdom Metazoa; phylum Chordata; class Mammalia; order Lagomorpha; family Leporidae; genus Lepus; species Lepus europaeus. The sequence goes on along the minus strand of NC_084839.1, from coordinate 40,759,300 downwards.
GACACACAAAAAATGTTCTAATGAAATTATCACTTTAGACTAACAGGGCTGATTAAAGGAATGATTTATTTGAGTAGATCCTTGATAAAAGGATTCCATGGGAGACAATTATTATTTACTACCTATTCAGAAATATGTATGTTGGCTCTGTTGGTTTGATTTGATTCATGGTATGCCCACATTTCACATATCTGCATATTCTTTCTTCTGCAGCATGTTATACAGTGTGTTAAGTTACATCTTCTAAACCATGACTAAAATCAATGGGTAGTATGTTCCTTATATTATGCAATACATATACAGGTATTTCACAGCCTGACTCATATCTTCTTTCAATGTTGAGAATTTCATAATTTAATATTATTGTTGCCAACACTGTCTTCCTAGAGGAAGCTACTAATTGTCCACATTTGGACAATGGGTTCTTCCACACAACAAAGAGCATTAAGGTTATTTGATGCATTAGGCACTATAGACAATGTGCTTAAGGCTAATGAGTTGTCCAAAGACCTAAGAAAATATATGTATCTATAAAAAAAAAAATACTGTGCCATAAAAACAACAGAACTGAAGGATCAAAATTTTTAAAAGTTCAAACTAATTTCTACGAAACATGACAAACAGTAAATCTCAGTTTAACACGTGGCTATACTCAAAGCGCATTTAATGTAAGATATGGATAAACTTAATGATTTATTTAAAGACTTATTTGAGAGGCAGGATTACAGAGAGAGAAAGAGAGAGGAGAGACAGAGAGAGAAAGATCTTCCATCTACTGGTTCACTCTCCAAATGGCACAACGGCAGAGCTGGGCCGATCCGAAGCTTGGAGCCAGGAGCTTCTTCCGGGTCTCCCAATGGGTGCAGGGGCCAAAGCACCTGGGCCATCTTTTACTGCTTTTCCAGGCCATCAGCAGGGAGCTGGATAGTAAGAGGAGCCGCCGGGACACGAACTGGCATCTATATGGGAAGCTGGCACTGTAGGCAGAGCCTTAACCTACTACACCACAGCACCAGCCCCAAACTTAATGCTCTTAATAGAGTTTGCTTCCAAAATCAAGAATTATACAGGCCTGCATCACCTACCTGTGACAAACTAAACAAATTTTTTCTATAAAAAAATAAAGAAGAAGAATTTAAATATATGTGAAATCAGATAATTCCATTTACAGAATATAGCTTATTTGTTTTCAATTATTTCTCACTATAGTGAACATCTCCATATTTGTGGATGGTCCACATATTCTGAACATTCTTTTTTGAGTATGGAAATTTTCTCAATACTGTGAATTCCTTCTCTCCAAAGTAAAAGCCCAAACTAATCTCCTTTTTTTTTTTTACCTTGCTAATAAAGCAGTCACATCCAGTCAAACATACTTGCCCATGACTCCAATTTACTAGCGAGCAAAGGAAAGAGAGAGGTGTCTTAGGGGATCCACTGAGAGTGGTAGTGAGAGAGTTCATTTTTTTGAACTGTGGTAAAGCATATATCATTCATTAGATGCGGTGGCAAGTGGCAGCACCAACATTTCCTTCACTGAAACCACTTCCCAGTGTAATTTGGGCATTATATCTGATGCATCCCCCCCAAAGTCTGACTTTCTGACTCCCCTAAAATCCCATGAATTTCTTAAAGCCTTAATAAATTCCTTCTTGGTTAAATCAAGTAGAGTGGATTCTATTGTTTGCAACCCTGCAATGCATCTTAGAGCTAAAATAAAAGGACTCCTTCCTTACTCCCAGGCAACCCCCATGCAGCAAATACACATTTATAATTGAACTTTTGGCACAACAGCTAGGTGTCTACTGTGTTGGATATGGTAAAATGCAGAGAGCATATATTCCAACTTCTTCTGTACTGAATTCTTATACTGCTGAAGCAGGAAAACTAAAACTACTTTCCCAGATTCCATTGCAAATAAGGTTCTACATATAAATTAGGATATAACACGTAGACACACGTACATGAGATTTGAAATATGAACATAACACTTAACTCGCTGCTTCTACAGGAAAGCACAGTGACGGATACCCTGAGTGTTTCTGCTAAAGCATCCCTGTGTGAGAGCAGAAGATACCACAGCAGGCTCCTGATCCCCTAATCTGAATTACGTAGTCTTTTTTTTTTTTTTTAAGATTTTATTTATTTTAAAGTCAGAGTTACACACAGAGAGAGAAAGAGAGGCACAGAGAGAGAGAGAGAGAGAGAGAGAGAGAGAGGGAGGTCTTTCATCCCCTGGTTCATTCACCAATTGGCCATGACAGCCAGAGCTGTGCCGATCCGAAGCCAGGAGCCAGAAGCCAGGAGCTTCTTCTGGGTCTCCCATGCAGGTGCAGGGGCCCAAGGACTTGGGCCATCCTCCACTACTTTCCCAGGCCATAGCAGAGAGCTGGATTGGAAGAGGAGCAGCCAGGACTAGAACCGGCGCCCATATGAGATGCTGGCACTGCAGGTGGGGGCTTTACGCGCCACGCCATAGTGCCAGCCACAACGAGTAACCTGTTATGAGTTATGTATTCTGTAATTCATCAGTCCTGGTGGTGACCTCCTGATTCCCCACACTAAAGATGGAGGAAAGGAGCAATGAGCCGAGGAATGTAGTCAACATCTAGAAGCTGGAAATGGCAAGGAAACAGATTTTCCTCCAAGCCTCCAGAAAGAAGAGAAACCTGCATATGTTTTGGTTTGATAACTATGACCAATATAAGACTTCTGGCCTATGAAACTGTAAGATAATAATGATAAATTTGTTGTTTTCAGACACTATATTTGTGGTAACTGTCATGAAAGCATTAGAAAATTAATACAAAATACATCTTTGGTAGCCCTGTTTAAAATATCAAAAAGTCAAGGAATAACCCACCTTTCCATCAATGGGGACTGTACTGTACTAAGTAAGTATGAGATAGTTCACAATGCAGTATGATACAACCATTAAATGATGAGCTCAGGGCAGGCATTTAGCCCAGCAGTCAGGACACAGGTTGAGATGCCCAAATCCCACAAGATGCGCACGTGTTCAATGTCCAAATCTTGCTCCTGACTCCAGCTTCCTGCTGGTGCAGATTCTGAAGGACAGGTGATGGCTCAAGTAGTTGGGTCTCTGTCTCCCATATGAAGACCAAAATTCAGTTCCCGGTTCCCAGCTTTAGCCCCAGCCCAGCCCTGGCCACCTTGGGTATTCAGGGAGTGAATTTGCTGGGAGCTTTATCTCTTTCAAATTAAAGAATAAACAGTAAAAAAAAAAAAAAAAAAAAAAACTATTAAGGTGATCTAGAAGTTTAGTGGGTTGCTATGGTAAGATATTTAATCTGTTCTGTTAAAAAGAAAAAAAAAAGGGGGGGGGGGATACGGGGCCAATGCTGTGGCGCAGAAGGTTAACGCCCTGGCCTGAAGCACCGGCATCCATCTCATATGGGCACCGGTGCGAGACCCAGCTGCTCCACTTCTGACCCGGCTCTCTGATATGGCCTGGGAAAGCAGTAGAAGATGGCCCACATTCTTGGGCCCCTGCACCCACGTGGGAGACCCGGAAGAGGCTCCTGGCTTCAAATCGGCGCAGCTCCGGCTGTTGCGGACAACTGGGGAGTGAACCATTGGATGGAAGACCTCTCTCTCTCTCTCTCTCTCTCTGCCTCTGCCTCTCCTCTCTCTGTGTAACTCTGACTTTCAAATAAATAAATAAATGAATCTTTTAAAAAATTTATATGCATTATATATTTAGTACAGAATAATATATGCATAGTATGATTTGATATATGGTTTTAAAATTGTGTTCATATGTATATTTAAAAGTCTACAAAGAAATCTACCAAATGCTAACAAAAGCTATCTGTAAGGGATAGTTTCAAGAGTTCTTTCAGATTCTTGTATTGCTAGATTTTTTTTTAAATCAAATGTAGGATACAAAAAAGTAATAACTATACTTCTGTTTTCAAATATATAGCTAAATATAATCAGTCTTACCCTATATTAATATTTTTGTGATACTTATGTAATTTAAATATAAATCATTGAGCATACCAATTCTAAATCTTACTCAAATGTAGTAATATTTTAATTCTGATGTTAGTGATTCAATACTCTACCAATGTACTGAGCCAAACTACTTAGTCAAATGCAGTTTTTCTAAATTTTCTAAAGCAAAAAATGCAGTAATACTGTGTTCACAGTAAGCTGATAAAGAATCACAGTACTAAAATAATCAGTCTGTTGAAACTGAACAGGAGCATTTGTTAACAGCTGACTTACACTGAGGAGTACATGCTAAATTCAACATGAGTCCAGACAATGTTGTCCTTCATCAAAGGCTTCAGTCAATGAGCTCTCAAGGCCTATTAGTTCAATATAAGAGTATAAATATTAAAAGAGCAATCCTCAAATCTTTAGATTCCCTCAAGTTTTAGAAAGACATCCAAGGAGAAAGAATCTAAAACATAGAGGGTTATTGTGTGAAACCATGCTCACAATAATATAGACACATTCATTTAAAAGTAAAGATCCATTTAAGCCTTACTATTTTAGGGTTAAAAGTGAATACTGAGTGAAAGAAAAAAGGACTCACAATTATCATTCCAAGGCAGTATGCTAATAACTTTTAAAATTTTATATTTTCTTATTAGCCTTTGATATAAAACCACTGGATTTTTCATTTACATTACATTCAAATATGGGCATATAATTTATTATTACTGAAGATTCTGGTAATTTCTGGAAGTGGCTTATTAGGATTTAATTATTAGATGATTTATGAGAGGGGATCATGTAAACATTTTATATTTTCATTTAATAGAAAAGATGAGATCTATAATAAAGAACTTAAATTACATGTGTTAAAAACCAGTACTATATCTAAATATAATAATTTGAAGTACATGTCAGGTTTCACAATTACAAAAGTCACAAAAGTAAAAAAACAGCCTTATTTTGTTAGCTGATATTGCATTCAATATACACAAATTCAAAGAATAATGTATCTACTGAAAGGAGCACATCATAGAATAGTCGTAAGTTTACCCTGTTAAAAATTATCTACATCCTTTCATCACAAAATATAAATTTACAAAATTTACAAAATAAGCTACATATTGGGGTGCCAGTTTGAGTCTTGACAACTCTACTTTTGAGCCAGTCTCCCACCAGTGCACCTGGGAATCAGCAGATGATAGGTTAAATACTTAGGTTCCTGACACTCAGGTGGGAGACCCAGATAGTTCCTGGCCCAGCCCTGACTTTGGCAGATATTTGGCAAATGAAGCAGCAGATAGAAGAACTCTTCCTTCTCTGCCTCTCCCCCACTGTCACTCTTTCAAATAAATAAAACTTCTTTAAAAAATAGCCAAAAACTATAAGCAACCCAAACATTCATCAACAGATTACTGGATAAACAAATTGAGGACCTATTCCTACAATACAATGCTGACCAAGAATAAGAACAATGAACAACAGATACACACAACATTAATGAATCTCAAATATATTATGCTAAATGAAAGACACTAGAGGAAAAAAAGTGCACATAAGACTGCATTTATACAAAAACTGGAAGATTCTAGTCTAGTATATCATGATAGAAAGTAAATAGGTGGTTACCCATAAGAAGTAGGAATTGTCTGATAAAGGACATAAGAGAACTTTTTGGAGAGATGTGATAGTGGTGATATGAGGATATAAAATTTTCAAAACTCATTAAATATGTGTACTTTATTTATGTACTTTATATCTCAATGAAGTGGATCTTCTAACAAATTAAATTTAAGAAGAACTAAGTCTTATAATCCACTTCTAAAAACTTTTAATAATCTATATATAGCTTACATTCTGTAATTGAATTTCCTCTTTTTTCAAATACATGGGCACTCAAAAGATATCCATTAATATTTAATTATGTATATACGCACTTACTATTTTTCTTTAAATAATAAGTGCATTAAACTCAACTACACTTCATGAATTGATATTATTTGGTAAAGCATTTGGTTAACTGAAACAATTATTCAACATCTTGAAAGGATTTTGAATATTAGTTCACATTTAGATTGACATGAGAAGAATCAAACCTACAACCATTTACTAAACTATTATGTGCAGCTTAGCCAACATTAGTAGCAATTTCCCTTTAAAAACAATATTTGAATTTAAAACATAACACAGTATTATGAATCACAGCATGATTCAGTGTGTAGGGGTTAGAAATGAAGTACTGAATATACATATAAGGGGATGCAAAATACTTTGAAAAGGAATACTATGATTTCTAGCACACTTCCCACCTAGGGATTTCAATTTCCATTCTATGGCAGCCACTTGAAGAAATGTGGAATCATTGTTTTCATAAAATTGAAGACTTTAAACGTATAATTCCTTCTCTAAACTGTGATTTCATTATAGATTTCACATGCATGCACACACACATACTCACACACACACAGTTTGCTCTCTGTTTACATTAGAAATTCATGTAAGTAATGTGAAGAACAATTTAAAGGCCAAAGAAAAAGACTCAAAGAAAGAACAGCCACTAGTTTCCTTAATTTATATGACTATCCCCATAGACTGGAAATAGAGGAAATAGCTAATTAATATAGGTCTGGCAAGATTGATTAGTAACCGTGTACTGTCATAAAAAATTCAATGTCTAGCCTGGTGTTTTGCAAAGCAAACAGAAAATTATTCTCTGTAGTGAATTAAACTTGAATCCTAAAAAGAAGCAAAATCCAAAAATATGTCATGTTTTTGCTATGTACCTCCTTGCTATTTGAAGTCTCCAAGTTGAGTTGCAAAATACATGGGAACAGATGTGTTTCAGATTTGTTAGATAATAAATGTTTGGTTTAAACTGCTACATTTGCGGTAATATTATATAGCAACAGGTAATACATGTAGGTATTACTCTATTTCCTTTGGAACAACCAGAAAATAGCTACAATATTCCTCTGTAAATAGTCACCCCAGCTAACCACTCTCTAAAATGCAATTGCAAGATAGAGGATGGGGCACAAGTGAGGTAGAATATCATTCAGGTAATTCTGCCAACGTGTAGTGAAAAGGCCTGAAGCAATTGGCATGCCAATACCACGTCACTATAAGTTTGGTTACTAAACATCCTGACTAAAAAATCAAAAGTATTTGTATGAATCTTGTATTGGGTTCCCAAACAGGGATGACTCAAACAAAGGAATATATTTAATAAGGTCTAAATTTTACTAATTGTGCAATTCATGACCAAAAATAAAAGTCTTTCAGAATATCATAATAGTTTCACATTTCTAACTGTAACTCCTTTTAAATCATCATCTTCCGTTTACTTGCCTTTAAAATATACAAAACAGCAGATTTCAGTGATGTAATTTTCAATTCAACAAATGTTAAATATTTCTTATGGACCTATTTCTTCACTAACAGAATATTATAGCTTATATTTAGATTGCAATGCTCTTCTCTAAATGTTCACCTATCAAATTTAGATTTTGAGATGAGAAGTCAAGCAGAACAATGATGTACACTAGGACTTCAATGCACACAATCACTCAAGTGAAAAACAAGGACGATACTACCATTCAATACCTGCACCAGAGAACTATGCAGAATGGAGAACATCATTAGTTTCTTTAACTTAGTTTTAAATTACTTTCCAAATTGGACTTTTAGAATAAAAGTGTTTCTTCTTGGTTGAGTTAATGCTTGTTTACTTCAGTGTCAAAAGAGTTAGGAGGCCGGTGCTGTGGCTTAGTGGGTAAAGCTACTACCTGCAGTACCAGCATCCCAAATGGGCACCAGTTCAAGTCCCGGCTGCTGCATTTCCAATCCAGCTCTCTGCTGTGGCCTGGGAAAGCAGTAGAATATGGCCCACGCCCTTGGGCCCCTGCACCCATATGGGAGACCTAGAAGAAGCTCCTGGCTCCTGGCTTCAGATCAGCCCAGCTGCGGCCATTGCAGCCATTTGGGGAGTGAACCAGCAGACGGAAGACCTTTCTCTCTCTCTTTCTTTCTCTCTCTCTCTCTGCCTCTGCCTCTTTGTAACTCTGTCTTTCAAAAAAAAAAAAAACATAAATAAATCTTAAAAAAAAAAAAAGAGTTTAGGGAGGTTTACAAATAATTAAAGGTACTGATTAGATACAGTGACAGTGACCTAATAGAATACAAAGTCAGAGCGAGGAAGGAAAGAATAAAAAGCACTTGAGTTTAATCATTAAAGCACTAAATATAAAATAAAAATAGCCACAATTTAATGAGAGCTCTCTATGCCAAGTCCTGGGCAGAGTCTTTATATGCATGATCTCATTTAACTTTACCAAACCGATGAAATTATGATCGTTACCCCTATTTAACAGATAAGCAAACTCAGCCTCAGGGAGAGTAAGCAACTTTCTTTAAGGTCAAACAATTAAGATGTATTTAAACTCAAATAAACCCATATTTGTAGCCACTGAAATATACTTGTCTCACTCATCTGAGACAGGAAATTTTAAAACTATATGACATGCACCCCTTTTATGGCATGTCTATGAGTCTTCAAACTGTTTCCCAGTTAAATATCAGTATTTGGGGCCTGCAAGGCAATGGATGATGGCTCAAGTATTTGGGTAGCTCCAGCCATGTGTGAGATCCACATGGAGTTCCTGGCTTCTGGCTTAGGACTGGCTGAGCCCAGGCTGTTGCAGGCATTTGGGGAATAAACAACAGATGGAAGATCTCTCCTCAGTCCTTCTGCCATTCAAATACATGCATACATACATACACACATGGATGTACACACATGTCCACGTACGTACATATGTACATAGTACATACATACAAGCATGCATCTGTTTTAAAAATCAGCATTTGTCTCTGAGGGGGTCAAAAGCCTACTATTAAGAGGATACATAATAAAGCACTTAACAGATACCTCACTGAAGTGTAGCTGCTTGTCCTTACTTAGAAAAAAATGATTATCACCCAAAAATAAAATATAGGATCTTTTTGATTAGGGGTTTCTAAATAGCAGCTTTCCTATTGGGTCTCTGAGTCCTGGGAGGCAGAGTTATGTAATGGAATGATTTCAGAAATTGAAATTAGACAAAGCTTGGTCAAAGTCAGATTCTGATTTAAACCAGTTGAGTGGCCCTGAGTAACTGACTTAACTCATGAAATTCAGTTTATTCAACTGCAGATATAAACAATAAATGGGAAATAATTCATGCACTGCAGAGCTCTAATAAAGACTAAAGAACCTTATAAAACACCTAGGCAACACTCTAGCCAGAAAAGAAAAAAACAATGTTTTTATAAACCAAAATTAGCATTCATCATTATTGATGCCATTAGTATAATGGAGCCCAAATGTCAAGAATATGTCAATAAAAATGAGAGACATCTTCACTTGTCCTATGCCTACAAAACCAACTCTGATCTCAATTAAATGTCTCTGCTCATCTTCACTGTGTTGAGAAATGTACTAGGTACTATCTGCAACTACAGTTGAGTCATGCACCTCTGAAGCCCAGCTTCCGGCAAAGCATAACAGGAAACCATGACTGACTGACTCAACACATGAACACATGAATACCATTTTAAGGTATGGAATTAATGTTGTAAGAAAAAGTACCTTCAAGTCAAAATGTGGATGGCTGTCATTGTCTTTACCTACCCTACCCAAAATGTCCTCTTGCCTTTTGAGGGTCAATGTGTATCTTCTATATTGATTACCCAATTAACAAATACTTTGCATAGTACCAAATAGTTAAAGGGAGTAAAATGTTTCACCACAACACCTTCTGAGGTAGACAGTAATATCATTTCCATTTTACTGTGGGGTTCATTAAGATTAACTTGGCCAAAGTAACCCTCCCTTTACTTCATCCCCATTCTGCAGTGACACTAGGCAAAAGGCACCTGATAGAAAAGAGGAAAACCCATTCACGCCAAGGATCTTTCAGTAAAGCAAAGGTATGCTGCCACCTGGGGACCACAGGAACATTTTTAAAAGCCCCACTCCTGTGGCTTGTCTGCACAGGGTCTGCCTAAGACTGAACCCTTCAGTCTCCATCACAAACATGAAGCAACTAAGAATAGCTGCCTACCACTGGGAGGCTCAAGAGCATAGAGAAAAATTTCCTCTGTCGTATGGGTGTAAAAAGCCTGCAGAAAGCTGTGAGTTAAGCAGAAATACTAGGACACCATATTTAAATTAAGCACAAGGTAACGGTAGTCCACCCAAAAAACTTGAAGTTGGGGTACACTCATGATAACTATAGCAACAATGAAACCAAACCCAGCTCAACTACTGATTGGATTGGCTTAACTCACCGCACTAATGGCTTAACAGCAGAAGAGACAGACCCACTTCTGGGCATGAATCTTATCACTTCAGTCCCTGCTATTCTACACACAATGTCTGACATTCAATTAAAAAGAGCAAAGGAGAACTTAACCTAGCAATTAAGATGCTTGCATCCCACATGGAGTACATGGTTCAATTCTCACCTGTGGCTCCCAATTCCTGCTTCCTGCTAATACAAGCCTTGGGAGGAAGCAGTTGGTTTAAGTGGTTGAGTCCCTGCCACCCACATGGGAGACTCTGACTGAGTTTCAGGCTCCTGGCTTTGGCCCCAGCCCAGCTCTAGCCATTGGAGGCATTTGCAGAATGAGCCAGTGGATGGGGGCTTGTTCTCATGTATCTCACTCTCTCATTCTATTTATCTATTGAAAACAAATTTTTTAAAAAAAATTTACAGGAGGCTTCTCATCGTAAACTATGCAAGCCAGAAAGCAACAGTCCAGTATCTTTAAAAGTACTGAAAAAATATGCAAACTACAATTCTACGCTCATGAAAATGTCTTTTTTAATGAAGGCAAGAAAAGTCTGCTTCTCATCAAGATGGAACAAGAGGGACTGTATTTACACTCGCTCCCTAAACAGTGAGGAAAACAGAGAACAACAAATGAAGCAGTTTTCTTCAGACATTGAACAGGCGATAAGACTGAGATCTCCAGCTCTCTGCTATGGCTTGGGAAAGCAGTAGAAGATGGCCCAAGTCCTTGGGCCCCTGCAACCACATGGGAGACCTGGAAGAAGCTCTTAGCTCCTGGCTTCATATTGGCACAGTTTGGTCACTGCAGCCAACTGGGGAGTGAACCAGCGGATGGAAGACCTCTCTGTCTCTGTCTCTCTCTCTCTGCCTCTCCTTCTCTCTGTGTAATTCTGTCTTTCAAGTAAATAAATAAATATTAAAAAAAAAAAACAGACTGTGATCTCCCAAGAGTAGAAACAAAGCTTTACAACTGTACCAATTTATTGCTTGGAGAAGTTTCCAGGCCATAGTACAAGCAGGAGGGACACAAATAGAAAACAACAGTCCTTCCGAGTTGAGAAGACAATGATGAGATCTTTGAGGAAGTCTGAGTGGCTAGAATGTGTGGGACAAAAGTACCACAGACGAGAGAGCTGCACAGAGAAAAACTCTTGAAATCCCTGGAGAGGTTCTTAAGAGCTCTCTTTGGCAGAGAACTGACCTGTATATGCAGGAGATGAAACTCATAGGAAGGGAAAACACACTAGGAAAGAGTAAGCAAAATTCCCACACAGTGCTGGGAATACTTTGTGATTCCATGGGCCATAGTGAAAAGACCTTGTAATTCAGGGACACTGACTAGAATCCTCAGAACACGGTGCTGTCATTCACTTGTTATTTCAAGTGCTCCTGTAGATTGTTCAAGACTTTATTCCTAAAAACTTTTGCTGAACCCATATTCTACTTCCAAAAGATATTCACCCTAGGCTGTCGTCATGAGTTGCCAAGGCTATGGAAGCCTTCCAAGTTTGCCGACTCTGATCATATTTAGACAAGGTCATCATAAAAGACAGAGTGAGGATAGTAACCAATGATCCTAAGAGTGGCATTTACCAGGTTTGAACAATTATACAGCATTAAGTGGGGAAGAGGACCATCAGTACACACAGGTTGGGAGTAGAGCCATTGGTGGTAGAGTAGAGGTTATGATTACAAAGGAATGAGGCCCAAGTACGCTAGACAGGGTCTAGAACAAAGGACAGAGTCATTATTAGAGGAGCTAAGAAAGGTGCTGTCTAAGCTACAATTAAGTTTTCTGATTGAGAGGCAAATAGAACCTGATAGAAGGGGCTTGATAATAATCTAATTCATTATGAAGGAATCTGTAGGACGCACAATTTAATCTTTAGACCTTATAAAAGAGATGGCTAACATTTTTCTGTAATAGCATAGCCAAAATAAGAACTTAAATAATAATCTCATAGCTAGATTCACTTCGCCATCAGCGAAGTATACAGTAAGTAGAAAAAACCTCCCTTTCAGACCAAAGAGAAAGAAAGTTTTAAAGTGAGAATATAATTTTCCTTATAGGCATTGTCTACCTTAGAAAAACTACTACAGAACATGCCTGTGACTATAGACTTGTAGTTCAGGCCACCGAAGATTAGAGATGGGACTTGGGCACTCCCTTGACTTGCATCCTCTGGTCTGCTTTAACACAAACCAGGAGGAAAAGAAAGCTAGGCATCAGAAGTAATGGGTGGCAGGCCTATTAATGGCTGATCTGTACAGTGATCTGCCCTCAAGGAGACCCAACAGGCCAGTCCACTGCAGTGGCTTTCAATGTGGTAAGCCTGGGCTTCAGCAGAAGTCAGCTTGTGAAGAGCCCTGGCAGCTCTGCCAAGAGTTGGATCACTGGAAATGGACCTGCCCTGGAGTCGAAGGATGCCCAGGTCAGAGCCACAGATCTTATTGGCTCTAAGCTGAAAAGCCCTTCACTCAGCCCAACTTCCAAAGTGACCACTGCAGCTGAGGATATGGTCAAGTAGGGTCAGCAACATTGCAGGCAGAACTGTAAATTTCTTGTTAGAGATGCCCCCTGCCTTTACCTGGCCAGCTCTCCTCGCAGGCCAGCCAAGTAATAAAAGTCAACGGAGTGCCTTCCCCTAGGAGGTTCACACCTCCCTTAGGATATACCCCATCTGAAGAGATAGGTAGGTCTGGGCCTCTTAACTTACAAGGCCTAAAGCCCACCAGATTATTATCAAGCCCCTTCTATCAGGTTCTAATTGGATTTTAACTCAATGGTTGGGCTACATATGCCCTAGAGAAGCAGTATTCAGACAAAGTCTTCAATCCCCCTATTTTAGGTTACATTACACAATTGTATTTCTCCCCTTCTGCTTCATTTTCTCCCTTTCAACTCCCATACCCTAACCCACACAGTTATCTCTTTTCTTATGAACTACTAACTTCTGCAAAATATTACAAATGCCATCTAGCCCATCTCAACATACAGAGATTGGTTACACTGACACAACTGGTTGGTACGGAAGGTCGGATTTCACGCTGAGAACCCACTAGGAATTGTTTTAGATTGAGGATGCAGCACAGAGAAGGCCCCTCTGCTCTCATAGCTTCTTTTCAGTAGAGGGATGCAGGTGTAGAAGAAAAATGAAGGCAATCACAGATAACAATAAATGCTATTAAGAAAATCAATTTAAAAAGGTGGCATTGTAGGTAGGACAGGCAAGGATAGCCTCTCTGAAAGATGACAACTAAGTCCTAGATGGAGTCACCCAAACATCAATAACTGAAAAAGACACAGAAATCCATCACTGAACCATCTGAGAGTTAAATAAGTACAGTGTGTTTGAAAAATAATCTTAAAGCACACTGTCTACACAGAGTTTAATCATAAAAATCAGGAAATGAATATTGATACAATATTACCCTCTAACCCATAAACCCCATTCAAATTTCTCCAACTTCCCCCAATAATATCCTTCATAGATCCAGGATCCAATCCATAATGACATGTGACATTTAGTTGTCACATCTCTTTAGTCTCTTTCAATTCGGAACAGTTCTTCAGCCTTTTTCTATCTTCCATGAGTCTTGATGATTTTGAAAAATACAGGTCAGGTATATCTCAGAATGTTCCCTAGTTTCAGTTCATCAGATTTTCCTAATGACCTATGATTTCTGGCAGGAATATCAGAGAAGTGATGCTATGTTCACTTGGTGCATCATATTGGGAGTACAAAATGTTAGTTTGTTCCTTTGATGGTGATGTTAATTTTTATCACTTGGTAAAGGTGGTATAGGTTGGGTTTATAAAATTACAAGCATGCTGTGTGTACTAATGAGTAGTCAGTATTTTGTGGATACTTTAAGTTAATAACCAATTTGTCACAAACTTGTTTTATCATCCATTGATAATTCATGCACCAGTTACTACTATGATAGTTGCCAAATAGTAATTCTCCAATTCAATCATTCCTTCTAAAGTAGGGTTCTCACATAGGGGTAGAAGCTATTTCACTCTCGTTGAAAGGGACATTAGGCACTGTATGAAGACATTTATGGTTTTCATATCTAAGGGTTAGGGATGGGGATGGATAGTATTGGCATCTACTAGGTGTAGGCCATGGATAATACTACAATGCACAGGACCAAACAAAGAATTATACTGCCCAAAAAGCTTTACTGCCAATGTTCTAGAATTATCTAGCACCTGTTCTAGATTAAATGTAATCTAATATAGGTAGAATTCTCTGCTCCCCCATATTTGTGTGTGTGTGTACATATTAGCATGAATTCATGGAAAACCATTTTACTCAAGGGATTACAATCAGTTTCTATCATTATTTTTATGTTCAAATTGTCTCAAATCAGTTAACAGTGATGCCTTCAAACCAGCTTCCACGTCCTTCAGGATGTATTATATACTTTTTCATCACTTCCTTACTTAATGAAATAAAATGCACAGCCCTGGAGTCAGTCATTCCTTCAAAGGGCTTTGTTTTTTATTACCAGAGAATGATACTTAGAAACCAAGATCTGAGTGCTAGGCAAGGTCACTGCTATCAAACCAAGAAAATAGTTAAGAAACTGAGAGCCTTCCAAACATTACACACACCTCCACAGCCATTTGTCTGTAAGTAATGGGTTTATATTGATATCCTCATTTCCAATCCGATTTCATAGAGTTCGCTTTCACCTCCACCTTTCCACCTGTAATTTCTTCAGTTGACAATTAAGAACTTGCTTCCTTTATCCTCAATGAATTTACTCATTAGTTCAATCTGCCCACCCCTTGATATGCACCCAAATTCCCAGCTGCAAAGCAGAAAACTCAACTCCAGATGCACCTACCTCCCATCTCCCAGGTTCTGCTCAAATTCAAGCCTAAATCTTGCTCCAACAAAGAAGAAAGAAAAGCTAGTTTAAAAAGTTTTGCCCTGGTTATGCCACCTATACCCTGACTCCTACTGCCAGTTAAAAACTTGGCCTTGGGGATTCCAAGATGGCTGCCTATGGAAAACATATGCTGATTTTGACCAGGGGAAGATAACAGAAGAGGAGGAACTGCATTCACAGGGGAGAGTTAGAAAGAGCCTGCAGTGGGAAGTCTACAGAAATAAGAGCGACACTGTGGAGAAGCGTGGACAGTACCAACATGCAGCAGCAGGCAGGGACACCAGCCAGGACTCCCACAGCCAAGGGCTGGAGGAGATGCCAGCTTCTGAGAGCGAGGTGAGAGCAGACTATGGCAGCCTGTGTCACTGGGGATACTGCCTGAGGGAGAACTTTGCAGACCACACTGACTTTGAGTCTGGTTTGAAGCCCTAGCCAGGGACAGGGTACCCACCTAATCCCATGAAAGAAAAGCATACCTTTTTCACCCATCCCCCTACAAGGGCACCCAGAAACCAACAGAGAGAAAGTGCCATCTTAACACCAGTATATGGCTATGGTGGCTCTTGCATGAGTAGGGGATTTTATCAAAGGGATAAATCCGCATTGCCTACTGACTTTGAGTCTGGCATGGAGGGTTATCAGAGGGCTGAGGACCAACTTAGGACTGTGAGGCACTCACGTTTCTCTACCCTGACACAGACTCTTGGGCTTAAACTGCCAATGTGGAGCAGCCACAGGTAGATGGTTCTGGGAACACCTCTGCTCTCTCTGTGGACAGCATAGGCTTACAAGGCTGAGAGTAGATTCCCCTATACCCTGTGACTGTGGCAGCCTTGCATGCTTTGTGAAAATCCTGTGACCATATGTGACCATAGGGCATGAGGTGTAGCTGGGTCTCTAGCTCAGAACTACCTGACTGCCTGGAATGAGTCATTGCAGAGGGTTCTGTGTTAACACTAAGGAATGTACAGATCCTTTGTATGGTTCATGTGCCTGCATGGGTGGGGTTATGATCACTTTGGGATAACCTTGGGCATTGATCACCTTGGAAGAGAGGAGGTAAGGGTGTGATTATGCCAACAGACATGATCAAACCCTTCACCCTGCTGACAATAGAGGAGATCTACCACACTCAACTTGGATGTCACCCTGGATTCTCGCCCCACACTTGAACACTGAGAAGAGCTCCCTGGTCCAACCCAGAACACACCTCTGGATAGTCACTGAAGGAGCAGACACTCCATTAAGCCACTGAGGCATAGTTCAAAGATAAAATGCATCAGTGGAGAAAACAAACAAGTGTTTCTGCAAATGCCTAAAAATAAGTGCAGAAATATAAGAAACAAGAACAAGGAAGACAACATGAATCCCGCAAAGGAACAACAAGATTTTGAATAATAGAATGTGAAGACAAAGAGATTGATGAATTGCCTTAAAAAGAATTAGTCAAAAGCAATGAGAAGTAAATTCATGAGTTAAAGAAATCTATACATGACATGGGTGAAAAATTTTCCTGTGAGCTAGAGATTTTGAAAATAAATTAAACTGAAATATTAGAAATGAAGAATTCAGTATGTCAAATAAAAATACAGTGGAAAGCTTTAAGAACAGACTTGGTGAGACAGAAGAAAGAATATCTGAGCTAGAAGACAAACCTATGGAAATATCTCAGACCAAAAAAAGAAGAAGAAATTAGGAAAACTAAAAACAGTGTTCTAGACTTAGAGGATACTATCAAACAACCCAACATATGGGTCTTATGAGTTCCTAAAGGTATGGAAAGAGAGAATGGATTAGAAGGCCTATTCAGTGAAATAATAACAGAAAACTTCCCTATTTTGGAGAAAGAGACACCCAGATACAAGAAGCACATAGAACTCCTAGTAGACATGACCAGAAAAGATCATCACCACAACACATTAGAGTCAAACTTTCAATGGGAAAATATAAAGATTCTAAAATGTGCATGAGAGAAACACCAGATTACCTTCAGAGGATTTCCAATTAGACTGACAGCTGATTTCTCATCAGAATCCCTACAGACAAGGCAAGAATGGAGAGACATAGTCCAAGTCTTGAAAGGACAAAAACTGTCAAACCAGAATCTGTATACAACAAAGCTCTCATTTATGAATGAAGGTGAAACAAAGACCTTATAACAAACAGAAATTGAAAGAATTTGTCAACACTGGTCCGGCCTTACAAATGAGGCTTAAGGATGTGCTACACACAGAAACACAGAAAGACAGTCATCACGATGAAAGACTGTGAAAGCAGAAAATCTCTTAGTAAAAGCATAAAGGAAATCCAAAGCAAACAATAGGAATATTTACAGAAAAAGGTCTGGGTCAAGTAGTTACTTATCAATAGTAACCTTGAATGTAAATGGTCTAAATTATCCAATTAAAGGTACAGACTGGCTTGAATGGATTAAAAAACTAGACCCATCTATTTTCTGCCTACACAAAACACACCTCACCAACAAAAATACATGCAGACTTATAGTGAAAGAGTGGAAAAAGATATTCTATACAAACAGAAAGCAAAACAAGCAAGCAGGTATGGCCATTTTAATATCAGACAAAATAGAATTTAACACAAAAACTGTTAAAAGAGACAAAGAAGGGCATTATGTAATGATTAAGGGATCAATTCAACAGGAAGACGTGACTCTAATAAATGTATATGCACCCAATGCCAGAGTGTCTGGCTATTAAAATAAATGTTAATAGATCTAAAGGGAGACATAGACTCTAATACAATAGCAATGGGTGACTTCACTTTCATCAATGAACAGATAAACTAGACAGAAAATAAAAAGAGAAACAACAGAGTTGATCGCCACTATGGGCCAAATGGACCTAACTGATATCTACAGAACATATCACCCCACAATTGAAGAGTGTGCATTCATCAGTGCCTGGAACTTTCTCTAGGATAGACCATATCCTGGGCTATATGGCAAGTCTCAGCAAATTAAAAAAATTTTTGAAATCATATCATATCTTTTCTGACTACAAATGAATGAAGCTGGAAATTAACAATTAAAGAATCTCTAGAAAATATGCAAACAGATATGGAAACTAAATAACATGCTCCTGAATGAACAGTGGGTCATAGAACTCAAAATGGAAATAAAAAAATTCCTGGAAATGAATGAAGATGACAATACAACATACCAAAACTTTTGGGATACAACAAAAGCTCTGTTAAGAGTGAAATTTATAGCAATTAGTGCCTATGTCAAGAAATTAGAAAGGCATCAAATAAATGAGTTAACAATGCACCTCAAGGACCTATAAAAAAAACCTAAATTAGGAGGAAATAATTAAAATTAGAGAATAAACAAAATTGAAACAAAAAATACAAACGATCAGTAATATGAAGAGCTGATTTTTTTGAAAAAAATAAAATTGATACACCATTAGCCCAACAAACTGGAAAAAAAAAAAGAGTGAGGGAGAAGACTCAGATCAATAAAATCAGAGATGAAAAAAGAGATGTAACAACAGATACCACAGAAATAAAAAGAATCATCAGAATTACTACAAACAACTATATGCCAACAGAGTGGAAAATCTAGAAGAAATGGATAGATTCCATTCTACCAAAATTGAGGCACAATGACACCGAAAACCTAAACATAACAATAACCAAGACAGAATGAATCAGTATTAAAGACCCTCCCAACAAAGAAAAGCCCCGGATGACTTCACTGCTGAATTCTACCATATTTTAAAGAAGAACTAATTCCAATTATTCTCCAACTATTCAAAACAATTGAAAGGGAGGGAATCCTCCCAAACTCCTTTTATGAGGACAGCATCATCTTAATTCCAAAACCACAAAAAGATAAAACAAAGAGAACTATAGACTAATATCACTGATGAACAAAGAAGCAAAACTCCTCAATAAAATACTAGCTAATCAAATCCAACAACACATCAGAAAGATCATTCACCCAGACCAAGAGGGATTTATCCCTAGTATGCAGGGATAGTTCAACATATGCAAATCAATAAACATCATACAACACATTATCAAACTGAAGAATAAAATTATTATGACTACTTCAACAGATGCAGAGAAAGCATTAGATAAAATGTAACATGCTTCCATGATAAAAACCTTAAGCAAATTGTGTATAGAAGGAACATTCCTCAACACAATCAAGGCAATGTAGGACAAAGACACAGCCATCATCATATTGAATGGGGAAAGCCTGGAAGCATTTCCACTAAGATCCAGAACCAGAAAAGTATGCCCACTTTCACCATTGCTATTCAATATAGTCCCAGAAGTTTTTAGCCGGTGTCATCAGGTAAGAAAAAGAAATCAAAGGGATACAAATTGGAAAGGAGGAAATCAAATTATATCTATTTGCAGATGAAATGATTCTATACATAGAGGGACCAAGACTCCACTAAGAGACTGTTGGAATTCATAAGAGAGCTTGGTAAAGTTGCAGGTTATAAAATCAACACACAAAAATCAAAAGCCTTTGTATACACAATGTCATGGCTTAGAAAGAACATGTAAGATAAGTCCCATTCACAATAGCTACAAAAAATTTAAATACTTTGGAATAAATTTGACCAAGGAGGTAAAAAAACTGCTACAATGCAAATTACAAAACATTAAAGAAAGAAATAGAGAAAAACACACACAAAAAAATGGAAAAATCTCCCATGTTCGTGGATTGGAAGAATTAATATCATCAAAATGTCCATACTACCCAAAGCAATTTATAGATGAAATGTGATCCCAATCAATATAACCAGGGAATTATTCTCAGATCTAGAAAAAAATAATGTTAAAATTAATATGGAAACACGAGAGACCCCAAATAGCTAAAGCAATCTTAAGCAACAAAATCAAAGCTGAAGGCATCACAATACCAGATGTCATGACATATTACAGAGTAGTTATAATCAAAATAGCCTGGTACTGGCACAAAAATAGACATATAGACCAATGGAACCAAACAGAATATCCAGAATCAATCCATGCATCTACAACCAACTAGTCTTTGTCACAGGAGCTAAACTCAATCACTGGAGAAGGTACAGTCTCTTCAACAAATGGTGCTGGGAAAATTGGACAATGGCATAGGCAAAGACTTCTGAGAAAAGACTCCAGAAGCATAGGCAATAAAGACAAAAATATACAAATAGAATTACATCAAGCTAAGAAGTTTCTGAACTGCAAAGGAAACACTCAACAAAGTGAAGAGGCAACAGACAGAATAGAAGAATGTATTTGAAAACTCTACAACTAACAAAGGATTAATATCCAGGATATATAAAGAGCTCAAGAAACTTAACAATAACACAATAAACAATCCAGTTAAGAAATGGGCAAAGGAAATGAATAGGCAGTTCTCTAAGGGTGAAACTCAAATGGCCAAGAGACACATTGAAAAATGCTCAAAATCACTAGCCATCAGGAAAATGCAAATAAAAGCCACAATGAGCTATCACCTCACCCAAGTTAGAATGGCTATCATCCAAAAATTAAGGCAAAGACATAGGGGAAAAGGGACTCTAATCCATTGTTGGTGGGAATATAAACCAGTACAATTGTTATGGAAGATAGTATGGAGATTCTTCAGAGTTCTGAAAAATAGAGGCACCAGCAATCCCATTCCTGAGAATATTCCCAAACAAAATGAAATTAACATGTGAAAGAGTTATGTGTAACCCCATGTTTATTGCAGTTCAAGTACAATAGCCAAGACATATATACTATATAAAACTACTCAGCTATAAAAAAGAATGATATTCTGTTTTTTGCAACAAAAGGGATGTAACTGGAAACTATTATGCTTACTGAAATAAGCCAGTCTGAAAAAGACAAACATCATGTTTTCTTTGTTATTGGCAGCTATATAGAATAGCAAAAAAAATGCGTAGGAATGAAATGGTCACATTGCGATATGGTTGTTACTTATAGCCTTTGTTTATATCCCTGTGGAACTGCAGTCCAGTCTTCCTACTTTCTACTTGATGAATATTATGATTAGTGGCAAATTAATCCTGTGAATATAGAGTGGATTAAAATTATGTCTTTCACTGTGGTAAAAAAAAAAAAATGTCCTACATGAACAATCTCAGTGGGTGAGACCCCAGTGGAAAGAAGTGGTCATCAAAGAAGGAAGTACTTTGAAGGAAGGAGAGAAATTCCACTTTGCTTATGGCCTTTTCTTAATACTGATGGAGTCTGTGGATTCAAAAGGCTTCCATGGCCTAGGCAGCTCATGTCAAAGTCGCCAGTGATCACTGATACCATACATAAAAGTGTTAATTGTTAAATTAACAATAGGAGTCATTGTGCTCTAACTTCCCATGCAGGACTGCTATCCTTAAAGAGTTATATTATAATTTTGTCTAAGTGCTTGCAAAAGATGTGTCACTCTTGGATGCTTCTTTAAAGTTAATTAAGTTTCAAAAAAAAAGTGAAATTAACTTTAAGATGCAATGACTTTGAACAGCCCTTGTCTCAACTGTTGAAGAATAGTTTTTGGTGTGTGTTTTTTTTTTTTTTTTTTTTTTTGGAAAAAATTGTTGAAATCATTACTTAGGATACAGTTGTTATTCTGTATATAAAGTTAATTGAAAGTGGATCTTAGTGGAGAATGAGACTGTGAATGGGAGTGGGAGGAGGAAGAGGGGTAAGAGTGTGGGTGGGAGAATGGGTATGGTCGGAAGAATCACTATATTACTAAAGTACTTATAAAATTTGTATTCCTTAAATAAAGGGTTTTTTGGGGGAAAATAAATTAAAAAAATAATAATAAAGGGGCCAGCACTGTGGCGTAGCAGGTAAAACCACCACCTGCCATGCTGACACCCAGTATGGGCACCAGATCGAATCCCGGCTGCTCCACTTCCCATCCAGCTCTCTGCTATGGCCTAGAAAAGCAGTAGAAGATGGCCGAAGCCCTTGGGTCCCTGAACACATGTGGGAGACCAAGAAGAAACTCCTGGCTCCTGGCTTCGGATCAGCCCAGCTCTGGCCGTTGCAGCCATTTAGGGGAGTGATCCAGTGGATGGAAGATCTTTATCTCTCTTTCTCTCCTTCTCTCTCCATATCTCTGCCTTTCAAATAAATATATTTTTTAAAGATTTGTTTATTCATTTGAAAGGCAGACTACAGAAATGCAGAAGCAGAGAGAGACGGAGAGGTCTTCCATCCACTGGTTCACTCTCCAGATGGCCACAGCAGCCAGAGCTGAGCCAATCTGAGCCAGGAGCTAGGAGCTTCTCCAGGTCTCCCACATGGGTGCAGAGGCCCAAGGATTTGGGCCATCTTCTACTGCTTTCCCAGGCCACAGCAGAGGGCTGGACTGGAAGTAGAGCAGCTGGGACTAGAACTGGTGCCCAAATGGGATGCCAGTATTGCAGGTAGTGGCTTTACCTGCTGTGGCACAGTGCTAGCCCCCAAATAAATATTTTTTTTTTTTAAATAAAAAAGCTTGACTTGATCTTTAATAAAGACAATTTTTATGTAAATTTATATGCCAAGTTTATAGTAAAAGCAATTATATCCTATAATAAAATAGAGTTAAGCCTCTTAAGGAAGTATAAGTGAAACTTAGACAGATAATTAAGTTGAAAAATGCGATCAAGGGCCTGGCACTGTGGCATAGCAGGTAAAGCTGTCTCCTGCAGCACCAGCATTCCATATGCGGGCCATCTCGAGTCCTGGCTGCTCCACTTCCCACATCGGAGACCCAGATGAATCTCCTGGCTCCTGGCTCTGGTCTGGCCCAGCCCTTCCATTGCAGCCATCTGGGGAGTGAACCAATGGATGGAAGACCTCTCTCTCTCCTCTGCCTCTCCCTCTCCTTCTCTGTAACTCTACCTTTCAAATAAATAAATAAACCTTTAAAAAAAGAAAAACATGGTCAAAATCAGTGTTGTTTCTAAAGGGTACATAAGAAACCTCTGAGAGAATTTGTTCCATAGTTTTTTAAAAAATCATAATAATGTAAAATTCATGTTTCGGTAAAAAGCACAGGAATTATAAATAACAGCATAGGTATAAAGTGATAGTCCAACATTAAAAATCATGTGCAATTATCTCCCTGGGAAATTTACCATTAAACCAAGAAACTGAAAGATAAACACAAAAAATATGTTAAAACACAAAGACACTGGCTTGACATTAATGTGAGAAGGGTGTGACTCAGAGGTGACAATTCTAAAATAATATATGTAGGCTGAAACTATCCATAAGATTAGAATAATGTTATACCTCTTACAATAAATAATATGAATTACAACTCCAAACTCACCATTATGAGAGCACAATTTAAACAACAGATGCTAAATGTGTCACTTTTTTAAAAGGAAAAATTTTCAAAAAGACTTCACTGAATTTAATTCATAAAAGGCAAGATGATAATGGTACTTGGCTAGGAATTTTTGGTGCAACACTCTACTTAAAAGCAGAGAATATAATTAGAGACATACTAAAACACAAAGCAAAAAATCCAACTGTCAAGTGAAATTTTAATTCTATTATCGGCTTAGCATCATTTCAATACATCCCTTTTTGCTTAAGCTGTCCAGTGCCAGCTTTTCTTGCTCACGACCAAGAAAACCTTAATTCATACAACTACTTGTCCAAGTTTTAAGGTAAATGTGGCCTGTTGAAATGGGGTATCTTGATGGCGCCGCGGCTCAATAGGCTAATCCTCCGCCTTGTGGCGCCAGCACACCAGGTTCTAGTCCCGGTCGGGGCGCCGGATTCTGTCCCGGTTGCCCCTCTTCCAGGACAGCTCTCTGCTGTGGCCAGGGATTGCAGTGGAGGATGGCCCAGGTGCTTGGGCCCTGCACCCGCATGGGAGACTAGGAGAAGCACCTGGCTCCTGGCTTCGGATCAGCGTGGTGCGCCGGCCACAGCGTACCGGCTGCAGCAGCCATTGGAGGGTGAACCAACGGCAAAGGAAGACCTTTCTCTCTGTCTCTCTCATTGTCCACTCTGCCTGTCAAAAAAAAAAAAAAAAAAAGAAAGAAAGAAATGGGGTATCTTTTTTCGTGAAATAGATGGTACAATAACAAAAAAGCTTAAATTTCAGGCACAAATTTTTAGGGGCTACTTAGTTAACACATAGAAGATCAAAGTTTTCTCTTTAAATTTAACCAAGCAATTTGTCAGAAATTTGGGAATGAGGCCAGCGCCGTGGCTCACTAGGCTAATCCTCTGCCTTTGGTGGCGGCACCCCAGGTTCTAGTCCTGGTTGGGGCACCGGATTCTGTCCCGGTTGCTCCTCTTCCAGTCCAGCTCTCTGCTGTAGCCCGGGAAGGCAGTGGAGGATGGCCCAGGTCTTTGGGAGACCCAGGAGACCAGGAGGAAGCACCTGGCTCCACCAATGGAAAAAGGAAGACCTTTCTCTCTGTCTCTCTAACCCTGCCTGTCCAAAAAAAAAAAAAGAAGAAGAAGAAGAAGAAGAAGAAATTTGGGAATGAATCACAGTTTAATACATATTCTATAGGCATGAATTATCTACTTATTCATTTTTCTTTCTGAAGGCAAATCATGATGTAATTCCTCATTAGGTTTCTGACCATATTGCTTCCTGCTTCTCTTTAAAGCTTTAAAAGTAAGTTTTTATTATCATGGATGAATTGACATTCACTTTTAAAAAATTTTACTTTTACATTTATTTAAAAAAGTACATCTTCCTCCAAAACTAACATAAACTTGAAACAAATCAAACACAGAGATTAATAAATTAAAAACTCAGCTTTTCCTCTACTCCATCTCTTCAGATCCCACTTTCCTGATATGACTAACACTGATAACTTGACTTATATGCTTTCAAAGATTTTTATATATTCAGTATTTTTATAGTAAATGAAAAAACATTATAACATTTCCCAACTAACAATGCATCTTGGGCATCCTTCTAGAATATAGCACATATAACTCAAATCATTCTGTTCAATTGCTACATAATAATCCCTTGTGCGGACACATCATTTATTCAACAATTCCACTGCGGTGAGAGTAGAGCCACCAGACTGTTTCCAGCTGATGTTCCTTTTCAACCCAAGGAAAGGTGCAATCAACATCTGTGTATATATATGCCTTTGTAAACCAGAGGACAAAAAAATATCAAAAAATGAGACTGTTGAGTCAAAAGGAATGAAAAATGATACTTAAATTTTTTTCAACCTTGTATTTGGAAAAAACTTAGTATACACAAAAATAAAGAGAATAGAAAACAATGAACTACCATTTACCTATCATTACATTTAAATAATGTCTAGTTTCATTTTTTGGTTTATAATTTTATTTTTTTAACTTTTATTTAGTAAATATAAATTTCCAAAGTACAGTTTATGGATTACAATGGCTTCCCCCCACCTCATATCTTCCCTCCCACTCGCACCCCTCCCATCTCCCGCTCCCTCTCCCATTCCATTCACATTAAGATTCATTTTCAATTATCTTTATATACAGATCGATTTAGTATATATTAAGTAAAGATTTCATCAGTTTGCACCCACACAGAACATAAAGTGTAAAATACTATTTGAGTACTAGTTATAGCATTAATTCACATTGGACAACACATTAAGGACAGATCCCACATGAGAAGTAAGTACATAGTGACTCCTGTTGTTGACTTAACAATTTGACACTCTTGTTTATGGCGTCAGTAATCTTCCTAGGCTCTAGTCATGAGTTGCCAAGGCTATGGAAGCCTTTCGAGTTCACCGACTTCGATCTTATTCAGACAAGGTCATAGCATAGTCAAAGTGGAAGTTCTCTCCTCCCTTCAGAGAAAGGTACCTCCTTCTTTGATGGCCCCGTTCTTTCTACTGGGATCTCACTCGCAGAGATCTTTCATTTAGGTCCTCTTTTCCTTTTTCTTTTTCTTTTTTTTTTTTTTTTTTTTTTTTGCCAGAGTGTCTTGGTTTTCCATGCCTAAAATAATAATGTCTAGTTTCAATGCTTCTTTTTTACCTGTGGCTACAAAATTGAAACAAATCCCACTTTAGTAGATCTGTGGCTATAAATGGCTCTAAAAGTTTTAAAAAGTCATGCATAACACTCACTTCCTCCCTCCACTAAGCTCTTTACAATGAAGACACAGAAGAATCAAAGCATCTAAAACAGTAGGAAAAAATAAAACAGGAAAGATCATCCTAAAAGCATAAAAAGACCTTGAGAAGGAACAGTATTAGGCAGGCATAGAGGTATGTTAAATGACACAGGCAACAAAGAAAAAGAGTAACATTAAGTAGATTTTTAAAAGCTAGCATTAGCAGGTAGGAAAAGTACTTAAAGGATTGCCAATGACTTGAGAGGGAAATTTAAGCAAAGAAAGCGATTTACAAGGAATAGGGCATGCTATTTGAATGTATTTTGGACCTAGTTGCTTAAAATATATTGCATTGATCAAAAATATAGATGAATAGCCACTTGGTGCTCTGCCAGAAAAAGATATTTGGAGGAGAAAACAGCACTAATTTATAACATTTAATTCTTTTAAAATGTAAGTAACATCCCTACTAAAGAATAATACGGAATGTGTTTATATGTTCACATGTGCAGAATGAGACAAACATAACTGAGATCCTGGAGGGAGTATGAAATAAACTTTGAAATATACAAGATATATGATGCATTACTTCATACAGCGAACATTTTCTAAAACAGAGAAGTATATTTGATTTATTTGAAAGTACGGCTTCCTTTTTAAAATATTAAATTCATTAATCCACAAAGCATTTATTGAATATTCACTATATGACAGACATTGTCCATACATATGATATCACCCTGCCCTGTAGGAGCTTACAATCTAGTGAGAGATTTAGGTATAATTTAACGTGATATATATTAATGGCACATTAAATTTAAAAGTCTATAGAAAGGACCAATTAAATATATAGCTTAAGTGGTTCAGGATTACCTTTACAGAGATGACATTTGGATTGAATTTTAAAGGCTGAGGAATTCGCAAGTGAACAGAAAACTTGAAAAGACTTCGTGATGTCTCTCAATATATTTGAACTACAAATATTTTTTCTAGTATAAATCTGACAAAGATTATATGTAGTCAACAAAGTATTAAAATGTTTGCTAAAGCTCAATTCACAATAGCTAAGACATGGAATCAACCTAAATGTTCATCAACAGAAGACTGGATAAAGAAATTATGGGATATGTACTCTATGGAATACTACACAATGGTTAAAAAAAATGAAATCCGATCATTTGCAACAAAATGGAGGAATCTGAAAAACATCATGCTGAGTGAAATAAGCCAATCCCAAAGGGACAAATATCATATGTTCTCCCTGATCTCTGATAACTAATAGAGCACCTAAAAGGAAATCTGTAGAAGTGAAAATGAAACTATGAGAAGCAATGACTTGATCAGCGCTTGTCCTGACTGTTGAGGAACAACTTATTTTTTTTTTTTTTTAGTATTTTCTTGTTCTACTTAATATCATTGGTTGAACTCTACTTAACACAGAATTATTCTTAGGTATTTAAATCCAATTGAAAATTGATTCCTGTTAAAAATAATAGTGGGAATAAGAGAGGGAGAAGATGTAGAGTTCAGCACACATTCCCTCAGACTTACCTAAGGGTAAAACTAAAAACTTGCCATGAGACTCTGAATCCCATTAAGTTGGCAGGTACCAATGCCATCTTACTAGTTAAAGTGACCAGTTTAAGTTCATAACTGACCATAAAGATAGGATTGTCAAAGGGATCACATAAATAATAATAATAATATTTGATAGAAGTTCTTTTTAATAATTAATTTAATAATTTATTATTAATAATTTATTCTTAATAATTGATAGAATTTAAAAGGAGGGAACAATCCAACATGGGAAGCAGGCCACAAAGCAGACTCATAGAAAGACAAATGCCTTAAACAGCACTCTGGCCTCAGAATCAGCCTTTAAGGCATTCGGATCTGGCTAAAAAGCCCATGAGAGCATTTTACGCATGGAAAGCCAAGACACTGTGGCAAAAAATGACCTACATGAAGAAGAAGGTTCCTTTCTCTGAAGGGAAGAGAAAACTTCCACTTTGATTATGGCCTTGTCTAAATAATGTCAGAGTTTGTGGACTCAAAAGGCTTCCACAGCCTTGGCAACTCATAACAAGAGCCTCAGGTGATCACTGATATCATAAATAAGAGTGTCAACTGTTAAATCAACAACAGAAGTCACTGTGCACTTGCTCCCCATGTAGGATCTCTGTCCTTAATGTGTTGTACTATGCAAATAAAACTAGTCATCAAACAGTACTTTATACTTTGTGTTTCTGTGTGGGTGCAAACTGTTCAAATCTTTACTTAGTATAAAGCTGATCTTCTGTATATAAAGATAATTAAAAATGAATTTTAATGAAGAATGGGATGGGAGAGGGAATAGGAGGTGGGATGGTTTGGGGGTTGGAGGGCAGGTATGAGGGGAAGAACCACTATAATCCAGAAGTTGTACTTATGAAATTTATATTTATTAAATAAAAGCTTTCTATAAAAATTTTTGCTGAATTATTTAAATTGTTACAGCATTTATGTGAAAATTACATATGTATCTGTATATCCAGGCATATTTGTTAAAGGTGGCAATTAAAGATGTTCGAGTGAATCCACTTATTAGCTCTCTGGGAAACCCAACACTCAAGAGAAACACCTAAATAAACGGACACCCAGGGTTCATTAAGAAAGATCATGCCACAGAGAAACCCTTTTCAAAAGTTGAAAGTACCTTCCAATCTGTTCTGTAGAACACAACTTTTGAGGAGTATCAGATATTTGATGAAAACCTCTATTATAAAAGACTAAAACCAAAGAAAATAAACAGAAAAAATAAGGAAGCAGAGACTAGAAGGATAAAAGAAAAAAAAACTTACAGTAATATCTTTAAATAGGTAGGAGAAGTGATCAAGAAATACAAAATGAATAATATAGAGGAAAACACAATAAAAAAGAAAATATGCTTTTCAACTTCAAAAAGCATAAAAATAGAAATGAAAAATTCAGGGCCTGGTGCTATGGCATAGTAAGTTAAGCCTCCGCCTACAGCACCAGCATCCCACATGGGCATTGGTTCCTGGCCCAACTGCTCCACTTCTGATCCAACTCCCAGTGCCTGGGCCTCAGCACCCAAGTGGAAGACTCTTGGCTCCTGTCTTCAGATAAGCCCAGCTCTGGCCATTGCAGCCACTTTGGGAAAAAACAGCAGATGGAAGACTTGTCTCTCTAACTCTCCCTCTGTCTGTACCTCTGCTCTCAAATAAATGAATCTTTATAAAAATTCAATATACAGGTTGAAAGATGACATTATTAAAATATTAAAAAGATGCAAAACACAAGATTGAAAGGTAACTAGAAAACCTGTCCAGGATATACAACATTTGAATAATGCAAGTTTGAGAAAGGGACAATAGAAAAGAAGAAGGGAGGAAATTATTCAAGAAATAATTCAAGAAAAGTTCCTGGAACTGAAATATAGGACTTTAAATTGAAATGAATTTCAATTATAATAGAAATTGAAATGTCTAACACAACATTTGAAAGTAAAGCCATAATAAGATATTATATCAAAGATTTTAAAACACTGGGAATAAGAGAATTAACAGAGAGAAATAACAAGTTTCATAAAAAATAGTACTGGACTTCTGAAATCCAACACTAGAAGCTACAATGTATTGCTGCAAAATTGTGAAAGGGAAAATATTTTAAACTATCATTTTATAACCAGCCAACGTATCACAGGGTCCCAAAAAATTCCTTCCCTTACTTTCTATAGAAGTTGCTGGAAAGTACAATCCTACAAAATGACAGAGTAGAGGCCAGCACTGTGGTATAGTAGTTTAAGCCTCCATTTGCAGCACAAACATTCCATATGGGCATGGGTTAGAGTCTCAGCTACTCGATTTCTGATCCAGCTCTCTGCTATGGTCTGGAAATGCACTGGAAAAAGGCCCAAGTGCTTGGGCCCCTGCCACCCATGTGGAAGACCTGGATGAAGCTCCTACTTGTGCCTTCAGCCTGGCTCAGTCCTGGCTGTTGTGGCCATTTGAGATGTGAACCACCAGATGGAAGATTTCTCTGTCTCTGCCTCATCTTCTCTTTAACTCTGACTTTCAAATAAATAAAATAATCTTAAAACAAAACAAGATGACAGCATGAAAAAAAGCCCTGGGATTTAGGAATGTGATCTAACATAAAAGAGATTAAATGAATCCTCAGAATGAGAGTAAAGGAAAATTTCAAGATGAAAGTTTCATGGCAGGCTTAGAGATTAGACTCAAGTAGGTCAAAAGGCTTCTGAAAAGATTTCAAGAACATGAAACAGATGCTCTACAAATATATATCATTTTAGCAAAAAAAAATGCTAACCCTGAAAAATAAGTAATTAAAATTAAATCCTAAGACAATATGTTCATGCCATTAAATTTACATTTAACATAGTTAAATTCAAACCATTGACTTGTCAATATTCTATCAATTATTATCAGGGAAAAGAAGTTTGCTGGTGAGATTTAAGACATAGTTTACAGAAATCATCCAAGTACCTGGATGCACCAAACATAAATATTTATCCAGCTTTTAACACATGGTATAGTTTCTTCAACATGTGTAGAATGAATGTTTTATTCCTTTGTAGTAGTAGAGTCAAAGTTGAGAAATCATTTGAGAATTGGAAATGGAGGACAGCACAGAACAGGCACTTAATAAACACTTGCTGAGATTGTTCTTTCTTTTCCAATCTATAAACAAACAAGAAAAGGCAAATGAAGATCAAGTTAACTACATATTTTTGTGTGTATTTACATACACATACATATATGTGTGTGTATATACACATATATACATACATACATGTGTTTATATATACATATGTGTATATATACATACATATATACATATATGTGTATGTATATATATACATGCACACACAGATACTCAACAAATATTTAAAATTCTTAAGCACATTTCATAATTTTAATTCAAAAGAGGGCGTTTCAAAAATATGTTTTCTTAGAGGGGCTGGTATTGTGGTATAGCAGGTAAAGCCACTGCCTGCAACACTGGCATCCCATATGGACGTCAGTTCAAGTCCATCCCATATAGGTGCCAGTTCTAGTCCTGGCTGTTCCTCTTCCGATCCAGCTCTCTGCTGTGGCCTAGGAAAGCAGTAGAAGATGGTCCAAGCCCTTGGGCCCCTGCAACTGTGTGGGAGACCCAGAAGTAGTTCCTGACTCCTTGCTTTGGACTGGCTCAGCTCCGGCCATTGCGGCCAATTGGGAGTGAACCAGCTGATGGAAGACCCGTCTCTCTCCCTCTCCCTCTCCCTCTCCCTCTCTCTGCCTCTCCCTCTCTCTCTGTGTAACTCTGACTTTCAAATAAATAATTAAATCTTTAAAAAAAAAAAAAAGAATCTAGTGACTCCAAATAATGATTACTATGTGAGCTCAGGTCACTAGATCAATTTCTTTCTCTAACAGAAAATTTAAATGTAGGTTTTTATGTGGATTTTCCTTATTTTAAAATACTGGAAATAATTTATTTGCACTTACTGCATTAGCTACACACACCATATATGTGTTCTGAATTCAGTTTTATTAGTTTATGGGGCCTATGGCATATATATTCTAAAAACAGACCCAGATTTACCCCTGTTATATAGCATAATACATCAACTAGAAATATGCTTGGGTAGAATGAAGAGATTTGTTTGAGTGTGACTTGGGATACAAATGAGTCAATGCATACTTGTTGCATACCACATGGGCTAGGCCTTGTATGGGGCACTATGGTGGGATAAAGAGGTATGACTGGATATTAACAATTAATGTGATCAATCTTTCTCCTTTTCTTCTAAATATACATATATAATATATCACCCAAACCAAAACATGTTGAAGACTAAAAGGAGGAACTGTTAGTAATTGTGCTGAGAAAACCAAGATCATGCCAAGCAAACAAGGCAGAACAGTTGTCTTAACTAAAAGAATCTGGCTGCGTTAGCTTTTTCCCCTCCCTCCACTCTGCACATGCAGGCTCCTACCCTCCAGGCAAGACCCTGCCCTGACAGGCTTGTTCCTCAGTGCTATGATGGTCAGAAGGAAAGGGGGCAAAATGGAAGTGGAGGTTGTCTTGTCCCCATCAAGAATTAGAATTGTTTCCTGAGTTTGTTTGTGATTTTTTATATTTGAGAGGTACAGAACAAGCAGCAATGTGGGATGGCTGTGGACGGGAGAGGGGAAAATAAGGGATATGATAAGAAAAACTGCCAAAGACTATGTGTTGCCTTCATGTCATTTAATCTAGAGAGGTAAAGTAACTCAAGCTATTTGAAAATAATTTTTGCCAACACCCTCTGAGACTGAACCACAGGCTTAATAAATATCACAAAATTATAGACACAGCCTTTAAGTCAGGGAGGTTAATTTTAATTTGGGAGAAAATGTTTAACAAATAGTTAATACAAATGAAACATAATTGAGTACTAACTTAATACAAAGTACAAATCTGTGGGACTTAAGATAGAAAGGTTAAAGAGGGCAACATGAATTAATTCCTCTGGCCTGTCCACAAACTTGTTATTCTAATTTCCCATTTAGAGGAATCCAGGGGATAAGCACAAGCAGAGAACCTGTGGTTTTCACAAACATATGCGAATTTTCAATTGTACATGATGGCAGACCAACCTATCGCTACTAAATTGATTAAGTTATTTACTAAAATTTTTTAGAAGTCCAGGATTAATCAAAATATTATTTGTCTTTGACTATCAAACAATTAGAAATGATATTTTAATTTTTTGTTTCGGTTGTAAGTCTGCATTCCACCACACCTTCCAGTCAGAAATTGAGAAGTCAATTTGTCAAGGACTCCTGGGAAATGGCGATGTCCCAAATGTATGGCCTCCAACAACTTAGCAGGGCAAAGGCTTCAGAAAAACTATGAAATTATCACCGCAGCAGACTTCACCTGACCCAGCATACTACAATAAGCAGACTGTGAGCACGCGGAGCATCTGCAATATACATAATTCATCCGCGTTTTCAGACTCACAAATACAGATAGAATGATTTGAAACTTTTCCTCATTCCTTCCCACCTCCCCAGGATATAATGCAAGCATTCAGGTTCAGGGCTTGTAAGTATACAGTAAAGGGTGAGAGGAGAGAATATAAAAAAAGAAGTACATATATACACAAACACTAAATTCAGTGAATCATCAAATATCTTGTTCCCATTAAGCATTCATAAGATTAGCGCAATACATACAGGCCATACAGATGTCTAAATATCCACAACAATTCTCTTTGGAAAGGATGTCCACAATCAAACCACTCTTGCTAAAGACAAGAATATCTTTTTAGTTGAGGATTTTATATGACTTATGTTTATGTAAGACATTTAAAAATAGCAACATAGCCATAAGCTTGAGAAGTACCTGAGAGAAAAAGACTGTAAAAATACAAATCGCTATTGCTGTTGTATTCTTGTTGCAGAAAGCAGCATTTTTCAAAAAAACACCAAAAACAAAACCCACATTTGGTTTAAGACTATTAAAAGGAAAATGCATTCTTTCTCCCCCATCCTCACTCCCAAATCCCCACTCCATTAGATTGTCGACTACCATTCAGAAACCCTGGAGAGCCCATTTTCCAGTGACCTTTAATCAGTCTCCTCTGAGACACAATCTGCTGCACAGAATTCTTTTCCATTTGCCAAAGTCATTTTCTAGCCCTCCAAGTTACCACTGTTAGTTTCTACTCCCATCATGAACTTTTAAAATTCATTTCTCATCATTTTGGGAAAATGTAACATTCAAGAACTAGAGTAGAATACTTAAAAATTTCCATGCCACTGTTTACTAAATATTTATTTAAAAAAAAAAAACTAAACACTTAAGCAAGTTACTTTGTTCTAAGAATCAGTTTCCTCACCCTTTGCAAAGTTAAGATTATTAAAATAGATAATATTTACAAACTTTCTGATAGATGTTGTAAAGGATGCGAAGGTAATGGCAGCTGTTTAAAAGCAAAGATACACTATCTGGGTATTTGCTCAGGAATATATTCTGCTAAAACTTGGAGGCAACTACATTAGGAACATCCCTTTAGATATTCAAAGGAGAAGAAACCATCAGGTTCATAACAAAGACACAACCTTTTGTTATTACTGTGATGATGACCACATATGAATCTAGAAAGGATAATACATTTATTTCAGTCTTTTCTCAGGATAGCACTACCTTCTATTATCAAATAGAATAATTCCAATGCCCTGTTTTCTTATTTCAAATTTTAAAAAAAAATCTAAAGTATTAGAAAAAAATCTTCTAAATGTTCCTTCCTTGGTAAACAGTAACAGCAAATGTGGAGGGTGTTGTATATGCATTGGAGTCATGCCTACAAATATGAGCATTGGGACCAAAAGAAAAAACTGCTCTCACAACAGTGGAGGTAGGAAGTCAGAGAGATGGAGATATATGGCTAGGGGAATGTTCATCTAAGCAAACTAACCTAACTCCCAGAAATCTTTCCCAACACAGACTAGGAATCAAAGACCTCACCAACAGCGTGATCCTAAAGAAGGGCTGAAGAGCCAGTTCCAGTGCCAATGCGATGTACCACCAGCCCCCTGTAGCTCTGGAGTACTCTGTTTTCAAAAGGCTCTCAGCCATTATCCATGCATCCTAACCACACACTGCACTCACACTATATGAACAAATTATTTTCTAACAGAACTTATAAATTATGCCCAAAGCTCGGCATTCTGCCACTAACTTCAACCTTTCTGTACTCCCTTCACCTAATATAGGGTTACAATGTTTGATATCTAATTTCTTATCTCATAAGTGTATTGGGAGATTAATTCATCAACACCTAACATGCTGGAGCTCCTTGGAGAAAAGTACTATTTTAAAAACAAAATATTTTGGCAGAGCAGGCAAAGCTGCCTCCTGCAGGGCCAGCATCCCATATGGGTGTCAGTTCAAGACCCGGCTGCTCCTCTTCTGATCCAGCTCTCTGCTATGACCTGGGAAAGCAGTAAGTGCTTGGGCTCCTATACCCAGGTGGTAGACTCGAAGGAAGCTCCCAGCTCCTGGCTTCAGATTAGTCCAGCTTTGGCCATTGTGGCCATTTGGGGAATGAACCAGCAGATAGAAGATCTCTCTCTCTCTCTTTCTTCCTCTGCCCCTGCCTCTCTGTAACTCTGCCTTTCAAATAAATATATAAATATTTTATATTTTTTCCATTGGTAAAATGAATTGCTGTATTTTTTTCACAGTGCTGTTCTAAGCAATTTGAAATCTTACCACAACTTTCAATCAAAAAGCTAGTAAGTTGGGCCAGCCGTGTGGCTCAGCAAGTTAAAAGCCTCAGCTTACAGGGCCAGCATCCCATATGGGCACCAGTTCGAGCCCCAGGGCCTCAACTTCCAATCCAGCTCCCTGCTAATGTGCCTGGGAAAGCAGTGGAGGATGGCCCAGGTGCTTAGACCCCTGCCACCAACATGGGAGATTGGGAAGAAGTTCCTGGCTCCTGGATTTGAACTGACCCAGCCCTGGCTGTTGTGGCCATTTGGGGAATGAACCAGTGGATGGAAGATATCTCTCTCTCCCCCTCTCTTTCTCCCTCCCTCCTCTATCTTTCAAATAAATAAATAAACATTTTTTAAAAAAAAATTTAGCAGTTGAGGGTCTTCCTTCCTTGGAGCTGGCTGCTGCAGCAGGAGAGTTCTGACTTAAATAAATTTTGCTTTGCTCACTGCCGTGTCCATGGGGAAATTCTTCTTCCATGTGAGGAAAGAACTGAGGTTGCTTTCCTTTGTCATTACTTCCTCCAAAACAGCTTGGCACCGTGACTCGGATCAGTTCAAATTCAACTCCAGCCAGCATTAGATCATCTCACCGGATAGGTGAGCACACAGACTGTTCTTGCGTGTGCTTTTCAGGCAGCTTCACTCTCCATAATAAATCTCACTCTCTTAAGAACACCAGGTCCCTGTCAGTCAGTTAAACACAGTTAGTGCGGCTGCCAGTCTTAAGACTCAGAGGTCAGACTTGCTGACTAGGCTGCAGCAATCCCCTGGAGCTGAGGCTCTATGCTTCTCATCTCAGCCCCGGGATTGCTGGTCCTGTCTGACTCAGTTTCTTTTCTCAGGGATCAGCCCATCACGAAGGACTGGAAGAAGGTCTGGGAATAATTGCAGAATTCAGATCAGGGCAGCATCCTGGTGCTTTTCAAAGGCTCCTTGACTAGACCCTGACAGCCCATACGGTGTCAAGGTGAAAACCACATTCTGTTCTTCTCTCCTAGAGATCAATTGGTCAGGGAGATTGAGTGGGCTTTGGAGTGAGGCCCTGGGCTCCGTGCTCTATGCCCACAATGATTCTCTTCTCTCTTTCTCTGCTTGCCTCACTCCTCTAGATGATCTCCTTACCCTGCCAAATCTCCTCAATTCTTACAAACTCAAAGTCCTGGTCCCATTAGCCGGTATTTCTCTAGACATCTGGTTAGTTCTGGGTCAGTTTAGGTATCCCTTTTGCAGACAGGCAACTTTTCCATCTAGTCTCCTCATTAGGGGTAGATCCCCTCGTAACTTGAACTTGTGGAGACAAGTCCTCTAGCATGTTCTCTGGTATCCCCTCATTTCTCAGGTCTCTCTTTTGTGTCCACCTCTGAGAACTCCTTCCTATGTAGTACATACCTCTGAAACAATTCCTGACAGCTCATGGGCCACAGGAAATTTCCCCCCACCTTCTTAGAATATTTGAGGGAGACCTTAAAGAAATACACTCCACTAGGTCCTGACTCTGTAGAAGGGCAAGCAATTTTAAAAGGCAGATTCCTAACTCAGTCTGCAGCAAATATTAGGAAAAAGCTAAAGAGACTCACAGTGTGACCTGAAAACACCCTGGACAACCACTTAAAGGTGGCCACTACAGTGTTTTATAACACATCAGGAGGGCACCCAACAGCAAAACAAAAGGTAAGAGGAGGAGTGCACTCCCAGTGACATCTTAGTTCCAGTGAGACCCCCAGGGACCTCCTAAGTGTTTTTTGCTGCAAAGGCAGTGGACACCTCACCAAGGACTGCCGAAAAGGTCCTCCAGGGTGATGTCCTATCTGCAGAGATCACTGTAGATTTGACGGCCCCAAAGGCCAAGAACTCCAGGCCCAGGCATTTCCAATAGACCTCCCACAAGTGAATGAAGGGGCCCAGGGCTCTCTTACAGGCTCCAGTGGCACATCATATCAGTACCCAACATCCTTGGGTAGTTCTCAAAATATAAGTTAACAGGACAGCAACTTTCTCTATTCTTCACGCTAGCTTTGGCACCCCCTCTTCTCAGGGCAATCATAAAGGATGTCTCAGGAGTTAGATATTTCACCCAACCTTTGAGTAGTGTCTGGAGTGACATGATATTTACTCACTGCTTTTTGATCACACCAGAGAGCCCAGCACCTTTACTTGGTAGTGACTCCTGGCCAAGATGAAGACCACAGTTCTTATAGGAGCAGAGGAGACTTTACAGCTCCCTCTGCCAGAGATAGACATCAATCCTGAAGCTTGGAGTGTCCAGGGAGAAGTTAGTCAGGCTATAACTGCTCAGC
Organism: Lepus europaeus; assembly: GCF_033115175.1. Lineage (NCBI taxonomy): Eukaryota > Metazoa > Chordata > Mammalia > Lagomorpha > Leporidae > Lepus > Lepus europaeus. Next base: position 40,721,475 of record NC_084839.1, on the reverse strand, counting down.
CTGTCCAGGTACATCCTGAAGATCCATCCTTCTTTCCCCATTAGAGACAATATCCATTAAAGCTTGAGACTCAGAAGGAACCAAGACCCATGTAGACAATCTCAAGGTACAGGGACTTTGAAAGGCATATGATAGTCCCTGTGACACCCCAATTCGAAGAGTTCAGAAGCCAAATAGAGAATGGAGACTAGTACAGGGTCTCTGCCCCATTAATGGGGCAGCGGTACCCATACATTCTATGTTCATAATTCCAATACCTTGCTGTCTTGCTTACTGCTACTCTCCATCTCACACTGAAATTCTTTCTTGTGTGAAGACAAAACCTCTCTTTCAGCCAAAGTCTCTCATCCACACTCATGCAGAAGGATTATCTTAAAAGAGGCCTAAGTCAACAAACTCTCCAAGGTCCCAGGTCTAAGTTGGCCCTCCCTATTAAAGGATGCCATGTGTCTCATTTTCCCTACCTCCTTAGTCACCATTTTGAAAAGACACTAGGAAGAACTTGTCACAACAGGGTTCATTTTCAACCACTTTTCACCACCAACCAGACTCCCCATAGGAGTGTTTCCCAATGTTTCTCATGTTTCCCAATCTTCCTCTTAGGTTATTTCCTAGAATACCAAGGGTGGGCACTCTGGCCACTCTGACTCAGAGTTCACTTTTTCTCACTTGCTAAATTATAGAAGTTTCTCTGCCCACCTATTTAATATTCTTCTGTTGTCCAACTATCAATATATGCCTTGTTAAACCATAGAGTTCTCCAATTGATGGCCAATGCCCTAAAAAGTATAAAGATCTTTGAACCTTGTTATACTTCCTAAGATGCTAAAATCCATTGTTATTGTTATCATAACTGGTTTAAATCTTTTGCTATCCACAATGTGATTCTCTTTTAACAAAGAGCTGTTGGTACTGTGCTTAAATGTCTTATCTTCTAAGCCAAACATTTCCCAGGGACTCCTAGGGTTTACAACACTTTGGTAACATATAATTGTGTAAAAATCATTTATCTATTTCCTACTTGGATTCAAAAACTGTTTTAATGTTTTCAAAATTCAAAAACTGCCTTAAAGTAACTATGGATTAAAATTCTGTATGTCCTTTTAAAATATTTCTTTTACTTAATTTAGAGGCATGGAGGACTATTTTAGGATGTGAATTGAAGAAACCAGTAGATAAGAAAGTTATGGTGGGCGTTATAAGCATGAGAATATATCCTCAGTTACAGGAGGTTAAGCAAGATTTTGGATAGAAAAAAATTCTGGTAGGAAGAGGAACTGAAGAAACAAGCATGTCGTGGAAGTTTTGTAGAAGTCTAAGGCTGTTCAAAATTAGTTTGGGTGAGATTAGAAGAAAATTAGCTTAAAAGTTAGCTCCTCTAAAAGACAGCAGGATTACCCAATTCTCTGCCTCTTTGTCACATGATGTGCTTACCTATCCTGTGATGGGTTCATATGCTGAAATCACATGCTAATCTTTTCAGTTAAGGTTTTTCTGTGTCTTGTAACTGACCTAGGTAACAAAGTTTTATGTATTTCATGGAAATTTCCTGTTTCCTATTGTCTTTATTGAGTATAATTGCTTCAAAAATCCGAATTTTGAAGGAGTTAGATTTATCTGATTAGATCTGGTCAGCAGCTTTGGTGAAGATGTTCAGGTTTAATTGGCTCTGAACAAAAGGTTTAAACCTCTGAAAATTAGCTTACATCTAAAGCTCTAAAACTGAGTCTTGTACCTTGAGGCTTCCAGCTGGATCCCTGAAACTCTCAAAAGATGAGGCTGCCAACTGGGAGAGGTAGTAACTGCCTTATGCTTTGTGTTATCCAGGACTAAACAACTAGAAGGCGCCAAACTTCAGTCAACGTCCCTGAGCAAATCTGCCTTCTACCAGGGACCCTTAGATCAACCCTCAAAGGAATGCTCTACTGCTATCCCTCAATGACATCCCCTTTCAGAATGAAGCAGCCAGAGTGTCCTAACCCCCATATCCCTAACAGCAGTTGGGTCCATTCTTGGGTGAGGGGAGGTTGGCAGTGAATGTGAGGAGTTAGATGAACTAGTAGGTAGTTAGGTCAGGTCTGTTGGAATGAGAAAAGGAGAAGTCTCTTTGAGAGTGTACAAAATGCATGCTTCTCCCCAGAAGCTATCTTTAGCAAGACAAAAGAGCCAACCCCACCCTTCTGAGTTTCTAGTTTTATCTGAGAACAGAAAATAATTAGTTACCTATCCCACCCTTCAGGTGGCTTTTTTGTTTTATCTTGAGCAGGTTAGACAGGATTAAAATTCAAGTCTTTTGGTGTGTTTTGTCCCTGTTCTTTGTTCCCTGAATTGTGCTTAAAAGACACCAGCCAGTTAGTTTCTTGGGTCTTTCAGTTTTGGAGCCCCCTTCTTGGCTGCTGCAGCAGCAGGTTTCTGACTTAAACAAATCTTGCTTTGCACAAAAAGAAAAAAATAAATTAAAAAGTTAGTGTTTCCTGAAAATAAAAATAGCATTGCTTTCTCCAGTTATAAAAGTAATACTTGCCAGATAAATTCAAACAATATTGAAAAAAGTTTAAAAGTCACTCCTAATCCTAATACCCCAACTAAATCTTGATCATTGAGACAGTTCTTTGCAGATATAGATACAGATACAGATATGTACACACACACACACACACACACACTGAACAAGTATATGCACTTTACAGGAATAAGATCATATATACTGTACTTTTTCTTATCTAATGTTTTGTAGATCTTGTGTGGCTATATAGCATTCCAGTGCATGGACTACCCAGAGTTAGCCAGTCACCTTAAATTAAATATTTATGCTTTTTTCAGCTATCCATTCTGCTGTGGTGAACCCTTTTACATATAGTTTTTTTTTTAATAAGATTCATTTATTTATTTGAAAGGTAGAATTACAGAGAGAGAAGGAGAGGCAGAGAGAGAGACAGAGAACCTCCATCCTCTAGACCAGGTTGAAGCCAGGAGCCAGGAGCTTCTTCCGGGACTCCTACTTGGGTGCAGGGCCCAAGCACTTGGGCCATCCTCTGCTGCTTTCCCAGCTCTATTAGCAGGGAGCTGGATCAGAAGTGGAATAGCCAAGATTTGAACCAGCACCAATATGGGATGCCAGCACTGCAGACTGCAGCTTAACCTGCTGTGCCACAGCATGGACCTTACATATAGTTTTGTAAACTAATTTCATTATTTCTTTTTCAGAAACAGAATTATCAGTAAAATTATATGGATACTTAAGAAAGATACTGCTAAATTCCTTCTGGAAAAGTAGAATAAATTTAACCACCCACCAACAATTTGAGAATGCCCTTTGTCTACAAATCAATGGTTACTGCTTATCATCTCTCATCTTTGCCAATCTAATAAGCAAAAATTATATCTCACTGTTTTAACTGTATCTCCTTGATTTCTAGTAAAATAATCACTTGATATATTTATAGAACATTGGTGGGGTTTTTTTTTTTTTGTGAAATACCTATTCCTAATTTTTGGCTATGTTTTATCTTTTTCTTACAGATTTGCCTTTGTTACTAATTTACAAAAAAAATCTTTTTTTTAAGATTTATTCACTTAGTTGAAAGGCAGAGTTACAGAGACAGAGAGAGACAGAGATTCTTTTGTTCACTCCCCAAATGGCTGCAATGGCTAGGACTAGATCAAGCCAAAGCCAGGAGCCTGGAATTCCATCTGGGTCTGCCATATTGGTACAAGAACCCAAGCACTTGGGCCATCTTCTACTGCTTTCCCAGGAGCATTAGCAAGGTATTAGATCAGAAGAGGAGCAGCTATGACTCCAACAGGTGCCCATGTGGGATGCTGGAGTTGCAGATGGCAGCTTAACCAGCTTCACCACAATGCTGGCCCAGGTCTGGCCCCTGGTCACATTTTGAAGGGTCTCTTTATCTCAATGTAATAAAATTATATATCTGAGATACCTAAGAGTACCTTGATTTTTATTTAAATGTTTAACCCATCCTAAACTTAAGTTTAGTATATAGCATAAAGGAAAGAGTCATTTCAGTATTTAAAAAACATTCCTAGTTATCCTAATACTATTGATTGGAAAAATCCATCCTTTCCTCTCATTAAAATCTCATCTTGGTTGTAAGAAGGTACTTGAAAAACCTGTAGAGAAATGCAATTAAAAATAAAGTTTGGTGCAAAAAGTTTTGAAATTCATGCTTTTTTATAATATGCATTTTTCAGAAACTTTATGAAAATCTCTTATATGCCAAACCACATATTCAGGTCCTCTGAACAGTCTATTCTAAAACATTGATTTAGATGTGTATGTCTAGACTAATTCCACACAATTTTAATTGTATAGCTTTATACTGTGTTTTCACATTAAAAATAATGTAAAATATTTCATTTACTTATGTATTTGAAAGGTAGAGTGACAGACAGATAGGGAGAAGTAAGGAAAGAGAGAAAGAACTTCATCCATTGATTCACTCCCTAAATGGTCATACCAACAAAGTCTGGGCCAGGCCCAAAGGAGGAGCCAGGAACTCCATCCTAGTCTCCCACAGTGGGTGGCAGGGGCCCCAGGAATTAGGCCATCTTCCACTGCTTTCCCAGGTACATTAACAGGAAGCGAGATCAGGAGAGGAGCAACTAGAACTCCGTACACCTCAGAATCAGCCATTAAGGCTTCCTGGTCTGCTGAAAAGCCCGTAAGAGCATTTCAGACATAGAAAGCCAAGACACTATGGCAAAAAATATTCTACATGAAGGATCTCTGTGAATGAGATCCCAACAGAAAGAAGTAGCCATCAAAGAAGGATGTACTTTTCTCTAAAGGGAGGAGAGAACTTCCACTTTGCTTATGGCCTTGTCTAAATACTGACAGTTTGTGGATTCAAAAGGCTTCCATAGCCTAGGCAGCTCTTGTCAAGAGCCTCAGGTAGTCACTGGTGTCATATATAAGAGTGTTAATTGTTAAATTAACAACAGGAGTTACTGTGCACTAACTCCCCATGCAGGTCCTCTGTCCTCAATGAGTTGTATTTTGAGAGTTAACTGTGATACTTGTTCTCAAACAGTTTTCGTGTTTGTATGTGCGTGTGTGTATGCAAATTGTTGAAATCTTTACTTAGTATACAGTTGGTCTTCTGTGTACAAAGTTAATTGAAAAGGAATCTTAATGGAAGATGGTACTGGGAAGGGAAGATAGAGGAGGAGGGGCGGGAGTCTGGATGGGAGGGCAGGTATGGTGGGAAGAATAGCTATATTCCTAAAGTTGTACATTTGAAATTTGTATTCCTTAAAAAATAAATTAACTTTTAAAAAAATAAAAAAGAAATTAATTAAAAAGAAATAAAATAGAAAAGAACTCAATACAGCACTCTGATAAGGGATGCCAGGGTCATGAGCATCAGCTTAAACTGCTGTGCCACAATGCTGGCCCCTAAAATAATATAAAATATCAAAACAAGAAGATGTACTTAAAAATGTTTCTTGTCTTGTGTTATTTTCCAATATTGAAGATACTGAAAAAGTTCAGGGGATGGTGTTGTGGCATAGCAGATAAAATAACTGCATACAACACAGGCATCTCACATGGGCAGCAGTTCTTATCAGGGCTTAACTTCTGACCTAGGTCCCTGCAAATGGCCTAGGAAAAGCGATGGAAGATGGGCCAAGTGCTTGGGCCCCTGAACCCACGTGGAAAGCCTGAAAGAGGCTCCTGGCTCTGCCTGGCCCAGTCCTGGCCATTGGGCCATCTGCAGAGTGAACCAGCAGATGAAAGATCTGCCCCTCTTTCTGTCCCTCCTTCTGTCTCTGTAACTGTGACTTGGAAAGAGAAAGAGACAGACAAAAAGGGGTGGGGGGGCAGGTGTGAGGTGGGGAGAGAGAGAGAGACAAAGAAAGAGTTCAGTGAAGCAGACATTAATTCTAACAACAAAAAATTATAAATATTTATAGCTTACATAATGCTTTCACATTATCTAATATTATGCTCACCACATTATAAGGTAGTTATTGTTTCTTATTCAATTTTACATAAGGAGTTAAGATTCATTCAAAGACCTGACAATAATCATACGCCGAATAACTGGCAGAATTCAAACCTGAACAAATATCCCATGCTTCTTTTATGACCACACTAATTTAAAAATAGAACTATCAGTCATAAAAGCCAGTTTTCTATTTTAAATCAAGTTATTTTACTGTGTATATGAATGTGTATGGAAATATACAGAGATATAGAGAATATATGCATATATACTATACATACATGTGTATATATATTATATACCTATTTATGCATGTAAAGTTTATATATACAGATATATAAACTTTATAAATTTATATATTATATAATACATAAGTTTATATATATACTTATATATGTTCATATATACAGATATATAAACTTTATATCCATATATATTTATATTTATAGGCATATAAGGTATATATGTGCTTTATATATCTATATATGCATATGTGCATATACGTGTGTGTATATACATTTATTTGAATAAGGAAAGTATTTCGAAAATCCCAGCAGACATTTCTGAAGCTTTGATAATTCCACTATCTTATATCCTAACTATATAACAGAATACAATGAAATAGAAAAACTAAAAATCTGCACTATGTTTCCTGAGACCATAACCTTTGGTTTTCCAAATGCAATTAGAAAGTAAAAATACTTTTTATTTTAGTAAGAATCTTTCCTTCAATAATATTTGACTACCAGCCTGACACAGAAAGTTTTAAATATATAGCAAAACAGATCCTGCAATTAAGACCACTAAGAAGGATCCAGAAGCAAAAACTGTAGCTATGTACATTAAAAGGTTAAAAAGTTCAGGACAATTTTTGGATTCATGGGATGGGGGAGGGGGAGGAGGTGGATCACCATTTCACATATAAGAGTATATAAGGCCAAGGGTCAACAAATTTCTCTAGAAGACCAGGAGACAAGAACTACCACAGGGTCTTGTCATATAGCTCAGGCAGGACAAAAAAAAAAAAAAACTTTCAAGGAATTGCCAAAGAGGCTTTATCAATACATTCCCCAAATTTAAGCTGCAATATTAGCCAGGAATTCCAATTCATACTAGGTTACTGCAGTGATACACAAAGCCTATTGACTTCCTAGCCTTTAAAAGTTGACACATTATGTTATGTATACAATAAACTGCATGAGAAATATTAACCCATCTGTTCATGCAATTAAACAAAGGATGATACGCTAAAAAGTACAAATGAACCTATTACACCCCAAGCAGGAGGTGAGATTTTATACATACCAAGCATGTATGAGATTTTGCACACACCAAATAGTTGTATTAAATACTATGATGTCCAAATTTGTATCAAATAATCCCTGAGAAGAACATTCCTAAAATTCATTTGAGAGAGGAAAGAGACAACTTTGGAGAAAGAGAAAATGGCTTTGGAGCGAGACATAGCATGGCAGGGCTTCTTTGAACAGGGGACTGACTGGAAAGGCAATTCTGCCCACTGACAAAACAGAACCAAGAAATCTACTGCAGTGCTCACAAACAGGGCACTCTCTTACTGCCCAAGGTCTAACTGAGTGGCATCTGACGGAGACACAGAAGCGGCCATCACCTGGTTTGAGGTGAAGGATGTCATCCTATACTTCTCCCTACTAGCTTGATGGCACCTCTTCCTAGGCATGATGAACCAATGGCAAGCACAGCCTTTCTGCAAAGCAGTTTTGATCTCGTAGAGGAAAGTGGGTTCTCAAGAAATAGAAACCAAATAATGAAATATGCACATCTATCCAATCTAAAGGTAAGCAACAGAGGAGTCTGGCTTTCAAAACAGCTTTCCAGAACACCAAGAATAAATATTTTAAAAGCTTTGGGTCATATACTATAAGCACCAAATCATCATGTAAAAATGATTAATTCTGCTTCAGATTCATTTTAATTTCTTCCTACAAGATTCAAAGCAATTCAGGCAGTGACAGGATACCCCAAGAATACAAAGCCCTTTGCAGGTCATACATTGAAAAACAATGCTTCTGCACAATAAAAGTAAATACAAAGAATATTTTCTAAGAAATCAGGGAATAAAAAACAATCAAGAGGCTTCACTAATTTTCCAAAATTAAAGAAATTCTTCCATATTTTTCCATATCATTTTGGTTAGAGTATGGACAAACTGACAAGGTAAGATTGATCTATTCATCTTTGAAAACCTACGACGAATACGCACCTATTACCTGATTTCTAAAATTCACTTAAAATTGAGAATAATAGTTCTACTAAAACATGAATATACTGGGATTGATCAGGTTTCTGTGGCTATAAAATGTTTTAATTTTTTTATAATACCAGGAAACAAATGTTTCTATTTAATAATTTAATAATTTCTATTATCTGAAAACAAATTCCTGAAATAAATGGATAACGACATTTTTTGGTTATCTCATACTACGAGAAACATTTTTCCTCATTCTAAACATCCTCAGTGTACCATCATGGCAATGATTTAGGGGCTGTTACTTTTATATAAAGCTTTCATCCTCTTTCAGGATAAATAAGATAAAAAATATTTTTTTATTTAAAGCTAGAAATACAAATTAAATTGATATTTAAAACAAAAAATCAAATTAAAAAGCAGGAAAAATCTACTGTGTATATTAATGAATTGATGTAAATATCTTTATATGTGTACATGGTGAAAGTTTACAGTTATTATTCAAATTATTTATTTTAAGTGTTTTGGGCTGTGAGCATTATGATTGTGGCGCCCTCTGCTGGATTTTCTAATCACAATCCACCTCATAGAACTTTCAGCATAATAAAATATTTTTGAGGCACAGAGTGAAAAATCACTTTTTCAATCTGTGATTACGTTACAGTTAAAATTACATAAAAGCAGTAATCAGTATTTACTGGAATATATTTTACCAATTTATCATCAAGTGAAATATCAGTACAGATTTTTTCTTTTAAAATAAAAATGAATAAATATAAAAGTTACATTAAAACAACATAGGTCTTATTTTTTGTACCACTTCTATCATTTTTACTTAAGACTATATGTAAACAAGAGATTTAAATAATTACTATTTTGGTAATTTTATCTAAATTTTCTGCTTTGTGAGTTTAACCAAAATAAGTATATTTTAAAACATAAGAATAACCATTAATAATATTATCTTATTAGAAAAAAACTAAAGGAAGTTGGAAGTACTCATCACCAGTAATATTTAATAAACAGCTTCTATTTATCAGCTGTCAACTCTGTGGAATACAAAACATCAGATAATCTCTACACATTGTAAACAGTCTGAAAAGATGGAAAAAATTGAAACTCACGGAGATAATATAAATTGTTCAAGGTGAATTTCAGGGTCAGGATTCAAATATAGGTCACTCTCATTCTAAAGCCTCAAATTTCCTAACAAATAACAAAGAGCAGTAGAAAAAATCCCTAACAAGCAACTTCACTGTCAATATAACAACGTGAGGATATGTGGGGATAAGTTGACAGGGGAAAAAATGTTAGAGAAAGATAAGACAGTTATTCATGTGTGAAGTAATAATTTAGACCTTTAGGAAATTATTTTTATTTCACATGATGCTGCCAGCTAGTGGCCCTATTTCATACTGAGTCACAGGAAATGACACTTCATTTTTACACCACTTCAAAAATCCCTCATATATTACTCGAGGACCATGTGTTGAAACTCTGTATGTGCAAGCTGACTTAATGATGTCGAACATGACTGCAGAACTAAAGAAGGGCCCCTGCACCATCATCAGCATCCCTTGCCCAGTCCTTATCTCACCCAATAGAAATACTCAGATTTCTCTAAGTGGGAACAAATGCAATGTCAACACATACAAAGTAAAAGGTCTATCTGTCACTTTCCATAAAAAGGAAATTCACCTTATTCTAACTACTTTGTGATCATTTCAGGGCATTCATAGATTTCTTAGTGACAAAAGACATAAATATTTTTCTATACTACTAAAAGCTTTCCATAATGTCGGGATAAGAAAAAAGCATACTGAGTATTTTTGGACATTATTCTACATAGATTTATACATTTGATAAAACAGTACTATTCACAAAATATGTTATTTAAGTGTAGACAATAAGTACTTACACAGTTCTGAAAATCCCTTTGAAGAAAAAAGTGAGTTCTGTTTCTATATTTAAAATAGCCCTATCTCACTAATAATTCACTATCTTAAGACAAATATCCTATGCAAAAAACATGAAGGAATACCCAGGTCCTATCATGATATACTGTATAACTCACTACCATAAAGATATTCTTGGCTGATTTTCATCATATGCCATTATTTTAGAATTGTTTAAGGGATTCTCTCAGAGGACAAATCTTTCACCACTTAATCAGAGGCTTAGATGAAAAGTGAATGTATTCTATAATATTCTGATATCACATAAAACAAAATCACTCTGATATTAGCATCAAGGAAAACATGTTCTGAATTTATTCTGAGTGGAAAAGCAAAGAAGCAGAGAGTAGGAAAGAAAGCACTCAAAACACAGCAAAGGAAGAAACTGTTCCTCTGTTGGATTAACTACAGGTAAAATGGAGAAAGAAAAAAGAGAGACAATACTGGTGAGTGCAGAGTTTCTTCTAACCTATATTCTATTACACACAAAAAAAACACACACATCTGGAAAACGTAAAAACTGCTGCAGCCAACTTAGCATGCACCTTATACAAGGTTTATTTTGCAGCTAAAAATGATGAGTTTCCACCATGTGTGCATACACATACCCACACACACACACAGTTACTTACATATATGCTATTATATATATAGTGTGTGTGTGTATATATATATATATACATTATATATATACATACTTCATTAGTGAGAAAACCACATCAAATATTAATTTACATTTTAAAACATTATATATATTTCTACAGAATTAGCATACAACTTACAAACATTTCCTGTATTGTCAAAGCTGGTAAGAACATCTCCCACATTCAAAGATCCACTATTATGCCTACAAAAGAATAAAGTACTTTCATTAATGATTCTGAAATACTAACATTTCTTAACTTTTCCAAAACCTGGGATAGTACATTATGATATATTCAATAATAATAAACACTTCATGATAATATTTTTTAAAATATATTCTGCCCACTAGAGGGAGAAGGAAAAGAAAACATAGAATGTAGTGTTCAGAAGGTTTATTTAAATTAATTTTGAACAGAATCAATATATTTTGTAGATACAATTCTAAGACTATATTGCCATTCTCTTCCTCCTTCCCTGTTAATACACCTGCGAAGGCAGCGGAGGATGGCCCAAGTACTTGGGCCCCTGCAACCATGTGGGAGACCCAAATGAAGCTCCTGGCTCCTGGCTTCACCCTGACCCAGCCCTGGCCATTGCAACCATTTGGGGAGTGAACTAGTGGATGGAAGATCTCTCTATCTCTCCCTATCTCTCTATGTAACTCTGTTTTTTTTGTTTGTTTGTTTGTTTTGTTTTTTTAAATCTTAAAGTGTTGGAGCTAGTTCCTCTTTAAATGTTTTGTAGAATTTAGTAGTAAAGTCATCAGGTCCAGGACTTTTCCTTGATGGAAGACTTTTGATTACTGCTTCAATCTCATTGCTTCTTATGAGTCTGTTTAGATTGGCTATATCTTCTTGATTTAATCTTGGTAGGTTACATGTATCCAGGAATTTATCCACTTCTTTCAAGGTTTTCCAGTGTATTAGCAAATAATTTTGCATAGTAGTTTCTTATGATCCTTTTTATGTCAATGATGAGGATTGCAATGTCTCCTTTTTCATCTCTGATTTTATTTATTTGAGCTTTATCTCCTTTTTTATTTGGTAGTCTGGCTAGAGGTTTATCTATTTTGTAAATCTCCCACGTGGGAGACCTGAAAGAAGCCCCTGGTTCTGGCCTGGTCCAGCCCCAGCTGTTGTGGCCATTTGGGGAGTGAACCAGCAAATGGAAGATGTTCTCTCTCTCTTTCTCTTTCTGTAACTCAGCCTTTCAAGATAAATAAATCTTAAAAAAAAAAAAAAAAAAAAAAAACAGAAGGAAAAGACCCACATTACACTTACAGACTCTTAGAGTCAAAAGAAAAGAAAAATCACTTCCAGAATCACACTTAATGATACATAAATTTCCATTTTAACAAAAAACTAACCAAACTTCATGTCTGCACATTCCATCTACAGGTAACCCTAAATGTTTGTGGACAAATTATTTGTGGGAATTGCCCACTAAATTCCATCCCCTTTAATACTAATCCTTCTTCATTTGACAGCTCATGAATAAAACATTTTATTAATACTGATGAAAGATATTAGTCATCAAATAGAAATGGGCCCACCTGGTAAAAAGGTAATAGGGTTCAAGTTACTTTTTTATTGGGGATTTGAAAATTGGTGCTAATCCATGTAGAGTATTCTACATTCTCTCTCATATTACTTACTGCTGTGGTTCTATTTTAGGATGTTATAAGTTTGTAATAATCTTTAATAACAAATAAAAAGTGCTCCATCAATACTACTATAACTTTGTCATTATATCATCACAAATGATACATATTGTTATAGAATGAACTGTGCCTCCCACCAAAAAGTCACGTTGAAGTCCTAACCCTCAGTACTTCAGAATGTGACTCACTGGAGACAGGTCTTTAATGATGTCATTAAGTTAAAATAGTGTCATTGGGGTGGTCCTTAATCCAGAATGACTGGTGTCTTGTAAGGAAAGCAATTCAGAATACACAGAGAGAAGACCACATGAAAAGGCAGCAAGAGGGTGGTAATATGAAAGTCAAGAGGCCTCAGATGAAACCCCACCTGCCTACCAATAGCTTGATCTCCAACTTCTAGTCCCCAGAACTGTGAGAAAATAAATGCCTACTGTCTAAGCTATCCAATCTGAGATATTTTGTTTTGACAGCCCTAGCAAACTGATACATATGCTATGAAAATACATGTAAATTGTATTACTGTTTTCAGAAAGAATGAGCTTTTTGTCTCTACCATAGAGACCCAGATCTTTGACAGAGCAACTGAGATTGTCAAAGATATCTGCAACCATGATAGGCAAAATAAGCACTGGACTAAAAAGTATCTAAGGACACGAAGTTACAAACCACAAATTAGACCTTCATCATTATGACACAATTATTCTGTATCTTGTCGGTGCATTTAAGATACCAGGAATGTTAGCTACACTAACATAATGGAAAACTATACTTTGAGATAAGAAGAAAAGGAACAATTAATATACTCGTAAAAATAATTATACGTGAAATCATTAGGCTTTAGAAACCCTAAAAGATTGGGCATTTCATGAAAGAATGATGTCAACAATCGTTGTCTTCAATTAGTGCTAATTATAGAAAAATTTCTACAAATGAAGATTCATCTTGTTAATTTTTATGTTCCGTTTTACTTATCCCAATCTCAATGACTTTTCTTTGTTCACTAACTCAAACACTTTGTTCGTGTCAACTCTAAGATCTTGTCTACCCCTCATCTTTCAACTGTTTACATAGGTCCTATCTGGAGTCCGGGATGAAATACTATTGCCTACAAGTAAGGAACATGTTCAAACTTAAACCTTTATACATTTAAGTCTTAGTATTACACTGGTGATTACTGTTAAATGACAATAACCATTTTTGCCAACATATTCAGAGAATAAAAAGTTCACTCCAGAGCCGGCACTGTGGTGTAGTGGGTAAAGCCACTGCCTGCAGTGCTGGCATCCCATATGGGTGCCAGTTCAAGCCCCAGCTGCTCCACTTCTGATCCGGCTGTCTGCTATAGCCTGGGAAAGCAGTAGAGGATGGCCCAAGTCCTTGGGCCCCTGCATTTGAGTGGGAGGCCCAGAAGAAGCTCCTGGCTCCTGGCGTCAGATCGGCTCAGTTCTGGCCTTTGTGGCCATCTGGAGAGTGAACCAGCGGATGGAAAATTGATCTCTCTCTCTCTCTCTCTCTCTCTCTCTCTCTCTGACTCTGCCTCTCTGTAGCTCTGCCTTTCAAATAAATAAATCTTTTTATTAAAAAAGTTCACTCCATCTATTTCCTAAACTCCGGACTAAAAATAATTCCCCATCTTTAATTACCAAATAGCCAGATTCTCCCCCAGCAAAGTCAACCAGTGTTTTCAAAAGCACTTAAACATATCTGAGAACCAAGAACATTTGAATTTTTTCCCAAGGATGATGGCAGCAGGACTGAAAAGCAAGTCATTGAGCAATAATTAGTTGAAGAGAAGAGTGAAAAAGTTGTTAAAGGAAACATTTGAAGCCTAAACAAAATGTGGTATTTTGTATACAATGGGATATTTCTCAGCCACACAAAAGAAGAAGTTTTGATATATGATACAGCATGGATGAATCTTAAAGATTAAAAACAAGTTAAGCAAAAGAAACTAGATATAAAAGGCCACATGCAGGTTGAGTATTCCTGATCCAAAATGCTTGGGACTCTAAGATTTTCAGATTTGGAGTTTTTCAGATTTTAGAACGTTAGCACAGACTATATGGGATGAACATCCCTAATCTGAAAATTTGAAATGTTCCAAGATTCACTATTTTATTCCATTTATCTGAAATGTCTAGAACAGTCAAATTCATAGACAGAAAGTAAATCAGAGGTTACCAGGGACTAGTGGGAAGACAAAAATGAGAGTTATACTGCTAATGGGTATGGGGTTTTCTTTCTGTGCTGATGAAAAGTTCTGTAACCATAGAATGGTGGTGACATTGCGAATACAGTAAACCACTACTGAACTGTACACTTTAAAAAAAATTTTAAGACTTTTTTTTGAAAGGCAAAGTGCTTCTGGGGTCTTTTCCAAGAAGTCTTTGCTTGTACCTATATCTTGCAGGGTTTCTCCAATGCTCTCTAATAATTTGATGGTGTCGGGTCATAGATTTAAGTCTTTAATCCATGTTGAGTGAATTTTTGTGTAAGGTGAAAGGTAGGGGTCTTGCTTCATGATTCTGCACGTGGAAATCCAATTTTCCCAGCACCATTTATTGAATAGACTGTCTTTACTCCAGGGATTGGTTTTGGATCCTTGATCAAATATAAGTTGGCTGTAGATGTTTGGATTGATTTCTGGTGTTTCTATTCTATTTCATTGGTCTATCCATCTGTTTCTGTACCAGTACCATGCTGTTTTGATAACAAATGCCCTGTAGTATGTCCTGAAATCTGGTATTGTAATGCCTCCAGCTTTGTTTTTGTTGTACAAGATTGCTTTAGCTATTCAAGGTCTCCTGTGTTTCCATATGAATTTCAGCATCATTTTTTCCAGATCTGAGAAGAATGTCTTTGGTATCTTGATTGGTAATGCACTGAATGTATAAATTGCTTTTAGGAGAATGGACATTTTGATGATATTGATTCTTCCAATCCATGAGCATGGAAGATTTTTCCATTTTTTGGTATCCTCTTCTATTTCTTTCTTTAAGGTTTTGTAATTTTCATCATAGAGATCTTTAACGTCCTTGGTTAAGTTTATTTCAAGGTATTTGATTGTTTTTGTAGCTATTGTGAATGGGATCGATCTTAGAAGTTCTTCCTCAGCCATGGCATTGCCTGCGTATACAAAGGCTGTTGATTTTTTTGCACTGATTTTATATCCTGCTACTTTGCCGAACTCTTCTATGAGTTCCAATAGTCTCTTAGTAGAGTTCTTTAGGTCCCCTAAATAAAGAATCATATCATCTGCAAAGAGGGAAAAGACCCCAAAAGCACAAGCAGTCAAAGCCAAAATTAACATTTGGGATTGCATCAAATTGAGAAGTTTCTATACTTCAAAAGATACAGTCAGGAAAGTGAAGAGGCAACCAACAGAATGGGAAAAAATATTTGCAAACTATGCAACAGATAAAGGGTTGATAACCAGAATCTACAAAAAAAATCAATAAACTCCACAACATCAAAACAAACAACCCACTTAAGAGATGGGCCAAAGACCTCAACAGACATCTTTCCAAAGAGGAAATCCAAATGGCCAACAGACACATGAAAAAATGTTCAAGATCACTAGCAATCAGAGAAATGCAAATCAAAACCACAATGAGGTTTCACCTAACCCGGGTTAGAATGGCTCACATTCAGAAATCTACCAACAATGGATGGTGGAGAGGATGTGGGGAAAAAGGGACACTAACCCACTGTTGGTGGGAATGCAAACTGGTTAAGCCACTATGGAAGTCAGTCTGGAGATTCCTCAGAAACCTGAATATAACCCTACCATACAACCCAGCCATACCACTTCTTGGAATTTACCCAAAGGAAATTAAATTGGCAAACAAAAAAGCTGTCTGCACATTAATGCTTATTGCAGCTCTGGAAAACATTATGCTGAGTGAAATAAGCCAGTCCCAAAGGGACAAATATCATATGTTCTCCCTGATTGGCGACAACTAACTGAGCACCAAAGGGGAAACCTGTTGAAGTGAATTGGACACTATGAGAAACAGAGACTTGATCAGCTCTTGTCCTGACTGTTGATGTACAATGCAATACTTTATCCATTATAGTATTTTTTTGTTGTTGTTCTAGTACTAGTGGTTGAACTCTGTAATTAACACACAATTATTCTTAGGTGTTTAAATTTTAACTGAAAAATGATCCCTGTTAAATATAAGAGTTGGAATGAGAGAGGGAGGAGATGTACAATTTGGGACATGCTCAATCGGACTTGCCCCAAATGGTGGAGTTAGAAACGTGCCAGGGGATTCCAATACAATCCCATCAAGATGGCATGTACCAATGCCATCTCACTAGTCCAAGTGATCAACTTCAGTTCACAGTTGATCACACTGATAGGTCTAAGAGTCAAAGGGATCAAACAAACAAGACTAGTGTCTGCTAATACTAACTGATAGAATCAAAAAGGGAGAGAATGATCCAACACGGGAAGCGGGATACACAGCAGACACATAGAATGGCAGATGTCCTAAATAGCACTCTGGCCTCAGGCTAAAGAGCCCATTAGAGTATTTTTAGGCATGGAAAGCAAAGACACGCTGGCAAAAAAAAAAAGAAGAAGAAGACGACGAAGAAGACCTAAATGAAAGATTTCTGCGAGTGAGATCCCTGTGGAAAGAATGGGGCCATCAAAGGAGGTACCTTTCTCTGAAGGGAGGAGAGAACTTCCACTTTGACTATGACCCTGTCAGAATAAGATCAAAGTTGGCGAACCCTAAAGGCTTCCATAGCCTTGGCAACTCATGACTAGAGCCTAGGGAGATTACTGACGCCATAAACAAGAGTGTCAAATTGTTAAGTCAGCAACAGGAGTCACTGTGTACTTACGTCTCACGTGGGATCTGTCCTTAATGGGTTGCCCAATGTGAAGTAATGCTATAACTAGTACTGAAACAGTATTTTTAAATTTTGTGTTTCTGTGTGGGTGCAAACTGATGAAATCTTTACTTAGTATATACTGAATCGATTTCTGTATATAAAGATAATTGAAAATGAAAAAAAAACTTGGTTTTAAATTGGAAATTGCATAGAAAATTAATCAATTTTTTAAAAATCTCATGTAGAATCTCTGTCCTTAATGTGCTGTACATTGTGATTTAATGCTATAACTAATACTCCAACAGTATTTTTCACTTTATGTTGCTATGTGGGTGCAAACTGTTGAAATCTTAATATATACTAAACTGATCTTCTGTATATAAAGAGAATTGAAAGTGAATCTTGATGTGAATGGAAGGGGAGAGCGAGTGGGAAAGAGGAGGGTTGTGGGTGGGAGGGAAGTTATGGGGGGGGGGCATTGTAATCCATAAGCTGTACTTTGGAAATTTATATTCATTAAATAAAAAAAAGAAGAAAGGCAAAGTGGCAGAGAAAGAGAGGTCTTCTATCTGCAGTTCACTATCCAAATGCCTCTACTCCACTTGGGTCTCCCACATGAGTGGCAGGGCCCGAGTACTTGGGCCATCATCTTATGCCTCCCAGGATACACAAGCAGTAAACTGGGTTGGAAGCAGGCTAGCTGGGACTTGAACTGGCATTTCGGTATGGGAGGCAAATGTACAAGTAATGGTTTAACTCACTGTATCACAATGCCAGTTCTTAAACCTAATATTTTAAATATAAATTCAGGTATATATTTGCCTCTAATGTAAGTCTTGTCAGGCTCTCAATAGGTACCTATAATATACCATACATATTAAGGATAATCTGCCATACAACTAATCTCATAAGCATATCATTCCCATCACTTCTTTTAAAGTTTATTTTATTTATTTGAAAGGTAGAGAGAGAGAAAGAGAGAGAGAGATCTTCCACCTGCTGGTCCACTCCCTAATTGATTGCCATGACTGGGGCTGGGCCAGAACAAAACCAGGAGCCTGGAATTCCATCTGGGTCTCCCACACATCACTGGTTTTTATTTACTTAGCACTCACAATGCACATACTAAACTTAGTGGAGTAATGGTTTGTCTTCTTTCCTCAGAGAAGCAATATAACATCTCCCTGCAGTGTGTATTTGTGGTACCAGAAAGACACAAAGTCAAAGACATAGTCATTCTTGCCTTCTTGCCCTTTCTCCCAGGACAAGCCTGAAGTCATGATGAGGGTTAGTCTTCTAACTCATTGATTACTATAGCAAAAGCAGTCTTATTCAAAGAAAGGACTATTCTCAGATTTTTCTATACCTAAGGCACATATACATTTATAAGTGATAAAGGGCACTTATATAGTTCCAAATATGATGGAAGCAATTTAAAGCTTATAGAATAGGCAAATTTTTGCTATACTGAAATTAAGTTGAAATATGGAGTATAGAGGCAATATCTGTGTATCTACACAGCAAGACCTATACAATAACAAAATACAGCTTATAAGACAGGAAGAGATGGGGCTGGCACTGTGCTATAGAAAGTTATGCCTCTACCTGTAGTGCCAGCATCCCATATGGGCACCAGTTCAAGTCTCGGTTGTCCTACTTCTGTTCCAGCTCCTTGCTAATGCGCCTGGGAAAGCAGCAGAAGACGGTCTAAGTCCTTGGGCCCCTGTACCCACATGGGAGATCCAGAAGGAGCTCCTGGCTCCTGCATTCAGTTTGACCCAGCCCTGGTCATCGCAGCCATTTTGGGAGTGAATGAACCATTGGATGGAACATATATCTCTCTCTTTTTCTCAATTTCTCCTCTCTCTCTCTTTCCTTCTCTTTCTGTATCTTTGCCTTTCAAATAAATAAATAATCTTTTCTTAAAAAGACAGGAAGAGAACATTTTCAATAAAAGACTTTCAGTACAATACACTATAAGCATCTCTGAATACATTTTAGTTTTGTATACATGTATCTATCTAATAGCAAGAACCTCTTTAAAGTTCTAAAAAATAAAGCACCAAAAAAAAGAGAAGATTTTGCCAAAGAATTAAAGTAGGAGCCATATCCTGGATTTTAATTTCTTAACTTTTAAGGCTTACTTTCTAATGAAGTGTCAATCACCCTCAGATATACAGAAAACAGGACTTTAGTATTTCATAATTAACTTTTATGTTGTCCAGATTTGTACTTCTGATGAAGTCACTACTGAAAAATTTTTAATTCTTCATCAAGTATCATCATAAGACAGAAAATAATAAAGTCAAACATATTTTAATGATTTAAACAAGATAAAGTCATGTACTTTGAAATCACACATATCTAGACATTTATCATTTTTGAGTATTCATTTCAAATCTAATAAAACTTTAAAGGGATAGAAATCAATGTGCAAGAAAGGTTTCAGGTAGGCAAAACTAATAACAATTACTAATCAACCATTCATGTCATCTGTGTTGAGTTGTGGCTGGTGGTCTTAAACGGCAACTAAGAAAGCAAATGTGGGGTTTATATCTGCGAGCTGTGAGGAATCCACGGCCTCCCTGAAGTCCTTTGAGAACCCAGAAGCAGATCTACATGTAACAGGTGTGGATGACCGCTCCTCCCCTGGCAGTGCCGCTGGCCTTCTCAGCAGCCTCCAATCGTTCTTAGCTGCAGTTTCTCCACCCTGTACTTCCCAGGACCTTTGCCCTCTTCTCGTACGCTTTCTCCCTTGCCTCTAGTACTTTCAAATGCTTCTACATCCAGTTTTAAGCTCCTGCTCCTCTCAGCTCCTAACAATGTGAGCTCTTCCACTCATTTGGAAATGGATAAGAGTACTTGGATTGGAGGGATAACTTTCCTTCTTGCTTACTTGTATTCTAACTTTTTATATATTTAAGCTCCTTGAGAATAGTAGATCTTATATACTATCATGGGAGCTGGTTTTGTGGCACAGTGGGTTAAGCTATGGCCTGTGGTGCCGGCATCCCACACGGGCACTGGTTCAAGTTCTGGCTGCTCCACTTCCAATCCAGACCCTGCTAGTGTGCCTGGGACAGCAGCTGAAGATGGCCCAAGTCCCTTAGCTCCTGAACCCATGTGGGAGATCCAGAAGAAGCTTCTGGCTCCTGGCCTCAGCTTGGCATAGCCCTGGTTGTTGTAGCCACCTGCAGGTGAACCACCAGATAGGGGATATCTCTCTCTGTGTGTCTCTCTCCTTCTCTGTGTAACTCTACCTTTCAAATAAATAATCTTAAAAGAAAAATAAAGAAATTTCATGAGAACATGTGGAGAAGAAATGAGATACTAAAGGAACAACAGTGGAGATCCACACTGGGCAGGTAATAGAAAACAAGAAAAAGTGGTAAACATGAAAGAAATCAATGTGAACAAACTTGGCAATGGAAAGGAATTAACTACTCTTGGCAGAAGTCATCCCCTACCTAAGTGACTGCAATAATTTCAGAAATTTCCTTTACTTTAACAGGAGTATAGAAGAAATGAAATGCTCAGAATAATCAATGTCTTGGGGGTGGTGCTGTGGCCTGCAGTGCCGGCATCCCATATGGAAGCCGGTTCAGGGCCCGGCTGCTCCACTTCCGTTCCAGCTCTCTGCTATGGCCCGGGAGGGCAGTGGAGGATGGCCTAGGTGCTTGGGCCCCTGCACCCACATGGGAGACCTGGAGGAAGCTCCTGGCTCTGGATCGGCGCAGCTCCGACCATTGCAGCCAATTGGGGAGTGAGCCAACAGATGGAGGACCTCTCTCTCTCTCTCTCTACCTCTTCTCTCTCTGTGTAACTCTAACTTTCAAATAAATAAATAAATCTTTTAGGCTGGCGCCGCGGCTCAGTAGGCTAATCCTCCGCCTTGCGGTGCAGGCACACCGGGTTCTAGTCCCGGTCAGGGCACCAATCCTGTCCCGGTTGCCCCTCTTCCAGGCCAGCTCTCTGCTGTGGCCAGGGAGTGCAGTGGAGGATGGCCCAAGTTCTTGGGCCCTGCACCCCATGGGAGACCAGGAGAAGCACCTGGCTCCTGCCATCAGAACAGCGTGGTGCGCCGGCCGCAGTGTGCCTACCGCGGCGGCCATTGGAGGGTGAACCAATGGCAAAAAGGAAGACCTTTCTCTCTGTCTCCCTCTACTGTCCGCTCTGCCTGTCAAAAAAAAATAAAATAAAAAATAAATAAATCTTTAAAAAAAAAGAATAATCAATGTCTCAATTCCTTCATCAGTGAAATGAATGAATGGATATAGGATTACTTCACTAAAGGAAAGAGAGGATTGAAGTTAAAATTAAAGGCTATGATTATCACTATACAAGATGTTACCCAAGGGGTCAGCTGGGTGAAGGTCACATGGAAGCCAATGTCCTACTTTTGCAACTGCCCATGAGTTCATAATTATTTCAAAATAAACAAATTTTTTAAAGTATAAGCAGTGGAACCAGACCACTGGGTTTGAGTACAGACACAACTGCTTACCGCTGTGTGATTTCAACAAGTTTACTTAATCTGTGCTTATTTCCTCATCTGTGCAATGAAGACGACGACAACAGTATTTAACCCATAAGCCGTGGTATGGACCAAATAAATAAATTAAACCACGGAAATCACCCACAACAATAGTTGTCACATAGCAGGCATTTGATTATCAGTGTTAAGATTTTATGAAATTTAATCTAAGACCAACTGCTTTAGAATTCTATCTTAAAGCTATTGCTATTTGTGTACTACTAACTAGAGGGATACTAAGTGATCTGGAAACTAAGAAAAACAACTGGCAGCCCCCCAAGGCCAAATTTTAGCTCAGTTACATATCTCCTTCCCATAGCTTAGGATTCAATGTCATATTTAAATAGATATACTGGTGTTTATTTTGTATTTTGTGTCTACTGCATTTACTTACAAAGAACCACACTGCTGAAGAACACCTCAGTTTATTCTCACATAGGTTCCAGATAATGCTACATCAGGATCATCTCCACTGGGTGTATAACCCTGCTTTATTTGGAAAGATATTATGAACTCTACTTGGCTAATCTTTACCAGGGCCCTGAAGGTGTCAGGAATTATTCTTGCTACAATTTATACTTATTGTCTCTTGTCACCAGTAGATGCAGAGTTAACTTTCAGAACCTTATACCTGAAGACTCCTGCAGGATCACTCTTTTTCCTTCTTCTCTCTTTCTTTTTAGATTTATTATTTATTTGAAATGCGCAGAGAGAGAGAGAGAGAGATCTTCCATCTGCAGGTTCACTCCCAAAATGGCTGCAAGGGCTGGGACTAGACCAGGCCAAAGCCAGGAGCCAGGAGCTTCATCTGGGCCTTTCACATGGGTAGCAGGGGCCCAAGCAGTTGAGCCATCATATGCTGGTTTTCCCTGTGTATTAGCAGGGAGTTGGATGGGAAGTGGAGCAATCAGGAATCAAACTACTCCCCACATGGAATGCCAGCATTACAAGTGGTGGTAGCTTAACCCACTGTACTACAACACAGATCCTTTCTCCTTCTTAATTTCCTTACACAAACTATCTACCAACTATTTAATCATTTTCATTTCTGTGAAATAGAACACACTAAAGCAACAATCTCTGTATCTATCTGATACATAAGAAGTATTTCATGTACTTTTCTTTCCTTCCTAACCAAAGACAAACCCAAATACCTCGCTCAAAGGGCAAGTCAGTTGAGGTACTGAATCTCCTATGAAGGTACTCACAGATCATTACATTTTACTCCCTTATTTGGCATTTTCAATAAAACAATATTATTATTGCTTTATTATAAAAAAAAATTAGATCCTGTCCGGTGCCACGGCTCAATAGCCTAATCCACCACCTGTGGCCAGCACCCCGGGTTCTGTTCCTGGTTGGGGCACTGGATTCTGTCCCGGTTGCCCCTCTTCCAGTCCAGCTCTCTGCTGTGGCCCAGGAAGGCAGTGGAGGATGGCCCAAGTGCTTGGGCTCTGCACCCGCATGGGAGACCAGGAGAAGTACCTGGCTCCTGGCTTCGGATCAGCACAGCGCACTGGCCGTAGCGGCCATTTGGGGGATGAACCAACGGAAAAGGAAGACCTTTGTCTCTGTCTCTCTCTCTAACTGCCTGTCCAAAAAAAAAAAAAAAGATGCTAACTTTTCTTCCCTGCTCATCCTAGTCATTTTTTGTTGAAATTCCAAATTTTTAACTATTACAGTGTCTTTTACAACTTAGATATGCTAAGCTAAAATACTTAAAAAAACATACACTATAAATAGACATCCTTTGTGAAAATTTTTTTGTTAAAATTATCCCTACCTTCACCTAAACCTTATTCAGTCACATTTTCACTTAACATGTTTTTTTGCTCTTCTAACAGTTACTGTAAATGTGCTCCTCCCTCCCTTTCAAAAATTTGAAATCCTGTCAGAAAAAGCAGGTTTTAGAAAATGAAACAACTACAGTATTATTGCAACATGCTAGAGCACAACTGTGAGAGAAAATTTTACAGAAAGTGTTATCTTGTTATTTCAGTTTGCAACTCTCATCTCTTTTCCAACAATTTTTAAAGCCAGAACAGCCTGTATGCTTCTCACAATATCAGTGTTTTCACTGAATTTTCTCCTATTCTTCAGATTCTATTCTGAAAGTGACAAAACATGAATGGGAAAAATACCAAAGCCTGATTTTTCGGATAACTACTACTTGAAGAATAGTTGGGAAAAATTCTTCACTTTCAGCTGCTTTTGTCTCAAGAAGACTTGGCTTTTTACCCTAATCAAATGCTACAGGAGAACAGTTAAATGAACCCTTTGATTTGTAACTCTCTTTATCCTCAAATGCTAGTCTATTCCTGAGGATTTTTTAATCTTTAATCTGACGATACAACAAGACTCAGTTAAAGCAGCAGGATTTCCTAACACAAAGTTGCAAAATCTAAATTCTGATAAAGATTGCTTGCAAACTCAATAGAATGAATAATGAAATTCTTAGTAGACTGTTGTTCTTCCATAAGAGAAAAACAGTTTTTAAAACTCTTAGCCAGAATTATGGTTACCTTAAGAAGACACTGT
This sequence comes from Lepus europaeus, assembly GCF_033115175.1. Taxonomy (NCBI): domain Eukaryota; kingdom Metazoa; phylum Chordata; class Mammalia; order Lagomorpha; family Leporidae; genus Lepus; species Lepus europaeus. Next base: position 40,697,105 of record NC_084839.1, on the reverse strand, counting down.
ATTCAGGATAGAAGACACTTGTGTACCGGACCCATGCACCAACCTCCTCTTCAGTTTCCCTTTTTTCAGCTTCTGTTTTTGAAAATAGATTAAATGACTCAAATCTTCTTACAGATATGTGTCGCAGACAACCATCCAGGTGTTTCTGCCTCAGAACCTTTGGAATAAAACCAAATATTGTGGTCATATTATATAAACACAAGCTGACTGTTCAAAATGTAAGCGATAAAAGGACTCTCATTTTTATCATTTAAAATGATAATCATTTAGCCCAACCTACTGCATACAACTCAAAAAGAATGGACAAAATATTTTAAAATATCACTTGAAGGCAACAGAGAGTTAAGAAGATAGTGAAGATTTATCAATTTATAGTATGAAAAAGGAGATAAAACTACAGAGGTAAGCCTGGCTTTTCAAACTACTTTCTCCTGGGGACATCTGTCAATCCCAAAAGAAAAAAATGAGAACATAAGCAGTACCTTTAATAGCCCATGGAACTAGGGAGTAAAATTTGAATTTTAAAGCTTACTTATAGTTGCAGGTAAGGTCAATAACAAACCCAGGCAGGAGCAAGTTTGTTATTAAGTTTGGACTGTATGTGTGTATGTGTGTGTGTATACTCATGTGTGCTACTTAAGATAAATCAAATATATAATTATGCTGGTGTCACTGACAACAAAATTTATAAGTTTGAGAATAAGGAGATACAGATGTTATGACTAATGAGGTTAAGCAAAAACTCAGTAGCTCTAAATGTAAATGGAAGTGTAATACAAACTAGTGATATATATCGTTTTTCTTTTAAGATTTATTTTATTTATTTAAAAGACAGAGTTACATAGAGTGGCAGAGCCATAGAGAAAGAGAGAAGTCTTCCATCCATTGGTTCACTCCCCAAACGGCCAGAACTGAGCTGATCCAAAGCCAGGAGCCAAGAGCTTCTTCCGGGTCTCCCACATGGGTGCAGGGGCTCAAGGACTTGGGCCATCCTCCACTGCTTTCCCAGGCCATAGTAGAGAGCTGGATCTGAAGTGGAGCAGCCAGGACTCAAACCGGCACCCATATGGGATGCCGGCACTGCAGGTGGCAGCTTTACCCACTACGCCACAGCGCTGGCCCGGATACATTTCATTTTTCAAAACTATCCATCTGACCACTAAAAAGGGCTAGAAATGATGGCCAAAATCAATGGGCACACCTAGTGAACACAGTGTTATCTATAAACACCATTTCCTATTAAAATAAAGTAAGGCTTTTGGAAAAAATGGTAGGAATTGTACAAAAGAGACTGAAACACCCTGTACAGAAGAAAATAAGAAACCTATAAAAAATTATGGGTTATGTCAAAAGGATTCCAGAGAGGATCTGAATAGGGTTCAGTGGCCAAAGACAAGACAGTATGAGAACTGATCAAGATAACAAATGAAATAGAATCAAAATACATTTTTAGTTCATGATGGCATTTTTTAATGCCACATAATACCCATTCAAGAATTCTAGAAAAGATATTTTTGAAAACTGATAAATAAGGAAAAATAACCAAATATTTGTCTTTCCTACATGATCTATAACTGAAGGTATCCAAATAGAAAAGGAGAGAAGTTTTTCTATATTGTATAATAGTATCCCAAATAAAACAGGAAGAATTAGAGTATTACCATTTTCCAACACCCTCAATTCATGAACCTAGGCAATTATCATTAAAAAGATAAGTAACCAGACATTAATGCAATTATTCACAAAAAAAACACACTATGTTGATCATCTAGCAAAACAAAAACATCAGATCTGAATCTGATCACACCTCCATATCTACTAACTTGTAGAAAATGGGAAATACAAAGGATAGAGGAACATATTAAATGTCACCATCAAGGTACAATTAGCCAAAATTCAAATCACAGCAATCTCTACAGATAAATTAACTCTATTAAAGTTGTTTCAGCTCAAAGTAGCTACAATGGTTTATATTATCTAAAAAGAAAGCTTATTCCAAAAATGCTATAATCCTCATGAGTAGAGGGCAAACCAAGATAAGATCCAAGCAAGAAAACACATCAGTATGAACATATGTTGAAGGGAAAATATCTGTCAAAATTTATATTATACAGAAGGTTGGCTTTTTAAATAGTGGATCAGAAAAGGTAGCCTATCTGTAATAGGTTGAAAAAAAAAAAAGAGAGAGAGAGAGAGAGGAATAAACTGTTTTACAAAACTTTCCCAGAAATAAGGTCTTATTATTATGTCAGCTATGGCCATGAGGGAGAAAGATAAACTCAGCAGAGCATACTATCAGAAAACAAAACAAAGTGAATAAATTTTTTAAAATATAAAATAAAGGGGCCGGCGCTGTGGCGCACTAGGTTAATCCTCCGCCTGCGGTGCTGGCATCCCATATGGATGCCGGTTCGTTGCTCCACTTCCAATCTAGCTCTCTGCTGTGGCCTAGGATAGCAGTGGAAGATGGTCCAAGTGCTTGGGCCCCTGAACCCACGTGGGAAACAGGGAAGAAGCTCCTGGCTTTGGATTTGCGCAGCTCCGGCCATGGCAGCCATTTGGGGAGCAAACCAGCAGATGGAAGACTTTTTTCTCTGTTTCTCCCTTTCACTGTCTGTGACTCTACCTCTCAAATAAATAAATAAAATCTTAAAATATATATATATATATATATATATATATATATAAAATAAAAACATTATAAGTTGTCTTGGTTCTTGTCCAATTAAAGTCCAAAAAGCAAACTTCTTTTTATAACAAACAAATTAGTCTTATGTCAAGGTAATGGGACCATAAATCAGTAGCTTAAAAAACTGAGTTAACACATGGATAATATTGGAAAGAGCTTTTGCAGTTTAGTAAATCTCAGGATTTACAATATGACCCAAAGTGATACTCAAGGAAAATAACATGCAACATGAGGGCACATACACTAATTTATGGAAAATAAATTAAAATACAAGCTTGTTATTTAAAAATTTATTTATGTATTTGAAATATATAATGACAATACAAATACAAAATGACAGAGTGGGAGGGAGAAACAGAGAGATATCTTCCATCGACTGGTACACTCCCTAGATGGCTGGAACAACCAGGGCTGAGTCAAGCTGAAGCCAGAAGCTTCATTAAGGTCTCCCATGTGGGTGGCAGAGGCCCAAGCACTTGAGCCATCTTCCATGGCTTTTCCCAGGCCATTAGCAGGGAGCTGAATCTGAAGTGGAGCAGCCAGGACTAACTGGTGCCTATATCAGATGCTGGCATTGCAGAAGCAGATTTATCCACTATGCCACAACACCCACCCCAAAATCTAATTGGTATAAAAACTATTTTAAATGTATGTATAGTTTTTTTCATAATGCACATTTTTCATGAACTTTTTGACAACCCCTTGTTTACATGGATTTCAAAAAATTTCTGTGGGTCCAGCGCTGTGTGCCAGCATCCCATATGGGTGCCGGTTTGAGTTCCAACTGCTCCACTTTTGATCCAGCTCCCTGCTAATGTGCCTGAGAAAGTCGCAGAGGATGGCCCAAGCCCAAGTACTTGGATCCCTGCACATGGGAGACACAGAAGAAGCTCCTGGCTCCTGGTTTAGGACAGGCCCAGCTCCAGTAAGCATCTGGGGAGTGAACTAGAGGACAGAGGATCTCTCTCTCTCTCTCTCTCTCTCTAGCTCTGCCTTTCAAATAAATAAATCTTTTATAAAAAAAATTTGTGCCAAAATAAATGGTATCTTTTAATTCCATTTTCCACAATTTTTTAAAGTATTCTCACATTTAGAATAAATAAAATATTTCTTTGTATAATCCATGTTAGGTAAATTTAATTAAAATTGGAAAGCAGGCCAAATTTACTTTTTATGTTCCTTTTTAATTAAAAATATGTGGGGCCAGTGCTGTGGTGTAGTGGGTAAAGCCGCCGCCTACAGTGCCGACATCCCACATGAGCGCCGGTTCAAGTCCTGGCTACTTCACTTCCGATCCAGCTCTCTGCTGTGGCCTGGGAAAGCAGTAGAAAATGGTTCAAGTCCATGGACCCCTGCAACCACATGGGAGACCTGGAAGAAGCTCCTGGCTCCAGATCGGCGCAGCTCTGACCATTGCGACTATCTGGGGAGTGAACCAGCAGATGGAAGATCTCTCCTCTCTGACTCTCTTTCTCTCTCTGTGTAACTCTGCCTTTCAAATAAATAAATAAGATAGGCATCCCATATCAGAGTATTGGTTGGAATCCTGGATACTGTGCTTCTGATACAGCTTCTTGCAAATGCTCCCTGGGAGGCAGTAGATGATGACTCAAGTGTTTGGGTCCCTACCACCCACATGGGAGATCTAGATGGGAGTTCCAGGCTCCTGGCTTCAACCTTGCCCAGCCCTGGCTGTTGAGGGCATTTGGGGAGGCAACCAGCAGATGGAAGAGTTCTCTGTCAATCTCTCTGCTTTTCAAATAAAATGAAAATAAGTTAAAGAATTTTATTTTTTAATTAATTAATTTATTTTAATCTATTTCTTTATTATTTAATAAATATAATATTTATTATAATATATGATATGAATTAATATTTATTATATAATTTGTATTTATATAATATATAAAGAATATAACATATAATATATTAATGATAATATTTAATAGTTCATTATTATTTTATTTATTTATTTTATTTGAAAAGCAGAGTTACAGAGGCAGAGACAGAATTTCCATCCACTGGTTCACTCCCTGGATGGCCACAATGGACAGGGCTGGGCCAGGCTGAAGCCAGGAGCCTGGGGAACTCCATCTGGTTCTCCCACTTGGATGGCAGAGGCCCAAGCACTTGGAACATCTCCCACTGGTTTCCCAGGTGTATTAGCCTGGATCTGGATTGGAAGTGGAGCTGCCAAGACTCAAAACAGCATCTATACAGGATGCCAGTATCACAGGCTGCAACCACCCACTGTGCTACAACATAAGCCCCAGTAGAAGATCTTTTATTAAAGTTACAGGAGTACCTTTGTAATTCTTTGAGCTTAGTCTCTTCCTCCATAAGATGGAAATTACACTGTATACCATGCAGCTTCAAAATTAATGCCTGACACACATACCTACAGATGGCCTAAAAGGCTTTAGTGAAAATTAAATAAGACAATATGTGCTATGTGGAAAGTGTCAGCTTAGAGTTGCTACTCAATAGTCAACTCGCCTCCAACCAAACAAGGCAGTTATCTCCCATCCTTCCTCAAAGTCACTAAAATACCAGTTAAGGAGCAAATATAACAAAAATTAGATGGACAAAGAGACTAAGGGGAAATGACGAATAAGTAATTGGGGAGATGAAAGAAAACTGAAATCTAAGCAGTAGGGAAGATTCAATTACTAGAGCCCATGAAGGCTATGATGCAGCTGTTGGTGACAGTAAGGCTAAACATAAATGTACTGGTGGAAAATCTTTTAAAAGAGTAGCTAGATATGGTTGAATAATAGTTTGAGTGCCCCTCAAAGGCCCATATATTAAAGTCTTTTTTTTTTCATAAAATATTTATTTTATTTATTTGAAAGGCAGAGTTACAGAGAAAGAGAGGGAGAGATCTATCTGCTGGTTCATTCTCCAAATGGCCACAATGGCCGGGGCTGGGCCAGGCCAATGCCAGGAGCCAAGAACTTCAACTGGGTCTCCCACATGGGTGCAGGGGCCCAAGGACTTGGGCTATCTGTCGCTCCCTTCCCAAGCATATTAGCAGGGAGCTTAATCAGGAGTGGACCAGCCAGGACTTGAACCAGGATGCTGGCATCACAGGCAGTGTCTTATGTCAATGGCTAATGGATTGATGCACAATGGATTAAAGGTACAGACTTGATAAATTATGGCATTTAGGAAGCAGGCCAAGTGGGAATTGTTTAGGTCATTGGGGGTATGCTACAGGAAGGCAATTCTCACAACAGAATCGGTTATAAAGGGCAAGTTGGGCCTGGCAGCTCTCTCTGATTCCTGACTCACCATGTAATACTTCCTCTGTACTCATTCTGCCATCCACTGCACTCATTAGACACCAAACAAATGGGCTGCCTGATGCTGCACTACTACAAAACTGTAAGCTGAAAAAAACTCCTTCCTTCATAAGTAGCTCAAGTATTTTAGTTGCAGTCATGAAAAGCTGACTAAAACACCCTGATTCCACTAGCATTACCATGCAACTATTCCTCCTGCCCACAGAGAAACTCTGAAGCATAAATTTCTAGAAAAGATGAATCACAGAAGTTCTGGCCAAACACCAAGCATACCCTACAGTAGTATAAGATGCTCCTCACTGAAGGGTGGCACTATGGCATAGCAAGTTAAAGCCTCAGCCTGCAGCGCCAGCATTCCATATGGGTACTGGTTTGAGTCCCAGCTGCTCACTTCCAATCCAGCTCCCTGCTGGTGCACCTGGAAAGCAGCCAAGGATGGTGCTTGGGCACCTGCACCCCCATGAGAGACCCAGAGGAAGCTCCTGGTTCCTGCCTTCGGATCAGCTCAGCTCCAGCCATTGCGGCCAACTGGGGAGTGAGTCAGCAGATGGAAGACCCCTCTCCCTCTCCCTGTCTCTTCCTCTCTCTGTAACCATGTCTTTCAAATAAATAAAATAAATCTTTTTAAAAAAAAGAAAAAGAAAAAAGATGCTCCTCACTGATTAATATCCCTTCCACTCACTTAGTGTCTGGATCTCAGGCAACCAGACTTACATCTGCCAGAGAGGAGTCTGTGGTAGTCCTTGCTGAAGACACTAGAAGAAGACAAAAACAGATACCAACATTTGGGATCCCTAAAAAAATGGCCAGTTTAGGTGGAAGTTGCCATTCAGTGAATTCAATCAGGATGGTTTGTAACTAGAATGGTGCTTAATTCTGGCATTCAAATGGGAAAATAATTCCCCTCTGAGCATCAGAGCCCCAGAATAATAAAGTAAGGGAAGCATGAAAGAGAAGTCAATAGGCAACAACAAACTGCAAGTTTAGGACTTTCTCCAAAAATTCCAAGAAAATGTAAGAAGAATTAGTTCTGTACAGTCTCTAGATACAGGACAGATCAAAAAAGAATCAAACAAAACCAGAAGGAAAAGCACTTAAGATTCTACATTACTTCAACTATGATGAAGAGAGGGAATGAAAATGAGAAAAGTCTAACCTCTCTGTCAAATAAAAGGGTTCACCATCCAAGCAAAGATAAAAAATCCCAGAGGAATTACCACAAAGAGTCAGAATGATAATAATAGCTACTACTAATAGTCAGTCTATGATATGGCAGAATTCTGAGCCAAACATTTTATATATATTCACATTATCTCAAATCTTCAAAGCAACCCTGCGAAGTGTGTGTTATTGTTTCCATTTATTAAATGAGTCTTAGTAGAAAGTTGAACAAATTCCTACGGTTTACAGGAGACTTAAACTTACATCACACTTGTTACCAAACGAATTTAAGATGGCTTTAAAAAATATACATGAAGGTAACATTCATAAAAAGTGATAAGAAAGAAAAAGGGAAAGCCAAGAGAGCTATAAAATAAAGCCAAGAATAAACTGGAGCTGGCTCTGTGGCATAGTAGGCTAATCCTCTGCCTATGGTGCTAGCGTCCCATATGGGTGCTGGCTTGTGTCCCAGGTCTCATCTTCCAGTATGGCTCTCTGCTAAAGGCCTGGGAAAGCAGAAGATGGCCCTGCACCCACATGGGAGACCCAGAAGAAGCTCCTGGCTTCTGGCTTCAGACTGGCCCAGCTCCAGCCGTCAAGGAGTAAACCAGTAGATAGAAGATCTCTTTTTCTCTCTTTCTCTGTCTCTCTGCCTCTCTCTCTCTCTCTCTCTCTCTCTCTGCTTCTGCTTCTGCTTCTCCCTCTCAGTAATTCACCTCTCAAGTAAAATAAATAAATCTTAAACAACAACAAAAAAAGAATAAAGGTGAAACAAAAGTATACTCCATACAGATCTTGACATAGAAGATCTATTAAGAGCCTCACAGTAAGTGGTAGGCCTACAATCATATAAGATACAGATGTGGCTGATATCAATGCTCTCTTACCATAGTACAAGAACACTGCTAAGATATATATTTTATAATTCTGTAATAATACCTAAAATGAGTTCAAAACACTAAGATATTCCCCTTATTCCATTCACATGATTCAATAATAAATAACTTGAGATAAAGTAATGATATAAAGGTAGAAAAGGAAAGGGGTTAGAAAGCATCCCAGGACTAAATATAAGCTTTTTAAAAAATATTTACTTATTTACTTATTTATTTGAAAGTCAGAGTTACGGAGAGAGATGGAAAGACAGAGAGCAAGAATGAACTTCCATCCATTGATTTACTGCCCAAATGGCTGCAATGGCCAGTGTGGGGCCAGGCTGAAGCCAGGAGCCAGGAGCCAGAAGCTTCTTCCAGGTCTCCCAGGTGGGTGGCAGGGGCCCAAGTACTTGGGCCATCTTCTGCTGCATTCCCCAAGTCATTAGCAAGGAACTGCATCAGAAGTGGAGCAGCTAGAACATGAACCAGTCCCATATGGGATGCCGGTGTTGTAGGTGGTGGCTTTACCCACTACTCCACAATGCTAGGCCCAAGGATATAAATCTTACAAATAAAGTCTGGGGTCTGAGGTAGGACCATGAGCTCAAGAGAGCACCTAGGGATAGTAGCTTCCAAAAATAACAAAAACAAAAACAAAACAAACAAACAAACAAAAAAACAAGAGATGAAAGAGCAGTGCTGCCTCTTTTCTCTGGCAGGGATTTAAAAGGACCAAGAGAGCAATGAAAAATGGGTAGACAAAGTGCAAAGTAAGAGGCTGCTTGACAGCTCCATTCAAAAAGGAATGAAGCAGCACTCACCACCTGCTCAGCCCTTGCTGAAGGAAGCCACACAAGCACTGCTAAGACACGGAGACCAGAGTCTGCTTTCCATTTTCAATAATAGAATCAGAAGGCCCAAAGAGAACACAAAATACAGCAGCAGCTCTCTTAACTGACTTGGGAGTAACAGACATTCTCCACTCCCTCTATTAAAAGTTCAGAATGGGCCGGCGCCGTGGCTCAACAGGCTAATCCTCCGCCTTGCGGCGCCGGCACACCGGGTTCTAGTCCCGGTCGGGGCACCGATCCTGTCCCGGTTGCCCCTCTTCCAGGCCAGCTCTCTGCTGTGGCCAGGGAGTGCAGTGGAGGATGGCCCAAGTGTTTGGGCTCTGCACCCCATGGGAGACCAGGAGAAGCACCTGGCTCCTGCCATCGGAACAGCGCGGTGCGCCGGCCGCAGCGCGCTACCGCGGCGGCCATTAGAGGGTGAACCAACGGCAAAGGAAGACCTTTCTCTCTGTCTCTCTCTCTCTCTCACTGTCCACTCTGCCTGTCAAAAAAAAAAAAAAAAAAGTTCAGAATGTACCATGAGAGCTGAAAGATAGCAGCCAATATCTTATTCTTGCCCTTCCCTACTTGTCAATTGTGCTTCTCCAGAAACTTTTCAATCTTTATTTATCTTTTAAAGATTTATGTATTTCAAAGGTAGAGTCACAAATAGAGAGAGTGGGAGGGAGAGAGACATCTTCCATCCACTGGTTTACTCCTCAAATGACTGCAATGGCCAGGGCTGGGCCAGGCCGAAGCCAGGAGCTTCATCCGGGTCTTCCATGTGAGTAGCAGGGACCCAAGCACTTGGGACATCTGCTGCTGCTTTCCCAGCAGCACTAGCAGGAAGCTGGATCGAAAGATGAACAGTTGGGACTCCAATCAGCACTTAAATGGGATGCTGGTAGCTGCATCATCACACCAGCCCCTTTTAAACATTATACCAGTTGTTCAAATTCTCATCATGAGAATACTGTCAGTAATTAAGTCTTAAAAAAAAAAAAAAAAAAAAAAACTAATGAGGGGCTGATGCTGTGGCATAGCGGGTAAAGCTGCCACCTGCAGTGCCGACATGCCATATGGGCACTGGTTTGAGATCCGGCTGCTCCACTTCCGATCCAGCTCTCTGCTATGGCCTGGGATAGCAGTAGAAGATGGCCCAAGTCCTTGGGCCCCTGCATTCATGTGGGAGTCCCGGAGGAAGCTCCTGGCTCCTGGCTTCAGACTGGCACAGCTCTGGCTGTTGCAGCCAATTGGGTAGTGAACCAGTGGATGGAAGACCTCTCTATCTCGCCTTCTCTCTGTGTGCAACTCTGACTTTCAAATAAATAAATCTTTTTTTAAAAAAACAAAACTAATGAAATAATGCTAAAATAGAGTTGTTACTTCCATTAAAACTTAAGTTGAATATTTTGAAAAGATAAAAGGAAATTTGCTTGATAAAGATTCCGTACTTAAAAATTGATACTTTATGGGGTCAGTGCTGTGGTGTAGTAGGTTAAGCCTCCGCCTGCAGTGTCAGCATCCCTTATGACCACTGGTTCATGTCCCAGCTGCTCCTCTTCTGATCCAGCTCTCTGCTATGGCCTGGGAAAGCAATGGAAGATGGCCCAAGTACTTGGGCCCCCACACCTACATGGGAGACCTGGAACAAGCTCCTGGCTCCTGGCTTTGAATTGGCCCTGCTCCAGCCATTGTGGTCTTTGGGGAGTGAACCAACAGATGGAAGACCTTTCCCTCTGTTTCTCCTTCTCTCTGTCTATGACTCTACCTCTCAAATAAATAAATAAAATCTTTTTAAAAAAATTTTTAAAAATAGAAACTTTAGGTGTGGGAAGCCAACTGTAAAAACGTAGAGACCAATTATAGACATCAAAAAGGACTTAGCACTCAGATTGTAATTTCACCACTTTTTTAAGTTTTATTTGTGTATTTATTTATTGAATAGGTAGATTGACAGAGACAGGATCAGAGAGATCTTCCAACCAATGGTTCACTCCCCAAAAGGCCGTAACAGCCAGGGGTGGGCCAGGCCAAAGCCAGGAGCCAGGAGCTCCATCCAGGATTCCCAACCAGGTGGTAAAGGCCTTAGTACTTGCCTTCCCAAGCACACTAGCAGGAAGCCAGGTGGGAAGTGGAACAAGCTGGGACTTGAACCAGCACTCTGATATGGGATGCCAGCATCAGAAATGGTGGCTCAGTCTGCTGCACTATAACACAGGTCCCTGTAACTTCACTTTAGAATTCATTTTTACAATACACCTCTTTAACCAACTTCTTCAATTAACCAATCCAGGTAACAGGTCTTCTATAGTATAGCAGGTTCTGTTGGTAATAATTTTAGTTACTCATAGGGAAATGTTTTTCTGATAGTCAACCATCTTTAGTGTTTTTCCTCAAAAAGAAAAAAAAAAAAGTCTTGTCTCCCTATGACTTTTTCATAAACTTTATGACACTGGGGCCTTTGCTGTAGCACAGTAGGTTAATCCTCCACCTGAGATGCTGGCATCCTATATGGCCACTAGTTCTAGTCCCGGCTGCTCCTCTTCCAATCCAGCTCTCTGCTATGGCCTGAGAAAGCAGTAGAAGATGGCTCAAGTCCTTGGGCCCCTGCACCTGGAAGAAGCTCTTGGCTCCTGGCTTTGGATCAGTGCAGCTCCAGCCGTTGCGGCCCTTTGAGGAATGAACCAGTGGATGGAAGACCTTTCTCTCTGTCTTTCCCTCTCACTGTCTGTAACTCTACCTCTCAAATAAATAAACATCTTTAAAAAAAAAAAAAAGACTTTAAGATACTACTGCTTATAAACTGCAAAGTTTTTTTTAAGTTTTTTTTTTTTTTTAATTTGACAGGTAGAGTTATAGACAGTGAGAGAGAGAGACAGAGAGAAAGGTCTTCCTTCCACTGGTCCACTCCCCAAATGGCCGTTACAGCCAGTGCTGTGCCAATCTGAAGCCAGAAGCCAAGTGCTTCCTCCTGGTCTGCCATGTAGGTCCTTGGCCCAAGGACTTGGGCCATCCTCCGCTGCCCTCCCAGGCCACAGAGCTGAGAGCTGGACTGGAAGAGGAGCAACAGGGACTAGAACCAGCGCCCATATGGGATGCCGGCACAGCAGGGGGAGGATTAACTAAGTGAGCCATTTGTTTTCTTTCATTTGAAGTTATTTGAAACATGTTTCCATTTGACTACACCATGCCATCAACTGAAAAACAAATCCCAATTGCAAATATGTTAAAATCTAAAATGTCCACCTTGGAATGGATGAAAAATGTTTTGAAAATAATCACTATAAAATAACTTTAAATTCAGATCAGTAAAAATTCACCCCCAAGTTAAAGGGCTCATATATTATTTATATATATTGTTTATATCCTGTGTTTAAGATTAATTTTTAATTTTTCAATGTTGTAAACAGTATCACGATGACCTCATTTGTATCTGAACAATATCCATTGACCCAGAGACTTCCAGGCTTCATCTAATTAAAATAGGCTTTAGACTAAAATGTCAGACTTATCACATGACCGAGCACAAATGATTAACTAAGTCAACCAGATTTTCTCTCAAAAATGAGAATTACAAGGGCAGGTGTTTGGCTTAGCAGTCAAACTATTTAGGATGCCTGCATCCCCTATCAGAGCACCTGGCCCTGGCTTCTAGTTACAGTTTCCTGCTGATGCAGACTCTGCAAGGTAGCAGGGAATGGGTCAAGTAGTTGGTCCCTGACACCCATGAGACCTGAACTGAATTCTTGGCTCCTGGCGTCAACCTGGCCCAGCGCAGGCCACTACAGGCATTTGAGAGATGAACCAACAGATGGGCTGTGCTCTTTCTCTCTCAATCTCTATGCCTCTCAAATTTCTTAAAAATGTAAATTACAAACACAGGAAATACTGAACAGTTAACATAAAGGGCCACGAGACAGCACTGGCACTCTGTGGAGTCATGAAAAGAATTACGAGTGTGAAGACAGAAACAGATGTTATGAAGATGTCCCCCACAAGAAAGAGAGGGAGCCATGTATCTCCAGCACTGCTTAGATTCTCCCCAGTTTTGAGTGCATGTGGGAATGAGTTGGGGCCAACACTGTGGCTTAGTAGGTTAAGCCTCTGCCTGTGGCACCAGCATCCCAAATAGGCACTAATTTGAGTCCCAGGTGCACTACTTCCAATCCAGCTCCATTCTGGTGGTGTGGGAAAGCAGTGGAAGATGACCCAAGTGCTTGGGCCCTGCACCCACGTGGGAGATCCGGAAGAAGCTTCAGATTGGCCCAGCTCTGGCCAACGTGGCCATTTGCAGAGTTAACCAGAGGATGGAAGACTTCTTTCTCTTTCTCTCTCCCCTCCACCTTCTGTAACTCTGCCTCTCAAATAAATAAAAATTAAAAAGAGAATGGGTCATTCATTTTTAGAAATTAATAGCCTGAAAATGTCTAATAATTGTGATAGAGTATGTTATTATAGATAAATATTCACTTCCTCCTTGCCTCTTTTGCTATGTCCAAGGAAAGTGTATACTTCCCTGCCCCTTGACTTTGGACTTGGCCATGAATCTTACCTTGACAAAAAGGATGTAAAAACAGGATGCAAGAGGGACTTAACATGTGTTTCCATGGGGGGCAGACATTGGAAGCTGTGGTTAAGACACCACTTCAGATGTCTGCAGCTGGTATCAGAGTATCCCAGCTCTGCTTCCAATTCAGCTTCCTAATGTGCCACACTCTGGGAAAGCAGCAGATAATGGTTTAAGTACTTGGGACTTGTCACCCAAGTAGAAGACACAAACTGAGCTCCTGGTTACTGCCTCCAGCTTGCTCTAACCCTGGCTCTTACAGGCATGTGGAGGGTAAACCAGTCAAGGGAAGACTGGTTGAGCTTGCCCTCTTACACTTCTGCCATCACCATGAGAACATGTCAACCAGTCCAACAATCAGAGGCATGTGGACCAAGCATGCAGCCCAGAGCCACTCAGTTGTTCACAGCCTATGTCAGTACACAACCAGGTGGTCCACAGATGCATAAATAAATCAAGGCTCACTGTTGTATATCATTACAATGGGGTGGTTGGTTGTTACTCAGCAATAGATAACTGATATAATACCCTAAGGAATAGGTGCCATGGGCCACTTAAAAATTATCCCTACTCTAGCCGGTGCTGTGGCTCAATAGGCTAATCCTCCGCCTTGCGGCGCCGGCACACCGGGTTCTAGTCCCGGTTGGGGCGCTGGATTCTGTCCCGGTTGCCCCTCTTCCAGGCCAGCTCTCTGCTGTGGCCCGGGAGTGCAGTGGAGGATGGCCCAAGTGGTTGGGCCCTGCACCCCATGGGAGACCAGGATAAGCACCTGGCTCCTGCCATTGGCTCAGCATGGTGCGCCGGCCGCGGCGGCCATTGGAGGGTGAACCAACGGCAAAGGAAGACCTTTCTGTCTCTCTCTCACTGTCCACTCTGCCTGTCAAAAAAAAAAAAAAAATTACCCCTACTCTCAACCTGTCCACAAACAATCGTATTTACTAAAAAGCAATTATCTAGGATCTGTGCTAGTGCAGAGGATGGAGGTTAATAATACATCTTTTCCAAGGGAGAACTCCTATCCTAGTGAAAAAAACAGACTCTAATCAAATGATCATAAAACAACGTGATAAGGGATTTGCCAGCTGAGGATTTGGGGGTGGCTTTGCAGAAGAGTAAATTGAAATGGGAGTCTGAAGGATGAACAGTCATTCACCAGGTGAAATGTCAGAATGTGTGGAGTTCAATTGGTACCATAGTTGAAACTTGTCACTTTCTGACTTTGGCAGCAACCCAGAGTGAATACAAGTGCTGATCAGCTCGAGGTTTTACTGTACTAAGAAACAGTGAAGTCGTGTCACTGAGTAGCAAAAGAAGTAGTGTGTATCTCAGCATTGATGTACAGGTACGGGCTGAACATCCCTTCCCTTTTCTGAAATGTTTGGGACCTGAAGTGTCTCATATTTCAGATTGTGGAATATTTGCTTATACCTAATAAGCTATCTTGAGGACGACACCCAAGTCTAAACAAGAAATTCATTTCTGTTTCATAAATAACTTATACACATAGCCTGAAGATCACTTTTTACAATACTTTTACTGCACATGCATTTTCACTGTGACTGTCACACGTCAGGTGTGGAACGTTCCACTCTGGCCTCATGTCACACTAAAAAGTGTCAGATTTGGGAGCAATTCAGATTGCACATTTCTGGATTAAGGAGGCTCAGTGTGTGTATGACTCACTTTTTTTTTAAAGATTTATTTATTTGAAAGGTAGAACTACAAAAGAGGCGGGGGTGGGGGTGGGGGGGAGAGTGAGCAAGCGAGCTTCCATCCACTGGTTCACTCCCCAAATGGCTGAAACTGAGGGAGCTGGGCGGATCTGACGCCAGGAGCCAGGAGCTTCCTCCGGGTCTCCCACGGGTGCAGGAGCCCAAGCACTTGGGCCATCCTCTGGTGCTTTCTAAGGCCATAGCAGAGAGCTGGATTGGAAGTGGAGCAGCTGGGACTCGAACAGGCATCCGACTTATGGCACCCGTATGGGATGCCGGCACTGCAGGGGCAGCTTTAACCGCTAGGCCACAGCGCTGGCCCCGTGCATGACTAATCTAAGGCCCTTCTTTATTCACCGGTCGATAATTCTATCTTAGAAGATGTTTACTTCACTACAGACAGTTCCAATAACAATGATCTACGAGAGTAGTTTGTTATCATTTATAACATGAATAGCAAAACCAGATCATCAATACTCGAGAAGACTGTCAATGCACAGCGAAGAAATGATCTCACCGAAGTCCCTATCAACACAAAAAGGCCAAAGTATGCAAAAAACGCGACAACATCAGAGAAAGCCATCCCCAAAATACAGAAAGTGCGACCTCCAGCAAGGCGGGCCGTAGCTGGGAGATGCTTCTCCAAGTAGTTAAGAAACGGAAAGTGTAGTCTTGAGAAAAGTTTCCTGCAAGAAACCTCAGGCAGAGGCATGACACTGGTGTGTAGAACCAATAAACAGTCTTCGTTTCCAGCGGTTTGGAAGGAGCGTTTGCACAAATCAGAATTTCCGTCAAATCTGCATAGGGGCGAAGTGACCAGAAACAGCAGCAACCCTGGAGCACGGGACGATCTCGTCACTAACAAGTAAAGACAGCACACCCTGACGAGTATCTTGCCGATCGCTTCAAACGCCAACAGAAACGTGCAACGTCCCCCTCCGAGGGCGAGGGGGAGGAGGAAGCCGGCAGCCCGGCCCACTCCCTGCATCCCCGGAAGACACCCAGGCATCGCGCGGAAGCCGACCGCGCCGACGGCCAAGAGCCGCCGGGCCGGCGGGACCGCCGCCGGGGACCAGGCTGGGAGTTCAGAAGCCAGAGTCGCAGGGAAGGAGACGGAACAGAAGCGGGACCCGAGCGCTGCCCGCGAAGCGGACTGGCGAGCAAGGCGGAAAGTTCCCCCGGCGCCGGCCGAAGTCCCGACAGGGGTCTTCTACTTCGATCCGACTTTCCCCATGGCTGCTCCCCGAGCCGCCCAACCCCACTGAAGTCCTCCTGTTTGGAAAGACCACCAGGTGAAGCAAGAGGGCACTTCTCCCGACAAGCGGAGCTGCGCAGGAGAGCGCGCAGCGGTCGCTCGCTCGCTGGCCCCGCACCTGTGAGGGGAGTGGCCAGACGCACAGGTGAGGCGAGCGGGCTCTCCCTTACCTGCCGCAGGAGCTTCCACCGGGCAGCTCCCAGGGGCGTCGAGACTGGTGACCCCTGAGCGGCGCCGCCAATGTCCGAGTCCCCACCCGTGGCTCGCTCAGTTTCGCCAGCCCCGCTGTCCGTGACACTGGACTCCATCTCACTGGACCCGCCTATACGCGGATGTGCAGCCACCACAGCTCTCCCCTGTCAGGACCTGCCTACTTCTTCCCTGTCAGGACCTGTGATGGCCGGCCTCTCTTCCAAGGCTCTTGCGCGCGCGCGCCCTCCCCGAATTCCGCATTTCCGGTATTCGCGTCTCCTTGACAACCAGAGCAGCGCCGATACGTCATTGCACCATTTTTGCAGGTGGCCATCTTGAGTGAGGGCACGCCAGGTGGTAAGGGAGCGGTGGCCGAGCAAATAGGACGCTGTTTCTCCTTGTTTTCTACCCTCCTAGTTCTTCTAGAGCTCAGAAGACTAGCAATTCTTTATTATAAGTCTCATATCTTTGAAGATTGTATAGCCTAGGGAGGGAAAAGCCGCTCCATGACCACAACAAAGATGGCGAAATCTGCTTAGAGCTCGTGCTACATAGGGGTTACGTAAGCCGGCGTGCTGCAAACCAGCGCGGGGCTGCTCTGGATAGGTTGTCGCTCTGCGGGCTGCAGCACGCAGACTTCGGCTGGACGGGGTTGTGGGCGCAGCTGTTGCTGTCTGAGAGCTTCAGGTTCTCCGACCTGCCTTCACTGGTTTGTGTCGCGAGCCAGACTCACTTTCAACTTGCGTACGTATGGGGGGGGTGCTGTGCTGGGGGGGGGGGATGTCTCTTCCCTTTTCATCCAGCTACCCCGCAACCCATGGGTCCCCGCTTTTTGACGCTTGTCCCTTGACTGTGGGTTCCCTAGTACCACTCCCTCTCGCACTCAGACCTTCCCATTTCTGGGTGCAAGGTTGCCCAGGAAAAACGAATAGGTTCCCTTGGGGACACCCGTTTGTCTGCCCCCTCCCCGTCCCTAGCCTTGCCGGGCGGTCTGCGGGTGCGTGATGGAGACGCGGGTGGCAGATGTGGTGATCTAGGGCCTTTGCAGACCCCGGTTGTCAGGGGCCCCTCTGCTTCCTTCCTTCCTGTTTGCTAGCATCGCCTGCTGCTCCGCAGCCCAACTCTCCCGCTGCTTTGCTGCGACACAGAAGACCCGGGTGGGGGGGCGAGGGCGTCGCGGCGACGCCGCCGTCCGCCTTTGCTACCTGGGGGCGTTTTATGGACGACTTGGGTGGTTCAGCAGTGTGCAGCTGCCTCGGTGGTTCCTCTCCTACCGGACACTGTATTGAAGTTTACCATAAGTTATCGTTTTATTCTTACAGCCAACAACCCGGGAAGGTAAATGATGTCATTACTTTACAGGTGGAGACACCGAGGCCCAGAGACATGGTTAAGTGCAGGAGCCACATGTGAACCTGGGTCTCTGATTTACTAGCTATCGGGTCCATTAAAACCCACCACCCAGCAGGGTCGAGACGCCTTCACATTTCATTTATGCATCTCGCCATGTTTTTTAGTCTCTCTTTTTTTTTTAAGAGCTGAATACCTGTTTAACGTTAGTGTCCAGTATGAAGCCAGATTGGACTTTTTTCCCATACTGCTTACTGCCCAGGAGATCTGGTGGGGTTACTTAAACCACCAAGAGCCAATTTGCTCACCTGTAATGTGAATCGTAATAGCTCCTTTATCAAGTTATGTGAAGTTTCAATTAGATGAAAGTCTCTGGCATGTAGCCAACACTCAGCAACTATTAATCTCTCCTGCCCCGTGTTCGTGTAGTAATTAGGTTTTTCCAGTTTTTCATCCATTTAGGTACCAGAGATAAATTCAGAATTACACCTGTTAAACCCCTGAAAACTCCTTGGATGCTCCATTAAGTCTGTGTATTTACTTGTAAATTTTTGTTTTGTTTCTTGTTTTCTGTTGTTTTAGTTTGCCCCCTATGTGTTGGAGAATCAGTGGTGCTTGATAGAATTGACTTCACACGAGACACTTAAGTCACAGCTGCCAAGAAGTATGATTTGCGTGAGACGTTAGTTTACACAGGTGTTAGACTTACCTGTCCTAGCAGCTGCTACCAATGTTTGATAACTGAAGGGGCCAGGCCCTGAAGGGGAGGGCTAAGAACCGCAGATCTTAGGGACTCTGAGAAGCCACTGCTGTGCAGTATACCTTGGGAAGCGTTCATGTGCTGGCAGCCCCAAAGGGAGCAGACACCAGGGACTTTGATGCCATGCAGCAGAAGGCCCAGTTATTTCTCCGAGCTTTCATGTATAGTGTTCCTCGCCTTGGGAAGTGCATGCAGAAGCAGCATTTGAATCACTGTCCCTTCGCTGATCACTATTATAGTAGAGTAAAACTGAGAAAGTACCACCTAAACGAGTGTCTGCAGAGTAAACCCAAGATCTCAGAGTTAGCAAGAAACATCCCAAGGCGGAGCTTCTCGCATAAGGTATGGACTGTTGAAGTTAACCTATTTGTAGGACATTAAGATCAATTTTAGCTTAAAAATAAATGCGTAGATGATCAGAGCTACTAATTTTATAAATCTAATTTGATTTTTTAAAATTTTCAGACTCAATTGTACAAAATATCAGTATGAAAATATCTATGTGGGTACTTCAGAGAAAGTTCATGGAAAAATAGGATTAAAACATTTTTATGGTACAAAAATTTAGAAGTTCATGCACAGCTATTTCATCATGCATATTTTCCAAGAACTTTTAAAAGATCCCTCATACATATTTATAGGTCTCTAATGTAAAATACAAAAACGTAGACTTACAGAAAGTGACTTTCCTCAGGGCTTCCTTCATGTGCTTGCCACTGGGTTCCCAAATATAATCCAGCTTTCTGAAACGACTAAATGCCAATTTACAGCTCCTGATAGAAATTAATAATACGCCAAGTGTCTTATGAATCCCAAACTAGTAAACTTCACTAAAAGCTATATAACTGTATGTTATTTCTCTGTTAAAGCAAAAACCATAAACCATTTGGATCTTTAATAAGACAGTGGGGGACCTGAAAGCCCTAATACAAGCAGTCACATACTCAGGGCTGCCTGGGATGGTCCCAGTCTACACCTGTTGTCACTTTGCAATTATTAATAGTGTTCTCCTTTCCTCAAAATATCCTGGTTAGAATGATAAATTATATGGCCCTCCTACTTATTTGAAATTAAGCTATTTTAATTTCAGGTTTAAATGTAAGTTGTTTTTGTTATATTGTACTTTATCTTACCAGTTTAATTTTTGTTTCATACTGATTTTTCATTTAGTCTGTTGGGACTTCCTCTTAATTGTAAGAATATATTTTTGTGATAAAATATAAAATTAGCCATTTTAAGTGTACAATTTAGTGGTATCACCTAACGTTCACACTGTTTTGCAACCATCACCACTGTTTCCAAAACACTGTCATCACCACCAAAATGTGTCTGTTAGACAATAACTCCGCCCTCCCTTTGCCTCAACCCCTAGTCCCTCTCATCTACTTTCTTTCGGTTTAGATTTGCCTGTTTTAGCTAGTTCACATAAGTAGAACTATGAAATATTCATCCTTTTTTTGTGTTTGGTTCTCTTAGCCTAATGGTTTCAAGGTCCATCCATGTTGAGGACATATCAGAACTGCAGTCCTTTTTAAGCTGAATAATATTTCATTGTATGCCTAAACCACATTTTAATCCATGTGTGTGTCGATTGAATGATGGGCAGCTGCTTCTCTAAAACTTTAGTCTCACCGTGGCTCTGGCTTTTACCCAGCGTTTTCTCTTTTCCTAGCTCATACCTCTGGTATGTCAGTGTGCTTTTTTGTTTTGCCTGTAACTTTTTATCTGTTAGTCCTGTGGCTGCCCTAGATTCTTGTGTTTGGGTCTTTGAAATTGCTTACCTTTTATGGCACCTTGCCTCAGTTGAACACTTTCTTACTTGATTCACTTAAAAATCCTTACATCTTTTAATTTCATCTTGATCTTTTTAAATTTCTTGTGGTTTTTTTCTCCCTCCACATGCTTATTTTAGAACAATAAAATTGTTTAAGTTTTACCTACTGGACCAAATTCTGGACTTGGAGATGGTTTTATTTTGTATTGTGTTTAGAATAGTGCATCATCTTGTGCTGTTAACTCTTAGCTTATAAATAGTAGGCAGGAATTACTGCCATCAGGGTAACAGCTGTGAGGTGAGCTCACACTCTAAAGGAGGTTGACTTTTTTTTCCTTCCATTTGTCTCTGAGACAGATTTTCAAATCTCTCTCTCTCTCAGATTCCCAGTACCCAGAAACTTTTATCTGACTCAGTGACTCTAAGAGTACCTCTTTTGTAATTCCTTTCTCTGATAAAATCAGCCATTTCTGATTGGCAGTCAGCCATTTCTCGGGGACGTGATTCGGTCTAGGAGCTGGAATGTCCTCTGATCACTGAGACCTGGGGAAGCTTTGTAAAGATAGTCTACAGCTGTGGAGAGACCCCCAGCCAGGATGCACAGTTCATTCTTTTAGCCAGCGTCTACTGAGTTTCAGCTTTGGCTACTCTCACAGGTTCCGATAAAGTAGAAAAGGTAGTTAGTGTCTTTAGGCAAATTAAAATGTCTGCTTAACGTAAGGTTAACTAACTCGCTAAGTTAACTTAGGAACAAAAACAGCATGTGTAATAGGAATGCAAGACAAGATTTTATATAAACACATATACACACATAAAAAAAATTGGTGTGACTGTGAACTGGTCAGGATTCTTATTAATTTTCCTGACTTAAAGTGACGAGCTTGAATTTAGCATTGTCTAAAAGTCTTCCAAGTGCTGACATTTTATGATTGTCTACCTCTGCCTTGTTACCTTAGCATCAGAGTATCACCTGTAAATTTGGAATCTTCAGTACTGATGGCTGTAATCCAGAAATTCTGAGGAGCTTTTTAGAAATGTCAATTCATGAATCTCGCCCCACTGGGTGAGAATCTCTGATGGAGACCTAGGGATCTGTTTTATTAAAGTTCCTCAGGGAATTCTGAAACGCCTAGCCACTAACAGTAGACCTGTATTTAGAAATTGGAGATACCTGGCGACCTAGTGTTGTTGATTTAAACCTAATCAAACTAATTCAGGGCCAAAATTCTTATTGGCAAGCAGCTTAACCTCGCACGTTATGTTGGATAGATGGCAAGATGAACTTACTCTATGAGACCCAGGTGCCAGCCAGACTAGCATTAAATCAGATACCACATTTCTTATAATCCTGCGCTGCCCGCAAAAATAATTCCTAAAATCTTTGATCATATTAATTTGAACAAGATATGAAAAGTAAAATCGAGAGAGGACTAAATCCTTCAGTTAGGTGTGTCTTTTGCCTGTTTCTACAGATGAGCAGTCCCTGTACCAATCTCCTAATAAGTCGGCAGCTGTCTTATGCACTGGACTTTGAGCTGTGATTTGTACCAATCAGATTCTTAGAATCCTTTGATTCTTTGAATTTCTTCGAATTCTTATGGATTCCAAACACCACTGGGAAAGGAGAAAAATTTTAGCAAAGAACTCAAAAAAGGTTGTAGTCTCAACAATTTTTTTATAATAATTCATAAGTGGGGCTGCTTTATAGGTACAACTTCATTATTGGCTGTTTCTCCACATTCTAGTGTACTCTTTAATCTGCTCCTTCATTAAAATCTCTATTGGTGTCACCAAAGGTGTTACCTATTCCTACCCAGTAGATACTTCTCTTTCACCAACCCTCTTGGCAGGTCTGATGGCCCTGACCAGTCTTCCCTGAGACACTCTTTCCTTTGGGCGTCATGTCTCCACACTTCCCTCTTACCTCAGATCCAACTTTACCTCTACATGTAGATGCTCCTGGCCCTCTATTCTCTACTTTTTTCCCAAGTAATCTTATCACAGGATTTAAGTACCCTAGCAATTATTTCTTCATGCCAGACTCTTCCTCTGAGCTACACAATATTTGCCCTTTGCCCAACAGTCTCCAGCTGGACATGGCACTGGCTTCTGGGACAAACTGTCCAGCTTGAAATTCTGCTCCCGGTTGAAAGTCAACTCTTTTATATCTCCCCGCTGTGTATTCAGCTGTTCAAGCTGGAACACTGGAAAAAACTGTTTATTCTTCCCATTCCTTTTCCCTGCCATCACTTCCATTGACAAGAAAGCCAAACTGGTTTTGTGATTTTTGCCATATTGAGTTTAACCAGCTTGTCTCATCCCAAAGGATGATATTCAGGAATCACTGGTTTGGTGTTCTCCTTATTCTAATAAGTTCACATATATATATCATGTATGATACCCTTTTAGAAGTACTACATCAACCTCTGAGCTATGTGTTGAATCTGCCGTATTTTTCAATCTTTATCGTTACCACTCTAGTTATCTTTTACCTGGACTGCTGGGAAAAACTCCTATTTGCCTACCCTCTTGTTCCCTTCCAGTCCATTTAGCATACAATCAAAAGAATGATCTTAAAATACAAATGAAGTAATATTACTCCCCAGCTTAAAACCCTTCCAGAACTTACTAGAAAATCCAGTTTTCTAATCATGGCCTCCACAGTCATGCAAGATCTAGCCCCTCTCTCATTGCATGCTACTTTGCCCCCATTTACTTTGGTTAAGCCACAGTGGTCATCTCCCAGATTAAAGAACATAACTGTTTCCCATTCATGACCTTTATATTACTATTTCCTAATCCTATTCACTACTATGTGACTATTTCTTTCTCCTGTTTTAGAGTTTTGATTAAATGTAACGACCTGAGAGGTTATTTTGGTTACCATGTTTAGAAATACCCTGCAGCTGCTTAGGACACTGGCAACCCAGCTAAATGCTGATTCCAGTCCTTGGTGCTTGGCTTCCTGTCCAGCTTCCTGCTAATGCATCTGGGAAAACAGCAGATGATGGCCCAAGTGCTTGAGTCCCTGCCACCTACTTAGGAGATCTACATGGAGTTCCTGGCTCCTGGCTTCAGCCTGGCCCAACCCTGGCTGTTGTGGGCATTTGGGAAGTGAACCAGCAGATGGAAGGTCACTCACTCTGTCTCATTTTGCCTTTCAAATAAGTAAACCTTTTTTTAAAAAAGAAACACTCTTTCTTAGGAAGTAACAAGCGAGATCTAAAGTCCAAGGATCCAGGTAGAAGCAGCAGCTATATGAAAGTTCTGAGGTGTGCCTCCCTGCAACTAGTGTAGTAAAGTGTGCATGCCTCCAAGTAATGTAGCCAAAGTGGTCGAAGATGAGTCAGAAGGTGAGCAGGGTCAAATCATTTACAAGTACTTTTGTAAAATCTCCCAAGAAATCTGAACTGCCTGCTAAAAGCAGCTGAATGCTATTGAAAAATGTAGGCACAACCAGATTTGCATTTTAGAAAATGCATTGTGACAGTTGCAGAGAACAGATTGAAAGTAGGAAACCCTGCCAGTAACTCAGAAGAGTGAAGAGCCTAAACAAGACCATAAGAATGGAGTGAAGTTCAATATTAATGATTGCTTTTTCTCTGAGACATTTAATGGAAGATTAGAATGTGTAGGATGATAATCTTTCATCTGGGTTCTGCAGCCCAAAGGCTTCTTACAAAACTGAAGTTTGGTTTTTTTGTTTTGCTTTTTTTTTTTTTTTTAAATATGGATAGAGGTAGAGGCAAACCTGTTAACATGTTAACAACAGTCCCAAACCACAAAATTCTAAAACATGTCTGGATCATCTTCACTTCTCTCTCTCTCTCTCTCTCTCTCTCTTTTTTTTTTTTTTAGATTTATTTTATTTACTTGAGGGGCAGAGTTACAGAGAAGCAGGGAAAGAGAGTGAGTCTGATCTGCTGGTTCACTCCTCAATGGTCGGAGCTGGAACGATATGAAGCCAGGAGCCTAGAGCTTCTTCCGGGTCTCCCATGTGGGTCCAGGGGCCCAAAGACTGGGCCATCTTTGGCTTTCCCAGGCCATACCAGAAAGCTGGATCAAAAGTGGAGCAGCTGGGACATGAACCAGCACCCATGTGGGATGCTGGCACCCATGTGGCAGCTTCACCCAGTACACCACAGCACCAGCCCCTCATCTTCATTTTTCAAGTGGACTTTTTTCACATGTGTAGCCCTGGCTGTTATTCAGATTTTAAGACTGAGAAAGGAGAATATATAAATATAACTTCCTACTAAAGTGGAAATTACAACAGTGTTCGGCTGAGTCTGAAATTTGGGAAAGTTGTTAGTAATTGAAGACACAAACTATATTTACTTCTGTGTGACGTAATTACATCATTTTAACCTTTTCTTATCTGATCATTATTTTGGGAGGCTTTTAATGACAGGATTTTATTACATGTATCTTATCCAGCACATAATGTAACTGTCACATAATAGATAAGCAATGTTTATTAAATAATAGTTAATGAAATTTTTAAAAATATAACCATAAGTTTTAGTGGAAAAAAAAGTTACCAGAAATCATCTCTTCTGAGCTCATTCTTTGGAACTGTGATCTTTTTTTTGGAGAAGAGAGAGCTGCCACCTATAGTTCACGCCCCAAATGCCCACCATTTCTGGGGCTGGAGCTGAGAGCCTAGAACTCAATCAGGCTTCTCCCACATGGGTAGCAGGGACCCAGTTACTTGAGTTATCACCGTTGCCTCTCGGTCTTCGTCGTTGAGAAGCTTGGAATTAGGAGCCAGAGCCAGAAATGGAACTTGGGCCCTCCAGTTGGACACAGTGTATTAACCCCTAGGCCCAACACCCACTGCCTGTGATCTGATTTTGTTTTCTTTTGCACATGGTTTGCGAGTAGTAGCTAAACTTTATTTTTTTGCTTTTGGACATCCAGTTAGCACCATCTGCTAAAAAGCTCATTATTTTCTCATTGAATTATCTTTGGATTTGATAGTCAATTGCCTATAAATGCAAAGGTTTATTTTTGGACTCCAAGTTCTATCCCATTGATCTATATTTCTTTCCTTATGATGGTAGCATTATAGTAAGTTTTAAAATCAGGATGTGTGTGAGCTTTTTCTTTACCAATGAGGAAGCTAAAGCCACAGTGCTTAAGGTTGAATAAGAAAATTAGTAGAGTTAGAACTAGACCTCAGTTAACCTGATTCACAGTACCTTTTTTTTTTAATTCCTTTTAGTATAAAGTATTACAAATATATACAGAATAACAACTACCTATGTATCTAATAGTCAGTGTGACTTTTTTCTTATCTAAGAAAATAACATGTATTTGAAGACTCCTGTCTGCTTCTGTACATTTTTGTGTATAAATTACATGTGTATTTGTACTCACAGGTAATATTTAGTCTTATGTTTGGGTTTTTTTAAAAAAGATTTATTTGAAAGAGTGACAGAGCATGCGAGACAGGAAAAGAGATGTTTCATCCCTTGGTTCACTCCCCAACTGGCTGCAATGGCCACAGCTGCTCCATAGTGAAGCCAGGAGCCTGGAACTTCATCTAGGACTCCCACGTGGGTGGCAAGGACCTGCTCACTTGGGACATCTGCTTTCCCAGGTGCATTAGCAGGCACTGGATTGGAAGTGGAGCAACCAGGGTTCAAACTGGTGCTCTGATTTGGCATGCCAGTATTGCAGGAAGCAGCTTAGCCCACTGTGCTATAACACCAGCCCATTATTGTGTTTGGAAACACTATATAGATATTTATACAACTGTTTGACTTACTGTTTTTCTGGACATTACTTTGAGTGTCTACATAATACATGAATCTCTAGTTCATTTTTTGCAGCTGTTAAGTAGTATTGCTTTGTATTTTATAGCACAATTCATTTTCTGTGAACAAACATGTAAAAACCGCTGCAAACCACCGTCTTACATGTATCTCCTCACTGTATAAGTGTTAGATTGTTTCTAGAGTATATCCCTAGAATTGAAATTTCTGATTGTGTACACATCCTAATGTTTCTTGTTAAGTTAATTTCTCAATTGATAGTATTAACAGACATTCAAATTAGGAATGAATGAAAGGTGGAACTCTGTATCCTGGAAAACACTTGGTATTTCAGACCTTTTCATTTTTGGCCTTCTGACAGATAAATAGTATGTCAGTGTTACTTAATTGTCATTACCTTGATCAATAAAGAAGTAAGCATCTTTTATCTTAATTGATCTTGAGGATTTTTGTCTTCCTGAATTGCTTATTCGTGTGAATACTTGGACCATTTTTTCTAATGAGTTGGTCTTTTGCATACTGATTGGGAGTTTTTAACATGTTTCTTTCTCTTATATGTGCTGTAGTTATTTTCTCTGTATCCTATGACTTTATGATGACTTTTGTTAAATGGGTCATCTTAAATTTTATGATTTGAGCTTTGTGTTTCAGCTCAGCAAACTTTCGTTGAACCATTAAACTATATATGCACCATTCTGGTCATTGATGATATAGCAGTCAATAAAATAGAAATCCCTGTCTTCATGGAGCTTATCCTACTTGGAAGAACGGAGAAAAAGAATAAAGTACATGAGGGAAAAGCAAAATGTCAGAAGTGATAGGTACAGGAAAGGGAGAAACGAGCAGTGTGGGGAGAGGGAGGGTTGTTACTTGACTAAAATGGTTAGGGAAGACCCAGCTGAGAAGGTGACATTTGAGCAATAACTTGAAGGACTTACTGGGCAGAAGGCACAACAGTGTATCAAAAACTGAGGTGAGGGCATGCTTGTTACATTAAACATCAAGGAGGCCGGTGTGGCTCGGTTGGAGTAACTGAGCATTGTTAGAATGTACAGTGTTGTAGTTAGTATGTAGTACTATCAGCAAAGTAGTGAGGCGACAGCCTTAGAACCAAGTAAACATATGGTAAGATTTTATTTATTTACTTATTTGAAAGGTAGAGTTACAGAGGCAGAGAGAAAGGGAGATCTGCCATCTGCTGATTGACTCCGCATATGGCTGCAACGGCCAGAGCTGGGCCTCTCCGAAGCCTGGAGCTTTTCCAGGTCTCCCACGTGGATGCAGGGGCCAAAGGACTTGGGCCATCCTCTACTGATTTTTCCAGGCCATAGCAGAAGGTGGAGCAGCTGGGACTCGAACCAGTGCCCATATGAGATGCTGGCGCTGCAGGTGCCCAGTGGGAAGATTTTTGATTTTTCTCTTGAGCAAGATGGGAAACCAGTAGAGGAATGATACAATCTTTTTATTTTTTTTAACCCAGAAACCTTTTATTTAAGGTATACAAACTTCATGCATTTCATAAAGACAAATTTAGAAATATAGTGATTCTTTGCACCCTACCTTCACCCCCACCCTTCTTCCTCCTCCCTCTCCTATTCCCAGTCTTTTACTAAGATCTATTTGCAATTAACTTGATACACATAAGATTAACCCTATACTAAGAGTTCAACAAACAGTATGAGTAAAAAAAAAAAAAAAAAAAAAAATCTCAAAGTCAAGACAAGGGCTGTTGAGTCATCACATCTCAAAATGTCAATTTCACTTTTATAGATTACTTTTTAGGTGCTATTAGTTACCCTAGATCAGGGAGAACATACGGTATTTGTCCTTCTTGGACTGGTTTATTTCACTAAGTATAATGTTTTCCAATTGCACCCACTTTGTTGCAAACTGTAGGATTTCATATTTTTTTATTTTTTGACAGGCAGAGTGGATAGTGAGAGAGAGAGAGACAGAGAGAAAGGTCTTCCTTTTTGCCATTGGTTCACCCTCCAATGGCCACCGCGGCCGGCTCAGCGCACTGATCCGAAGCCAGGAGCCAGGTGCTTCTCCTGGTCTCCCATGCGGGTGCAGGGCCCAACCACTTGGGCCATCCTCCACTGCCTTCCCGGGCCATAGCAGAGAGCTGGCCTGGAAGAGGGGCAACCGGGATAGAATCCGGCGCCCCGACCGAGACTAGAACCCGGTGTGCCGGCACCGCAAGGCGGAGGATTAGCCTGTTAAGCCACAGCACTGGCCAGGATTTCATATTTTTAACTGCTATGTAGTATTCCATGGTGTACATATCCCAAAAAATTTTTTTATAAGATTTTATTTGAGAGGTAGAGTTACAGGCAAAGAGAAGGGTCTTCCACCCGCTGGTTCACTCCCAAATGGCCACAGCGGCCAGAGCTGAGCTATTCAGGAGCCAGGAGTTTCTTTTAGGTCTCCCATGTGGGTGCAGGGATCCAAGCTCTTGGACCATCTTCCACTGCTTTCTCAGGCAATAGCAGGGAGCTGAATCAAAGAGGAGCAGCCTGGACTAGAACCGGTGTCCATATGGGATGCTGATGCTGTAGGCAGAAAATTAACCTGTGCCACAGCACTGGCCCCCCATAATTTATCCAGTCTTCAGTTGATGGGCATTTGAGTTGATTCCATATCTTTGCTATTCTGAATTGCGTTGTAGCAATCTGACTAGACTTGCTCTAGCTGCTTTAACTAGAAGGCAAGACCAGAAGGAGAGAGAGCACTTTGGCTTTGTTGTAATCCAAAGGAGAGATGGCAGTGGTCCACCAGAGTAGTACAGGTCAAGGTAAGAGAAATGATCACATTCGGATACATCTTAAATAGAATTGAAAGGTGTAAGCTGTTCACTTGGTGTGGCAGGAAAGCAAGGCAAAGCAGATTCAAAGTCTTTTGAGCTTGAACCACTGGCAGTGCAGACTTGTTTTGTCATTTTTAGAAATACAAAAGATTGCCTGGAGAGTAGGATTTTGGGTGACAATGGTATACAGAAAGACCGTAAGGTTGATTTTTGGATATTGTTGATATACCTACTAGAAATCCAAATAGCAATGTTAAGCAGTCAGCTGTAAACACAAGTTCAGCTTGTTCTGGTGGTTATAAATTTGGGAGTCCTAAACATATAAATAGCATTTAAGGTCACGACTTGGTGAAATCACCAGGGAAATTAGTGCAGATGGTGAAGAAAAGTGGTCCAGGAACTGGGCACTGACCACCCCGGTGTTAAGCTGGAGAGTGGAATAGGAACCAGCTAAGAAGACTGAAGGGAGAGACAGTGAAAAAGGAGGGAAACAAGGGGAATGAGATGTCCTGGAAGCAGAGTGAGGAAGACAGTTTTTAGGAGGAAGATGTGATCAACCGTGTCATGATGCTATAGGGCACGAAATACGAATACTGACAATTAACTGTGTACTTTGCAGTACAGTGGCCCATTCAGTGGCTTTGACAAAGTGGTTAGTGGTGTAAGAAGGACAAAAAAATGGACTCAAGAAAAGGAGGAGAGAAATTTCAGGCAATAAATAATGGAAACAATTACTTTCTTGAGTTTAATAGCTACTTTTTTTTTTTTTTTGACAGGCAGAGTTAGACAGAAAGGTCTGTCTTCCGTTGGTTCACCCCCTGATGGCCGCTGCAGCCAGCACTGCGCCAATCCAAAGCCAGGAGCCAGGTGCTTCCTCCTGGTCTCCCATGTGGGTGCAGGGCCCAAGCACTTGGGCCATCCTCCACTGCCTTCTTGGGCCACAGCAGAGAGCTGGACTGGAAGAGGAGCAACCGGGACTAGAACCCGGGATATCGGTGCCGTAGGTGGAGGATTAGCCTAGTGAGCCGCAGCGCCGGCCAATAGTACTTTTAAATAACAATCCATTTACAAATATAGCTCAAATTTTAGGGGCTGGCGCTGTGGCATAGAAGGTTAAGTAGGCTCTTCCATCCACCAGTTCACTCCCCAGAAGGCCACAGTAGCTTGGGCTGGACCAGGTGGAAGCCAGGAACCAGGAGCTCTACCTGGGTCTCCTACATGGATGCCATAGCCCAAACACGTTGGCCATCTTTTTCATTGCTACTGTTTCTTATGTCATTTTTTTCTTATCAATATTGCTATTCATTTTTATTTTCTGAAAGAACCAACTCTATTTGGCTGAGTCTCTCTAGTTTCTATTTTAACAACTTCATTGAAACATGTATTTCCTTCTATTCCTTTAGATTTTTACTCTTTTTTTTAAGATTTTACTTGAGAGGTAGAGTTACAGGGAGAGGGAGAGACAAAGGTCTTCCATCCGCTGATTCACTCCCCAAGTAGCCACAACAGCTGGCGCTGAGCCAATACGAAGCCAAGAGCCAGGAGCTTCTTCCAGGTCTCGAATGCAAGTTCAGGGTACCACGTGCTTGGGCCGTCTACTGCTTTCCCAGGCCATAGCAGAGAGCTGGATCAGAAGAGAATCTTTTCCTCTTTTTTCCACTGCTTTTCCCAGGTCACTAGCACCCGTATGGGATGTTGGTGCCGCAGGCAGAGGATGGTGAACCTACTGTGCCACAGTACTGGCCCCCTTTTCTCTTTCTTAAATTGAAGCATTTCATATTACTTAATATCAGGAAACATATCATGTCTAGGTGCCCCACTGTTAACTGATATTAATTTAGTTAGTGATAACTACTGTTTTGTTTACCTTAAGATTTATTTATTTGAAAGGCAGACAAAGATCTTCCACTCCTCAGATGGCCACAACATACAGGGTTAGGCCAGGCCAAATCCAGAAGTCCAGAACTCCATCCTGGTCTCTCACATGGATGGCAGGGGCAGAAGTACTTGAGCCATCTTCTGCACAATAGCAGGAGCTAGATTGGAAATGGAGCAGCCAGGACTCACAGGCTCCAATGGGATGCCTGTGACGTAGACTGTGGCTTAACCCACTGCAGCACAGTGCCAGCCCCATTTAGCTGCTATTTCTTAACCATTGTTTTGTTGTTGTTTTCAATGTGGTTTTCATACCATTTCAGGATTTTTATTAAGTGTAAAATGCTATAAATTAATATTTTAAGAAAAATCAAGTAAAATCCTTTACAATATTATACAACTTAAAGTCCGGCTATTGTTATTTTTCTTTTTTTAATTTTATTTTTTAGATTTTAGGATGTGACAGTTTTTAACATTTTACCACATTTATTTCATATGTAAATATTATGTACATACACATATATCCTATTTTGGCAAAGGTTTTTTTTTCCTAAGATTGATTTATTTGAAAGTCATTGTTGAAGCCAGTACTGTGGTGTAGCAGGTAAAACCGCTGTCTGCAATGCTGGCATACCATATGAGCGCCGGTTCCGATCCAGCTCTCCATTATGGCCTGGGAAAGCAGTAGAAGATGGCCCAGGTCCTTGGGCCCCTGCACCCACATGGGAGACCCAAAAGAAGCTCCTGGTTTCAAATTGGCATAGCTCTGGCTGCTGCAGCTCTTTGGGGAGTGAAACATCATATGGGAGATAACTGCCTCTGCCTCTCTCTAACTCTTGACTTTAAAATAAATCTTAAAAAAAAGGAAGTCACTGTTACAGAAGAGAGGTCTTCCATCTGCTGTTCACTCTCCAAGTGGCTTCAACAGCCAGGGCTGAGCCAGACTTAAGCTAGGAGCTTCATCCGGGTGGCAGCAACCCAAGCATTTGGGCCGTCCTCGACTGCTTTTCCCAGGTCACTAGCAGGTAGCTGGATGGAAAGTGGAGCAGCCAGGACACAAATCGGTGCCCATATGGTGGCTTTACCCGCCATGCCAAGATACCTGCCGCTATAATTCATAATTCTTAACCATTGTTAAAGGGACTTAATTTTATTCCCTTTGTCAATCTGTAGGTAATCTGCACAGTAATAGAGGTTGGGCAGCCCTAAGATGAAATCTGAAAATGTAAAATCTGTAAAATGCTATAAAATCTGGAACTTCTTGAACATCATGTTGGCACTCAAAGGTTTTGATTTTGGAGAATTTTGAATTTCAGATTATCTGATTAGGAATGCTGCTAGAGAACATGTATATGAGTATGTCAAAATGAAAAAAAAAAAAAATCTAATCTGAAACAATATAGTCCCAGTGTTTTGAGTAAAGGATACTCAATACCATACTTTGGTATTCTGTGAATATTGTGTAACTCAGTTTAGAACTGTCGATGATCAGTTGTTTTTACTGGGTGCTTGGTATATTATTTTGTAATATTTTTAATGCACATGGAGCTGATATTTTATAAAGAGGGGTAGATCCTTTCTTGTTTTTCCCCCCTTTATCTTTTGGTTTTTCTGATACTTGTTTTTCCCCCAATGTATTATAACTAATTACAGTCATAATTCTTTCTAATGCTCGAGTTATCCCAAATGTAACCAGAAGGAATCCCTTCAAACCTAGCTTTGCATCCATTTGACATATCTGCTTAACCCTGAGGACTTCCTGACTCTCTGGCACAAGATTTCCTGCTCTGCCTTAGAGTTAGCCACTTAATAATAGCACCATCTCTAAAAGGCTGCTGGAGTTTTCTAATTTGCTATTGTTTTCTGTCTTTAAATTTCAGCCTTTTTGTCATAATAAAGTTACACATTCCATTCTCCTATTTTATAACAACTTCCATTGTTAAAATAGTTTTGTTAAGGGCCAGTGGGAAGGTGAGAAGGAGTGCTCCTTTTTTTCCACTCATGGTTGATACTCACCTGTAGTCTTCTTAATAGTTAAAGATGAAGCGTTCCTTAGTTCCCCTTCATTAGGTACATATATGTTCTTTAAACAACTGGAGTATTAAAGTATTAAGATGCTTGGTGGAAATGGATACCTTTAGTTATGTACCTTCAAGATAATGCTAGCTGGGAGTGAAAATGAAACTTAAAGCATTCAGAGTCCCAAGATGATGGGACAGAACAAAACCCAAAACAACTTGGAATAGCTTATGAACACTATGTAAAATCTCAAGTTCCATGGGAGTAATTCCTTTTCAGAAATTATAAAGCTTGAATTGCTACACATTGCACAGTAAGAGGAAGTCACAAATTCTGGTTTCTGAATTATTTTGGTTCAGATAAGTTCAGCTGATTGGGATTTCTGACTCAGAAAAAAGTTATTCAGTAATATAAAATAAAAGGACAAGCATGAGACCCAGATCTATTGCCTTTAGTTTTATGTTGGCCATGGTTCTCAGAACAGGTGCTAAAAAGTGAGAGCGCCCAGCTCCATGACCTAGAATGTCCTAGGAGCTGCATGGAATAGAGTGAGGTACTTTTCATAGCTCTCCTGGCTCTACTTCAGAGTTCCATTGGGGATTACTGGACACAGAAAATTCTATCTGGAAATGAAAAGGCAACTCCTATTGCTGGATTATACTTTTAGGATAGATTTCTACTTCTGATTTAAAATGTAATGTTTCTGTTCAGTGATATCATGGAATTATTGGATTATTCATATGGATATTTTGAGTCACTACTCTAAAGAACAATCAGATTTTGTAGAAATCCTAAAAAAAAAGGGGGGGGGGGGGGCGGCGCCATGGCACACTAGGTTAATGCTCCACCTGTGGCGCCGGCATCCCATATGGGTGCTGGGTTCTAGTCCCCACTGCTCCTCTTCCAGTCCAGCTTTCTGCTGTGGCCTGGGATAGCAGTGGAGAATGGCCCAAGTGCTTGGGCCCCTGCACCCACATGGGAGACCAGGAGAAAGCTCCTGGCCTCTGGCTTCGGATCAGCACAACTCTGGCCGTTGCGGCCATCTGGAGAGTGAACCAACAGAAGGAAGACCTTTCTCTCTGCCTCTCTCTCACTGTCTGTAACTCTACCTGTCAAATTAAAAAAAAAAAAAAAACTAAAAAAACCTGAAAACTGAAAAAATAAACATCTAAGCCTCCATTCGGGGACTGTTGCACCAAAATAAACTTACCTTCTAATTCCACTTTTCCATGAACTTTTTGAAGTACCCTTGAGTGTTATTAGATGTGGAGGCTGAATGAGGCTACATAGTAACCATTATACTAATTGTATCTAATACAAATCATAACAGTCCAAAAGTATCAGGAAAATTTTATGGAAATGATTATTTTCCATCTTGTTTTGGTGATTTTTCTATTTTATTCTGTATAATTTTAGATAGTAAATGCTTTGTAATACTATGTTTATAGCTTACATTCTCAACAGCATTGTAAAGTATCACGTATGTACTTGTGCAATAAATATTTGCCAGCTGTTGGAGGTCCTCACCAAAGGCTTAGTGCCCCTTCTGGCACACATCACTGTGCAGTTGTCATCTTTGGCAGAGGGCTGAAGTTGAAAATCTTGGCTAGAGTTCTTTTGTTAAAACAAGGCAAGCCAGTGAAGTACTGAATTATTGAACATCTTTTTTTATTTGATAATTGAGATTCTGCCTTACCTAAATTTTAATCATTCATAGGGTATTTGGTTGCTTATCATAGGCCAAAGCTCTTAGCCTGTACATATTCCCAATAAATTATCATAAATGCTTGTCTCACCCTCATCTGTATCTCTAATCATGTTCATTGTCCACTGTTTTTCTGAATTCCTTTCATAAAGTGAATTTTTTCCTTAAAGAATGAAATTCATGTTTTTATCAGTCCTGTTTGAGGAGTTATCTCCACAAGAAAAAATGATTAATGAAGTAGTACTAATTTCATCCAATTCTGATAGAATAGCAGTGAACATTTGTTGGTAAAGATAATCTCTTTCTGTTCCTTTGGTAATTCTCTCCTTTTAGGAGGTAATTCATTATTTATAAAACTAAATGAATATTGTCTAAAACATCTTAATACTACATTTTAAGAACTATTTTTAAATAATAGTTTAATATGTGACCATCAAAAGTCTTGTTTTTAAGTAAAAAAATCATTTTATTGATAAACTTAAGAATATTTAAAATCTATAAAATGCATGTTATTACACAGGTATGGACCTAACACTGTAATCTTTAATTGAAAATGAAGTAGTAAGAATTATTTTAAAAAAGCAAAGGTTTCCCCTCCTAATTTGAAATATTGTAAACATACCAGTAAAACTTTCTCTAGGATAATCTGCCTATTAAACAAGAAAACGAAAAATCCCCTTCAGAAAATATGGATGCATTTGAAAAAGTGAGAACAAAATTAGAAACACAGCCACAAGAAGAATACGAGATCATCAACGCAGAGGTAAGATATACCATGTCTTTTTTTCTATCATTGATGTTACCTCTCGGAAACCTTGTGATTCGTAGACATAATCCTACATGAAAACAATACTGCTTTTGACCTTTCAGATATGCTACAAAATTTTATAGGCAGAGTATGATCCTCACATTTTAGGATAAAAGCTAAGGTGAATTTCCAAACATTATTAAATTTTGAGCTTTTGGAAGAATCAATTCTGCTTAAAAATTTTGTAATTATTTTAAGGAGAAGTTTAAATGAAACTTATTCACATATCTTTTTCATTTAAAATGTATTTTATTGCTGTATCTACTTTTTTTAAAAAAGGAAATTTACTTTTGAGTAATACCATGATAACTACATATATGGTTACCACAGTTATAAATGCTTAACTGAAATATTGTACATATTGAAAATTTTTCAATAACATTTAAAAAAGGAACCACAGATTATAAATGAAAATCATGTACATACCAGAATGGAAATAGTCCTAGGTTAAGAACCAGGAATTCTAGATTTAACTTATGCCACTATGTAGTAAAGAGTATGTCTTAAGCCAGCTGAAATCATTTGAGTCAGTTAATTGCTGTTAATATGGAGGAAGAGTGCTACTCACATGTTGGTACTTCATTCGTGCCATCTCAAACTGCCACTATCTATCATTGCAGAGGATAAGGGCCTGTGTATAAGATCAGACTAGACTGCATTGGTAGTAATGACAACAGGTTTTGAAGGAAAGAATCTCAGGAAGTTTTCAGGCGTATGAAAGCTTCAATCACCTCACCTGAATCATTTTGGATTTTCTTAGGGTCGCCACTTGGTCTAGTTCCTGAACTATGTCTGAAGACATGAGAACTGACATATTTCATGATACTTTGACTTTATTGCCGAGATTGTAAGCATATGGAAATGATTTCTTAGCAGTTATGTTGTAAGAAGGAGTCTGCTATATTTAACACATCTTCTTAGATATCAACAGATCTGCTTTATATGAGAGATCTCATTCTTCATCTTGGATAGTCAGACCTAAAATTAACCTAAAAGTTGAAATATTAAAGAAAACATTGTCTTCTCATTTTCAGGTTAAGCATGGTGGTTTTGTGTATTATCAGGAAGGTTGCTGCTTGGTTCGTTCCAAAGATGAAGAAGGTACAACACGATTTTGCTTTTAGCATGTTCTGATTTTTTTTAGGTTTCACTTTTTTGAAAAGGGAATTTTGTATTCCTCAGATATAAGGAATGTTCTGTAAGTGATTATTTCTCAATTATCTTTTTCTTTTAAGATTTGTTTTATTTATTTGAAAAGCAGAGTTACAGAAAGAGGTAGAGACAGAGTTCTCCATCTGTGGGTCACTCCCTACATGGCCTTAATGAAGACTGGGCCAGACCGAAGCCAGGATCAAGGAGCTTCTTCCTGTTCTCCCATGTGGGTGCTGGGACCCAAGCACCTGGCTCTGCTGCTCTCCCATGTGCATAAGCAGGGAGTTGGATTGGAAGTGAAGCAGCTGGGACTTGAACCAGTGCCCAAAAGGGATGCCAGAGCTGCAGGCTGTGGTTTTAACCCACTGCGCCACAGCACCTGCCCCTTAGTTATCTTTGTAAACAGCTTTTTAGAAATATTAAGTTTGTTTAATGTAAAGTTAACAACTATACTCATAAGCTTTGGGAGGGAGAATGGAGATAGGGTTGGGCATTTAGTAGTAGGCACTTTATAGATATTATTTGATGCTGTTTATACTCTGTTGCTTTCTAGGTTTTATGTAGTCTATAATAAACTGGACTGTATTGTTAATTGAATATTAGCTCATAGGTTGATGCATAGAATAATAATTAATAGTGGCCGGCGCCATGGCTTAACAGGCTAATCCTCCACCTAGCGGCGCCAGCACACCGGGTTCTAGTCCCGGTCGGGGCACTGGATTCTGTCCCGGTTGCCCCTCTTCCAGGCCAGCTCTCTGCTATGGCCCGGGAGTACAGTGGAGGATGGCCCAAGTGCTTGGGCCCTGCACCCCAGGGGAGACCAGGATAAGCACCTGGCTCCTGGCTTCGGATCAGAGCGGTGCGCCGGCCGCGGCAGCCATTGGAGGGTGAACCAACAGCAAAGGAAGACCTTTCTCTCTGTCTCTCTCTCACTGTCCACTCTGCCTGTCAAAAAAATAATAATTAATAGCATAGGATAATATTAAATGATGCCAGTTTATGCACAAATTGCCAAGTATTGAGGGAAGCCAGGAAATGGCATATACAAGGGAAATGCTAATTTAAAACAATGAGATACAGTTTAAAATATTTTTAAGTATAACTTGTGAAGTAATTTCTTTCTTTTCTTTATACAGCAGACAATGAGAATTATGAAGTTTTATTCAATTTGGAAGAACTTAAACTAGACCAGCCCTTCATTGATTGTATCAGAGTTGCTCCAGATGAGAAATACGTGGCTGCCAAGATAAGAACTGAGGATTCTGAAGCATCTACCTGTATAGTTGTGAAGCTTAGCGATCAGCCTGTACTGGAAGCTTCTTTCCCAAATGTGTCCAGTTTTGGTAAGCCCCCAACTAAAATGGTCTGTACGTTGAAAAGGCAGCAGTAGGAGATGCTCACATTTTGAAATCTTTTTTTTGTCCATGTGAGTGAGGGAGATGGTGAGTACCTGATTGATTTATCCATGTGAACTCCATATCTTTTTATTTGCTTCTTATGCTTATAATTCTTTAATTATATATATAGGGGCTGGCACTGTGGCATAGCGGGTAAAGCTGCCACCTCCAGTGCCGGCATCCCATATGGATGTCAGTTCAACTACCAGCTGCTCCTCTTCCAATCCAGCTCTCTGCTATGGCCTGAGGAAGCAGTAGATGGCCCAAGTCCTTGGGCCCCTGTACCCACGTAGGAGACCTAGACGAGGGTCCTGGCTCTTGGCTTCGGATTGGCACAGTTCTGGCCATTGCGGCCATCTGGGTAGTGACCCAGCGGCCTCTGTCTCTGTAATTCTGCCTTCAAATAAATAAATAAAACTTTAAAAAATGAACTTATGAGGTCACTTTCAAATGCACTAATTGCAGTGAGTTCTTTAAAAAAAAATAGTTATATATATATATAAATAGGTGATTTTTAAATGCTCATTTTTAAAGTTATCGGAGTCCAGTTATACAGTGTATTCAGATATATAATATATATACATATATATAGTATATTTTGAGATAATTCCTTTTTAAGATTTATTTATTTGAAAGGAAGTGTTATAGAGAGGCAGAGAAAGTGAGGTCTTCATCTGCTGGTTGACTCCCCAGATGGCTGCAGTGGACATAGTTGGGCCTATCTGAAGCCAGGAGCTTGTTCTGTCTCCCACGTGGGTGCAGGGGCCCAAGTAATTGGGCCATCCTCCACTGCCTTCCTAGGCACATTAGCAGGGAGCTGCACTGGAAGTGGAGCAGCCAGGACTTGAACCAATGCCCATATGGGATGCTGGCACTTTAGGCAGTGGCTTTACCCACCACACCACAGTTCTGGCCCCTTGAGAAAATTCTTTAAAATTATTTAGAATAAATTTTTCATATGAGAGGCATCTTAATAGTTTGGATTTTTTTTAATTCCATGTTGTCTCACCATGCTAATACTGGAAATTTGCCAAAAGTCACTATCCAAAAGTCCATGTCACTTGGAAC
The DNA here is from genome assembly GCF_033115175.1 of Lepus europaeus. Lineage (NCBI taxonomy): Eukaryota > Metazoa > Chordata > Mammalia > Lagomorpha > Leporidae > Lepus > Lepus europaeus. The sequence continues at coordinate 40,658,028 of NC_084839.1, read as the reverse complement.
ATGTTGAAGTAACTCATCAGTGGAAACCATGACATTTTTAATAATAAAACCAATTAACTATTAGCATTTGTCATTGAGTGGTACATACATATTTATCCATTCTCCCTCTTCATTTTGTGCCATCACTTTCCCCATCATTTAAGTGCTTTTAAGTTACACCTTACTGAATGGATTCTAACACCTACATTTTTACATTTTAACCTCTAAACTAAGAATGCTTATTATGCTCTACAATGATGACTTAACAGTCACTGCAGCCAGGTGGCAGTCATGTTGTAATTGTGGGCAAGCTTCCATTGACAGCTTTTGATGAAATCGAGAACCAGCACTAAGATGTGTTTGATAGGGGTAGGTGTTTGATGTAATAGTTAAGCCACAGATTGGGACACCCACATACCGTATCAGAGTGCCTGGTATGAGATCCAGATCTGCTACTGATTCTCGCTTCCTACTGATGCCAGCCATGGGAGACAGAAGGTTATTGCTAAGAAGCTTGGTCCCTACCACCCCATGAGAGACTTGAATTGAGTTTTTGGCTTCTTTGTTTGGCCTAGCCCATCCTTGATGGTCACAGGCATTTGGGGAGTAAACCAGTGGATGGGAGCTCTTCCTGTCTCTAATGTGTCTCAACTTGATTAAATAAATAAATCTAATATATTCACTTTGAGATGTCATCATCATATGGGTTGAAAGACAAAAAAAACCACCAGAATGAAAAAAGGGGTCCAGTATTTCTTTAAACTTCAAGTTACAATTTGTAGATTTAAAAAGAATTCATCTTCTGAAAGCAAATTGACTTTACCAACATCTTACCTAAATACCAAACGTTTCTATACTCTCGTATAGAAACTTGAATACCCTGAGACTGATAACTACTTGAAGTCTTCAAACTGAAGAATCAGTGTTTTATTCTCCAGAAAACTCTTTGACTTATATATGAGGATACTTCAAAATAGTTTGTGGAAAATGAAATTAAAAAATAAGTTGATTTTGGTGCAAAAATATTTTGAAGTCCATTCATACACATATGAATTAAATGTATGGGATAGTTGTATTTGGGTATTCATTGATAAACTTATACATCTCTGCACTTTGGCACTCAAAATTAGAATGTACTACATGCTTTTTCACTTCATCTGTATGTGGCTATGTATAATTCTTAAATTATTTTCTTTCAGAATGGGTCAAGGATGAAGAAGATGAAGATGTTTTATTCTACACCTTCCAGAGGAATCTTCGCTGTCATGATGTTTATCGAGCAACTTTTGGTGATAACAAACGTAATGAACGTTTTTACACAGAAAAAGACCCAAGGTACTAGAATAGTGCAGTTAAATCTTTTCCAGTTACTTGAAGCATTCTACATTGACTTAAAATATTGATTTTGGTTGTAATCACTTATTATAAGGCTAAGGGATGGTCATTTCTTTTGTTACTTGGTTCAAAAGTGGAGTCTGGTTATAATCAGACTCTAGAGTAAGCACTAATACATCCCTACATTGCATTGCCAAGTTGCAGACATTCTGTCTGGACTATAACATATGAGAAGAGTTGTTAGTTAAACACTTAGTGGGGTTGCCATATATAGCAATCATAAATCTCCCATAAGTCATAACTAACATGCCATGGTGTCAGTTGCCCAAAATTAACTATTCATTTCATGTAGATTATCTGACTTATAAATTGTTTTGAACTGTTTATTAGTCTTAAAATTTACTTTCCTAGTACTTTGGTAGTTCTTTAAATTTCCTCCAGCTCCTTGTAATTTCCAGGACTTATGCCTCACTATTTAACCAGGGTTGCGAGGAAGTGGTGGTAAATTTATCCCTTGTCTCTTAACCAAATGTACTAATTTTTCTTTTAAGATGGATTTTATTTATTTGAAAGAGCTACAGAGAGGCAGAGAGAGAGAGAGGTCTTCCATCCTCTGGTTCACTCCCCAATAGCCACAATGGCCAGAGCTGGGCCCATCCGCAGCCAGGAGCCTGGAGCTTTTTCTGGGTATCCCATGCAGGTGCAGTGGCCCAAGGATTTGGGCTATCTTCTGAGAAAGAGAGACAGGTCTCCCATCTGCTTGTTAATTCCCCAAATGACTGCAATGGCTGGAGCTGGGCCAATCCAAAGCCTGGAGCTTCTTCCAGGTCTCCATGTGGGTGCAGTTACACACTTTTCCAGGCGATAGCAGAGAGCTAGATCAGAAGCAGAGCAACCAGGACTCGAACTGGCACCGACATGGGTTGCTGGCACCATAGGCAGTGGCTTTACCCACTTTGCCACAGCACCAGCCCCAGACATACTTTCTGAAATGATTTATGGAAAAATAAATTTTGCCTTAATGTCAAGACCATGACACCTAATTCTGTAACGACTATCATTGGTATTTTGACAGAGAGTGCACTGACTCTATAGATTACTTTAGGTATACATACATCTTAATGACATTAATTCTCCAATCCATGAGCAAGAAATATCTTTGCTTTTTTTATCTGTATCCTTGATGGTTTCTTCCATCAGTGTTTTATAATTTTCATTGTAGAGATCTTTCAGTTCTTTTATTAAATTCAGAAATATTTGATTATTTCTCTTTTGTGGCAGTTGTGAATAGGATTTCTTTCTCTCTTTTTTTTTTTTTTTTTTTTTTTTTTTTGACAGGTAGAGTGGACAGTGAGAGAGAGACAGAGAGAAAGGTCTTCCTTTTGCCGTTGGTTCACCCTCCAATGGCCGCCGCGGTAGGCGCGCTGCAGCCGGCGCACCACGCTGTTCGATGGCAGGAGCCAGGTGCTTCTCCTGGTCTCCCATGGGGTGCAGGGCCCAAGCACCTGGGCCATCCTCCACTGCACTCCCCGGCCACTGCAGAGAGCTGGCCTGGAAGAGGGGCAACCGGGACAGGATCGGTGCCCCGACTGGGACTAGAACCCGGTGTGCCGGCGCCGCAAGGCGGAGGATTAGCCTAGTGAGCCGCGGCGCCGGCCCTGGATTTCTTTCTTGACATCTCTTTTTTTAGTGAGTTCATCATTAGTTATAAAAATATTTTTTGTTTATTTTGTAACCTACAACTTTATTGAATTGGTTTATCTGTTCTAACAGCTTTGGTGGAGTGTTTTGGTTTTTCCAAGTATAACGACATGTCATCTGCAAACAGATTTTTTTTAAATTCTCCTTTCCAATTTTGATGTTTTTTATTTCTTTCTCCTTCCTAATTGCTCTTGCAAATACTTCCAGTACTATATTAAATTAAGAGTGGTGAAAGTAGACATCTTTTCCTTGTTCCAGATCTAAGGAGAAATGCTTTGCCTCCTTCGGTATATTTGCTGTTGCTTTGTCATATATAATTGTTATAATTTTGAGGTATATTCCTTCTATACCTAATTTGTGGAGGATTTTTATCATGAAGGGATGTTGAATTTTGTATCAAATGGATTTTCCACATCTGTTGAGGTGACCATATGGTTTTTGTTCTTCATTCTGTTGATCTAATTGATGATATTTGTTGGTTTGCTGATGTTGAACCACCCTTGCATGTCTAGGATAAGTACCACTTGATCATGATGTCTGATGTTTTTGATGTGATTTTGATTTCATTTTGCTAGCATTTTGTTGAGAATTTTTGTGTGTATGTTGATTCAAGGAAGTAGATCTATATATTTTTGAAGGTTTTTATTTGAAAGTTAGTTACAGTGAGACAGAGAAGAGAGAGATCTTCTGTCCATTGGTTCACTCCCCACATGGCCACAAAGACCAGGGCTGGGCCAGGCCAGAGCCAGGATCTTCTTCCAGGTCTCCCACGTGGCTGCAGGGGCCCAAGCTCATGGGCCATCCTATGCTGCTTTTTTCCAGGCACATTAGCAGCGGGAGAGCTGAATTAGAAGTGGAGCAGCCAAAGCTTGAACTGGTGCCCATATGGAATGCTGCCACTACAGACTGCAGCTTAACTCAGTGGCCCCTATTGCTTTCTTTTCGTGTTGTTTTTGGTTTTGGTATAAGAGTGATGCTGGCCTCATAAAGAGTTTGGCAGAGTTCCATCCTGTTGAATATTTTGGAACAGTTTGAAAAGTATTGGAGGGGCTGGCGCTGTGGCTCTGCAGGTTAACGCCCTGGCCTGAAGCTCCAGCATCCCATATGGGCACTGGTTCAAGACCTGACTGCTCCATTTCCAATCCAGCTCTCTGCTATGGCCTGGGAAACCAGTAGAAGATGGCCCAAGTCCTTGGGCTCCTGCACCCATGTGGGAGACCCAGAAGAAGCTCCTGGCTCTTGGCTTCAGATTGGCACAGCTCCAGCCATTGCGGCCATCTGGGGAATGAACTATCAAATAGAAGACTTTCTCTCTCTCTCTCTGCCTCTCCTCTCTTTAACTCTGACTTTCAAATAAATAAATCTTTAAAAAAAAAGTTGGAGGTAGTTTATCTTTAAATTTTTTTGAAGATTTATTTATTTTTATTTGAGGCGGAGAGGGGGCAGATTTCTATCCGCTGGTTCACTCCCCAAGTGTCTGCAAAGCTGGAGCTGGGCTGATCCAAAGCCAGGAGCTTCTTCTGAATCTCCCACGTTAGTGCAGGGGCCCAAGGACTTGGACCATCTTCCACTGCTTTCCCAGACCGTAGCAGAGAGCTGGATCAGAAGTGAAGTAGCCAGAACTTAAAATGGCGCCCTTATAGGATGCCGGTGCTGCAGGCAATGGCTTTACCCACTACGCCACAGCACCGGCCCCCACTTCAAATGTTTTATAGAATTCAGTAGTAAAGCCATCAGGTCCTAAACTTTGCCTTGATGGAAAACTTTTATTACTGCTTTAATCTCATTGCTTGTTAGTGATATGTTTTTTGTATCTTCTTGATTTAGTTTTGGTAAGTTATATGTATCCAACAAAATTTATCCATTTCTTCAAAGTTTTCCAGTTTGTTTTCATAGTAGTTTCGTTTGTCTTTAAACAGATTTACTTTTATTTAGTTGAAAGGTAGATTTACAGAGAGAGAGAAAGAGATCGATCTTATATCTTCCGGCTCACTCCCCAAATGGCTGCAATGGCCAGGGCTTTCCCAGGCCAAAGCCAGGAGCCCAGAGATGCTTCTGGGTCTGCCACATGGATGCAGGAGCCCAAGCACTTCAGTAATCTGCTGCTTTCCCAGGCACATTAGCAAGGAGCTGGGTTGGAACTGTAGCTGCTAGATCTTGCCCATATAGGATGCCAGCCCATATAGAATGGCAGCTTAACCCATCCTGCCACAACTCCAGCCCTCACGGTAATTTCTTAGGATCCTTTGTATTTCAGTGGTGTTGGTTATGGTGACTCTCCTTTCATATCTAATTTTATTTGAGTTTTTCCTTTTTTTCTTGTTAGTCTGGCTAAAGATTTACCTCTTTTAATCATAGAAAAACAGCTTTTTGTTGATCTTTTGTTTTTGGTTTTATTTTTTAAGTTTCAATTTGATTTGTTTCTGCTCTGATCCTTATTATTTCTGCTTGTTAAATTGGGTTGGTTTGTTCTTATTTTCTTAAGTCTTTAAGATGCATTATTAGATTATTGAGACATTTCTCTTTTTACAGTTTTTTATTTAAAGTCTTTTTATCTAATATGAATATTGCTACAACTGCTTGTTTTGGTTTCCATTTTCTTGGTATATCTTTCTCTAGCCCTTCACTCTATATGCATCTTTATTTGTGAAATGAGTTTCTTGTAGGCAGCATGTAGTGGGGTCTTGTTTTTTTTTTTTTATCCATTCAGCCAACCTAAAGCTTTCAGCTGGAGAATTTAATCCATTTACATTTAAAGTCAGCATTGAAAATGAACTAACACCTGTCATTTTGTTGATTGGTTCCTGATTGTACCTGCTCTGGGCTTGAATTTGGTAGTCACGTGTTTTCATGAAGTTTACTCTTTTTTTTAAGGTTTATTTATTTGAAAGAGTAAAGGGTAGGATGGGGGGGGGGGGGGGGATCCTCTATCTGCTGGTTCACTCCATAGACGGCCGCAGCAGCTGGGCTGATCCAGGCTGAAGCCAGGAGATTTCTTCCAGGTCTCCCACATGGGTGGCAGCTGCCCAGATATTTGTGCTGTCTTCTGCCTTTCACAGGCCATTAGCAGGGGGTTGAATCATAAGTGGAATAGCTAGGACACAAACCAGCACCCATATGGGATGCTGGCATTGCAGGCAGTGGCTTTACCCACTATACCACAATGCTGACCCTAATGATATTTACTTCTAATGTAGAATTCTCTTCATTATTTCTTGTAATGCTGATCTGGTGGTTGTGAATCCTCTCAGTTTTTGCTTATCTGGAAAATTCTCTTTCACTTCTAAAGGAAAGCTTTTCTGGATATATTCTTGAAAGTTGTTGTTGGTTTTTTTTTTTTTTTTGAAGATTTATTCATTTATTTGAGAGGTAGAGTTAGGGAGAAACAGAAAAATCTTCCATCTGCTGGATCACTCCCCAAATGCCATAACGGCCGGATCTGGGCTGATCCAAAGCCGGGGGCTTCTTGTGGGTCTCCCACGCAGGTGCAAGGGCCCAAGGAGTTTGGCCATCTTCCAGTGCTTTCCCAGGCTATAGCAGAGAGCTGGATTGGAAGTAGAGTAGCCAAGACTTGAACTAGCGCCGGCCTCCAGTTTTTTTCTTTTAAGAGCTTGAATATGTCATCCCATGCTATTCTGGCCTGTAGGATTTCTGTTGAGAAGTCCTCTGTTAGTCTAATTAGTTTTCCTTTTTGTGTAATTTGATATTTTTCTCTCGTCCTTAACAAGGTTTGAACCATTGCCCATATGGGACCCTGGCATTGCAGGCAGCAGCTTAACCTATTACGTCACAATGCCAGCCCCTCTTCTTAATGAAGTTTGTAAAGCTAAATAGTTCAGCATACATTCCTACGGGCTGACTTCTAAGGGTACAGCTAAAAACTTGCCGTGGGACTCCAAATCCCATTAAGCTGGGTGGTAATAGTGCCATCCTAAGTGTTAAAGTGATCATATTATTGTTAAATTGATCATATGGATAGGAGGTCCTGCATTAAGGCCACGATTGAATGTTAAGTGGATCATATAAATAAGATCAAGTGTCTGGTAATAACAATAGATAAAATTTAAAAGGAGAGAATGTTCCAACATGGGAAGCAGTCCACACTCCGACTCAGAGAATAACTGCTTTCAATAGCACTCTGACCTCAGAATCAGCCCTTAAGGCTTCTGGTCTGGCTGAAAAGCCCATGAGAGCTTTCAGGCATGGAAAGCCAAGACACTGTGTACACAACTGACTCCTTTGCTCATTGTGGTTGGAGGGATGCAGTGTGGCTGCTCTTCTCAGATCCAAGCATTTACTCAGACCTCAGACTGGAGTTACAGTCAGTGGGGGACTGTGGAATTTTCCCTCACCTAAGGCTGCCAGTAGGGGGGCACACAGCAGCTTCTTCCTGCCTTTACTTGGGAACATAGTGTCTCCCAGATGGCAGCTGGCTATGCCGCACAGCCAGCCACAGCAGTGCATCCTCTCTCCTCACTGTCCCATGGCATCTCTGTTCTGTTCTCTCACTTCCCCACTGAAAATTTCTCCACCTCCTGGAAACAATCCTTCCTTGGCCAGCACCGCGGCTCAATAGGCTAATCCTCTGCCTTGCGGCGCCGGCACACCGGAGTTCTAGTTCCAGTCGGGGTGCCGGATTCTATCCTGGTTGCTCCTCTTCCAGTCCAGCTCTCTGCTGTGGCCCTGGGAGTGCAGTGGAGGATGGCCCAAGTCCTTGGGCCCTGCACCCGCATGTGAGACCAGGAAAGGAACCTGGCTCCTTGCTTCGGATCAGCACCGTGCGCCAGCCGCAGCAGCCATTGGGGGTGAACCAACGGCAAAGGAAGACCTTTCTGTCTGTCTCTCTCACTGTCCACTCTGCCTGTCAAAAAAAAAAAAAACATAGTCCTTCCTTTGTTTTTCAAGATCTTGTCACCTCATACATCATGTAAACAGTGTCATTTGGACAATATCTGAGTATGTTTTACAGGGCAAAAAAAAATTGAATTTAACCATAAAATGGTGATACATAACTTCGTTCCCAAAACAAGAAACCTAACATTTCATTTCATGAAGGTCTCAGGGCTGAAGAAGATCTTTAAGAAAATGGCAAAATCCCCAGTTTACAGTAAGAAATGAAAGTCTATAGAAGTTACATTATTTCATTATAACCCATAGAACTAACCTCCAAGTAAAGTTTGCCAAACTCACTTTGTAATTTCAGATTATCTGCTCTCCTTAGCCCAGTTTTAGGTAACTAATTTTGAAAGAGGTGTTTATAAATATGTTCAGAGGGAGCTCCCTCTCATCCCTACCTCCGCCAGCCAGATTCCTTCAGTTATTCAAGGCTAATGTTATTTTTTGACAGAGTAAGTAATGTTAAGGAAAAATGCCTGTTATTTTACCTTTAAAGATTGGTACATTGTGAGGCCGGTGCCGCGGCTCAATAGGCTAATCCTCCGCCTTGTGGCGCCAGCACACCGGGTTCTAGTCCCAGTCGGGGCGCCAGATTCTGTCCCAGTTGCTCCTCTTCCAGTCCAACTCTCTGCTGTGGCCCAGGAGTGCAGTGGAGGATGGCCCAAGTGCTTGGGCCCTGCACCCCATGGGAGACCAGGAGAAGCACCTGGCTCCTGGCTTCGGATCAGCGCGATGCGGATCAGCGGCCATTGGGGGGTGAACCAACAGAAAAGGAAGACCTTTCTCTCTGTCTCTCTCTCACTGTCCACTCTGCCTGTCCAAAAAGAAAGAAAAAAAAAAAAGATTGGTACATTGTGAATGTTAACTCTTGCATTTTCAGACATTTCCAGAGCCATTTAATTTATACATTCTAAGGAGAGCAGTAGAATGACGATTCTAAGGGGGGGAATATAGACAGAATTAAAAGGCCTCATTTTTAAGTCATTGAAGATTACCACGTACCCCCTCACCACCATATCCTCCTTTCTTTTTCCTGGCTCAAATGCTACTCAGTGTACCACTGACAGTGTAGGACTGTCAGCAAGACTAGGGACAGGGCTCAGTTGGGAAAGTACAGGAGACGACCTGGTGATGGAAGGCTCTGGTGATCCAAACCCTGAAGATCCCAATAAGGCAGGCTCAGAGTAACCTGGGACACAGTAAGCTGCACCAAACTTGACAATTTACAAAGTTCAAGTAAGAGGAATTTTAGAGGTACATATTTAACTTTTTTGAGCAATTAATTTGTTGAAGCCTATAGATAAAAATTTACTCAGAATTGTATGGCTGGTTAATAGCAAAATAGACACCTTCTAATTTTATACCCATTGCTCTTCATTTGTAGTAATACCTAATCCTTGTCTAAGAAATGGAGTTAGCCTGGAACCTTCTACTCTCTCTGGCAAATGGTTCTAGTATTGTTTATTTTATAGATTGGTTGACTTTGGACAAGTCATTTCTTGCTAAGTTTCTGTATATTTTAATACTTTATCCAGGATGCTTTAAGATTGGATAATGACATTCATATATTGAGTCTAAATGTCTTCCAGAATATATTTCAGGTCTCTTATACTTTTGGGCACACCTCTGTTAGAATTTATTTATACAGCTTAGAGTAAAATCATTGCAAATGATATCAAACTCATCACTTGCATATTCAAATTATACTGCAGAATAGGAAATTAAGAGTTTGCCACATGTGCAAGCATAAAATCTGCAACCAGTACAATTAATAAGAATCATTAGGGACAGGCACAGTGGTGCAGCAGGTTAACCCACCACTTGCAACACCCATGTCATACCGGAGTGCCAGTTTGAGTCCTGGATACTCCACTTCTGTCTGGCTTCCTGCTAATATATCCTGGGAGGCCTCAGATGATGGCTCAAATACTTGGGCCCTCACCACCCACATGGGAAATCCAGATTGAGTTCCTTGTTCCTAGCTTTGGCCCAGCTCAGGAAGTTGCAGGCATTTGGAAAATGAACCAGTGAATAGGAAATATTTATCAAATAAATAAAAATGTTTTAAGAATTTATTTTTGCGGCTGGCTTTGTAGCGGGGAAAGTCACTACGTGTGGCACCAGCATCCCATATGGTGCCAGTTCAACTCCTACCTGCTGCACTTCCAATCCAGCTCCTGCTATTGCACCTGGGAAAGCAGTAGAAAATGGCCCAAGTACTTGGGCCCCTGCGCCCACGTGGGAGACCTAAAAGAAGCTCCTGGCTCCTGGCTGCAGATCGGCCCTGGCCATTGTAGCAATTTGGGGAGTGAACCAGCAGGTGGAAAGTCTTCTCTGTCTCCCTCTGTCTCTCTCTCTAACTGTGCCTTTCAAATAAATAAATCTTTTAAAAGAAATTTATTTTCTGCCTGCATTATAAATTAATGTGTATACTGGACCACCTCTGAGATAATGGTCATTAACAAGGTAGCATGCTTTTGAAATTGCCTAGGATCTCATGTCTCTGTATCTCTCTTTCTCTCCAGCTATTTTGTTTTCCTATATCTTACAAAAGACAGTCGTTTCCTCACCATAAATATTATGAACAAGACCACTTCTGAAGTGTGGCTGATAGATGGCCTGAGCCCTTGGGACCCACCAGTACTTATCCAGAAGCGAATTCATGGGGTCCTTTACTATGTTGAACACAGAGATGATGAACTGTACATTCTCACTAATGTAGGAGAGCCTACAGAATTCAAGGTAATGCTGGATTCTCCTTCCCCTAATTGGACTGTTAAGAAGGGTTTGCACTAACGTTTCTTGCTCTAAGAGTCTGTTGTTTTGTAGGCTTTTGTTCAAGTGTAGAAATTGCTGCTCCCTTCCTGAGCATAACCAGTTCCATCTCTCTTCCCTTAGAGCTAATACCCCTACATATTTTAATCATGCCCAAAGGCTAGTAAGTGAAATATTATTCTGATTATATGTTATCCAAATCTAGTGACTTAAAAAAGCAGACTTATAAACTGGTGACTTTGTGAGTTGGCAGTTGACTGATCTCAGGCGGTTCTTCAGCTGGGCTTACTGATATATTCAGAGTCAGCTGGCCGTCGGTGCCCTCATATGTCAGCTAAACACGGGGCCCTACGGCCTCCGCACATGGGGGACTAGCTTGGGCTCGTTGACAAGGTGACAGTCATGCTTCATCCCTGATGCAGTTTTGCTTTCTTCAGCACTTCATAAAATTGGGATGACGAGTATAGTCTAGTTTTCATTGGTTTTGTCTCTAAATGCTGTAGCCGTCATGATTCATTACCTAAATCTCTAACTTTGTTTCACACAGCTAATGAGAACAGCAGCTGATGCCCCTGCTATTATGAATTGGGATTTATTCTTCACGATGAAGAGAAATACCAAAGTGGTAGACTTGGACATGTTTAAGGATCACTGTGTTCTTTTCCTGAAGCACAGCAACCTACTGTACGTTAACGTGATTGGTCTGGCTGATGATTCAGTTCGGTCTCTAAAGGTATATTTCATTTTCAAACAACAGTACTATGATCAAAATATATTTTCAGTTCAAAAGAACATCAGATTCTGAATAAGAGAAGTATACTTTTTCTTAACTGCTGTGCCAAGCACCCATCCCAGCATTACAGGTTTTCTTAAAATCCTTTTAAGGATTTAATTTAAATACAATTTAATATACTGGCGCTCTATTAGCTTTAGAAGGTTTATTTCGGAGTTACTTGGAGGACCTTGCTTTTAATGCAGTTTTACTGAAAATATTGTCCGACAGCCTGGAATTCAAAAGTTGAGTTAGGTGTTATATTTCTCATTGCTTGTCTCTGTTTATCAAATATTTCTAAAACTTTAGGGATAAATACAGATCATTTGGCAACTAGCTCCTAACTACTGGCTGCTGCTCGCCCGTTTCCCGTCCCCAGGAAGTATAATAGTTGCACCCATTGTGATTCTGCTGCTGTGTGCTGTGTCTGCAGCATCTTCTCTTTGCCAGTTTTCGTGCCGTTGAGGGGCGCTAAGAGGACTCAGTTTTGGTTTCTTTCAGTATGAGGGCGGCAGGGGTCTCCACAGCAGCATAGGGTGACGGTGGCATGTCTGCTTAGTAGGCTGGCTACTTGATAATGACCGTGATGCTAGAAATGATAATCTGCCATCACAAGTGAACTTGCTAAAATTGGTGAATAGCAACCTTATTGCCCAGCTTTTTTGTTGTTGTTGTTGCTGTTGTTGTTGTTTTGCTTTTTCTTAAGATTTCTTTGTTTGAAAGATAGAATTTAAGAGAAAGAAGGAGAGACAGAGATCTTCCAACACTAGTTCACTCCGCAAATGGCCACAACAGCCTTCCCAACCAGGCCGAAGCCAGGAACTCCATCCAGGTCTCCCACATGGGTGGCAGGGGCCCATTGGGTCATCCTGCACTGTTTTCCCAGGCATACCAGCAGGGAGCTGGATTGGAAGTGTAGGGCATCAAGGACACAAATTGGCACCCATATCAGACACCGTTGTCGCAGATGGTGGCCTAACCCACTGTGCCATGTCACCAGCCTCATTGCCCAGGTTTTTGTTGTTGTTTGAAATATTTATTTTTTGAAAGTCAGAGAAGGAGAGGCAGAGAATAAGAGAGATCTTCCACCTGCTGGTTCACTCCCCAATTAGCTGCAATGGCAAGAGCTGTGCCTGTCTGAAGCCAGGAGCGTCTTCTAGGTCTCCCACATGGGTGCAGGAGCCCAAGGACTTGGGCCATCTTCTACTGCTTTCCCAAGCCATAGCAGAGAGCTGGATCGCAAGTGGAGCAGCCAGGACTCAAACTAGTGCCCATTTGGGATGTTGGCATGCAGACAGCAGCTTTACCCACTACACCATAGTGCCTGCCCCCCTCATTGTCCAGTTTTAAGGCAGCATTTACTTGTGAGTTAACATAGCAGGCAACAAAGGGAAGAGGAAGGGCTTCATTTTGCTTGATTTGGAAGGAATTATTGAGGCAGTTGACCAGCAAGCAACACAGACCACTTGTACCTCCCGAACTCCAGCATTGTCAAAACACCTGTTAACAGTGCAGGCCAGTCAGCTCTGCTGCTGTTTTTGAACTTCTGTATGTAAAATATCATGTTGGAAATTACATAATAGAAAGATAATAGGACAGAATATCTGGCCATCAGGAGGATACAGTCAGTAAACCTAGTAAACTAGTATGCTGGTGTATTAGCAAGGAGGATCCAGTTTATCATGAAATTAGACTAGTGTTGTGATATTAGACTACTACGAGGTGGACTTAAATAAGTGGTGACCAAAACATTAAATGTGCTGTGGAGATCAAAGGAAGCAAGTTCAACAAAACTTTTGTAGAATAAGTTGAATTTGAATGTGAGATAAATCAGAGGATGAGTAGGATTTTGGCAGGTGGGGAAGGGTATGGTATACTAGAATGAGGAAACCATCAAACAGCTGTAAACTGGAGTTGAGAAAGAAGTCGGGGAGCTGCTAATAGTTCTGTGTTACTAAAACTACATTTCAAGGGGAGGAAGCTGTGATTTGACATTGTTGATGGGGAGATTTATGCACAAATTATGAAGAGAAACATTGGAAGTTGTTGAGCAGAAGTCTGAGATAGAGCTCTCTTCTTCCTGGGGTTATCAGGCAGCCACATTAGAGCAGACTGAAGTGGAAAGAGGTAAGGGGCGGGGACGTACATTCCAAGATTGTGATATTGGTATAAGTAACAAGTAATAAGGAAGTAAAACAAGTCAGGCTTCCCAGCTGCTACTTAAAATCAAATTACCAAATGTGGTGGCTAGTCTCAGACCATGTAGGTGTTCGAAAACACAACTGGCATTTAACTCCAGGGTTTTCTTATTGCTTCCCTCTGCTGGAGTCAGAGTATTACTTTTCACTTGCTAATTGATGCCAGATCCAGACATCTTCAGGTTGGAAACTGGCAGAACATCTATTCCTATTACAGTGTGTGAGTAGGGATGGGAAGGGATATAGAATTTAAGCTTTTTTTTTTTTTTTTAAGATTATTTTATTTTTTTGAGAAGTAGAGTTACAGACAGTGAAAGGACGAGACAGAGAGAAAGGTCTTCCATTCACTGGTTCCCTCCTCAAATGGCCACAATGACCAGAGCTGAGCCAATCCAGAGCCAGGAGCCAGGAGCTTCTTCTGGGTCTCCCACGTGGGTGCAGGGGCCCAAGCACTTGGGTCATCTTCCACTGCTTTCCCAGGCTATAGATGGATCAGAAGAGGAGCAGCCAGGACTAGAAACGGTGCCCATATGAAATGCTGGCCCCACAGGTGGATGATTAAGCTGCTGCACCACAGTGCCAGCCCCAGGATATAGGTTTTTTTTTGTTTTGTTTTGTTTTGTTTTTTTGTTTTTGTTTTTTAACAGGCAGAGTTAGACAGTGAGAGAGACAGAGAGAAAGGTCTTCCTTTGCCGTTGGTTCACCCCCCAAAATGGCCACCACAGCCGGCACGCTGAGCCAATCCGAAGTCAGGAGCCAGGTGCTTCCTCCTGGTCTTCCATGCGGGTGCAGGGCCCAAGCACTTGAGCCATCCCCCACTGCCTTCCCGGGCCACAGCAGAGAGCAGGACTGGAAGAGGAGCAACGGGGACAGAATCCGGCACCCCAACCGGGACTAGAACCCAGGGTACTGGCGCCACAGGCGGAGGATTAGCCTAGTGAGCTGCAGCGCCAGCCTAGTGTTTCTTTTCTTTTTTTTTTTTTTTTTTTTTTTTGACAGGCAGAGTGGACAGTGAGAGAGACAGAAAGGTCTTCCTTTTCCATTGGTTCACCCCCCAATGGCCACTATGGCTGGCGCGCTGCGGCCGGCGCACCATGCTGATCCGAAGGCAGGAGCCAGGTGCTTCTCCTGGTCTCCCATGGGGTGCAGGGCCCAAGCACTTGGGCCATCCTCCACTGCACTCCCGGGCCACAGCAGAGAGCTGGCCTGGAAGAGGGGCAACCGGGACTAGAACACGGTGTGCCGGTGCCACAAGGCGGAGGATTAGCCTATTGAGCCATGGCGCCGGCTAGAGTTTCTAATGGTTCATTTATTGCCACAAAATTTCATGTCAAGAAAATGAGAGATGTCGTGTGGATTTTACTGTAATGAGATTTGACTTCTAAGTAAATGTGACCTTTTATATTTATTATAAATATTCCTACTTCAAAAATTTGCATCACTTTCCGTTTTTATTTCCATTAGCACAAACATAATATCCTGATTTATTCCATATCTCTTGATTTCCTGACTCTTGGCCAAACTGTAGCACCTATCATCTATTGTTTTATGTACCAGGTGCTATTTAAAGAGAATTTTATAGATCCTGACCCTTTTTATGAACCTGAATAACACTGATTAATATCTGTAGATAATGTGATACACAAGAACCAAATTGTGTTGTAAAGTGTTTCTATATGTAACACTAAAATCTATATGTAACACTAAAATGTAGTCACTAAAAGGTCTATTTAGACTCAACTCAGTCTTGGCAATAGAAATGTAAAACCCTTCATATACCTGTTTCCTTTCTTCACCTGTCATCAGTATTTTCTGGAGGGCTGTTTCTCATTCCACAAAAAAGATGTTATATTGAATTTAATCAGATTGGGGATTTTTTTTTTTTTTATCTCTTTGTTCTCAGAAATTTTATTTGGAGAATTCTGCAGACCCAGGCTGATTTTCTTCCAGCATACTTTGTCTTCCTCCTTTCAGTGCAATTACGGTAGTATGCTGGTAGGTGCTAAAGCTGAACCTGTTTCAGCCAGGTATCTAAGGAGTGGCCAACCTATCATCTGGCCTGTCTCAGTCACAACCCAGTAACATATACATAAACATTGCAGGTTTATTGCAATATGAAATGCAGCTTAAGATATCCTTGAGATAGTTAATACTTATTTCCACCTCTACTGGGAAAGTTTGTAAAAGTCCATAGCCTTGGAACAGGTTTTATTTTGATGAAAGGTTTCACTTTGGTTTCATTAGTTTTAGCAAGACACCCAAGACTTTTTGATATATTGGAACCACTTAGTCTAACACCATGACAGTCTACTACATGGTCACATGGAAGCTGTCCTAAAGTCTCTCCAAAAAGCAGAAAACCTGTGCTTCTGGGGACTAAAGGACTTTGCAACCTCAGGCCCTCGCTCTGGTGCCTGTCCCAGCGTGTGTGGCAGTGCCGCTTTCTTCCCCTCTCTGATCTCAGTTTGCTCACTTGCAGTCATGCTACCAGATTCCTACAACTTTTATGTTTCCTCCTGTTGTAGCTTGCATTTAAATAGACAAACCATACTTTAAAACAGTCTTCAATTCGAGGAGACTGAATCAGGAATTCATCGAGACACATTGCAAATGTGTGTCTGTACACAGCCTTTGGACTGATTCAGGGAGATTTTCTCAGTGAGCATAAATTCTTGGGCTGTAGTTTTTGCATGTTAAATGGCGTACTGTTCGTGCATACATCCCCCATCTACACTTTTCCAGTGGTGACCACCATTGGTGTTGCTGTGCCAAGACTCTGATTTTCCTAGGAATTTGCTCTTTCTACAATTACTCAGGACAAGAACAGCAATTTTCTCTCAATGTTCTGACTCTGAGTACCATTTCTAACACTCTGTCAACCAAGTTCTTTAAAAGGTGTAAGAGGGATGTTAGTGGAAGACTTGAAGCTGGACCCTGCTGCTCTAAGAGAATAAACTTTGCCGGCGCCGCGGCTCACTAGGCTAATCTCCGCCTTGCGGTGCCGGCACACTGGGTTCTAGTCCCGGTCGGGGCACCGATCCTGTCCTGGTTGCCCCTCTTCCGGCCTGCTCTCTGCTGTGGCCAGGGAGTGCAGTGGAGGATGGCTCAAGTGCTTGGGCCCTGCACCCCATGGGAGACCAGGATAAGCCCCTGGCTCCTGCCATCGGATCAGCGCGGTGCGCCAGCCGTAGCGCGCTACCGTGGCGGCCATTGGAGGGTGAACCAACGGCAAAAGGAAGACCTTTCTCTCTGTTTCTCTCTCACTGTCCACTCTGCCTGTCAAAAATTAAAAAAAAAAAAAGAATAAACTTTGATTCCTGTCCTTTTTTCTAATAGCTGATTCTATATAATAATAGCTGATTCTCTCAGAGTAGATGTGCCAGGAAAGGTTTTGTTCTGCACAATGGTTAGCCTGGCAGCTAAAGTTAGACATGAATTTTAAATGCTTTATTGCTTCTGAGCCCCATTTGTAGCCCTGCAATAACAACTCTCATCACCATGGCTGTCCAGGCAGCAGGGTAAGGCCTGGTGAGTAAATTAAAAATACACCCACACTGCAACAGCTGGGGTTAGGCCAAAGCTAGGAGCCCAGAACTCCATCAGGGTTTCCTATGTGGGTGGCAGGGATCCAATTATTTGAGCTATCCTTTGCTACCTCCCAGAGTGTATGTACATTAGCAGGAAGCTGGATCAGAAGGGGGACAGCCAGGACTTGAACCAGGCAGTCTGATACAAGATGTAAGGGTCCTAAGCTCTGGTTTAACCTGCTGTACCATAAGGGCTGCCCTATTTGTGCTCTTATTAACATTTTACTACTTCATTTCCCAGGTATATACCCCAAAGTAGGCTTTTATGTTAAAGTGGTTTCATGTAAGTCTAGGACTACGATAAACCATTTCCTATACTTGTTCTTTATTGTATTGATAACTAATGTAGACTTTTATTTGTTTTTATTTGAAATTTATTTTGTGGTAAAGAAGAATTCTTAAATGAGGTAGCATGTGGTAACAGAAAGTAAACTAGGTGTGCCCATCAGCTATTTTTTGGAACAAATTCAGAAATTGATGAATGATATTTAGTGGCTAAAAAGTAAAAATAACTTCTTATTTCTTCAGCTCCCTCCTTGGGCCTGTGGATTCATCATGGATACAAATTCTGATCCAAAGAACTGCCCCTTTCAGCTTTGCTCTCCAATACGTCCCCCAAAATATTATACGTATAAGTTTGCAGAAGGCAAACTGTTTGAGGAAACTGGACATGAAGACCCCATCACAAAGACTAGTCGTGTTTTACGTCTAGAGGCCAAAAGCAAGGTATGTCTTTGTAACCTCCACTTTCACCTCTCACTTACTGAAAGCATACTGTTTGCCAGATACTGAACAGTTGCTGGGATTACTTTAGCACAGTTTCCCAAAGAAGAGCCCTGCTACCATAATAAACTCAAATGATTTTAGGCAATACATGGTTTGTTTTTTTTTTTTTTTACTTTAATATGCATGTATTTGTTCATGTACCTATTTATTACAAGAGGTAAGCATCTTTTTTTTTAATTTTTAAATTTATTTGAATGGCATAGAGACATAGACAAAGATCTTGCATCTGCTGGTTCACTTCTTAAATGCCTACAACAGCCAGGGCTGAGTCAAGTTTAAGCCAGGGTTTGGAGCCCTGAACTCCATCCACATCTCCCACATGGATGACAGGGACCCAAGTATATGAGCCATCACTGCCTCACCTCCCAGGATGTGTATTAGCAAGAAGTTGGAAACAGAAGCAAAACCAAGACTTGAGCCTGGACACTCCAATATGGAATGCAGGCAGCCTAAGCGGCATCTAGTCACTGTGCCAAATGCCTGCCCCCATGTATTTATTTTGACTTGGCTTACAAAATTTATACTAGCACATCAGGTCCTTGATTTCACAAGTTGCTTATGTTTGAGTTTTGATTGTTGGCTTAAAGAAAAGGTTAGAGTTGGTGTGCAGTAGTAAAAATTGTGAAGGTGGTGAGCAGCTGAGCAGAGTGAACGAGACTACACAGTCACTGCCCTCAGGGAGCGTGGAACTAGCAGAGGAGATGACAGATGCTGAAGAAGTCGTTACGAAGGCACTGACTGCAGCTAAGGTAGATGCTCGAGGCACAGCGAAAACATGGCGATGCGGCCTCACTGGGTCTGGAGAGGGCAGGAACGCGTCTGAGGAAGTGATGACTAAGCCAGGACCTCCAAGATGATCATGAGTAAGCCAAAAGGAAGCAGGGGATTTCATTTTATGGAGAGTGATTGAACTGGGGGAGAAAAGATATAATTCCAGAAGTATGAAGGAGAGGCTGGTGCTGTGGCGCAGTAGGTTAATCCTCCACCTGTGGTGCCCGCATCCCATATAGGTGCCTGTTTGAGTCCCGGCTGCTCCTCTTCCTATCCAGCTCTCTGCTGTGGCCTGGGAAGGAAGTAGAAGA
Source organism: Lepus europaeus (assembly GCF_033115175.1). Classification (NCBI taxonomy): domain Eukaryota; kingdom Metazoa; phylum Chordata; class Mammalia; order Lagomorpha; family Leporidae; genus Lepus; species Lepus europaeus. The sequence continues at coordinate 40,638,917 of NC_084839.1, read as the reverse complement.
TGGCCCAAGTGCTAGGGGCCCCTGCACCTATGTGGGAGACCTGGAAAGAAGCTCCTGGCTCCTGGCTTCAGATCAACTCAGCTCTGGCCGTTGCGGCCATTTGGGGAGTGAACCAGCAGATGGGAGAACTTTTTCTCTGTCTTTCCCTCTCACTGTCTGTAACTCTGCCCCTCAAATAAATAAATAAAATCTTTAAAAACGCAAAGAAGTATGAAGGAGACGATACTGGCCAGAATATAATGGTGACTGGCAGAGAAAGGAATAGAGTAAGATGAGAAGTAGAAAGGGAATAATGTACCATATTCCAGGTATACTCAATAAATAGAGGTTATAAATTTGTGTGACTATGAAACAAATTAATACATAAACTGTAGCCTTGTATTTAAGGAATTTTCAGACCTTAATATATATCAGATCATTTCGTTCTGCTAACAAAGAATGAACTACAATGTAGCCCTTTTTTCCTTTTAATTCGTTAAATATTCATATTACAAAAGCAGTGTATGCTTGTTAGAACAAATGCGGAAATACAGAATGGAGAGTTTCAATGGCTTTTCAGTCCCATTTACTGTAGCTCTTGGAAGTAATCGTCGTTGAGGCAGGCATTGTGGCACAGTGGGTTAAGCTTCCCCTCGCAACACAACATCCCATGTCGGAGTGCCAGTTCATCCTGGGAAGCAGCAGAAGGGGACTTAAGTGCTTGGAACCCTGCCACTCATGTGGGAGACCTGGATTGAATTCTGGGCTCCTGGCTTTAGCCTGGCCCAGTGCTGGCTGTTGTAAGCATTTGGGCAATGAACCTGTGGATGAAAGAAGTTTTCCTCTCTCTCTCACTCTATTGTCATTGTGCCTATCAAGTGGGTGAAAATGAAACATTTTTTTTAAAATCATTGTTTGGGCTGGCACTGTGGTGTAGTAGGCTAAGCCTCTGCCTGCAACGTCGGCATCCCATATGGGTGCCAGTTTGTGTCCCGGCTGCTCCTCTTCCAATCCAGCTCTCTGCTGTAGCCTGGAAGAGCAGTGGAAGATAGTCCAAGTGCTTGGTCCCCCATACCCATGTGGGAGACCCAGAAGAAGCTTCTGGGTTTGGATCAGCCCCTCCAGCCATTGCTGCCATTTGGAGAGTGAACCAGCAGATGGAAGACCTTTCTATTTCCCTCTCTCTCTAACTCTCCCTCTCAAATAAGTAAATAAAAATCTTTATTTAAAAAAAATCATTGTTAACCACTCTGTTATCACTTTCTAGATTTTTGTCAACAAAATATAAGAACAGAAAAATAGTACAATTTGGTTACATTATTTTCCTTATGTAAACTCATACTGTTTCATTAGTTTCTTTAATCTGAATGGAAACCAATTTCTGTATCCTTTTTTTCTGAAAGGAAGATCACAAGTAGTTCAGGTTAATTGAAATCTGTCCAGACAGTGCCTAGTTCTAATCAGCTGGGATTAATGCATTTAAGCAACATTGGGGGGTGATTATAGGACCTAAAGGTAATTTAAGTGTTAAAGCTTATAAGACTTAAACTACTTTTCAGTAAAGTTTAGGTAAAATGAAATAGGCCCCTGAATGGGATATAAGTAGATACCAGTAAAGTAGGAGATTTCAGATCCTAATGGTAGAGAACTAGGACCATAAAGGACAGAACTGAGCTGGTTAGGACGCCTTTGTCATCACTGCCAGCATTCCAGGATGAGAAATGCCGGTATCTAACCCTAGCCTTAGGAAGAATTCTGTACTCAGATTTTAACCTTGATGGGTATTTTGGCTTGACAGGAGAGAAAAAAATTACAGTACTAGTAGGGGGTGAAGAATTCGCTTTATTGTCATTAAAAGCTGCATTTTAATAAGATGTTTTCAAGCCGGTCTTGCTCCTTTTTTGATGAATACTGTAGGTTAGCAAGGTGGCTTAAAAGCAAAGACTACCGTGACTGCTTTATCTTAAACCACATTTATGCTCAGTATCAAGCAGAGAACCTAAGGGGGAACGTGTACCGCTTTGTATTTTAAATTGCAGAAAAGACTGTTTTCAGTGACTCTTCTTTACATGCATCATAATTCATTTCCAGGATGGAAAATTAGTGCCAATGACTGTTTTCCACAAAACGGACTCCGAGGATTTGCAGCAGAAACCTCTCTTGGTTCATGTGTATGGAGCTTATGGGATGGATTTGAAAATGAATTTCAGACCTGAGAGACGGGTTTTGGTGGATGACGGATGGATATTAGCCTACTGCCATGTTCGGTGAGTCAGCACGTTTTATCTGGCATGCGATTACTAGAGTATTGTGACAGATATCCCAAATACAGTATACTGGGGAGCAAAGACTATGTTCTCACTTGTATTGATGATTTATGTGTTCTTGAACCTGTGCTTATAGAACCTGATGCAGTAACAAATCAGTTGATCATAAAGGAGCAGGGTAGATTTTTAGGATTCTTCCAATAGTTATACCAGTCTCTGTATGTACTTAATTATGTTATTTCCATTTAATTCTCCTGAGTTCATGTGTTTTCTTAAATAGCCCGTTAAGCCAGATTCCATTTTATTTTACTTGCTTTCAAGACACAGTATGATTTTCTGTTTAAAATCCTTCTTCACCTGCCTGTCTCGAGAACAAAGTCTGACTTTCTTCGATGCGAGTACTCCCATGCCCCGGCTTATCTGCAGTGGAGTCTGCCACACGTCCTTGCTGATGGCAGACCCTGTCACCCCCGTGCCCTTGGACATGCTCTGTCTTCTCTGTATCTGATTTATCCCTCTTCTTGCCTTCTGGAAACTGTTCTACAGCGCAGCCTAGGTATCCTCTCTGTAAGCATGTTTGCTTCTGACTCATGGGCACCTATCCTTAACCTGACAGTGGAGAAGGTTCTTTGCTTTTCTTCTGTAATACATGAAGTACCTACCTTATTTTCTTTCCCCACAAAATTATGAACTTCTCCAAGGCAGGGAATGTTTGCTTGTTTTATTTCTTTTTTTTTTTTTTTTTAAGGTTTATGTATTTATTTATTTGAAAGAGTTACAGAGAGGCAGAGAGAGAGAGGTCTTCCATCCACTGGTTCACTCCCTAGAAGGCCGCAATGGCTGGATCTGAGCCCATCTGAAGCCAGGAGCCAGGAGCTTCCTCCGGGTCTCCCACACGAGTGCAGGGGCCCAAGCACTTGGGTCATCCTTCACTGGTTTCCCAGGCCATAGCAGAGAGCTGGATCCGAGTAGAGCAGCTGGGACTCAAACCAGTGGCCACATGGGATGCCGGCACTGCAGGCTGGTGGCTTTACCCCCTATGCCACAGCACCAGCCTCTGCTTGCTTTTATTTTTAAGGTCTACCCTTAGCACAATCCCTGATAGGGATTGTAGGCAGGTGCTTTGTTTAATCAAATTTTGAGTCTCTGTATCAGAGATTGGCAGTTTTTTCTCTTAAGGAACCAGACTGTAAACATTTCAGGTTTCGCAGGCCATAGGTAGTCTCTGTTGCGTATTTGTTGTTTTTTGTATAGTTTGCCAACCTGACCTACATCATTAACATTATTTTCCACTGAAACTTTTTTGCCCTTTAATTTCAGGGGTGGTGGTGAGCTAGGCCTCCAGTGGCATGCTGATGGCCGCCTAACTAAAAAACTCAATGGCCTGGCTGACTTAGAGGCTTGCATTAAGACGCTTCATAGCCAAGGCTTTTCTCAGCCAAGCCTAACAACCTTGACCGCTTTCAGTGCTGGAGGGGTGCTTGTGGGAGCATTGTGCAATTCTAATCCGGAGCTCCTCAGAGCTGTGACTTTGGAGGTAAGTACACTGTTCTCTACTGCCTTCAGAATGGGAGAAGTGTGAAGCAATGGGCTTCTCTAAGAAGAAAATGTCTTTCACAGTTTTACTGTGGCATAGGAGTATAACAAAGCTTTTAAGTTTTAAACACAGAATGGTAGCTTTACGAAAATTTCTTACATTATTTTAATTTTTACTTACCTTTACTTGAAAGGCTGAGAAAGAGAGATCTTCCATCCACCGGGTCACTCCCCAAATACTCAGAAAAGCTGGAGCTGAGCCTGACCAAAACCAGCAATCCCGAACTTCTAGGCTCCACATGGGTAGAGGGACCCAAGTACTGGGGCCATCACCTCCTGCCCCCCAGGGTGTGCACTGGCAGGAAGCTGAGCTAATGTCGCTCTGATACGGGATGTGGACACCCGCATCTGAACTGTGCTGAACACCCATCGCACCCCTTCTAAAATAATTTTAATCCAACTTTTTATTCTTTGAGCATGTCCCTTATTAATTTTTAAATATTTGCACTGTAATATGTGGCTGTTCCCACTGATGGGATTTTTTATTTGTAAGCACATTCAGAATTGGTGGAAAAGAGACGCCACGCCGCCTGCGTGACTCAGCAGTTCAGGAAGGCAGATAGGTCACGCCGTGACTCTGGAGTGCCCTGCGTCCTCTCACTTCTGCCCATCAACATTTCAGTCCTGGATTGAAGGACATTTTTTTTTTTAAAGATTTATTTGGGGCCAGCACCATAACACAGTAGGTTAATCCTCCGCCTGCGGCGCCAGCATCCCATATGGGCACCAGTTCTAGTCCCGGCTGCTTCTCTTCCAATCCAGCTCTCTGCTGTGGCCTGGGATAGCAGTAGAAGATGGCCCAAGTCCTTGGTCCCCTGCACCCACGTGGGAGACCAGGAAAAAGCTCCTGGCTCCTGGCTTTGGATCGGCGCAGCTCCGGCTATTGCAGCCATTTGGGGAGTGAACCAACGGAAGGAAGACTCTTCTCTCTGTCTCTCCCTCTCACTGTCTGTAACTCTACCTCTCAAATAAATAAATAAAAATATTTTTAAAAAAGATATATTTATTTGAAAGGCAGAGTTAAGGAGAAGGAGAGAGAGGGACAGAGAGAGAGAGATCTTCCGTCTGCCAGTTCACTCCCCAAATGGCGCAACAGCCAGAGCAGGGCTGATCCAAAGCCAGGAGCTTCTTCCAGGTCTCCCACATGGGTGCAGGGGCCCAAGGACTTGAGCCATCTTCTTCTGCCTTCCAAGGCACATTAGCAGGCAGCTGGATCAGAAGTGAAGCAGCTGGGACTTGAACAAGTGCCCATATGGGATGCCGACACTGCATGTGGTGACTTAACCTACTGCACCACAGTGCCAGACCCTGAGGGCTGCTTTTAAATAAATACTCCATCGTATTCATGGTCTTTTAGGTACAGTTTTCTTGTACTTGGATTGAAATATCCTGTTCTGAAAATGTTCTAGACTTTTTTGAAAATTATGAAGTATGATGAAGCAGCTGATAGCACTTCTGTCCTCCTGCTTCCTACTTAGACACTGGGAAGTGATGCCTGGGATGGCACAGAAATTATTTTTTTATTTTGAGGGTGAGAGTTAGTGCTTGTAAAGTAAGTTTTAACCCTAACTGGTAAATCTGTTTTTTAAAAATAGAAATACTTGGGATACAGGAAAAATCTTTGCACAAAGATAATAATGAAAGAATTATTACAGCAAAAAAATACAACTAATCTTGACTTCTAGGAAATAATGAAAAATATAACAATATGTTCAGAACTCGTGTTAGAGACCACACAGCCGGAAACATGGAAGTAGCCCAATGAATCTATCAGCACCACCCCTTCTGAGCACAGAAGACCTCACACTGCTACTAGTCCTGCTTTTAGAAACTGGACATATGGGGCTGGCGCTGTGGCAAAGCGGGTTAACGCCCTGGCCAGAAGCGCCAGCATCCCATATGGGCGCTGGTTCTAGTCCCGGCTGCTGCACTTCCAATCCAGCTCTCTGCTATGGCCTAGGATAGCAGTGGAGGATGGCCCAAGTCCTTGGGGGAAACCTGGAGGAAGCTCCTGGCTCCTGGCTCCGGATTGACGCAGTCCCAGCCGTTGCGGCCATTTGGGGATTGAACCCTCAGAAGGAAGAGCGCTCTCTCTCCCCTCTTCCTTCTCTCTCTCCTCTCACTTCTCTCTCTCTCCTCTCTCTCTCCAACTCTCTCAAGTGAAAAATAAATCTTTAAAAAAAAAGAAACTGGACATAGCTGTGGCACAGTCTCTACTTTGAATCACTAACTTGCCATTCAAAATTTGGAGCACACGTGTCTGACAAGCAGACCTTAGTCATGGAGCTGCTCCCAAGCTGCTGAGTAAAGAGAGATGGGGACTTGGTGACATCTACTATCTGAACTGAGAGGCAGGCTCTGTCCAATAGGTTGGGGGTTTTGCAAATGCAGAAAAGGAGCTTAGATGCAAGGCAGCCAAAAGGAATTACAGATGCTCACCATAATGCTAAGTGAATGGTAAAATGCAGGAAAGCTGAAAAGCATGTTCACAATTTTAGGCTTAATGAAAAATGCAGACCCTGCTCTACTAAATATTTCAGCACTGGTTATGAGTCAGTGGGTGGTTTTCTCTTCATTCACCTTGGTTATTCCCCAGATTTTATTCAGTTAGCATTTATTACCTTTGATGTAAAATGTGTAACTGGTGAGGAAGAGTTTACCCCTGTTATTAGGGCCTTTTCCCATATTTTAAATTTTTAATTTGGGTAAAAATAATACAGAATTTACCATCATTTTGAATCACATAGTTCACTGGTGTTGAGATCCATTCACGTTGCTGTGCCATCTCCAGACATGACTTTTATCTTGTAGAACTGAAACTCTGCCCATTAAACAACTCTGCTCTTCTTCCCAAGTCCCTGGAAGCCTCCCCGCTTTCTTGAATGTGACTGCTCTAGGTATCTCATATAAAAGGGATCGTTAGAATGTCTTTTGTGTGTAACTGCCTTCTTTCACTTGGATTATGTCTATGAGGCTCAGCCATACTTAGTATGTGTCAGACTGCCATTTCTTTTCAAGGCTAAATAATGTTCTATTGTACGTATACACTACATTTCATTATTTTTGCATCCACTGGTGGATATTTGAGTTGCTTCTACCTTTTAGCTATTGTGAACAGTGCTACTATAAACATCTGTGCAGATCTCTTCAAAGCCCTGTTTCCATTCTTGCTGCCATTTGGGGAGTGAACCAGCAGATGGAATATCTCCCTCTCCTTCTCTTTAACTCTGCCTTTCAAATAAATAAGTCTTTAAATATATTGATCAAAAGGTACCAAATTGGAAACAAAAATTGTAAAATTAGAAGACAAACCATTTCTTGTTACAAAGATGTCAGTTAAGGAATCTGAATACTTTAAAAGCCAATTATAAACCACAAGTCTGTGTTAACACTAAGTAGCTAGTCTGGCTCCTAAGACTCTGTATTGGGTACCTGAGCTGTGTTCTCTCATGTCAGTATGTATATGCATGAAGTATATTTCTGAAACTTCTTAGCTGAAGTATAAATTTCTTCGGAATTTTTTTTTTTTTTAGGCACCTTTCATGGATGTTCTCAACACCATGATGGACACTACACTTCCTCTGACATTAGAAGAATTAGAAGAATGGGGCAATCCTTCATCTGATGAAAAACATAAGAACTACATAAAACATTACTGTCCCTATCAAAATATTAAACCTCAGGTAGTGAAAGATGGTTATAATATGTTATCCTGGGGCCAGCACTGTGGCACAGAGGGTTAGCGCCCCAGCCTGCAGTGCTAACATCCCATGTGGGCGCTGATTCGAGTCCTGGCTGCTCCACTTCCAGTCCAGCTCCCTGCTCATGTGCCTGGGAAGGCAGTGGAAGATGGCCCAGGTCCTTGGGCCCCAGCACCCACATGGGAGACCTGGAGGGGGTTTCTGGCCTCAGATCGGTGCAGCTCCAGCTGTTGTGGCCATTTGGGGAGTGGGCCTGCAGATGGAAGACCCTTTCTCTCTGCTTCTACCTCTGCCTCTCTGTGGCTCTGCCTTTCAAATAGATAACTGAATCTTTAAACAAAAAAGTTGTCCTGAAGTGATGGAGAAGATACCCAATGAGAAGGATTCTAAACCTGGGTTGAGGGGAGAGCAGCAGAGCTGTAGAAGTGTTTCTGCTTACAGAGGCCAACATCCTCAGCCCCACCCCTGCTCATGCTTCATGTTTGTTTCAGCGTAATGCCTCAGGATATTAGTAAATTATGTCCCGTCGTGGTCTCTCTAGTCAAGAAAAGGCTATTTCAGGTAACAAGCACTCTAGTACTACAATTGCAGAGGCTCTCCTAAGAATATTAAATGAGAAAACACTTGTAGCACCTGGGAGGAAAACTGGAGGTAATTATTTTCCCCGATCTGTAAGAAACCATAAGGAGTAAACCCTACATCTGTTTTCTTCCAGCATTATCCTTCAATTCACATCACAGCTTATGAAAATGATGAGCGTGTACCTCTGAAAGGAATCGTAAACTACACCGAGAAGCTCAAGGAAGCTGTCGCAGAGCACGCCAAGGACACGGGTGAAGGTAGGCGACTGCCTGGGTGCAGGGAGCATGGCTAAGCGACTGGTACCCCAGCACGCTGCTTGGAGTAACACGGTTCATGCTCAGACCAACTCTTGGCCCTATTTAGGGCAAGTAATGTGATCCTATGTTGACTCCCCAGTGGGAGTACATACAATGCTAACCACCTCACCTTGTTTTCAAAGGACAATATTAAAACAGTAAGCAGGACAAAAATATAAATTTAATGATCATGTATAATGTTTAGATGCACTAATTTAGATCATAAATCAATCATTTAGCAATATTTACTAATCAGTTTTCCTAGGAATCTCTCAGACAGATCGAGGTTTTTTCCTTTAGGGCTTCAATGCCTCAACTAGCTGCTTCAGTTTCCTCTTGATCTTTCATTAGATAAGACCGCTTCCTTGTTGCCTTGGAACTGTATGTCAGGACATTCTGGGTTCAGCAGTGGCAGGAACCCAAATACAAGTCAGACAGTGTCCCTGTCCTCAGCCCCCGTCCTCACGTCATCCATTGCTGTGGCTGGTGTTTCCAATGACCAGACTCAGCTGCTGTACGGCTGACGGACTCCCTCCCCGGTCACAGCCTTGCCAGCGTGCTGCCACAGTCTGTTCACGTGGCTTCCTCAGCCACCAGCCACTGCCTCCGGCTTTCCGGGTCAGAAGTGGGTCTTCTGCTCCTGGGCGCCTCCCATCTCCTTGTCACTGCTGCTAATGGTGGTTTCTTTGCTAATCTTTGAACAGAGTATCCGAGAGGAGAGGGAAGAAATGGGTCCCAGTCTTTCCAAGACCTTCTAATTGTTTTATACCTTCACTTTTTCAGGCTATCAGGCCCCGAATATTATTTTAGATATTCAGCCTGGAGGCAATCATGTGATTGAGGATTCTCACAAAAAGGTATGTTACTGAGTTCCCCCAGCTGAGGTGTCCCAGGTAGAGCTGTGTTGTATTTACATTTTCACAGGGTTCTGTGGCCGAGACCCAGGAGGGAGGAGAGGGACCCTAAATCAGTCAAGAGAAAAGGCACTCTCTCATATTTGGTCATGAGCTCTCTGTTAAAGTGTGTGGCTGAATCTTAATTGTTAGAGCCTTTTCACGCTGTCCTAAATACAATACTCTTTTAAATTGCTGGCTTTGGGGTTAGGTGAATTTGGGAAGAAGAAAAACTTGAACACTGGAGTTTTACCACAAAACCATTCTAATTTTTTAAATGTTTCTTTTAGATTACAGCCCAAATTAAATTCCTGTATGAGGAACTTGGACTTGACAGCACCCGTGTTTTCGAGGATCTCAAGAAATACCTAAAATTCTGAAATGCCACATTCAGTTGGAGGTTGAAAACACACTGAAATATTTTATAGTCTTATTTCCACTTAGATTAGCAAAAGTGAGATTTTTTTTTTTCAGTTATTAAATAATTTTTAAAAACTTGCTTCTCCATCCAGATTTTGCTTAGTCTGGTCTCACTGGCTTATCCTGTGCTCTCCATTGATGCACATTGATGTCACTCAACCTAGGCAGGTTCACCCATGCTCCTCAGAAGCATGGAGAAGGAGGCGAGGAAAGGGTTGGGGACAGCCCACCCCTGGGCCTCCCTTCCAATTGGAGTGGCTTTGTTTTGTGCCTATTTTACTAGGATTTTCTTTGACGTTTACAAATCAATGTCGTGCCTTTGTGCCCGTGAGCATTTTTAGATACTGTGGCAGTGAGTCATTCTCCAGTTTCCATGACTGTATTTTAAGGAAGAAGGTTCACATTTAAAGTCAGTAGAGCTTTCAAATAATCTGAGGTCTTAAAGTGTTCTGTTCATCACGTATTGATGCTATCGATAAAGCTACAAGTTTCTACAATTAGTAATTTCCTTTGAAACATATTTATTATTCTTTGAAAAGATTTGGGAAGCTTTCCTAACGCAGAAGTACCTAATGGCCACTCCTAGTGCTGCCCTAGCCACACGCTGCTAATGCTTACAGTGCCGCGGGTGCCGGTGTCTCCGTCCTCTCGGTGCCTAACAGGAGCTGTACAGTATGTCTAGTGCGCTGGAGTAGCATGCTCGATTGGAGATGAAGCATCTGTCTCTGAAAGCTGTTTGGTGGTGCAGGAGGTTCTTCATTTTGTGTTCAAGGACGACTCCCTCTCCCCTCTCAAGAAAGATGCCTCTCGTATCAACCTGGCTGCCTTTGGAGGCAGAATTGGTACTTAATTTTATGCTCAGTCTTACAGGGAGTCCTGAAATCATTTCCTGTAGATTCAGCAGTGTTGATTCTCCAAAATTCAGAACCACAATAAAGACTCTGTCTATGCCATCCAGCTCTCTTGTGTACACCAAAACGTGGCTGTCATTCCTCACAAGACAAAACCAGCCCCTGCTAAGAAGCAGTTCATCGGCATGAAGTAGGCTTAAAGCTTGATACAACTTCAAAGCTGATGTGGGCTGGGTCTTCTGGACCTGTTTTTTAAAAAGAATGTTTACATAAATGTTTGATTTTAAGGAATTTTTTAAAATGCTTTTTTATCTCCCAAAACTTGCTTCAGTTTTATCCCTTAAAATACCAAACTGTAAGCATTAATTAGCAGATAAGAGTTTGTACATAAACTGATAGAAATGGCAAATTTTCAGGTTTTCAACTTGTCTCGGAGTCAGTGCAGTACGCACAGTACTCTTACATTGGAAAGCTACCATAGAGACCAAATTTGACTCCAATTTAGGAAGCCTAAAACAAGGGTTTTTGACTTGCCTAAATATAGTCACTCTTACACTGTATCGTAACTGCCAAATGACTGAGAGGAAAGCAGCTGCCATGGTAGTGAACTCAGAACTTCGGGTGGATTCGGACTTATCTGTTCTCTTTGTTAGATTATTTGTAGTTGCTATTATGCAAAGATCATGTAACTTCAGCAGATGTATATTTCTTGCATACCTAATGATGAAATGGAAAGTTAAAAAACACTGCCAAAATTGTACATTTTTCTGTTTTTTTCCATGAAAGGTGGTTTGGCTTATATAAAATATGCATAATTTAGTGTCATTTTTTTCTTGTTTTTTGTTAAATATCTCAAGGGTTGTCCCATTATTATCTCACCTCTATATATGTTACCTTAATAGCAGGATATACTCTCCTGAATGGTTGTACCATACTTCACCATTCCCTACATTTGCATTTCTAATGTTCTTATTTTTTTTATTCTTTCCCCATATTTTGAATTTATCGAGGATTGTCAGGCAATTACTACGTCAAAGAATATGGACACATGATGAATAATGCCAAATTATTCTTCATGAGAGCTGTTGCCAAATCAGTGGTAATGTTCATTGCATTGTACTCTTGCCAGCCATGTTTCCTGGGGTTGGGGAGGTTGTCGTTGCTGCTGTTATTGTTCTTTAGAGGTGGGTGCCTCATGTGTGGTCTTTAGTAAATATCTAATACATGTCTGAAAAAAATGTTTGTTCTGTTTACCAGGTACAAAAGTATTTATCTCTCATTGTCTGTAGCCTTAGATAATGCATGAAAAGCACATAGTTCAATGCCACTCAGAAGTGCCCAGTAAGTATTAGTTGTTATATTTGTCTACTTAATTTGTCACTTTCTAGAAGTATGTTGAAGTCTCCCTGTAATTGTGGGTTTGTTGATTTTGCATTTCTCAGAGTACTTGTTTTATATATTTTGAAGCTATTGTTAGGTTCATAAAGGATTACTGATTTTTAGTGAAATGTTCTTTTTTCAATTTTTGAAAATTGCCTTTGTCTCATATAATGCTTTTCATATTGAATTCTATTTTGTCTGCTATTAAATATTTCCAAGCCTGCATTTTGTAACTTTATTTTTTGACTGGGAATTGCATGCATACTGTATACAAGTCAATTCCAAGAAGAATATATACAATAAACAGATTTTCTCCAGTCATTTCCTAGCTTCCCACTTCTCTTCCCAGAGGCATGGCATTGCTATTTCTGTGTTTTCATTTTTATATATCATATTAAATAATCACCCTGTGCATATGCAGACACTTACATATATGAAAGTTTTCTATAGATGTTGGCATGTTTCCATTCTACACTTTTATTATTTAATCCATATGTATTATTTAATACATATTATTTAATACTAGGAAATGGTTTCATGTCAATACAGACACTCTCATAGTCTTTCTTTTTAAAAGCTGCATACTAATGCCAGAATTGATGAAACAGGTTTTCTATTGATAAATCATTTCTAGGGTCTTCTGCTGTGAAAAACTAACAGTGCTGCAGTGCAGGTGCTTTGCAAATTATCTGGGTCTAATTATCCTGGAATAGAACTGCTAGGTCACAAGGTATATGCATTTTTTTATTTAGATAGCTAGAGCTGGGTTACAGGCTTTCTTTGTGATACTGTTTGCTGGATATATTTTACTTTATGTCCAGATTTTGCCTTAAATTTAACCCATTTTTATTTGTGATAAAATGCCTCAGGATTATGTCTAAATGAATGATTATCTTACTTAAGATATATTTATTTGAGAGGAAGAGACAGAGAAAAACAAATCTCCCATCTGCTGGTTCAATCCCCACCTCATCATTCTTGTCGAGTATCAAGAAGCTCCATGGACCAGTCTTCTGGGAGTGTTTATTTGCATCCTACAGTGTTCTGTTATGAATGGTGTCTCTTTTATGGTCTTGACTTTTCTCAAAGGTAGTGAGAATGATCTTGCTCTTGTATTTTCATCTTCCTTGGTTGCTCCCCTTCAGTTGCCTGCCTGTCACAATTGTGAGCAGCCAAGCTGGTTTGTCTTGGGGATTCAGGCTTCTTTAGTGATGAGCTAGCTCAAGTCTTTCCCAATTCCATGGCCTCCTGGGTCTGAATAGAAACTTGCATTTCTGAGAACATTCCAGCTGAATCAGGGCACATCAGAATTAGGTCTTGTCTCTTTCTCTTTTTTTTTCTGCATTTGCACAAGTTTGACACTATTTGAGGCTTTGAAATTTCATTCCAGCTGGCCTTGGGTTGCTTGGTTTGTTTTATAAAGTTCCTATAGTGCTCTGACCTGTAGCTGTTAGAACTATTTTCTCCTGTGTATTAACTCCAGGTCTTATGCTTTTGTTTCTTGCAATAATAATTTTAGAAATAACATGAATTCTTATCTGTTAGTGGCATCAGACCTTTCTGGGGCTATTATGGATATATTTTATTAAAATGGAATTGTTTAGGACTTGTGATTGTGATTTAAATACTATTCCTTTGAAGCATCATTTTTAAAGACTTTTTCTATTAGATTAGCAATGTCATTGTTTTAATTTGCACTGACATTTTGCTGTGTTTGTTTATGATTTATTAGAAAGGGTTCCCAGTCATTCCCCAAGTGCTCAGGACAGCCAGGGCCAGGCTAGAGCTGGGAGCCAGGAACTCAATCCAGGTCTTCCATGTGTGTGGCAGAGACCCAACGTTTTGAGCCATCATTACTGCCTCTCAGGTGTGCATTAGCAGGAAGGCGGATGCAGGAGCCAGAGGTGAGACTCAAACCCAAGCACTTTGATGTGGGATATAGGTGGCCAAATGCCCACCCACTGGGTGCATTTTATCTAGGATTTCTCACATACTGGGTTCAGACTGGTCTGTAGGAACCTTTTGAATAAACATAAATGCTTGAACATTTTGTGCTTAGGGTATCCAGGAATTCTTGGTGGTACGGGCAGTAGGGATTACTTAGTAGATCGGGGTAGAAGGGCACTGTCAATTTCTTACTTAGCACACTCTGGGGATGGCAATGATTTCTCTTTGCCTTAATTGGATTTGGATTGTTTTCCAGTGAAATGATCACTAGTGAAGGGGATTAATCCTTGGTTCCATGAGAAGAGAAAATTAAGAAGATGGCAAAAGGTGTTCTTTTCCAGGACAGCGCCTCTAAGGATTATTCATGTCTTCCATTCTTCAGGTACCCAAGAGTAATCACCCTCCTGCCTGCCTCCTTGCTTTCTGAGTATAAAAGAGGTAGAGGGGCAGAGCGGGGCTTGCTGAAAGGCTTCCGAAAAATTTCCCTCCATCTCCATTCCAGTGAAGACTTGTATTCATTGTGGTCATTTTATGTACTAGTTCATGTTTACACAAAAACATGATTTGCAAACTCCTTACAAATTGAAAACCACAAGGAAATGAAGTCTTTGAAGGAGTTAGTTTTAGACACACTTAAGGCGAGGGTGTCATTGGCTCAGAAACCTGTTTCCTGATGCGCGTTTGGATTAGTGATACCTACGTGCAATATCAGAGTGCCTGGGTTCAAGTCCTGACTTTGCTCCTGATTCCTACCTCATGCTAAAGTGCCGGTGCCACGGCTCACTAGGCGAATCCTCCACATGCGGCGCTGGCAACCCGGATTCTATCCTGGTTGCTTGGGCCATGCACCCGCATGGGAGACCAGGAGGAAAGGAAGCACCTGGCTCCTGGTTTCAGATCGGCACAGGACGCTGGTCGTAGCAGCCATTTGTGGGGTGAACCAACAGAAGGAAGACCTTTCTCACTAACTCTGCCTGTCAAAAAAAATAAAGTGCATCTCGAGAGGCAGTGGTGGTAGCTCAAGTATTTGGGTTTCTGCCACACACATAGGAAACCCAAATGGAGTTCCCTGCTCCCAGCCCCATCCGTTGTGGGTGTTTGATGGGTAAACCAGCAGATGGGATATTTCTCTCTCTTCTTTCTCTTTCTCTCAGATAAAGAAACACGATTCTATAATGAACAAAATTTTCATTGATACTTACGTCAACATTCACGGTGTGGTAATCTGAACTTGTGGGTAACCAGGTGTGATTGCCTTCAGAGAAACCAGCATTTGAGCTGTTGTCCCACTGCATTGGTGACTTGGAGAGAAGGGTGTTCTGTCAGACAGAAAGCAGTCGTCTGCTTATTGGAAGAAATGCACTGTGGTCCTGATTTACATCCTAACTCTTTAGGTCCCTGTAGTTCTTAAATGATGCTTGTATTCATTACTTTTCATGATTAAAAGGCCTTAATATTCAATATATAACCCAGATTCATATTTTTAATTGGAAAATAGCTCAGAACATCCTGAGTTTGAATAGACTGTACCAGTGTGCTTGGAATCTGTGCTTTTCCATCCAAAATGTGCCATTAACAATCATGCTGCTCCAACCTGCTGTGGGATATGGTGATGGTGAGGCCATGAGCAGCTATCTACCAGTGAGCCTGCATTCTTTCCTAGTCACTTAACCAGAGAGTACTGCACATGGGTATGTACACCCAGATGGAAGCAGATGAAGAAAATTTCACCTTAACCAGATATGAGGGAAATCACAGTCCCCCACCCAGCAGCACAGCTGTGAGAACCACAGCCTCAAACACTCGGAAGTTGTGCATTGCAGTTGATAACATAAAAGCAGCTTTTGTGGTAGGGTCACACAGGATCTACCAGACCAAGTAAGAACTAAAGAAAACCTTCCTTGGCCAGCGCCGTGGTTTAACAGGCTAATCCTCCACCTTGCGGCGCCGGCACACCGGGTTCTAGTCCCAGTTGGGGCGCCGGATTCTATCCCGGTTGCCCCTCTTCCAGGCCAGCTCTCTGCTATGGCCCAGGAAGGCAGTGGAGGATGGCCCAAGTCCTTGGGCCCTGCACCCGCATGGGAGACCAGGAGAAGCACCTGGCTCCTGGCTTCGGATCAGCACGATGCGCCGGCCGCAGCGGCCATTGGAGGGTGAACCAATGGCAAAAAGGAAGACCTTTCTTTCTTTCTCACTATCCACTATGCCTATCAAAATAAATAATTAATTAAAAAAAAGAAAACCTTCCTCTCCATGTTTCAGGTAAAAGGCAATGAATAATACTCAAAATGAAACCACTGGTTCTCAAATTTTAGTGTGCCCATGAGTCAGCTGGAAAACATCTGGGGGTGGGGGGGGGAACCAGCAATTTAAATAAATTCCCCCAATCAGCAAGAAAACTGGGAATTCTTACTGTCTGGAAATAAGAAAAATAACCATGGTTTTCAACAACAGAAAATAGTAAATTCCCTGATTTAACAACAAAACAAGTCCTTGGTTTTATAGCTTTGGTGCATAGATAAGTTGCATTAAACTTACCACATCATAGCTTTCATTGAGATTTGTGGCTAAAATATTTCCCATCCCTATTTCTTCTCCATAGTAAGTTATGGGAGTTCCGGGAAGCGTAAAAAGCAGCATGTTCATGATGTTGACATACTGGTGCCCCAGACGAGAAGTCAGCCGCGTGATGTCTGGTCCACCAGTCTGAAAGGCAGATGTTTGTAAGAACACCTCTCTATCCACATTTCTCTGGAAACCTTACCCTATTTCACAGAAAGTTCACCAGCCAGAAGGGTAAATGGGGACTTGGGACTCTGGCATCTAGCAAGCCTGGATTCTTGCTATTTAATGCAAAACTGATTTACTGATAAACAGCAAAATGGTGATAACAATTTACTTCCCAATGATACTGCAAAAAATAAAATTTAGAAGGTACATATTCTTATTTTCTCACATTTGAATAAGAGAATACTAACAGGAAAAGAAAAAAAAAAATCCTTCCCTCAGGACAAGGAAACAAGATGAGAGAGATGGGTGGGAGAAAGATGGTGTATTCCTTTTTACGTTGTTTTGACTTACTTTGTAGAATTTAAGTACTTTCACACCTCTATTTTATCTAATTTCCTTCTTCCACAATTATGCTATCAGGTAATACCTGCACTTTACACATGATTACATAAGCCCTGAGAAACTGTACCATTTATTTAAGTTCCAACTTTCAAAGAAGAACCTGCCTTTGAATTTGTGTCTTAGAGCTAGAACTTGGAGGAGGCATCTGACTCAGTAGGTTAGGTTGCCACTAGGGACATCCACCTCCCATACTGGAGTGCCTAGTAGGTCCCAGCTACTCTGCACTTAGTTCCATTTTCCTACTGATATGCCTGGAAGGCAGCAGATGATGGCCCAAATACTTGGGTTTCTGCCACCTGTATGGGAGACCCAGATGAGTTCCTGGCTCCTAACCTATCCCTTCCTGTTTTTAGGAGTGAACCAGCAGATGGAAGATCTATGTCTCCACCTATCAGATAAATCCTAATCAGAACATTGCTACAACGTAGGAAAAGGGAGGCTGATTTCCTCACTTACATGTACTAAAATGGCTTTTTTTTTTTTTTTTTTTTTTGGACAGAGTGGACAGTGAGAGAGACAGAAAGGTCTTCCTTTACCGTTGGTTCACCCTCCAATGGCTGCCGCGGCCAGCGCACTGCAGCTGGCGTACCGCACTGATCCGAAGCCGGGAGCCAGGTGCTTCTCCTGGTCTCCCATAGGGGTGCAGGGCCCAAGCACTTGGGCCATCCTCCACTGTACTCCCAGACCACAGCAGAGAGCTGGACTGGAAGAGGAGCAACCGGGACAGAATCCAGCGCCCTTACCGGGACTAGAACCTGGTGTGCTGGCGCCGCAAGGCGGAGGATTAGCCTATTTAGCCGTGGCATCGGCCCTAAAATGGCTTTCGTATTTTTATAGATCATTATTTTTTGTTTTTACAACCAGAAACTTAGGTCAAATTTTGCCTCCACTCTTATTCTTCTCATTATCTTGAGTTCTTCTGAAAGAAATCTATGATTTCTCGAGTGTTCTGGCTATATGGCACTGTTTTCTTTTGTTCCTTCCTTTCCCTCTCTTTTCCAGTTAATTTATTTGAAAAGGAGAGATTGCCCATCTACTGTTTCACTACCCAGATGCTCCCAACAGCTGAGGACCCAGTCCAGATCACCCAGGTCAGCAGACTGTGTGCACCATGAGCGGCTGCCTCCTAGGGTACATGTGAGCAGGAAGAGGTGGGACTCAAACCCAGACACTCCAGTGTGGGCTGTAGGCACTGTAAGCAGTGAAAGTCTTACCTGCTGTGCCAGACACCCACCCTGTCTTTCAGAACTGAAATCAGGAAATAGTTCTGCAAGTAGTTTATAGTAGTTTACAGCCATGGACACAGATCGCTGTCTGTCACAGGCTCAGGTGCCAGTCACCTGTGATACTGGAGAATTTCAAAATTGAAAAACATGATAAAACCACAATTCCAGAATGGCAAGGAATCTCCATAAAAGCAATAAGAATGGTAAAACTTGTAAAAATTGCTTTTTATTCATAAAAACTATTGTAACTAAATGTATTCAAGAAAAACAATTGGCAGGCCAGTACTGTAGTGCAGTGGGTTAACGCCTTGGCCTGAAGCGCTGGTATTCCGTACAGGTGCTGGTTCTAGTCCCAATTGCTCCTCTTCTGATCCCGCTCTCTGCTGTGGCCTAGGAGAGCAGTAGAGGATGGCCCAAGTGTTTGGGCCCCTACACTGGTGTAGGAGAGCTGCAAGAAGCCCCTGGCTTCAGACTGGCTCAGCTCCAGCCATTGCAGCCATTTGGGATGTGAACCAGCAGATGGAAGACCTCTCTCTCTGTCTCTACTTCTGTCTGTAACTTTTTTTTTTTTTAAGATTTATTTATTTGAAACTCAGAATTACGTAAAAAGAGAGGTCTGCCATCCACTGGTTCATTCCCCATTTGGCTGCAATGGCCGGAGCTGCATCAGTCTGAAGCCAGGAGCTTCTTCCGGGTCTCCCACATGGGTGCAGGGGCCCAAGGACTTAAGCCATCTTCTACTGCTATCCCAGGGCATAGCAGAGAGCTGGATCGGAAGAGGAGCAGCTGGGACTCAAACAGGCCCCTGTAACTCTTTCAAATAAATAAATCTTTTTAAAGAAAAGGAAAAAAGGTCTCAGAACAGAAAGCTTTGTAGCACCTTAACTCACCCTAAATTCCTGCCCCTCCCCTCAGATCCAGGATCGCCTTCACAGCCAGCAGCCTCGCAACCACTGAACAGGCAGAAAGGATGTAGAGTTCACCTACAGCTCCGACCCTAGAGAACTGCCACAACTTGCCTTTCTCAGTGTTTTCTTTTTCAGAGTTAACTCTGTTTACCATTGCACCTGCCTGTGATGTTACCACTTGGGGCTAACTTGAGATAGAAATACCAAGGTGTTTGGAAATGAGAAGGGAACTAGATGTAGAAAAATTCTGACATCTCTGGGAATCGAGAAGATCAGCCAAGCACAGGCCTGTGCACGTGAGGAGGGTTGTGCAGATGCCCAGGAAAGACTGGGAAAGGCTCTACTCTCAGTCTGGCTAACCCTGAGCAGAAATTGAAGGCCACGGCAGAGCTGTAAACTGCCTGCCAGAGTTTTGAAAGCAACACAGTGGGGCTGGTGCCGTGGCATTGTGGGTAAAGCCACTGCAGTGGTGGCATCCCCTGTGGGCACCTGTTCGAGACCTGGCTGCTCTCCTTCCAATCCAGCTCTCTGGTATGGCCTGGGAAACCAGAGGAAGATGGCCCAAGTCCTTGGACCCCTGCACCCATGTGGGAGACCCAGAAGAAGCTCCTGGCTCCTGGCTTTGGATTGGCGCAGCTCTGGCCGTAACAGCCATTTGGGGAATGAAACAGTGGATGGAAGACCTCTCTGTCTCTCTCTCTCTCTCTCAATAAAAAAAAAAATCTTTAAAAAAAGAAAGAAAACCCCAAATAGAAATTTTGGAGATGCAAAGTACAATATATGAAAAATTCAGTAGAGGAGCTTGACAGACTTGAACTGGCAAAAATCAGAAAACTTGAAGATGGGTCAATTGAGAGAATATAGTCTGAAAACCAGAAAAGAAAAAAAATTTCAGACCTGTGTGACATCTTTTATACCAACACATCCATAATGGGGGTCTCAAAAGGAGAGAGGAAAAGGGACATAAATTACATTAGAAAAATAATGGCCAACAACTTTCCAAATTTAAACAGACAAGAATCTCAATGGATCCAAGTAGGAGAAAATAAAGACCTACACTCAACATACCAAACTCCAACAGCACAGAACCTTGGAGGCAGCAATACAGAGTTTGCGTAACATATAGGGGATTTTCAATAAGATTAGCAACTGACTTTCTTGAGAAATGATGGAGGCCAGAAGGCAGTGAAATAAAAACATTCAAATTAATTAAAAACCTCAACCAAGATTTTGATTTCAAGATCCACGATGAAAGAAAATGAAATACTACTCCACAGCTACTATAATTTTTTTAAATGAAACATGAGAAAATGGAGAAATTCAAACTCTTGTAAACTCATTAATGGGTGTGTAAAATGGGAAAGTCACTGCAGAAGACAGTTTGGAAGATCCTAAGAAAGGTCGACAGAAATTCTAGGGCTGGCATTTCCAAGTCCAGCAGCCCGTATCAGAGCGCCAGTTCTAACCTCAACTGCTCTGCTTTTGATCCAGCTTTCAGCTGATACTCCTGAGGGAGGTAGCAAAAGATGACCTAGGTACGTGGGTCCTGGCCACCCAAGCGGGAGACCAGGCTAGAGTTCCTGGCTCATCATTTCAGCGTGGCCCAGGCCTGGCTCTTACAACCAATTTAAGGAGTGAACCTACTGATAGATGATGTCCGTTTATTTCTAAACCTATCCCTCTCTCTGTCACTCCCTTCACATAAATCCAAAACAAAAAAGTAGTACTATGTGGTCAGAAACTCTAATCCTGGGTATATATCCGAAAAGAGGCTCAAAGAGACCCTTGTAAACCAGTGTTCATAGCAGCACTCTAATAATGAAAAGGAGGAAACAACCCAAATGCTCGTCAACAGGTGAATAGATAAAATGTTATACATACAGGGGGCTTCCAAAAGTTCATAGAAATATGTAATTTGAAAGAACTTTGTGGATTTCAAGATCTAATGCACCAAAAATGGTGGGGGAAGTTAAAAATGTTCTCACTTTTTAAAGTACCCTTAGAACTTCAGATATCTTACTGACGGGGTCCAATGTGTCCCCTTTACTAACCCATATCCAAAGATACAAAATTAGAAGGCAAAGAAACCTTGATGGGTTTGGAAGTGATAAGGTTGGCTTATTACCACAATTATATGAGGGTAATTCAAAAAGTCCTGATTCTAGCTTCCTGCCAGCGCAGAGCCTGGGAGGCAGCAGGTGATGGCGCAAGTAGTTTGGTCTTTGCCACCAATATGGATGACCCAGATTGAGTTCCTAGCACCCCGCTTCAGCCCAAACCTAGCCCAAGCCATTGCAAATGGGTGTCCTCACTCTCCTTCCTCCTCTCTCTCCCTCTGCCTCTTGGATACATTTTTTAAAGGAGTTTATTTTAGGGCTGGCATTGTGGCATAGTGAGTTAAGCTGCCGCCTGCAACACCATCCCACGTGGGAGCTGGTTCCGATCCCAGTCCAGTTCCCTCTTAATATGCCTGGGGAAAGGAGTGAAAGATGGTCCAAGAACTTGGGTCCCTGCCACCCAGGTGGGAGACCCAGAAGAAGCTCCTGGCTTCAGCCTGGCCCAGCCCCAGCCCTTGTGGCTATTTGGGTAGTGAACCATTAGATGGGAAAGATCTCTTTCTCTATATAACTTTCAAATAAACACTTGGGTCCCTGCAACCCACATGGTAGACCAGGAAGAAGCTTCTGGCTCCTGGCTTCAAATCAGCCTATTTGTGGCTGTTGGGGCTATTTGGGGAATGAACTATCAGATTGGAAGATCTCTCTAACTCTGCTTTAAAATAAATATATAAAAATAAAATCTCCAAATTCTCTTTGTGGGGCTGGAATTGTGGTGTAGCAGGTTAAGCTGCCACCTGCAATGCCAGCATTCCATATGAGCATCAGTTCAAGTCCTAGCTGCTCCACTTCCTATCTAGCTCCCTGATAATGTGCCTGGGAAAGCAGCGGAGGATGGCCCAAGTCTTGGGCCCCTGCACCCACATGGGAAAATCAGATGTGGCTCCTGGCTTCAGCCTGGCCCAGACCCAGTTGTTGCGACCATTTGGGGAGTGAACCAGTGGATGGACGATCTATCTGTCCCTCTGTGTAACTCTGCCTTTAAAATAAATGTTTTGTTTGTTTGTTTTATTTTTTGACAGGCAGAGTGGACAGTGAGAGACAGACAGAGAGAAAGGTCTTCCTTTGCCATTGGTTCACCCTCCAATGGCTGCCGCGGCTGGCGCGCTGTGGCCGGCGCACTGCGCTGATCCGAAGCCAGGAGCCAGGTGCTTCTCCTGGTCTCCCATGGGGTGCAGGGCCCAAGCACTTGGGCCATCCTCCACTGCACTCCCAGGCCACAACAGAGAGCTGGCCTGGAAGAGGGGCAACTGGGACAGAATCCGACGCCCCGACCGGGACTAGAACCAGCGGTGTCGGTGCCGCTAAGCAGAGGATTAGCCTATTGAGCCACGGCGCCGGCCCTCAAATCAATGTTTTAAAAAATTTTTTGTGAGGCCAGTGCTATGGCGCAGCAGGTTAACGCCCTGGCCTGAAGCGCCTGCATCCCATATGGGTGCCGGTTCGAGTCCCAGCTGCTCCACTTCCCATCCAGCTCTCTGCTATGGCCTGGGAAAGCAGTGCAAGATGGCCCAAGTCCTTGAGTCCCTGACCCATGTGGGAGACCTGGAAGAAGCTCCTGGCTCCTGGCTTCAGAACGGCGCAGCTCCAGCCGTTGTGGCCATCTGGGGAGTGAACCATTGGATGGAAGACATATTTCTCTTTCTCTCTCTCTCTCTCTCTCTCTCTGCCTCTCCTTCTCTCTGTGTAACTCTGACTTTCAAATAAATAAATAAATCTCATTAAAAAATTTTTGTACCACAATAAGCTTCTCAATATTTTCCCACAAACTTTAAACTATTTTTTTATTTACTTGAGAGACGAGTAGAAATGCAGCACAGGACACAGCGCCCATCTGCTGTACTTCCCAAATACCTGCAACGGCCAGGGCTGGGCCAGAGCCAGAGTTAGAAACCAGGAAGGGGGCCAGTGCTGTGGCGTAGTAGGTAAAGCTGCCCCCTGCAGTGCCGGCATCCCATATGGGCGCCAGTTCGGATGCCGGCTGCTCCACTTCCAATCCAGCTCTGCTATGGCCTGGGAAATCAGTGCAAGATGGCCCAAGTCCTTGAGTCCCTGACCCATGTGGGAGACCTGGAAGAAGCTCCTGGCTCCTGGCTTCAGATCGATGCGGCTCCAGCTGTTGTGGCCATCTGGGGAGTGAACCAATGGATGGAAGACCTCTCTCTCTGTGCCTCTGCCTCTCTGTAACTCTGCCTTTCAATAAATAAATAAATAAATATTTAATTAAAAAAAAGAAATAAAGCAGGAATGCAATCCAGATCTCCCATGTCAGTGGCAGGCAGCCAAATCCTTGAGCCATCACTGCTGCCTTCTAGGATCTGCATTGGCAGGAAGCTGGAGTCAGGAGCCGGAGCCAGGAATTGACCGTGGGCATCTTAACAGCTAGGCTCTAGGCTAATGCCCCCTCCACAAACTCTCTGAAGTCCTCCCATTACTGTATCTTCTGTTCTTCACTGAAGTTGCCAATCTTGCAAAATGTTAGGCCTTCTCAGTCAACAAGGAAGTCACATCTTCCTCACAGAGTCTGTGTGGCTTCAATGCCTTTTCCCCTGCACTCTTCCCAACAAGATGGTGTTCCGGCACTGTGCACCCACTCCACATTCCAAAGCCCTCTTTATTCCAGTTAGGATCATAGCTCTGAGGTGTGTGGAAAGAATGGCTTCCTATCCACCCCCCACACAGGCTAGTAGAGTTTTAAGCACAGATAAATATTCATTAAATATTCGTTCAACTGGATGGACAGTGTCTCCTTATGTCAAGGACCTGGCCAGGGCTGACCACTACGCAGCCACCAAATGAAGCAGAGTTCAGGACCGCAGAGAGGTAACTAGCCAACAATACAGCAGCACGATACATGCCGTGCTGGGCATGTAGACTCACCATCCAATTGGGCCATTTCCCTTCGGGCATGTTTTCCATCCAGGCTGTGATAACCTCATGCACGGTGTTCCCAGAAAGAGTGTCTAGAGTGGTGAAGTAATTGTTGAAAGGAAAATCGGCTTCTTGGATAAACGACAACCCGTAGTACCTCATGGTCCTGTCGATGCTCTCCGCATAGGCTTCTGTGCCCATGAACCTGGAAGAGGTGGCAGCGTTCAGCATCCTCCGGACCTGTCAGGACACTGGGAAAGCGCTCTAGCTCCTTACGCCTCACAGGATGTGGGAGGTCTACCTGCACACTGTTTACCACACAGGGCCAGGGCTTCTGAGAAAGCACATGGCCAAAAAATGTCACGCTGGGTCACCTGAACAACAACTCGGAGAAACCCAACGACTAATGTAACACAAGTAGTGTCTAACAGGAAATACATTTGATGGGGCAGGCATTCGGTGTAGCGGTTAAGACGCCACTTGGGATACCTGCATCCCAATCAGAGTGCCTGGTGTGAGTCCCAACTCCTCTGCTTCCAATCCAGCTTCTTCCTAATGCACACCCTGAGAAGCAGCAGGTGATGGCTTAAGTACTCAGATCCCTGCCACCCACATGGGAGACTCAGATTGAATGTCAGGATCCTGGCTTTGGCCAACCCAGCTCTGGCTGTTGTGAGCAATTGCAGTGTGAATCAGCAGATGGAAGATAACTGTCTTCCTTTCCCTTTCTCGCCCTATTTTTTTTTATACATTTATTTATTTGAAAGAGTTACACAGAGAGAGAAGGAGAGGCAAAGAGAGAGAGAGAGGTCTTCCATCTGCTGGTTCACTCCCCAGATGGCCGCAATGGCCAGAGCTGCACCGATCTGAAGCCAGGAGCCAGGAGCTTCTTCCAGGTTTCCTATGCAGGTGCAAGGGCCCAAGGACTTGGGCCATCTTCTACTGCTTTCCCAGGCCATAGCAGAGAGCTGGATCGGAAGAGGAGCAGCCAGGACTCAAACTGGCACCCATATGGGATGCCGGCACTGCAGTCGGTGGCTTTACCCACTATACCACAGTGCCAGCCCTTCTCTCTCCCTCTCTTTCAAAATTAATGTACACAATTAAATGTGCACAAAACTCATGTGAAATAATACTGTGATTACTAACATTTTACAAAAGAGGGAAGTAAAAATTAATAAAGTTAAACAACATGAACATCCCAGGCCCTGGCATAACAAAGCTGTAAAGAATTCTAACAGTGCAGATTTTGTAACTTGAGAGGCTGGCATTGGTATAGCAGGTAAAGCTGCCTCCTGCAGGGCTGGCATCCCATATGGACACTAGTTCAAGTCCTAGCTGCTCCACTTCCGATCCAGCTCCCCGCTAATGTACCTAGGAAAGCAATGAAAGGTCGCCCAAGTGCTTGGGCCCCTACACCCACATGGGAGACCCAGATGAAGCTCCAGGCTCCTAGAGGAGCCATGTGGGGAATGAACCAGTGAATGGAAGATATCTCTCTCTCTCTCTTTCCCCACCACCCTCTGTGTCTGTCTCTTTCTCCCTCTCTTTTCTGTCTGTAATGTGCCTTTCAAATAAATAAAATAAATAAGCCATAACTTGAATCCCTGAGTATGTCTGGTTTTAAGGGATAAACTGCAGCTCAGACCCCATGCATGTGAGAGAAGCGCATCCGGTGGTTACCTGTATCTGCCGGGCTCCCTGCTGTACTGGTCCATGGTCTGCCGGAAGCTGCGGACAAGGTCGTGCATCCCCTCCTGTGTGGTGGTGAAGTCATGGTACAGCTCTGAGTAGCGTGTGACCGTGTCCTTGAAAAACCAGGACAGCATGGTTACCATCGTCTCCTGTGTCCCCTACCCCCACCTGGCTCTGTGTGAATACAGATAGTCTCCTCAAAGGGGTTCAGCAGAGCAATACATACACTCAAAGAGGATCCTAGGACCTTCATCGCTCCAAGGGTTTATAGATAGAGAAAATGTAACTGTTAGTACTTTAATTAGTGCTTAAATTATTAACCTTATAAATCTAATAAACATACATTGCTAACCATCACATACCTATTTTAGCAAGCTAAATTTTACGAAACATCCAAACACTGATTACAAATGCATTTAACACAGTCCTCCTAAACATTTCATTGTCTAAAAGCTTCAGACTCTTCAAGGCAAACAAATTATCTTAAGGATTATAAAACTGGTTATTAGCCTATCATGCATTTAAATTTTTCTCTAAACCATCCCTAACCTTTAATCTTGTTGTTACACTTTCTCTCAGGATGTCAGTAGTTTTTCCTGATACTCATTTCTATGTCCTTCTAAGATTACGATAGTTTCCTTGCATCAAAAGCGAAACATAGCACTCACAGAAGCCACCGTGAGAGGTCCTGGACTGGCTGGACAGTGAGACCTGAGCTATCCATTCAGGAGGCTCCCTTCGTGTCTGAGAACTTCCCTTGCTAGATAAAGTGAGCATTTTTGTTGGAATCTGGGTCTGTTCCTGAAGTTACGTGTTCTTTAAGTTATTCTTGGGTAGCACACAAAACCCATCATTCTGATCATTTGTCATGACTCCAAACATATGCCTAAGTTATGGGAACTCCTTATGATCAGCAAGGCCATTTCAGCATTTCTCCAAGGAATAGATTTTCCAGAGTACTACATCTTTTTATTTTTCCTTTTTATTGGAAATTGTGCAAAAAAAATGCCATAATCCTAACATATGGTTTGTGACATGCTCTGATGATTGACTTGTACATATCAGCTTCTCTTTAGTTAACTGATTCATTTTAATGAAGTTGTAAGTACCCATAAGTCTACTCCAGACAAAACCTAGAAGCTGGGGCTGGTGCTGGTGCTGTGGTGTAGTAGGCTAAGCCTCCATCCCATGGGTGCCAGCTCATGTCCCAGCTGCTCCTCTTCTAATCCAGCTCTCTGCTTATGACCTGGGAAAGCAGCAGAAGATGGCCCAAGTACTTGGGCCTCTGCACCCACATGGGAGACCTGGAAGAAGCTCCTGGCTCCTGCTTTGTTGGATTGTCCCAGTTTTAGCCGTTGTTGCCATTTGGGGAGTGAACCAGTGGATGGAAGATCTGTGTCTTCCTCTCTCTCTGTAACTCTGGCTTTCAAATAAGTAAATAAATCTTTTAAAAAGAAAAAGAGAAACTAGCTATACTGATTTCATTTGAACTTGTAACTTTAGTTAAAAGGATTTCACATTATATATATTTATATACATACATACATACATACATATATATATATATATTTTTTTTTTTTGACAGGCAGAGTGGACAGTGAGAGAGAGAGAGAGAGACAGAGAGAAAGGTCTTCCTTTGCTGTTGGTTTACCCTCCAATGGCCGCCGCGGCCGGGGCGCTGCGGCTGGCACACCACGATGATCCGAAGCCAGGAGCCAGGTGCTTCTCCTGGTCTCCCATGGGGTGCAGGGCCCAAGCACCTGGGCCATCCTCCACTGCCTTCCAGGGCCATAGCAGAGAGCTGGCCTGGAAGAGGGGCAACCGGGACAGAATCCGGCGCCCCAACCAGGACTAGAACCCGGTGTGCCGGTGCCACAAGGCAGAGGATTAGTCTAGTGAGCCGCGGCGCCAGCCACTAAATTATATATAATAATGTAAAATTTTCTTCACTAAGTGTTCCATTGCCAAGATTTACTCATAGGACTGTGCGTCACTGTAATCCACCTACTGTGACTAAAATGTAGGTACACGGGTAGGTACACGAATCCATCATTTTGCAATGCATTTTAGGACTACTGGCTACTTGCCCGGGGCATTGGCAATAGAGGGACTAGAGAATGGTGACCAACCAGAGGAATCGGGCGGACGGTGACTATCTCACAGCTGACCTGAGGCAGTGGTGGAATCACTGGTGTGGAAGCCCAAGAGCTCAGATTCTGTAGTGAGACAGGCTTCCTCTGGAACTCTGGAATCCCTGGTAAGGCAACCTCTCTTAGGATTTGCTCCATGGAGATCATGAAACGTCCCTCACAGGAGATTGCGTTAATGCCGTATCAAGTGAACAGCCTACAGCACACAATAGACGTTCAGCACCGGCAGGTCCCCTTCCCGCTAATGACGTGCACTTTCACAGCTAGAGAAGGAATGGGGAACTTAGCCTTCCTTGCTTGAGCTTGAGTGAGACGGCAAAACTCACAGTGTGGTCCTTATTTTGTGGTCCTTGGTAGATTCCCTACTGTCTTTGTCCCTAGAAAACCTTGTCACTGAGGGAGTCCTCAAGGAGTCCCTCACTCTGGGAAGAAACAATGCAAGGGAACACTGGGCACATTCAGGAGACTTCCCTGTTTCTAAAGAAAATGATTCAAAGTGCCTCCTCCAGCAGACATAACTTGTCTGGGTAAATGGTATCTCAGGGGCTGGCGCTTTGGTGTGGCTGATGAGGCTGCAGCCTGCTGTGCTGGCATCCCATATGGGCACCAGTTTGAGTCCTGGCTGCCCCGCTTCTGATCCAGTTCCCTGCTGATGCACCTGGGAAGGCAGTGGAGGATGGTCCAAGTCCTTTGGCCCCTGTACCCACGTGGGACACCCAAAAGAAGCTCCTGGCTCCTGGCTTCAGATTGGCCCAGCTCCAGCTGACAGAGCCATTTAGGGAATGAACCAGAGGATGGAGGATTGATTCATTCTCTCTCTCTCTCTCTCTCTCTTTCTCTCTCTTTCTCTCTCTCTCTCTCCCTCTTCCTTTCAAATAAAAAATAATAATCTTAAAAAATAAATAAATGGTATCTCAGCCTAGAAAAGAAAGCACTCTGCTGACATTTTCAGAAAAAGCAAAAAAATAAAAAACTTTTTAAATATTACCGGAACTTGTGATGCGTTTACTTGAATCTCATCTCTCAGATGCATTGCCTCTAGGAGAAATTTAACAGCATTGAAACTAAAGCCATCAACACCTTTGGTGAGCCAGAACTGCATTATTTCCTAAAAAGGAAGAAGCAACATGTTTGGTTACAATACCTACACATTACTATCATGTTTAAATAAAGATTTTGTATGCTAACAGCCTTGCATCAAACAGACATCTCTACATACAAAGAAAGTATAGTATCCACATAGCCTATTCTTATCTATTTAGGATGGATTCAACTCTTAGGTGACTATATTTAAGGACTTCCACACCTCTTTTGTAGTTAGATCCAGAATTACAATTACATTTGTAATTTTTTTTTTGACAGGCAGAGTGGACAGTGAGAGAGAGAGAGAGACAGAAAGAAAGGTCTTCCTTTGTTGTTGGTTCACCCTCCAATGGCCGCCGTGGCCGGCGCGCTGCGGCCGGCACACCACGCTGATCCGAAGGCAGGAGCCAGGTGCTTCTCCTGGTCTCCCATGGGATGCAGGGCCCAAGCACTTGGGCCATCCTCCACTGCCCTCCCGGGCCACAGCAGAGAGCTGGCATGGAAGAGGGGCAACCGGGACAGAATCCAGTGCCCGGACCGGAACTAGAACCTGGTGTGCCGGCGCCGCTAGGCAGAGGATTAGCCTATTGAGCTGCGGCGCCGGCCGTACATTTGTAATTAATACTGTGAGCATGTCTCCAAAGTTCATGGAGTCACTCCAAAATAAATATGAAACCATAATGAAAGATAGGACTTGGGAGAAACCTAGAAGGTATTTAATTTCCTTCATGCCTGGATGAAAAGTTAAATATTTCACTCTACCAGGAAGGTAAATGAGAGGTGACATGCTGAGGTGTTAAGGGATTTCCTATTAGGATAAGATGGAAAGAACACTGACTAAATGGAATCAACCATCAGCCAAGAAAATAAGAGGAATAGTTAAGATACAGTGGTAAAATTCAGAGGTAAGCACTGCATTGAATACAATCAGGTAATAGAAGATTAACTGTACATTATTCAAAGAAGGTACTAGTCTGCTGTCTTTAATTTCACAATTTGGGCCTCAAATAGTTAAACATGCAGATTCTCATGTATTTTATCGTCATCTTTGATGGTAGAATTTCTCCCACAGATGTGTGATGAGGACCTGAGTCATGTGTGAGTGCTGCTGGCTGCTCTCTACCCCTGCCCCTCTCTCAGACATCCCTGGCGGAGAGAAGGTAGTCACGGAGCACTTGCTAAGGAGAGAGCATGGTCTGAGCCTGCCTGGCTCCCAGGCATTTTTAATGCTGAATCCAAAGACTGGGGAGATGAAGACTGGTCTAGAGACATGATTAAATACATTTTCTGGGCATGGACCAGAAAGCAAAGGGCCTCCAGGAAAGAGCTCAAATAGAGGGAAGTAGAAGTGAAACATCAGTGGGAATGGATAGGAGAAGGAACAGAGGTGTTAGAATGGGATTTCCTTTCTAGCTAAGTAGTCCAGGGTTTAGAGTCAGCTCAATCGTCACGCAACCTGGGAAGCCACACCAGCTCCCAGCTCAGAAGGGCCCTAAGCTTGGCTTCACTGTCTTGAAATTCTTCACTTTTCCTGGGGCCTCACAAATTATGTAGCTGGTCATTTACAGGTACCATGTGCAAAAACAATGCAGGGTGAGGGGATGCAAGGATGGGTGCGGCAAGAGGACTGGAGGGCTTGTTTAAACCGAGCACAGAACACTTCAGCAGGGAGGAAGAAATGAGGGAGAGAGCCTTGAGAAGTCCCTTTGGAGCAACATCCTAGGCAGAGAGAACAGCACTGGAGACAGAGCTGAGCTCCTCAAGCAATTAAGAGGAGAGACTGTGGCTATGGGGGCCTAAGCAACAGAAGGAGGTAAGATTGTGCTGCTCACGCCCAGCGTTGTAGCAGACGGGGAAGACCTGGGGATGGGAGTGGGAACGTGAAGTGAAGATGAGAAATCCCTGGAGGATTTTAAGCAGAAAGGACTGTGGGCCGGAGCCGTGGCTTAACAGGCTAATCCTCCACCTTGCGGCACCGGCACACCGGGTTCTAGTCCCGGTTGGGGTGCCGGATTCTATCCCAGTTGCTCCTCTTCCAGGCCAGCTCTCTGCTATGGCCCGGGAAGGCAGTGGAGGATGGCCCAAGTGCTTGGGCCCTGCACCTGCATGGGAGACGGGAAGAAGCAGCTGGCTCCTGACTTCGGATCAGCAAGATGCGGCGGCCATTGGAGGGTGAACCAACGGCAAAAAGGAAGACCTTTCTCTCTGTCTCTCTCTCTCTCACTATCCACTCTGCCTGTCAAAAAAAAGAAAGAAAGGACTGTGGTCTGACTTACATTTTTAAAAGATCTGATGTACAAAGAATAAACCATAGACTCTGGCAGTTCCTCCAAAACTGTAAACATGGAGTTAAGCATACGATCGAGCAATGCCCTGCCTCGGTACATACCCAAGAGAAATGAAAACGTTATGTCCATACGAAAATTTGCACTTGAATGGTCAAAGCTTGACTGAAAGCTGTTAAAAAATGGAAACAATTCCAATGCTATAGGCACACAATGAATGTTATTTGGTCATTAAAAAATGAAATAACTGATCAGTCCTATAATACAGATGAATCTTAGGGCCGGCACTGTGGCACAGCACGAAAAGCCACAGCCTGCGACACCGGCATACCATATGGGCTCCAGCTGGTGTCTCAGCTCTCCACTTCTGATCCAGCACCCCGCCAATGGCCTGGAAAAAGCAGCAAGAGATGGGCCAATACTTGGGCTCCTGCACCCACATGGGAGACCTGATAAAACTCCTGACTCTGCCCTGGCCCAGCCCTGGCTGTTGTGGCCATTTGGGGAATGAACCAACAGATGGAAGATATTTCTCCCACTCTTTTTCAAATAAATAAATCTTTTAAAAAAAAAATAGACACGGAGGGCTCCATACTCTAACTGCATTCATGGGAAATGGCCCAAATAAGCAGATCCACAGAGGCAGAGTTTAGTGGTTGCTAGGGGAAGGGGGGATGAAAGGTGAGAATACGAGGCATGGTGGGTGGTGATGGCTGGAGCACAAACATTGCTTCCAGGGTGGTGAAGATGTTCTAAAATTAGATGATGATGATGGTTGTACAACTCTGTGAACCTATTAAAATATTTAATTTAACAGTTCAGGTAAATTTGATGGTATGTGAATATTATTCCCCCCCCCCAAAAAAAAAGGCATTATCATAAAAAAAATAAATTAAGGCACAAGAATGAATTCGGGGAGTTCCTTTAGTAGCTACGGTGGCCTGGGCTAGGGAGACAGTGGTGGAGGTGAGAAGAAATGATCGAATATTGAATCTGCTCTGAGGGTGGAGCTCACAGACCTGATGATACTGCACAAGGTTGTGAAAGAAACAGGAGTTAAGGTGACCCCTAGCTTGTTGGCCTGAGTGGCAGGTGCACTGCTCACTGAGGAGACAGCAGGT
This sequence comes from Lepus europaeus, assembly GCF_033115175.1. Taxonomy (NCBI): domain Eukaryota; kingdom Metazoa; phylum Chordata; class Mammalia; order Lagomorpha; family Leporidae; genus Lepus; species Lepus europaeus. The sequence goes on along the minus strand of NC_084839.1, from coordinate 40,606,417 downwards.
TGAACAGAAATGTGCTTGGACACGTGAAGTTTGAGGAGTCTACCAAACGCATAGGTAGAAATGCAGAAGAGGTTGGTGGTTCGTTAAATCTGGACAGTGGGGTAGAATATGCAGTTAAAAATGAAAATTTGTGGTCAGTGTTGTGGTACAATGGGTTAAGCCACTGACTATGACACTAGCATCCCAGATGAGCGCTGGTTTGAGTCCCGGCTGCTCCACTTCTGATCCAGCCTCCTGCTAAGGGCCTGGGAAAGCAGAAAACAGCCCAAGTGCTTGGGCCCCTGCACCCATATGGGTGACCTGGATGAAGCTCCTTGCTCATGGCTTCAGTTTAGCCCAAACTCAACCACTGCAGCAACTTGGGGAGTGAACCAGCGGATGGAAGACCTCTGTCTCTCTCTCTCTCTCTCTCTCTCTCTGCCTCTCCTCTTTCTGTGTAACTCTGACTTTCAAATAAATAAATAAATCTTTTTAAAAAAATGAAAACTTGGGAGTTACCAGCTTCAATACACTGATTACTAAGTAGATTTCCCCTAATTTTAACAGTGTTGGTGGCTGAGGCAAGAACAGAGAACAGAAGACATTGGAGCAGATCAAATGGGTAAGTCCTCAGCCATGGAGGACTCTCCCACCTGACTAGAAGGTTCTTAAGGGAAAGACTGGCTTTTATTTCTGTTTCCTCTGCCTCTAAGAGCCAGGTACTTAGTGAACCACCTGTGGAATGAAAGAATGAACTACTGAGCCCAAATGAGCCAGTAGATGGAAGATCAATCAATCACGAAAGTAGTGCAGCAGGTTCCCTGGCTTTAAGGAGTAAACAGAATGGTTGGGGACATAAGACATGAGAGTGTTACCTAACAATGCAAGACAGGAAATGAGAGGAGACTCCTCTGCTAGCAGGGCTGTAGGCGCCCCAAGAAGACCAAATTAACATGGGTAGACACAGCCAGAGAAAGGAGAGCCAAAGCTTGAACTTGGCCTTGATGGCTGGTGGGATTTCATCAGGCAGTAGGATTGGGACAGTGAGCCAAGCACAAAGGCTTGCTGTATGCTGGGACTGCTGGGAGGACCAGACGACCTTGAAAAGCAGATGACCTGGGCCTCAGTTCCCCCCAGCACACCAAATGCCAGCTGACCCCTCCCAGATGGGCCTATTCCTATACCTGACCACAAGCTACTCCTCTGCAAGGAACAGTGGCTCTCCCCTCTCCTCTTGGCTCATTCCTGCTGAAAGCAAGATTTTAGAAGATATATATTCCATTAGAGCAAAGCCATCTCCTACTTAAAGAACTAAAGTAGCCAATTTGCACCTTTGGTGATGGTCCCAAATGGCAACTCTCCCACAAATCACTCATTGATTTGGAAAGTATTTATTGTGGAGTAGCAGGTAAAGCCACCACCTGCAGTGCCAGCATCCCATATGGGTGCCCGTTTGAGTCCCAGCTGCTCTACTTCCTATCAGCTCCCGCTAATGGCCTGAGAAAAGCAACCATTGCAGCCATCTGGGGAGTGAACCAGTGGATGGCAGATAAATCAATCAATCTCTCTCTCTCCCTCCCTCCCTCTCACTGTAACTCTGACTTTCAAACAACATATGGAAAAAAAGTGTTTATTGTATCTTCAAGTCAATATGGAAGTCTCTAGCATGCTGCAAGTTGAAGGCTCAAAGGCTTCTAAACACCAGGGTTAACACTGCTGGTGTCAATTCCCTTTAAACTAAGATTTTGAATGGCAAAGCTTGAACACCTTGTTCATGTCAAAGAGTATGGCAGACTCTGTCTGATAACCCTTAGTGTGGACACAGGTGACCCAAATGACTTAAAGAGGTCTCCATGCAATGGAAACCATACATTTGTTCTTACGAGCATGGATGCTTCTTACCAAATAAATTCATTCAGTGAGTATTTGAGTTCCTTCTACTGGCCAGGCACTTAGCTAAGCCCCAGAACTACAATCAAGGGCAAAATACAACTGCCACAGCCTTAGGAATCCTGCATTATTTTAGACTCTCTAGCTAAAGAATTACATAGTAATAGAAAAGTAGTTCAATCTCTGTGGGCATCGTGGCACTGGTTCAGGCCCCAGCTACTCCACTTCTGATCCAGCTTCAGACTAATGCATCCTAGGGGGCAGCAGATGACAGCTAACATGTTTGGGCCCCTGACAACCATGTGGGAGACTCAGATGGAGTTTCAGCCTGACATAGCCTTGGCTGCTGCATGCATTTGGAGAGTGAACCAGCAGATGGAATCAATCATCAATCAATCTCTCTCCCCCCTCTTCCTCCCTTTCCCTCCCTCCCTCTGTTGCAATGCCTTTTAAGAAATAAACATTTTTGCCGGTGCCGCGGCTCACTAGGCTAATCCTCCGCCTTGCGGCGCCAGCACACCGGGTTCTAGTCCTGGTCAGGGCACCGATCCTGTCCCGGTTGCCCCTCTTCCAGGCCAGCTCTCTGCTGTGGCCTGGGAGTGCAGTGGAGGATGGCCCAAGTTCTTGGGCCCTGCACCCCATGGGAGACCAGGAGAAGCACCTGGCTCCTGCCATCGGATCAGCGCGGTGCACCAGCTGCAGCGCGCCTACCGCGGCGGCCATTGGAGGGTGAACCAACGGCAAAAGGAAGACCTTTCTCTCTCTCTCTCACTGTCCACTCTGCCTGTCAAAAATAAAAAATAATAAAAAAAAAAGAAATAAACATTTTTTTAAACCTCCTTAAGAAAAAAAATGTGTAACTACTGAAATCTCGGAGGGTGAGAGTTGTGATACAGAGTAAGCACACACGATCACAAGCAGGTAAAACAAGCAGCAATGTCCCCGAGGAGAGCCTGCCGCAGGAGAGCAGGGGGTGAGGACGCTCGGTAGAGGCTGGGCTCCAGAAGTCAATCGACAGATGCCAAACACCCAAAGGCTGGCGCAGCGCAGGAAGCACCTTATTTGTGGAAAGCATTCTCCACGGCTTCAGGGGCCAACTCGGGAAGCCAGGCAAGTTCAAGCTGCCAGACCTCTCCCTTGAACGAGACCCCCTTCTCCCCTCCCTTCTTTTCTCATCCTAAATAAGTGCTCTGTTTTAGGTACTGCCTTTTCCACTCTCATTATTTGAAGGAGGCCCCCAATTTTCATGAGCTTCAGACCCCACACAACCTGAGCTCACCCCCAGGGCCTGCTGATTTTACAAGTGTGAACGCTGGCCAGGCAGAGCACTCTCAGCTGAAAACCAGCCAGCGATCTCTGACAACGTGAGCAAACATTACGCAATGAGCTGCTGTGACATTAAGCTTTGGGGCTCTGACTTTCTAGGTGAACACTAGATGTTTTCTTCATTCAGATCTCCGCACTGATAGATACTGACCCAAGGTTAAGTATATAACCAAGGTAGATGGCCTTGCCCTGCCACGATCAGAAACTGTATCATATTTTGTCTCTTCATTTGTTTGATGAGGCAGTAAGGGTGAAAGCCGCATGGATATCTTCTGAGAGTCATTTTGAATGCTGAGGTTTCTCACCCAGAAAATCCAAAGTTTGCTCTTGAAAAATATTTACTTTGTGCTATTTATTCCCTCAATCAGGTGAGAAAAGAGAACTTCGGATTTTAATTGCTAACTCTCTTTGGTCTGGTTAAGCTCTCCTGGGATGCTGGATGTGAAAATGGGCAGAGACCAGTTCCGCCAGGTGTAGGTGACCCATGGAGGCGTCATGGACTCTGGGGACAGAACAATGTGTCTGTGATTCCTGTCTAACTCCGATGACATCACAGTCCTGGTGTTTCCACTGGGAATGTCTGAATTCTTTTCTCCTAAAACACCACCCTGCTGAGTGAGAACAGAACCAAGTCAACAAGCCTTTATTTTTGAGGTGGCTGAAGTTACTGGGCCCATTTACCTAAAAAGCCAAGTCTGTAAGACATCCTATGGAAAGTGACATAGCGCCTGGGCTGTCCAGCTCAGGAAGGCGTGAGGAAGATTTGAGAGGCGTGGAGAGAGACCTGTGTCTGCCCTCTGCTGATCAGCCAGAGAAAGGAAACGGAGGTCTGGGTAAAAGGCTTTGCTGAGCCCTGCAGCAGCAGGCAGCAGTAGTCCTTGCCATGCTGTAACTCGCGGGATCTCCCCAACCCTCAGAGCCCCAGCTTCCTCGCTTACCAAATGAGGGCTCTGAAGGGCAAGGAACAACCAAAGTGACTGGAAAAGTACAAAATACACATACAAATAGGAGCAGTCGATCGATCGATCCCTCTGAGAAGGTGTCCTGACTTTTCTACCAGAAAGCATTCAAGCCCCAACGGCCCAGGCCGGGCCACTGGGAAAAGGAGGAGAGAGGGAGAGGGGGTGCTGTAGGCATGGTGACCTCTGCTTGCCAGCCTCCCGCTGAGCAGACCTACTGGAATCTGCGGGGAGTGAAGAGGAAGGCGCCGGCTCCCTGAGCACGAGCTGGTGTGTGGGCAGGACTTACTATCCAAATGCTCCCAGGAACTCTCCCCACTGGGCTGCAGATTGTTAACCTGTTTAACCCTTTGGCAGAGATAAACACAGCTGGGGGTGGGCAGCGGGTGTCAGAGTCCTCTGCGTGTGAAAGGTCCCTTTCTGGGAGCTCTTTGCTCCCGCCTGGCCGCAGCTTTTAGTCACTTCTAATGGTAAATCCGCCAAAGCAGCCCAACAGAGAATGTTTAACCCAGTACTGGGCCATCTCCAGAGGGGATCCATGCTGGAAGACTAGTGAAGAAGCACCCTCCTCACACACTCCCTCACCGGGCTATGTGGAGCAGAACAGCTGGGTTCATCCACAGAGCAACAAATGTGTTGACTGACACATTTTTGCAGCGTTTATCACATAGGCTTACACATCTCCAGACAATGCAGCACTGTTGCCACAAGCAGCCTGGAGAAACCACTGGCTGATAAACCAACAGGTTTACTTGTGAATTACCAACTGCAAACCTCCTTGATAAAACTGCCCCGGAAGAGGGAAGTACAAAAAGAAACTTTGCCTCAAAGCAGGCCTGGGGCTGCTGTTGAGAGGGGAGATTCAAGTTCCAAACACGGAGTCTGACTCCGCTCTGTAACTCTCCATGTGGGTTACTCTACTTCCCTAAGCCTCAGTTTCTTTCCCTCTAAAATGGTCATACAACGGCATAAGTAAGAGTTGTTCCAAACACAACATCACCCAGATAAAGCACCTGGCACACAGTGAGTTCCAGTAAGTGCGTGGGGAGAGAGGAAAGGAAGTGGTGGGCACGTCAATGAGCCTTGGCGGTGGAGAAGGGGCAAGTGCTCATCCCACCTTCCCCCGCTCGCCAACACAAGGCCACCACATAACTGGTACCTATTTCAAGAAAAGATCCCAAAGCAATTCATCTAAATCCTAGAAAATTCCAACATAGTCAGTAAAATGGTTTGAAAACTAAGGAATCTATAAGAATAATTGTAACAGAAGAAGAGAAAGACTTTTACTCTGAAAACTGCAAAATATTTAGCATGTAAATAAATGGGAAGACATCCCATGTTTCTAGGTTGGAAGATAATATTGTTAAGATGGCAATGCTCTCCAAACTGATCCACAGATTCAACACAATCTCTATCAACATTGCAGCAGGCTCAGCAGAAATTGACAAGCTCATCTGAAAATTCATAGGGAAATGCAAAGGATTCAAAACAGTCAAATGTCGAAAAAAAAGAACAAAATTGTAGAACTCCCACTTTTCAATTTCAAAACTTACCACAAAGCTATAATAATAATCCAGAGAGTGTGATACTGACATAAGGAAGGACATATGGATGAATGGAACAGACTGAGAATCCAGAAATAAACCCATACATTTATAGTCAACTTATTTCCAACCAGAGTTGAAAGATAATGGGGAAAGAATGGTCTTTTTATTGACATAGGTTGAGGTAACTGGATAGCCACATGCAAAAGAATAAAGATGTGCATCATAATAGCAAATTCCTTACGCTCAGACCATACATAAAAACTAACGAAGAAATGGATCAGAGATCACCTAAAATGTAAGAGCTAAAACTATGAAACTCAGAAATTATGTGGGGGCCGGCACTGTGGTACAGTGGGTAAAGACTCCGCCTGCAGTGCCAGCATCCCTTATGGGCACCAGTTCAAGTCCGGCTGCTCCACTTCCAATCCAGCTCTCTGAGATGGCCTGGGAAAGCAGCAGAGGATGGCCCAAGTCCTTGGGCCCCTGTACCCGTGTGGGAGACCCAGAGGTTCCTGGCTCCTGGCTTCAGAGCAGTGCAGCACGGGCCATTGTGGCCATTTGGGGAGTGAACCAGTGGATGGAAGGCTTCTCTCTTTCTGTCTCTTTGTAACTGCCTTTCAATTAAATAAATAAATCTTAAAAAAAAAAAAACAGAAATTATTTGCAAATCATATACTCAAGCTATATAAAGAACTCTTACAACCCAACAAAAATAAAAAGACAAAAGATGATTTTGACTAGAGTCCTCTGCAGTGAAGATATACAAATAAAGTATAAGCACAGGAAAAGATGGTGCACGTCACTGTCCATCAGGGAAGCGTGAATATCAGCCACAGAGAGGCATCACTTCACACAGAACCGGACGACTTCCGTGAAGGCAACAGTAAGTGCCTCAAAGTGAGGAGGCAGAGAAACTGAAACCCTTGTACGTTGCTAGTGGGAATGCCAAAAAGAGTTCGGCAGTTATACAAACAAACAGGCACAATTACATAAACACAGATATATAGCTAGATAGTGTATGATTCCACTTACATGAAACGTCCTAAATAGCAAATCAGTAGATTAGTGGTTGCGGGGACCCGTAGGAAGAAAGTGGAGGGGCCCTGGGGGGTGACCGCTGATAAGCATGTGGTCTCTTTGGGGGATGATAAAAATGTAATGATAACATGGTAATGGTTGTGCAACTCTGTGACTGCACTAATTACACACTTGGAAAGGGTGGATTTTATGGCATGTGAATTGTATCTCAATAAAACTGACATTCAAAACTGAAACAAAAAAATCAAGAGTTCTAGTGCCCCTGCTGACTCTGATCTGGCCACTTCGCATCCTCTTTTCGGCTCCCTTTGGGAGCTGCAGAAAGACAGCCACGGCCCTGCGCTCCATTCTGCCTGTGTCTCCTCCCCACAGACCTACCTCAGAGCCTGCCTCGCTCACCTAAATCCCCACCCCCCCACCACAGCCCCAGCAGCAGGATGACAACCACCACCACACAGCTTTATCGGGAATTATGCACCAGGTAATGTTGGAACTGCCACCATCATACAGGTGGGAGCCCATCAGAGCTCACGTGGGCAAGAGAGAGACCTGCAGCAGCTCAGCACATGCCCCTTACAGCAGCATTCAAGGCCTGTCGGGTCAGCCCTCCTCTCCTTCCCGGGCCTCAGTTCCCTGACTCTCATCCTCACTTCACTCCAGCTATCATACTGGTAGGATTGCAGGATAAAAATGTAGGACACCCAGTTACATTTTAATTTCAGGCAAGCAATGAGCAAATTTTTTAGTGGAAGGATGTCCCAAATATTGCATAACTCGTTACTTACCTGAAATATAAGAAAAGTACTGGGGTTGGCACTGTGGTGTAGTGGGCAAAGCCGCCACTTGCACTGCCAGCATCCCATACAGGTGCCGGTTCAAGTCCCGGCTGGTCCACTTCTGACCCAGCTCTCTGCTATGATCTGGGAAAGCAGTGGAAGATGGCCCAAGTCCCTGGGCCCCTGCACCTGTGTGGGAGACCCAGAGGAAGCTCCAGGCTCCTGACGTCAGATAGTTGCAACTCCAGCCATTGCAGCCATATGGGGAGTGAACCAGAGGATGGAAGACTGACTTCTCTCTCTCTCTCTCTCTCTCTCTCTCTCTCTCTCTCTGCCTCTGCTTCTCTGTAACTCTGCCTTTCAAATAAACAAATCTTTAAAAAAGAAAGAAAAAGAAAAGATCCTTCTACTGGCACTTCGATGCCCTTCCCCTTGGCATTCACCACCACCTGAGATGTAATCTGTTAGCCATCTGCTTTCCTGTCAAGACACTGGAGATTCCTTGAGGGTGGGGCTTCTTTTATTCCCTGCTGTCTGCTGGGTGCTTGAATAGGATCTGGCATCAAGTAGACAACAAGTTAATATTTACTGAGTGAGTACAGAAGTGCTGTGTATGAGTTATCTCAGCTATTCTTCCCAGGAGCCCTCTGAGACAAATAAGGCCATCAACTTGTTTCCCAGGTGAGAGACCAGACACACAGAACAGCCAAAGTACACACCCAGAGATGAGATGCAGGAGCCTGAGGCCAAAGCCCACAGTGTGACTTACCTCCCTATACCAGCTCCGTGTCATAGGCCAAGAGGTAATCCAGAGCTAGAGTAGAAGTTTCTGCCTCTCTTCCATTTAGATCATTCTGGGTTAGATGAAGGCAGGAGCCACTTACACAGCTAAGTGTCTATATTGGCATCAAAACAATTTATCCCAGAATTTAATGATTTTGCCTACATAATGACTGCTCAATGCAACCATTTATCTTCACACTAATAGAGAAGTCTGTGTGGTGTCTATACTCACTTTTATTTCTTCTTGAACATCAGGGTTGCGGAAATTCAAATCTGGTTGCTCTTTCAAAAACTGGTGAAAATAGCACTGGTTTCGCACTTCATCAAAGTGCCAACTGGAGTTTCCATAAACACTTAACTAGCAAACAACGAAAACAGCACATCAGTTATCTGCAATTATTTAGAACTGCCCACAAAGGAGCTACCATTGTCCTACCCGGCCCCCTGCGGGCAGAGTGTGTGGATCCTGAGTCCTCCTTCTGGGAGGAGTAACGTCCCACATAAGTGATTGTGATGTATTTGAACAGTAGAAGCTGCTCACAACCATCAGAACAGCAAACCAATGCTCTCAAATTCAAGACAAGACCAAGCTCAGAAACAGACATTATTAACATATTTGTATTCCACTTCCTGTCCAAGCTTTTGACTCCTGTTTATGAAGAAAAACAAATGATGGGGGGAATTTGGGAGAAAAATACATCCCACTAGTCTTGGAGCTTGAACCCAGATCCACTGAACGTTTCAAGTGTATCCCCCAGAAAAGTTATCAGAATCCTTCACTTAAAAACTACTGGCTCTCAGGAATAAGCAAACCTAGCAACTTCACGTGCTGCCACCCAGCAGAGCATGCCACTGTGGCTGAAACGCCCTCTGTTTAGAAATTCTCGGGCCGGCGCGGCGGCTCACTAGGCTAATCCTCCACCTTGCGGCGCCAGCACACCGGGTTCTAGTCCCGGTCGGGGCACCGATCCTGTCCCGGTTGCCCCTCTTCCAGGCCAGCTCTCTGCTGTGCCAGGGAAGTGCAGTGGAGGATGGCCCAAGTCCTTGGGCCCTGCACCCCATGGGAGACCAGAATAAGCACCTGGCTCCTGCCATCGGATCAGCGTGGAACGCCAGCCACAGCATGCTACCGCGGCGGCCATTGGAGGGTGAACCAACGGCAAAAGGAAGACCTTTCTCTCTGTCTCTCTCTCACTGTCCACTCTGCCTGTCAAAAATTAAAAAAAAAAAAAAAAGAAAGAAATTCTCACTTCCTCCAAGACATGATTCTCTCTGGCTCCTACTTCTCTGTCCCCTCTGCAGACTCTTATGAGTGAGAGTTACTGGGGCTCTGTCTTTCACACTAGAGGCAACATCTGGAAAACATTTAAAAACTGGGGTGTTCTGCACAAATCTTAGTTGGAAGACCTAGTCATATTGGGACGTTTCCATGACAACCACTGATGGAAACTGAGTAGTAGCTGCTGCTTTTCAAGGAAATATATCCTCGCCAATCACCACATGGCCCACTGGGGCATACGCCAGGAGAAGATATGTACAGTAAATATAACAAATTGGTATCCAGAATACAAAAAGACTCCAGAAATTAAATTTCAAAGGGACAAACAATGTAAAAGAAAATCGAGGAAAGAAATCATACACAGGTATTTCACAGAAACGGAGGTTCCAGTGAATAAGCACAAATAAATGTTCAACATCATTAGTAATTAGATAATTACTACATTTGTAATTAGATAAATCACCATTGGTAATTAGAGAAATGTAAAATTAAGACTTTAATGAGGTACCACCTTGAGTTCATTTGAATGGCAAAAATCGCAGAATCTAGCAATATTAGAAATTAACAAGACTGCATTTCTATAGTGTTGGAGTGGATGGAAACGGGAACAAACACTTTGATAAATGAATTTGACATTGTCTGTTACAGATGAGCATAAAGTATCCTGAGTAGTCATTTCACTCCTAGTTATCTACCTTCATGGGCCCCGAGATAAGCAGAAGAATGAACATGTTCACGTGATGTTATTAATAACAGGAAAAAACTGGGAACAGTCCAAATGCCCACAAATGAAAAAGAAAAGTAAATCATGGAACATTTACACAATGAAATATCATACAACAATGAAAATGCATGAACCACAGCTACTGGAAACTACATGAATCAATCTTAAAAACAATGAGTGGGAAAAAGCCAGTTCCAGAAGACTACATGTAGCATGAAATGTTCATAAAATTAAAAACAGGGCAAACTAAAACACAATTCCTTAAAACTTATACAACATACGTGACATATAGGCAAAACAAAAGCCAAAGACTTGGAAAAATCCAAAATTCAAGGTGGTGACTGCCTCTGAGAGGAAGCACAGGAGGGACAAGGGAGTGTGCGCAGGTGGTACCAACAGTATTGGCAATGCTCAAGCTTTCAACTGGGGCAGGGGGCTGGGCATTGATTAATACCAGCTATGTCATTATCTTTCAGGTGAGATACACAATTAAACAGTTTTATTCAGGTATAACTGAATGACCTGCACTTATCTGAAGTCTATGGTCTGACCAGTGTGACATATGTGCACCTGTGAGACCAGCACCACAGTCAAGTAGTGAACGTATCTGTCCTGTGGCCCTTCCCTTCCTCTCACCTGTCCCTACATCCATCCTATCACTTAACAACCACGGATCTGCCTCCTGGCACAATGGATTAATCTGCATTTTCTAGAAAATCACATAAGTGAGATCATAAAGTACAAATCCTTCTTCTGCCAGACTCCTTTTCCCATGCATATTTGGAGGGTCACCCATGTCGTCACAGGCACCAAGAGTTCATTCCTTTTCCCGGCTGAGTGGCCTTCCATCGTGTGGTCCCACCACTGGGTATTTATCATACATTACATTTAGGTTTGTATGTGTTTACTATTATCTTAGAAAACACAACCCAATGAGCTGATGGAATGATGGGAAACTAGATGCCAGAAGAGGCAGCTGTTACTGTCTTATGGGCAAGAGATAATGTAGTTTGAAGTATGGGTGGCAATTTTCAAAAGCAGACTAGCGAGTTGGACAAACGTCACCCAGTCTTTAACCTTTAAATTGCTACTTGTGCGACCTCCATCTGCCAATCTGCAAAATAGGGATTAAAACCTAACTTGGGGGCTGGTGCTGTGGTGCAGCAGGTTAAAACCCTGGGCTGCAGTGCCGGCATCCCATACAGGAGCTGGTTCAAGTCCCAGCTGATCCACTTCTGATCCAGCTCCCTGCTAATGTGCCTGGGAAAACACCTGAGGATGGCCCAAGACCTTGGGCCCCTGCATCTATCTGGGAGACCCTGAAGAAGCTCCTGGCTCTTGGTTTCGGATCGGCTCAGCTCCAGCCATTGCAACCATTTGGGGAGTAAACCAGCAGATGGAAGATCTTTCTCTCCCTCTCTCTCTCTCTCTCTCTCTCTGAATCTACCTCTCTCTGTGACTCTTTCAAATAAATAAAATAAATCTTAAAAAAAAAAGACCTAACCTGGGAGGAGCAAAGTGAGGATTAATGAAGTAATAAACAATGCAGTGATTGCTGAGTAAATATTTGCTATTATTATTATTATTATTTTAACAAGTGATTAGTTGGAGAAAGAAAAATGAAACCAGTAAAACTGCCAGGACTTGCTGCTGGCCTACCCTCAGGCTCCCTGCTGGCCCCTTTCACTGAATTTGGAAGACAGGAGATTGGGGGAGAAGATCATACAGTCGGCCTTGAAATGTGGTCTTTCCAAGTGTCTCTAAGTCATCTAAAACGTGATGCCCGGGACCAGCATGCTTAAATGTTTATGCAGAAGGCCAAGAAGAAAGGACAAGGGACTGGAGTGGGGAGAGAGAGTCCAGAGAAAAGGCTACAGAGAAAGCAAACCAGAAATGGTGGAAGATCGGGCCAGGTCAGAGGTGAGGTGCCAGATGAAATACAGGATGGCCAGTTAAATCTGAATGTCAGACACATAATGCATAATTTCTTAGAAGTATGATCTATGCGGAATTTTATATTAAAAAGTGTGTATCACTTAGCTGGCATTCAGATTTAACTGGGTATCCTGAATTTTTGTTTGCTAAGCCCAGTTATCCCAGCAGGAAGGACAAGGCCTCTGTTGTATAACATGCGTGTAGGAAGAAGGAAGGAAAGGGGGCAGGCAGATTGACAGCTTCTGTTCTCTGTAGAGTGCAGCTTGCTGCTGCGTGTGGAAGGAGGGGAGGAGGAGGCAGGTACAGTGTTCAAAGAAATGGAGGGAGGGTGAGTTGTTCAGCAGGACTTAGTAAAATTGTTAAGACTGAATGACACTTCTGGTGGGGACATGAATGTGTGGCCTCTTCAGATACCAAGGTTTGATCAAAAAGAATGTAGATAATTGAGTTCATTTATGGTTCAGGGTTTTTTTTGGACAGGCAGAGTGGACAGTGAGAGAGAGAGACAGAGAGAAAGGTCTTCCTTTTTCCGTTGGTTCACCCTCCAATGGCCGCAGCAGCCAGGGCACTGCACTGATCCGAAGCCAGGAGCCAGGTGCTTCTCCTGGTCTCCTATGCGGGTGTAGGGCCCAAGAACCTGGACCATCCTCCACTGCACTCCTGGGCCACAGCAGAGAGCTAGACTGGAAGAGGAGCAACCGGGACAGAATCCGGAGCCCCAACTGGGACTAGAAACCGGGGTGCCAGTGCCGCAGGTGGAGGATTAGCCTAGTGAGCTGCGGCACCGGCCAGTTCAGGTTTTGATGGGATTGTCAGCAAGGCAGAGGGTTCAGAATAGTAGCAAAACATGGGACAGAGAACCAAATGTAGGCAGGACAGAAGTGAGGGAAGAAGAGGCCAGCAGAGCACATAGGGTTTTTGTTTGTTTGTTTGTTTGTTTTAATATTTATTTCTTTGAAAGGCAGAATTACAGAGAGGCGGGGGGAGGGGCAGTTTCCATCTGCTGGCACTCCCCAGATAGCTGCAGGGCTGGAGCTGGGCCAAACGGAAGCCAGGAGCCAGGAGCTTCCTCCAGGTCTCCCATGCGGGTGCAGGGGCCCAAGGACTTGTGCCATCTTCTACTGCTTTCCCAGGCCACAGCAGAGAGCTAGATTGAAAGTGGAGCAACCAGGACTCGAACCAGAGCCCATAGTGGGTGCTGGTACTGCAGGCAGAAGCTTTACCTGCTATGCCACAGCGCAAGCCCTGAGTACACAGGTTTTAATTTGTCATACAATGAAATCTGAAACCTAGATGTCATTTGGGAAACTTTTTCTATTTCCTTGGGAAATATTTTTCCCTTCCCAGAAACCACAACCATTCAAGATTTTCCGTAAAAGGGCTTTTTACAAATAACCAGTTTCAGCGCTGCCAATCTCTCTACTTTCTCTCTGTAAATGAGGTAGGTTGGTACTTACCCAGTTGTTGGGTGGAGTGGTTATGCCATTTTCATGGGCACAGTCATGCCAGATATAATAATCAGTATACTTCCCAGTCCGTGTCCGACTCAACTGAAACCAAGCGTGTTTATCACTGGTGTGATTTGGTATGAAATCAATGATTAGTTTTAAACCTAATAAGTAAAAAACATTGCAAATGACAGGAAAAGATATTAGAATAACACATGCAGTCAACAGGGAAATGTTTTAAGTATGCACTGGGAGTAGGAATTCTTTTCCATCTCTCACCTGGAACCCACCCATCTTCCATGAGGTTTACCTTTATCATGGATGGCTGCCAGCAGGTTCTCAAAATCTTCCATTGTTCCAAAAATAGGATCAATTTCTCGGAAATCTTCAACACCATATCTAAAATCTTTGAGGGATGATTTATAAAATGAAGTAATCCAAATGGTTTTTATATTTAAAGTTGTGATATAGTCCAGTTTATCTTGAATACCTGAAGAAAAATTCAAGGCTATAAATATATCCTACTGTGTTTGCTTTTTTTAGTTGAAGGGTTGAAAATAAAGATCAGCGGTGTGGCACAGCAGAGGAAGCCACTGCTTGCCATGCCAGCATCCTGTAGCAGAGTGCTAGCTGGAGTCCCAGCTGCTTGCTTCTGATCCAGCTCCCTGAATCACAGCTGGGAAGGCAGAAGAAGATGGCCCAAGTGCTTGGGCCCCTGCCACCCATGCAGGAGACCAGGAAAGAGCTCCTGGCTCCTGGCTTTCACCTGACCCAACCCTGGCTATAAAGCCCTTTTGGGGAATGAGCCAGCAGATGAAACATATTCTTTCTCTTGGTATATGTGTGTGTGTGTGTGTGTGTATCTCTGTCTCTGTCACTCTGCCTTTCAAATAAATAATTTTTTAAAAAATAAAAATGTTTGTATAAAAGGCATACATACTTTGAATTTTATTGAACTTGAGTAAAATGCAAATAGCAAGGTCTAGCTCTACAAATGACATCAAGTAAGTTTTCTAGCAACAACCTTTGCCCTTCAACACAGCCATACATTAAAAACATCTGCAGGGGGGCTGGCAATGTGGCAGCGGGTTAACACCCTGGCGGGAAGCACAGTCATCCCATATGGGCGCCGGTTCGAGACCTGGCTGCTCCACTCTGATCCGGTTTTCTGCTATGGCCTGGGAAAGCAGTAGAAGATGGCACAAGTCCTTGGGCCCCTGCACCCACATGGGAAGAAGCTCCTGGCTTTGGATTGGCTTAGCTCTGGCCACTGCAGCCAACTGGGGAGTGGACCAGCAGATGAAAGACCTCTCTCTTTCTCTCTCTCTCTGCCTCTCCTCTCTCTGTGTAACTCTGACTTTCAAATAAATAAATAAATCTTTAAAAAAAAAAAAACATCTGCAGGGATGGGTGTTTAGCCTAGCAGTTAAGACACTGGCTGAAATGCGCACCTATCATGTCACAGTGCCTGGATCCAAGTCCCAGCTATGCTAATTCCAGCTTCCTGCTGATAGGCACTTGGGAGGCAGCAGCTCAGTAGCTAAGTTCCTACCACTCATGTGGAGGACTTGAACTACGTTCCCAGCTCCTAGCTTTGGCCTGGCCTATAGCTCTGGTTGGTGCAGGCATCTGGGGAATGAATCAGCAGATGGGAGCTCTCTGTTTATCTGTCTCTTTCTATCAAACAAATAGTTTTCTAAATTTATGGCTTTTTCATATTTTACATTGAAAACCAAGACCACATTATTATTAATGTATTCTATACATGGTTCTCCAGCACTTGATCTAGATCAGCTATTAGGCTAAGTGCCAAAAACCAAAGACGACTCGCCCATGGCCCCTGAATGCTCACACGGTCTAAGCTGCGGGCTAACATCCTAGGGGCTACGAGACTCGGCCGCATGTGGTGAATGAGCACTTGCCATGTGACCAGCCTCTAAGGGTAAGACACACATCAGGCTCTGAGACCTAATACAGAAAGAAAGAACGTAAACTAACTCATTTACATTTTGATATTGATTACATGTTAATACTATACTTGGAATATGTTGGATTAAAATACATTATTAAAATTAATTTCAGTTATGTACTTTTTAGTTTTTAAAAATGTGGCTATTAGAAAACTTACAGTTTCATATGTGGCCCACATTGCTTTTCCTTTGGACGATGCCGGTCCAGGATGTGTAAATGGACAGGAGCGGGATGCTGACCAGACAAGGTTAACACTTTTGGAAGAGCTGCAAAAAGCGCTTTAAGGACGCCAAGAAGTTAGCCTCTGACCACCTGGAGCAGAGGGAGCTGAGAGCTGAGACAGAAAAAGCCACAGGAGGGTGCGGGCCAAGGGGGCCAAAGTGAAGGGTTTGCAGACAAAGCAAAGGAAAGGAGTAGCCAGGCAGACAGGGCTTGTCTAAAAAAGGCTAAGAAATGCTGCTCGGAGTACAGCGAGGACACAGACGGTAAGTTTGTAGCAACACTTTCTCCCATTCCCAGACTGTCTGTAAACTAGCTGAATGTGGATCTTTTTTCTTTGGCTGTCACACAGAGCAAGCCAGGAATTTGTACAGAGGAGAATTTGAGGCTCGCCTGACAGATTATGGAAGTCAAACTCTTTGTACTTGGGACCTGGTAGGATAATTAGCAAATACTCTGTGCTTCGCTTCCAGTTCAGAGCCCTAAATGCAGATTCAGAGACTTGTGTCTGCTATTTTTACCTTCTTGGTGGTGCCCAGGAGGTTTTGGAGCATCAGCAGGAGGCAAAAAAAAAAAAAGGTTGTGACGGAAGCCAGAACAGCAGTGCACTGGATTTTAAGAACAGGCACAGAAGATGATAAAACAGCTGCTGCAGACACAGAGTAAACAAGGGGTCCTGGCCCCACAATCTGGGGGCGGGGGATATAACCAAAACCAAACTGAAGCTGCACTTTAAATCCCCCTGAATCCTCAAAGATAGTTACCTGCTGATTACAGGAAGCAGCCAGCCCCTCAAGGACAAGCTAACAGGAGGGACACACAGACGAGGAGAGGAGAAACAGCTATCTTTGCTGGAATGTGGGGTCTATCTAGGAATTTGGGGTCTATCTAGGAGATCACGAAGGCAGGGCCAAGCAATGGGGAGCGTATCTCTGGATTTACAGATTTCGGCTTTATTCAGTCAAAACCTCACTTTGTTAAGCACTCTGTGTCAAGGCAGCAGGTGCTGGGGACACCCGCCGGGGGGAAGGAAACAAGGCAGTTTCAGAGAGCACCATAAACACAGGCCAGCACACGGCAAGAATGCAGGGAGGAGAGTCCACGCTCTGACTGGGGAGATAAGAGACCAGTGAAGGCCATGTCTGAGCTGCACCCTACCCACAGTCAGACTATGCCCCCGTGAGTGAGGTGGAAACAACAGGAATGTGAAAGAGAATCAAGTCTGTCCCTAGTTCTGCAGGGAATTTGGAGGTTCAAGAGTTCTCGCATAACACGGTAAAGAGAGTCCAAGCCCATTCCTACCTCCCACACTTACAGCATCTTGTTTCATTTTCTTCAATTATCAGTGTAAAAAATCAGCTTGTTTATGTATTTGTTTCTTATTGTGGTCCATTATTAGGATGCTGCAGCAATCAATGTGCCCAGGACAGGCCCAGCTTTTGCCTACTGTCTGGCTGTTTCACTCTTAAAAAAAAAAAAAAAAAAAAAAAAAAAAGCAGGGGCTGGTGCTGTGGTGTAGTGGGCTAAGCTTCTGCCTGCAGGGCAGGCATCCCATATGGCCACCAGTTCTAGTCTTAGCTGCTCCTCTTCTGATCCAGCTCTCTGCTTTGGCCTGGGAAAATGGTAGAAGATGGCCCAAGTTCTTTGGACCCTGCACCTGCGTGGGAGACCCGGAAGAAGCTGCAGGCTCCTGGATCTGGATCAGCTCAGCTCTGGCCATTGTAACCATGAGAGAAAAATCAGTGGATGGAAGACCTTTCTCTCTCTCTCTCTCTCTCTCTCTCTCTCTCTCTCTCTCTCTGTAGCTCTACCTCTCAAATAAATAAATAAAATCTTTACAAAAAGAAAAAAGTAAAAGCCCCACCAGAGCCGGGTGGGAAGGTGGGAGGAAGGCAGGCGCGTACTCCTGCCCAGTCCTGGATTTTGTGAACGTATGGGAAATGAACCAGCAGACTGGAGTTCTCTTTCTCTCTAGTCTGACTGCTATGTGTCTCTGTTTACTTCTCAAATTAAAAAAAAAAATCTTTTTTTAAATTTTAAAGTGTTCTTCTTTGAGCAATTAATTATAAAGATGGTCTACATATAACACTTAAGGGAATTATTAGCTTAACTTTTAAAAAATATATTTTCACTTCTATTTTCCTACTAATACAGATATTAAGCATTCTTTTTTCAAAAAAAAAAAAGATGTATTGGGGCCGGTGCTTGACACAGCGAGTTAAAACCCTGACCTACAGCACGGGCATCCCATATGGGTGCTGGTTCAAGTCCAGGCTGCAGAGTTAGAGTGAGAGAGGGAGAAAGAGGTTGATCTTCCATTTGTTGGATCACTCTCCAAACAGCCACAACAACAAAGGCTTTAGCAAGCTGAAGCTTCTTCAAGGTCTCCCATGTGGGTGGCCAAGCACATGGGCCATCTACTGCTGCTTTCCCAGTGCATTCATTAACAGGGAGCCAGATTAGAAGTGGACTCAGCGCCCATGTGGGATGCCAGTGTTGCAGGTGGCAGCTTAACCCACTGTGCCACCATGCAGCCCCCTGTTTCAAACATTCTGAACTCATATAGAGAACAATGCACTGCTATGCCTTTTTTTCTTCCCTTCATTTCTCAGGTTTTACACTTTAAGACAGTCTACACCCTTTTAAAGACACTACTTGATTTTTTTCTACAATATTATTTACTCTTTACTCGTTAAGAAACTCTCGGCCAGACTGCTAAACAAGCCACATCCTACACTATGACTGAGGGATCCACAGTCATCGGTCTGATATTCAATCACAAAGCACACACAAGCAGAGGAGAGACGACAGGAAGAAACCCGCTTTGCATGAGAAGTCAGAGCCGATGACCAAACAAGCAAATGGACCTGGTGGGCAATAAATTAAACAACTCCTCTGGCTCAGAGTCCTTCAGCAAATAGCCTTTCATCAAGTAAGAGAACTGTTGGATGCTGCTGAGTTGATGTTTATTTTAATACCATCAGCAAGGAGAAACTTGGCTGATCAGTCAGATTGGAATGTGCTTACCACACAACCCAGGCACAGTCTGTTTTCAAGGAATGAGAAAACAATAAATCAACCTTCTCCCAGCTGCCTCCCTGAGCTATGTCCCACACCCACCTTTCAGGTCTCCATTGCCATCCTTGTCGCTGTCCTTGAATGACCTCGGGTAGATCTGATACATGGGCCCTGCCTGCCACCAATCAAGGCACTTTGGAGAGATGGCGATGATGGCTATGGTGGCCCCAATGAGCACGAGCACAGAAACCACGACGAGCCAGAAGAGGATCTCCCGGGGCACACGGTAGCGGGCCTGGCCCGAGAACTGGAACAGCACCTCCTTGGGCATTCCTGCATAGGGCTGGATGCTCTTGGCATTGGGCTCCTCTGGCCCAAGGATGTGCTCTGAGCTGCCTGGATCCAGGTCCAGCTCTGGGATGTCTTCATTTTGCACAAAGCCATTGTTTGTCTGGCATCCTTTCATATTCATCTGGATGGAGTCTCTCTTGCTTCCATCCTCAGCCATGTCTCACCTGCTTGAGCCTCCTGTCTTCCTACAGTGAGGAAGGACAAGTGGCTTGCTGAGTGCTTTGTCCTGTTAATGAGCACTACAGGGGTTTATAAATAAACCTGGCTGGACAAAGTCCAGCCAATAAAGAAAGGGTAAAGGTCAAGGGAGTTTGTGCCTGTCAGGCTGACAGTTAACACCACTCACAGGGTTAGTCCCAAAGTGAGGCCAAGGCACAGAGGAGGAAGGGTTCCATTGCAATTTAAGGTGATACTCAGATGAGTACACAAACATCCACAGTGATGTTATCCACACTAGTCAAAAGATGAAAACAGGGGCCTGCACTGTGGCGTAGTACGTTAAGCCACCATCTGCAATGCCAGCATCCCATATGGGCACAGGTTCAAATCCTGTCTGCTTCACTTCCTATCAAGCTCCCTGCTAATGTGCCTTGGAAAGCAGTAGAAGATGGCCCAAGTACTTGGGCCCCTGCACCCATGTGGGAGACCCGGATGAAGCTCCTGGCTCCTGGCTTTGGCCTGGCCCAGCCCTGGCTATTGCTGCCATGTGGGAAGTGAAGCAGCAGGTGGAAGATCTCGATCTCTCCTCTCTCTCTGTAACTCTTTCAAATAAATAAATAAATCTTTAAAAAAAAAAAAGGTGAAAACAATCCAAATGTCCAACATGAATGGGTAGACAAATAAAATATGGAGTATACAAACAGTGAAATAATATTTGGCCTTAAAAAGGAATGAAATTCTTGGGGCCAGTGCTGTGGCACAGCGGGTAAAGCCGCCACCTGCAGGGCCAGCATCCCATACGGGCGCCAGTTCGAGTCCCAGCTGCTCTACTTCTGATCCAGATCTCTGCTAAGGCCTGGAAAAGCAGAAGCTGGTCCAAGTCCTTGAGCCCCTGCACCCACATGGGAGACTTGGAAGAGGCTGCTGGCTCCTTCAGATTGGCACAGCTTTGGCTGCTGTGGCCATCTGGGGAGTGAACCAGTGTATGGAAAACTTCTCTCTCTCTGCCTCTTTGTAACTCTGCCTTTCAAATAAATAAATCTTTTTTTTTTTTTTTAAATTTTTGACAGAGTGGACAGTAGAGGGAGACAGAGAGAAAGATCTTCCTTTTTGCCGTTGGTTCACCCTCCAATGGCCGCCGCGGTAGGTGCGCTGCGGCCGGCGCACCACGCTGTTCTGATGGCAGGAGCCAGGTGCTTATCCTGGTCTCCCATGGGGTGCAGGGCCCAAGCACTTGGGCCATCCTCCACTGCACTTCCCTGGCACAGCAGAGAGCTGGCCTGGAAGAGGGGCAACCGGGACAGGATCGGTGCCCCGACCGGGACTAGAACCTGGTGTGCCGGCACTGCAAGGCGGAGGATTAGCCTAGTGAGCCGCGGCACTGGCTATAAATAAATCTTTAAAAAAAAAATTTAAAAATGAAATTCTCTAAAAAAAGATTTATTTATTTATTTATTTGAAAGGCAGAGTAAAAGAGAGGGGGGGGAGAAGGAGAGGGAGAGGGACCTTTCATCCACATTTTTCACTCCCCAAATGACTGCCAATAGCCAGGTCTGGGCCAAGCCAAAACCAGGAGCCAGGAGCTCCTTCCTAGTCTCATGCCTCAAGTACTTGGGCCATCTTCTGCTGCCTTCAAAAAGTTGCATTAGCAGGGAGCCAGATTGGAAGCAGTTGTAACTAGGACCCAAAACAGTACTGTTTGTCATTTTGGTGGCGTACAAGCCATGGCTTAACAACTGTACCACAACACTGGCCCAAGAATGAAATTCTGATGCCACAACATAGAAAATCCTTGAGGACATGATGCTAAGGGGAATGAGCCACGAAAATGACAGACATTGCATGATTCCACTTAAAAAGTACCAAGAATGGTCCAATTCATGGAGACAAACAGTAGGAAGGTAGAACCCTGAGTTGAGGGAAAGGGATAGCAAGGAGGTACTGAGGCCTAGCTCCTCAGCTTCCGATCCAGCTCCCTACTACTGCACCTGGGAAGCAGAGGACAATGGCTATAATGTTTGGGTTCTGGCCACCCACTCAGGAGACCTGGACAGTTCCTGGTTCCTGGCTTTTTCCTGGCCTGTGTAGATGGGTACAGAATTTCAGTTTGAGATGATGAAAGAATTCTGGAGATGGATAGGAAGCAATGGTTATACAACACTGTAAATGTACATAATGCCACTGAACTGTAAACTCAAAAATGGCATAGCTGGTTAAGCTGCTGCCTGGGATACCAGCATCCCATCTGGGTGCCAATTTGAGTCCCAGCCACTCTACTTTCTGATACAGCTCCCTACTGATGGCCTGGGAAAGCAGTAGAGGATGGTCCAAGTGCTTGGTTGCCTACACCCATGTTGGAGACCCAGATGAAGCTCCTGGCTTCAGTCTGGCCCAGCCCTGGCCATTACAGCCATTTGGGGAGTAACTAGTGGATGGAAGATCCCTCCTTCTATCTTTGAACTAGGTACAATATATCTTTAAAAAAAAAAAAAAAAAAGGAATAGTACTGGGGGCTGGATATTTGGCACAGGAGTAAAGAAGCCATGTGGGATCCCTGCACCCCATATCAGAGTTCCTGGGTTCCAGTTCCAGCTCTTCTTCGGATTCCAGTTTCTTGCTAACGTTCATCATAAGAGGGAACAGGTGATGGCTCAAATATTTGGATCCCTGACACCCACCTGGGAGACCAGGGCTGAATTCCAGGCTCCTGGCTTCAGTGTGGCCCAGTCCCAGCTGTTGTAGGCGTTTGGAGCATGAACCAGAGGATGGGAGCTCTCTGCCTCTGTCTCTGTTGTCTCTGCTCTCAAAAATAAAAATTGTTTTAAAAAGATAGCAGTGCTGAGAAGGACCAATATAAATTACATCCTTCTGGAAAGTAATTTGGCAACGTGTATCATAAGTGTTAACATGTTTCATGGTAATATGGTAAGGTTAGCCCCACCATATTTTAAAACAAAAACTCTCAAAAAGAGTTGATACTAAAGATGATAGAGCAAAATGACCTATTAAATATAATGAAGTGACAAAGACAGACTCCAATATAAGGGAATATATGAGGGTTTAAAACACAGAAAAACAACATTTCAAATCAGAGAGAAAGATTATTTAGTTGACAGACAAAATTATATAGCTTACCTCATTCCCTATACCAAAATGAGTTCTATTTAAGTCAGAGTTAAAAGTATAAAACAAAACTAAAAGTGACAGAAGTTTGTATACTTTGAAAAGATAATTGTGAGCAAAATAAAAAAAATAAAAGAGGGAAAAAAAGAAACAATCATCCTGGAAAGTTTTCCTAAATAAAACAAAAAATATAAAACAGACATCATGAAGGAAAAGACCAATAAATTTTAGTCCAAAAACTAACGAACAGATAAACCGACAAAGATAAAGGCAAATAACAAACTAAAGGGAAATTTTTATAACATATATGACAAGGTAATTTATTTTTTTAAATTTATTTTTAGGCCAGCGCCACAGCTCACTAGGCTAATCCTCCACCTGCGGCACCGGCACCCCAGGTTCTAGTCTCGGTCGGGGCACCGGATTCTGTCCCGGTTGCTCCTCTTCCAGGCCAGCTCTCTGCTGTGGCCCAGGAGGGCAGTGGAGGATGGCCCAGGTCCTTGGGCCCTGCACCTGCATGGGAGACCAGGAGAAGCACCTGGCTCCTGGCTTCGGATCAGCGCGATGCGCTGGCCACAGTGCACCAGCCGCAGCAGCCATTGAGGGGTGAACCAACGGAAGGAAGACCTTTCTCTCTGTCTCTCTCTCTCTCATTGTCCACTCTGCCTGGCAAAAAAATTATTTTTAAAATATTTATTTACTTATTTATTTGAAAGGCAGAATTACAGAGACAGAGGGTAAGAGAGAGCAGATTAAACCTCCAGCTACAAAACAAGTACTCCATATGGGCATCAATTCAATTCTTGGTTGATTCATTTTTTTTTTTTTAAATACAGATAGAATTAGACAGTGATAGAGAGAGACAGAGAGGAAGGTCTTCCTTCCATTGGTTCACCCCCCAAATGGCCGCTATAGACGGAGCTATGCCGATCTGAAGCCAGGAGCCAGGTACTTTTTCCTGGTCTCTGACGCAGGTACAGGGGTCCAAGCACTTGGGTCATCCTCCATTGCCTTTCTGGACCACAGCACAGAGCTGGACTGGTAGAAGAGCAACCGGGACTAGTACCCGGCGCCCATATGGGATGCCGGCGCCACAGGCAGAGGATTAACCAAGTGAGCCATGGCGCCGGCCTCGGATGATTCACTTTGGATCCAGATCCCTGCTAATGTGCCTGGGAAACCAGCATAAAATGACCCGAGTGTTTGGGCCCCCGCATCCACCTGGGGGACCTGGAAGAAGCTCCCGGCTCCTGGCTTCAGTCTGGCCCAGCCCTGGCCATTGTGGTCATTTGGGAAAGTGAACCAGCATATGGAAGATATTTCTCTTTCTGTAAATCTGCCTTTCAAATAAATTAATTAATTAAAAAAAAAAAAAACAAGAGGCAATGACTATAAAGAGCTGACAGAAAAAAGGACACAAGTGTTTAATAAAAATAATATGCAAATTTCACTAAAAATTGGAGACAGAAATCAAAAATCAAAGATTATGCAGGCCAGTGCCGTGGCTCACTAGGCTAATCCTCTACCTTGCAGCACCGGCACACCGGGTTCTAGTCCCGGTTGGGGCGCTGGATTCTGTCCCAGTTGCCCCTCTTCCAGGCCAGCCCTCTGCTGTGGCCTGGGAGGGCAGTGGAGGATGGCCCAAGTGCTTGGGCCCTGCACCCCATGGGAGACCAGGATAAGCACCTGGCTCCTGCCTTAGGATCAGCATGATGTGCCGGCCATGGCGGCCATTGGAAGGTGAACCAATGGCAAAGGAAGACCTTTCTCTCTGTCTCTCTCTCTCACTGTCCACTCTGCCTGTCAAAAAACAAACAAAAACTTATTTTTGCATAATCTTTTTTTTTTTTTGACAGGCAAAGTGGACAGAGAGAGACAGAGAAAGGTCTTCCTTTGCCGTTGGTTCACCTTCCAATGGCCGCCATGGCCGGCACACCATGCTGATCCTAAGGCAGGAGCCAGGTGCTTATCCTGGTCTCCCATGGGGTGCAGGGCCCAAGCACTTGGGCCATCCTCCACTGCCCTCCCGGGCCATAGCAGAGAGCTGGCCTGGAAGAGGAGCAACTGGGACAGAATCCAGTGCCGCAACAGGAACTAGAACCCGGTGTGCCGGTGCCGCAAGGCGGAGGATTAGCCTGTTGAGCCGCAGCGCCGGCAAAAATAAGTTTTATAATATTCAGCATCAAAGTCATATAAAGGAACAATACTATCACACATGCCACGGCGGGAGTGTTCACTAGCACAACCTTTGCACTGAATAATTGGGAGTACATATAGTAGAAAATTATAAATTGCACAGCCTTTGACCCAGAAACTCCACTGATAAAAATTATCTTGGAGATGTACCCAGCAAGATAAACAAGGGTACTTCCAAAAGTTTCCGGAAAAATGAATTGTAAGGTAAGTTTATTTTGGTACCAAAAAAAAAAAAAAAAATTGAAATCTGAGAGTTTCCAAGGTGGCAGAGTAGGGAGGGAGCTTATTGCTCTAGTCTAGATGAAGATAGTTTAAAAAAGTGGAGAGAGTGCAATCTCAGGGAAAAGTTAGGGAGAAAAACTCCAGAGGATACTCCACGCAAATCAGAGAGACACTGTGGCCCTATGTGGAAGGTGTGGCCATGCACAGCTCAGGACCCCGGCAGCTGAGAGCCTCAGCACCAGCTTTGGAGTGAAGTGAGACCAGACTGCAACAGCCTAAGCCACTGGCAATAAAGCTGTGGGAAGAGCCTGTTGTGTGTCTGGCTCGGAGCCCTGTCGGAGAGGGTGTACCTGCCAACCGAGAGGGGGGAAAATGGGGCAAGTTTCTCTCTCCCTGACTACCCAGCACCAGCATCCTGCGACTAGCTGAGAGATGGCAGGCACCATTTTGGACATATATAACAGCTGTGCCAGCTTGTGTCCAAGCACCCAGCAACAAGCCGAGAGGAGAAGCCTGAGTCTGACTGGGATAACTGACAGGGGGCTGGCTGCTTGTGAGTGTGGGAGGCTTGAGTGCTGGGACTATGAAAACACTGGGGCTGCATGGGAGGGTGCAGGGTGTGGCTAGGACTTTGGGCGGTCACTGTAGGTGGCTCCACACACATAGGGCTCTCCCTGATTCCTGGTGAGGGTCACTGCTGTGGGATCTGTGCTCACACCAAGGACTGCGTGGATCCTTTGTGTGGTTCTTGTGGCAGAGCAGATGAATACTGTACCCACTGGGGCTAGTGCTCAGATATTGGTCTCATTTGAGGAGAGGAGGTGAGCATGAGACTACTCCTTACAGAGTAGAACAAATCTCCCCTGATTAAAAAAAAAAAAAAAAAAAAGAGGGGCCAGCACTGTGGTGTAACAGGTAAAGCCACCACCTGTGGTGCCAGCATCCCACATGGGCGCCAGTTCAAGTCCTGGCTACTCCACTTCCGATCCAGCTCTCTGCTATGGCCTGGGAAAGCAGTAGAAGATGGCCCAAGTGCTTGGGCCCTTGCACCCATGTGGAGACCTAGAAGAAGCTCCTGGCTCCTGGCTTCAGATTGGCTCAGCTCCAGCTGTTGCAGCCATTTGGGGAGTGAACCAGAGGATGGAAGATCTCTCTGCCACTGCCTCTGCCTCTCTGTAACTCTGCCTTTCAAATATATATATAAAAGAGATTTACCACACCCAACTTTGGTATCACCTTGAACAGTCCTGTCACCCTGGAGCACTGAACAGAGCTCCCTGACCATACCCAGCACGTGCCTCTGAGTATTCCCTGAAAGAATGGACACTCCACTAAGCCACAGAGGAATAGTCCAAAGAGAAAAGCCATCACATGGAGGAAAAATAAAACCAACAAGTATCTCTGCAAATGCCTAATAATAAATGCAAAATTCAAGAAACAAGAATAAGAAAGATAACATCACATCCCCAAGAGAACACACCACTTTAATAGAATGTGAAGAGGAAGAAATTGAAGAAATGCCAGAAACGGAATTCAAAAAACTGATCATAGGATTACATAGAAGTAATCAGAGGCAAATCTATGAACTAAAGAAATCCATGCATGACATGAATAAAAGATTTTCCCATGAAATTGAGATTTTAAAGAGAAATCAAAATGAAATATTAGAAATGAAGAATTTAATAGAACAAATAAAAAATGCGGTAGAAAGCCTTAACAATAGACTTGGTGAGGCAGAAGAAAGAATACCCAAGTTAGAAGACAAATCTCTGGAAATTTTTACAGTCAGACAAAAAAAAAAAAAAAAAAGGAGAAATAATAAAACTAAAAAACAGTGTTGGAGATTTATGGTAAACTATCAAATGACCCAACATACAATTTTTAGGAGTTCCTGAAGGCATGGAAAGAGAGAATGGATTAGAGGGCCTTTAGTGAAATAATTGCAGAAAACATTCCTGATTTGGACAAAGAAAGGGACATCCAAGGACAGGAAGCACACAGAACTCATAACAGACAACACCAGAAAAGAACTTGGCCATGACACATTGTAGTCAAATCCCTACAGGAAAACATAAAGATTCTAAAATGTGCACAAGGGAACCACCAGATTACCTCAGAAGATCTCCCATTAGACTCACAGCTGACTTCTCATCAGAAACCCTACAGGCTAGGAGGTAATGGCGAGGTACATTCTACATCTTAAGAGAAAAAAACTGTCAACCTAGAGTATTGTCATCACTCATCCAGCCTTACAAAAGATGCTTAAGGATGTGCTACACAGAGAAACACAGAAACATGGTCATCACTATGAAAGAAGGTGAAGGCAGAAAGTCTCCCAGTAAAAATACAAAGGAAATCTAAAGTAAACAATAAGAATATTTATGAAAAAATGGCAGGGCCAACTCGTTACTTATCAATAGTCACCTTGAATGTAAACAGCCTCAACTCTCCAGTTAAGACACAGACTGGCTGAAGGGATTAAAAAATAAAACCCGGCCAGTGCCGTGGCTCACTTGGCTAATCCTCTGCCTGCAGTGCTGGCACCCTGGGTTCTAGACCCGGTTGCTTCTCTTCCAGTCCAGTTCTCTGCTGTGGCCCGGGAGGGCAGTGAAGGGTGGCCCAAGTGCTTGGGTCCCTGCACCTGCACGGGAGAAGGGAAGGAAGTACCCGGCTCCTGACTTCGGATTGGCGCAGCACCGGCCGTAGCGGCCATTAGGGGAGTGAAGTAACGGAAGGAAGACCTTTCTCTCTGTCTCTCTCTCACTGTCTTTAACTCTCTCTCTCTGTGTCTCTCTCTCTCTCTCTCTCACTGCCTAACTCTGCCTGGCAAAAAATAAAAAAAAAACAAAAAACAAAAACAATCTATTTGCTGCCTGCAAGAAACACATCTCACCAACAAAGATACACACAGATTGAAAGTGAAAGGATGGAAAAAAGATATTTCATTCTAACAGAAAATAAAAGCCATCCTAATATCAGACAAAATACACTTTTAACACAAAAACTGTTAAAAGAGACAAAGAAGGGCACTATATAATGATTAAGGAATCAATTCAACAGGAAGATATGACTATCATAAACGTATATGCCCCTAATTACAGGGCACCTGGCTATTTGAAAGAAATGTTAATGGATCTAAAGGAAGACATAGATTCCAATACAATAGTAATGGGGGACTTCAATATCCACTTTCAGCAATGGACAGACCAACCAGACAGAAAATTAGCAAGGAAACAACAGAGTTTGTTAATTGACACTATAGACCAAATGGACCTAACAGATATCCGTAGAACTTTTCATCCTACAGTTGCAGAATACACATTCTTCTCACCAGTGCATGGAACTTTCTCTAGGATAGACCACAAGCTAGGCCATAAAGCAAATCTCAGCAAATTCAAAAAAACTGAAACCATACCATGCATCTTCTCTGACCACAATGGAATGAAGCTGGAAATCAACAACCCAAGAATCTCTAGAACATATGCAAACACATGGAGACTGAACAACATGCTCCTGAATGAACAGTGGGTCATTTTCATTAGTTAGGATCCCCGGATTGGGAGTCGGCCTAGCACTTCCCAGGCAGGTGTTATATTTCTTTCTTTAAATTTATTAATTTATTTGAAAGACATACAGAGAGAGAGGGAGAGATATCTTCCATCTACTGGTTCACTCTCAGATGACCTCAACAGCCAGCACTGGGTCAGGCCAAACCCAGGAGCTTCTTCTGGGTCTCAGACATGGGGGCAGGGGACCAAACACTTGGTCCATCTTCTACTGCTTTTCCCAATTCACAAACTATCACATTACTATCTAAGCTGAAGAAAAGAACGAAAACAAATTCAATTGGCAAATATTGAAACACTGCAAGGGAAGAGGAAATTGGCAGTTATCTGGAGAAAAACTTTCACAAAACTATGAATTGCAAGCAAGTACAAAGGTACAGTATCATTTTCAAAGAGATTTATTTAAAGGAAATACTGATTACAGAAACCTGAACTCAGCATTGTTAAAACTTGTAAGTACTAAGAAGGAACACAAACACTAAGGAAGTCCTAAGAGCTGACTTAGATAATCAGAAAAACGAATCAGAGATAATAAAGATAAAGCAGCTCAGCAAACTCTAATCCTGAGTTACACAACCATGATAAAACACATGGAGGCCAGGACTGTGGCACAGCAGGTAACCCGCATGGGCGCTGGTTTGAGTCCCAGCTGCTCTGCGTTGTAGCCAGCTCTGGGCTAGTAAGTCTGCAATAGTGGAAGATGGCCTACATGTAAGACACCTAAAGGGAATTCTAGGCTTGTGGCTTTGGCCAGGCCAGGCCATTGCAGTCATTTGGGGAGTGAACAAGTGAATGGAAGCTCTGCCTCTCCTCCTCTCTTTGTAACTCTGCCTTTTAAGTAAATAAAACCTTTTCTAAAAAAGTGTTAAATCAGGATGAAATGCAGGCTGAGAATCCCTTATCTGCTAAGCTTGGGATCTGAGTACGTCAGATTTGAGACTTTTTTTGGATTTTGGAATATTTGCATATGACTCATATGATGAGCTATCTTGGGAAAAGGTCCCAAGTCTAAACATGAAATTCACTTATGTTTCATACACAGCTTTTAGACATAGCTTGAAGCTAATTTTATACCATATTTTAAACAACTGTGTGCACATACCAAACTGGCTCACTGAGGTTGCAGAGGAAGTGAGATGCAAGCCCTGCCTCCACCACTTGCTCTCTGAGTGGTCTTGGACAAATCTGGTTTTCTAAGCCACTATGACTTCAGCTATAAAATTTAATTTGGTTTCAGGGTTAACATTATATACAGTTGACGATAAAGTATCTTTAAAACCAGTTTGAAACAGAAAAGACTTTCTCAACTTAGAAAAGGAACTTAAATTTACACAGCCAGTGAAATCAAAGAAGAATAAACATGATTTTACTGAAAGTTAAGCTGTTTTAAAACATTTTGGTAACCAAATGGAACAAATTGCCAAGAATGTAAATAGAAAATGTAAATGTGACAAATGTCACTAAAACCTACATTAATTAATGTGAATTAATGCAAACAGAAATCAATAGCCAAATCCCACTAAGACATAAAAAGAGCCTGTCAAATTATCTATAAGTCACATATGGAAGAACTTCAAAAACATTGTAGAAATTGAATTAAAAGATAGGTTTATTATGGCCTTGTCTAAATAAGGTCAGAGTTTGTGAAATCAAGAGGCTTCCACAGCCTTGGCAGCTCACGACAAGAGCCTCGAGTGATTACTGACGTCATTAGAGTGTCAATTGTTCAATCAATAGGAGTCACTGTACACTTGCTCCCCATGTAGGATCTCTGTCCTTAATGTGTTGTACTATGCAAATTAACAGTAAAACTACTACTAAAACAGTACTTTACATTTTGTGTATCTGTGTGGGTGCAAACAGTTGAAATCTCAGTATATACCAAGTTGATCTTCTGTATATAAAGATAATTGAAAATGAATCTTGATGAAGAATGGGATGGGAAGAGGGAGTGGGAGATGGGATGGTTGTGGGTGGGAGGGAGGTTATGGGGGAAAAAGCCACTATAATCCAAAAGTTGTACTTTTGAAATTTATATTTACTAAAGTTTAAAAGATAGGTTTATTTTGGTGCAAAAAATTTTGGAATGTGTATGTACTGATAACATCACTGTATAAAAGTACCTTCTTTGGGCCGGCGCTGCGGCTCAATAGGCTAATCCTCCGCCTTGCGGCACTGGCACACTGGGTTCTAGTCCTGGTCAGGGCACCGGATTCTGTCCTGGTTGCCCCTCTTCCAGTCCAGCTCTCTGCTGTGGCCTGGGAAGGCAGTGGAGGATGTCCCAAGTGCTTGGGCCCTGCACCCACATGGGAGACCAGGAGAAGCACCTGGCTCCTGGCTTTGGATCAGCGAGGTGCACCGGCTGCAGCGGCCATTGGAGGGTGAACTAACGGTAAAGGAAGACCTTTCTCTCTGTCTCTCTCTCTCTCACTGTCCACTCTGCCTGTCAAAAAAAAAAAAAAAAAAAAGTACCTTCTTGATGGAATAAAAGATACACAAATTAAAACATTATGAAAAAAATGAATCATAATGAAGAATGGGATGGGAAAGGGAGTAAGAGATGGGATGGTTTGCGGGTGAAGGAAGCTGCTATAATCCAAAAGTTGTACTTTAGAAATTTATATCTAGTAAATAAAAGTTTTCTAAAAAAAAAATTATGAGGCCGGTGCTGCGGCTCAATAGGCTAATCCTCCGCCTGTGGCACCGGCACCCTGGGTTCTAGTCCCAGTTGCTCCTCTTCCAGTCCAGCTGTCTGCTGTGGCCCAGGAGGGCAGTGGAGGATGGCCCAAATGCTTGGGCCCCACACCCGCATGGGAGACCAAGAGAAGCACCTGGCTCCTGGCTTCATATCAGCGCGGTACACTGGCCGCAGCAGCCATTGGAGGGTGAACCAACAGAAAAGGAAGACCTTTCTCTCTGTTTCTCTCACTGTCCACTCTGCCTGTCAAAAAAAAATTATGAAGGCACACTATACATAACTACATCAATAGCCCAATTAATCTTTCCATGCTTTTTGCCCATAACCTCTTAGTCCTTCATACACTGAGCCTGAGTTTGGCCAATGGAACAGTGACACAAAAAAGGCTCGAAAAGTGCTTGTTCATCTCTGCCCCTCCTTTGCAGCCCTGTCGATGAGACTGTGCTCTGGCTAGCCAGCTTGAGGATGTGGGAGGGAGTGCCGAGCCTTCCCAACCAGAGTCTTCCAGAATCAGGCAGGTTCCAGCCAAACTGCCAGCTGATCAAAGATGCTAACCCAGTGTACTGCAATGCCAGCTCCTCATGCCCCTTCTCCATCTTTCCCTCTTGCCCTTTCATGCACGACACCCTCTCCACCACCAGGCAATCATTAATCTACTATCAATATGGTCCGTATTTGCTAGAATTCCATATAAAGTACTAATAGTTTTCCCTTTTTTGGCCTGATTT
Source organism: Lepus europaeus (assembly GCF_033115175.1). NCBI lineage: Eukaryota > Metazoa > Chordata > Mammalia > Lagomorpha > Leporidae > Lepus > Lepus europaeus. The sequence goes on along the minus strand of NC_084839.1, from coordinate 40,574,482 downwards.
CCTTTACTTAGGAACACTATCCTGAGACTTTCCCATTTTATGGTTTCCATTAGTTCATTCTTTTTTATTGGCTAATAAGCCTTTTTTCTAGTAGTTTTAGGTTTCTAGAAAATACAGAAATCCCATGTACTGTTTCCCCCAACTCTCACAGTTTACCTTATTAGTATATTGCATCAGTGTGGTGCAGATCATGTCCAATTTGTGAATACTGATATGGTAATTAACTAACGCTCAAGTTTGCACTGAGGCTCAGTGTTGTACAATACAGTGATGTGTCCCCCATTACAGTATCACATAAAACAGTTTCACCACCCTAACAATCCTGTGTTTGACCTGTCAGCTCGCTCTTCTCACCTCTAAACTGCTGACCTCTAGTCCATGTCTTTATAGTTTGCCTTTTCCAGAATGCTGTACAGTTGGAATCAGACAGTATTAGCCTTTTCAGGCTGACTTCACTTGGTAATATGCATTTAAGCTTCTTACGTGTCTATGGCTTTGCAGAGTATTCCTTTCCTTAGTGAAGAACATTCCACTGTACAGATGGACAAGTTTGCTCACTGGCTTACTGAAGGCCCTATTAGTTGCTCCAGATTTTGGCAATGATGAGGAAGCCGCTGTAAACATTCATGTTCAAGTTTTTCTGTGGACATAAAATTTTCAACTCATTTGGGTAAATATCAAAGACCATGACTCATGGTCATGTGCAAGACTATATTCATCTTGATAGGAAACTGCCAGGCTGTCCCCCTAAGGTGGCTTACTCCACAGCCCTGCTGGCACCTACTGTGGTCAACGTTTTGGACATCAGTTATATTAACAGAAGTGCAGTGGTATCTCACTGTTTCATTCCTTTCTTATTCCTGAGTGGTATTCATTTTAAGGACATACCACAGGTTATAAGTAGACATTTGTGTTTTTTTTTTAATCTAGTTTTCCTATTATAAATAAGACAGCTATGAACAATGATGTACAAGTCTTTATAAGGATTTAATTTCCTTTTCTCTTAAATACCTAGGAGTGGAATGGCTGCATCATATGGTTAAGCGTACGTTTAGTCTTTTAAGAACTATCTTGGTAAGTGGCTGTGGCATTTTACACCTTCAATGGTGCATGACGGTACTGGCTGTTCCTAGCCAGCATTTGCTGTGCAAAGTCTGTTTTAGGATTCTAGTAGGTAGATGGGTAGTAGTTAGCTCATTTTGGTTTAATTTGTACTTCTCCAGTAACAAGGTTGATTATCTCCCCTGTGCTTATTTGCCATCCATGTATTCTCCTTGGTGCACTGATGCTGGCAACTAGCTGGGAGGCCCCGGTTGTACCTAAATCTCTCCGATGCAGCGTCTCCATTTCACCTACTTTGGGCTTCTTCACAGCCTGCTGGCTTGGTCGCAAATGGATCAATCAAGAGAGGAAGCAAGGCAGAAACTGTGTTCTTTCTGAGCCCTAATTCCTAAGTCACATAGAAAAGTTTTGACAGGGGCTGGTGTGAGGTGTAGTGGGTTAAGCCACAGGCTGCAGTGCCACCAATCCATATGGGCACTGGTTCAAGTTGCTCAACTTCCCATCCAGCTCCCTGCTAATGCACCTGGGAAAGCAGCAGAGCATGGCCTAACTCCTTGGGAGACATGGATGAAGCTCCTGGTTTTGGCGTAGCCCAGCCCTGGCTATTCTTTCAAATAAAAAAACCTTAAAAATTTTTTTCTTAGTATTTGACAAGCATGGAGTCAGTGTATGAAAGGACTAAGAAATTACATGGACACTTAATGCAAGCAATCTATTGTGTAATTTAATTACTTTTAAATGATTTACTTATTTCAGAGGGAAAGGGGGAGGGATCTTCCATCCACTGGTTCACTCCCCAGATGGCTACAACAGCCAGGGTTGGACCAGGCTGAAGCCAGGCACTTCATCCTGGTCTCCCACATGGGTGGCAGGGACCCAAATACCTGGGCTGTCTTCCACTGTTCTCCCAGACTCATTAGCAGAGAGCTTGATTGGAAGTAGAACAGCCAAGGACTCTGATATAGGATGCCACTGTTGCAGGCAAGGGCTTAATCTATGTACCATATGCTGGCCCAAACTATATTTTACTATGATAAAAAAAAACCCACACATTAAATGTACTATATTATCCACTTTAAGCTATACAGTTCAGTAGTGTTAAGGCTATTTTTGATTTGCAAACCTGAAACTGGATATTCACTGAACTCCCCACTTCCCTTCCCCCCAACCCATATCTGTAAGTCTGTTTCTATGACTGTAACCACTGAAGAGACCCCATCTGAGTGGAACCATTCAGGATTTGTCTTCTTGTGCTTGGCTGTTTTACTTAGATAACGTGTTTAGGTTCATTTATGCTGCAGCTTGTCATAGGGTTTCTTCTTTTAAGGTTGAACAATCTTCACTGTATGTATTTAATATGTTTTGCGTATCCACTCAACTGTTGGACATTTGGGTTTGTTTCTATCTTTTGGCTATTGTGACAAATACTGCTGTGAATGTGAGTGTGCAAATATCTCAGAGAGATCTTGATTTCAGTTCTTTGAATATATTCCCAGAAGTGGAATTGCTGTATCATATGCTCATTCTAGTTTTAATTTTCTGAGGAACTTCCATAGTGGTTGTACCATTTTACAATTCAAATAACGCACAAGGGTTCCAGTTTCTCCATATCCTTACCAACACTTGTCATTTTGTTTTTGTTTTTGATAGCAGCCATCCTAATGGGTGTGAGTTGGTGGTTTTAGCTTGCATTTCTCTAATGATTAGTGATGTTGAGCACCTCTTTGTATGCTTCATGTGCATTTGTATATCATCTTTGGAGACATGTTTTTTGAAGATTTATCTATTTTATTTGAAATAAAGTTACAGAGTGGGGGGGGGGGAGGGAGGGACAGAGACAGAAAGAGAGAGAATATCTTCCATCTGCTGGTTCACTCCCCAGATGGCCACAATGGCTGGAGCTGAACTGATCTGAAACCAGGAGCATCTTCCAGGTCTCCCACGTGGGTGGATGGCACCCCTGCTTGCCCAGGTGCATTTGCAGGGAGCTGGATCAGAAGTGGAGCAGCTGGTACTGGAACTGGTGCACATTTGGGATGTTGGCACTGCAGGCAGTGGCTTTACTGGCTACACCACAGCATCAGTCCCTGGAGAAATTTCTATTCATGTTGCGAGTCAGCTTTTCATTACTTTAAATACCTGATGGAAGTAACTTAAGAGGAGAGAAGGTTGCTTTTTGGCTTACAAAGCTTGAGTTTCACAGCTCAAGATCAGATGGCCCCATCAGTTTGACATCTGTGGGGGCTGGCAATGGCGGAGTGGTGTAAAGGAATGATCACACAGCAAGCAGAACAAGCACGCTCTTCTCCTAATCTCCATGCTCTTCTCCTAATTTCCACGTAGCTTTTCTTTGTAATGCCATCATCATTCCACCATGGGGCTCCACCCCAGAAACCTAATCCAGCCACCTCCTAAAGACTCCACCTTGGAGACACTGTAATTGGATCAAACTTCCACCCTAAACCATCAGCTGTTATAGTTAATCCATTAACTTTTTTTTCTTTTAAGACTTATTTATTTGAAAGGCAGAGTTACAGAGAGGCAGAGGAAGGGAGGAAAAGAAGGAGAGAGAGAGAGAGAGAGAGCGCGCGCGAGAGCGCGAGCGAGAGACAGACAGACAGAAGTTTCACTCGCTGGTTCACTCCCCAGATGGCCGCAATGGCCAGAGCTGTGCTGATCCGAGGCCAGGAGCCAGGAGCTTCTTGAGGGTCTCTCATTTGGGTGCAGGGGCCCAGGGATTTGGGCCATCTTCCACTGCTTTCCCAGCTGGACTTGGAAGTGGAGCAGCTGGGACTCAAAATGGTGCCCATACGGGATGCTGGAACTGTAGGCGTCAGGCAGCTTTACCCACAACACGACAGCACTGGCCCCAATTCATTAACTCTTAACATAAAACTTTGGGGTTCAAATATCTACATGAGTTTGGGCAGCCAGGTCCTATTCAATTTAGAACACATTTAAAGCTTACACCTATCTTTTCATTAGCTTATTCTGTTGTTGAAATAATGTCGTAATTTTTATTTCCAACAGGCACTGATAACATCTTCACTTGCAGTTGAATTTGCTACTAATATTGCTCATTGCTGTATAGCTTCCCATTTAAAAAAAATTATTTATTTGAAAGACAGAGTTACAGAGAGAGGTAGAGACAAAGAGAGAGAGAGAGAGAGAGAGAGAGAGAGAGAGAGAGAGTGAGTCTTTCATCCACTGGTTCACTTGCCAAATATCCACAACAGCTGGAGCTTGAAACTGAGCATATCCAAAGCCAGGAGCTTCCTCTGAGTCTCCAACATGGGTGCAGGGACCCAAGGATTTGGGCCATCCTCTGCTGCTTTCCCAGGTGCATTAGCATGAAGCTGGATCAGAAGCGAGTAGAGAAGCAGGGTCTCAAACCAGCGCCCATATGGGATGCCAGGGCTTTAACCAGCTGTGCCACATCGCTGGCCCCTATAGCTTTCCATTTAACATACTCATCTTTATGAACACAGATATATACTTACAATTTCATTTTTAAAACCATAGTGTATTTAGATATTACAAATTTTTAATTAAAAACAAAAAAACTACTCAATAGCTAAATGCCATGCTACCTACTAATATCATTTGAGCATGTTCCCCCAAAGTTCATGTGTTGGAAACTTAGTTCCCAGTGCAATAGTTTTAAGATATCTTGAAGAGACTAGCACATGCAAGATGTGAACATCACTACCATGGGAGTGGCTTGGTCATCCCGAGAGGTTTGTTATAGAAGTGACCCTGGCTCGCTCTCGCTTGTGCGTGCATGCTGTCTAGCCCTTCTGCCATGGGAAGACACAACAAGAAGCCCCCTTCCAGATGACAGCCCCTCAAATCTGAACTTCCCAGCTTCCAGAACTGTAAGAAACAAGTCTGCTTTTCTAAAGTTACCCAGTCTCAGGTATTCTATTACAGCAGCACAAAGTGGATCAAGACATCCAGCCTGTGACAAATATTTCAAATTCAGACACAATGAGCTGTTAGGGAAAACTTCTGATTACACACTCACTTCCATGAAGAGTCTCACTGCAAACTCAAAAGGCACGAATGGCAGTCCTAAGTGACTTTCAAAACGCTGCCAGTTGGGGCTGGTGTTGTGTGCAGTGAGTAAAACCACCATTGAGATGCTGGCATCCCATAAGAGCGCCAGTTTGTGTCCGGCTGCTTTACTTCCAATCCAGCTCCCTTGCTAATGGCTTGGGAAAAGCAGAGGAAGATGGCCCAATTGCCTTAACACGGGAGACCTGGATGAAGCTCCTGATTTGGGCCTGGCCCATCTCTGGCAATTGCAGATACCTTAAGAGTGAACAGGCAGATGGAAGATCTCACTATGCCTCTCCCTCACTGTAACTCTGTCAAATAAATAAATCTTTTAAAACAAAATGCTGCCAGTCAACTGAGAACACTGTTAGAATCTCAGTGAGACACAAACATCCTATTCTGACTTCTACAGCCAGGGAAATGATATTGAGTGAATTCCTCAACTCTCCTGCTAGACCCAGAATCCCTGGGAGAGGCTTTATGACTCCCTGACCTTTAATGGACATTCTCATGGCAAGGCCTACATGAAGTCAAGAAATATTTAGCCTGGCTCTGGGTGCTGGGACGGGGTTTCTGAAAACTTTTCAGAGGACAAATGCCAATAAAGGTAGGAAGACACAAAATGTGTCACATTTTAAGGAATTTGCTTTACCCACCGGGCTTGTACATAAAATCCTTCTGAATTTTTCTCTTTAAAATAAAGCCCAGAGGTGGGTGTTTCACACCGTGGTTATGTCACTACCCGGGATGCCCGCGTCCCACATCAGAATGCCTGAGCTGAAGTCCCCATTCTGCCTCTGATCCAGCTGCCTGCTATGCACACCCTGGGAGGCAGCAGATGATGGTTCAAGCAGCTGGGTCCCTGCTACCAAGTGGGAAACCCAGATTGAGTTTTAGGCTCCTGGCTTCAGCCTGGCCTGTCCCTGGCCCTTCAGGGAGTCAAACAGCAGACAGAAGCTCTCTGTCTCTGTCATTCTATCAAATAATTTTTTTTTTAAAGGGAGACACCCTTTAAAGATAAAATAAAATCCACTTACATGGCATAATCTGTCAGAATATTGATCTTCTTAGAACACAAATTATCACAATTCTAAAGCTATCAATAGCTTTTCATTATAAAGAGCATAGTCCAAATACCTTAGCCAAAAGTCTGAGTTACAGTATTTCCAATCATTTCTTTTTTACTATCTCCAGAATGAGGCCTTGTGTCCAGCCAGTTAGCGGTGTGCACTGTGAACAGCTCAGTGCGGATTTGTGTTTCTGCTTCTCTGTGAAGCCCAGCCCCCTTCCCCCCCAACCCCCCATCATCACCCCAGTGGACTCTGATCCAGCCCTGTCTGTGCTGTCCATGTGTGCAGTCACCCCTGTAATGGGGATTACTTTAATATATTTTATTCCATCTGAGATTTGTACCTATTACCCAAGTGGAAAGTCTGGGGCTTAGCTCATGACCAGTAGTTTTGTTGGGGAAAGGACCTTGAAGATCAACTCGAGCACAGCTTCTCGAACTTTAATATGTATACAAATCTCCTGGAAATCTGGGTTAAAAACCAAACATTCTAATATAGTCAATTCTGAGCAGAGTCAGAGATGCTGTGTGTGCACCATTTCCCAGGTGATGTCAGTGCTGTGGCCTCTGGACCATACGCGTGTGAGGCTGAAAACACTGCCTGCAGGATTGGGATGACCCACATGAGTGAGGGTAGCTGGCAGGGCAGCTGCAGCAGAGAACAGTGGGGAAGGTGGAAGTCCAAAAGGTTCAGGCCATGCCCTGCGGGCAACCGCTAGCCTGCTCCTTCAAGTCCAGGCTGCCAGAGCTCAGTTCCCAGAGAAGCCTGCAGTCTGTACTAGCACATAAACTTCCCCAATTTTAAATGTTGGCAATTCATGCAAATCCATGTTTGAATTGATTTAAAAGGGCCTTCTGTGTGGGTGGTTCATACTTAGTTCTTGTTTTAGCTTTATATAGCTAGCTTTATCTATAGAACAGGATTTTTAAAAACAAGCTTATTTTTAATTCTATTTTCCATAAACTTTGAAAATTATCTATTTCCATTTTATTTGAAAGGCAGAAAGACAGAAGTAAAGAGATAGGAACAGACAGAGGAAGAGCTCTTCCACCAACTTGCTCACTCCCCAAATGCCTACAATAGCCAGGGCTGGGCCAGGCTGAAGCCAAGAGCCAGGAACTCTATCCATGTCTACTACGTGGGTGGCAGGAACCCAACTGCTTGGGCCATCTTCTGCTGCCTTCCAGGCTGTGGATGAGCAGGAAGCTGGATCAGAAGCAGAGTCAGGACTCAAACCTAGGCACTTCTACATGGGATCCAAGTGTCCAAGCAGGGTTTTAAATACTCTATGAAATGCCCACCCCAGAGCAGGTTTCTTCAAACTGAAATTTTTTTAAGATTTACTTATTTATTTGAAAGTCAGAGTTACACAGAGAGAAGGAGAGGCGCAGAGAGAGAGAGAGAGAGGTCTTCCATCCGCTGGTTCACTCCCCAATTGGCTGCAACAGCTGGAGCTGAGCCGATCTGAAGCCAGAAGCCAGGAGCTTCCTCCAGGTCTCCCATGGGGGTGCAGGGGCCCAAGGACTTGGGCCATCTTCTGCTGCTTACTCAGGCCATAGCAGAGAGCTGGATCGGAAGTGGAGCAGCTGGGACACAAACCAGCGCCCATGTGGGATGCCGGCACTGCAGGTGGCAGCTTTACCCACTCCACCACAGCGCCGGCCCCAATAAAATTTTAACAAAAAAATAATTGTTGTCTAAGTGATAGATATTTAATTGGCTGCTTTATGTGCAGTTAGAATACTGGTTCTCAGACTTTGGGATTTCATAGGCAAGGAAAATTTCAAAGCATAAAACAAACCCAAAGATCCCATTACAGTATTTTAGAAACCAAAACAGGGTACTAACATTTTATTTTATTCAGTAAGGATAGTAAAAAATAATTTACAAGGATCAGTGTGGTATATAGGGTAAAGGTTTCACATGTGATGCCAGCATCCCATATGGGCACTGGTTGGAGTCCTGGCTGCTCCACTTCCGATCCAGCTCCCTACTAACGGCTTGGGAAAAGCAGCAGAAGAGAGCAAAGTGCATGGGCCCCGAGCCGGCATGGAAGACTCAGAAGCTCTTGGCTTCAGCCTGGCCCGCCATGGCTGCTGCAGCCATCTGGGGAGTGAACCAGCAGATGGAAGATATTCATCTCTCCCTAACACTTTCAATAAAAAAAACTTTTCTTTAAGCTTTGTTTTATCACTCTTATCAAACACACATCAGAAAGCATATCAACAGTACATCTTATGATAAGTCAGTTCACAACAAAACTGCAATTGTTTACAGAAAAGGTTTGCAGCCAAAAAGTATGCAGTACAGTCAATTGAAACACATTGTCCATCCTTTGTAGGTATATAGGAAAAGTGGAAAATAAAAACCCTTTGCTACTCAGCAAGAAAAAAAAAATTTAGAGTAAGACTTGAATGGAAACCAGAAATTTGGGGATTTGAGAAAAGAACTCAGTACTGAAACACATCTATAGTCCCACTTAGTTATTAAAAATAAAACAAAAAAACCTCGCAAACAATAAGACATCACAGAGAACCATAGTGTCAAGAAATGCCAAGACTAATATGCAATTGAAACTGGTAGAAATGTTATAAACAATTATTTCCTATGCATTGTAATATTCTTGTAGTTCTGAGATGAAGGTAAACCAACAGGAGAGAATACTCCTTAAAACTGGCTTTGGTTTAAGTGCAAATTAAAAAAATAACTTACCATCGACTTCTACTCCTGGTATGTTATTATAAGACTGTATCACATCAAAAGGAAGATCATAATCTTAGATCAAAGAATAGTACTTTATCATTCTTGCTTTTCGTAGTGGACAAGAGTAAATTTTGACCCAAATTTGGTTTGGGAGAAATGATTGATTACCTTATCCCTGCTGTTGACAGATGAGAAAACTAAGACACACAAAAGCTGTACAGCTTGGTCCTGGTCTCATGCTTTAGTGGCACAGCCCAGGGCTCCCACTGTTCTTGCTGATGGAGTTACAGTTCCTGGTAATTAATCTTCACTCAGCATGGTGACAGGTGTTGGCCCAGATAGGCACAGTTGTCACTCTCGATTAACAACTTTTGAGCTTTGTGGTCTTGGATGTATTAGTAAATTTTGTTGGATCTCAGACTTTTCATTTGTAATACTTACTTTATAGCATTGTTATGAGGATTAAACATAATGTCATTTAAGACTACCTACCAGTGGTAATGGATTCCTCTTGGAAAAACTGGTCAGTTGCTTTAGTGAAGAGCTTAGCATAGCGAAGCCTATGTCATCGTTATTGTTAATATAATTACTGTAATAGTAAAAATAAAAATACTATGATTATAAAATTACTACTAAGGTCCATCTCTCAGAACAATGGGGTCTTGTCACTACAATTAAACTAAAGTGGGCTTCTCTAATCATTCTTCACCAAACAAGAACAGTTTGCTTGTAAGTAAATTTTCTATTTTCACTTACCTAACAGGCAGCTAGAAAATTCATTCATTAAATAAGAAAAAAATATTAATTTTGATAGTAAATGCTGAGTAGAAAGACTAGAAGCAGAATATTTACCATAGTATCCTTTTGATCTTATTTCCACCTTTAAAACATACTTAATATAAATGATAAGAACCAGAAGTATTAGCTCTTCTGAATTCTACCTAATGACAGTGCATTTGCTTACATGACTGATCATTTGGAAGTCCTTAGTAAGTCTGCTGAGTTAGGGAAAATGATCTAAATATAGGGAACAGCACAACTTGAATGAATTCTAGTCACAGATGTTCATCACTATCCTTACCTACTCCTTACAACCAAGAATAAAAAACTGCAGAACTATATCTTCAATAGGAGTGAACTTACTGTATTATTTTAAAAAGAAAAATGGCCACCTGAGATGCTTTGCTCAGTAGAAAAATGTATAATCCTATAAAGAAAGACCTATCTACTCTCTGAATTTTACATTTATAACTAAAGTATATTTTGTTTTCTTTTAAGATTAGGCAAGTGAAGGATGCAACCTATAACTGATTGTGATCAAATTTTTTTTTTTTTTTTTTGACAGGCAGAGTGGACAGCGAGAGAGAGAGACGGAGAGAAAGGCCTTCCTTTTTCTGTTGGTTCATACCCCAATGGCCGCTGCTAACAGCGCATCGTGCTGATCTGAAGCCAGGTGCTTCTCCCGGTCTCTCATGCGGGTGCAGGGCCCAAGCACTTGGGACATCCTCCACTGCACTCCTGGGTCACAGCAGAGAGCTGGACTGGAAGAGGGGCAACCGGGACAGAATCTGGCGCCCCGACCGGGACTAGAACCTGGTGTGCCGGTGCCACAGGCAGAGGATTAGCTTATTGAGCCGCGGCGCCGGCCAATTAAGTTTAAATAGTACTGCACTGGGGACCAGCCTAAGGTACACTTTATCAATCAAAATGGTAATCAAATTCATGGAACATTTCTAAGCTATCTTGAAATATTTCTAATATTCTAAATATTTTGAAATATTTCTAAATATTTTCATAATTTTTATAACATTTCTGCAGAGATTTCTGTATAACAGTAATCACACAGGGTTCTATACTACGCACACACATGATTTTCTGATACACCTTAGTTCTCTTCATGGAAGTACCTATGTTAGTTGACTAAACATTTGGTCCAGCAGGTTGCACATTTGTTTTGGATGGTATTTATGATCTATAGCTGGGTCAGCGAACGTTAGCCCAGGTTAAATCCAGCCCCAAAGCTATTTTTGGCATATAAGGTTATATTGGAACACAACCACTTTCATTCATTTATGTGACAACAGAATACAGAGAGACCAAATGGCCCTCAAAACCTATAATATTTACTCTCTAGCACTTTACAAAGTTTACTGACCTCTGATCTACAGAATAAAGAATTAGCATGTATGTTAAAGGAACACCACAAAAACTCTTCACTCCAAAAACCTCAAAGGGTGCTACACTAAATCAGTACATTTTTACAAGACAGTAATCTTTGATTAAAAGGCAGGATCCCACTTCTCCAAACTTGAAGATACATATAAATTACAAAATCAAAGCGTTTTTAGGCTTGGCAATGTTGCATTAGTGAGGATACCATGCAGAAGAGATTAAAAGAAATTAACTGTAAGGATTGCCTACCATTTGGTTTCAATAGCATTTTAATTACTTTTACATTGTAAAGTTAGGTCCTATTAATAGGCCTTCCTTACTGTTGAGTGATGGCAGCACATGGGATTGTAAAATAAAGCAATCTTGATCAATCTCATATAATCCAGCCTATACAAATGGGTTACCTGACATAGCATTTTATACTAGTTTTGATCCTCATTCCAAATCCACCATCATCCCAGCAGTTGTTCAAGAAAAAAAATCACTAAACAAAATAAGTAAATCACTCTGATGATTAATCCAGTCACACACACACAATTACTAAAGAAATCTATAAATGGTAAATTCTTCATCTTACTTACCCTAAGCAGGTCACATACAGGCATTCATGAGAAAAGGAACTCAGGACATACAATCTTGAGTATTCTTTTATCACGGCTTTCATCCAAAGTGTATAACACCTTTTTCCTTTTTAAAGGAATCTTAATGAGGTATGAAATACATACTCACCATTTCAGGTGTATAATCTGATGAGTTTTGACAAATGTATACAGTTAGGTAACCATAATTATGATATGGAACAGTTTAATCATTCCCTAAAAATCCCATGTGCTCCTTCCTCCAACCCAACTCCCAGCAACAAATTCTCTGCTTTCTATCACTGTAATTTTGCCTTTTCCAGGATTTCAGATAAATGGACTGATAAGTATATATGGTCCATCAATCTACCTTATTTTTTTATGCATGTCAAAACAAGTAGAAGATAACAGTACACTTCTCCCTAAATAACTCAGTCAGGGTATCATTAACTAAAGTTCAATATTTGTTCTTAAATTTTATCTTTCCAGGTAAAAGTTACATATAATACATAAATCTTAACTGAACATGTGCTGCACTTTGACCAGTGCATAGACCCATGTAACTCAAACTTCTTATCCAGATACACAACATTCCTAACAGAAAAGTTCCTTCATGCTCCTTCTGGGTCAACCTCCAAATCCCTCCCCCCCACACCCACATCCACTGTTGATTTTCCCTCCCCCTCTTCTGAAACTTCATGTAATCATGATATATACTCTTGGCGTAAAGTTCCTTTTATTCAGCATGTTTTGAGATGTACTGATAGTCCTTTCATTTCCAACAGTGAGTAGCATTCCATTTTATGATTGCAACATACTTTACCCATTGTTAAATAAACTTCATAGAAGGCCACTGGCTTGGACTGAGCTCATGCGTTAGGCCCAAGAGACGAGCTGGAAATGTAGTTACTCAGGCTAAATTCCATGTCACCAGGATGAAAATAAACTATTCATCTGATCTTCCAAGAAATGGGGGGAGGGAGAACAAAGGAAGAGGATGAATAACCAACTCCCGCTTCACTGGCATAATGAAATTCCCTCTGTTTTAATCCTTACAAGAGTCTTCTTAAATAATGGATCTGCTTTTTGTTTTTTCTGCTTTCTTGCCTTCTGTCTATAAAGCCAATCTCCTCTGCTCAGCTTACTACAACGCTTACTCTAAAATTGCAAATAAAAGCCGGCCAAGTTTTATAACTCAATCTTTGGAATTCTGCCTTTTGACATCATCCTATAGATTGCTACCTGGGCTAATGGGACTTATGTAGGTATAGAATTTCTTTTGTAAGAAACTTCAAAACTCCTCAAAATGATTGTATCATTTACACTTCCACCAACGATGCTGACAATTCTAGTTAGACACTTTTGCCAAGATGGAGTTGTTAGTCTCTAGGTGTGTCATTTTTCAAACTTATATTTGCATCACTCTGTTTTCTGTCCATGGTATCTTTACTAGGTATATCACACTGCTCCCAAACAGCGGAAGCTGTCTTAGCTCCTCTGAAAAACGGCTGCCCATGCCCAAAGTAGATTGTTTTTCTCAAACAGTGCTCCCTATCTTTCAGTAATTGAGTTGTAGCTGGGATACCCAACCAGGACTAACAATTTCTCAGCCTCACATCTTGCACTAACAGGTGGGCAGGGCCATGTGACTCATTCACACCACTTAACTGTCCATGAAAACAAAGGCAAACCTTTGAAAAAGCAGGGGTACCTTTCCCGTTCTGCCATCTGGATGCAGATGAGAACAGACAATAGGGCCCTGACTGGAGCACATGTAAGCAAGATCTCCAACTCTTATGGTGTCTGAACCACTGCAGGTTTGGTGCTGCTACAGTTTAGCTTACCCGGACTAATCTGCTGCCCATCTCTTAAAGGTCTCCCCCCGCTGAAAATTTTTCCATAAAACATGTAACTTAAATTTTAGTTCATATTCTTCAAAGCATGGCACATCTATCCAACCATTTTCATGTATTCCATTGGCATCAGTCAAGGTTTTTCTTAAAATTTTATTGAAGTATACCACAAATACAGAAATAGGCACACATAAATATACTATTGATGTGTACATCATATGTGGTACATATATCTGCAGAAATATACAAAGCTGCTCACATCGGGGGCATTCCCTTCTTTTCCACTATTTCTTAATCACTTGCTTATCTTTTGAGCCGTGGGGACTGAGGAAGTCAAGACAATAACAGGTAAAAGGGAACCCTGAATTAAATCATAGGTCCTTCCAGGAAGTGTGCACTCACCAGGAAGCATCTCAACTCCTCTGACACACTCCTATGTTTTCTTTCCTTCCTTCCTTCCTTCCTTTTCTTTATTTTTTAAGAAAAAGGATATTAAAAAAAAAAAAAAAACTACACTATCTCCTTTCCCAGTGCAATTTAAGACTCTAGGACTGCTGCCCATAAGTTAGAAAAAATACTGCCCCCAAACCACTCGTTTTTCGTTGTTTTTCTTCGGATCTGTTAGACATTCGCTGCAATGTAGCTATACAGCTTTACTGAAAACGAACACCTCCCTGCTGCTTGCAGGAGAGTTGTCACAGGCGAGTCCCCTGGTCTGGAGGGATGTGTTCTGGCTGAGGCACTGTTCTGCCCTGGAAAACCTGCATGGCTCCACGGGAACCTCAGACAGCAGACCAAGGTGTAGTCGTGATAAAATAAAATTAAAAAAACTTAAGAGACCTTTTAAAAAAATGTTTTATGAAGTATCACATACACAGATGATAGAGATATACCTAAAAAACAATAAAAGAAACCACCAGCAGTATAGGAAAAAAAAACCCAACATGCTCAGCATTTCAAAAATGCATAAATGATGCAAGGAACAGCATAAGCAAGAAACAAAACAAAACAAAACCTCAGAAATTTGCATGAACCTGCAGGAATAGGGTTAAAGTGAAAACTCCAAATAAGTTGGGTCATATCCAAGTGGTTTCAGCAGACAATGTAAAATCCCATGCTATCCTTACAAAAAGCCTGGAGACACCGCTGATAGGTAGATCAATCTATTGTTGAAAATCTTACCAAATAGCTATTAATTGGTTAATTATCAAATTTCTCTCATGAAATATAAGAGGCTTATCTACCCCATTTGGGCTTGATTGGATAGCTTGTGTCTTAGATGCATCCAAAACCAACTCAAAAGGTCGAAGAATTTAACCCAAGCACACTTAACTAGGAATAAAGGTCCTGCAAAGTAGTTTCACCAAGACACCATGTGTGCAAGCGTGGGATGGGAAAAGAATGTTTAACAGCACTGCACTGTATGGGTGTCAGAACAGTCAGTCCAGGATCTGGATGTTAAAGAGAACAGAAGAGTACTACCTAGTACAAAGGAGACAGTTCTACTACTCAAATCAAGAACACTAGTGCACACTTGGAGGAACGTGTCTCACGTCCTGAACGGTAAATGCAGCTGATGTCACAAAATAGACTGACTCAAATAAAACTACAAAACAGCAGATGGTGGTCGTCCTCATCACAGCTGTGCTTAAGTGGCTGACCCCAAGGGATAATGAAACAAATGAGAAGACACGACCAGGACAGGCACAGCTGCCCCAAGATAGAAGTGGACTTCCCACCTGGGTCGACGAGAAGCTGCTCAAAGGCCCTGTGGCGTGCAGTTTCTTCCAGCTCTGAAATCCCATAGTAAAGATCTACCCATCTATAAACTTATTATTGTCTTTGAAAGACACCCAACTAACAAATCTTCAGAGATGATGTTAAAACTACTGAGGATGTAAAACTAACAATCATGCCCAGTAGGTTGCACTGGCTACTCTTTTCTCTCTCAAATGCACAGGCAGCTGTGTGCTGTGTTTTTGATGTGAAGTAAATCTAAAACATGTCATGTATTTCAGCCTATTTCCTTTCTAGTATGAAAGCAATCAAGATTGGCATGTAAATTTTTAATGGTGAAAGATATTTCACATGTGTGGTGTGGTGCACTTCTGTGCCATTATGGGAAATTCCATCTTAATTTCCAGCTCTTGAAAAAACCAAAAGCCATCAAAATAAATGGATGTATGCATACATACTCTACAATGTGTGGGAAAAACCCAATTCTAATCAACTCCAATTCTGTCCAACTCCAATTAAAGGTATGGTTTAGTACATACAAATCAGTTGAGATTCCAGTTGGCAATTTCAACACTCACTCTCAGATTAAACTAACACACATTAAAGAGGCTTGCCATTCCACAGAAGATAAGAGAATTATCCAGGAATCCAAAACAAGAGGAAACATGGTTTTTCTTAAAGACACTACCTAGCTACTAGCCTTCAAAGTTTGTTATGTCATCTCCTAGAGCATTTACATCAATTTTCTTTGGAAAAACAAGAATTACCATTGGCACATATCCCTTGGCTCAAGGACCAAAAATATGTTCCTTTTTTTTTCTTAACAAACTTCACACTTTTCCATCTGAGTGGGTCAAACACCTTTCAAATTGTGAACACTGAGAGTAACGGTACAGCTACAGCTATTTGCCACTCTCTGGTCAGAAAGCAAAATGATTTAAACATGGAATAACAGTAAAAACTACAAGAGGGTAGCTTGCCTAGGTGAAGTACTGTTATCCAAAAATACTAATTTCTGCCAACAGGAAGAATATCTGAGAAAATACTGGAGCCAATTCCTTGCCTGACCAAGAATCCATTATTTCCCATGAATTTAAACAGAGGCCTTGGAAGTCACCTAAATTAAGCCCAAAGGGGTCTAATTAAAAAGTTATTAAATTTGATTCATGAAGAACAAGTCAGTTAGAAACTTACTTCCTTTCATGTTCATCACAAACACACTTTCATTTCAGAAGGGCCCTGGGGATGATAAAAAACAGAGTCCCAACACGGTCTTACACAAATGTTTAGAAATCCAGTAAGTTCTGAGATAAACGGTGCTTTTAGGAGACGACACAATGACAGATTACAGCTGCCTATAACCATGGAAGACCCTGGGATAAAACCAGAAATACTGCCAAGAAGCCACAGGTGTTTATCGCGTGGAAAGGGAAAAACACTGCGACGCGCACACTGACAGTTCTTTTCTGCCTCTAATGCACTATAAGATTAAAGGTTAACAGCAGCATAAATACTATAATTATATAATATTGGGTTCATTTTTCTTTCAGGTTTACAAAAAAAAAAAAACCTTTTTGTCCTGTACTTCTGTGCTCCTCATAGGTCTGCCAGCCTTGTCACCAGAGCTCTCAGCCAGTTTACAAATGGATGTGCCCAAGACTGCCATCTGGTGGAAATGACAGAAACTGAAATGATGTGGGGCAGGGGAGAATAAGTGAATAAAGGCAGTTGTCTACTAAGGTATACATTACAAGTACATGGGGGAGGGGCTGAAAAGGTAGCTCATTCGTAACGGCACTAAGAAATATGAAATAACAAGAAACTAATTTCAGAAAGGTGTAGAACATATGAAGAAAACTATAAAACTATACTGGGGGCATTTAAAAAGGGCCATTTCCAACAACAGTTTATGTAACAAAAGCTATAATGGAATAATGGGAAAGTCATGGGGAGAAGTCATGTTAGACTTTTGGCAGACAGTAGTAAGTTCCAGTTACATTAAATATTTGTAAGTGCTTATTTAAATGGCCAAAGGTATAAAAGAAAGTACACGTAAATACTTACTCAAAATGTGAAAAAATTGTCTGTGTATGCAACTGAAGGTTGATGAAACTGTTAAAGAAAATGATAAAATTCTAAATCTTGAATATTAAACAGCACTTGTAGAAATTCATCTTAACACCTAAAATTCTTTGCAAACTACAGTATGTAAATTTTACTTCAACTTCTTAAAAATTCAACAAAATAAATCTATCGTATTTAAGATTTAGTTATTTGAAAGGCAGAGTGACACAAACAGGAGAGAGAGACAGAGACAGAGATCTACTGGCTCACTCCCCAAATGGCACCAACAGCTTGGGCTGGGCCACGGCAAAGCCAGAAACCTAGAACTCCATCTGGCTCTCCAACATGGGTGGCAGGGGCCCACATGGGTGATCACGTGCTACCTCCTGAGGCCCATTAGCAGGGAGCTGGATCAGAAGCATAGCAGCCAGGGCTCAAACTGGCACTGAGATGGGATGCTGGCCACGCAAGCAACAGTTTAATCCACTGTGTCACAATGCTGGCACCCCTCTTTCAAATTTTACTTTGTTATACGGAAAGAAAACAGAGTATTTTTCACCAAAGGGGGTCTATCTGATACTCTTCAGACCTCAGCGTCTTAACTTCCTCCAGAACCTTCCCAGAAAGCAAAGAGGAAGTCCCTATTCTGCACTTAGGAAAAGTTGGAAGAGAAACAAAAAGCCGTCACGTTAGGAAGATGCACAGAAACAGGCACAAAGAATTTTTTGGAAAGGGAGGAAACCTGTGATGTCAAGTCTGGTTTTTCAATGTGGACATCTCAGGTTAAATGCCTTTTGTACACAGTCCCATCCCTTAAGATCCTTCATTTAAAAACCATCACCAGTCTTACGGTACTGAAAAGCAAGATGGTGACCTGGGGAAAACAATGCATGATGTTTGTGAACAGAGGAATAGTTAATTTCCTATAAAGAATTCCATGTCAACAAAAATGAAAAATGTTCTAACAAAAAACAAGCAACGTATGTAAACAGGCTTTCATAAGACATAGAACTAGTCAAATATGGGAAAAGTGTTCACTCATTAGAAATCATGTATTTGAAAATTAAATCAAGAAAAGTACCAGAAAATATTTTATCTTCCAGACTGGCAAAAAAAAAAAAAGAAAAAAAGAAAAAAAAGGCATTTTTGAATATTATTGGTATTAAAAGTTGGCATTCTCATCTTGGAAGGCAATTCAGGACTACTGAATGAATTTGCTTCTACATTTTATTTTATAAATTCAAAATTTTATTAAAAATTCAAACATTGCTACAGACCTTACTACATACACAAATCACCAGAACAATGGGCAAGAAAATCAAACCAAACCACACCTACTCAGCACTTTAAGATACACATAATTCCAAAGTTGAACAGAAAGGAAATCTTAAAGCAATTTAGCATAACATTGTTATAAAGCCCACTAAGAATTACTCAAAGTGAAGGGAACGTCAGAATTACTCTGGAAGGGCATCATCACTGTTCTAGTCTTAATTTGCATTTGACAATCTTACAACACAGTGGATTTTCTGCACACCCAGAGAATGTCAAAAACAAAGTATTTTACTTTTCAATAAATACAATTTAGCTGCCCAAAATCATGTGTTCCCTCCCCCCGCCCCAAATCTCACCAAATGGCTTCATTACCTAAACCAAATTAATTTAGAAAGACACACGAAGTCAACTTGAAGAGGAAATGCAAACCTGAAATGTCATTTTAAAACGTAACCTATGGGAGCAGGCATTTGGCAGAGTGGTTAGGATGCCAGCATCCCATGAGTACCTGGGCTTCTGAGCTCTTGACCCCTAAGCTTCCAGCCAATGCAGACCCTGGGAGGCAGGCAGTGATGGCTCAAGTTCCGCTGTTTTGGCACAGCCCATCCCTGGCCACTGCAGACATTTGGAGAGTC
This sequence comes from Lepus europaeus, assembly GCF_033115175.1. Taxonomy (NCBI): domain Eukaryota; kingdom Metazoa; phylum Chordata; class Mammalia; order Lagomorpha; family Leporidae; genus Lepus; species Lepus europaeus. The sequence goes on along the minus strand of NC_084839.1, from coordinate 40,555,277 downwards.
AAAGTGAGTGAGATCTCTCACCCTGGATCTCAAAAACATTTGGCTACCAAAAGAAATCTGATGAATACCTTCAGATTAAGTTCAATGACAAACCGAATACAAACTCAGTTTATCTCAAACATGTGTCACTGAGTGCATTTGCCAAGGTTTTTGAAAATACATGTTGTCTGTGTAACTAATTTGTAATCTGGAATCAAAAACATGACCCATAATACATGTCAGAAGAGTTAGTTACTGATTTATGAATAATCTAATTTTGTAATCAGCTTGAAATATAAACTAATGAGACTATATTCTAGTTTAACATTTTAGAAACATTTGCTTCCAAATGATATTCAATGAACTTCTAGTTTTTGCATAAAGAAATTATAACCCTCGGTCATAAACTGAGCTCAGGTAAATAAAGTAATGAGGCGGAAGCTGGGAAGCTCTTGTCGCGTAGGCATTTTTCTTTCACAATAAGATTTATTACAAAACTAAATCTCAGAAACTACGCAACTGGATGTTTCAGTATCTGCTATGTTAAAGGAGATGATGTAAACGAAGCTTTTAGATAGTTGAGTATTTTGCTTCTATACGGGAAGTGTCCATCTTAAATTTTGCTAGTTATATATAATGACTAACCATCTGAGAACCACGCTACAAGACATCAAACCCCAAACAAATTCCACACATCTGAAATCGGAACTAACATAAGGAGAAATCAGAAATAAAAAACATTTAAAACCCCCAATCCTAGTAACAAGTGTAGAATTTTGAGGAAACACAGACTCATCACTGGTCAAAAAACATCAATATGTGACAAACTGAGTATTTTTAAAAAAATTTACACCTCCATGAAAGCTTTCCTCAATCTTTTTATTATTGTTCAAAAAAATGGAAAAATCTAACAAAAGTCAGCATACAGCTCTAATTCACTTCATTATGATTTTTGTAAGTCAGAAGTCCTGCCTTTAATTGGCCAACCGGACATGACATCTGAAGAGCAACACATATTAAATTCATATATAAAATACGAATTTAAAAAATCAATTATAATGAGACATCTTCAAAGAAGCAATACAGTCTACTGAGCAATAACTGAAAGGTTCAACAATCTGAATATGAGGTTACTTTAAAAATGGAAAAATATAATTTATTCTGATACATTTGAAATCCATGCATACTTTTTATTATGCATTTCCAAGAACTTTGTGAAAATCCCGCATACATTATTTCAATTTTTTTGGCACCAAAACAAACTTATTTTCATGTAACCTCATATATGCATATGAAAATTAAACTATTACATTTAACCTTAAATATTACAAGTTTACCATATTTAAACACATCACAGAAAATTCTGGGGGAAGGGAATACATTATCTACCTTGTTTATGTTGTTTTCAAAGTTCAGGTGTTACACTGATCATTTAGCTAGTCCCCTCTCCACACAGACACTGAGGAAATTGTTAGCAGATCCCTACGTGTCTTAAGACTCACTATTATTATACTGTGGTTTTGGAAAAATGAACAAATTGTAAATCTGTCCAAAAGGAGTAGGACAGGGATTCTTGGGGGGCTCCAAAGAATCTTTTAAGGAGGTCCATAAAGTCAAAACAATTTCCATACTACGATTTAGTCTTTTTCAAGATGACATTTGCACTAATTTTCCAAAACAGTAAAAGTGCAGGCACCTGAGCAAAAAGTAAGACCGTGGCACCATTGGAAATAGTCATCACTGATCTTTGCTGCCACACACTCAGCCAGCCTCAGTTAACAATGTCCTGTCCTGGATGAAGCAACAGAAAATTTTATTAAGTGTCTACCTAGTGTACACATTTTTCAAATATCCTGTATGACCAAATGAGATGTCCCAGTTCCACGACATATCAAAGCTTGACAGTTGTCTCCAGTGCTATTGTTTGAGCTGCGTACAACTAGCCACTTTTCATGCAATACCATGGTTACTGGAATGACTGACAGACTATGGTTACTCATTAGACATTTTCTCTAAAATAAACTAAATGAGCCTGTCACTTAAAGAAAACAACTGACAATATTTGTTGTCAATGATAAAATTTCACCTTTTAAAGGAATATAGAATTTTGAAAACTCTGTATCCATCATGAACTTGACAGCTTCCTAATACTTAAAAAAAGATTTTTCTGACAAGATCAATTAACAAAAAACTTTTAATCACTACTTATTAACATGTCACTATTCAGAAGAACTGCGTAATTCAGCAAACCAGAATTTTCCAAATAACCAATTCATGGTGTTACAAAATCATGCATAGGTAGAAAATCCATTTAAAATGCAAGATAGACCCAGTGGATTTTAATTTAATAGTACAAATAGTCCTTTAATAAGGTTTCAGATTTCACATTGCAATTAACCATTAAGAGACTACCAGTTGTTAAATTTTGATATTCATAATTACCTGAAGATATTAAAATACTCCTTTCACACTACATATCTGCATGAAGCCAGATTTCTCCATATATTTTAATCAATGTGCCTCACTGTGACAGACTGAATGCAGAATCTGATCAGAGAATCTAGTCCAACATTAAAGCATTTACGTAAATGAAAAGCACTACCACTTGTACACTAAAACTTTCAGACCTAGAAAATTGATTTTCATAAAACAATGTTACTCATAAGAACATAAGGGTTATTTTTAGTGAATTAAAACAGTACAGTAACATTTTTGTTTTAATTTCTAAAATAGCAATATATAGATGGGTCCTGAGATCCAAATGGTTGAGAACAAACAGATTAAGGAATTCAAATGAGTAAACACTGAACATGGGTTTCTCCTTTGCTAAGTCATACATTATTTGTACTTCAAGGATCACTAACCACCACCACCACCACCACCACCACCACCACCACAAGCCAAAGAAAACTTTTTCCAAATGGTAGAATAATTGTAGAATAAAAAAAATGTATTTGGAGTACAGAAGGGGTTATTTGTATTACCTTATACAGTTTGGATAATTCTTTAGAGTTATAATTCATCTACATGGTTTTGTAAGAAAATTTTCACAAGTATGTTAACTATACAAAATGTTTAAAGTAACATTCAAAACTGGGTTTTTATTTTTGAAAACCATACCAAATAGTAATATGTCACACTGTTTTTTAAATCAATTCTTTATTTAGGTAACAAGTTGGTTATGTTCACTGCATTGTATGAAACATCACAATATCATACTGGAAAGATATTAGCAGTACAGATTTGGATCAGAGTGGACAGTCTGAACAATAAACCATTTTGCATTTTTCATTCCCTATCTTTTAACCACCCCCTAAAACCCAGTAAAGGGACAAATAGCTCTTAACATCATTATGTAAAGCACTTTAACTTACAAGGCTAAAATCTAAGAATAAATAAAATATATTGTGGCAATAATTCTTTTTAGACCAAAAATCAGGTGCACAATAAATCAAACGATCAGGAAAGCTGCCTGTGTTCTAAAGTGTGGCTCTCCAGAAACAGCTTCAGGAAAATGTTACAGAAAATACCATGAATTCCATTTCACACAGGACCAGGCGATGACTCATTTTAACTACACACAAGGGCAATTACATCCTGCTGCAACACAACTGAAACATATAGGAAAATGTTTACAAAAGCATCCACAACATGTAAACCATGTACAAATGGATACATTCATTACTTCTCTTAGCCCAGTTACTTCTTATAAATACTTTATACTCTTCATGTTCAGCATCGACTGGATTTAATACATGCAAAACTCAAACGAATTCGAGAATCCAAGGTTATTGTAAAAATAGAATTAAACTAATAATCTTCAAGTACCTTATGTGACAGCCACTCTGTACCGTGCCCAATGTTAGAAAATGAAAGGTTTACTGAACCCATGAAAATATCTCTGTAATATTTCCTTAGATCTAAAATAGATAATTTAAAATGTATTTATAGTCATTTCAATGTGATATTCTGAGCTTTTAAAATAACAATTAAAAATTATTCCAAATTACACAAAACTTGTATCTTAAAAGCTGAAAAACTATAGAAACCCACATGTAAAATAAAAATCACAATTTACATTATAAAGGCAAATCTTATCATTTAAAATAATTTGCAGCAGTGAGATGTCATAGCAAATTATAAGTAGCCATAAATTAATCCATTTTGTTTCAAAAGATTTCTTGTGAGAGTTGAAGGATGTTGTAGATAACATGCATAAAATTTGTAAGGGTTTATATTATTGCCAAATACACTTTATCTTGAAGCAAGGTAACATGACAATTTGGACATTATTGGAAAACCCAGTTTGGTAATACAAGTAAAGTTGGAAAAAAATTAAATAACAATTAATAATAAATATATATCCTATAGTAAATTGCTCAAATGAAATTCCAAGCCACAGAGCTGCAAAAGGCTTCCAACTTGGTGAATGGAAAAAAGGAACTGATCATACAATTCTTTACTCTTACATGCTTATATGTTTGTGTGTTTTGTTAAAAAAAAAAAAAACATAATGTATCTTCAGAGTATAGCTAACTATATTCCCATGCACCTCAGGCACATTTATTGATTTGTGTTAAAATAACTTCATTGGTTTCTAGGGCCAGAAGTTCAATACAGATGTAACCAGTATGCCTGAGGTTGGCAAAAAATACTGTAGTACAGGCAATGCTACAAATGGCAATTATCAGAAAACACAAATATGAACAAATGATGGGAAATGCTAATGATTTTCTGCTCATGTATCACAAAACGTTGGGAATCCACAAGAGTAGTTTTCCCTTGTATTGAAGAAAATTGTGATTATAAGTTTTTTTCCCCCAATTTTCAGAATCAAAAGCATTTTAGAAGGTTTCTAAGGCTACCATGGGTCTTCTAGATCTCCAGCACCCTACAGGAAGAGAAAAGGAAGAATATTATTATTTACCTATACTACTTCCAGGTTGGATTGAATTTCAAAAGAAAACAAAGTTAAATGAACCAATTACCTTCCTTTGTCTGAAAAGGTACTTTTACAGAGATGTGTGTGCTGTGCACTGTGTGTATACACATGTATCTATCTATTACAGACAGATAAAAATGGTTGTTTTTTTCCTCCCTTCTCCACCAAATGCCTTCCTCTTTCTCAAAACGCTTAAAAATATTCTGGCATTGAAAAAATAGATCAAAACATCAGCTACCAGATCTGAAGATTCCAAAATTTCAAATTATATGGTACCTTAAGCAATTTTAAACATGTTATATAAAATATACAGAAGATATGTTAATGTTCTATATTTATAAAAGTAATTGTTTTAAAGAATATTTTCCCATGACTAGCAGCCATCTGTAACTTAAAAATCTTGTTGCAATAAAAATAAAAACTCCTATCTGCCACTATTTCAAAAATAGCTCATAATTCTTGCATTTATTAATAACTAATGAATACTAAAACAAAAAAAGATGTTACAATCTTTAAAATACTCATGTGGCAATTTTTTATGTCTACATGTGCTCATACTGTCCAAAGAATAATATTTTGTACCACATACAAGACATAAGAAAAAGACTAGATTTAATTCAAGTGAACAAAACTCGTGTTTAATATTAAATTTTTTCCTTTTTTGTTCATGAAAAAAGGTAAGCCAAAAGTGTGCTAACTTTTAAATAAATACAAATGAACTTCAAAGGGTGTCTTTCCAATATCCCAAGGCTGGTTGTTTAAAAAAATTAAAAAATAAGTACAACATGCATAGATTATTCCACATTACATGCTTTATTTGGACTTAAACACTTATAATTTCATTCTAAACACTTTGTTGACATACATTTTTGATATGTATGGGTAGACTATACAGAATATACAAACCAAAGGTGTATGAGTAATACATAGGTTTTCAAAAATTATGTTTCATAAAGAATACAGAGAAAGGAAAAATAAGCACACATCCATTATCTAACAACTTCTAAAAATAAAACTGTAGAAATAGGAAATATAAACAAATCAAACAACACAAATTATCATCCTTGAAAGAAAAATTACAGGTAAGCATCAACCATTCTTTGAAGAACTAAAATTAGTAAAGAAAACACAAATTACAAAGCTAACTATGAATGTACTATATGTAAAATCATATGAATCAGAATAATTCTACATTAACAAGTTTTTCCATAATATAGTGTAATCTCTATAATCAGTAATCTCTAATCCTATCCAGTATTAATTTAACTAGTGACTTTCTTAACTGGTAGCCTAATTTCTGGCATACAGTGTGAAATGACATATAATTTCATTAAATTCAAAGGTACTATAAATAGTCAATTTAAAACTCTCATAAAGGTGTATGCAAAGGCCTTTTTAAAAAACAAGGCTATATGAATATAATAAAACTAGTTTTCCAAGATTCAAATAACAAAACAGTTATATATAAATGCATACATTATACCTCCTAAGTAAAAGGCATCAAACCAAAGATCACAAAACTATTCCCCAAAAGAAAAGTCATATTTTTTCACCACTCCTCTTTGTCCCTGCATCTTCATTACAGCTGTCTAATTCAGCAAGACCACTCTCTGAGTCAGAATGGCTTTCCTGCATTGTCACTGGGCTTCCAGCATCACTGTTCGAAGAAGTGGCTGCAGCAGCTGGGTCAGCAGGGCTTTCTTCTCCCTCTACTTTAGCTAGCCTGTAACTAGTCAGCATCTCCTCCAGAAGTTGTCGGTAGTTTCCCCTATGATTAATTCTCATTTGCCTGAGAGCTTCCACCAATTTTCCCTGTGATCCACTTTCCTTTGCTTCATCGGAGGCCTTTTTTTAAGATTCAAGACCCCAGTGTCAGTAGACAAACTAGGATATCACATGTATTTCATAACAAATTACAGCAAAACACTAATTTTCTATTATAAGTAATATAGTCTAAGCATGAAAACATTTTATGAATAAAGCATCAATTCTTACCTGTGTCAATTAAAAAAACTTGTAATGGTAGCATCTCAAAAGTCATCTTTAGCAAATTACCATTAACTAGTTTAATGTCATTTGAAGTTTAATCTGCAAATTTATTCTGCTTTTAGAATTCAACAGCAACATAACCATTTCCTAAAAGTGGCTAACTAAAAAAAAACAGTAACTGGCTATAATGATTTAGTACAAAGGAAAATTAATGTTTAAAGTGATAGGAAACTGATAGAAGAGGAGGCCATCAGAATATTAGTTTCTTCATTTCTGCTGAGTGGTAAGTAGAAGATAGAAAAGATAAACTATGGATTTTTGGAATATTTTAAAGCTTTTGTGGATAAAAAATTTACTTATGCCTTTAAACAATATTTTAATAAAGTATCTATTATTTTAAATATAAGATGAATAATCAATTGTTCAATCCTTTTATATTTTATTAACCTTTGGAAAATCCACAGGCTTCTACAATAGCAGCACCTTAACCCTCTTAGCAGCATAAGCTGTATGGTCATAGTTATTCCTGACAAAATAAAAGACAACCTTATATACTTCCTGATATGCTACATTATGAAGTATAGAGTCATGTTCTATATTCCAGCCAGAAACATTAATATCAATCTAGTAAAGCTAATTCTGAGTTTATAAGGAAACGGGAAATAAAGGATCATGTTGAAGGATACCAAGAGAAAATAATCATATGACTCCAGAATGTAGGACATCCTATTAAAAAACTGGTTCAGACTCTTTAAAACCAGTGTCAAGAAAAAAAAGGGGTGGGGGTGGGGGGGGTTTGATTAAAGACTTGTTTAATGTGCTTGGCGGATGACTTAACCTCATTAGACCATGATTCAAAAGAAAATTATAACAGTAATTCTAGGAATAACTGGGTAAACCTCAACTTGATATTAAATGACAGTAAGACATTTATTTTCCTAGGCCTGATAAGGATATTATGATTTCAAAAAATCTCATTCTTAAGCACTGCATATTGAAAGGTTTTTAAATAAAATATTATGTCTACAATTTGTTTTCAAAGGATTCAGTTAAAAAAAAGTGGGGGGGAATAGGGCCAATGCTGTGGTATAGCAGGTAAAGCCACCACCTGCAGTGCTGGCATCCCATATGGGTGCTGGTTTGTGTCCTGGCTGCTCCACTTCCAATACAGCTCCCTACTACCACCTAGGAAATCAGTGGAAGATGGCCCAAGTAAAGTATTTACTTAGGCTCCTGCACCCACATGGGAGACCTGGAGGAGGCTCCTGGCTCCTGTTCCACCCAACTCTGGCTGTTGTGGCCATTTGGAGAGTGAACCAGCAGATGGAAAATGGATCTCTCTCCCTCTCTGCCTCTACCACTCTGTAACTCTGCCTTTCAAATAAATACATTTTTTGAATGTGTATGTCTATTTAAATGTTCATTGAATATATTACGGTAGAAACAGTTTTTGAATAGGAAATATTCCATATAAGTAGACTCTTATAAAAGAAATATTGGTGAAAATTATTGTAGGACTGTTAACACAGGTTATTTTATACTGAAATCTATAATGTATTTCTTTGATACACAATTATTCTGTAAAATAAATTTAAGATAATTAGTGAGATGAGAATTTAGTTCTTCTGCTCCAGTTTTTGAAAGCATTGTCAGCTAGACTAACACAACTTTAGGATCAATGCTCACTATGCAAACAGCGGCTTATACAAAATAGACATAGGAATATAGATAAACAGAGAAGGGAGAACATGTAAAAATAAAACTTAACTAGCTGATATGTATTTGTAACAATATGTATTTTTTTAAAACACACGTCTCTTGTGCAAAATTCTTTAAATGACTAGTTAAAGCACTGGCGAAAAAGAATGCTAATAAAAATATGATGCTTGTGGAGTCCAATGCTATATTTATCAGCTAATAAAAAATTTTAGAACTGAAAATTCTCAAATATGTGACACAATTACCAATGACTAAAGAATCAGGACCCTGACAAATCAGGTGTTATTTATTTATTTATTTTTTTGACAGGCAGAGTGGATAGTGAGAGAGAGACACAGAGAGAAAGGTCTTCCTTTTTTTTTTTTTTTTTGCCGTTGGTTCACCCTCTAATGGCCGCCGCACCACGCTGATCCAAAGCCAGGAGCCAGGTGCTTCTCCTGGTCTCCCATGCGGGTGCAGGGCCCAAGGACCTGGGCCATCCTCCACTGCACTCCCGGGCCACAGCAGAGAGCTGGCCTGGAAGAGGGGCAACCGGGACAGAATCTGGCGCCCTGACCGGGACTAGAACCTGGTGTGCCGGCGCCGCAGGCGGAGGATTAGCTTGTTGAGCCGTGGTGCTGGCCATTTATTTATTTGTAAAGATTTATTTATTTTACTTGAAAGTCACAGTTGGAGGTGGGGTCCTCCATCCGCTGGTTCACTCTCCAGATGGCCACAATGGCCAGAGCTGTGCCCATCTGAAGCCAGGTGTCCCATGCGGGCACAGGGGCCCAACACCTTGGGCCGTCTTCTATTGCCTTCCCAGGCCACAGCAAAGAGCTGGATTGGAAGTGGAGCAGCCAGGTCTTGAATCGGCGCCCATATGGGATGCTGGTACTGCAGGCGGTGGTTTTACCCACTACACCACAGCACTGGCCCCAAATCAGGTGTTATTTAAAGGGTCATGTAATATTTAACGGAGTCTTGGCTGCTCTCCAATCCAACTCCTTGCTAATGCACCTGGGAAAGCAGTGGAAGATGGACCCAGTGCTTGAGTCCCTGCACTCTTGTAGGAGACCTGGAAAAAGCTCCTGGCTTCATCTTGGCCCTGTCCAGGCCACTGCAGCAAATTGGGGAGTCAATCAACAGATGGAAGATTTAAAAAATCTTAAAAAAATGTAAAACCAACTATTTCTATTGCAATTATATGTTTACTATAAAACAAAAGATTGCATATAAAACTGAATAATGTGAAAACAACATGGAAATTCTTTGCGGCTTAAGAAGAACCCAATTTGTTCAGTTTTTCCTGCTCTTTTCAAAAATTCCCATGTCTTAAAAGTTTTTGGATTAAGATAAATAAGTCTGTATATTTTAATGAAAACTACCAATAAGTTACCAGGCTTGATTATTTTGCTTAAATAATCTTATTAATATTCTTTATCAAAAACAGAATATCTTAAGACTATTCTGCATGAGATTCACAAAAAGAATGGAAAATGTTTTTTCTTGGACAGCAAAGAGAAACTGGGTACAGACATGTATAATCTCTAAAAATAACTTAGAAATGAAGAACATACAGAGAACAGTTTTGGAGTCAGCCTGCTTCATCTCTCTTACTATCATGGTCTCATGTAAAAGAAGGGTTATTGAAGAGACCACCTATGACTCTACACACACACACAGCTTGGCACAAGCAGGAGTTGGGCAAGTACAAGTTCTCCCTTTACCCTTGGAAAATCGTCAAGTTACACAGCTGCTTGATCAGTGGAATTCAAAAGCACTGTGAATCTTCTTAGAAGAACAAACTTTGTGCATGGAAAATATAAACTCTAAAAACTACACTTTCATACCAATTAGCAACTGCAACTTATTTTTTAAAATACACTACTTAAGGACAGTCTCAGAAAATTACTAGATATGAGTAAGTAAAAGCAGTTCCTATTCAACAAGTTAAGTTCTTTTGAGTTCTCACTATACAGCAGGATTGTTGTCAGTGCTAGGACTATAAACATAAAAAAATTCATCAGATGAAGTCCTGTATCTCACAGAATGTATGCTTTCAGGTTCCTGCTTAATATAAGAACAACTAAAAGCAAAATGCAGTTTTAATTTTTCTGGAGATTTTGTGGTAGATGGAGGGAGTTCTTTCAGAAATTATCCCTTTGAGAAACTGATGAAAGCAAGCCAAAGATATGATCTCCTCATTACACAATATGTGTATACACACAAACATTTTTTTTAAATTTGGGGGGAGGAGGCCGGTGCTATGGAGTAGTGGGCTAAGCCTCCACCTGCACTGCCAACATCCCATATGGGCACCAGTTCTAGTCCTGGTTGCTCCTCATAGGACATTTCTGCTCCTTGTGATTATAGTTCAATTTTTTTTTTTGACAGGCAGAGTGGACAGTGAGAGAGAGAGAGAGAGAGAGAGACAGAGAGAAAGGTCCTCCCTTGCCGTTGGTTCACCCTCCAATGGCCGCTGATCCGAAGCCAGGAGCCAGGTGCTTCTCCTGGTCTTCCATGGGGTGCAGGGCCCAAGGACCTGGGCCATCCTCCACTGCCTTCCCGGGCCATAGCAGAGAGCTGGCCTGGAAGAGGGGCAACCGGGACAGAATCCGGCGCCCCGACCGGGACTAGAACCCGGTGTGCCGGTGCCGCAAGGCGGAGGATCACCCTGTTAAGCCACGGCGCCGGCCATAGTTCAATATTTTTTTAAGGCAGTGATTATTCTTAAAGGGTATGGTAATGTTTCCCAAAATAAGATTCTGGGCTACAGAGTGAGTTTTTATAGTATACACAGAAGTTTCTCTAATCTAGACACACACCTACTAATGAGTTTACACATTTATCACTGATCTCTATAAGTATTCCACAATTACTTGACTTCCAGCATCTCTTCAAATAATACTGAAAACATTTCTAGCAGATTAAAATGCCATAGCTATCCCTGTATGTCTATCATTTGTAAGCTCAAAACATCTGGTGATTCCTCACTCTACAATAAGGTTCAAAAGGCCAATCTCTCAGCAAATACTTTGCAAGCTAAATTCTTATTTTCACTCCAGCAGTTTTCTGCTTCAGCCAAAGATGTCCTTTCTCTCAAAGACATCCTATACTTTGTTCTTTTCTCTCATCCACTTGAAATGTTATTTTCTTCATCTCATTTCTGTCATTCAAATCCTTCAAATTTCTCTTTTCTGTGGGAATCTGATCTTCCCTCCTTAGCTGAACTTTCACGGCAATCACTGTATAGTTCACATGGTGATTTCCACATTCTGTACTTTATCATTGATTTCATTCTTTACTAAACTATGTGGAACATTGTATTACTTGATGTGTTTGTAACTACACTGTACACTGCACTTAGCAGATGAGACAAGGCCTTATGTTTGGCTGTCTCTTCCATCTATCAGTTTACTGCATGACAGATTGCCCATGCATGATCTGCTAGTGCAACAGCATATATATGATGGTAATTAAGAGTTTATATCCCATATTTATATAGCCATATAATCATCTTAATCAAGGCAGGTTTTATAACATAGGCATCTAACCTCATTTCCACAGCTCTTCTCTGTGTCTTCACTATTCTATAGGTACTATGTATACTTGTTTTCTCTCTTAAAAACTTTAAAGGTAATCCTTGGTTAAATGCTAAATGAACATTTAGGGTTATTCAACATTTTTTACATCATGTTTGAAGTAAAAATTGACTGCTTTAATGGACCAAGAAATTCAACAAGAAATAATAATTTAAGATTACACACTTAGTGTTGCATTTTGAAATATTGGGGGAAACTAGAGTATTTTTATGGTTCATCATGAATCAATAAATACCTTCTGAGGACTAACCAAGGCAGTGGGTACCATGTGGAATCTATGATCTAGCCAAAGAGGTCTCTTTTACCTCCCAAATTATCAGCATAGTTTTAGTTATGTCAACAACCTATATACATCTGCTTGAGTGAGGCTTCTCCAAATGTATCACTCGACATTTTAAAATTAACCTTCACAGTTTTGGACATAATTCTTAATATTTTGAGGTACTAGCTGCAAAAGGAAGATTCAGAATCATTGCTCTAGATGATATAAATTCTGTTGTGAGTTATTCACCACTTTTACTTGACTCATTAAAATTTTATTAATTGTGAAATTCTTCCCTTTTTGCCAGGATGTATTTCATTGTTAAGGAAAATAAATTATATTGTGCACTAATGAATACTTGGAAAACACCACAAATGAGATAACACATAATTTCTACCCAATGACTGCTATCTCTCCTAAGGTGTGCCAAGAGGAGTTTGAGACTTGTAGGGTGAACCTATTTTTTTTTCCTCCAGTGAACTTCATTACTAAGTTTCGAAGTTCTTTAAAGCTTTGGGGCATGCAAAAATTAGGTCATTCATTTTCAGATGTCCAAAAATTTGAAAACCTCATGAGAAAATACTTATATTTGAATTACTGTGAAACTGAATGTAATTAAAAAATAATTTGTCTGTTTTGTCTCTTGGCACTAATACAAAAACAATACATAAAGAAGCGTTTGGCAGTTCATTAGTATCTCTAAGGATAGCACAGTGAAAGGTAAGGAGATAAAGAGTATTGTTCCAAGTATCACAAGGTACAACAGACATGGTAATTTCAGTTCAATACTCATATACCAAAAATATAATAATATTAAAAAAACTTCCCTCGGGTATTCAAACTGAGTACACAGGGAAACTAAAGAGAATGGTTGTTAGAATAATCACTGTCACTAACGTCTGCTGCAAGATAGAGAAACTGAGATATTTATAAACACAATCTCACTTCAAAATTAAAGTTTAAGGGAGAAGGGGAAGAAAAGGCAGATGTACAGGGAAAAGGTAAGGACATCCCAAACATGCCTAGAAAAAGTGAGAACAAAGCTGTCTACAACATAGCTGTTTATCTCTACCTACATTTCAATTATTTCCTTAAGTTTTTCACTGACTTCTTAAAATGAAAAGCAGTAAAAATTTATCAGAAATTTTACTACACGAACATATTCATATCTAGCACTTTATGATAAAATCACTTCAAATGCATAGAAAAGTAAAATAAAACTCACCCCATCGCTTTCTCTATGTGGATTCAGTCTACTATAAACAGCTTCAATAACATTGCGCCTAAAAAAAATTATGCCTTTGTTTCATTAAATTACACACAATATTAAGCTCATGAGTATTTGAAATAGTATATAGACTACACTAAAAATTTAACTGTCACACAAATTCGTACAGAGGACATAGTTTCTACATTTTACTCATAATATGATCCTGCAAAACCTATTTGTTATCAATTAGCAAAGAAAGGACCTTCATCCTCAAAGTGTATGATAAATAATTCCTTTTTAAAAACATTTTTGGATGAAGTTTTAGAGTTCCTCTCTAGTATTAAACAAAAAATGAACCCATTTCTTCTCTAGATAACTGATGTACTTCTGATTTAACTTTTCATACCCCTAATTATTTAATTACTATTTATAAATGAACTCAAAATTAGCTCTTTTTGCTCTACTTACTTGCCAGCAAGACCTCCCCCAGGAGGCAAATTTGGGATATTTTCTGCAGACAAGATGCGCATGACATGGGCAAGATCAGGCATTCCTTCCTCACCAGATTTCTCCATAATTTCTGCAGGTTTTTTAAAAAAAATTCCTAAATCAATGTGTTAACGCAATATTCACAAACAAGAGGTACAATTTGGCAGTAATTACTTTAGCATATAAATGACAAACACTGTCACAAGAAGGAACAAAAAGAAATAGTTATTTTCACAAAGATGTTCATTCCATTATTATTTATAAAAGCAAAAAACAGAGCAAACTAGATGTCTAACAATAAGGAGGCAGTTAAGAAAACTTCAGTACAGTCAATGAGTAAAACACTTGATTATCACTAAAAATGATCCCAATAAACATTAACAGATACATGAAAAAACATCTTTTAATTAAGTAAAAATAATATAAATAATACCACAATTACGGGAAAAGAAAAGTAATGGATGACAAGGATTATAAAGAAAGAGGGACATTAAAAACCAATTTTCAGGTTTTGTGATAATTAAATATTTATGTTCTACTGTGTTTTACAATTGAAATGAAGGAAAATAAATCATAGCATTTGCTAATGCTTAACAAAAAGTTAATCTCCATTTCTATTTAAAATTTGTGAAAAACAAGATTTAGTTAAAAGTATGATTATTAGAACACTGGCAAGGCAAACTCCTCAAAAATCAAACAGTGGCAACTAACTTTTAAGATAACAAAAAAAGCAATATAATAAGCAGTCCTCAAGACACAAAAGCCAAATTGGTTACCAAAAAAGACCTTGACTTTGGTCTTAGAGCTCACAACTCCCTTTTAACTTTGCTTATCTCCAAATGCTCCAATCAATGAAGCTGCCTCCTGCTTTGAGATCTTCCTTGGTTTAGAACACTTTTCACACCAATCCAACTTTTTTGTACGGTTAACTCCTAATTCATCTTTGGACTTCAACTTTTTCAAATCCTTCTGTGATCAAGCCTAGAATAAGTACACTGCTATACTTGGTACCATACAATTAGTGTATACCACACTGCTACATACTCCCATTTATACCAAGTTTATTATATCCCAGACCGCAAACTTCATGAAAGCAGGATTAAATTTTTCTACCTTAGACTTCTATCTCTATAGTACATGGTTTTTCACCCTCTGCACTGCTGACATTTTGGACTAGACAATTGTTTGTTGTGGGGGTTGTTTGTGCAGAATGTTAAGTAACGTTCCTGGGCTCTACTCACCAGAAGAGGAATCTCACCAGTTCTAAAACTTAAAATGTCTCCAGATACTGCTTCATGTCCTTCGGGGACCAATCTCTCCCAACTGAGAATCACTGCAGTCTAGAACATTACCAATTTGTATAGCGCCCTCACCAATAGTCCCATTCTAGTCCAATAAACCACCATCATCTACCACCTGCAGTCATGAGTGGTTTTTAATTGCTATCTTGTCTTCTCTTGTTCTCTACAATCTTATACATACAGCAACTAAAAGACATTCTTTGAAAGAAGTCACATCAAGTCAGTTTTGTGCTTTAATCTTGCAATGGATTATCATCATAAATTGAATGAAGTCTGAAGTCCTTATTTTGGTCTATAGAATCTTACATGATATGCTTCTAAGCATCCTCTCTTAATCCTCTTCTACTTCTCTACTGACTCACTGTAATACTTATTAAGAGCATTCCCTACTCAACCTATGCTGTTCTTTTTGTCTGGAACAATCTCCCCCCAGATATGTGCTCTCTCCATCCTGCTTCACAGAGACCTTCCCAATCAACATTCCTTACTAACTTCTGTTTTTTTCTCTATTTTTAAAAATTATTTGTCTCTACTAGGATATGAACTCCATGAGACTACTCTAGTTTTCACTATAACCTTCATGATAAATATGCCAAACACACACTGAATAAATGAATATATGTAAAAAGTGTTCACTAAATATCTAAGCGATCACCTTTGGTTCAATACTATTTCATATAGTAGTTTAACATCACACTTCTCCCACCTGCACACTCTCACTAAAAACATACAATGTAAAAAACAAATTTTTTACATTGAGTAAAAAACTTACTCAATACAACAGAATATTTTTACATCAAAAATTTAGTATCAGATTACATAATTTAAAATCCCAATAGAAAAACAACACCCTTGAAATACACTGACTTATAAGACAATTTAAGTTTCAGTATAATTGACTTGTAGCGGCTGCCTTGCTAAGGATTTTTAAATGTTTGATTGAGTGATCATAATCAAGCATTTGCTCCAGATCTCAGAGGTTATATTACAAATCTGTGATTTCTGCCACATAAAATTTACTTCAGAAAGTTACAAAAAATACAAGTATTAAATGTTAACAATCCACGTTGAACTGAATTGACCACACTTTTAAAAAGCTACAAATTAGCTGTTACAGTTTAAAAATTATTAACAGCTACAGTTTGCTAAGTTTTGTACTAGGTGCTTAAATATCTCATTTTTTTTTTTTTTAAAGATTCAATAGATTTCAAATAGAGTACAGAGAGAAAGAGAAATGAGAGAGAGAGAGAGAGAGAGAGAATCTTCCACCTGCTGTTTCACTCCCCAAATGGCCACCAACAGCCAGGGCTGGGCCAGGCATAAGCCAGGAACTTTTTCCAGTCTCCCAGGTGGGTGCAGGGGCTCAAGCACCTGGGCCATCTTCTGCTTTCGCAGGCACATTAGCAGGGAGCTGTATTGCTCATATGGGATGTAGGTCTTCCAGACATAGGCTTAACCCACTAGGTAAGAATGCCAGCCCTTCTCATTTGCCTTTCTGACAGACTCCCTCATCTGATCAAAACTTTAGTCAGGCTCTTAGGTCCTGACTAGATTAACTTTGAGCTTCCCTCTCTGTCCTTGTAGAACTCAATTTGAGCAAGAATCCTGCTAAGTCATCAGTTTAGTACCCTGCTCCCAACTAGTATTAGCCCACCAACATTATCTTTAACACCCTACCCTACCCTTAATGATAATCCTATCAAGTCAGTTTAGCCACAACCTCTTTACCCCTTGACGTTTCCTCTTAGTAATTTTCCATCCATTTAATCACCATTTGTCCTTATTGATGTTTATTACAATTTCATTCCACCATTGAAAGATCTTACCTAGTGGTCCCTGTTATCTATCTGAGGGAATCCCTTGAATAAATTCCACTTCACCATCTTTAACAAGTGTCATGTACAAACTGTTTTCTTTCACAACTTACTAAAGCAGCCTCTTTGGTTGGTGTTTTTATCTTTAGTTCCAATAAAGGAACTGATGTCTCGAGAAGTTAAGCAAGTTGGATAAGATCACATAACAAGCAGCTGATGAATTTGGAGAACTTCCAAAACTCAGTTTATGAATAAATTCTTTCTGCCTTTTGATAAACTATAGTCAGCAATCCACCACTTCAATACACTATAGCTCATCTAAAATTTATATTAATAACTCTTATAAATAACTCCCTTAGTAATTATCAAAAGGAATGAGTTCCTATGACATGGTCTTCAATGTGCTCCCACGTTATTTCCCATCTTCCCATCACCAAAAAAACAGTGTTCACTGAGACTAAAAAGAACTGAAACCTAGGGACCAGTGCTGTGGTGCAGTGGGTTAAAGCCCCAGCTGCTTCACTTCTGATCCAGCTCCCTGCTAATGCGCCTAGGAAAGCACCAGAGGACAGCCCAACTCCTTGGGCCCTTGCATCCATGTGGGAGACCGGGAAGAAGCTCCTGGCTTCCAATCGGCTCAGCTCCAGCTGTTGTAGCCATTTGGGGAGTGAACTAGCCAATGGAAGACCTCCCTCTCTGTTAAAAAAAAAAAAAAAGAAAAAAAGAAAAAGAAAAGAAAAAAGCACTGAACTGAAACCTATTTAGGACTCATTGAGAACTAAAGAAATTATACACCAAAAGCAGCATTTAGGCAATGCGGCTGGATAGTTATAAAGCTAAAAAAGATTCATCTATTCTTCCCAAACTTGCAAAAATGACATTTTCCTATGGTAACCACACATTTGAAATCATGAATCTTTACATTTTAAAATCCTTGTTAGTTATTATGGCTACTCTGTACAAAATGATTCATAATTGGCCAAATTCAACAAGCCTATTACATCACAACCACAAATTTGATCACTCAAATGCATTTAAATATATAAAAAGAACCAAGCTATAAGTGATAAGGGTACTACAAGAACTTGTGAAAGAAATAGAATTAAGAGTTTACTTTGGTGCAGATAATTTATATCCATGCATCTTTTTTCATATTACATATCTTATACAAACTTCCTGAAGACTCTCCATAGATCAATACGTAACCCTGAGATGGGGAAAGAACTCTATATTATATTTATGGGGGAAAGGGTGGAGAAAAGAAAAGGAGAAGAGAAAGAATTGAAAATGTAACTTCAGAAAAAGTAATTTCACACAGGTTGAGCATCCCTAGTCCAAAAATCAGAGCATCAGTGCTCTAGGTATTTTGATTTTGGAACATTTCAGATTTTCAGATTAGAGACAATCAACTGTAAAGTCTATGCAAATATTCCAAAACTTCAGACTCCAAAACCTGAAACATGTCTGGTCCCAAGCATTTCAGATAAGGGATATTCAACCTAAATATAAAAAAACAGCACACACAAAATCAAAATGTAGTACCACGGCTTGAATATAATTTGATTCTTCCCCACCCCAATGCTGCAGGACTTTAAGCCCAGAGTTTTATATTAATGGTATTAAGAAAGTAGAAGTTCAATCCCTCTATGGTTTAGATGTGGAACCTTTGGAAAACGAACAGATTGGATCAGGTCACTGGGGTCAAGTCTCCGTGACTGAATCTAGTGGGTTTTTTGTTTGTTTGCTTCTTTTAAAGATTTATTTATTTATTTGAAAGGCAGAGTTACAGACAAAAGGAGAGACAAAGAGATCTTCCATTCACTGGTAAACTTCCCAAATGGCTGCATTGGCTGGGGCTGCGCCAGGCTGAATCCTGGAGCTTCTTCCAGATCTGCTGCGAGGGAGGCAAGGGCCCAAGCACCACGGCCACCTTATGCTTCTTTCCCAGGGTCATTCACTGGGAGCTGGATTGGAAGTGGAGCAGCTGGGAGTCGAACTGTATCACAAGCAGCAGCCTAACTTGCTGCACCACAAAGTGAGTCCTTCTAGTGGTTTTTAGTGAGGGAGACAGAGACCACACAGGCTCTTTGTCTCCTGCCTTGCAGTGCTCTGTGCTGCCTTAGGACTCTGGGATCAAGAAGGTCATGGTCACAAGAGGCATCCAGACGGCCAGCGCTGTGGCTCAACAGGCTAATCCTCCGCCTTGCAGCGCCGGCACACCAGGTTCTAGTCCCGGTCAGGGCACTGGATTCTGTCCCGGTTGCTCCTCTTCCTGTCTAGCTCTCTGCTGTGGCCCAGGAGTGCAGTGGAGGATGGCCCAAGTGCTTGGGCCCTGCACCCCAGGGGAGACCAGAAGGAGACCTGGCTCCTGCCTTTGGATCAGCGCAGTGTGCCGGCCGCAGCACGCCGGCCGCGGCGGCCATTGGAGGGTGAACCAATGGCAAAGGAAGACCTTTCTCTCTGTCTCTCTCTCTCACTGTCCCCTCTGCCTGTCAAAAACAAAAAAAACAAAAAAACAAAAACAAAAAACCAAGAGGCATCCAGACTTTGCATCTCCACAACTGTGAGCCATAATAAACCTATTTTCTTTATAAACTTAGCCTGCCTCAAGTATTTCATTGTAGTAACTAACTAATACAGGTAGTCCTAAGTCAGGTATCCTCTTGATCTCTACGACCTTAAGACTATGACATGCATTCTCAATTTATCAGGGTGACCACTAAGTGAATTTAAAGAATATATAACAAACACACACATACTAGGATAAATTGTAATAGAAAATATTTGACTAATCCAAAAGAAATGAGAAAAAGTAAAAAGGAATAAATGAAACATATAGAAAATAATTGATGGTAGACTTACATCAAAGTTTATCTGCCACTACATTAAAACTCTACAGACTAGCTTCTCTCGTCCCTCATTCTGAATAATTGAGTCCAAAATCATTAGATAAGATTAAGCAAAGTAAATCTTCCAGGAAACAGAGGAAACACCAGTAGCTGCATGAGGGACCAACATGGGGCATCGTGCCTAGGCACATGGTTTAGCACTGGCTGTGGTGACTGGTGTAGAATGCATTATCAAAGCCAGTGTACAGTGAGGAAGGCATCTGCACAGGGTTATCAGCAGGTTTGTTTGACCACTAGAAGCCTGGTTTTTCACTGCAGAAAGGGGAGATACAAATATGAAAAGAGAAAACTAGAATAAATCTTGCAGTATTGTAGAAGAGTTGAACATATCATAGGAATAACAGAAAGATGACAGGAGGATAATACAATAACTACAGATACATGTGTAGTTATTTCCTCAGTGGGTCTCAGAATAGAAACACCAATAGCCCACCTAATACCCAAATCCCAGTTACTAAATACTGCTCTTCCCTAAAGTACAGAGGAATCATTGGAAAAAAGTTCTTTGAAGGATTAGGGTACTATGAGCAATTAAAGATGAGCCTGTCTTAACTCATTATCATAATGAAAGGAAATACTCAGAGAATGACTGGGGTTTGGGGGAAGGGGTGTTGTGGCACAGCAAGGTAAGCCACCATTTGTTGACACTGGCATCCCATATGGGAGTGTCAG
Organism: Lepus europaeus; assembly: GCF_033115175.1. NCBI lineage: Eukaryota > Metazoa > Chordata > Mammalia > Lagomorpha > Leporidae > Lepus > Lepus europaeus. The sequence continues at coordinate 40,534,407 of NC_084839.1, read as the reverse complement.
ATCAAAGTCCTTGCTGTTCCACTTCCGATCCAGTTCCTTGCTAATGTGCCTGGGAAAGCAGCAGAGGATGGCCCAGCCTGAGCCTTGGGCCCTGGCTTATGCCTAGACTAACCACGGATGTTGTGGCCATTTAGGAAGTGAAGCAACAGATGGAATCTCAACTCTGTCCCTCCTCCCTTCCTCCAACTGCCTGTCTCACTCTGCCTGTTAAACAAATAAAGCTTTTTATAAGAAAAAAAAAATGACATAGAACAAAAAGTCATTATATTAACCTTGAAGAAGCTCTCAGCAACCAATTTAGGGTAACACAAGCATCAAAATAATCTAACAATAGCTTTTAACACAATGAATATAGAAGGAATCTACGCATTTGCTCCTTGCAAAAAAATGCTAATAAACACAAAAGGAAGAAATTAGAAAAATCACCCTTTGACTATCATCCTAGTAGCAACTGCCTCAGGTAAGAATCACCAATGGATGCTAAAACTGACAGGAATAGGTTATTAACAATCTCCAAGTTTCTCCCACACAATATTTACTAATAAGGGTCGCATACTTATTCATTAAGTCTGACCCCACTTGTAGAGGAATCTGAAAGTTATTTCAAGCAAGTGATGAAAGTTATCACCAATGATGGAAATACTCAAGACTGCATGCCTGTACTGATAACAAACCACTGGGAAGTCCAAAATCACTTCTAGGGTAGTCCTGCTAGTGTATAAACTAAATCCAGGATATTATACAAACTAACCAATGAGTACTCTTCAAAGACGCCAAGGTCTGTAAAAACTAAGAATATGGAACTTCTTAAATTGTGAGGGAGACTGAAGAGACACGACAGCTTAATGCAGCATGTGCTCTGGACTGGACCATGTTCCTATAAATAATACTGGGACAATTAGGGAAATGTGAATGGGATCTATGCATTACCAGTAATGCTGTTATCAATAGTAATTTCCAATTTTCACGAGTGCTAACTTGTTATGAAGATGTGTCCTTTTATTGGGGTATCATATTTGCAACTTGCTCTCAATTCATTTGGGAAAAAAATAGTAACAAATGGACAGAGAAGAGCAACAGAATGTTACCTTTCTCTTTGGTGGGATTACAGACATATCTGTCATTTCTCTGTCAATTAACCCCCATATAATAGTTCAAGATAGTAAATCTTATGCAGATAGATATTTGTTTAGGCCTTTTTTTTTGAAGTAATTGTTTCTCCTAAAGGAATTTTAAAAGAATTATTTGATAAACAAGAAAGAATACTTTTCCTTTTCTTCAAATTAAAAAACAGGCGTATTTCTTACCTTCAACCCGTGATTCCAAGTGTTTATCCAATTCTGAATCTTTCTTCACTGCTTCATCTGAGACCTTGGGGGCATTTGAAAAGCAAACTAGTACAATACTCATGTTATCTCGACTTCCCTGTATATTAACAAAAGAAAAAGAAAAAAAGTATTTTTCTATAATCACTTCAAAACAGAGCTAATCACCTTAATTAATAGTTTATTTAATCATCCAGAACACACACATTAAAAACATTTTATTCCAAAGAACTATTTAAAAAGTACAACTTGAAGAAACAAGGTGTCTAGGGATGGGTACGTCTGTTACTATTTTTGAGTTTTTAATTCTGCTTTACGGTTCTTACCCACCACCATTCCACAGCCTGAAAAATGAAGACATCTCCATTCATATGAAATCTTCTATGCTCTGTGTCTCACTCCAGATTGTATATTCCCAGAGCGGCTTAAGCCCAAAACACATCCTTTCAAACACGTGCAAACATTTTCCAGCTAATTAACTTCCATCAGAGAAATGCCACAATGCTATTGAATTTAACATAGCTAAAATACTGTTGACCAGCAGGACAACCAAGAAGCAAAACTGCACAACTACAAGCAGAGAAGAGGTACACCTCCAAACAATGGAAAGGAACCGGAGAGCCGAGATATAACTGTGTAGGTCAAGCAAAAGCGCACAAAAATTTGGACTATATCATGGATATTTAAAAAAAAAAAATCAAGCATCAGGATAGTAGTCATTTTTAAAATTAATTAACGATATTTATTTGAAAGGTAGAGACGGGGATCTCTGACTCACTAGTTTACTTCCCAAATTCCCACAACAGTTAGGGCTGGGTCTGGCCAAAACCAGGAGCCAGGAATTCCATCTAAGACATACACATGGGTGGCAAGGACTCAATCATTTGAGCCATCACCTGCTGCCTCCCAGGATGCACATTCGCAGGAAGCTGGAATCAGGGCCACAGCCAATACCCAAACCTAAGCACTGCAATGTGGAATTGGGTGTCTTAAGTAGCACCTTAATGCTACACCAAATAAAAGCCTCTTTTATATTTTTAAAAACAATTTTATGAATAAACAGGTAACATTTTTAGAAATTAGTTTCTTCCAACTATTTTCTATTTCAGTAACAGCATGAACACTGTTTTAACAATTCTTAATCAGCATACTATATATATGGAATTTCCATTAGATTTTTTTTTCTATTAGACTTTTAAAAGTTATAGATCACAGATCCTACCATTTGGAAAATCAGCTGCAAGATAGGTTCAAAACGTTTATGGACCTCAAAGATATTTAAGTAGAGTAATTTAAATTTAAACTTCAGATATGTGTGATTTCAATATCACTCTTCTTTCCCTATAAAGATGACTTTTCCCCAAATACAAAGTACTAGGGTGTTCCAACAGTTTTTATACAGCAACTAAAAAATGTCCTTCCTTTTCTGTCTCTTCAGTTTCCTAGAGACAAATCACCCTTGCATAATCTATAAAGTTTTCATTAAGTCCAGAAATCCAACACATTTTTTAAAAAAAATCCGGGTTGGACAACTAAAGCAACTACCTAGTTACTTAAAAATTGATTATTACAGTCCTGTTGCTTTTTCCTATAGCACAGTAACACTATAATGATTAGAGCAATAATAAGTAATAGTAATAGATCAAAGAAGCCCTGATATAAGTATGGGCATCTAAATTTAAACAGTAAATAATTTGAAAATCTTTTTTTTTTTTGGACAGGCAGAGTGGACAGTAGAGGGAGACAGAGAGAAAGGTCTTCCTTTTTGCCATTGGTTCACCCTCCAATGGCCGCCGCGGTAGGCGCGCTGCGGCCGGTGCACTGCACTGATCTGAAGGCAGGAGCCAGGTGCTTCTCCTGGTCTCCCATGGGGTGCAGGGCCCAAGCACTTGGGCCATCCTCCACTGCACTCCCTGGCCACAGCAGAGAGCTGGCCTGGAAGAGGGGCAACCGGGACAGGATCGGTGCCCCGACCGGGACTAGAACCCGGTGTGCCGGCGCCGCAAGGCAGAGGATTAGCCTAGTGAGCCGCGGCACCGGCTGAAAATCGTTTTAAAGGTGAATATTGCATGGTTACAAAGAAGTGTCCAGCACAACATATGAAATAGCTTGTGAATAGAATCTCTATCATTGCCAAGGTTATTAATAAATACCTGATAAATGAATCATCAATATTCATTTCTTAATATCAGTTTGCTTAACTTGGCACTCACTGTAGTGGTATTATTTACATACAGTTCAGAAACCAGTCAAGCTGAACAGACCAAATTTTCATCTATCCATGGAAACACAAAGCCTATAACTATTTTCCAAGAATAGTCACTGCTGTTCCCATTTTCTCATCCCTTAAAAGCATTTTTCCTTTATATAAATTCACCTGTTTCTTAACCACCAATACAGCATATGTAAAATATTTATTTTCCTCTACTTGGAAAGCAGAAAAACAGAACAAAGAGAAAAAGACCAAGAGAGAACTTCCACTTTCAGATTTGCACCCCAATAGCCAAGAATGGGGCAGGCCAAAGCCATGAGATTCCATTCAGGTCTCCCAAGTGGGGCAGTGGCCCGAATAAGAATAATTGAGCCATTCTCGTTCCCTCCCTGGATTCATCAACAGGAAGCTAGATTGGAAGCAGAATAGATTGGACTTGAATTGGCACTCCTATAGGATACAGGTGGCACAAGCAACCTAACCTGCTACACCACAATGTCACTCCTAACTAAAACTTATCAATAAGTTTTATAAACTTATAAACCAGATCTGTCAGGCACACACCAAGAGCTTTGTTCTTAACAACTCCATGAAGATAATATTATCTTTCTTTTATAAAATGAAGAAACTGAGGCTTTGCCCAAATTCCTACAAGGGGCATAGGATAATGTAAAATCTAACTGCTTGGCTCAAAAGACTATGTTCTTAACACTAAATCCATGGTTCTCAAACAGTGTACCAAGAAGCCTTAAGGTGTCACACTGTGCTCACCGGCAATATTTTAAATGAGAGGCAAACAGCAATATTCAACTTCTGTGAACATGCCATAACCTAGTTTGAGAGAGTACGTGCTTTAACACTAGATGCCACGTTTCTCTCAATGACATGCAAGTTTGTGAAAGTAGGGATTTAGGGGTTGCTCAGATAAAAACAAGTCCTCATAAAAATCAACGTGATACAGGAAATGAAGGTAGCAGTGTTAAAGGATTTCAAGGTTTAAAAAGTAAATTATTTATTTATTTGAAACACAGAGAAGGGGAGCAGGCATATGGTACAGGGTTAAACTGCCCCTTGGGATACCTGGATCCCACTTGGGAGTCCTTGGTTTGAGGGACTCTGCTTCTCATCCAGCTTCCTCCTAATGTGCATCCTGTGAGGCAGCATGTGAAATGGATCAAGTACTTCAGTCCCTGCCACCACACAGGAGATCTGGATGTAGTTCTGGGCTACTGGCTTTGGCCTGGCCCCATACTGGCTGTTGTGGGCCTTTCAAATAAAATAATAAATCTTTAAAAATAAATAAAAACAAAGTAAATAAGCTTCTGACAGGTGGCATACAAAATTTAGGGAAATTAAATAATATTTTAAAAGACCAATTTAAAGGAATACTGACTTTTTTGATTTAGGAAAACTAAAGCAGATGGCAAAGTAAGAAGCATAACATGATCCATTTCTGTAAGCTAGCAAATTAAAAAAGTCAGCAAATTAAATAAAAAAGCCTGCTGTAATGCTTATATTTATATTAACAAACACAGAGAGTCTCTTGGAAGGATACAGCAAACGGTGAACAGTGGGTACCTAAGGCAATGAGGCTGGAAAGGCTGAACATAAATGTAAACGGTCTTACATAAAGCATCTTTGTACTTACTACCAAAAATATGCATTAATTTGTAACAATTAAAAAAAGGGAATGTCTTAATATTTCCCTTGGGGAAAATTTTTTCAGAACCAAAGACAAAACACACACACACAATATGCTTTATCAGACCATTCTGAGAAACACTGATAACAAAAAATATAAACTTACATCAGAAAGCTTAGATTTACAACTTCCGTTTAATATCAAACAACTTTCATTTCTTTACTTGCAAATAAAGTTTTATTTTGTCTACCTCAGAAGGTTACTTTGAGAATATGTAATTTATAAGTTATGAAAAGCTGTGGTAAATAGCAGCTACACATTTTATGAAACATGTAACTAGTTGGCAGTAAGTACCATGAATGCTAGCACTGGCAATGAAGAGGGAAAGCTGCTTTAAGAGACCATTCTCCTCTAGAATTAAGTATCTAATTTTTAAAATAAGGTAATACCTGACCAGAACCACCTAACACTTACAGTTTATTCATAAGAATAATTCTAACTACTTCACATAGTTGTCGTGAAAGTTAAATATGGGTAAACTGCTTGGACCACTAGTTGGTTCACATAAAATAATTCCTAACAACAAAGAAAAAAAATACAAAAAGAAAAAAGAAAACGAGAGAAAAGAAAGAAAAAAAGAAAGAAAGAGAAAGAAAGGAAGAAAGAGAAAGGAAGGAAGGAGGGAGGGAGGGAGGGAGGGAGGGAGGGAGGGAGGGAAGGAAGGAAGAAAGAAAGACGGAAAGAAGGAAGGAAGGAAGGAAGGAAGGAAGGAAGGAAGGAAGGAAGGAAGGAAGGAAGGAAGGAAGGAAGGAAGGAAGGAAAGAAAGAAAGAAAGAAAGAAAGAAAGAAAGAAAGAAAGAAAGAAAGAAAGAAAGAAAGAAAGAAAGAAAGAAAGAAAGGAAGAAAGGAAGAAAGAAAGAAACCAACAATAGCCTCATACAACTGCAGCAACGATGATTATCACACCTTCCCAGTATTTCAGGAGATAACATATAAAAGTGCTCATAAACTACTAAGGTATGACAAGTACCAGAAATCTTTTATTAGGGAATCATCTACTTAATAACTGGATTTTTTTAAAAAAGACTTTTATTTGAGAGGTTGCGTTTACAGACAGAGAGAAGGAGAGATAGAGATAAAGGTCTTCCATCTACTGGTTTACTCCACAAATGGCCAACAATGGCCAGAGCTGGGCCAATCCTAAGCCAGACGCTTCTTCTAGGTCTCCCACATGGGTACAGAAGCCCAAGGACTTGGGCCATCTTCCACTGCCTTCCCAAGCTATAGGCAGAGAGCTGGATCGGAAGTGGAGCAGCTGGGACTCAAACTGGTACCCATATGGGATGCTAGCACTGCAGGAGGCGGCTTAGCCTACTACACCTCAGTGCCGACCCTCCCTCTTTTCTTCAACAAGTTAACACCTATTGAGCAACTACTTAGTGCTTTCCATGGATTTCAGAATCTACATTCAGCCTTTCAGATTCAATTCTAAATAATTATATTCTATGTTATAATACTGCTAATCCTTAGTAATACAATACAAATGAGTGGAATGACAAAATTATGGAGTTAAATTGAGTTGGTCACAGGCCCCAACCTCTTGTCTGTTGTTATTGCTCACTTCTGAGATTCTACAAGTCCATCTAGAATCTTTTATTTTCCCAGATGTATTTATTTGAAAGGAGGAGTGTTACAGAAAGGGATTGATCTTCCATCTGCTGGTTCACTCCCCAAATTGTCTCCAAGAGCTAGGAACCCCATCGGAGTCTCTCACATGAGAGGCAGGGGTCCAAGTACTTGAGGTGGCCTTCTTCCAACTGTTTTCCTTGGTGCATCAGCAAGAAGCTGGATAGGAAGTAGAGCAGCCAGGACGTGAACAGGCCAGGCAGAACTCACTGTGCCACAATGCTGGTCCCTAGAATATTTTTTTAACATCATCAATATGAACATTTAACCATTTTAAAGTGGCAAAAATTATCAAGTAAAGATATGTCATCAGAAAATTTAAAATTTCATTCAGAAGCGTAGAGGCAAAATTTCCAGAAACCGGGGTGGTAGCTGGCGTGGTAGTTAAGATGCAGGTTGGAATGTCCATGTTTCCTATCAGAGTGCCTCATACAATACCCAGCTCTGGCTCCTGACTCCAGCTTCCTGCTCATGCAGACCCTGGGATACAAAAGTGAGGGCTCAAGTGGATGAATCCTTGCCATGCACTCCAGAAACCTGAATTCAGCGTGCAGTCCCTGGCGTTGGTTCTGCACAAGCCATGCCTTGCCTGCATTTTGGGAGTGAATGAGCAAATTTTAGGGAATGAACCAGTGGATGAGAGCAAGCTCTCTGTGTCCCTCAAAAATAAGTAATAAGTGGAATAGTACAATAAATTTTTTTCCTGAAAACTAGCATCCTTTCAATGGAGTGCAATTTTATCTACTACACAAACTTTCTTTAGTCCAAATTAGAGACTTAATAGGTTTTTAAAAGGCTATTTCTTCACAACTGTATGTTATCTATTTAACAGAAGACTATGCAGCCATGAAAAATGATGCAGATCAATACTTATAAAAATGGAGATCTCACTACAATATATTGTTGGAAAAAGCAGGCTGTAGCACAAGTATAATCAGCTCATTTTTTATAAAAACCATCCACACCACACTGGCAGGCAGGCAAAACTGACTAGAAAGATAAATATCATAATAATGAAAGTAGCTGATAAAGTGTAACAAAATTTTGAGCCCTTTTAAAATGTTTTTGTATTATATGGATTTATTTCAATAGCATATACTCTGTTTTTGGTAATTAGAAGCAAAAAAAAAAAAAAAAGTGCATGCCTGTTTTCATTTCAAAAAGCTGCAGGTCAGAATCACTCCATTTGGAGTCCAAGGATAAAGAAATTTCCAGAGCCACTTACTATTTGATCATTGCCAATCGCCAATAGCTCTGTCCTGAATAGTGTGTTAAAGAAAAAAATCAGTGCAGCCAGAGGTACCATCATTAAAATCCTCTCAGAATAAAGCTGCCCACTGGTAACTCTAACAGATATTCACCAAAACCTAGGCAATTATTTAGACCCAGAGATCCTTCTTGAAAAGCCTCTGGCTATGCCTGTACCTTCCACAACAACTTATGTGACAGGGAGGCAAAATGGTTCCTTGTGTAGATAGAGTAAGTCAAACTGTATTTCATAAAACTAATGGTCAGTTTTGCCTTGTATCTGTTTAGTTAGAGAGTCAAAGAATATTTGCGCATTGGCCAGATAACTCAAGTATTAATTTTTTTTTTTTTTTTTTTTGACAGGCAGAGTGGACAGTGAGAGAGAGAGAGAAAGGTCTTCCTTTTGCCATTTGTCACCCTCCAATGGCCGCCCCGGCTGGTGTGTTGTGGCCGGCGCACCGCACTGATCCGAAGGCAGGAGCCAGGTGCTTCTCCTGGTCTCCCATGGGGTGCAGGGCCCAAGCACTTGGGCCATCCTCCACTGCACTCCTGGGCCACAGCAGAGAGCTGGCCTGGAAGAGGGTCAACCGGGACAGAATCCGGTGCCCCAACCAGGACTAGAACCCGGTGTGCCTGCACCACAAGGCGGAGGATTTTTTAGCTTATTGAGCCACGGCGCCGGCCAGTATTAATCAATTTCTATTTAGATGCTGTCAAGAACCCATTTGAAACAACTGAATACTTTAAAGACATTCAAGGGGACTGCCAATTATCTGTTATTCTGGATATTTTTTTTTCCATTACTGCATAAAATTCTAATTCACCAAAAAATTAGAAATCTAAATAAATTTCAGTGGCCCACAGGCATCCTTCATGGGATTACACTTTATATAAGCCTTTGGCTTTTAATCAGTGATAATAAAAACATCTCCACAAAAAGATTCGAAATCTTCTAAAAATACGATCCGATCCATCAAGTCCTATACTACTTACATGGAGAGTTACATGAAAATACCCTTTACATTGTATTGCTAACAAAGAGTTCCCTTTATTAGACCATGAGACATGCACTGTTCCTACTTTTTTTTTCAGGTTTTGTCTTTGGTGCTATGAGGTCAGAAGCAAACTTTACCTAGGTATACTTTTGGAACATCCTCCAATATTTTATGTGGCGGGTTGTTGTTTTTTTTTTTTTTTAAGTGTATAAAGTACACAATTCTACTACCCACACATCTGCACATTTTGTCAAGCTACTCATCATCAGTCACAAGATAGCAGTTGTCAGTGTTGAGAATTTGAACCAAATGCCACAATTCTGTACAGGTGCCTCTGCCACACCAAGTCATCAAGTATTTAATAACAAATGTCTCAAAATATCAAACTTAATCTGCAAACTAGAAGTTTGGGACAAAAAGTAGTTTCACTCTTGTTGAGGAAGTATTCAAAAATGTATGTTTTCCCTAAAGAAAATATTAACAGTTTTAAAAACTTAAAATTTGCTTAAATTTACTTACTGTGCCTTTTATAATATGGTATTTTAATTAAAACAAAAAAACTTACATACCTTATGTAAACAAGTGTCCACTACCCAATTGCACACATTTTCCAGGTCATCAGATACCTCAAGCCTAGATTTAACAAATTCACAGAGCTCCTCATTACTCATAACATCCCAGATCCCATCACAAGCCAAGATGATAAATTCATCCTCTTCTGCTCTTAAAATTTCATAAACCTCAGGCTCTGGAGAAACAAGTTGTTCTGTTGGGCCCTTGCCATCAACACACTTGTAATCATAGTCCCCCAGAGCGCGAGACACCGCTAATGAACCATTAACACGTTGTATCATGACGCTGCCTCCTGCGTTTTGAATTCGCTCCTTTTCCCTTGGATTACAAGGTTTGTGATCCTGGGTAGAAAAGCAGACTTGTCCATTCCTATAGAGAACAGCACGTGAATCACCACAATTAATGAAATAGACATGCTTAGGTGAAATCATAACTCCCACTGCAGTAGAACCACTCCTGTCCATCCCATTTCTGAGGTCTGAAAAGTTACGCATATATTCATCAATTTTCAAAAAGCCAGTTCTGATGCCATTCTTGACATTTTCCACTGAAGGCTCGAGAGCAGATCCTGATTTTCCAGCTGCCCTAAAGTCTTCATTGGTAGTGATGTGTTCTAACAAATGTGTCGAGCAGTAGTTTGCCACTCGGGATCCAGCATGACCATCATACACTGCAAAAAATGACCAGTCTTCCAAGCCGTGAGGAATACCCACAACAGCTGTGTGCGCATCTTCCATCTCCACTCTCCATCCTTGCATGCTGCTCAGGCCATAACGCAAACCATTTCCAGCACCATGAGCATTATGTTTTTCAGTTTTGGGTTTATCCAAAAATGCACCCATGTTTAGTAATGAATCTGAAAGAAAAAAACCATAGCTGTTAAATATTTAAGTTTGACAAAAATGTACCTACAATAATCTACCTACTCTTTATAACTCCTTTCTCAAGCAGGTTTTTCAACAACAAAAAGACCAATCAAGAAATCCACTCCCTCCCCACCCCCTCTTTCATCCTTCCTCTAGAACAATGATTTCTCAACTCTAGCACATTAGAATCATCAGATAAATCAAATAAACAACTCTGGAAGTAGGACCCAGATATAAGTATTTTAATAAAACCCTCAGGGCCGGTGCTGTGGCTTTAGTGGGTAAAGCCACCACCTGCAGTGTTGGAATCCCATATGGGTGCTGGTTCGAGTCCCGGCTGCTCCACTGCCAATCCAGCTCTGGACTCGGAAAACAGAAGATGGCCTAAGTCCTTGGCCCCCTGCACCCATGTAGGAGACCGGGAAGAACATCCTGGCTCCTGGCTTCAGATCGGCACAGCTCTGGCCATTGCAGCCATCTGGGGAGTAAACTAGCACATGGAAGACCTTCTCTCTCTGCCTCTGCCTCTCTGTAACTCTGCCTTTCAAATGAATAAATCTTAAAAAAAAAAAAAAAAAAAAAAAAAAATTCTCAGGTGACTCCTATGTGTAGCCAAATTGAAGACCATAGTTCTAGGAGAAAAGAAAGCCAAGAAACTTCAATAATTTTATAAAATTCAATATATCAGTCTCATATTCAACATACAAGCCTACCAATACAAGACCGGACAATAAGAGAATTCATAAACGAGTAATCTTGTTCAATAAATTAAGGTTGAAAAGTTGCTAATATATTTTAGAAAGACTTCCAGAAGTTAACTATTGAAATTAATTTTTAACTTTAGTGATCTTAAAGACAACTTCAAAATTCAACTAGAACATAAATCTCCATTCTATAAACATTCAGCTTTATCAAAGCTTTAGTGCACATGAAATTAAAAAATACATACTCATCACTTATATTCTGTCAGAACAAACAATTTTAATACGGTGCCAAAGAAATTCCTGGGGTCAGCACTGTGGCTCAGCAAGTTAAAGAGCTGGCCTGCAGTGCCAGCATCACATACTGGTTCAAGCCCTGGTTGCTCCATTTCTGATCCAACTCTCTGCTAATGTCTGGGAAACTAGAAGATGGCCCAAGTACTTGGACCCCTGCACCCATGTGTAGAGCTGAATGAAGCTCCTGGCTTCACCTTGGCCCAGCACTAACTCATGGGGCCATTTGGGGAATGAACTAGTGGATGGAAGATCTGTCTCCCTCCCTGTAATGCTACCTTTCAAATAAATAAATAAATTGATAATGAAAGAAAAATTATTTCATATTGCTGAGTTTTATAACCCAGAAAGTAGCTATCCAATGTTGGCCGACAGACTTAAAATGTTCCTATAAAATATGACTATGCATCAGCTCCTCCCCCCACCCCAGCCCATCCCATCATTATTATAAAGCTTTCTCAGCTTCAGACCAGAGTAGTAGTTCTCAAAAAGGAGAATAAGAGTTCCCTGGCATATTTCCTATATATTGTGTGTGACCTTGGGCAAATGTCTTTAAAGAAAAAAAAAAAAGATTTTATTTATTTATGTATTTGGCAGGGTTACAGAGAGACAGATTCCATCCACTAGTTCACTGCACAAATGCCTTAAACAACTGGGCCTGGGCCAGACCAAAGGTAGGAGCATCATTCTGGGTCTCCCACATGGGTGGCAGGGGTCCAAGCACTTGGGCCATCTTCTACTGCTCTCCCAAGGCCATAGCAGAGAGCTGGATAGGAAGTGGAGCAGCCAGGACTTGAACCAGTGTTCATATGGAATGCCAGCACTGCAGGCAGCGGCTTTACCGGCTACACCACAGCACTGTTTTTTTTGTTTTTTGTTTTTTGACAGGCAGAGTGGACAGTGAGAGAGAGAGACAGAGAGAAAGGTCTTCCTTTTCCATTGGTTAACCCCCTACCCCCTATGACCGCTGCAGCCGGCGTGCTGTGGCTGACCCACCGTGCAGATCCGAAGCCAGGAGCCAGGTGCTTCTTCTGGTCTCCCATGTGGGTGCAGGGCCCAAGCACTTAGGCCATCCTCCACTGCCCTCCCGGGCCACAGCAGAGAGCTGGCCTGGAAGAGGGGCAACTGGGACAGAATCCGGTGATCTGACCAGGACTAGAACCTGGTGTGCCGGCGCCGCAGGCGGAGGATTAACCTAGTGAGCTGTGACGCCGGCCCCATTTAGAAGTTTTTTAAAAACAGTTTATAGGGGCCAGTGCTGTGGCATAGTAGGTTAAGCATCCACCTGAGGTGCCAGCATCCCCCATGGGTGCCAGTTCGAGTCCTGGCTGCTCCACTTCTGATCAGCTCTCTGCTATGTCCTGGAAAAGCAGTAGAAGATGCTCAAAGTGCTTGGGCCCTGCACCCTCATAGGAGACCCGGAAGAAGCTCCTGGCTCCTGGTTTCAGATTGGCACAGCTACAGCCGTTGCAGCCAACTGGGGAGTGAACCAGCAGATGGAAGACCTCTCTGTCTCTGTGTCTCCCTCTCTATGTAACCGTGCCTCTCAAGTAAATAAATGAATCTTTAAAAAAACCAAAACAAAACAGTTTATAGGGCTGGTGCTGTGATACAGCATGTAAAGCAGTCACCTGTGACACCAGCCTCCCATACGGGCACCAGTTTGCGTTCTGGCTGCTCCACTTTTGATTCAGCTCCCTGCTAATGTGCCTGGGAGAGCCGCAGAGGACAGCCCAGGTCCTTGGCCTCTGCACCCATGTGGGAGACTGGGAAGAAGCTCCTGGCTCCTGACTTCCACATGGCCTAGCCCTGGCCATTGCAAACATTTGAGGAATGAACCAATGGATGGAAGATCAATCTGTTTCTCCCTCTCTCTCTCTGTAACTCTTTCAAATAAATAATTCTTTAAAAAAAAGTTTAGCCATTCTCAAATTTTCTTTAAATATAGGAATAAAGGAGGAGGGGAGCTGGAGGAGTCTTCAATAGAAAGCAACAAGAGACCCTAAAAGTCAAAGGGAGCCTGAAGGTCAGCTTGGAAAATCATCCAGGAACAAACAAGCCCCTAAAGTTGAGCTGTAAAACACAACGAATGGGATCTGGGGTAATGAATCTAAAAAGGTACCGGCTACATGGAGGCAATCCAGGAACAAGAACGACACAAAGGAAGCCGGGTATCCCAGAAAACAAGCACAGACTAGCTTCTGTATTCAGTTACTATAATCTACATTTATTTCCTCTTGGATATCCTCTGCCCTTCAATAAAGTTTAAAAGTTCTTAATTTATCTTAATTATCTTGAGTCAAATGAAGAAGGAAGTCTCATGTCTTTGTTCCAGAGAGGGCACTGAAAAATCAATCTGTCTCCCTTAAGTTGTTGTTGGTGGCAGGGGCAGCAGTAATAAGGAATAGGGCCCCATAAGAAAAAGAGATCTTGGCTTCAACAAAACAGCTTGGAATGAGAGGTCTGGAAACTTCCACCTGCTTGAACCTAGATTTATTTTATTTTTTAAAGATTTATTTATTATTTATTTGAAAGGCAGAGTTATAGAAAGGCAGAGGCAGAGGCAGTGAGAGAGAAAGTCTTCTACCCGCTGGTTCACTCCCCAAATGGCTGCAACGGCCGGAGCTGGAGCTGCTTCTGGGTCCCCAAAGTGGGTGCAGGGCCCAAGGACTAGGTCTTCTACTGCTTTCCCAGGCCATAGCAGAGAGCTGGATCAGAGTAGAGCAGCTGGTACTCAAATCGTTGCCCATATGGGATGCCAGCACTGCAGGTGGCAGCTTTACCACAACACGACACCACAGTGCCAGCCCCTTGGATTTTATCTTTTTAAAAGAATTGCTTACAATTACATTCATAATGTCATTTTCACTGTTTAGTCCATTTCATAGGATTGTGTATCACGTTTGGTCATGAAAATTTATGCATAAGAAATACCAAGTATCTATTAGAGAAACTTATTTAGAATCAAGAGCCTTATTTTTTAAAAATGACCTGGAAAAGTTTTATACTACTGGGAGTTCAGCAAACAAATGATGTGTTTGAATATACACATAGAACTAGACTTTAAAAAACACAAATTGGTCCTTCCCCCAAACAAGAAATCCATAGTGTCCAGAAAAATAAAAGCACAGTAACCTGAATCCCAAATACAAACACATGTGGATAAACATAGCATCCTAACAATGAAATGTGGGAAACAAGGAAACAAATGACTCAAGCATTGTGCTTGATTCCTCGGCTCTACACCATGCATCTGTTTTCCTAGAAAAAGAGCTGCTCCTTCCTGTTCTGAAACTCTGCTTTTAAGGTTGGATTACCAACTGCACTTAACAGCTATTTCACTGTATACAATGACACTGTGAAATCAGAATATGGCTCACAAGGGACAAATACAATTCAACTGGATGTTCCCGTCTCATATGAAATACCCAAATAACACTTGTTTATCTGAAAAAAGATTTAAAGATTCTAACTATACATCTCAATTTCTGGATATAAATTCTGAAGACAGGAGACCAGAAGAACCAAGACCAACTGATTGGACAGAAATATGAAGCTACCATACTAAATGAGCTATGAGGAAAGCCAGAACCAAGTTTAAACTGTAGACCATACCAGAAGGCACAGGTTTTAGTGGCATCTGTGGAAGTAGAGGTAAAACTGGGATTAAAACTAGGATGGACGGACTGAAAGTCTATTTAAAAAGCAGTTGACTGCCCACATTCTCCCCTCCCATGCAGTGCAGCTTCAATGAATGAATGCCACTCCTTCAGCCCCAAAGACATGTAGCTTATTTCTAAAGAAGGTAAAATGAGACTTTCTGAATTTGGAAACACTGGGCAGAGATGAAGGCAGGAAATCAGATTTTAAACATTAACTTAGGGGATGCTGCCTGCAACACTGACAAAACATGAAAGCACTGGTTTGTGTCCTGGCTGCTCCACCTGCGATCCAGATTCCTGCTAATAGCCTAGGAAAGCAGAGGGTGATGACCTGAATCCTATGGGAGACCCAGAAGAAAATCCTGGCTTTGGCTAGCCCCAGACCTGGCTGTTGTGGCCATCTGGAGAGAAAACTACCACATAGAATCTCTCTAATTCTGCCTTTCAAATAAATAAACAAAAATTAAAAAAAAAAAAAGTTAGCTAAGTGAAGGAGTATATACTTATTGTATGATCTACTTCTGCAGACACTTGGTTCTCAAAATGTTGGCAATCCAATTCATACCATCTGAACAAAAAATGAGAAGAGTCTTTAGAGACTCTCAATAGCCCTAAAGCAAAGATCTAAGGACACTGAGGTTCGTGTTGTGATACACTGTGTCAAGGCACTGCTTGGGTTACTCCCATCCCATACTGGAATTCCAGTGGTCCCACTTTCAATACAGCTTCCTGCTAATGCATCCTAGGAGGCAGCAGATGGTGGTGCGAATGCTTTGGCCTTTGCCACCCATATAGGAGACTTAGATGGAACTCCTGACTCCTGGCTTTGGCTTGGCCCAGTCTGGCTGTTATAGGCATTTGGGGAGTTAACCAGTGGATGGAAGATTGATCTTTCTCTCAGCCTTTCAAGTAGATGAAAATAATGAACTTTTAAAAAAAGTAAAAAAACAAACAAAAAACCCATCTGACATTAGAGGCTACTCAATCATCCTGCAGTGAACATCATGGCCAGTAAGTCCCACAGACAAGCTCACCCCTTTTAAAATATAAGCATACAGTCCATGGTCAATTAGAGAAGAAATTTCCCAAGACTCACAGACCAACCCAAGCCAGAAAGAAGCATACTAGAAGAGAAAAGGAACTACAAGGAAAGAACATGTATAGGAAGAGGTGAGAATGCAAACAAGCAAACACCTTTCAGAGAAATAAGAAAATATTTTGGATCTTCAAAGTAACAGATTATTATTAAAAGGAAATAAATAACAGAGGAATAAAACAGCTTTTATAACATAAAAATATAACCATAAAACAAACCTAAGGGGCTGGCACTGTGGCTCAGTGAGTAAAGCCAGCACCTACAGCATGGGCATCTGGTTTGAGCCCTTGCTGCTCCACTTCTGATTCAATTCCCTGCAGGCGTGACAGGGAGACTTTCCATTATATACTCCATCTATACTTTTGAATATAATAAAAATAATTAAAAATTTAGTGCCACTTAATGATTAATTCAACCAGGAAAATTCCTTGAGTGAATTGTATTTTAGCAATCAGAAGCTGTAACCTATAAAAATCTAAATCATTACAAATCTCAATATACTGATAATCGTCTTTTTTCTCTACAAAGAAACAATCACTCATACATATTGAGTGAACCATGAAGAACATTTTTTATAGAAAGCTTTTATTTAATTAATATAAATTTTTTAAGTACAACTTTTGGATTATAGTGGTTCCCCATACCCACCCTCACACCCTCAAATCATCCCACCTCCTACTACTCCCTCTCTAAGATTCATTTTTTAAAGATTTATTTATTTATTTGAAAGAGTTATGCAGAGAGAGGAGAGGCAGAGAGAGAGAGAAAGAGAGGTCTTCCATCCAGTGGTTCACCCCCAAAATGGCCGCAACGGCCGGAGCTGTGCTGATCCGAAGCCAGGAGCTTCTTCTGGGTCTCCCACATGGGTGCAGGGGCCCAAGGACCTAGGCCATCTTCTACTGCTTTCCCGGGCCATAGCAGAGAGCTGGACAGGAAGTGGAGCAGCCTGGACTAGAACCAGCGTCCACGTAGGATGCCGGCACTTCAGGCCAGGGAGTTAACCCACTGCGCCACAGCACCAGCCCCATTTTTTTTTTTTTTAAAGATTTATTTATTTATTTGAAAGTCAGAGTTAGAGAGAGAGAGAGAGAGAGAGAGAGAGAAAGAGGTCTTCCATCCAGTGGTTCACCCCCCAAATGGCCGCAACAGAGGGAGCTGCGCCAATCTGAAGCCAGGAACCAGGAGCTTCTTCCTGCATGTGGATGCAGGGGCCCAAGGACTTGGGCCATCTTGCACTGCTTTCCCAGGCCATAGCAGAGAGCTGGATTGGAAGTGGAGCAGCTGGCATTTGAACCGGCGCCCATATGGGATGCCGGCACTTCAGGCCAAGGCATTAACCCGCTGTGCCACAGTGCCAGGCCCAAGATTCATTTTTAATTATCCTTATATACAGAAGATCAACTCTATACTAAGTAAAGATTTCAACAGTTTGCACCCACACAGACACACAAAGTATAAAATACTGTTTGAAGACTAGTTTTACCATTAACTCTCAGAGTACAAAACATTAAGGACAGAGGTCCTACATGGGGAGCAGGTGCACAGTGACTCCTGTTGTTGATTTAACAATTGACCCTATTTATGACATCAGTGATCATAAGAACGTATTTCTTAAAATATTTCATCATTTCCTTGATAAAGTAAAGCTACTAAAAATCTTACTATTAAAAATAGCATGGGGGCTGGCATTGTGGCATTGCAGGCTAGGCAACTACCTACAACGCCAGCATCCAATACTGGAGCACTGTTTAGAGTATGGGCTGTTCTACTTCCAATCCAGTGCATGGGAAAGCAGAGGAAAATGGACCAAGTATTTGGGCCCTTGCCATCCATATGGGAGAACTAGATGGAGTTCCAGGTTGCTAGCTTTGGCCTGGTCCAGCCCTGGCAGGCCACTGCAGTCATTTGGGAAGTGGATTAGAGGCTGGAAGATCTTGATCTCTCTCCCTTCTCCCCTATCATTCTGCCTTTCAAATAAATAAAATAAAACTTTTAAAAATCAATAAAAAATATGAAGTCTTTACACCTAACTCAGAATGAGAACTGGGATACAATGACTTCTACAAGTCAAGAGCAAACTAAGGATATTATAAATTCATGAAGTGATGCATATACTGCAGTAACAGAAAAACTTTTCTGGAAACAATTTAGAATAGGACAAAATATATAGTGCTGTTCCACCATAAGTAACTGAATTGAAATTTTGTAAGAGATAAAGTGAATAAAACTAACAGATACCAGTATCAATACATGAAACATGTAGCAAAAATCCAACATGTCTGATAACTGCTGCAAGACATTTCTTAAGTTGAAAGCACTGCAATATAAGCATACTCTCAAAGAAGCTTAATACACAGTATTAATGCAGACTTGACTCAGCAACATATGCCTCGAGGAAAACATAAAACAATGTTTCCACATGACTAACAAGCAGACTCAAAATTACCCACGCAAAAATCCTCGGAATAATAAAAGCTAACATAGAGTCTCTTTATCTCACTCCCATTGAATTGAAAGGAAACTGCAAAATTACTAGGGCTCTGTATGATCTTACCCCTGATTACTTCTTGAACTTCACTGCTTTAAGTTTCCCATCACCGGTTACTATTCTCCAACTACAGTGGCCTTCTGTCTGTTCTCCCAATATGGCGAGCTTGTTCCCCCATCTGTGGATCCTGTTTTCACTGTTTTCCTTTCCTGACATTTAGACATCAGCCTCAATGACAACACAAAGAAATCTCTTAACCTACCTTCCAAACACTATCACACCTAATGTTCCTGTTTTACTTTGTTCGAAGCCTGCTAAAATTCCTTTATTTACCCTAACCAGAATGTAAGCTCCATGAGAACAGAAAACTACATCTTCCTTTTTCACTGCCAAATTTAATAAACAATACTTGGGCCATAGCAGGTATATCACAGACACTTGTGGCTTGCTATAGAAAAATTAGGGGACAAGCATTTGGGGACAAGCACTGTGGAACAGCAGGTTAAGCTGCCAGTTTAAAAGTCTGCATTCCATATCAGAAGAGCCCACGCTTTCCATCCAGATTCCCACAATGTACCTGGCAGGCAGTGGTTAACGCCTGCTACCCATGTGGGAGACCACGACAGAGTTCCTGGCTCCTAGCTTGTGCCTGGCCTACTCCTGGCTGTTGCAGGCAAATATCTAGGGAGTGAAGCAGCAGATGGAATATAACTCTTTCTCAGTCTCTCACTTTTTCTTTTATTGTCTTTCAAATAAACAAAACTTTTTAAAGAATTTTTGAAAAGAAACCAATGTTGTGCTTCTTAGTTCTATCAAAATTAGGTCCACTTCTTCCTTAATGACCACAAAAACACTTGGATACTTTTGATTGCAATGAAATGTGAACTTCAGGACATGTATTCCCAATAATCACTAATATCAGGTATTATTTGAGGTTTACCATCCCTATTGCCAAAGCTAATGGCTACATTAGATAGCAACACAGAGATTAGCTCATGCATGTGAGAGGGGATGAAAAAAATGGGAATTTTTGTGTGGTGGAACAAGCCTTGAAAGCAGCCCAGCAATTACACATCTAAAGTATCACTCTTGTTGGGTAACCTTGCCAGCCTTGTTAGGTGGGTTCCAGCCCTTGGCAATCTGGGGACTCTTCCCTTCCTGCAACAGGGAGAATATCACGTCCAATGACACTGTGCTGATAAATACTAGGAATGATTTCAAGAATTTCATGCCCAAGAAGCCCTCCACCCAGCTATATCCCAGAAAGGGCAGGAAAGGGAGAAGACACTGGTTGGAGGAGGGGGCAAATACTCATATCCAAACACTCCAGTCTGAACACAGACTGCGCTGAGTCCTTTCCTGAGATGCCCACCTGGTCTGTCAGGTGCGTTCTTGTTCATCAAACTCTGCTACTTCACTTACAGCCAAACTCTTAGGTCTGAATTCCTGCTTGCTTGATAACAAGAACCTCCAGTCAGTGGTCTCCTGAAATACTTACATTGCAGAGAGGCTTGGTCTGACCCTAAGCCCCTACAGGAACAACCAGGAGGCTAATCTGAGAGTTAAAGGTCTTCTGCCTCATTGTTTCATTTAATTGTTGCGAGAGGATCATTGTAACAAGTAATCAAAATGTCATTTTTATCTTGGTTGAGGTGCTAAGGGGTAACCAAATACTTCTATAATGTTTATTGCATGGCATGCATTGATTTAAATGCTTTACTAACAGTAACTCACTTAAATTCTATCCTTTAGAAAACAACTGCAGGGCATCTGGCACAGCCATTAAGTCTGTGCTTGGGATACCCACATTCCGTATCAGGGGGCCTGGGTTGGGTACTGGCTACTCTGCTTCAGATCCAGCTTCCTGGAAACACACCACCCTAAGTAGTACCAGGAGATGGCTCAAGTACTTAGGTCCCTGCTGGCCATGTGGGAGAGCCAAATGGAGTTCCAGGTTCCTGGCTTTGGCCTGGTCCCATCCTGGTTGTTATCAGTATTTGAAGTGGGAACCAGATCTCTTTCTTTTTCTTTTGCTGTTTCTCTGCCTTTCAAATAAAAATGAAAAAGGAAAGAAGCATCAAAAAAGCAAGCAAGCAATTTTCAAAGACCTTTAACCAAAAATCTTTTAGACAAGGTAAACCACTGAACTTCAAAGGACATTCAGATTCTGCAGAATTCTCCTCCCTAGAATATCTGGCACACTTTTTGTTAGAGGGGCACATGGACATAGCAAGCCATGCTTAAATTGTCAATCCCAACTGCTTCTAATCAAAAGGAGGTGGTCCCAGGGGTACTTCATGTTCGTGAACAAGATTTTTCCCAAACGTTTCCAAAGACTAATATGTACTAACAACCTAAAAGGTAAGATTAGCACTATTAACATTGTCGTTATACAACTGAGACTCCTGAGAAAGTTGGTATATCCAGATAATACAATTAACTGGCAAATCAAGATTCAAACCAAAGCTGATTACCCTAGAGCTAGGTTTAAGTTTAAGGTTTAAACTTTAGGTTTAAGTGGTTAATGCATAAGTTTGTTTTGTTTTTTTTTTTAAATCAAAAATAGTTAATAAATGCTCAGGAGGCTCCCAAGATAAGGTGTCAAATGCCATGAAGTGTTCTGGATTGAAACTGACAGAGATAAGGGGGATTACTATAAAAACAGATGAAATCCAAATAGAGTTTGGAATTTACCTAGAACAGTAACAGAGATGGAGTTTGTTTTGTTTTTAAAAATATACCACTAGGCTGGCGCCACAGCTCAATAGGCTAATCCTCCGCCTGCGGAGGCACCCCAGGTTCTAGTCCCGGTCGGGGTGCCAGATTCTGTCCCTGTTGCCCCTCTTGCAGTCCAGCTCTCTGCTGTGGCCCAGGAGTGCAGTGGAGGATGGCCCAAGTGCTTGGGCCCTGCACCTGCATGGGAGACCAGGAGGAAGCTCCTGCCTTCGGATCAGCACGATGCGCCGGCCATAGCGCACCGGCCGTGGCGGCCATTTGGGGGGTAAACCAACGGAAGGAAGACCTTTCTCTCTGTCTCTAACTCTACCTGTCAAAAAAAAAAAAAATTAAATAATAATTGGAAACTCTGACCAAGAAGTTCTATTTCTGAGAAGTTATCACCACTGTAGGCCTGTGGTAGATACACATTTCTTTTAATGAACAAACAATCTGAGCAACAAAACAAAGCACCATTGGATTATAACCCAAAATATAAAATAAAGACCCCTCAGGGCTGGCATTGTGGCACAGTGCATTAACCACAGTCTGTGACACCTGCACCCCATACTATAGCACCAGTTCAAGTTCTGGGTACTTCACTTCCAATTCATCTCCCTGCTAACGCACCTGGGAAAGCAGCTGAATATGGCCCAAAAGTTGGGCCCCTGCCACTCATGAGGCAGACTCCAGATGGAAGACAGCACTCCCTCCCTCTGCTTTTCAAATAAATAAATCTTTAAGAAATTTTAAAAAAGGATATTCTACAAAATACCTGTATTCATCAAACTCTCAAGATCATAAAAAACAAAGAAAAGTCCAAGAAACGTCACAGGAAGAGGGGCCTATAAGACAGGATGACTAAATATAATATGGGGCTTTTATATAATTTGGTACAGCTACATGTGTACCAAATCATGTAAATGTATAATATGTAAATGTGATATATTTCATTTATGTAATATACCAAATACAATGGGATCCTGGAACAGAAAAAGGACATTAGGTTAAAACGTATTAAATGTGCATAAATTACAGGCTTCAGTTAATAACAATGTTATCAATATTGGCCTATTAATCATAAGGGCTCAACTAGGCAGTTCTCACTTGGGTTTTTACTGTTACTGCACACAGATACTGGCTAGAGCGAGTCACTTGAAAGCTCACATGATTGGCAGCTGACACAGGCTGTTGACTATAGGCTGCTACAAGTGCCACATATAGGTCTAGAGGCCTCTCCAGTTTTGACGATCTGCACATTATCACACTTCTTACATGGCACCTGACTTCCCCTGGAGGGAATGTTCCAAGCCCAATACCTGGCTTTTTCTGGCTTACCCTCAGAAGCCACAAAGTGTCACTTGTATCTGTTGGTTACAAGCAAGTCACTAGAGATCATCCAGATTCAAGGGGAAGGGACATAGGCCCCATCTCAAAAAGGGGAATACTAATAGGGAATTTATGGAGACTACCATACAGAGCAAAACTCTTCAGGTTTACCTCGAAAGGGATAAACCACAGAGGCTCTGGATTTAGAGATAACAGGCTTAGCTGAGAACGAGGGTGAGAAGTCTCACTGCAAACCAGACTTAAAGTTCAAGTATGCATAGTAAATGTTGAAAAGATCAGCCTTCTTGCACAAACTCAACTGCCAGAAATTTTAGAAGCCTCAGTCAGGCAATTCAATTGCTCTCTGAGAAAATTTAATAGTTTCAGCTGAAGTACTTATAGATCATTTACATATAGGAATACTCCACAAAATGCTCAGGTCTCCACAATCACCTGGTACAATAGTAAGACCTACCAAATAACATCTCTGTTCACCCACACAAAACTTTTGAACTTAAACATAAAAAGACATCTAGGGCCAGTGTTGTGGCACAGTGGGTTGGGCTGGCATCTGCAATGTTAGCATCCCATATGAGTGCTGGTTTGAGCCTCAGATGCTCTGCTTCTGATTTAGTTTCCAGCTAAAGTGCCTGGGAAGGCAGTGGAGGATGGCCCAACAACTTGGGACCCTGCACCCATGTGTTCCAAGTTCCTTGCTTTGGCCTGGTCCAGCCCCAGCCATGGGAATGAACCAGCAGATGGAAGATCTCTGTCTCTCTGTAACTCTGCCTCTCAAAATAAATTAATCTTCTCTTTTAAAAAAATTATTTAAAAAAATTTTTAAATTATATATAAAAATTATAACACTGGCATAGCAGATAAAGCCACTGCCTGCCATGCCAGCATCCCCTTTGGGCACCAGTTCAAGTCCCAGTTGCTCTACTTCCAATCTAGCTCTCTGCTGTGGTCTGGGAAAGCAGCGGAAAATGGCCCAAGTGCTTGGGCCCCTATATCCAAATGGGAAACCCAGAGGAAGCTCCTAGCTTTGGATCAGCCCAGCTCTGGCCATTGTGGCCATTTAGGGAGTAAACCAGCAGATGGAAAACCTCTCTCTCTCTCTCTCCCTCTCTCTGCCTCTGCCTCTTTGTAATTCTGCCTTTCAAATTAAAAAAAAAAATTATATAAACATCCAAAGATCATCAGATATTGAAGGAAAACGTTCAACATGAAGAATAAACCAAAGAAAATTAAAAGATCAAAGGGAAAAATATGCAATGAATAGGAGAGAAATATCCTCAATAAAAAAACAAGAGTATTGTGTTCATGACCCAAGAATAAGATGCTATTTTAAAAAGAATATTTAGAGAAAAAAAGCGCTCTTAGAAATTAAAACGGCACACAAATGGTCAACAGACACATGCAAAATTGCTCAAAATCAAAATCGCTAGTCATTACAGAAATGGAAATTAAAACCACAAACATTACCTCACACTTGTCAAAATGGCTATTATCAAAAGAGACAAGGATAATAAGTGTTGAAAAGGATGTCGAGAAAAGGTGCCCTTCCACTGTTGGTGAGAACATACATTAGTATAGCCATTATAGAAAACTGTAAGGGCCGGCGCCATGGCTTAACAGGCTAATCCTCCGCCTTGCGGCGCCGGCACACCGGGTTCTAGTCCCGGTTGGGGCGCCGGATTCTATCCCGGTTGACCCTCTTCCAGGCCAGCTCTCTGCTATGGCCCAGGAAGGCAGTGGAGGATGGCACAAGTGCTTGGGCCCTGCACCCGTGTGGGAGACCAGGAGAAGCACCTGGCTCCTGGCGTCGGATCAGCAAGATGCGCCGGCCGCAGTGGCCATTGGAGGGTGAACCAACAGCAAAAAGGAAGACCTTTCTCTCTGTCTCTCTCTCACTGTCCACTCTGCCTGTCAAAAAAAAAAAAAAAGAAAAGAAAGAAAAGAAAAAAAAAGAAAACTGTAAGGAGGACCCCTCAAAAGAGCTACAATTAGAATTGCTAAATGGTCAAGCAATCTTGCTTTTGGTATATATATTCCAAGGAACTGAAATCCATATATCAAAGAGATCATGTTCACTGCAGCATTATTTTTTATATAATTTTTTTATTTATTTGACAGGTAGAGTTATAGACAGTGAGAGAGAGAGAGACAGAGAGAAAGGTCTTCCTTCTGTTGGTTCACTCCCCAAATGGCCACTACGGCTGGCGCTGTGCCGAAACCAGGAAGCCAGGATTTAATCTAAGGAATATAATAAGCTCTCTTTCTCCTGTCTCTCCCTTTTGTCACTTTTTTTTTTTTTTAATTTTTGACAGGCAGAGTGGACAGCGAGAGAGAGACAGAGAGAAAGGTCTTCCTTTTTGCCGTTGGTTCACCCTCCAATGGCCGCCGCGGTAGGCACGCTGCGGCCGGCGCACCGCGCTGATCCGATGGCAGGAGCCAGGTGCTTCTCCTGGTCTCCCATGGGGTGCAGGGCCCAAGCACTTGGGCCATCCTCCACTGCACTCCCTGGCCACAGCAGAGAGCTGGCCTGGAAGAGGGGCAACCGGGACAGGATCGGTGCCCTGACCGGGACTAGAACCCGGTGTGCCGGCGCCGCAAGGCAGAGGATTAGCCTAGTGAGCCGCGGCGCTGGCCCTTTTGTCACTCTACCTTTAATATAAATCTTAAAAAAAAAAAAAGAGCAAATAGATAAGAAAAATATGGTATTTGTACACAGTGAAATACTATTCACCTTTTAAAAAAGAAAATTCTGTCACTTACAAAATTAGGTCTGGAGACATCACGCTAAAGGGATATAAGCCAGGCACAGAAAGACAAGTACTCCATGTTCTTACTTTCACAGTCATCCCTTGATTTCCACATGGGACAGGTTCCAGGACCCCCTCAGATACCAAAATCCTTAGATAATCAAGATCCTTATAGGAAATGGCATAGTATTTGCATAAAACCTAAGTATATCCTCTTGTGTACTTTAAAACACCGAGATTATTAATACTACCTAATATAATATGAATGCTATGCACAAAGGTGTATTACTATATTGTTTAGGGAATGACTGAAAATATAGCCTGCACATGTTCCATAAAGACATGACCAAAGAACAAGACACAAGGCAAACAATGCTCAAACAAATGCTGGCCAGAGACTGAGTGCCTCTGGAACAGCAGAAACTGACAGCACAGGATGCTGACTTATCACTTCACTCGCATCAATTCAGCACAGCGCTTGGTGTGTTGTAAATATGTTTTGTTTTTTGAAACTTCCTGGAATTTTTTTCCCTAACATTTTTGATCTGTGGCTCATTGAATCCATGAATGCAAAACTTGTAGATATGAAGGAACAACTGTGGGTGGAAGTGTAAACTAAACTCAGAAGCAGAGAGTAGAATGGTGATTACCAGCGGTTGCTGGGGGTGGGAAGAAGAGGGAAATACTGGTCAAAGGATACAAAGTTGCAATTCAGACAGGTAGAATAAGTGATTGAGGGCTTAAGAAAAGGAATGTTAATAGTTTAACTCAATCATCACACACTATACATGCATCGTAAGATCACTTTGTATTCCATAAATATGAATATAGTGTCAATGAAAAAGAGACAAATTTGCTACCTCCTCTTCACTACCATCCTACCCTCAAAAATATCACAAGAAGCTCAAAATAACAGAATAAAACTAAGAAACCTGTAGAATCAGTCCAGGGAACAACTTCCAACTAATAGTACAGAAAAGGAAAGAGAAGAAAAGGAAAGAGAAGGAAATGATTCAGACAGGTTTCCCCGAACAATATGAGTATCAATCTTGAAAATAGAACCACAACAAAAAGTAACTGAAATTTCAAAACATCGGTGATAAAACACTAAAACTTTCCAGAGGGGAAAAAATAAGTCACACACAGATAATCAAGAACCAGAACAGTATCAGAAGTCTCCAGAGTAGTATCAGATAAAGATGTGCATAATTTCTGTGGAATTCTTGGTTATTGAGTATTTGCCCTGGAGAAATTCTCACACACGCAAAAGGAGAAGCAGACAAAGATGCTAATGCAATATCATTATGCCTTACAAGAGTTAAAAGTACATATTATAATTCTATCACCATGACTAAATCTTAAAAACAAAGCTAACTGGAAAAGAAAACACACAGTGTGATACCATTATGTAAAATTACAAAACTTATAAAACAACAGATTAGTTTTGATGTAGGAGTATGTAGGGGAAGTATTAAAAATATGATTGTATAGTATAAAAGTGAAAAATACCATTCAGACCAATTTTTCTAAGAGGTACATCTGAGAAACTAAAGAAAGAAAAGTGATAGAGTGATAATATTTGGATAAAGTTGGTAATATTTTTCTTCTTTTGAAAGCAGTTTGAAGCAAACAGCAAAACACTAGTGTCTGTTAAACTTTATGATGGGAACATGGATCCTTATGTTGAGAATTTTCATGTTATGAGACTGGTGCTGTGGCGCACAGAGTTAAAGCCCCGGCCTGCAGTGCTGGCACCCCATATGGGATGCTCCATTTCTGATCCAGCTCCCTGCTAATGAGCTTGAGAAAGTAGCAGAGAATGGCCCGAGTCCTCGGGCCCCTGCACCCACATGGGAGATCCAGATGAAGCTCTTGGCTCCTAGCTTCAGATCGACTCAGCTCTGGCTATTGTGGCCATTTGAGGAATGAAACACCATTGGAAGACCTCTCTGTCTCTGCCTCTGTCTATATCTCCTTCGAATAAATAAAATAACCTTAAAAAAAGAATTTTCATGTTATAAAACTACTGAGAAGCTGCATACACTGACATAAAATTCATATCTCAGAAAAATATAATTTCAACACAGTAATTCTGTACCAATTTTTCTTACTATTAAATGGTCATCAATACCCATTTCCTTGACAAACATAGCA
Organism: Lepus europaeus; assembly: GCF_033115175.1. Classification (NCBI taxonomy): domain Eukaryota; kingdom Metazoa; phylum Chordata; class Mammalia; order Lagomorpha; family Leporidae; genus Lepus; species Lepus europaeus. The sequence goes on along the minus strand of NC_084839.1, from coordinate 40,506,656 downwards.
AAGCTTAGTCAACCCCAAAATATGAGTACTTGTTCTATTCAATTTGTGGAGTGTGAAAATGCTACATAAACACATATGTAGAACAGAAACTGTTTAGCCAAAATAAATGTCACTTCTGTTTTAACAGATGCCTGGTCTAACACTTGCAAATAAAAGACCAACTCATTTAAATTTGTCTGTCTACTAAATTTTCTGGGAGTTCTTAAGCTACTTTCAAAAGAAATGAGAAAAAGTACTTTAAAAAACAGGAGCAAGCAAAGGGGAGAAAAGCTTCAAAAGTAATACAGGAAGTGAGATATGAGACTTTGAGTTTCACATTTTCACAAAATGTATTCAAATTTCTCTATACCTAACCTACTTACAAATGCCCTCCAGTAGCTACTCTTTTGTGAGGTTGTTTTTTTTTTTTTTTTTTTTAAATGAAAATAGTCATTGGGGCAGGTGTTTTGGCACAGATTAAGATTAGGCCTCGACTTGGGATGCCAGCACCCCATATCAGAATGCCTGGTACTTTCAATCCAGCTTCCTGCTAATGTGCCCGGGCAGGCAGCAGATGGTCTCTGCCATCCAAGTAGGAAACTGGCTATTACAGTCGCCTGGGGAGTGATCTCTCCCACTCCTGTTCTCCCTCTCTCCCTCCCAACCTCTCAATCTCTCTGTCACTCTGCTTTTCAAATAAAGAACATATTCATTCACTAATACTGGCATCAAATTCTAAACACTGATACCAATGACTTGAATGAGAAGTGAAAAAAGAACACTCTCTGCCATAACAGTAAACTCAAAGAAACACACAGAGCATTTGGCTCTAGTCCTTTCTTCTCATTCTTAATGTTTTCAAATTCAATCAAAAGTCCTCTCTTGGAGTCAGCACTGTTGTGCAGCAGGTTAAGCCATGGCCTGCAGCACCCAGAATCCCATATGGGTACCGGTTCAAGTCCCAGCTGCTCCACTTCCAATCCAGCTCCCTGCTAATGTGCCTGTGAAAGCAGAAGAGGATGGCCCAAGTCCTTGGGCCCCTTCACCCTTGTGGGAGACCTGGAGGAAGCTCCTGGCTCCTGGCTTTGGGTCGGCTCAGCTCTGGCCATTGCAGCCATTTGGGGAATTAACCAGTGGATGGAAGACTTCTGTGTGTGTCTCTACCCCTCTTTGTAACTCTTTCAAATAAATAAAATAAACCTTAAAACAAAGGGGGGGGGGTGTATTGGTGCCAGCGCTGTGGCATAGTAGGCTAAGCTTCCACCTGTGGCACTAGCATCCCATATGGGTTTGTGTTCTGGCTGCTCCTCTTCCAGTCCAGCTCTCTGCTATGGCCTGGGAAAGCAGAAGATGGCCCAAAAAGGAGGAATTTTTTAAAAAAAAATTATGTATTTTCATTGACTTGAAACACAGAAAGAGAGGTATCATCCCTCCCTGGTTCCTTCCAAAAATACCTGCAACAACAAGAACTGGGCCAGTTCAAAACGAGGAATTCAATCCAGGTCTCCTACGTGGGTGGCAGGGACCCAAGTACTTGAGCCATCACCTGCTGTCTTCCAGGGTGCACATTAGCAGGAAATTGAACCAAGACCAGAATCTAGGTACTCTGATATGCAATGCAGTGTCTCAAGTTATGCCTTAACCAGTGAGCCAAATGCCCTCCCCTGGTTTAATAAACTTTCAATCAGCTGTTCAATCAGACAAGATACCCTACAGAGAGGAAGTAATTCCTGATCACTTGTGGTGTTTTTTCAAATTCTGTGAGATTAGGCCTACCTTTTAAAGTTGTACATATACTCTTGAAACTACAAGGATACTATTATAGACAATAACATGGATTAATCTCATTAACAACACTGAAAGAAAGTGGACATCAAAGTATATAATGTATGATTCCATTTAAAATAAATTTTTTAAAGAGCATACAATGCATACAATAGTTAGGATAATGACAAATCCAATTATGTCAAAGTACTTATCAAAATATCTTGAAAAACTTGACAAATTAATATGTATATTCAAAACAGTAACAATGTCTAGTGGCAGATCTAAACATCATAACTCTGACACACTGATGAGCTTAACAACATTTTGAGATGCCTGCAACAAGTACAATATGATTCAAAAATATCTGATTTCTAAAGAAGACAAGTCAAAAAGTGCTGCTATACTACTGTGATTTGGTAATTGAAGATAATGATAAATTTCAGTTAGAGATTAGTGAAAACGAAAACGTGCTCCCCCATGAGTTGCCTGTAGGCCCCAGCGTAAGTCTGCGACAAGAACAGTGGGACAGAAAGTAGGAACTTCCATATATCAGGTGGTCAGATTTGAATACGAGGTTAGCACAGATACAAGAGGAGATAATGCAGACAAGTATAGAAATAAGGTGTTCAGGAGTGGGATCAAAGCTGAAGATGAAATCCTAGAAGCATTTAGTAATTAAATTCCATGGGCACAGAGTGAATTTTGTTGTTGCTAAAGATTTTATTTATTTATTTGAAAGTCAGAATTACAGAGAGGGAGGGAGGAATAAAGACAGATCTTCTATCTGCTGGTTCACTCTCCAAATGCCCACAACAACAGGGGCTGGGCCAAGCCAATGCCAGGAGCTAGGGAGTTTCATTTGGGTCTCCCACATGAGTGCAGGGGCCCAAGCACTTTGGGACATCCTCCACTGTTTTCCCAGATGCATTACTGGGGAGCTGGATCAGACATGGAGCAGCTGGGGCATGAACTGGCACCCATGTGGGATACTGGCACTGCAGATGGCATCTTAACCTGCTACACCACAGTCTGGCCCTAGTTCTTCAGTCTCACACATCTAAATTATACTCACTAGGGGACAGTGCTGTGGCATAGTGGGCAAAGCCACCACCTGCAATGCCGGCATCCCATATGGACACCGGTTCAAGTCCCAGCTACTCCACTTCCAATCCAGCTCCCTGCTAATGCACCTGGGAAAGCAGTGGAGGATGGCCCAAATCCTTGAGCCCCTACACCCATGTGGGAGACCCAAAAGAAGCTCCACACTCCTGGCTTCAGATCAGCCCAGCTCCAGCCATTGTGGCCATTTGGGGAGTGAACCAGCAGATGGAAGATACCTCTGTCTCTGCCTCTGCTTCTCTAACTCTGCCTTTCAAATAAATAAATAAATCTTAAGTGGCTCACTTGGCTAATCCTCCGCCTGCAGCACGGGCACCCTGGGTTCTAGTCCCGGTTGGGGTGCAGGATTCTGTCCTGGTTGCTCCTCTTCCAGTCCAGCTCTCTGCTGTGGCCTGGGAAGGCAGTGGAGGATGGCCCAAGTGCTTGGGCCCTGCACCCTCATGGGAGACCAGGAGGAAGCTCCTGGCTTTGGATCAGCGCAGTGCGCTGGCCATAGCAGCCATTTGGGGGGTGAACCAATGGAAGGAAGACTTCTCTGTCTCTCTAACTCTGCCTGTCAAAAAAAAAAAAAAAGAGGGAGACTGAAAAACTAAGTTCTATAGGCACTCCAATATCTAAAGGCCAAGAGATGAAAAAGATAAAAGTCAGTAAGAGCCAGCCACCAGTTGTGGGAAGAAAATATGGAGTGCAGTACCTCGGAAGGCAAAAGAAAAATGTGTTCATGGAAGAGAAGTGATCAACTGTGCCAAACACTAAGGCAGAGTCCTGTCAGAACAACTGTGGAACTCAGAGCAACAATTTGAAGGAGACTTCAAAAAGTTCACAGGAAAATGGAATTAAAAGATAACTGCATTTCCCAGGAATTTTTGAAGTCCCTGCATATTTACAATCTAACTCTTCACAACACTATTATATTCACATTACAAATGAAGAAACATGTTAAGAAATTTGACAAGTAGAAATAGCTAGTAAGTGGTAAAACTAAGACACCAACTAATGTGGCCCAATTCCAAAGCCAGATTGATGGAGATCTCCCATCTTCTGATTCATTCTCCAAAAGTCCATGGCAGCTAGGGCTGGACCAGGCCAAAACCAGGAGCCTACAATTCAACCTGGGCCTCCCATGTGTGTGGCAGGGACCCAAATATTTGTGTCATCGCCCGCTGTCTCCCAAGGTGAATATTAGCAGAAAGCTAGAATCAGAAGTGGAGCTAGAATTCAAACTCGAGGACACCAACATGGGATATGAAAAGTGTCAAACAGCGCCAAAAGCCCATCCCCAATATCAGATCTGTTAATCACCACCTTGACTCTCAGAATTCGCTCAAAAATGCTATACTTGATTCTGGAGGCCAAATCTCCAACTAGTAATTATCTATTATTTTGTCTTATCTACTCTATGGCCACAAAACCAGGTGGGAAGAATATTCAAGGACAGAATGTGGATATTCTTTATTGAAACGGCCGAATTTCATCATACTACCTGGCAAGAAGTACACCAGAGTAGCTGAGAACACAGAGAATTCCAATATGATTGTGGTAACAGTAGTAATTTTTAAAACATCCTTCTCAAAACACACACCACAAACAATATTTAAATCTCAATGACAAAGGTATTGTATTCCCGTAAGCCACCAACCGCTATAAGACCTATGTGGCGAAGCATTTGTGCAAAAGTATAAGGCAAACAAGCTTCAAAGATCGAGATGATAAGACCCCAACTTCACTAGTCCCTGGAAGGTGCGACAGAACAATGGAATAACCAAAACTAGGAGGTGATTCCTCAAGATCCAAGAGGTGAGTTGGCGAAAGGAAACCACAACACAAGGTCTGACAAGGTCTGACGGTGTTGAAGCCAGCTATGTCCTATAAACTCTGAAAACAAGAAGGCATGTTACATAAAGCTCTACACTAAAGAGAAATTGGAAGGAATGGAATCCAAATTATAAAAGACAGCACATACTTCCCCTTCCTAATTTTCCACAGGAATAGGCAACAACAACAACAAAAAAAATCAGGAAGTGCAATTCTATACAAAGTAATTTTAACAAAAAAGATAAGAAAATTAAGTCCTTAGAGTCAAATGAAGTACCTACCAAACAGAAGAAACCCTAACCTATTAGTTCAAAACAAATTAAAGGAAACAAAAGTTATGAAACAAAAACAAGTCACAATTTTAAAATGCAAAAATTAAGTAATAAAGGGGTGTGCAGTAAGCCCATGGTTAATATGACCTTATCTCACATCAGAGTACCTGGGTTCCTAGCTCCAGCTCCTGACTCCAGTTTCCTACTAATGCCAGGCCCTGGGAAGAAGTGATGGCTAAAGTTATTGGGTTCAGGTTCCTGCCACACACATGTAAGACCTGGACAGAAGACTTCTACCTTCTGGTTTTAGCCCAGGCCATCACAGGCATTTGGGTAGTAAACCAACAAATAGGTGAGCATTTGTGCACACTCTCTCTTTCCTCTCTGCCTCTAAGATAAATCTAAAAAAAGAAAGACATTAGGTAATGAAGAAAAAAGAGTGAAAAGAATTAGAAAAATATTTCCAAAATAAAGGCAAAATTAGAGAATATACAAGAACAGTAACTGATAATGTCATGAGAAAAATACAGAAAGAAAAATTTTAAAATCAAAAAGAGGGGCCGACACTGTGGTGTAGCAGGTAAAGCCACCACCTGCAGTGCTGGCATCCCACATGGGCACCGGTTTGAGTCCTGGCTGCTCCACTTATGGTTCAGCTCTCTCCCATAGCCTGGGAAAGCAGTGGAAGATGGCCCAAGTCCTTGGGCCTCTGCACCTGCATGAGAGACCAGAAGAAGCTCCTGGCTCCTGATTGGCACAGCTCCAACCATTGCGGCCAATTGGGGAGTGAACCCTAATTCAGAATGGAAGACTTCTCTCTGTCTCTCCTTCTCTCTTTCAAATAAATAAATAAATCTTTAAAAAAAAATCAAAAAGAATTTGAGGGAAAGAGATGAATATAAAATATGGACAAAATAAGAAAACATTGTAGCACATCAGGTTAAGCCATCATCCCATATCAGAGTACCAGTCTGAATCTCAACTACTCTGCTTCTAATCCAGCTTCCTGCTAATGTGCCTGGAAAGGCGGGGTAAGATGACCCAAGTACTGAGGCCCTCCACCCATGTCAGACACCAGTATTGAGTTCTTGGCTCCTGGCTTCAGCCTGACCCAGACCTGGGTGTTTCAGGCCATTTTAGGGAGTGAACCAGTATTTGGAATCATTCTTTCTTCCTCTCTTTTTCAAGTAAATAAATAATCTTTAAATTTAAAAAAACAGCACAAAAAAAGAAACTGAAGCAGTGATGGCACAAATGCTAAAAACCAGACAAGAAAACTTTCCTGAAATAAAACCTATACCTACACATTGAAAGAGCATACTATGCATCTAAGAGAAACTGGTGCATACAACACCGAAACATGTCCTAATTCAACCACTGCATCTTAAGAAAAAGAAAATCTTTTCAACATTCAGGCAAAAAGATCAAGTCACATATTTGGGAAAGAAAATCAGATAGTCAAACTGTGACAGCAATGTTCCATGCCAGAAAGATATGTAATGAAAGAAAATACTTGTTACAGATTTTACATCGAGCAAAATGGATTTTCAAGTATAAAAGGGCATAAACAAGAATTGTGAAGATGCAAGAACTCGAAGAATTATTCCCAGGAGTCCTTACAAGGACATTGACTGAGACAATGACATGAGGACAGGGAGACATCTAGGAGGCTATGGAAGAGGAAGAAAAGGGATGTACAGAGGGCAAAGAGCCAGACTGTTGCATAAATGACCTTGAGAATAGCACAAACCTTACTTCCAACACCCAGCATGAGAGCTCACAACCCATGCCTGCTATCACGGGCTGTGGAAATCTAGAAGTACCAAATTCCATGGTATGACCGTTAATTGTGAATCATAGATTTTGCAGAAATATTAATTATACCCTTTCTCTTTCAAATTACAACCTTCCTTTCCAAAATCTCTTTTTAAAAGGCAAAACAAGGCCGGCATTGTGGTGTGGTGGGTTAAGCTGCCAGCAGTGCCTGCATCTCATACAGGTGTAGGTTCAAGTCCCAGCTGCTCCACTTCCAATCAAGCTCCATGCTAATGCGCCTGGGAAAGCAGCAGAAGATGGCCAAGTGCTTGGGCCACTGACCCAACATGGGAGATGTGGAAGAAACTCCTGGCTTCAGTCTGGCACAGCCCTGGCCGAAGTGGCCATTTGAGGAGTGAACCAGCGGATGAAGATCTCTCTCTCTGTAACTTTACCTTTCAAATAAATAAATCTTTACTTTAAAAAAAATAAAAAGGCAAAACAACAACAAAAATAGAGCAGTCTGGGCTTTAGCATGAGAGATGTGAATTCAAAAGCCAGCTCAACAATGTACTACTATGTAACCTTGGCCTAACTGTTTAATTTCTAAAAACCTAGATGCTTCATCCTACAAACAGGAGTAATAAAGACACCTGCATCCCAAAGTAGTTGTAACCAAACCAGATAGCACGGGTTAACTGCTCAGATCAGTGTCTGATTAACTACCATTATAATCCACAAATTATATCTTAATCTAGAATAGATGACACAGTATATAAATAAAATCAGATGTACTCGATTTGGAAAAAATTTATACTTTGTGTCCCAGATTATTTATCCAAATATATAGGCTGGCGCCATGGCTCAATAGACTAATCCTCCACCTTGCAGCGCCGGCACACCGGGTTCTAGTCCCGGTCGGGGCACCGATCCTGTCCCAGTTGCCCCTCTTCCAGGCCAGCTCTCTGCTGTGGCCAGGGAGCGCAGTGGAGGATGGCCCAAGTCCTTGGGCCCTGCACCCCATGGGAGACCAGGAGAAGCACCTGGCTCCTGCCATCGGATCAGCGCGGTGCGCCGGCAGCAGCGTGCCTACCACGGTGGCCATTGGAGGGTGAACCAACGGCAAAAAGGAAGACCTTTCTCTCCATCTCTCTCTCTCACTGTCCACTCTGCCTGTCAAAAATAAAAAAATAAAATAAAATAAAATAAAAAAATAAAAACAAATATATAGTGACATGTGAGAAAATATCTGATGTTTAGAATGATTATGCTATAACAACATTTTGTACTTTGTTTTTCCAATTAGGATCAACTATATTTAATATCCCATTAACTTTAAGATGTATTTGAATGGAATAGTGAAATAAAGAGAGGGAGAGATATCTTCCACTTATGTCTCACTTCCCAATGGACACAATAGCCGGGACAGAGCCAGGCCGAAGCTAGGAACCAATAACTCCACCTGGGCCTCCTTCATGGGTGGCAGTAATTCAGTTTCTTGAGCTATCATCCACTGCTTCCCAGGAAGCTGGATTGAAGCACAGTAGTCAGGACTTGAATCAGCACTCTGATATGGGATGAGGATGTCTCAAGTAGTGGCTGAACCTGCTGTGCCACAACTCTACCCCTCAACGTTTTTTCATTTCTGAAATCCTGTCAATAACTTCACACATATACATAATCTTGCTTTTATTTCAAGTGCAATAAAATCACTGCATTTATTTGAACTACCTTCTCTTATTGTACCTTTTCTTATTATAATCACCTATCAGAAACATTAAGGGTTGGGGTTGGCATTGTGGTACAGCAGGTTGAGCTACCACTTGCAACACCAGCATCCCACATGAGCATCAGTTCAGGTCCCAGTTGCTCCACTTCCAATCCAACTCCCTGCTAATGCGCACCTGGGAAAGCAGTGCCCAAGTGCTTGTGCCACTGCCACTCACAGGGGAACCCTGGATGCATTTCTGATTGTGGTCTGGCCCAGTCGTGGCCATTGAAGCCATTTAGGTAGTGAACCAGTGGACTGAAGATCCCTCTGTTTCTCCCTCCAACTCTGCTTTCAAATGAACATAAAAAAATGCATTCCCTTTTTAAAAAAAAGAAATACTAAGGGTTATCAAACCATTAAATAGCTTTACTATCAAAAAGCTTAATTCACTTTGAAAATCACAGATTATTTTGTGTGAGCCCAATCCATAAAGTTCCACTGTGCTGTCCAACTATTCTCTGTTGCTGAAGATCCCTGGTGGTTTGGTTTTGCTTTTTAACGTATAATAAAATGGCTTGATGAGTACTGACGAACGTGTACCTTGTATAACTACCACCAAATAAAAATCAAGAGCATTTCCATCACTCCAGAAGTCCTTTGTGCCCATTTGAAGTCACTCTCTCTTGGCCCCTCCAGACTTATACCACTGGTCTGCTTTCCGTATTTTTGCTGTTACTAGATAATTTCATCGAAGTGGAATCACAAAAGTATTACAGTACTTGCCCTCCTTTGTCTGGCTAATTTCAGTTAGCATGTCTTTGAGATCTATCCATGTAGTGTTTATCATTAGTTGGTTCCTTTTTACTGCTTCCATGGCTGTTTAAAACTTTGGATCTGGGGGTCAGTGCTGTGGCACAGAAGGTTAAGGAGCCACCTGCAGTGCCGGCATCCCACATGGTTGTCAGTTCATGTCCTGGCTGCTCTACTTCTGATCCAGCTCCCTGCTAATTGCCTGGTAAGGCAGCAGAAGATGCCACCCATGTGAGAGAACCAGAAGCAGCTCCTGGCTCTGGCCTGGCCCCGCCCTGGCCATTGCAGCCACTTGGGGAGTGAACCAGGAGATGGAAGCTTGCTCTCACGCTCGCACTCTCTCTTCCCCTATCTCCACCTTTCAAATAAATAAATCTTAAAACACACACACACACACACACACAAACTTTAACAGATCATAACACAGATTGGGGCAAAGCCTTCAAGAAGGAAGATTACAGAACAATACCATTAGCTACCTACATATACGTCCATTAACAGACTCAAGTTGTTGGATCCCTGCCACCCACGTGGTAGACCTGGACTGGGTTCCTTACTCCAGGTTTTGGCTTGCCCCAGTCCTGGCTATCGGCAACATTAAAGCCAGCAGGTGGGAACTCTGTCTTCCTGTTTCTAAAATGAAAATTTTAACAGCTTATTATTATAAGGTAAAAGAATTCCTTCCCTTAATCAAAACACTAAAATTTTTAGCTAATGTTGCTGAAACCAGCTGGAGTTCAAGTTCCCATTCTTATGTGACTACCTGAATGATGAAATAAAGGGTAGGGTTACCTTGGATGCCACCACACTTTTATGCTTGATCTTATTATTTCTACAAGACTGATCCAAACAAAGAGAGAGAGAGAGAGAGAGAGAGAGAGAGAGAGAGAGAATCACCTTTTTAACTTCTGCAAAGAACCCCAGGAATAAAATAACTGCTCTTCCAACTCCCAGTGGTTTTTCAATTAGCAATGAGAATAAAGTGAGTTCAGGACTATATGGTTTAACTTCTAGTTGTTCACTGCCCTCCTCTCTCTCAGATGAACAGAACTAGATTATACAAAAAGGGGAGAAAGGAATAATAAAGGTTTCATGTGGTATTCTGAGGAAAATTTAATTATAGGTCTTACTGTTTAGCCATGTTAGTGCTGTTAAAAGCACTTAGTGCAATATGATAAACATGACCCTGATGTACAGTCACAGTGCTAATAATCATAAAAGGAAATTTACTCTGGAATATGGTCATAGTATGTCCAACATGGCTAGAATATTTCATTTGCAGGCTATTTCTCATAATTTTTTAATTTTTTAAAAAATATTTATTTATTTGAAAGGTAGAGTTACAGAGCAACAGAGGCAGAGAGTGAGAGAAGAGAGCGAGAGAGAAATGACTTCCATCCACTAGTTCACTCCTCAAATGGCCACAACGAGAAAGCTGGGCCCATCAGAAGCCAGGAGCTTCTTTCTGGATCTCCCACGTGCGTGCAGAAGCCCAAGTACTTGGGCCATCTTGCACTGCTTTCCCAGGCCATACAGAGAGCTGGATTGGAAATGGAGCAGCTGGGACTTGAACCAGAGCCCATATGGGATTGCCAGCACTAGCAGGCAGCGGCTTAACCCACTGCGTGACAGCACTACCGCCTCTCATATTATGGCCATTTCAGTATCCAAATTACTAATATTCCTGGTAAAACACTTCAAACACCAATGTTTCACTTGATAGAATTAGTAATAGGTACTTAAGTACTTTCTGACACTTGATAGAGCTGATCATCTCATTTCTGGAAACTACATGTATGTTGACTTTCAAAACACAATAATTCACCTTTTTTTTTTTTTTTTTAAGATTTTATTTATTTGAAAAGCAGAGTTACAGAGAGAGAGGAAGGGAGACACGGAGAGATGGTCCATCCACTGGTTCACTCCCCAAATGGCTGCAACAGCTGGGACTGGGCTAAGCTGAAGCCAAGAGCCAGTAGTTTCTTCCTGGCTCCCATATGCCCATATGGGATGCAAGCACTACAGATGGTGGCTTTAACCCACTCACCTTTATTCTCTTCCTTTCAGTGTCCCAAAGAGGGAAGTGGGCCCACCCAGACAATTCACCTTCAACCCAAAACATGGTATCTGTCTTCTAGTGCCATTTCACTGCTTCAGCTATCAATTCTATAATGACTTCTGGGATTAATTTTAGTCTACATTTCTTTTTTTTTTAAAGATTTATTTATTTGAAAGTCAGAGTTACACACAGAGAGAAGGAGAGTCAGAAAGAGAGAGAGAGAAGGAGAGGCAGAGAGAGAGAGAGAGAGAGAGGTCTTCCATCCGTTGGCTCACTTTCCAACTGGCAACGACAGCTGGAGCTGGGCCGATCCAAAGCCAGGAGCTTCTTCTGGGTCTCCCACGTGGGTGCAGGGGCCCAAGGAGTTGGACAATCTTCTACTGCTTTCCCAGGCCATAGCAGAGAGCTGGATCAGGAGTGGAGCACCCGGGACTGGAATCAGCACCCATATAGGATGCTGGCACTGCAGGCAGTGGCTTTATCTGCTGCAATACAGTGCCAGCCCTTAGTCTACATTTCAAACATTGAACTTGACTATGCTATATATCTCTTGAAACATAATTGAATACGTCACCTCTGGACCCAAACCATCTTCACAGCCTAATCTATCTGTATTAATAACAGAATTCCTGGGGCCAGCGCTGTGGCATAGAAGGCTAAGCCTCACCTGAGGTTCTGGCTTCCCATATGGCACCAGTTTAAGTCCCAGCTGCTCCACTTCCAATCTAGCTCCTTGCTAATGTGCCTGAGAAAGCAGTGGAACATAGCCCAAGGGGCTCCTGCACCCATGTAGGAGACCTGGATGAAGCTCCTGGCTCCTGGCTTCAACCAGGCCCAGCCCCAGCTGCAATTTGGGGAGTGAACAAACGATGGAAGATGGATCTCTCTCCCTCCCTCCCTCCATCACTGACTTTCAAATAAATAAATAAATCTAAAAATAAAAGACAAAATTTACTGATCCTTAATCTTAAAAAACAAAACAGAATTCCTCTTCTAGTGACCCAGGGCAGAAACCACAAGTCTTCTGATGAAAATCTAGCCACTACACATTAAGTCCCTACATTCCAACCATCTTGCCTCTTACCCTATCATCCTAATCATCCTAATCTTAAACATCATAACCTAATACGTTGATTATACAGCTGCTTCCTACTTGGTCTCCCTGATTTCAATCTCCTTCCTCTAATCCACCTTGCAGATTATTACTGGTTAAATTTCCCTAGAAATTTAATATCCTGACTCAAGAAGATATAATTGTTTCCCACTTCCCAAAACACATTAAGTATACAGTCTGGATTTCTGGATTTACTTATCAGGAACCTTCCACTTTAACATACCCTGCCTAGGCCCACACAGCTCAACAATATAATACTCAAACCCTCCTCGGTCAAATTTTGCCTACTTTCTTTTGCTAAGTGAACCAAATCTTTCAAGGTACATATAAAATCACCCTTTCTCCTTGATACCATCCCCAACCCTTCACCCCACCCTCTCATCACTCCTAGACAATCATACACATTCCTTGCAACATTTTTTACCCTCTAATTCTAACTTGTGACCTTAGCACATAGCAAGTATTCAATAAAATGTTTACTTGAAAGATACTTCAAGAAAGGATATCCTAAAGCAGCTATTGCAATCATCCCAGAAATATTAAATCTGAAGAATCTAAAAATCTACTGTAACATTTATTAAATACAAGCAGTCCTTGATTTCCAGTTATTTTACTTTTGGTAATTCACATTTAAAACACCCTCTTGCTGCAAGACAGAGGGTACACTAATTAACTTATGTCATTTATTTGTTTCCTGATGATTTACATAAAGGATCTCTAACTCCTATGTTAGTGGAGCCCTAGCCTTTTTAGAGAACATCTTTGGCCCTAAGCCAGAATCTATTCAGCATACCTCATTCTAGGGTACTTAGGCTTAGGGCTAAAGAAAGATAGAGCAAGATCAAATAGAAGAAAGGGAGACACATATGGAGGAAAAGAACTATATATACAGGATTATTTACCTTAAGCATAAAACAGTCACTATCCTTCCACCTCCGTATTACCATTCAAGTACTAACCTTACGAGCATTCACTTAAATCCAAACACTTGGGGGCCGGCACTGTGGTGCCTTGGGTAAAGCCATCACCTGCAGTGCCGGCATCCCATATAGGCACCAGTTCAAGTCCCAGCTGCTCCACCCTGATCCAGCTCTCTGCGATAGCCCAGGAAAGCAGAAGATGCGCTAAGTCCTTGGGACCCCGCACCTGTGTGGGAGACCCAGCAGAAGCTCCTGCTCCTGGCTTCGAACTGGTGCTGCTCTGGCCATTATGGCTATTTGGGGAATAAACCAGTGGATGGAAGACCTTTCTCTTTCTCTCTCTCTCTTTCAAATAAATAAATCTTTAAAAAAAAATTTTTTTTTTAAGATTTTTCTGTCACACAGTGACAGAAAGAAAGAGATTAGGAAAGACAGAGACGGTTACCAGGGCAGGTGCTGTGGTGCAGCAGGTTCAGCTGCACCCATATCAGAGTGCCTGGCTCAAGTTCTGGCTACTCCGTGATTCCAATCCAGCTTCCTGCTAATGCTCCTGAGAAGGCAGCAGATGATGGTCTAAGTACTTGAGTTCTTGCCACCCATGTGGGAGACCTGGAAGGAGTTCCTGGCTTCGGACTGGTCCAGTTCTGGCCATTATAGGCCTTTACAGAGTGACCCAGCAGATGGATCTTCTTCTCTGCCTTTTCTTTATCACTCTGCCTCTCCATAAATAAATATATATATATTTTTTAAAAAGCACTTATCCCTTGAATAGTATCAGGATAGAAGAGAATATATAAATACAAGAGCTGGCATTGTGGCACAGTGGGTTAAGCCACTGCCGGCAACACTGGCATCCCATATGGGTTCAAGTCCTGGCTGCTTCACTTCTGATTCAGCTCCCTGCTAACGCGCCTAGGAAAGTAGCAGAGGAAGGCCCAGAAGCTTGGGTCCCTCACACTTATGGGAAACCCAGAAGAAGCTCCTGGCTTTAACCTGGCCCAGTCCTGGTCATTACGGCCATTTGGGGAGAGAAGCAATGGATGAAAGACTTCTCTGTCTCCCTCTAACTCTACCTTTCAAATATATAAAAATAAATCTTTTTAAAAAATTATAGGGGCTGGCACTGTGGCGTGGCATGTTAAAGCCCCATGTAGGCACTGGTTCAAATCCCAGCTGCTCCACTTCCAATCCAGCTCCCTGCTAACGCACCTGGGAAAGCAGTGGATGGCCCAAGTCCTTGGACCCCTGCACCCACGCAGGATGCCTAGAGGTGGCTCCTGGCTTCAGAAGGGCTCAGCTCTAGCAGTTGTGGCCATTTGGGGAGTGAACCAGTAGATGGAAGATTTCTCTTTCAAATAAATAAATCTTTAAAAAAATTATAAAAATACCAATAATATAAGCACCAACTATATAAATACAATACCAATTTTATACCACTACAATGACAGAAGGAAAAAAACACAAATTACAGATCAGAGGTCAATAAATGACTTTTGAAATTAAAACTATGCATTTATTTGACAGAGACAGAGGAAAAGCTCCCAACTGTTGGCTCATTCCCCATATATCTGAGATAGCAAGAACTGGGCTGAGGCCAAAACCAGTAGCTGAGAACCTAATCCGGGTCTCCCACAGAGGTGGCAGGAACCCAATTTCTTGGGCCAGCAATTGCTGCCTCCCAGGGTCTGCACTAGCAGGAAGCTGGAGTCAGGAACCACAGGTGAGGCATCAAGCCCAGGCACTTTGATTTGGGATGCAAACATCTTTTAGGCCAAATATCCACCCTAAACTTCTGCATAGTCACATAGTAGTTGCTATTGGCTCTCAGGATCATATGGTCCCTGTCCCAAGTACTCACTTCCACCATGGTAGTAGGTAAGCAGCCAGAGACAATATGTAAACAAATGAACTTGACTATCTTCCAGTAGAATTTCATTTACAAAAATAGGCAACAAGCCAAATTTGACCAATGGACTATAGCTAGAAAACATTTGTCTAGATCTGTCTTTGAAAAAGAATCAGTAAATCTATTAGGTAAAAATCTGAAGAGGAAATAAAACTGCACAGTAACAAAATAACTCCATGGATTACTTGGTAATAACAAACAATGTCCCATCTCTGTGAAGACATTTGTCAATCATCACAGTTCGGAGTTCAAGCTTAGCACTGCTAATACTGCAACAGGCATTTGCGATTCCTGATGTAAGAGAACAGAAGTATCCTGACCAAAACATTTAACATGAATTTAACAGCCATTAGATACAACAAAAAATTAAAGAAGTCAAAGCTTAAGTTTTAAACAAGAAATTAAAGAAATAATCAGACAAATTCTGAATATAGAACAACTTACAAGATAAACAACCTCTTCAATGAGTCATTTTTTAAAAGTAGGCATTCAAATACAGTAACTCATGATCCTTGGTTTGGCTAGAGAGAAGCAACGTATTTCTGACCCAGCTGAGGTAATCTGAATATGGATGGGGACCAGAGTACTTAAAAGAAGTAAATGTTGTTACGCGAGATAATAATATTGTAGGTACAGAAGAAAATGTCATTTTCTGGAGATTTATACTTAAATATTTATGGGTAAAGTGACATGATGTTTATAATTAATTTTAGATGAGTCAGCAAAGATTATGTTTATATAAATGAAGCAAATAGAGCAATGTCACAAATTCAATGTTTATCCTCCTCCTACCCCAAAACCTGTATGCTTAAATTCTACTCCCAACACAATGGTATTAAGAGGTGGGGCCTTCGGGAGATAATTAGGTCCTTATAAAAGTAGAGGCAGGGAGCCTTCCAGCTTTCTGCCAAAAGATGATACAACTAGAACACCAGCACCTGCAAAGCGGTAAGAAGGCCCTCAGACTCAGATCAGCTGGAATCTGGAATCTAGAACTTTCCAGCCTCCGGAACTGAGAGAAATGAGTTTCTATCATTTAGAATACCATAGACTGAGTAGCTTGTTACAGCAGCCCAAAAAACTAAGACATAAAGACACAAAATACTGTTGAATTTAGGTTGTTGGCACACAGGTGCTCAGTGTGCTATTACGTTCTGTAGGATTAAAATTTTTCATAAAAGGGCAAAATACATACAGTATGATTTTTAGTTTATTAAATTTTCTTCATTACACTCCCACATCATATTAAGGTAGTCCTAAGTCTCCCCCAAGTTAAGGTTGCACATCAAAACATACCCTAAGCCGGTGCCGTGGCTCAATAGGCTAATCCTCCGCCTTGTGGCACTGGCACACCGGGTTCTAGTCCCGGTCGGGGCGCTGGATTCTGTCCTGGATGCCCCTCTTCCAGGCCAGCTCTCTGCTATGGCCCGGGAAGGCAGTGGAGGATGGCCCAAGTCCTTGGGCCCTGCACCCCATGGAAGACCAGGATAAGTACCTGGCTCCTGTCTTCGGATCAGTGCGGTGCGCTGGCTGCAGCGCGCCAGCCGTGGCGGCCATTGCAGGGTGAACCAATGGCAAAGGAAGACCTTTCTATCTCTCTCTCTCTCTCACTGTCCACTCTGCCTGTCAAAAAAATAAATAAATAAATAAATACCCTAAATAAATTCCCCAGGGGAGACCACAATGGAGTTTCTGGCTCTTGGCTTTGGCCTGGCTGTTGAAGTCATTTGAGGAGTGAACCAACAAATGAAGATATCTCTCTCTGTCTCTCCATTTGTTGCTTTACCTTTCAAATAAATAATATAAAAAAAATTTTTCCTCCAGAAGGTCATGGCCCTAATTTTTTTTCTTTTAAAACATTTACTTAACCAGCTGCGTCATAATGCCAGCAAATAATTTTTCCTTTTAAGCATCTGACTTCTACTGAAAGTAATAACTAGCTGGAAATTACAGTATTTGGTACTCTGATTAAGACTGCTTTTTGGAGGGCTGGCATGTGGTATACCAAGTTAAGCCGCCACCTACAACGCATGCGTACCACACGAGGGCTGGTTCAAGTTCCGGCTGCATCCGATCCAGCTCCCTACTAATGCACCTGGGAAAGCAGCAGAGGATGGCCCAAGTGCTTGGGTCCCTGAACCTACAATGGGAGACCCAGAAGCAGCTCCAGGCTCCTGGTTTTGGCCAGGCTCAGTCCCAGCAGTTGCAGCCATTTGGGAAGTAAGCCAATGGATGTTAAGATCTCTCTCTCTCTCTCTCTAAATATTAATAAATTCTACCTTTCAAATAAATCTTTAAAAATATATTGCTTTTTATTCATTTTAGGGAGATTGTTTATAAAATATGCCTGTAATTCCTAAATAGTATTTTTAATTTTTTTTTTTTGACAGGCAGAGTGGACAGTGAGAGAGAGAGACAGAGAGAAAGGTCTTCCTTTCGCCGTTGGTTCACCCTCCAATGGCCACATCGCGCTGATCCGAAGCCAGGAACCAGGTGCTTCTCCTGGTCTCCCATGCGGGTGCAGGGCCCAAGCACTTGGGCCATCCTCCACTGCACTCCCGGGCCACAGCAGAGAGCTGGCCTGGAAGAGGGGCAACCGGGACAGAACCCGGTGCCCCAATCGGGACTAGAACCCGGTGTGCCGGTGCCGCAAGGCGGAGGATTAGCCTATTGAGCCACGGCGCCGGCCACAGTATTTTTAATTTTTATCTAGTAGGATCATTCATATACCTGCTCCCTCAGATGGCAGTCTTAAATAATTTTTGTTCTCTACAGTACCTAATGCTAACAGACAATATTCATTAGCTAAATAAAAATGAACAGCAGGATATTTGTGCTCATATCATTGGCAAGTAAACTTCCCTTTTCTTATCGCCTACTCCCCTTTGCTCCCTAAAAGGCACTGTTTTTATGAAAAAAATTTGTTTAGCCAATATTTATGGAACACAGTACAGGTGCATGTGTAAATCAGCACACAATACTAACAGTGACTACCTTTATTTAGCTTATACTCTAGTAGACTAGAACTTCTGAATTTAGAGTCAAAAGGACCTCAAGATATCATATGGTCCAGCCCCCTGCCATAACTCTGCCTTACCTCAGATCAAAATGTTAGGTTACAGTTTAAGGCTACTCAACCATGGAGTAAGTATCTCATAAACCACGGAATCATTAAGCAGTTGAGAGGGACTCTCAGAGTCTTCTGGTCCTGAGTTTAGTACTCCTGCAATTTACCATAGGTCATTTAGTACTAGTAGTAATAATAATAGTAAAAGCAACAAGAAAGCACTTAGCAAAGGTTATCAATCACAATGTGTCAGATGCTACATTAACAGCTTTACATGGATTATCTCAACCCAACAATCTTAAGAAATACACTATCATCACCTTTACAAATGAGAAATGATGTTTAGAAATAGTAACTTGCTTTAAGTTACCTATCTGGGGAAGGCATTGCAGCATAGCAGGATGAGCCACTGCCTGCAATGCCAGAGTCCATTATGGGCACTGATTCGAGTCTCAGCTGCTTCACTTCCAATCCAGCTCCATGCTAATGCCCCTGGGAAAGCAGTGGAAGATGGCCCAAGTCTTGGGACCCTGCCACCCACATGGATGCAGCTCCTGGCTTCAGCTTGGCCCAACCCTGACCATTGTGGCCATTTAGGGAGAAAACAAGTGGATGGAAGATAATTCATTCTTTTTCTTTCTCTCAGATCTCTCTCTCTCTCTCTCTGTCTCTCTCTCTCTCACACCCCTTCCCTTTCTAACTCTGCTTCTCAAAGAAATAAATCTTTAAAAAAAAAAAGTGGTAGAACAAGGATTCAAATAGAAGTATCTAACTTTAGATAGAGTCAAGGCTCCCAACCACCATTCTGGAGCTTTTCCAGAAACATCATTCACTGCAAGTATAAAGCTTCTTACACTTAACACACACTTAAAAACATACAGCAGGAAACAGTGCTAAGCATCTTACAGCATGACCTGAAAGTACAGAGTGGCAATTATTCAGAAATATTTATCTAAATCTATTGAGATGTCTCATTCACATTTGTAAAACAATACCAACGTCATCACATTCTGCCAACCTCTCCCATTGTCTTTAATTTTTTTTATTAGGCAGGCAGAGTTAGACAGTGAGAGAGAGACAGAGACAAAGGTCTTCCCTCCATTGGTTCACCCCCCAAATGGCTACCAAGGCTAGCACGCTGTGCCTATCCAAAAGCCAGGAGCTCTTCCTGGTCTCCCACGCGGGCGCAGGTGCCCAAGCACCTGGGCCATCCTCCACTGCCTTCCCGGGCCACAGCAGAGAGCTGGACTGGAAAAGGAGCAACCGGAACCAGAACCCGGTGCCCACATGGGATGCTGGTGCCGCAGGCGGAGGATTAACCAAGTGAGCCACGGCGCTGGCCCCTCCCTTTGTCTTTCACATATACTTCTGAAACTACTGTTACCTAGCATCTCCCAAACTTTTTTGCCAAACTGACAACCAACTAGATATCATTTATTTTTACATTGTCAGATCAGTTTCAATCCTCTTGAATAAAACACAGAGCCACTGTGATAACAGTCACTTTTCCACAATTAACTTTTCATTTCTAATCCTTTATATTCAAAATATAGCTTACACATAATTTGGATATGTAATATAAATCTGAACAAAGACAGCCACACCTACATGAACTCCCCTCTTTAGGGTGGTTATAGAATCTGAAAACATACATATTATGTTAACCTATTCTACAGTGTAACTTCCATAAACAATTTACTGCATATCCATCTGTGTTTCTAAATTTGGTGGCCACCCTGTATTTTAATAAAATCAAGCAAACAACCACAGAGGCAGAAGCAACACAAAGCAAAAGCACAGGAGAAGAGCAAATAACCTGAACCAAAACACAAACTTATCACTAAGAAAGAGTCAAAGACAGAATAAGAACAATAACATCATGTAAATCACAAATGCTTCCAAACCTCTGCTACCCTTACAACTGGAGTTACAATTTAGAAGGCTTCAGACATCCACATTCAAATCGAAGAGGAAGTTAAAGTCCCAGCTAGCTACTCCACTTGCAATCTAGCTTCCTGCCAAGGTGCCCGGGAAGACAGTGAATGGTCCAAGTATTTGGCTTCATGCCATCAAGCGAGAACCCTGGATGTAGCTTCTAGCTCCTGGCTGCGCCCTGGCTGCGCCCTGGCTGCGCCCTGGCCCAGCCCTGGCCCAGCCCTGGCCCAGCCCTGGCGGTTGCAGGCATTTAGGAAATGAACCAGCAGATGGAAGATCTGTCTTTCTCTGCCTTTCAAATAAATAAATAAACCTTAAAAAATAAAACTAGTCATCTGAGGATTTATTTGGGTGCAGTAAATGGGTGTCTCAGGTCATGAATGCAATTAATGTATTTTTTTTATACTGAGGCACTAAAATAAAGTCAATTTGCTTTAAAATAAAACATTGATTCAATGCAGAAATCAAGATCACATGAAACTTATAAATGAAAGCAAAAGAAGAATTAAAAACAAATGGTTAAAGACCTCTCGTACCTAAGTGTGCAATGTTTATAGAAAATCAAGGCATCTTCATCAAACTGGATCATCCTTAGGAAAGCTATAGAACAAAAAGCATAAACTAAGCACCTGCTTCACATCCCTGTGAAATACAACCTCATGCAGAAATTCACAATATAGAAACAACAAAAGCACAACAAGTAATGTGACAGCAACAAGATAAAAAGCAGTAATATACAGACTAATCAGATCACAATAAACCAGAGACAAATGGGCACCATTAGCCATCTTTTAACAGAACTATCAAATAACTGGAGAAGAAGAGGAGGCAAGAAAAGTACTGACAGTATTATCAGACACTATCAGTCAACGACTGATGGAAGTGCAAAAATAGCAATAAGGTATTTTCCCAACACAAATGACAATATGCATTTTATAGGTACATGTCAAATTACTTAAATACAGGCAAGTGTTTGGTGTAGTGGTTAAAATGCCACGTGTATTGCCCACATCCCATATCAGAAAGCCTGGGTTAACGTCCCAGATCTGCTCCTAACCCCAGTTTCCTGACAATGCACACCCTGGGAGGCAGCAGGTCATAGCTCAAGAACCTGGGTCCCTGCCACCACATGGGAGACCTGGACTGAGTTCCTGGATGCTGGCTTCAGCCTGGATCTGAGGAGTCAACCACTAGATGGGAGATCTCTGTCTCTCTGCCTTTCAGATAAATGAAAACAGAGATTAAGTGGGGCTGGTGCTATGGCAGACTGGGTAAAGCTATGCTTTACCTAGACCAGGCTGCTCCATTTCTGATCCAGCTCTCTACTTTGGCCTGGGAAAGCAGTAGAAGATGGCCCAAGTCCTTGGGCCCCTGCACCCGCTTGGGAGACCTGGAAAAAGCTCCTGGCTTCTGGCTTTGGATTGACTCAGCTACAGCTGTTGCAGCCATTTGGGGAGTGAATCAGTGGATGGAAGACCCCTCTCTCTCTCTCTCTCTCTCTCTCTCTCTCTCTGCCTCTGCCTTTCTGTTAACTCTGCCTTTCAAATCAATACATCTTTAAAAAAAATTTTAAAAATATTTAAAACAGACTTGCTCAAAGTCTTATTCACCCTCCTCCTATGATTCCACCATCTCTCCCATCCTCCCTTCCAGGAATTCATGTACCAAGGTTGGAGAATAAATGAAAACATATGAAGCTCCTGGACTTCTGTCATGTCTTCCTAATGTATTCAGGGGTCATTTTTCTTTGGGTCAACTTTTAGGCGAAAATCAATGTCTCAGAGCCCTCGTTTGGCCTAGCAGTTAACATGACATCTGAGATGCCCCCATCCCATTATCAGAGCCCTTGGGTTCACACTCTGCACCCTTTTCTGGCTTCCTTCTAATGCAAACCCTGGTGGCAGGTGGTAGCTCAAGTAGTTGAGTCCCTTCCTCGCCTCCCCGCCAGGAGACAGGAATTGAGTTCCTGGTTCCTAGTTTCACCTGGCACAGCCCTTGCTGTTGTGGGTATTTTAGGAGTGAACCAATAGATGGGAGCTCTGCCTGTCTCTCTCTGCCTCTCCAGTAATTTTTTTTTTTTTAATTTATTTTATTTGAAAGGCAGAGTTACAGAGAGGCAGATGCAGACAGAAGGAGAGAGAGAGGTCCTCCATCTGCTGGTTCACTACCCAAATGGCCGCAAAGGCCAGAGCTGGGCTGATCCGAAGTCAGGAGCTTCTGGTTCCCCCACGCAGATGCAGAGACCCAAGAACCTGGGCCATCCTCCACTGCTTTCCCAGGCCATAGCAGAGAGCTGGATCAGAAGTGGAGCAGCCAGAGCTCAAATCGGCACCCACATGGGATGCCAGCACTGCAGGCGGCAGCTTTACCAGCTGTGCCACAGCACCAGCCCCTCAAGTATTTTAACAAATAAAATAAAAGCAATATCTTCTCTTAGTTACAACAATCTTCCTCTTTCTCCTTTCACACTCAAGGTTTTGTTCAATTACACAAACATTATTCTTACTTTCCTTTTGTTAAAAATAAAGCTCTTAACCACAGCTTTTAAGTATAGTATAGAAAGCACTTAAATGCATACATCTCAAATTCCCCATCAATTTTTTAAGCCAGACAACACAAAGGGAGCAGAGTTGTAATGTAAATTGAGGAAGAGCTGTTAGTCATCAGAATCTCAGATTGAGGGCAGGGATTTTGTCTGTTTTGTTCAGACTCCAGCCTGAAATGGTGCCTGGCATACAGAAGGCACTCAGTGAATGCAAGAATAGCTGGGGGTTTGGAGACAGGGTAAGGGATGCTATAGACCAAACACTATTAGATTATTCTTAATTCTTTACTCCTCAGTGGGTTGGCAGCCTACAGTAAACAAAAGTAACAGAAAGCCTCCCAAAATCTAAACTTCATCTCCCATGCATTCTATCATTTGGAGCTTGCATTGCATTTATTCCTTCTTTACAAGGAACTAGGGGGCCAGCACTGTGGTGTACTAGGTTAAGCCTCCACCTGCGGTGCTGGTATCCCAAATGGGCATGGGTGCGTGTCCCCACTGCTCTTCTTCTGGTCCATCTCTCTGCTCTGGCCTGGAAAAGCAGTGGAGAATTCAGATCCTTGGGTCTCTGCACCTGCGTGGGGGAGCCGGAAGAAGCTCCTGACTCATGGCTTAGGACTGGCATAGCTCCAGCCATTGAGGCCATTTGGGGAGGGAACCAGCAGATGGAAGGCCACTCTGTCTCTCAAATAAGTAAATTAAAAGGCGGGGGGAGGGGGACACTTGTGTTCAACAGAGTATGACAATTCCTCACCTCTGAGTTGAAAACTTTCAGGTGTGGGGAACCTTTTTTCTGCCAAGGGTCATTTGAATATTTATAACATCATTGACAGGCCATACCAAATTTTCAACCTAAAAACTAGTCTACTATAGACTGGCAAAGCAAGACCAGATGACCTCGCAGGCCTCATGGACCTGAAGCCAGATATTCCCACCCCCGCAGAAGAAAATAAAAACATCTTGCCTAAGCAGAGGAAGCACCCATGAGCACCCAGGGGCTGGTGTGGTGGTGCAGTGGGTTACCCTTCCACTTGTGACACCTACAACCCACATCCGAGTGCTGGTTGCAGTCCCAACTGCTCTGCTTCCGATCCAGCTTCCTAATGCATCTGACAAGGCAGCAGAAGGTGGCCCAAGTGCTTGGGCCCCTGCCGCCCACGTGGGAGACCAGGATGGAGTTCTTGGCTCCTGGCTTTGTCCTGGCCCAGCCCTGGCTGTTGCAGCCATTTGAGAAGTAATCTGTCTCCCCCTCACTGTTGCTCTGTCCTTCAAATAAAAATAAATATTTTTAAAAATCTATTAACCATCCCTTTCCAATGTTAGGAGTATTCCTGATACCTGTATCAAGAAAAGAAAATGCAATTAAAGAATACATGACATTACTCTCAAGTTTAAAAATGCTTTACAGGTCATTCTACATTGTCCTTTATCAAACATGATTCGTCTCAGGTATGTACCTCCTATCAAGCAAAATGTATTCACTTGTTTATTTTCTTTTACATTACAAAATTTGATTCTACCTAATAATACATTCTAAAAATTTTCTGTAAAGAGGATGGGTGTTGGAGCACTGAGGGTTAAACCACTACTTGGGATGTCCACATCCCATACTAGAGTGGCAGTACGAGGCTCTGTTACTGTTTCCGATCCAGCTTCCTGCTAATGTGCCTGGGAGGCAGCATATGATGGCTCAAGTACTTGCGTCCCTGCCACCCATATGTGAAACCTGGATGGAGTTTCTGGCTTCTGGCTTTGGCACATGGCCCAGCCCTGGCTATTGCAGGCATTTGGAGGGTAAACTCTCCATTGGTGGAGAGTCAGCCAATCTATCAAATAAATCTTTTTAAAAAATGAAAAAAAAAAAAAAACTTTTCCATAAAGAAAAAGGGTTTTTTCTATTTCTGTCATACAAATATACTTTTCATTCAAGCCTATTCTGAAGTGAAGAGCATTCTAAGACAAAAATAACAACCACCCTAGAGCAGGTCTTAACCTCCTTCTATCACTGTAAGACAAGCTCCTTAATAATCAACAGATACCTTCCTATGTGTCTCTCCTTTAGTATCAAATCATATGTGATCACATCTTTTGTTCACAGAATTTAAAATGCTTTCAAGTAGTGATATATTTTGAAACTTTAAAATTTCCAAGAAACAAATCAATTTAATGCCAATAAGCATAATCTTGGTACTTTAAAACACTCCAAAAGACAACTTTGAATCTATTTTTAGCAAGTTAATATTAAAATATTTGGTAAGCCAGAAAAAGCTTTAAATTGGTAAGCTGTGCTCTAAGTGTTAAAAAGCATGTAAAGGGGACCGGCGCCGGGGCTCACTTGATTAATCCTCCACCTACAGCGCCGGCATCCCATATGGGCATTGGGTTCTAGTCCCGGTTGCTCCTCTTCCAGTCCAGCTCTCTGCTGTGGCCCGGGAAGGCAGTGGAGGATGGCCCAAGTGCTTGGGCCCCTGTACCCACATGGGAGACCAGGAAGAAGCACCTGGCTCCTGGCTTCAGATTGGCGCAGCGCCAGCCGTAGTGGCCATTTGGGGGGTGAACCAACGGAAAAAGGAAGACCTTTCTCTCTGTCTCTCTAACTCTGTCAATAAATGAATAAAAAGCATGTAAAATGTATATCTAATAAATGCACTAACAAATTAAAATAGTCACGTGCCACATGTTTCAGTGAGGAATCACATATCCAACAGTGGGCTCCTAAGATTATAATGGAACTGAAAAATTCCTGTTGCCTCCTGTTTTTATTGTACCTTTTCTATATTTAGAAACACAAATACTTGTGCTATAACTGCCTACACTATTGCATGCAGTGACATGCTTTACAGGGCTACGGCTGAGGAGCAGCAGGCTATCCCTTACAGTGCAGGTATATAGTAGGTTACACTACTTAGGTTTAAGTACCCTCAGAGATGTTCCCAATAACAAAATCACCTAACGATGCATTCCTCAGAACCTGTCCCTGTCACTAAGTAGCACAAGACTGCACTACCACTGATCAACCTACTGTGTTCTCCAAGTTATTACAAAAGTTAATATAGAAGACACACGTTATGCTAAGATATCCTAGATGTAGTCACAAGTTGACTGTAGTAAAATACAAAGATAAAAGCTTAGTGGGGAACTCTCATGTATCATGATTTACCACAATTCAGAAGTAATGTGTCTATGTCTGCTACTAATTCATTAGGAGGAGCCAGTGCTGTGGCATAGCGGGTAAAGATGTCACCTGCAATGCCAGCATCCCATACAGGCGCCGGTTCAAGTCTCAGTTGCTCCACTTGCCATCCAGCTCTCTGCTACAGCCTGGGAAAGCAGTAGAAGATGGCAAGTCCTTGGGCCCCTGCACCCAGGACCTGAAAGAAGCTCCTGGCTCCTGACTTTGGATCGGCATAGCTCCAGCCGTTGCAGCCAACTGGGGAGTGAACCAGCAAATGGAAGACCTCTTTCTCTCTCTCCCCCGTGTAACACTTTCAAGTAAATAAATTTAAGAAAAAAATTACTAGGAGAAATATCGCACCCTGAAATTTGAAAACTTAAAAAAATTATAAACTATCATAGTATTTACATTTCCTAGAATGCTAGATGTTACTAAACTAAATCTCAAAATCTTTAAACAACCTGAGAAATAAATGTGTACTATATATAGATTACACTTTTGGAAAACTGCAATACATTATCAAGAATTTAGTGGAGTTCTTTACATCTGAACACTGAACTATCTGGTCAAATCAGGATAGTCTAAGCAGTGATTGTGTTTCAGGCAAGGATTATAGATGGAATAATGAAAAGTGTTAATCTTCTTAACTCAAGTCTACATAGAAACTAATCCATAAGAAATGTTCACAAAAAAAAATTCAAGACAACTAGTCATACATATTAGCACACTCAGTCAAAAGGATGAAAAGTTACTCTGTTATTTTAAAACAATGAATTGATGTAACAAAGTATCAACAACAAAAACAAAAACAAAGCAGTTTAGGGGGCGGACATTTGGCAAGGCAGTTAAGACGCCACTTGGGATGCCTATATCCCATTTCAAGTGCCTGGTTCAGTCACAGCTCCTCTACTACCCATGCAGTTTCTGGCTGCTGTGCACCCAGAAGGCAGATGATAGCTCAAGTACTTGGGTCCATACCACCCACATGGGAGACCCAGATTCCAGTTGCAGGCTCCTGACTTTAACCCGGCCCTGCCCTGGTATAGGCATTTGATGAGCAAGTGAACCAGTAGATGGTAATAACTCTCTCCCTCTGCCTTTCAAATAAATGAAAATAAAAGGTCTTAAAATACAGATTATAAAAGCTAATGTACACCTTTTTCCTTTTTTCCTAAGATTTATTTATTATTTATTTGAAAGTCAGAGCTACATAGAGAGAGAAGGAGAGGCAGAGAGAGAGATAGAGGTCTTCCATCCACTGGTTCATTCCCTAATTGGCCGCAATGGCCAGAGCTGCACCAATCCAAAGCCAGGAGCCAGCACCTTCTTCTGGGGTCTCCCACGTGGGTGCTGGGGCCCAAGGACTTGGGCCTCTTATACTGCTTTCCCAGGCCATAGCAGAGAGCTGGATGGCAAGTGGAACAGCCGGGACTCAAACTGATACCCATATGGGATGCTGGCAATGCAGGCAGCGTCTTTAACAACTACGCCATGGTGCAGGTCCCATGTACACCTTTTTCTTTACCTGTACACTTGTTAGATCAGCTGCCAGTAGCTAATGGCAAGCCCTATCACTTTAGTATAAACTACAAAACCCAAATATTCACAACATCTACTTATTTTACCTTCACTGTTGGAATACAGGGTAGTGAAATTGGAAGTAGTCAAGATAATATATTTGGGATCTACCCAGTTTCAAGGAATCTTATTTCATATCCCCAAATAATCAATTTTCCTAATCAACAAATCTGTTGACATGGTATGCAAGATATATTCTTCAATTAAACTTTAGGATGCTAACATAAATAGCAGTAGGCAGTTTCATTCAAATTCTGAAATTAGCTCACTAAAAGGAAAAATTTAAATACAATGTGAAGAATCACTGAAAATCCAGAAATACCGTCTATACCAAAAAATTCCCTTACCAGTAGGTGATATATAATTAAAGCTATTACTCAAAAAAAGTTGATATTAAAATTTTAGAATTCAAGGCCGGCGCCGCGGCTCAATAGGCTAATCCTCCGCCTTGCGGCGCCGGCACACCGGATTCTAGTCCTGGTTGCCCCTTTTCCAGGCCAGCTCTCTGCTGTGGCCCGGGAAGGCAGTGGAGGATGGCCCAAGTGCTTGGGCCCTGTACCCGTGTGGGAGACCAGGAGAAGCACCTGGTTCCTGGCTTCAGATTGGTGCAACGTGCCGGCCATAGCGGCCATTTGGGGGATGAACCAACGGCAAAAAGGAAGACCTTTCTCTCTGTCTCTCTCACTGTCCACTCTGCCTGTCAAAAAAAAATTTAGAATTCAAGAAACTTCTACTCTCTGATACCACTGTTTGTTTGCCAACTAATTTTTCTTTAAATCAGTGAATTCAGAAAGGCTTGTTTCACAGAAAATGTAAAATATTTTGTGTTGTATTTTAAGGAGTTACATAGCTTATTGATGGGCCACTGTTAGAATACTATTTCAGGGAACAGCGTTGCAGCACAGCCGGGTAAGCTGCCCCTTTTGTGACACTGTAATGCCTTATCTCAGAATACTGGTTGGAGTCTCAGCCTCAGATCTAGCTCCCTGCTAATGCTAATGGGAAGGCAGCAAGAATGTGGCCCAAGTACTTGGGCCCCTGCCACCCACATGGGAGATCAAGATGGAGTTCCTAGCTCCTAGCTTTCACCTGGCCCAGACCTGGCTGCTGTAGGCATTTGTGGAGTTAACCAGGGGATGGAAGACTGATGTCTCTCTTTCTCAGCCTCTCCTCCTCCCTCTATATAGCTCTGCCTTTCAAATAAATTAAAAAGAAAACTATTTCACTTCTCTCTACACTAATATAAAAAATGCTTTAAAACAATTACACATAATATGTAAATATTAATAAAATATAATTATATATATATATAACTAGCATCAATGTGAGGTAGAAGAAATATCACCCCGGTATCATGTACAATAAATGTTCACCAGCCTACTTACAAGGGCATGTCTGCAATCTCTCCACTAGTGGCTCAGTCAGCTTTTAATGAATCTCCATAAGCACCAAGGTATACTCTGGCAAATTCTCCTCTTTCAAGAGTGCCAAAAAACAATCAGCATCACATTTGAATTTAAAAGACATGAACTACAGCAAAGTGTAACTTTTCACAAGAGCCACTTTTTCTACCTTTCAACTTGTGAATCAGCAGTTCTTGGAAGCTTGGCTATTTAAGACACTACACCACTCCTTCAGATGATGTAATCTTACAGGATTTAGTAATTATGTGAATTACTAACATAAAATGTTATTTACTGACATGACCACCAAACTGCAAATGCTTTCTCACCTAGTTCCTGGAGTACTCATAGAAATCAGATACGAGGGGCTGGCACAGTGGCACAGCTGGTAAAACCATCGTCTGTGACAGTGGCATCCCAAAAGGGTACTGATTCCAGTCCTTGTTGCTTCACTTCCAATCCAGCTCCCTGCTAACGTGCCTGGGAAAGCAGTGGAAGATGGCCCGAGTGCTTGGGCTCCTGCCCATGCACCCATGTGGTAGACCCAGAGAAGCTCCTGATTCCTGACCCAGTAGTCCTGGCCATTTCAGCCATCTGGGGAGTGACAGCGGATGGAAGATCTGTCTGTCTCTTCCTCACTCTTTCAATTAAATAAATCTTTAAAAAAAAAAAAGGAGGGGGGAGGGGGCCCAGTGCTGTGGTGTAGCAGGTGAAGTCGCTGCCTGCAGTGCTGGCATCCTATATGGGCACCAGTTCAAGTCCCAGCCGCTCCACTTTCAATCCCACTCTCTGCTATGGCCTGAGAAAGCAGAAGATGGCCCACGTCCTTGAGCCCCAGCACCCGTGTGGGAGACCTAGAAGACGCTCCTGGCTTTGGATCGGCGCAGCTCTGGCCATTGCTGCCAACTGGGGAGTGAACCAGTGGATCGAAGACCTCTGTCTCTCTCTCTCCCTCTGTGTAACTGACTTTCAAATAAATAATCTTTAAAAAAAGAAAAAAAGAAGAAGAAAGAAATCAGACACCCAGTGTGTTTAAAGCTCTGCTGGTCACTTCTAAGAAAACAATCACACCAACAAATCCAGAGCCTGCAAGGCAGGCTTCCTACATGGGTGCCGATTTGAGACTCAGTTGCTCCACTTCAGATCCAGCTCCCGGCTAACACACATGGAAAAGCATAAGATGGCGCAAGTGTTTGGGCCCCTGCACACATGTGGGAGCCCAGCAGGAAGCTCCTAGTTTGTGCCTGGTCCAAGCCTGGCCGTTGCTGCCATTTAGGGAGTGAACCAATGAATGGAAGATCTCTCTCTCCCTCCCTCTCTGTAACTCTGCCTTTCAAGTAAATAAAAAAATACTCTTTAAAACATACATGCAGGCCGGCGCCGCGGCTCACTAGGCTAATCCTCCGCCTTGAGGCGCCGGCACACCGGGTTCTAGTCCCGGTCGGGGCACTGATCCTGTCCCGGTTGCCCCTCTTCCAGGCCAGCTCTCTGCTGTGGCCCGGGAAGGCAGTGGAGGATGGCCCAAGTGCTTGGGCCCTGTACCCCATGGGAGACCAGGAGAAGCACCTGGCTCCTGCCATCGGATCAGCGCGGTGCGCCGGCTGCAGTGTACCTACCACGGCGGCCATTGGAGGGTGAACCAACGGCAAAGGAAGACCTTTCTCTCTCTGTCTCTCTCTCACTGTCCACTCTGCCTGTCAAAAAAACCAAAACAAAACAAAAAAACAAAAACATACATGCAAACAAATCCAAAGGCTAAGGTACAAAACTGGGGAAATTTTTTAAAAATTGATATAAAAGCTCAAATAAAAATATACTACTCCTAATAATACATCAACATAAAAACCACTGCAGAAAACTGTGATAAGACATTATGAGAGCAAAAACAAATGGAGAGAGGAAAACACAAACAACAACCATTAAAAGGAAAAAAAAAAAAGACAAAGGCAGCTTTGAGAGAAAGCAAGCACAGCTAAAAAAAAAAAAAAAAAAAGCTAATCCTGAAAAAAATTCTGTTCCAAACATTAATTTTTAAAACTTCTATAATAATACACAGTCCATTTGGGAGACCTACAAAATCTCATCTTTAAAAAAAAAATCACCATTTTAATATTACTTCAACTAAACATTTCTTTTAAAAACCTGTACTCTTGAAAAAGTCCATTATAATAATTAGAACAACTTGCCTCACTATCAAGAAATGCTCCATTTAAAAGTAGGCCAACAATAGGACTATGCTATTGCACAACAGAGAAAGTAAATGAAATAATATCTATTAACATGCAGCGTCCATGGCAAGTTTCTCCATCTCCCAGGACATACCGTGACTTACAATGTCTTCCCTGAACCAGCTACCACTTCTCCATCCATGCAGTAGCTCACATAAAAAGAGTTCCTGTGTTAATCCCACAATAAACCGCAGTAATTCTCACATCACAGGAGTTGTAAACGTTTGTTGACAGAAAAAGAATGTTTTTCCCAAAATAGCTACATAACACGAAGACTACTAGAATTCCTAAATAATCCTTCGACAAGACTCCTGCCAACTTTATTTTGATAGGTTAAACATGTGGAGACTATTTTAAAGGCTCTTTAACGGCGACTTTATCCAAACAGCTTCTAGCTTTAGCCTACAGTCTTTTTTTTTTTTTTTTTTTTTTTTAAGTTTTGGAAGACTCGAATCCCGACGACTTCGGGCTGCTATCAAACGCTTAAGGAAACACTTTTGCCAAATAGGATGGGCCAACGTCCTAGATCTGCTAAAGCTGACACGAGAGGTCACGCAACTTTAAAAAAAAAAAAAAAAACAACGAAGAAGCAACTATTTGCAACACTCGCTGGGTCCTTCATCTTTAAAATTACTTCAGTGTCATGTACACACCCCACGTTAAATACTACTGTCTGTACAGAACACCAGGTTTAAAGCATTACATAAAACGGATCGACAAAGCTCATCAGCCTCCTGTTCACGGGACCCTGGCAGACCGGGGTCCTGACCACAGCCGCTCCAACTAGGAACTCCGCTGCTAAGAATGACATCGAAAAGGACGGGGCTGGGAAGGCCGGGAGGCTGATGAGAGACCGGCTCAGGGCCGCCCAGGAGGAAGGGCACGGGGGGACGCCCGGAGCGGGGGCTGAACGAGGAAGTGCGGCGGGGCGCAGCGCGAGGCTCGGGCTGAGCGAGCGTCCCCCGGTCAGCCGTGCACCAGGCAGCGGGAGCCCAGCGCCTTCTCGCCCACGAGAGGCCGGCAGACTGCGGCGGACACCGGGCAGCGGTTGACTTTCCCGGCGTTCGAGCAAACTCCGGTGCCCTCCCCGCGCCCTACGCCGAGAGCGCGGAGGCGGCGGCCGGGGAGAAGGGCCTACCCAGCAGCCAGGCCCGGCATGCCGCTGCCCGGACCCGGCGGCAGAGCGGGGACGGAGGCCCCGGCCCGCAGCCCGGCGCACCCAGGAACGCACCCGGGCCTCGGCGAGGCGCCCAGCGGCCTTACCTGGGGCGAGGGAGGGAGGCGAAGTCTAGGGCTTCTCGCTCGCGCCCGCCGCCGAGCCCCCTGCGGCTCTCGGCCCAGGTGTCCAACCGAGGCACGGCCCAGCCTCAGCCGTCGCTTCGCCCTCGGGGTCTCGGCCGCTGCCTCCGCCGCCTCCGGGGCTGTTTACACCGCCCGGCCCCTCACGCCGCCGCCGCCGCCGCTGCCGCCTTCTCTCCACCCTAGCACCGCTGCCGACTCGGCCGCCGCCACCTCCTCCGCCGCAGCCTCGTCTCTCTGGAGCATCTTCCAGCCAGCGAACACTGAGAAACAGAGACTCCAGCTGCGCCGGCAGGAAACTCCCCCGCAACTGCCAGGGGGACCAGGCGGTCAGAGCACCGGCGGCTGTTCCGCCATTGAGCAGCAGCCGCTCGGCTCCTTCTGCAACCCCCTCCCCGTACCCGGTCGTCCCCGCCCCTCGGCGAGCCCCGCCCCCCGCGCCCGCCACTGGGACACCACGCGTCCTCTCGCGGCCTCCGGTTTGTTGAGAGGCCTGTCAATCACCGCTCCCCTCCCTATTCGGCTCACCTGGTACCTCCAGACTTAGTTTCCCCGCCTACACGGCCCCGCCTCTGAGTTCCTAATTTCCCATTGGACATCAGTGACCACATTCAATTGGCAAGGCCAACTATCCATCAAACACCGCCCACTGAGTGAGACCCAACCCTTCATTACCATTGACTTCATTCAGCCCCGCCTCCGCTGCGCACCACCTCCCGGACGTCGTGGACCAGCCCACCCTACCGCCCATACGCGAGGGACTCCGTCAATCAAATTACGCCCACCTGCGCCCCGCCCCTCACAGCCCGAGCCTCAACAGCTCCCTTTCCTTATTGGTCCAAACGGTGGTCCGAACGCTCAGTCATTGGCTTTCTGTGTGTGTCCGTCACTGAATCAATTTCCAAGTCCGTCACACAGACGTTTTTTAAATGAACGCGCAAAAGGCGGGGAGGTATCCGAAAGCGATTGGCTGGCCGTCAAAAACGGTCAACCCCAGAAAGTGTGCGGGTCCTTCCCGTTCTGCCAGAGCCGTGCCCCCTCAACTCTGACCTCTAAGCCTTGAGTTAAACAACCGCCATAAAGGACCCGACGGGCTGGCCAGTTATAGGTGTGGAGGCCTAGACCCACCCGCAATTGCAGGGGGCTGGCTAGTGATTGGCTAATAAAGTCTTCCTAGGCCCCTCATTGGAGGAAATAAACGCCTCTCTTCGGCGCAGAGACGGGAAGCGACCGCACAGACGAAGCCCCGAAGTGGGCTGGGAAGAGGCGGTTGTTTTGCTGCGGCCGCGGGTGGAGGGTGGGAAACGGGGAAGGCAGGGCTCTGGGGAGGTGTTGCGGGGAGGAGAAAGACCCGGATGTTTCCTAACAATGAAATCATCGCCGACCAATCAGAGCCGCTCGGCCAGGCTACCTGCCGGACCTGTCTCCGGAAGGGAAGGCAGTGGGCGGGAGATTGAGGAGCAGCCAGCTGAGAACGTGGGGCAGGTGATCCTGTCAGTAGGAGTCTCTGCTGCGAGGGGTTACTTTCATTTCTTATGCCCCCTAATGCCTGGCGTTCACCCCCAGACATTTCCTTGTTTGGTTTTTTTTCCAATCAGCATGGATTTAAGCGAGAACTCCTGAGCTTGGCTCTGACGTTGACTAACTAGTTCCTTCTGCTGTTAATGAACGCCTGCTGTTTGCCGGGCCGGAGATAGGAAAGTAAATTAGGCAAAGGCGGTGCAAGAGGATAGGTAATAATTGAAACCCTTCAAGGATGGTGACGGCATAAAGGATCCTATCCTGGGCATGGGTTTGCCGAGGAGAGCTCCAGAACGAATGGCGGTGGGGCTCAGTAGGCAGAAGATGGAAGTGACGGTGATTTCCTCCTGCGGCCGACTCAGACTAGAAGCTGCTGCCAAGTTTGTTCCCCCAAAGAGGCATTTCAGTACTTCCCTTAGGCTATTTTTTATGCAAATGCCCTGAAAAAGGATTTAAACCTCAGTCACACCTTCTTGTAAGTTGGTCTTGGCAGATGCTCAGATGCAACAAAGGGCTTCTCCACTTAGGAGCTGTCCGTGTTTTCGGAAGAAGAGCAAATCTGGGAATAGACAATTGCACAGGCCCATGGTGAGGATAGCAGAAATAAAAACTAAGTCTTGATTTCAATTCAGGCTGTTTTTTAACCTACTCAGGTTTGTATGAGGAAGGATGGTGCTTCTTACAGCAAGTGGAATAAACACCCAACATCAGAATCAGCTGGGGCACAAATTCTCAAATGCACTCATGCCCACAAAATCAGAGACTCGGGGATAAGGCTCAGAAAGGTAAATTTTTAAATAGTTCCCCAGATGAATTTTATCATACTAACGTTTGAAACTCACTGGAATGGGAGAGGCAGCCATGAGTGGAAATTCCACTTCCCCACATTTATACATTGAGTGAAAAAGTAGTATTTATCATCAATATGGGATCATACAACTGTCATGAAGTACTAATAGTATGATTTTTTGGATATATTTCCTTAAATGGCACCTCTCTGCCTGACTTAGCTCATTATAAGGGGAAGAAAATCTAGTACCTCAACTTCCAAAATAGGAACCATGCTAGAGATCAAAAAGTGAACACCTGGGGACGCTTGTCTTTGAGACTCCAAGCAACCACAGAAGGGTCTCAAAGCAGTTGCTTTTTATTTGTTTCAGAGTTATGTATGTATGTATTTGAAAGGCAGAGTTAGGGATACTGTCCATTTGCTGGCTTACTCCTCAAATGCCTACAACAGCCAGGGGTAGGCCAGGCTCCAAAGCCAGGAGCTGAGGAGCCCAAACTTTCACCCAGGTCTCCCATGTATGCAGCAGAGACCCAAGCACTAGGACCAACACTTGCTGCCTTCCAGGGTGTGCATTAACCAGAATCAGCAGAGTCAGGATTCAAACCTAAGACACTGATGTGGAATGTAGGCATCCCAAATGGCATCTTAACCACTGTGCCAAAACCCCAAATTGGTCTTTCCGTGTAGTTAAATAATATTGACGTTGTAAAAGGAAAGAAGAGAACTATGTAGAAAAAGTCAGCAGATCTCATAGTCTGGGGGCCCCCTGAGAGTCCAAAGGGCAACACTATTTTCATAACAACACTGCTATTATTTGCCTGTTTGATTCACACTGTCTCACAAGATACAGTGTAGCTTTCCAGAGGCTACAATAGCATGTGTGTGTTTAACAGACTGAATGTAAAAACAGTTATGGGAATTCAGCTATGTTCTGTTAAGCCGGCTGTTAAATTTGCATTCCTAATTTTTTGTTTGTTTTGGAAAATACAGTTGTTTCATCTTAAAAAAATATTGGGGGGGGGCACTATGGCATAACAGGTTAAGCCACCTCCTGCCTCCCTTTTGGATGCTGGTTGGAGTCTCAGATGCTCCACTTCCCATCCAGCTCCCTGCTAATATGCCTGAGGAAGCAGAAGATGTCTCAAGTCGTTGGGCCCCTGCACCCAAGTGGGAGACTCGGATAAAGCTTCTGGCTCCTGGATTCAGCCTGGCACAGCCCTGGCTGTTGCGGCCATTTGGGGAGTGAACCAGAAGGTGGAAGACTTCTTTCTCATTGTCTCTCCCTCTCTCAATCTGCATTTCAAATAAATAAATTTTAAAAAAAATTTTGTGGACACAAATGAGTTTATTGTTATTTATTTATTTTAATTTTTTGACAGGCAGAGTGGACAGTGAGAGAGAGAGACAGAGAGAAAGGTCTTCCTTTTGCTGTTAGTTCACCCTCCAATGGCCGCTGCGGCCAGCGCGCTGTGGCCGGCGCACCGCGATGATCCGATGGCAGGAGCCAGGTGCTTCTCCTGGTCTCCCATGGGGTGCAGGGCCCAAGCACTTGGGCCATCCTCCACTGCACTCCCGGGCTACAGCAGAGAGCTGGCCTGGAAGAGGGGCAACCGGGACAGAATCTGGCGCCTCGACCAGGACTAGAACCCAGGGTGCCGGCGCCGCAGGTGGAGGATTAGCCTACTGACCGCGGCGCCGGCCTAATTTTTTGTTTTTTTAAAAATTCATTTATTTGGCCGGCGCCACCATAGCTCAATAGGTTAATCCTCCGCCTGCGGCACTGGCACCCCGGGTTCTAGTCCTGGTCGGGGCGCCAGATTCTGTCCCGGTTGCCCCTCTTCCAGGCCAGCTCTCTGCTGTAGCCCGGGAGTGCAGTGGAGGATGGCCCAGGTCCTTGGGCCCTGCACCCCATGGGAGACCAGGAGAATCACCTGACTCCTGCCTTCGGATCAGCGCGGTGTGCCGGCCGCAGTGGGCCGGCCACGGCGGCCATTGGAGAGTGAACCAATGGCAAAGGAAGACCTTTCTCTCTGTCTCTCTCTCTCATGTCCACTCTGCCTGTCAAAAAAAATTTTTTTTTCATTTATTTATTTGAAAAGCAGAGTTTACAGAAAGAGAAAGATCTTCCAACTGCTGGTTCACTCCCCAAATGGCCCCAACGGCCGGAGCTGAGCCCATCCAAAGCCAGGAGCCAGGATCTTCTTCCAGGTTTCCACATGAGTGCAGGGACCCAAGGACTTGGGCCATCTTCCTCTGCTTTCCCAGGCACATTAGTGGGAGTTGGATCAGAAGTGGAGCAGTAGAGTTTCAGACTAGCGCTGTTGTGGGATGTGGGCATCACAGGTGGTGGCTTTACCTGGTATGCCACAACGCCAGCCCCTATTTTAACTTCTAATACCACAAATGTTTATGAATATAATTTATATAGATAGAAGCTCTTTGGGAACCTCACTAATAGTAAGAGGGGGTCTGCAGAACAAAATGTCCCAAAAACTGTCCTAAATCATACACTGCCCAGTGTGGTTCCAAAGCTAAGACAGCTTTTTAGTCATTTAATGAGCCAGAGGGGAGGCGGGAGGGAAGAAAAGGAAGACCTGTCATTCCTGTATGTTTTCTTCCCTTTTGCCTCATCTGAAGCCTTGTCTATTGTTTCCTCTCCTTGATTTTTAGGTCTTCCTTTTTGCCGTTGGTTCACCCTCCAATGGCCGCTGCGGCTGGCGCATCTCACTGATCCTGAAGCCAGGAGCCAGGTGCTTCTCCTGGTCTCCCATGCAGGTGCAGGGCCCAAGCACTTGGGCCATCCTCCACTGCACTCCCTGGCCACAGCAGAGAGCTGAACTGGAAGAGGAGCAACCGGGATAGAATCTGGCGCCCCAACTGGGACTGGAACTGGGTGTGCCGGCGCCTCAAGGCGGAGGATTAGCCTGTTAAGCCACAGCGCCGGCCCTTGATTTCCTTTAAAAGCCTAGAGCACTTTCCTCTCCCAATCCTAGATCACTTGTCCTATTTGACATCTTGTTTTAGTTGTTAGGTAATTTTATTTTTCCAACATATGTATGGGGACGTGGATGCACACACATAAACATACGCATGCAAGTGTGTGCACATTCTCAAGATGAGACGTTTTTAGCCTGGGACCACAGAGTGAAATACACTCAAGAATTTTTAAAGGTGGGCAGGAAAAAAGTTACACGTTAATTTTTTGCTGAAACTAGGTATTTTAATCAGGAATATATAACAATACATAATACCATTAGTAGCACCTATGACTCTGCCACCAATAGAAATTACTGATATTTTCATATCACATGTCTCAAAATATCATTTACACTCATCAGTATTTTGAAATTATGGGAATTATTAGACCCACCATTAGATCTTGGTAAT
Organism: Lepus europaeus; assembly: GCF_033115175.1. Classification (NCBI taxonomy): domain Eukaryota; kingdom Metazoa; phylum Chordata; class Mammalia; order Lagomorpha; family Leporidae; genus Lepus; species Lepus europaeus. The sequence continues at coordinate 40,468,501 of NC_084839.1, read as the reverse complement.
TAGTGCCTTAATGAAGGAGTATATGTATTATTGCCATCACAAATTTAAGAGTTTGATAACGTTCAATATAATTGATTTCCTTCATAATCCTACAAACTTTATGTATTTTTGACAGGCAGAGTGGACAGTGAGAGAGAGAGAGAGAAAGGTCTTCCTTTTGCCGTTTGTTCACCCTCCAATGGCCGCCGTGGCCGGCGTGCTGCAGCCGGCACACCGCGCTGATCCGAAGCCAGGAGCCATGTGCTTCTCCTGGTTTCCCATGGGGTGCAGGGCCCAAGCACTTGAGCCATCCTCCACTGCACTCCCAGGCTACAGCAGAGAGCTGGCCTGGAAGAGGGGTAACCAGGGCCGGCGCTGCAGCTCACTAGGCTAATCCTCCGCCTTGCGGTGCCGGCACACCGGGTTCTAGTCCCGGTCGGGGCACCGATCCTGTCCCGGTTGCCCCTCTTCCAGGCCAGCTCTCTGCTGTGGCCCGGGAGTGCAGTGGAGGATGGCTCAAGTCCTTGGGTCCTGCACCCCATGGGAGACCAGGATAAGCACCTGGCTCCTGCCATCGGATCAGCGCGGTGCGCTGGCCGCAGCGCGCCTACCGCGGCGGCCATTGGAGGGTGAACCAACGGCAAAAAGGAAGCCCTTTCTCTCTGTCTCTCTCTCACTGTCCACTCTGCCTGTCAAAAAAAAAAAAAAAAGAGGGGTGACCGGGACTAGAACCTGGTGTGCCGGCGCCGCAAGGCGGAGGATTAGCCTATTGAGCTGTGGCACCGGCCCAAACTTTATGTAATTATAAACATTCTGAAATGGAGCACACAGGATTTACTGGAGACCTTTTGCAAAAAAAAAAAAAAAAAAAAAAAAAAGAAGGGGAAGGATGGGATCGGGCCCTGCTTTGGATGGCAACCTCCAACTCAGCAAGCTCAGTGTTTCTTCTGTTTGTATTACACGACACTCAGTAAGTGTTGAACTGCAAGCTGAGGGTCTCAAGTAGTTGGTTGCCTTTCTTCAGTGTCACCACCCCAAGGCTGGGCCTGCCATCTAACTCCACTTCCCCCTAAGAGGAGGAAGTCCATCAAAGGATCACCATCCTGCATGCAGTCCACACAGCCTAACAGGCCCAGACTGACTGCCTCAAGGCCAGATCCTCCTTGTGCGTGGCATGCACAAGGCGGATTGAGATGATGATTATAGCACAGCAGGTGGTATCAGAAAAACCTTTCCCAGGGAGCGCAGCTCTAAGCACTGCAAAATAGGCTTGGCTGTGGAAAACTCTAAAACAGCTAGCTATGTCTGCAGGTTAGCATTTATGCCCAAGTTCATTTACATTATTTATTCACTCTGCTTTGTTCTGTCCTGTTTAACAATAAACTATATATCGCTTCTTAGTGGCCTTGCCACCTGCTCATGCAAAATGGTGGTTAGCTCATGATTCAGAAACCTAAAGGAAACATTGTGTCTCCTTCTTACTTTCTTGTTCCTCTGCAAAGTCTCTTTCCCTTTTTCCTTGTCTGAAAGGGCTTTTTCTTCTGCTGTTGAAGCTTGGCTGGAGGGCTGATTTTAAGAATCTAGGCAGACTCTTTGAGGCTGGAGTGGACATTCAGGAGGTGAGCATTGAAATAAAGTCAGATAGAAAACTTGCAAATGAGAAATTCACGAAATTGACATACAGGACTTGAGCACTGCTAGCTTAAAAGGCTTCATAATAAAGTCCAGATTGAATGTCCTTTAGTTAAAGCTGATGTTTCTGGCAAATGGCAGAGACCCTAGCACTCAAATAACTGGCCTGGAGGTGGGTTTCTTATCGGGACCTGGTCATTGGAAGAGTGGAGATCAGGGCTGAAAAATTCAGGATCTGAGATGCAGGGACAAACAGTGATGGGAGAAGCCAGAGACTCCCTAGTAGATCAGTCAGAACAGAGCAATGACAGAAATGTCTGAGAAAATGAGCTATGAGAAGCCAAACTAGGGTTTCCTATATTCTTGCTGCCTGAGACCAGACCTTGTCCAAAAGCACAGGGGTAGATTCGAACCTTACAGGGCCAGCCCTATAAGTAAAGCCGCTGCCTGCAGTGCTGGCATCCCAATTGGGTGCTGGTTCTAGTCCCAGCTGCTCTACTTCCCATCCAGCACTCTGCTATGGCCTGGGAAAGCAGTAGAAGATGGCCCAAGTCCTTGGGCCCCTGTACCCACAAGGAAGACCTGGAAGAAGCTCCTGGCTCCTGGCTTCGGATCGGTGCGGCTCCAGCCATTGTGGCCAATTGGAGAGTGAATCAGTGGTTGGAAGACCTCTCTCCTTCTGCCTTTCCTTCTCTGTCTGTGTAATTCTGATTTTCAAATAAATAAATCTTAAAAAAAAAAAAAAAAAAAACCCTTATACAAGGGTTAAGTTACAAGGCTACAGAGGGATTGGGGCCCAAGGACTGGTAGCTACTTCACAGTGAGAGTTTCTAAAGGTTCTGTGTTGGTGAGTTTCTTCCCCAAAACATATTTTATTAGAAAATTTTCAGACACATAGAGATAATAATATTATATAATGAACCTCATATACCTATCGCATAGCTTAAACAACTCTCAACATTTTGCTATATGGCTTCAACCATTCCCCCACGCCACCAATTTTTTTAAGGTTACATTTTTATCCCTCAATTTCTATACCATCTTCCCTGGAAATGTGCCCATTCTCACAACTTCAGCTACTGCCTCAGTGCATCGGAGCCCAAGTGCGAAGCACTTGTCCCATCTTCTTGAGGTGTCCTCGGCTGCCTACTGGATTTATTCATTTCAATGTCCCATGCTCTTCAGACTGTGGCAGACACTGTTGGTGGCCCTTCCTGGCAGCCTCTTGTTCTGCTCCCAACCTCACGTAAATTGAGGTATGGGAAGGCATATGTCTGAGGGAGGCTGGCCTCAGAAATTAATCCTGGCCCCAGAGGTTAATCTTATATATATATAATGTGTGTGTGTGTATACACACACATACATTTGAAAGTCAGAGTTTCAGAGAGGTAGAGGCAGAGAGAGATCTTCCATCTGCTGGTTCCCTCCCCAAATGACTGCAATGGCCAGAGCTGGGCTGATGTGAAGCCAGGAGCCAGGAGCTCCTTCCTGGTCTCCCATGTGGGTGTAGGGGCCCAAGAACTTGGGCCATCTTCTACTGCTTTCCCAGGCGTATTAGCAGGGAGCTTGATTGGAAGTGGCGCAGCCGGGACTTGAACCAGCGGCTGTATGGGATGCCAGCACTGCAGGCGGCGGCTTTACCTGCTAAGCCACAGCACTGGCCCCCAGAGATTAAGCCTCATTGGTTTAAGCTATCCCTGACCATTTCACTCCCCCTTCCTAATGACTGGTTTCAGAATGTGCATGTGCCACAAATCAGGCCAATGACACTTGACAGGAAATAAACTGGGGGGAGGGGGTGGCATTCCCAAAAGTTTTCCTTACTTTTTAAAGGAAGATGAAAAAGATCCCCATTGTCTTCCTTCCTCAATTCCAGATTCCCACAGTTCTACCTCCTTTGTGCCATCGGCCAGCAAATGACTCCACGCAGGTTACTTAAATGTCCTGGGCCTCAGTTTCCCCCTCTATAAGTGGGGCTAATACAACTCAAAGGGTTGATGTGAGCATCAAAACAATCAATATAGGTAAAGTGCCTAGCATAGTGTCCAGCTTATCAACAGTGCTCCGCAAATTTAAGTTATGATGACTGTTACTGCTTTGCAACCATATGATACTTGGAGCTGTGACCTTGAAAGGACAAGCCTGAGGACAAAGACCAAGTGACCATGTATGAAAGAGTGGACATGTGGAGAAGAACTCAATCATCAAGGATGCCGTCAAGCTGCTAAGTTGGACAACCCTTTCCCCTCCCCCTGAATTGCTCACCCAGTGATTTAATTTTCTTTACTGTGTGTGCCTCTTCTCTTTGAATTTCCTCTTACTTGCAGCCCAAAGCAGCCTGATTAATGTATATGCCTCAAACCAAATTTCTTCTCCCTAGAGCTCACTCAAGTTTTTTGATCTGTTAAGGCATCACAATATTAATTCCCCATATCCACTGCCTTTTGGCAATGTTTTCTTCCAGTTTTTTTCTTTTCCTTAGTAAAATTTATATTAGTGACAAGACAAAAGTCCTTGTGACAAGTAAGGGGCTCACACAATGTGAAGGTGTTGGTCATGGCCATGGTCATCTCTGTCTTATTCACAGAATCTAGCATACAGTGGGCATGCAGTACAAATTTGTTGGATGGATGGATGGATGAGGCATTTCCCAAACGAAGATTTTTCAAGAAGTAATTTTTTGTCTTTGGCTTTATTTATGTTTGAAAGGAACAGTTATGAGAGAGAGAGAGAGAGAGAGAGAGAGAGAGAGAGAGAGAGAGAGAGGTGAGAGAGAGAGAGAGATCCTCCATCTGCTGGTTCACTCCCCAAATGGCTCCAACAGCCGGGCCTACACCAGGCAGAAGCCAGAAGCCTGAATCTCCCACGTGGGTGGCAGGGGCCGAAGCAGGGAGCTGGATCAGAATTGGAATAGCTGGGACTGAAACCGACATTTGCAAGTGGGATGTTGATGCCGTAGGCTACAGCTTAAAACACTGTGCAGACAACACTGGCTGCTGGGAATAACTATTCAATGAAAGAAATCTGCCACTTAAGTTTGTATATTTCATTAACCATCGAACAAACTTGCTTTAGGACTTCTCAGGGCCTTCAGTATGCTTCTCAGCCACCATTTCCACAGCCTAGCTGAGGAAGTGCTAAGGAGATGTAATTTTCAATGAACATGACACCATTGGCTAACAAGTGAAATCATACTTGAATAGAAATCAATTTGGGACGAATTTTCTCACAAGGCTACAGGCAATATTCTAAGACTGGAACCCCGTCTCCTTTACATAGAACTGAGCATGGTAATGATATTATATGATACTACTGTCGATGAAATTCCATAAATGTCCCAGAGCCTCTGTGGGTTCACTCAGAAATCACACAGTCATCTGCCTGCAGAGGTAAGGAAGTAAATGAGTGTAGAAAACATACAGTGCTAGCGCAATGCTGAATGGCAATGGATCCTCAGTGTCCTTGTCAGGGAATAATGGAGACCCTTATGTGAATGACAGCCAGCTGATTCAGGGCTCGGCTGAATGCTGAACATAGGCCCATTGTGGCCAAAACATTCCTCTTTTGTTTTTTGAAAGAGATGTCTCAAATCTGGATTTTTATGCAAATTTCATGGCTCTTCAATATTAGATATTTATTTAAACTTTCAATAAAACATTGCCTGGACTAACACACATCTTGGACTGCCAGTCTTAAATCACTTAGTTTATCAATAACATCATTTAAGGCCCATCCTTTTAACTTTATAAACAGTTATAAATGCAGATTATATACAAGAGTGAGAAGTTATTCATCCAGAATTTTCATGGCCCTAACCCTTTCCTGAATAAAGAATTTTCTAGAACTTAGGGATCATAAAATACATAATGAAAGAAAAAAAGACATTTGTCCAGTGTATATAACAGTTAATATCATGTGTAGTTTATATATTTATGAAAAATACATGCTCAGATATAAAATTGCGGTTTAACACTTGTTAAAATTTTCTATTTATTTGAGTGACAGAAAGAGAGAGGGAGGGAGGGAGAGAGCATGCTTCCTTCTGTCAGTTCACTCCTCAAATGCCCACAATACTGGGCAGGGCCAACGCTTGGACATGGAAATGCAACCAAGATCTGCCATGCAGTGGAAGAAACCTGATTACTCGAACCATCACTGCTGCTTCCCAGGGTCTGCATTAGAGGGCAGGTGGAGTCAGGAGCCAGAGCTGGGAAACTTACCCAGGTACTCCAGTGTGGGATGCAGGGATCTTAACTGACATCTTAACTATTAGACTGAACTCCCAGTCCACAATCCAACACTTTAAATAGTTGCTACCCAGAAATACTAAGTCAACATATGAATCCTGAGTAAATCCTCCTGTTGCTTGTAACCACTACCATGACAAATAATTCTCACATTACTATAATGGCTTGGTTTTTTTTTTTTAATGGTTAATAATCAGAATAATCCTTTCAGAAGAATTCTGGGTTTTGGGTGCCATCAGTGTGTAACTTGAATAAATAATTTTCAGGACCACTGCTGTGGCAAAGTAGGTAAAGCCGTTGCTTGCGGCACCAGCATCCCATGGTGCACCATCATCCCATCCTATGGTTTGAGTCCCAGCTGCTCCACTTCCAATCCAGCTCCCTAATGCACATGAAAAAGCAGCGGAAGATGGTCCAAGTGCTTGGGCTCCTACATCCATGTGGGAGACCAGGAGGAAGCTCCTGGCTCCTGGTTCCTGACTTCAGATTGACCCAGCTCCAGCCATTGCATCCATTTGGACAGTGAACCAATAGATGGATGATCTCTTTCTGTCTCCCCACTCCTCCCTTAACTTTTACTTTCAAATAAATAAATAATTTTCTACTATACCAAAGAAATGTAAGCAGATGGATATTTTAATAGATCAAGTATTTGTCAAATTACCCTGCACAATTTAGACCACTCTTTGGACAAAAAGAGGAAATATGCAGGCATTCATAGCAGGCAATTTGAATAAAGTAGTTGGTCTGAAACGATTTTTCCAATGACAGCTTTAGGCAGGACAAAAACTAGACCAGCCTACAGCCTATACTTGCTTCCCTATCTACTCATGCTTATTTTCCAGTGGAACAAGAGCTAATGATAACAATGATGAATGGCAAATCTAAGGAGATTTTATATGTATCTACTTTTACAATTGTAATATGGCTTATTTATATTTGAACAATGTGTACATATCCTAAAATTTAAATATTGGACAAGTCCATGCAAAAACGCTGTTGAAGAAATAAATACTACCACCTGTACTAAGTTAACTGAAACCCTAGAGCAAATTGATAGTGATGAAGCTAAACTGAGCATGAAAAGTAAAAATAGGAACTTTGCAAAACCACAATCAGTGTAAAACAAAACAACAAAATACTGATAACAATAATGTCCTTCCTGAAAATTGTGGGAATTCCTGTTATCCATTTTTTTTAAGATTTTTATCTATTGGGGACAGTGCTGTGGCACAGTGGGTTAAGCTGCAGCCTGCAGTCCTGGCATCCTGTATGGGTACCGGTTCAAGTTCCAGCTGCTCCACTTCCAATCCAGCTCCCTGCTAATGTGCCTGGGAAGGCAGCAGAAGATGGCTCAAGTGCTTGGGCTGCTCTACCCATGTCTGGAAGATGCTCCTGGCTCCTGGCTTCAGCCTGGCCCAGCCTTGACTGTTGCAGCCATTTGGGGAGGCAACCAACAAATGGAAGCTCGCTCTCTCTCTCTCTCTCTCTCTCTCTCCCCCCACGTGTATGTATGTGTCCTTATCTCTGCATCACTCTGCCTTTCAAATAAGTAAAAAATCTTTAAAAATATTTTAAATTATTTGAAAGAGTGACAGAAAGGGAGAAAAAGATTTTCCATTCCTGTTTTATATATTTTTGTGTGTGTGAATCACATTTGCTTTATCCATTCACCATGGATGGATATTTAGGGTGTTTCCATCTCTTAGCCACTGTGAACAGTGCTGCCATGAATGTAGGAATGCAGATAGCTTTATGAGGTAGTGATTTAATCTCTTTTGGGTATCTATGCAGAAAAAGGGTTCCTAGATCACATAATAGCTCTATTTTTAATCTCTTCAGGAACTTCTATAAGTGTTTTCCACAAAGGCTGAACCAATCTACAGTCTTACCAACAACTAAAATTTCCTTTTGTCCACAGTCTTGTTATCTTTTGTCTTTTTCATAATAGCCATCTCAAAGGGTGTGATATAAATCTCATAGTGGTTTTAATTTGTATTTTCCTAATGGTTAGTGATGTTGACAATGTTTTCAATGTCTTGAACACTCAAGTAAATGAAACTCACTTTTTGAATAGAGCTGATTTGAATTTATAGGACAGTTGCTAATGGAAACTCATCTATTTAATGTACAAGACATATAGTGTCCTTTTACAAAAAATTGAAGGTAAGCAGGAGCTTACAGCCTAAATTTTTATCTCTACAAACTTTTTGTTATGCATATTTTCCTATACAGAGACATTGAAATAAAATTTCAATGAATATCTTTCAGTACACCCTCCACCTAGATTTAACAGTTGTTACCATCTTGACGTATTTCATTACTCTCCAATCATTTATCTATATAGATTTTATATTATCATTAGATAACAATAATTAAGTTGTGGAGGAGCTGGTGCTCTGGCACAGTGGGTTAAGCCATTACTTGATACAACATCCTATATCACAGTGCCAGTTTGAGTTCCAGCTGCTCTTTCAGCTCCAGCTCCCTGCTAATGCTCCAGAGAAAGCAGCAGAAGATGGCTAAGTGCTTACGTTCCTGCCACCCTTGTGGGAGCCCTAGATGGAATTCCAGACTTTTTCCTGGCTTCAACTTGCCCCAGCCCTGGCCGTTATGATCACTTGGAGAATGAATCAGCAGATGGAAGATTTCTCTTTCTGTGTCTACCTGTCTAACTTGTCTGTTACTCTGCCTTTAAAAAAATAATAAATCCTTAAAAAATAAAAATAAATTTTAGAAATCACAACACTTAACCCCATAAATAGCTCAGCACGCATGGTTCTACTATATAACTATAATGCCATTATCACACCCAGTAAAATTGGGGTGCACATTGTGGTACAATGGATTAAGCCACTGCTTGGGATGCCTGCATTTCATACCAGAATGCCTAGGATTTCTTTCCATCTCAGCTTCCAAACCAGCTTCCAGCTAATGTACACCCTAGGAGGCTGCAGATGTTGGTTTAAGTACTTAGGTCCCTTCCACCCACATGGGAGACCAGGATGGAGTTCTAGGTTTCTGGCTTCAGCCTGGCCCAGCCTTGGCTGTTGTGGGCATTTGGGGAGTGAACAAGCATATGGGAGCTCTCTCTTTCTCTCTGTCCTTGTGTGTGTCTCTGTCTCTGTGTACCCCCTCCTCTCTCTCTTGTATTCTACCTTTCAACTAAAAAGTAAATAAACTTAAAAAATAAAATTAACAATGACTCAATAATGTCATCTACTATCTAATTCTTTTTTTTTTTTTTTTTTGACAGGCAGAGTGGACAGTGAGAGAGAGAGACAGAGAGAAAGGTCTTCCTTTGCTGTTGGTTCACCCTCCAATGGCCGCCACGGCCGGCATGCTGCGGTCAGCACACCGCGCTGATCCAAAGCCAGGAGCCAGGTGCTTCTCCTGGTCTCCCATGCAGGTGCAGGGCCCAAGCACTTGGGCCATCCTCCACTGCACTCCCTGGCCACAGCAGAGAGCTGGCCTGGAAGAGGGGCAACCGGGGTAGAATCCGGCGCCCCGACCAGGACTAGAACCTGGTGTGCCGGCGCCGCAAGGTGGAGGATTAGCCTATTGAGCCGTGGCGCCGGCCTTACTATCCAATTCTTATTGAATTATCCAAAACATGTCTCTTACATGTTTTTCCTCCAAAATGAAATTCAATAAGGTTATAGGCATTGCTTTTGACTATGATTTTTCTTTATATGCTTTTAATCTAAAACAGTCTCCCTCCTTTTTTTATGACATTGACTTTTTTTTAAAGACATAAGCTGTTGTAGAAACAGTTTTAATGACATTAAATAACTTTACAGGGAGGACATTTTTTCTTTCTTTCTAAGATTTATTTATTTATTTGAAAGAGTTATAGAGGCAGAGAGGTCTTCCATCTGCTGATTCACTTCTCAAGTGGCCACAATGGCCAGGGTGGCACCAGGCCAAAGCAAGAGCCAGGAGCTTCCCTTGGGTCTTCCACACGGGTACAGAGGCCCAAACACTTGGGCCATTTTCCACTGCTTTTTCCAGGCCATTAGCAGAGAGCTGGATGGGAAATAGAGCAGCTAGAACTCAAACTGGTACCCATATGGGATGCTGGCAATGCAGGCAGTGGCCTTACCCACTAAGCCACAACACCAGTTCCAGAGTGCATTTTTCAATTTATTTTCCTCGCTAAAAAAAAAAAGTTCCTGTTCTGAGATTCTATAAGATTTTGAAATTTCACCTCCTTATCAGTTGAATGGTCCCAAATAAAATATACACCAAGGGGACAGGCATTTGCACAGTAGTTGAACAACTGCTTGTGATGTCTGCATTCCATATTATAGTGCCTGAGTTTAAGTCCCAGCTCTGGTCTTCATTCTAACTTCTAGTTATTGAGCATCTTGGGAGGCAGCAGGTGATGGCTCAAGTACTCAGGTCCCTGCCACCTACGGGGGTACCCAGACAGAGTTCCTGGCTCCTGGCCTTGACCTGGTCCAGGCATGGCTCCTCTGGTATTTGGGGAGTGAACTAGTAGATAGGATATTTCTATATACCTCTGTTCAAATAAAATGAAATAAAATACTAAATAAGATAATTAGGCACTGAAGGGTAAGAAGAAAAGTTTGTGAATTTACAGGATAATAAATGGGTTCCAACAATCACTAGCTACAACTTGTTGGACAAGTTATTTAGCTGCTATGAGATTAATTTTGATACATTAAGAGGCAGAATAAGTAAAAATTATCAAACAATTATGGGAACATCTAGCATAAAGTAGATAGTTAATAAATGTTAATTTCTCCCTCTGTCTGGGAGTCTCAAATTTTGGTCTAAGAAACAGATATTTTCCAGATTAGTAAATTTTCAAAGCTTGGGGCCAGTGCTGTGGTACAGTGAGTTAAAGCCCATTCCTGCAGCGTTGCCATCTCATATGGGCACCAGTTCGAGTCCTCGCTGCTCTACTTCTGATCCAGCTCACTGCTAATGTGCCTGGGAAAGCAGCAGAGGATGGCCCAAGTCCTTGGGCCCCTGCACCTATGTTGGAGACCCAGAAGAAGCTCCTAGCTCCTGGTTTTGGCCTGGCCCAGCCCTTGTCATTAGGGCCATTTCAGGAGTGAGCCAGCAGATGTAAGACCTCTCTGTCTCTACCTCTCTCTGTAACTCTACCTTCAAATAAAGTATATCTTTAAAAAAGACTTTCCAAGATTGATTATTTGACTATTTTGTTACTAAGTCAATTGCAAAACATTATGTTACAAACTCCAAACTGTGTGTACCTTGCTTTGGTCTTGTGTTTGGAAAGTAGTACCTGTATACCTTCATTTTTATCTTATTACGTAAAATAATTTCTAAAAAGCACTTCCAAAAAGTTTTTAAGAAAAAATTGTATCTTCAAATTAACATTTTAATATAAATGTTTCAGTTTTCTTAATTATATTTCTGCAAGGATTATGTCTTTACGATATGTCATCTAAAAATCATAAAAGTATAATTTCTAAGATTTATTTATTAAGTATTTGAATGTCAGAGTTACAGAAAGAAAGGGAGAGACAGGGAGAGATCTTCCATATGCTGGTTCACCCCTGAAATGGCCACAATGGTCAGGTCTGGGCCAAGCCGAAGCCAAGAGCTTCACCCAGGTATCCCTTATGAATTCAGGCACCCAAGCACTTGGACCATCTTTCTCTGCTTTCCCAGGCACATTAGCAGGGAATTTGATCAGAAATAGAGCATCCAGGACTAGATCCAGCACCCATATGGGATTTGTCACTGCAGGCGGCAGCTGAACCTGCTGCGCCACAGCAGTGGCCTCTAAAAGTACAATTCCTTTATAAAAAAAAAAAAGATTTATTTATTTATTTATTTACTTGAAAGGCAGCATTACAAAGAGGCAGAGGCAGAGAGAGAGAGAGAGAGAGAGAGAGAGAGAGGTCTTTTATCTGCTGGTTCACTCCCCAAATGGCCACAACAGCCAGAGCTGTGCCGATCCAAAGCCAGGAGCCAGGAGCTTCTTTCAGGTCTTCCACGTGGGTGCAGGGGCCCAAGCACTTGGGCCATCTTCTACTGCTTTCCCAGGCCCATAGCAGAGAGCTGGATTGGAAGTGGAGCAGCTGAGATTCCAACCGGCACCCATATGGGATGCCAGCACTACAGGCGGCAGCTTTACCTACTACACCACAGCGCCGGCCCCTACAATTTCAAATTACTTGCACGAAAGTATAGATGTAGTTCTAATTGGGCATCTTTTGAAAATTAAAGAGATATACTTCAAACAAACTTACCATCTTGCTGTTTCTCTGATTAATGAATCAATAAACCTTTGATACATGTTCCTTCTAAAAAATTTGAAGAGAGCTTCTGGCTTCAGATTGGTGCAGCGCCTGCCGTAGGGGCCATTTGGGGAGTGAACCAAAGGAGGGAAGACCTTTCTCTCTTTCTCTCACTGTCTGTAACTCTGTCAAAAAAAAATTTAAAGAGATACATAACATAATTCTAATTTTCTTCTTTTTAAAGATGTATTTATTTATTTGAAAGGTGGGTGACAGAAGAAAGAGATCTCTCATCCATCAGTTCAATCCTGAAATTCCCACAACAGCCAGGATTGGGCCAAAGCTGAGAACCAGGAACTCAAACCAGGTCTCCCACGTTGCACTCCACCCATCATCACTGCTTCCTAGGTGGTGTCTTACCAGAAAGCTATTGTTAAGTGTCAGATTTGGAGGCTGGCGCTGTAGCGTAGCTGGTTAAGCCACCACTTGCAGTTCTGGCATCACAAATGAGTGCTGGTTTGAGACCTAGCTGCTCTACTTTCTAACCAGCTCTCTGCTATGGCCTAGGAAAGCAATACACGATGGCCCAAGTCCTTGGGCCTCTGCACCCACGTGGGAGACCCGGAAGAAGTTCCTGGCTCCTGGCTTCGGATTGGCGTAGCTCTGGCCTTTGCAGCCAATTGGGGTGTAAACCAGCAGATGGAAGATCTCTCTCTCTCTCCCTGCCTGTCCTTCTCTCTCTGTGTTATTCTTTCAAATAAATAAATAAATAAATCTTTAAAAAAAAAAGAAGTCAGGTTTGGGCATCAAACCCAGGTACTCCAACATTGGACACAGGCATCCTGTCAGGATAACGGCACACTGATTATTTTTGAATGGGAAAATCAATAAGACACTAAAGAGTAAAAGAAAATTATCCTTTTCAGAGCACTATTATGATTTGAGCAGGATTTGACTCCCCAAATGCATGTAGATGTTTTAAGTCCAAAGTCTTATGTTAAGGATTAATGGATTAAGTGTGGAGACATATGATCTAATTATGGCTCCTGGGAGGTGGGCATAATGGGAGGTCTTTAGTCATGGCGCCTTGCCCTAGGAAGCTGGTTGCAAGTGGATAAGTTATTGAAACCAAGTTCAGCCACACTTTTCTCTGTGTTCCTGGATCACCAGGCAATTCTCCCTCTGCATGCATCTTGCCATCCACTACCATCTGCAGACACCAGACCCATAGGGCAGCTGATCTTGGACTGTGAACCTCCAAAACCTTGACCTAAATTAAACCTTTCTTCCTAACTAGGTCCTCTCAGGTATTTCAGTTAAAGTAGTAAAAAGCTTACTAACATAACCATATTACTATGAAAAAGGATACACAATGGTTAGACTGAGTTGTGAAAATTCTCTATTTAGATTTCTCTTTCATTCATCACTACACTTTAAGGTTAATTTTGACACAGTAAATAGCTATGCAGTGAGGAAAAAAAGAGGCATCTTATAAAGAATAGTTTTCATTCTATTACTTCGGACCATAATTGGTTATCAACAATAAAATAATTTTCAAACTATATATTAATAGTTATCTATCCATGAAGAACAACTATTTTGTTTTGTTAACAATAAATACAGTTTCTTCATCCTACAGTCTGTGACATGCAAACACCAAATACAGGTCACTGTTCACAATTATATAGGTCAACTCTAGAACTATAATAATAATTTTATAATAATTAGTCATTAAAGAATTATGTATAATTTTGTTTCTTTTTCCTGGATATACTCTTTGTATGTTTTAGAAAATAACATATAATTAGTATAATGGTTTTTTTTTTTACTGTAACTTCATAGCATTACTTTTATTTACTTACCATAAGGTGATTATATTATAGTTAAGCACTTAGGTGAATTCCAATTGCTTTATGAATGCACCCTTGTTCATATTCAGATGACTGTATTATAATTTGTTTGCTATTAATCATGATCATGCAGCACAAAGTAGAATAACAAACATGAGGCACTGGATATAATTATTAATGCTTATTTCAAAATTCTTTATCCAGTAGGACAAATAGCTGATTGACCCCAGAAAATCTAATCTCTTTATACCAAGCTAAAGTGAGAGTACAGTGCACTGAAAATACTATACAGTTACAGAGAACAGCAGCTTCAATTAAAGCAGTGGGCTTCTACAATTCCCCAATATTACAACAGAACTCAACACCAACTAAACGCTAGTAATCAGAAATAAGAGAATTCATTTGAAGAAAATTTCCTCCCAATTATAAGCAACCTGAATGCTTTTCCCCCCTCCTGCTGGTTTGCTGACTCTGGAATTCTTCCTCATAATCTCTCATCCCTACTGATTATAGCCTCAAGGATCTTCCTCTTTCTTTCTCGAACTACAACAGGAATGTTTGTGGACCATGCAATTGAATGCTTAATTATATACTCTTTGTTGCTGGTCTCTAATTGCTTTAGGTATGTTATATATTCTCAACTAGATTACAATCCCAGAAGCTAGACTACGTGTCACATTTCCGCTGCTTTTATGCTAAACAAGGAAGGCACTTGTTTGGTTATGTCTTGTTGATTATAGCCAAATCCAAAAAGAGCAACTGGTTTTATACAACTGTAGCCAGAGCTCAGAGCAAATGGCTTCATGTCTTTGTAGAGTAGAAAGGATTCTGACTGGACCTGGATGTTTTCAAATTCGTTCAGATCCTCTGGTTACAGTGAACATAAATCTACTTAAGTCGGTTTAGCTAGATAGGCATCTATAATAAGCAGACAGGAGGATTTCAGGGAACCCAATTGCAAGTTGGTGATTAAGACCACATGGGACAGAAACTGGGAATTGGAAGGTTAAAAAAAGCAGTCACTCTCTTTTTCTAAAAGTTAGCATGATTTTTTTTTTCTGTTTCTTTGTCCAACTGCTTTTATCTCATTGTGTACATGGAGGCCAGTTTCCCATCTCTGTATACTTACCAGTGTGACTCTCCAGCACCAGATTTCCATGATCTTACAAATCTAGGACCCTTAGTTAACTCTCCGGGCCAACATTCCATTTCCACATTTCTAGCAGGAAAAAACTGTGATTGGCCTGTAATGGGTTAGATATCAATCTTTGGCCCAATCAGCTGTCACTTAGACAGCCAGGATCATATGGCCTTATAACCATTCTCTGCAGGGTTATGGGAACAACTGTCAAAGAAGAGAAAAGACAAAGTGGATAGTCATCTTGATTGATGAAACTACTACAGTTAAAATCTATATGAAGGGACTGGTTTTCACACAGCAGTTAAATCGCAGCTTGGGTAGGCTTGCACGCCATATTTGAGTGCCTGGTTCAGGTCCTGGCTGTTGAGCTTCTGATCCAGCTCCCTGCTAATGAGCACCTTGGGAATTAGCAGATGATGGCTCAAGTATGTAGGTCCCTGCCACATACATGGGATAACCAAATGGAGTTCCAGGCTGATGGCTTCAGCCTGACCCAAACCTAGCTGGTACCAGCATTTGGCTAGTGAACCAGCAAATGGAAGGAGTCTCTTGTTTCTCCATCTCTCTCCCTTCCTCTCTGTCTCTCTCTCTCTCTCTCTCAAATAAAATGAAAATAAATTAAGAAACATTTTTAAAAATGTAAGTCAATTTAACATTTTTAAAAATGTATAGGAAATTGGCCGGCGCCGTGGCTCAACAGGCTAATCCTCCGCCTTGCGGCGCCGGCACACCGGGTTCTAGTCCCGGTCGGGGCACCGATCCTGTCCCGGTTGCCCCTCTTCCAGGCCAGCTCTCCGCTGTGGCCAGGGAGTGCAGTGGAGGATGGCCCAAGTGTTTGGGCTCTGCACCCCATGGGAGACCAGGAGAAGCACCTGGCTCCTGCCATCGGAACAGCGCAGTGCGCCGGCCGCAGCGCGCTACCGTGGTGGCCATTGGAGGGTGAACCAACGGCAAAAGGAAGACCTTTCTCTCTGTCTCTCTCTCACTGTCCACTCTGCCTGTCAAAAAAAAAAATGTATAGGAAATTGCAATAAAAGCTCTTTTAAAACTTTATTTATTTGAAAGGCAAAGAGACAAAGAGAGAGAGATAAATCTCCCATCCACTGGTTTATTCCCCAAATGCCCTCGATGACTGAGGCTAAGCCAAGTGGGAGCCAGGAACTAGGAACTTAGCCCAGGTGTTCCATTTGGGTGACAGGAACCCAACTACTTGAGCCATTATTTGTTGCTTCCCAGGGTGCATATTACCAGGAAACTAGAATTGGGTGTCAGATCCAGGACTCAAACTTGGGTAGGAATGCACGTATCCAAAGCAGCGTCCTCGAACAGCTACATTAGCACTAAATGACATGGTGCCTATGGCTGTTTGATCAGACCAGCATGGTCACTCTTCCCCCAGGCCAAACTAGTTTTCTCCCAGGAAATCAAATTTGAGGCCAAGAAAATGCCCATCCATCTGATTAGGCTCTTCTTTTGAAAGGAAGGGCTGTCAGTTCTACTGTTTGGGAGCCATCTTTCCCCTTTCTGTGTCATGGGGAGGAGAGAAGGCCAGTCTGTTTTGGGAGAGGAAGCCGTGCTGAGAGAAGGCAGCAGGCTCTGCCTGAGTTCTTCAAAGCTGGGAAGTTTCTGATTCCAGAAGCACAATTACTCTTCTGCCCTTGAATTCTGTGACACATCTCATGTGCTTTCTGGCTTAAATTAGCTTGAGTTGGTTTCTGTTATTTGCAGCCCAAACAGTTGTAACTGAGACATCCAGATGAAAAGTAAGAGCGAGCCTTCGCTATGCCTGTCCATTGAGACAAGTCAGTTGTGTAAGACGCCAGTATTTGGTTGCCACGAAAAGCTTCTAAATTTATCTGTAGACTCACATATCCGTGTGGCAATATAACACATCTGTTGCTGACTCATGAGGATTAAATAGTATAGGAGGCCTTGGTTACCTGATTCTCAGTTGGCTGTTAGATAATTTCTTGAAAGAGAACAAGTTATAAAAGAAAATTTGACTGGAAGTTTTTTGTCATTTAAATATATGTCTTTAAAACTGATGCTTATGACAGTTTTCTAAGTATATTTATAGACTTTCTGTCATTTCACCTTCACAGTGACCCTCTGAGGAAGTGTTTTTTTTTTTTTGTTAAAGATTTATTTATGTATTAGAAAGGCAGAGTGACAGAGAGTTGTGGGGGGGGGGGGGAGGTCTTCCATCTGATGGTTCACTCCCCAGATGGCTGCAATGGCCAGAGAGGCACTAATCCAAAGCACCTCCATTTTTTCTGTTTGCAGGAATTCTTGGTGTGTTCTGAATACAAGCCCATTATAATGTGTATTGTAAGTATCTTCTCCTCTGTGACCTACATTTAAAAAAAACATTTATTTATTTAAGAGGTAGAGTTACAGACAGAGACAGGGAGAGACAGAAAATTCTTCCATCTGCTGATTCACTCCCCAAATGGCCACAATGGCGAGAGCTGAGCAGATCAAAAACCAGGAGCCAGGAGCTTCCTCCAGGTCTCCCATGGGGGTGCAGGGACCCAAGCAGTTGGGCCATCCTCCACTGCTTTCCCAAGCCATAAGCATAGAGCTGGATCAGAAGTGGAACAGCCAGGCCATGAACTGGTGTCCAAATGGGGTGCCAGTGCCACAGGTGGAGGCTTACCCTACTTCCCCACAGCACTGGCCCCAAGTTGCCTGTATTTCCAGCCTTGAATTTTTGACGCCAAAGAAATTGTGACATCTTGCATCTTCCTTCTTCTTTTGAAAACCTGATCATTTAAATGATTTGGGACAATATCCAATGTGGCAGCATCCCCATATGATGCTAAAGTAGGCAAGCATATAGGTTAAAATCGATGAGGTTTGTGAGCTGGAAGACCACGCCTTCACCACGCCCTGTGTGACCTCATGCCCCTACCTGGCCACACCTGGGTGCCCACCAGCCAATCGGGTTAATTAACCACTCCCCTTTGGAAGTGGGTTAAAAGCTTGGGACAAGGTGTATCCCGCCCTTCTCTTCTTCCCTGGCCTCTTGCCAGGAGGGGGCTGGCTGTAGCCCTGCACCTTCAGGGCATGTGGCCTAGGCTTCCTGGCCTAGATGCTCCTCACATGGCTGGTTCCTGGTGCTCGGTATGAACCCAGATTTACCTCTCTCTCTTAGATAAAGCTCTCACTCTCCTATGCATCTTTCACACTAAATAAAAGCTTAAAATGTACCATGCTGCCTCGTTTATTTATGCTGGTGTTTAGAATTCTTCTCTAAATATTAGGCAAGAACCATCCCGGGCTTATTAATATTGGGGATTTATTAATAAGCATATGGTGATATCATATGGCACCCCAAATTCAGGTAGCATATGTGGCATCCCAGATGGTGCTTTTGGGGAACTTTAAAGGGTCACATTTTTGTATAGATTTTAGGGGGTCATCTCTGATATCTATGCTTCTCTGTGTTTGGATCAGGCCCCCAGTGCTGAAACTAGCCCAGTGAGTGAGCAATATTCCCAGTCACTGTGGACCTGCTAGGAGCACATAAACATTTGTGGCCTTCACAAATCCACCATGGACCTTCAAAACGTAAGGAGAAAAGATAGAGAATAAGGATCTCCTTGGCAAGTGTGCTCTCAGCCTCTCTCCTTCATGTGGGGGGCAGGGAGGTGGGCGGGCCCTCTCCTCATCTCCAGCCAAGCAGAGGTGCCTCAGGGAGACCTCCCAGAGTTTGTTCCTGGAGTTTCAGGCAGAGTGCTTGGGTCTGCTCTTTACCAAGCACGAAACTGGAGAGTGGCCATATGCGCAGTCACCTTGAGTGTTAGCGTGTCCAGGGTCCTGGGGTAACACAGTGGAACCCACACAAGCGCTGGCCGGACATCATCTGAAAAGGAATTTGCTCCCTGGTCCCCCAGGGGTGAAAGAACCAGTGGAAGCTGGCAGGTGCAGGGAGGAATCAGGCAGTGGAGAAACCTCTGCTGCCTCAGGGAGTGGTGGCCCCGGGTGCATGCAGGGAGGCAGGACGACTTCTGAGGAAAGCGTCAGCTTAGGACATTCCTTGTCCCAGAGGGCACTGACGCCAGGTGTCACCGTCCCAGATACTTGGAACTGTCTCTCCCCTCCTCCTGCCCCGAATCTTTTCCTCGTGGCACGGCTGGAGAAGGCAGAAAGCAGTGGTTGGCAGGTGGGGGAGGGCTTACGCGGGACCCAGGGCTGCCCCTGAGGCCATCAGCTCCAAGGCCTGCGAGGGGCCTGAGCTGGGGGGGGGGGGGGGGGATTAGCTTTGAACACATGTTGGATTTTGAAACTGCCCTCAGTGAGAACGTGATTGTAAATGTGGACTGGGCTGGCCTACAAGCTCTCTCCTCAACTGTTTCTCTTCTGATGCTTAATCTAACTAGTGAATTTTCCACTGCTTATTATGTTTATTTAAAGATTTATTTTTAAAATATTTGTTTGAAAGGCAGAGTGACAGAGAGAGGAAGAGACAGAGAGACATTGTCTGCTGGTTCACACCTCAAACGGCTGCATCTGCCTGATTTACCAGGTGGGTGGGGTGGACCATCTTCTCTTGCCTCCCAGGCACACTGCTAGGAAGCTGGATCAGAAGCAGAATAGCCAGGAGGGGAACCAGTGGTCTCATGTGGGATGCTGGCATCACCAGAGAGTGTTTAACCTGCTGCACCACCACACCAGCCTCCAATTGCATTTTTTTTTTTTTTTCAGATTTACTTATTTATTTGAAAGGCAGAGTTACAGAGCAAGAGAGATCTTCCAGCCATTGATTCACTCCCCAAATGGTGTCTAATGGCCAGAACTGGATCAGGCCAAGCCAGGAGTTTCACTCAGTCTCCCATGTGGGTGCTGGGTCCCATGTACTTGGGCCCTCCTCCACCACTTTCCCAGACAAATCAGCAGGAATCTGGATCAGAAGTGGAGCAGCCAAGACTCAAACAAGCACCCATATGGGATGCCAGCATCTTAGTCTGTGACTTAACCCACTACACAGGGCCACACCACCACCACCCTGCCCCTGCCAATTGCATTTTTTTTTTTTAAGTTTGATTTCACTGGTTTTATTTTTTATTTAACTGATTAACTTGAGAGGAAGAGAGACAGAGATAGAGCTCTACCCATTGCTTCAGTTCCCAAATGCCCACAATGGCCAGGAGCCAAAGGTGAGAACTCAACCCAGGTCCCTAATTGGAGGCAGGAACCCAACATTACTTGCGCCATCACCACTGCCTCCCAAGGACTGGACAGGCAGGAAGCTGGAGTCAGGAGCCAGAGGCAGGAATCAAACCCAGGTAGTCTGATGTGGGATGCAGGTGTCTTGACCATTAGGCTAAATGCCTGCTCCTGAGTTTTCAATTTCAAATTTTCATCTCTAGAAACTACATCTGACTGGCTATCCTATCTGCTTAACCATTTTTAGTTTTTTGTTCCCTGCTCATATTTTCAAGCCAGTCTTTTATGTCCTTTAATATGTTAAGTATGGCAATTCTATGTTAGGACTGACAGCTATAACTTCTGAAATCTTTGCAAATCTGATTCTGCTGTTTTGTTCCTCTTCTTGAGTGTCTTTTTCCCTTGTGTTGTTAATTGTTTTACTATGGGCTGAACCATTAGCCCTAGCATTTCATTGCTAGGTTTCCTGAGGTCCAGGTTGAAACTGCAGTCCTCTTGCCTGGGGACGCTACCAACATGGGACTATGTCAAGTTATATGATCACGTGAGG
Organism: Lepus europaeus; assembly: GCF_033115175.1. Lineage (NCBI taxonomy): Eukaryota > Metazoa > Chordata > Mammalia > Lagomorpha > Leporidae > Lepus > Lepus europaeus. The sequence goes on along the minus strand of NC_084839.1, from coordinate 40,447,697 downwards.
CTTTCAAACCTCATGTGGATGGAGCACAGTTTTGGAACGAATATCCATGGGGAGGCCAGCTATTTTTTTTTAATGACTTATTAATTTATTTGAAAGAGTTACAAAGAGAGAGGGAAAGACACAGAGAGAAAGAGATCTTCCATCCGCTAGTTCACTCCCCAGATGGCCACAACGATCAGAGTTGGGCCAGGCTAAAGCCAGGATCCAGGAGCTTCTTCTGGGTGTCCTACTTGGGTTCAGGGGCCCAAGCACTTGGGCCGTCCTCTCCTGCTTTCCCAGGAGCATTATCAGGGAGCTGGATCAGAAGTGGAGCAGCCAAACTGGAACCAATGTCCATATGGGATGCTGGCTTGGGAGGCAGCGGCTTTACTCACTATGCTAAGCCAGCTTTTGGTAACAAATTCTCAGGGAACTTTTTCTATCTTGTTCTCCTTAGTCAGGGTCAAAATCAACATAGGCAAGATTTCTCTCTCTAAAATGTATTTGAAAGACAGAGTGAGAGCACGAGATAGAGAGACAGAGACAGATCTTCCATCTGCTGTTCCACTCCCCCAAATGCCTAAAGTTGCCCTGGCTGGGCTAGGTCAAAGCCAGGAGCTAGGAACTCCATTTGGGTCTCCTAAATGAGTGGCAGGGACCCAAGAGTCATCATCTGCTACCCCCAGGTTGTGCATTACCAGGAAGCTGAGCCGGAAGTGGACGCAGGACTCAATCCCAGGCACCCTGCTATGGGATAAGGGTGTCCCAATCAGGGGCTTAACACGCTGTGCCACATGCTCACTCCAAGACAGGCAAGATATCTTGCTGTCCACTTTGGAGTTGTAAGTTTATTTCTGCTTGGGATCTTTGGGGAATCTTCTGGTAAAATCTACTAAGTAGGCTCTGTGCAACCATCAAAGTAGAAGGTCAAGGTCCCCAGAGTTCTGCAGAAATCTTATGGCTAAGCCATCTTTTTTACTTTTAGAATTTTTTACCTTTTAGAATTTTTGCTTTCATTTCATGTTGGTTTTCAGTCACTGCCTGGTAGCATGCCAGTCAGCCAGATATTTGAAATCCCTTTTCAATGTATACAATTCAGTCTAGTTGTAACCCAAGGGGCTGCTTACCAAACATCTTGCAGCCTTTTGTCTGCTCACCAAACTGTGTCACTTTCCTCCAGGGTGCACATTCCTCTGGAAATTTGGACTGCACCCCCTCTTGTTTGAGAGGCAGCACAGCACCTTTTGTTCTCTGGAGGTGACACGCACAGGGATGCTGAACTGAGACTGGCGATAGTGGATAGGTTACTTTCTCACTTGTGCACCCCTGAGCTCTGCTTCTTCAATGAACAGCTCACACGCTCTGCACAGTGAGGTGCTAGCCAGAGATGCCTTTCCCATTTCTAAAGAAACGTCACACAAGTAGTGGGAACACTGTTAAATTACTGAAGTAATGCCAAGGAAGGGTGTGTGAGGCCAGCGTGATGTACAGCACTCACCATCATAGGTTTAATTCAAGTGCAAGTCTACAGTGGTGGGGACAAAGCAGCCAAAGACAGCAGAAGACTTCAGGCTCCAGAGTCCCTTAGGCATTGCAAACAGCAGCCAGTGGAGAGTTCCTAAGCCCCGTGCAGCCTTGGTGGGACAAGATGATTGACTGCTTACCAAAGCTGTGTCACTTAGGTTCCAAACCATAGTTCCTAGCTTCTCTCATGTGGAAGTGTGGTTTTGGCCCTCACAGGTAGACAGAACCCAAGAAAGCCTCCCGCATCACTGATGAGCTACGGCTGAAGGCCAGGTGCACTTGCCCCTGCTTCTCTCCCACAGTGGCAGTGTGCACCACCTCTTCCATCTGCTCAGCGCCTCTGCTTAGCCACACCAGCAGGGAAGGTTGAGATGAAAAAGGTCCAGAGTATAGGAGTGCTGCAGCACACAGAATGCAACCTGTGTCTTATTTCAAGAGTGGCGACTTACTCCATGCTTTTTGCCCTTGCTTCTTGCTATGTGTTTAAAGTTGATACAATAAACAGTGTAATTTAAAAAACTCACCAAAGGCTGAATGTTATCGCTCAGAGGGTTAAGCTGCTGCCACCTGGGATGCCCACTCCCATATCGAAGGGCTTGGCTTGAGTCCCGACTAGCCCTTTCACTCCCTGGTCCAGCTCCAGCTTCACATCAATACACCTAGAAGGCAAGATGAGGGCCTAAGGGCATGGTTTCCTGCCAGCCATGTGGGAGACCAGTGACTCTCAGCCTTTCAAATATAATAAAAACAGAAGTCCCAACTCCTGACTTCAGCCTGGTCCAGCCTTGGCTGTTGCGTTCAACTGGGGAGGGAACCAGTCTCTTTCTGGTCCTATCCCTCTCCCTTTCAAATATAAACAAATAAATCTTTAAAAAAATTAAAAGGGGAAAGCTACCTTCACAAAAGAGGGATCTGAGGGAATAACGTTTTGGCACAGTGGGTTTAAGCACTGCTTGTGACGCCATGCTGGTCTGACTCCCAGCTACTCTGCTTCTGATTCAGCTTCCTGCTAGTGTACCTGGGAAAACAGTGGAAGACGGCCTGAGTACTTGGGTTCCTGCCATCAATGTGGGAGGCCCAGATAGAGTTCCTGGCTCCTGGCTTTGGCTTGGTCCAATCCTGGCTGTTGGGGCTGTTTGGGGAATGAACCAGCAGAGGGAAGATCTCTCTCTCTCTGTGTCTCTCTTTCTGTAACTCTGCCTCTCAAATAAATAAATAAACACATTTTTAAAAGCAAAAAGGAGGGGCTGGCGCTGTGGAATAGCAGGTAAAGCTATACTTTACTGAGCTTCCTGAAGTGACACAGTGGGAGGACACAAGGCCATCTGTGTAGAATATCTGTGATAGTGTTTCACCTGAGACTACTCAGAGTAGTCTGGCACATCCAGATTGTGGGGCATTCTATACAATAGCTTGCTTATAGTCTTCAAAAGTATTAATACCATGAAAAACCAAAATATGCAAAGGACTTTGCCAAATTAAAGGAGATTAGAAAGCCATGGACTTTAATTAAATACCAGGTTGGAGAAATAAATGATTTTTAAAGGGCATTTGAAGAACAATATTAATATTTTGAATATACAGTTAATAATATTACAATATTAATATTAAATTAACATTACAAATGTTATAAGTTAATAAATGAGTCTATGTTGTTATATATTAATGTTAGCCATCACAAAACACACCAAACACCGGAGTAAGGGAAAGGGTTTATTGGGGAACACCCTACAGACCAGAATGAAGGGGCGGTGAGGGGAAAGAGAGAGAAAGAGTATAAGAGAGAAACAGAGAGGAGAGGAGCTAGCAAGGAGAGAAGAGAGAGGAAAGAGGATAGAGCAGAGAGACATGCCAAGAGACCAGAGGAGGAGGCTAGAGAGAAGAGCCAAGAGAGCCACGTGTTCAGGAACAGGCCCTTTTAAAACTTCACCCAAGGGCGGGTAGGGAAGCAGGAGCAGCAAATCCCATTAGGATGGGGGTGGAGCCTGGCACAGGTAGCTGAGCCATGTGGCCACCTGGCTAAAACTGCGCCAATTTCCTAACACATGTGAACGATATTTGAATACTCTTTGTACTATTTTTTTCCAACTTCTTGGAGGTTTGACATTTTTAAAAATAAAAGCTTTGGGAAATTTTTCAAACAATCTTTAGGGCTTCCGAATTGTGCCTAGGAATTTACACTGAAGGTAAAGGCAACGAATTACACTACAACAGATCTGCGGGCAACCACCAAGTTACATGTTTATGTTAATTTCTTTTTAAACTCATGTCATTTTTGTAGGAGTGATATAAGTCAATAAAAATTTTTAAAAATCAGGGGCAGGTATTTGGCAGAGTGGTTAAGTTGCCACTTGAGATGCCCACATCCCATATCGGAGTACTAGGTTTGATTCCCCTCTCCTCCACTTCCCATCCAGCTTCCTGCTAATGTGCACCCTGAGGGATGGTGGTTCAAGTACTTGGGTCATTGCCACCCTCATGGGAGACCCAGATGGAGTTTTAGGCTCCCAGCTTCAGCCTGGTTCAGCTCTGGCTGTTGCAGTCATTTGAGAAGTGAGCCAGAAGGTAGATCTCTACTTTCTGATCCCTCATTCTTTGAAATAAAGGAAGGAAGGAAGGAAGGAAGGAAGGAAAGAAGGAAAGAAGGAGGGAGGGAGAGAAGGAGGGAGGAAGGGATATTGATTTAAAAATTTTTAATGAGTGAAAAAGAAATCACCAAAGATTATGTGGTGGCAGAATGGAGATAGATGCTCCCGTGCTGACACTCCTTGCCTCTGTGAAGAAGGGAAAAATGCCACAGGCTTGCCATGCTCTGAAATCAAATAACCTACTTCTCAGCCTTGCAGAGGGCTGGCCCTGAAAATAATTTTAAATATTCTTAAATGCTAGAGATAGTCACACAATAAAAGGAAAAGAATGCTTTAAAAACACTATTCTATTGAGTCAAGCTTTAGAATATGTTTGGGATTTATAAGAGGATTTGAGGATTTAATAAAAGTGATTTAAAAACAAGAGAACAAGAGGCTTTTTGATATGAATTTAAGAAGAGTTCAGGAACAGTTAGGAAAGGCTCACTTCCAAGTAGCCTAATTAATAGGATGGATTTGTGGGTGTAAATTAATTGCTGAAGTGGAGAAATAGTCTGAAAAATAAGATGATTTTATGTAAGCCATGTTCTTAGAGTAACAGACCTTAGCATTTCCCTCCCAGTCTTTCAAAACTGTTCTCACGCCTTTTCTATTTGTTGTTTTTCAGCATTCCCATCTCATCTGCTCTGCTTTAATTGCCGTGGGAAGGTAGGTAGATAGTGGGAGGAGTTGAGGTCTGACAGCCCCAGCAGGTTCACTGTCAGAAGCTCCAGACCATCCATGGTTTGATGGCCATGGAACCCCCTCCCCTGCCATGGGACAGCTGAGCCCCAGCCTGCAGAATTCTCTGTGCACTGTCCAAACTCCCCTCCTTTTCTGGGCATTATCAGGCCTGCCTTGCAGGCACTACCAAGCCCCTCCGCTTATCTCCTGTGTGGTGGAAACCCCCAGTTGCCCAGTGTTGCTAGCCAGGAATATCCAATATGATTGCAAGATGTGGCCCCTCACCCACCACCACCATGACCACCACCATGACCACAAGGTCATTATAATGTCATAATAAAATTACAAGGGGGGGGGCACTCCCACTTCCATCATGCATCTGACACTATGACACTTTTGATATTTCTAAAAGCTGGCATAGAAATGGGTGGTGTTCAAGCTGTACCCCAAACTCTACTTCTTTTGAGTATTCAGTTGGGCACCCTCCTCGACATCAGCACCTTTGCCACTGCTGGTGTAAAGGAAGGCCTTACCTTGTTGAGGCAGCTTTTCTTTCTTTTTCTTTTTTTTTTTTTAACCTTGTTGAGGGGGTTTTCTTGTTTCTGGTATTTTTGTGTTTTGGCTGTTCGTTCGTTCATTTGTTCATTCTCTCTCTCTCTCTCTGGCCTGACTTAGTTCTTGAGTTTGCACTGTTGCTTTGTTCTAAGTGAATCCTGAATTCCTGGATCCCTTTATGCCCCCACCTTGAATTCTTTCATGTGTGGAAGGAAGAACCTGCACCTCACAGCCCACCACTCAGTAACTCAATGCAAATGTCTCTGAAGATCCCAGCCTTCAAAAGCATGTTTTCAATGGCCTTGGGAACTGCCCTAAGGTGTACAATTGACATCTCAAACTCAGAACAAATTCATTGTTCCCCGTGCTGGCTTTTCTGTTCCTGTTCCTGACATCCTCCTGCAGAGTGGGGTGCAGGAGACAGAGAGAGAGAGAGAGAGAGAGAGAGAGACAGAGGTGTTCACATGCTGCTTCACTTCTCAAAGGCCCAAAACAACCAGGGCTGGGTTAGGTCAAATGCAAGAGACAGAAACTCACTTTGGGTCTCCCATGTGGGTGGCAGGGACTCCAGTAGTTTAGCCATCATCTACTGCCTCCCAGAGTGTGTATTAGCAGAAGTTGAAATAGCAGATCCAGACATTTTGATATGGGATGTAGGCATCCCAAGCAAGCCTTTGTCTTTTCTTTTTTTTAATTTATTTTATTTATTTAAAAGGCAGAGTTACAGAGAGAGAGAGGGAGGGATCTGTTGTTCACTCAGCACAACAGCCAGGGCTGGGCTCTGCCAAAGGCTGAAGCCAGGAGCCTGGAACTTCATCCCGGTCTCCCAAGCCAGGAGCCCGGAACTTCATCCTGGTCTCCCAAGCCAGGAGCCTGGAACTTCTGGGTCTCCCACATGGTGGCAAGATCCCAAATACTTGGGCCATCTTCTGCTTTCCCAGGAGCATTAGCAGGGAGCTGGATTGGAGGTGGAGCAGCCAGGACTTGAACCAGAGCTCATATAGAATGCCAGCTTCACAGGCAGTGGCTTAACCTGCTGTACAACACCATGAGTCTTTTTTTTTAAGGTCTATTTTTTGAAAGACAGAGTTATGGAGAGGTGGAAGGGAAGAAGGGAGGGAGAGGGAGAGGGAGAGGGAGAGGGAGAGGGAGAGGGGGAGAGAGAGAGAGAGAGAGAGAGAGAGAGAGAGAGAGAGAGAGAGAGAGAGAGAATATCTTCCATCTGCTTGTTCACTCCCCAAATGGCAGAAATGGCCGGAACTGGGCCAATCCAAAGCCAGGAGCCAGGAGCTTCTTCTGGGTTTCCCATACCGGCACAGGGGTCCAAGCACTTGAGCCAACTTCAACTGCTTTCCCAGGCTACAGCAGAGAGCGGGATCGGAAGTGGAGCAGCTGGGACTCAAACTGGCACCCATGTGGGATGCCAGCACCATAGGCAGCAGCTTTACTTGCTATGCCACAGCACAGGCCTCCCAAATGAGTTTTAACCACTGCACCAAATGCCTGAGCTTGTCTTTTTTATTTTAAATCCTGCTTTCTCCTCTGCCCCATACCTTTTCACAGTTCTGTGTGCTTTACTTTCACAATCTTGCTCAGATCTACATCAGCTTCTCTTTTCTTGCTCTCTAATTACCTCTAACCCGGGATTCCTCCAACAGGGCCCTATGATCATTTTGGACAGGAAAACTATTTGTTATGGGGGTGGCTTGCATATTGCCAGAGCTTGGGATTTTTATTTATTTATTTTCATTTTATATGCAAGGCGGGGTACTTAGTAGCATCCTTGGCCCCTACACACTAGGTAGTTTTACCTTCTCAGTTGTGAAAATCAAATTCATCTTTAGACATTGCTAAATGTCCCCTGAGGGGCAAAGCCAGCCCAGCTGAGAACCACTTGTTCTAACTCGGGGGTGGGGAAACTTTTTTCTGTCCACGGCCATTTGGATATTTATAACATCATTGGTGGGCCATACAAAATGATCAGCTTTAAAATTAGCCTGCTATAGATGTATTGAATTTCAAGTCCTGCCTGTTGTTGCCTTGGCAGGGCCAGATCAAGTGATTTCCTGGACCTTGTATGGCCTGCGGGCAGGCCTGATGTTCCCCAGCCATGCAACTTATATGGTTGCTGTAGCCCTCTGTTAGGATTATCTTCCTATCTAGAAGGGATCTTCATAGGGTTTCTGAAAAATGTACTTATGAAAAAGCTATGCATGGGCTTCAAAATAAACCAATCTTAATTCCATTTTTCAACAAACTTCATTTAAAATTTGTATTTATTCATTTATTTATATTTGAAAAACAGAGAGATGGACACAGAGACAGAGACAGAGATCTGCCATCTGCAGGTTCACTCCGCAAATGCTTGCAACAGCCAAAGCTGAGCCAGCCCAAAGCCAGGAGCCCAGGACTCAGTTCAGGTCTCCCATATGGGTGACATGGTCCCAGCTCTTTGAGCCATCACCTGCTGCCTCTCAGGTTGCACATTAGCAGGAATCTAGACCTGAAATGGAGTCAGGATGCAATCTCAGGAACTCTGATATGGCACGCGGTGTCCCCAGCGGCAGCACCCCTCCTTCCAACAAGCTTTTTGAAGTCCCTTTGTATTAATCCTACCACCAAATTCATCCCAGACATTCCACTGATCTACTTTTCTGAAGGTTTTGCTCGGCTCATATTGTTTCCTGCCCTCCAACTGTGCAGAGTAACGCGCACATTCCTCAGCTTAGTTTTTATGTCTTCTCATATGGCCCTAACCTACAGCCCAGGCATAGTTCCTGCTATGATTCTTTCTTTTTTAAAGACTTTATTTATGTATTTGAGAGGTAGGGTTACAGATACAGAGGGAGGGAGAGACAGAGAGAGAGGTCTTCCATCCACTGATTCATTCCTCAAATGGTTGCAACAGCTTAAGCTGCACCGATCCAAAGCCAGGAGCCAGGAGCTTCTTCCAGGTCTCACACGCAGGTATGGGGCCCAAGCACTTGGGCCATCTTCTACTGCTTTCCCAGGCCACAGCAGAGCTGGGTTGGAAGAAGAGCAGCAGGGACATGAACTGGCACCCATATGGGATGCTGGCATCGCAGGCAGAGGCTTAGCCCTCTGTTACAGTACCAGCCCCAACAATGATTTTTTTTTAGATTTATTTATTTGAAATCCAAAGTTACAGAGAGAGAGAGAGAGAGAGAGAATCTTCCATCTGCTGATTCACTGGCCTCAGTGGCTAGGGATGGGCCACGCTGAAGCGAGGAGACAGGAGCTTCATCTGGGACTACCATGTGGGTACAGAGGCCCGAGTACTTGGGCCCTCTTCCACTGCCTTCCTAGGTGCATTAGCAGGGAGCTGGATTGGAAGTGGGGCAGCCAGGACTTGAACCAGTACCCATATGGGATGCTGGCATAGAAGGCAGCAGCTTAACTCACTATGCCACAATGCCATCCCTTGCTATATTCTACGTTCTAGCTTTGTGATCTTTGAAACTTTGCTTATTATATTTATTAATTCCTTCTCAACACACATTACTGAATGCCTATTGAGTGTCAGGTACTATATTGGACACTACATTTATAAAGCAAGATATAGTCTAATTCTTCAAGGTTAGCATTTGAGTAGTGGATGATAAACAGTGGTCTGGCTATCAGTTGTTCTGTCTTGCCAAGCATTCCTTTGTAATTCTAGCAATTGAAGAAGAGCCTCTCTTTATTCTGGGGGCCCTTTCTACAAGGTTCACGTAGGGCTACCTTCCTGAACTCCTGTCTCCCCATCATGAAAGCGTTGAACACATTACCCAGGACTGATTAGTCAAGGATGTCATTTCTCTGTCTACAGAGGGGGCCATGTGAACCAAGCTGGGCCCATCAGGATGCAAACACTGAGCTTGCCTGCTGCGTGTTGTCAGAACATAGTCTTAGACATTTGATGACAATAGTCCTTGTCACGTGCACAGAGAGCCTATCTTACGAATGGAGAAAGTATATCCTGATGGAATTTTTAGAACTTTTGGTTGCATCATTCCTGAAGCAAATCCCCAAATTACTCCTAGAATTCTTATTTAAGCATGAAATGCTTTTTTTTTTTTTTTTTTTTGACAGGCAGAGTTAGACAATGAGAGACAGAGAGACAGAGAGAAAGGTCTTCCTTTTTCCGTTGGTTCACCCCCCAAGTGGCTGGGCCGAAGCCAGGAGCTTCCTCCTGGTCTCCCATGCAGGTACAGGGCCCAAGAACCTGGGCCATCTTAGTAACCCTGTCCTACTGAAAGGTTTCCCTTCTTGGTGAATGTCACCACTCTTCGCCCAGTTGGCAAACTAGAAACCGAGGAGTTAGCCTGAATACTTGTCACTCCCTCACTACCATCTCCGAGCCTTACCAAACTCTTATGCGTGAGTTCACCTATTAGTGATCCTCTTGTCTAAGATCTCGTCTTGTATTTCCCGGGAGACTTTAAGACTGATAACGTCTTCATCCTCTCCAGTTCCTGTCCAATCTCTTTTCCCACCAAAGCCAGAGAAACATTTTCACAATGGAACGAGGATCCAATGTTTTGCTTCCCCTTTATTACTTTCTGTTGTTCCTATTTCTCTTCCTCATGGAGTACTGCCCTCCTCTTCACTATGCTCCCGGCGGGTGGGCCTCTTCAATCTGTGTTTTTCTCTCCCAGCTTCCTCAGAAACAACAGGCCCTTTGCATATGCTAATTTCCCTGCCTGGAACACTCTACCCCACTTGCATTTTTCTAATTAACCAGTTTGTATCTTTTAGAATTCAGCTCATACTTCACTTCCTCAGAGAAGCTTTCCTCCATCAAAGCTTCTCTTTGCCTAGATAAATTCCAAATTCTTGCCCTAGCCTATGAGTTAATTGGGCTATGTTATGCATATAACTAACTGAAGAGTGTTTAGTAGTCTGAGGAAGTAAATGGCTAGTAGATGGGATGGAACATACTGTGAAGAATTGGGTGCCTACAAAAATACTGGAAGGATTGGTCAAATAGATTCTAGGCTGTGCCTCCAGGAAGGAGTTTGTTGTGGTCTGGAGGAGGGACTTTGGGAAGTGATTAAGTCATCAGGAATCCACCCTTATAAATGGGACTAATAAAAGGGGCTCAGTGCAGGCTCAGTGTGGGTTAAGCCACTGCGTCCCAATACTGGAGTGCCTAGTTCAAGTCTGGGCTACTCCACAATTCTGATCCGGCTTCCTGCTAATGTACCCGGGAGGCAACAGATGATGGCCCAAGTACTTGGATTCTGGCCACCCCTGTGGGAGACCCATCTGGAATTCCTGGCTTCTGGTTTCAGCCTTCAGTTTTATGTATAACATATCCTAGTTAACATATCCCAGTTATTGTGATACTCTGCCTTTAAAATAAAAAAAATCTTTAAAAAATAATAAAAGGGACTCAAGTAAATCCCCTTGCCCCCTCCATCCCTCTGCCATGGGAGGACATAGTTAGTGTTTATCCCTGCTACTGTGCAAGGACACAGCAACAAGGTGCCTACATTTTTGAAGCAAAGAGCAAGGCTTCACCAGACCTTGAACTGATAGAGCCTAGATCTTGGACTTCCCAGGTTGCATAACTGTTAGCAATAAAGTTCTGATGTTTATAATTTACCAAGCCTAGGGTATTGTGCTGAAGCAGCAGGAATGAACTATGACACAGTTCAGAACAATGCCTCAGAAATGTCCCACCAGGAATCTACCACTGTGATGATGCTGGGGCGTTAGGAATCCACTTTCCTGGGGCCAGCACCATGGTATACCTGATAAAGCCTGTTCAAATCCTGGCTGCTCCACTTCCAATCCCGCTTTCTGCTATGGCCTGAGAAAGCAATAGAAGATGGCCCAAGTCCTGGGCTCCCTGTACCCAAGTGGGAGACCTGGAAGAAGCTCCAGTCTCCTGGCTTTGGAATGGCCCAGCTCTGGCCATTGCGGCCATTTGGGGAGTGAACCAGCAGATGGAAGACCTTTCTCCCTGCTTCTGCCTCTCTGTAATTTTGCTTTTCTTAAAAAAAAAAAAAAAAAGAATCCACTTTCCCAACTGCTGACTCCAGGACCACTCTGCCTCAGTAACAATTTGGGGACTTGAGATCAGGAAGCTGATGTTTCCAGGGACATGCCACCTTGGCTCTGATATGGGGCTTCAGAAAGCTCTTCCAGAACTGTTGGTGTTAGAGCCTTATTATGGGTAGAATTGTGCCCCCCACTCCCAACATTTATTTGAAGGACTGGCTCCCAGTACCTCAGAGGTGACCTTATTTCGAATTGTTTTCAAAAATTATTTGAGAGGCAAATACACACACACACACACACACAACCCTCATCTACCAGTTCTCTCCCCAAATGCCCACAAGGACTAGGGCTGGGTTGAGGTTGAAGCCAAAAACTGGGAACTCAGTCCTGGTCTCCCATGTGGGTGGCAGCAACTCAACCACTTGAGCCATCACTGCTGCCTCCCAGAATCACTATCCTCAGGAAGCTGGAATCAGCAACCAGGTTGCTCCAATTTGGGATACAAGGCATCTCAACTAGCAATTGAAGGGCTGAGCCAAACACCCACCCCATGGGCCTTATTTTGTTGTAGGATCTTCATAGAGGCAGTGAAGTTAAAATGAGGTTGTTAGAGTGAGCCTTAATCCACTCTGACTGGTATCCTTATAAGAAGGGGCTATTTGGGCATTGAGAAACATAGAGAAAAGATGATACAAAGAGATATGGGCAGATGCCAGGCTTCCACAAGCCAAGGAGAGGAGCCTGGAACAGATCTTTCCTCTAAGCCCTCAGAAGGAGCCAACACCACCAACACCTTGATTTTGGATTTACACCCTCCAGAACTGTGAACAATTCATTTCTCTTAATTGAGCTTCCTGGTTGGTGGTATTCTTATGGCTGGCCTAGCAAATGAACACAACCCCTTTGTTGGTTTCACCAAACCAGATGCCTCTCATATCACCTTTGTGTCCATTCAACTCAGTTTCATGTTCAAGTTTGGCATACCTGGGTCTGACTGGTAAAATTTAAGCCACAACTAGAACCTCAGCTAACAAGGAGTTGGGAAATTAGGTCTTTAATGCTTCTAAATTGTTAAATACAGAATGGTATGCTAAGAGGAAGAGGAGGTGGAGGAAGAAGAAGAGGAGGAGTAGCTGCTGAGCCATCTGGTCTACTGCACCGTCCACAGTCTACAAAGATCCACAAGAACTGGCCTTTATTTCCTCGGGTTCTCTCCCTGCTGCCCACTCTGCCCCACCACACTTGTCTCCTCATATTCCTTGAACTTGCCAAGGGCTTAAAGGGTTTCCCCTTGCTCTTTCCCTGGTCTAGAAAGCTTTTCCTGATACATTCTCTCAAATGAGGGTTTCTTCTCTCATTTCCTTCCAGGTATCTGATCAAATGACAGCTTCTCAGTGACATCTTCTCAGACCTTCCTATCTAAAATAGCACGCACCTCCTCTGTCACCAGCTGTCCACTTCTCCTACTTAATTTTATTATTAGCCGTTGCCATCACCTGCTATATATTTGTTTACTGTCTCCATCCTACCACATCCTATTAGGATGTGAGTTCTGTGGCATCTTCGTCTACTTCATTCATTGAATATGACCCCCAAGTCTATTATAGGCTCTGGAGGGGCTTTCTGATGTCCCAAAATCATAGCAAAGGTGGCACATTCCTGGGACCACCTGTTTCCTGAACGTGAGTCTCTAGAGCACCAGGGAGGCAGAGGTGTCCTGGAGTTGGCAGTTGGGAAACTGATGTCTTAACTCTTTAGCATCTTTTTTGAGCTGGCTCTTGATATATATATTTGTTGAATGAATGAATGAATGAATGGCTTTTCACCTTTCTTTAGTAAACTTTTTAGCACAGTGCACCTCTCCTTTGTAGTATTTCTCTGAGTTAAGATTTATAGCTGCCTCATGAGTTTTCAGGTGACATGAGAGGCATGCGTTTTATAAATGACTGTGCCCCTGATAGAGTGTAAGCTTCAGAGGACAGAGGCTGTCTGTGATTTTGCCCACTCTTATACCTCCCTACCTAACATAGTGTCTGGTGGAGAGTAGCCATTTAGATTGTAGGATGAATGTCAGTTGAAATTGAACTTGTAGTTTTTTGTCCCGCACAACTGAGAGTCCAGGCTGACAATGGGTGTCATAGAGATTCAAAGGTGTGATGAGTCTAGGTCTGGTAAAGAGCAAAGGAGCAAATGGTCAAGTTGATGGAGGAGAAAGTGCAAATGCCACGGAAGACTTCTCAGAGGAGGTCGTGTCTGGCTGAAAGTTAAGTACAAGTGTGGGAAAGGGCACAACCGGAGAAGGAATCCACGTAAGCTGAGGCAGAGCTCCAGGAAATCTCTGTCTTCTCTCTCCTCCGCCTTCTTTAATTCCGCTTTCCCCAGTCTTCGTGGCTCCCAGTGGGAAAAGTCCAAGGCTCAGATCAAAAGTGGAAATTCACAAAGAGTGCCTCAGACAGGACAAACAGGGGAGGGTTAGGACACCAGAGCTGCAGGTATGCAGAATAGAAACCAGAAGCAGGTTGCAAAGTTAGAGGGGTGAGGACAGATCCAAAGCCAGGAGAGCTAAAGAGTCCATAACAGAGCTATAGGATAGAGAAAACACTGATGGTAGTCTACATAAAGAATCCTAAGAATCAATAAAAAAACAAACAAAACATAAGAGAGGGGAAGCAAATAATAGAAACAAGCATTTCACAGAATAAATACCAATGACCAAAAAATATAGAAATATCCCTAATTATGAAGAATCAAAAACATATAAATTTTAAAAATTAGGCAATACTATTGGTCTTTCCAATTGGCAACAATGAAAATAAATATCACATATTGGCAATAGTATAAGAAAAATGACCCTGTTTGGGGGTGTGTAAATTTGGCAGATGTTTTCAAATTCTTAAATGCTCCACTTGCAAACTAAAATAGACAAAAGCTTCAAAGGCTTAGAGCACCATGGTTTTAAAACAGGTAATGACAGGGCTGGCATTGTGGCATGGCAGGTTCAGCTGCCACCTGCTCAATGAGTATCCCATACGGGTGCCAGTACAAGACTGAGCTACTCTGCTTCTAATCCAGTTCTCTGCTAATGGCCTGGGAAAGCAGTGGAAGATAGCTCAAATACTTGGGCCCTTGCACCCACGTAGGAGACCTGGAAGAAACTCCTGGCTCCTGGCTTCAGCCTGGCCCAGCGCTGGCCACTGAAGCCATTTGGGGAGTAAACCAGCAAATGGAAGATCTCTCTTTCAAGCATCTAAAAATAATAGGTAATGACTGGAAATTTGAAAATAAACTAAATATCTGTCAATAAGGGATGGTTAAATAAATCAAGGCAATCCGTGTTACTAGATACCATGTACTTATAAAGAATGAAATTGTTCTATATTATTTGACACAGAAATATATCAATGATATGTTTAGATGTTTCTTTTAAATGAAAGGCGGACACAGAGAGATGTTCCATTTGCTGGTTCATTCCCCAAATGCCTGCAACATTCAGGGCTGGACTGAGGCAAAGCCAGGAGCCTAGAACTCTATCTGGGTCTCCCACATGGGCGGCAGTGACCAAGGAACTTGAGCTTCACCTGCTGCTGGATCAGAAGCAGAGGCAGTGCTTGATCCCAGGTCCTCCAGTATGGGGATGCAAGCAGTGAGTTAACCCATTGTACCACAACACCTACCCCATAATATTAGGACTGAAAAGCAAATTTGTGGAGCTGGTGTTGTGGCATAGCAGGTAAAGCCGCTGCCTGCAGTGCCGGCATCCCATATGGGTGCCAGTTCGAGACCTGGCTGCTCCTTTTCTGATCCAGCTCTCTGCTATGGCCTGGGAAAACTGTAGAAGATGGCCCAAGAGCTTGGTCCCCAACATCCTTGTGAGAGATCTGGAATTAGCTCCTGATTCCTGGCTTCAGATCGGCCCAGCTCTGGCCATTGCAGCCATTTAAGGAGTGAACCAGCAGGTGATAGACCTCTCTCTCTCTCTGCCTCTGAGTCTCTGTAACTCTGCCTTCCAAATAAATAAATAAATCTTTAAAAAAATTAAAAACAAACAAAAAAGCAAATTGCAAGGGCAGGCATCATGGTGCAGCAGGTTAGGCTTCCACAGAAGCAGGCATCTGAAGTGGCAGCTTCACCTGCTGGGCCACGAGGCCTGCATCCCATATCAGAGTGCTGAGTGGAGTTCCCGCTGCTCTGGTTTCTGATCCAGCTCCCTGCTAATGTGCATGGGAGCTCAAGCACTTGGGTCCCTGCAACTCATGTGGTAAACCCAGATTAAATTCCTGGCTCCTGACTTCAGCCTGGCCCGATCTTGACTGCTGGGGCTATTTGGAGAGTAAAGTAGTAGATGGGAGATTTCTCTGTCATG
The DNA here is from genome assembly GCF_033115175.1 of Lepus europaeus. Classification (NCBI taxonomy): domain Eukaryota; kingdom Metazoa; phylum Chordata; class Mammalia; order Lagomorpha; family Leporidae; genus Lepus; species Lepus europaeus. The sequence goes on along the minus strand of NC_084839.1, from coordinate 40,431,959 downwards.
CTGCATTTTAAATAAATAGATAGATATTAAAACACAAAGAGGTCGGCACAGTGGCATAGTGGACTAAGCCTCTGCCTGCAGCGCTGGCATCCCATAATGGCATCAGTTCAAGTCCTGGCTGTTCCTCTTCCGATCCAGCTCTCTGCTATAACCTGGGAAAGCAGTAGAAGATGACCCAAGTGCTTGGACCCGCCTGTGTGGGAGACCCAGATGGAGCTCCTGGCTTTGGCTTGGCCCAGTACTGGCTGTTGTGGTCATTTGGGGAATAAACCAGCAGGTAGAAGCTAGTTCTCACTCTGTCTCTTCCTCTCTCTCTGTTACGCTGCCTTTCAAATAATAAATAAATCTTAAAAAAAAAAAAAACTTTCTAAAGAATGATGTCCTTTTGAGAATAACCTATTTTTATTTTTTTGAAAAAGATCTATTTATTTATTTGAAAGGCAGAGTGACAGAGAAAGGTAAAGACTGGTGGGGGCGGGGGGAGAGAATGTTCCACCCCTTAGTTCATCCCCTAAAATGGCCACCAGAGGGGAGAGATACGGAGAGAAGAGACAAAGAGAGAGAACGAAAGTGCTTTTCCACTGGTTCATTCCCTAAATGCCTGCAACAGTCCATCTGGGTCTCCCACATGGGTGGCCAGACTGTAAGTACTTGGGCCATTGTCCACTACTGCCTCCCAAAGCTGAACTGGATGTGCAGAAGTTGCCACCTGCAGTGTGGGCATCCAATATGGGTGTCCATTCAAGTCTTGGCTGCTCCACTTCCAGTCCAGCACTCTGCTAATGTGCCTGAGAAACAGAAGAAGATGGCACAAGTCCTTGGGCCCCTGCACCCATGTGGAAGACCCAGAAGGAGCTCCTGACTCCTGGCTTTGGATCAGCGCAGCTCCGGCTATTTTGGCTATCTGGGGGGTGAACCAGTGGATGGAAGACCTCTCTCTGTGTAACTCTTTCAAATAAATAAATAAAACTTTTTAAAAAATGATCTCAATGGTATTAATAATTAAAAAACAGTATTAACTCTGAAAAATACATGGAAAATTACAGGGATAATATTGAAAGAAGTAAAATAAGGTAGCCTAGGACAGAGACTTGAGATAGTCAATGACATTGTATCCTAAAGGGTTAAGAAAAAGGGAACTAACCCAAATCTTGGGATGATGTTGCGGAGCATGGTTGCACTGTTGAGACTCCCAGACAAAACTGGTCCAAACCAATCAGAACCATGAGACAGAAAAAGGCTGATGATCCACTGATTGCTAGATGAACTGATAAAATTTCCCCTGTCCATGATGCTAAGGATGCCATTTTTGAACATGTTAGGCAGGAAGAGGCATGTAGCTGACACATACCTATGCAGAAAACCCAAAAACTTCCCTTTCTTAGTTAGCCAATATAATGTCCATGTCCCATATCTACCCCTTGCTCCTTTGCTAATAAACATCTTTCATGAAAGCTGGGGGAGGGGTGGTTTGTGGCACTGTGGCATAGCAAGTAAAGCTGCTTCCTGTAGTGTTGGCATCCCATGTGGGGCTCTGGTTCCAATCCCAGCTGCTCCACTTCCGATCCAGCTCTCTGCTGTGGCCTGGGAAAGCAGTAGAAGATGGCCCAAGTCCTTAGGCCCCTGAAGTCACATGGGAGCCCTACAAGAAGCTCCTGGCTCCTGGCTTTGGATCTGCCCAGCTCCGGTCATTGTGGCCATTTGGGGAGTGAACCAGCGAATAGAAGACCTATCTCTCTCTCTCTCTGCCTGTGCCTCTCTGTAAGTAACTGCCTTTCAAAATAAATAAATCTTAACAGAAGAAAGAAAGAAAGAAAGAAAGAAAGAAAGAAAGAAAGAAAGAAAGAAAGAAAGAAAGAAAGAAAGAAAGAAAGAAAGAAAGAGAAAGAAAGAGAGAAAGAAAGAGCCACAGCTAGGAATGCTCACATGCCATATAAAAGTGTCTGGATTCTAGTCCTGCCTCTGCTTCCAAATCCAGTTTCTTGCTAATGCTCACCCTGTAGGGCAGCAGGGGATGGCTCAAGTACATGGGTCCCTGCCACTCACAGGAGACTCAGGTTGACTCCCTGGCTTCAGTGGCACAGCCTAGGCTGTTGCAGGTTTTTTTTAGGGAGTGAAACACTGGATGGAAGATCTCTCTCTCTTTCCCTTTTTCTTTCAGTCTATATCTCTATCTCCCTCTGTCTTCCAAATAAAAGAAAATAAACAAAATTTTTTAAAAATCCCATCACGGAGAACCACCAGGGCCTTTGTACCGTGTTTATTTATAAACTTTATGGGCTATTAATCAATGCAGAAGGAACAAGTCCTTCTTCTGTCTATGGACTGTCCTCAGAGCCCAAAGCTTTCCCTGATTTGTATTATCCCACCCCTCGTATCTGTAGCCAATGTAGACTCAGTGTAAAAAACTTATGCTTTTCTTCCTCAAATTTTGATTATAAAAATACTCTTAGCCCTAGAACTAAAGGACACTTTTCCAACTGTTGTCTAACTGTACAGCTGGAAGGTGCAGAAAGTTGTTCCTGAACTTCCTCCTCTTTCTGGCTAGCATCTGTAAGGGCTAGCCAGAAATAAATTAATATAAAAATAATAAACACAAAATGCAATATATTAATAATTATTAATATATTAATATAAACACATTAAGATAAATATAATATTATAGAAAATATTAAAGTATTGAATAAAAAATTAAAATTATTAATGTATTAATCATAATATTAATATAGAATATTAATAAGTATGAAATATAAAAATGATTAGCTAAATAAACCACTTTATTTCAGAGACCCATGGGCTCAAGAGTTTTGGTTTAACAGACCAGACCAGGCAGTGTTTCCAACGTTAGATTTAGGTCAAATTAGAATACTGCTCATTGTTTGCACCTCTGAGAGCTCTTGCCATGGTTTCTTCCCCTCCGTTCAGAGCCATTAGGTCCCTTAAGCTGCTGCTTCTCCCAAGTCTGCTTCCCTGGCTGACTCCCGGGGCAGGGCTGCCAAAGACCTGCCTTCTCCCACCTTCCCAGCTTTTGACTTTTCCTTACCAGTCTGCATGCTCAGGGATTTGGTGAGGGGCTAAAAGAAGCTCCTAGAGATCAAGACTTAATTTTAGGGATCTCTATCTTTTGCACTGACGCCGACGGGTGATTTTTAAGGAGATACTGGTTTACTAAGACATTGATGGAAGATTTCTATCGTCCATTAAAGTGTTTCCCAGGGACTGGCACTGTGGCGTAGTGGGTTAAACCTCCGCTTGCCATGCCAGCATCCCATGGGGGGCCAGTTGTGTCCCAGCTGTTCCACTTCTGATCCAGTTCTCTGTTATAACCCAGGAAAGCAGTGGAAGATGGTCCAAGTCCTTGAGCCCCTGCACCCACATAGGGGACCCAGGAAAAGCTCCTGGCTCCTAGTTTTTATCTGGCCCAGCCCTAGCTGTTGTAGCCATTTGGGGAGTGAACCAGCAGATGGAAGACCTCTCTCTCCCTGTCTCTCCCTCTGTCTGTAACTCTGCCTCTCAAATAAATAAATCCTTTTTTTAAAAAAAAAAAAATAAATGTTTCCCAGTTGATGGCAAATAATTGGGAAGGAAGATGGAATGTCTGTCTTCTGTTTTGTGTTGTTACAACAGAATACACAGATTACACTTTCATAAGCAAAAAAAAAAATTTGATCTGGCTCATGATATGGAGGCTGGGAAGCACAAGAGTTCAACACCATGACACCTGCCAAGGGCCATATGCTGCCTGCTCCTATGGTGAAGCCACGAGAGAGGCACGGGAACAGGAGAGTGCTAACCTGAATTTTATAACAGACCCTCCGTCTCTCCATAAGGGACCAGTTCTCGAATGGTGACACTCATCCATTGATGAGGTGCGAGCCCTCATGACCAACACACCTTTTAGGAGGCCCCGCATCCCAGTCCTGTTACACTGGGGACTAAGCAGCCAACACAAGCACTTCAGGGGACGCATTCAAACCACAGCACCTTCTATTCCTCGCGTTTCCCTCCAGAAGAATGCCCAGCTCCATTGCGCATCAGACCACGGCAGATTACGCACGAGCTGGGGATGGCTTTTCTTGGTCACTGCCTGAATGTGGTGTTCGCTACTTTGGGATTTGCAAATTAAACAGACAAGAAAGACTAACAGGAGAAAAGGCAGACTGATTTCACAGAAAAGAAAGGACAATCCAAAGAGATGATTAGACCTAAGGGGCTTATATGCTATGTATACAAAAGGCAATAAATTATGGAGATGTGACTAGAGAAAGAAAAGGGAGGTAACCTGCAGGACGCTGCTTCGGAAATGTCTGGTCCTTAAGGGCTGCCTGGCACCATTTGTCTTGCACACCCAGGCTGCCTCTGGAATCATCCTCCTCTTTCTGGTGTGTGCGAGTGGCAGACTCTTAACAAATGGAAATGTATGCTGTACTTTTAGGCAAAGGAAGAGCAAACAGCTCATCTTGTTTCTCAATGGTGCTGAGCGCAACATACTCCTTATGACAAAGTGGCATATTTTAGAGTGGCATTTTTTAATCCCCTTCATTTGTATTTAAAAAAGGGAAATATATGAAAGTCCCCTACCCCCTACTCAGGTTCCCTACACAGCAGGGGAAGTCAGGCAGGAAAGCTCATGGGATAATAAAGCAGGCATTTGCTCTAGAAATCAGAGCACAGGCAAGGACTCTCTGTAACCTGATTCTACTCTTCACTTTCAACTTAGCTATAGAGTTACTATAAGTTTATTAAAAGTAGTTTAATCATTTTGAGTATCTCACTTATACTTAACCTGAATCTGGTCTTTAATACTTGCAGGAAAAAGAAAATTAAATTAAATATGTCTATGAATATGTGCTTACATGCTACTTCCCCAGAATTTGACTCGTAATACTGTGTCATCGCATCTCACAGAATGTCCTAGATATACTGTGATCTTATTTCTAATAGCTAAATGAGCTAATCCCCATAAAGCCACATGAGTACTCGCTGTGATGCATTAGAGGGAAGAATTAGGATGTTCTCAAAAGGCAACTGCAATAAGCTACCTGCTGAGTCACTGAGCTGATCTATTTTTACTTCAATGAGCGAAACTCCTATTTGGTGTGACCTTATCTGATACCTTCTGCAGAACTTTTAAAAATGATACCTCTCCAAAAACGGAGGCAATCTTCATTTTCATTGCTCTCTAACAAAGCAATTATGCTGTCTATTCAGTTAGACATAAACATTTTAACTAGACATCAAATAAGTGTAATAAAGACAAAGTATCCAAGTTGTAAAAACAAAACTAAAAAAAAAAAACACTTACTAAAGCTAAATTTCTATTTTTCTCTGAGATTTTATCTTTTTTTTTTTTTAAAAAAAAGATTTGTTTATTCATTTGAAAGGCAGGGTGACAGAGAGAGACAGAGAGAGATGGAGAAAAGATGTCCCACCACTGACCAGCCTGCTCCCCAAATGGTCCTAACAGCCAGGATGACTGGGCCAGGCTGAAGCCAGCAGACAGGAACTCTGTCCTGGTCTCTCACGTGGGTAGCAGGGGCCCAGGGACTTGCACCATCACCTGCTGCGTTCCTAGGTGCGTTACAAGGAGCTGGATATAAAGGAGAGTAGTTGGGACTGCAGCTGGCCCACAGATGTGGGATTCCATTATTGCAAGTGGCCTAACTCTGTGTGCTACAACACCACCCCTGAGAATTTATCTTTATAATAGTCAGCATGGAGATTTTATTCTTATTTTACAAATGATTCTCTATTAGTATAGAAAAGTGAAATGGGGCCAGTGTTGCGGCACAGCCAGGCATTGTGGTGCACTGGGTTAAACTGTTGTCTGGGACGCCTGCATCTCATTGCGGAGTGCCTGGGATCCAGTTCTGCCTCTGCTTCTAATCCAGCTTCCTGCGAATGCAGTTGGGAGGCAGCAGATGATGGCCAAGTACTTGGGTTTCTGCCACCCACTTAACAGGCCCAGATGGAGTTCCCTAGTTCTTGGCTTTGGTCTGGCCCAGTCCTAGCTGTTGTGAGCATTTGGGGGAATGGAATAGTGGATGAAAAATAAATCAATCTTCCCCTCTCTCTGGCTCGCTCTCCCTCTGTCATTCTGCCTTTTGAATAAATAAATAAATCTTTTTTTTGTTTGTTTGCTTAAAAAGGTGAAACAAGCTAAGGTCACCACATAACACTGCTTTTGATAATGCCAAATTAGATGAACACATGGTTTTGTTATTAACAGAAAATGTCCTATCAAAATTGTGAAATTTCTCCTGGTTTAACAAAAAAAAAAACAAAACAAAACAAAAAACATAAGAACATTTCTAAAATCACTATTAAATAGAAAAAAAAAAACCTTGTAATTGATTATGATTTTTCAGTGATTTCTCTTTTTTAAGTTCCACAAGAGAAGAAATAATCTGATGCTAATTGTTAGAAAGGTTGAGAGAGGGGATATTGTCCGGTGTTAATTATCTCTTGGCAAGAAAACTATGTACATAATACTTTAGGGTCATGGACATAGTTTCATTATAAAATTGTGTAGGGTGAAAGGACTTTAGTTTTGTCAGGTGGGAGTGCTTTTAGACATGGAGATAAGATTGACTAACTGGTGTGTAGGTGAATTTTGCTTAAAGATGTCAGCAAATTAACACAGTCATTATAATTTTCCAGCTCAGAGATACAGCTTCCCGGCAGTAGTCTTTGGGCTATGATTCTACAGAATTCATTTCCCCTTTTTGGTCATACCTACCACCAAAACTATTAGTTTTTCCCACAACTTTTTTAGGGTCAAGGATATCCTTAAGGCTCTATTTTTTTTTTTAATTTTTTTTTTTTTTGACAGGCAGAGTGGACAGTGAGAGAGAGAGAGACAGAGAGAAAGGTCTTCCTTTACCATTGGTTCACCCTCCAATGGCCGCACTGCGGCCGGCACGCTGCGGCCGGAGTACTGCGCTGATCCGATGGCAGAAGCCAGATGCTTCTCCTGGTCTCCCATGGGGTGCAGGGCCCAAGCACTTGGGCCATCCTCCACTGCCTTCCCGGGCCACAGCAGAGAGCTGGCCTGGAAGAGGGGCAACCGGGACTAGAACCCGGTGTGCCGGTGCCTCAAGGCGGAGGATTAGCCTGTTGAGCCACGGCGCCGGCCATCCTTAAGGCTCTAAGTAAGTTAAAACTAACAATGAGACCCAAGTGCTTGGGCCCTGCACCCACATGGGAGACCAGGAAGAAGCACCTGGTTCCTCGCTTCGGATTGGCGCAGGGCGCCCGCCGTAGCAGCCATTTGGGGGTGAACCAACCAACAGAAGGAAGACCTGTCTCTCTCTCACTGTCTAACTCTGCCTGTTAAAAAAAAAAAAAAACTAACAATGAGAAATTTTAACTTTGGGGTTTCTATCATCTTCCGAATTCACAGTGCACATTTATATGGTCAAAATAAAATTCAAAATAGACATCAAAAATTACATTTATCTTTCTGGCAGATGTTGCAAACTGCCTACCCCATGTCTAACCTCTTCTCCCTTCTTAATAGAAACCCACTTTTTCCAAGTGGCAGAGTACTCAATGAACAACATTCAGCACCCTGGCCATGCAACCCAGTTCTAGCACAGAAAACGTAAGCTCAAGTAAACTGGGTGGGCTTTGCAGAAAAGCTATTGTTTTCCCAATTCAAAGGGAGTTTCCCGAGAAGGGCTTGGGTCAGATGAAGAAAATGATTTATTTCAGCTTATACTTTGGAGGTCCATAGCTCAAGATTGGGCAGCCCCTTGCCCTGGCATCTGCTAGAGGCTGGCAATGGTGGAGCAGGTACAGAGGGAGGTTCATATTGTAAGCCAGGAAGCAGAGAGAGGAACCATAAGTACCCCCCTGTCTTGAAGAACTACCTTCCACAGGCTTGCCCCCAATGACCCTTAGACCTTCCGCTGGCCCCATCTCCCAGGAGCCATAATTAGATCAACTCTTCATCCTAATCCAGCAAGCGTATCATTAATCCATTAACTGCCAATATAAGACTTTGAGTTTAAGTGCACAAATTTGGGGAGCCAAATCCTGTTTAATCCATACACACCATTCATCTCACCTAAGAAATGGGCTTGATGCATCCATCTTGCAGCTCTGAGGAAAAACATCATGAAGAAAGGATACTAGAATAGGATGAAGGAAGCTGTAGGCATCTTTGGGCAGCTGTAATAGCCTTGCCTGCTTCTAGGATTGCCAGAAAAATGCAGGTTGCCTACCTCATTTTGTTCATGAGAGATGCTTAAATGTTTTTAAATTTTTTAATCTGAAATTCAAACGTAACAGGGTGCCCTGTATTTTTACTTGTTAAACTGGCAACCCTATCTACTTACAGACTTTTTGTTCTTTGAAAACATTAAAACTGTATTCGATTAAGCTACTACCATAGCTGTTTCTGTTACATATTACTGAAGACAACCTCTGATACTTTTTTTAAAAAAAGATTTATCTAATTGTTTATTTGAAAGGCAGAGTTACGGAGGGAGAGGGAGAGACAGATTTTCCATCTGCTGGTTCATTCCCCCAAATGGCTAGGAGCCTGGAATTCCATTCTGTTCTCCCATGAGGGTAGCAAGGGCCCAAGCACCTGGGCCAGATTCTGCTGCTTTCTCAGGCACCTTAGCAGGGAGCTGGATTGGAAGTGGAGCCACCAGAACTTGACCCGGTGCTCTGATATGAGACGCCAGCATTGTAGGCAGTGACTTAACCCACTGCACCACAACACTGGCCCCTAACTGATGTAACTTTTTTTTTAAAAAAATAGTTGTGTTAAATTAATTTAGGCTTTTCCTTAAAGCATTAACTTTTAGATAAATTGTCTGGAATGGTAAGCTAGATAGATAATGTCTTCTTTCTTAGTGAAATCCAGATGTAGCGTTCAATGACTGAGTATTTGTTTTACTGGTAGCAGGCTCTTGAAAATGGATGGTCTTGGTAAATAGAATTCAAATTCATTTGCCCATGTGATTCACTAAATTAGGGCACAAAAATCCAAGGCAATAATTCAAACATCAGAAATCTACATACTAATTAAAAACGAATTTTAAACAAGAATGGGATGGGAGAGGGAGGAGGAGATGGGATGGGAGTAGGGGTGGGAGGGTGGGTATGTGGGGAAGAACCACTATATCTCTAAAGTTGTGCTTATTAAATGTGTATTCATTAAATAAAAAAAATTTAAAGATACATATCCAGAAGAAAAAGAAAAAAGAAGGCTACATACATGGAATGTAAGTAAATTAGTACATTCAAAGGGAAATATTCATGGGGTAACTAGATTTATATGTATGCATGTGTGTGTGTGTGTGTGTAAGTACATATTTGAAAGGCAAAGTGACACAGAGGCAGAGAGGGATCTTATATCTACTGATTCACTCCCCTAAGTGGCTACAATAGCATCGGCTTGGCCAAGCTGAAACCAGGAGCCAAGAACTCCATCCAGGTCTCCCACGGATGGCAAAGATTCAAGTCCCTTGAGCCATTATCTGTTGCTTCCCAGACATGTTAGCAGGTAGCTGGATCTGAAGTGGAGTAGCCAGGACTTAAACTGGTGCTCCAATATGGGATGCGGGCATCCCAAGTGGCAGCTTAACCCACTAGGCCACATTGTCTGCCCCACTCAGATTCTTTTATTGTCCTTATAAACCAAATGGTTTGAATTGTTAAAGGTAAACTGGCTAGCTCAATTAAATTATTAACTACTGTGCTTATCACAATGCATAAGAAAGTGTGAAGCATAAAGGAGTGGAAAAGAGTGTGGGTCCTAACCTCCAAGAGTCACTATCCTTTGAAGGACATAAAACTTCGGTAAGTCAAATACTTAAGTATGAAAGAGAAGAATAATATAAAAGAATAAATTCCAGTTAAAATGGTCTATACATCCATACCAAAATAAAAGAGCATAATGGACTGTTAGGGATGGAATAAGTTCCTGGAGAAGGTTACATGGAGAAGATGGGATTTAAGACATATCTTGAGATTCACCTGATTCGAACCTGTGATAGCTACATAGCACTTTTGATTTAGGGTCAAGACTCTGCTTTGTCAACTCCAGGCAGCACCTGCCACTCAAAACGAATGCTCTGGGGATGGTGTCACCTCCATGTGAATGGTGTCGCCTGGAGTTATGCAAGAGACAGCCCTGTCAATCATCCTCTAGCATACCAGGGCTTAGAGGCCCAGGGTCTTACCTGCCAAAAGCAGTTTACAAAAGCGTAATAAATGGAAAGCAGCAATAAACCTGTCATTTTCATGAGTATCCCAACTGTGCACTCTGTTTGCTTGTTCTCCAATTTGAAATAGTTTCCCCAATTTCATGTACCAGCTACTGGCTTAAGTTCTCTTTTGTAGCTATTCATATCACACTGCTTGTGTAAGAGAAGTCTCCTCATTCATAAAATGAAGATGGTAATAATACCTTGTCCTACTTACCTAAAAATAGTTTCCTATCTGCCCTATTGATTTCACAGGGCTGTTTTAAGCATCAGACGTGATACTATGTAAAAGCGGGTTGAAACTCCAAGTATGACGCAAATCAAAGGTATTACTATAGTTCTGTCTAGCATTGGAGCCAAAGCATTGAGAGAAAAGAATCACGCTATCCACTATAAAAATGACCATACATGGGAGTGAAACTCACTAGCCCAGTAAACCTACTGAAACTTTAGCTCTGTATTTGTTTACTATTTCTTACGGGTAGTTGTTTTCAAAGGAGTTGGCAAAAGCCTTTGCAAACGGTGTGACTACATTTACAAGCCTGCCTAAAAATGGCTCTGTGTTTCAAGAAGGTGAATTCTATTCTCATCTCTTACTGCCTTTAGCTTTTCTGCAGTTTCCTATTTCTTTCCACAAAGAGCAACATTGTTCAGAGCAGAACTGTAGAGCGAGGACTTTGCTTGCTGATACTTTCTTTTCTCCTGCTAGGCTCACTCCAGCTTGAATGTGTTTGGTTTGGTCACTGGAGTTCTCTCCCCCTGTGTGAAAGGGGCATTGCACCACTCTTCTAGAGGTTGAGCAGCACTCCGCTGCAGGAACCGGAACCTGCGTTCTTGTCCCAGCTTTATGCGATTTTAAGTTAGTCCCTGCATATTTCTGGAGCTTCTGTCTACCCAAATATAAAACGATTTTGTTAAAAATTTTTTCATGATTTTCTATAATGTAACAAATTTTAATAGATTTATTGAGATATAATTCATATGCCACACAATTCACCCACTTTAAAGTATATAGTTCAGTGGTTTTTTATATATTTCAGAGTTATGTACAACTATCATTATAGTCAATTTTAGAATATTCTATCATGTCAAGAAGAAATCTCTTAACCTTTAGCCACCACCTCCTACCCCACATTTCCCTCTCTGGTCCTGTCCTAAGTAACCAGTAATCTTGTTTTTGTCTCTATAAATTTCCTTGTTTTGGGTTTAAGTGTGGGTGAAATCATGTAGAATGTGGTCTTTTGTGATTGTCTTCTTTCAAGTAGTTCCATGTTTGCAGGGAACATCCATGCTGTAGCATAATCAGCCCTTCATTCCAGCTAAATGGCTGTCCGCTGAATGGGTACACCATGTATCTTTATCCATTCGTCTGGTGATGGATATTTGGGTTGTTTTCACATTTTGGCAATTATGAATAATGTCACTATAAACATTTTGAACAAATTTCTGTGTGAACACATGTTACATTCTCTTGGGTGTATAGTTATGTGTGGAACTGCTGGATGATACAATTCTGTATTTAATAATTTGAGGAATTGTTGGGCTGTTTTCCAACATAGAAGATTTCTACAAGCAGCTGAAAGGAGTCTGATTTTGCTTCATCCTCATCAAGATGAACTTTAGAAAGTTCATGGAAAACTTTTTGATCCTAAGTTTGTTTCTAAGCACATTCATTAGAAGAGCCAAATTAGTACTTAATCCTTTAGTCTTCTCACATCCGTGATTTTATAGTAGTTATCCTATGAAAAGGGCAGATATCATCATCAGTGATTTACGCCAGTCTCCAATTTCAGATATCAAAGTGTCTTTGTGAGGAAATACAGCTATGCTCTATGGTGGCAGTTCTTAAGGTATGGGCTGCATATCCCTGGGGGGCACCAAACCCCACTCAGGGAGTCCGAGGGGTGAAAGCTCTCAACTTTAGGCATTATTTGCTCTTTTTTGGTTCTGTCGACATTAGCACTGATGGTACCAAAGCTGTAGCAGGAACAATTATTGGCACATAAGTGCAAACAAAGGCAGTCATACCAAACTGTAACAACAGTCATTATAATGTTCACCGCAAGTATGAGTAGTAAATAAAATTAATTCTTTAAATTAAAAATCTCAGTTTAACTTAAGAATGTCCTCACTGAAGCAGTATAAATTATTTTTTAAGATTTACTTGAGGCCGGCGCTATGGCTCACTTGGCTAATCCTCCGCCTGCAGCACTGGCACCCCGGATTCTAGTCCTGTTTGGGGCACCGGATTCTGTCCTGGTTGCTCCTCTTCCAGTCCAGCTCTCTGCTGTGGCCCGGGAAGGCAGTGAAGGATGGCCCAAGTCCTTGGGCCCTGCACCCACATGGGAGACCAGGAGGAAGTACTTGGCTCCTGGTTTCAGATTGGCGCAGTGCGCCAGCCGCAGTGCACCAGCCGTAGCGGCCATTTGGGGGGTGAACCAACGGTAGGAAGATCTTTCTCTGTGCCTCTCTCTCTAACTCTGCATGTCAAAAACAAAAAAAGATTTACTTGAAAGAGAGTATCTAGTGGTCAGATCTCAGATTGCAACCAACTTTTAAGAAACTACTGCTTGTCAAGTTTTGTTGGACTATCAAAGGGAATAACCACAATTATTTGAAAGACTATTAAAAACCTTTCCTTTCCCAGCTGCCCATGAAAAGCCAGATTTTCTTCATATCTTTCACCTCAAATAACACTTTGAAAAAGATTGGATGTAGAAGAAGATATGAGAAGCTATGTATTTTCTATTAAGTATGACATTAGGGGGATCAACCCCCCAAAAAGGGGGGTGGTGGGGAGAGGTGGAAAACCAATGTCATTCTTCTCATCAAATGTTTAAATAATTGTTTTTCATAAAAATGTATTATTTTCTTAACATGCAATGGATTCATCATTATTTTCAATACATGCACAGAGTTTTGAACTTTCAAAGTTCCTCCTTATTCTTCAGCATACCTAAGAACAATATGATAATCTCAGCAATGGCAGGTTGGTCCTACAAGGCAAGGGACAGGATCTCTACTGTTTTCGCAGCACACAAAAGGCCTGGTACATAGTAGTTCCTTAGAAAATACTTTGTTGATAGGTGGACGGGCCAATTAATGGCTGCTTTACACAGTGATCTGCCATCAAGGAGACCCAACAGGCCAGTCTACCACAAATGGCATTGATTTTCAATGTGGAAAGCCAAGGCTTCAGATGGACACAGAAGTCAGCTCATGAAGGGCTCTGGCAGCTCTGCCAGCCAAGAGCTGGGTCACTGGATATGGAACTGCCCTGGGGGTTGAAGGACTCTAGGGTCAGAGCCGCAGACACTGTTGGCTCAAAGCTGAAAAAAGCCCTCATTTGGCCCAGCTTCCAAAGTAACCACCACTTTTGAGGGGACGGCCAAATATGGTCAGTAACACTGCAGGCAGAACTGTAAATTTCCTGTTAGAGATGCCACCTGCCTTCCACTCAGGCCAGCTCTCCTCCCAGGCCTATAGGTAATGGAAGTCAGCAGGGTGCCTCCCCTAAGGAGGTTCACATCTCCCTTATGATGCGTCTCCAGCATCCCCTGTGAAGAGATAGATAGGTCTGGGCCTCATTCCTGACCAGGCCTTAAAGCCCACCTGATTATTATCAGGCTCCTTCCGTCAGTTTCTCTTTGCCTCTCAATGGGAAAACTTCCCCATGGTTAGGGAGCTCCTTTCTTAGTCCTCGATTAACGACTCTGTCCTTTGTTTTAGACCCCGTGAGTCTGATCTGCTTATTAGATTCATTCCCCCCAGACTTGAATCACTGAAATCCTAGATGGCCACACACATGAAACCTCGGATGGAAGCAGTTTCTGCAAACTGGCACTGCGTCCCCCTCGAGAGGCCACCTGCTGGAACCCTGTCTTGACTGCCGTTCCCTACTCCGCCCCTACACAGCTTCAAGAAGCCAGAGCGGTCATCGTCTCATACTCCCTAATAGAAGTTAAGGTCCGTTAAGGGAAGTTAAGGGGAGGGAATGTGAGGAGTCAGACAGGCTAATAGGCAGTCAGCGAGTTCCAGGTGGAAATTTAGGGTGCAAAGTGCTTGCTTTCCCCAAAAGTTACCTTTAGCAAGCTCAAAAGTGCCTACCGCATTTCTTAGAATTTCCAATTTTACCATGAGTACAGCAAGGGAGTGTTGATTCCATCCTTCTGAGCTCACAGTTTACTGTAAAAATAAGTTACCTTGGCTGGCGCCGTGGCTTAACAGGCTAATCCTCCTCCGCCTTGTGGCGCCGGCACACGAGGTTCTAGTCCCGGTTGGGGCGCCGGATTCTATCCCAGTTGCCCCTCTTCCAGGCCAGCTCTCTGCTTTGGCCCGGGAAGGCAGTGGAGGATGGCCCAAGTGCTTGGGTCCTGCACCCCATGGGAGACCAGGAGAAGCACCTGGCTCCTGCCTTCGGATCAGCTCGATGCGCCGGCCGCAGCGGCCATTGGAGGGTGAACCAACGGCAAAAAAGGAAGACCTTTCTCTCTGTCTCTCTCTCTGTCCACTCTGCCTGTCAAAAAAAAAAAAAAAAAAAAAAAAAGTTACCTATCCCACCCCTTAACAAATAAGATTATGGACCAGGTCTTTTGGTTTTGTCCTTGCCTTGTAATTGAATGTCAACCTGTCAAGTTTTTTTTTTTTCTTCCCCAAAATTGTGCTTAAAAACCCCACTGCCAGCAGCCCCTTCGGATTTTGCCTCTCTTGGAGCCTCCCTCCTGGCCGCTCTGAGGGGAGGTCTCTGACTTAAATAAATCTTGCTTTTTCTCTTTTAAAAAAATACTTTTGAATTGAGTTGGTTGGAATTACAGTACTGATCCTCAGTTCACACATGTTTATTCATGCTTTGGAGCACATAATTTTTTAGGGCAAGGGTTTTAATTGGTTTACAAAATAAAAGTCACTCTTGAAAAGCATCAAAGAAGCATGACTCAACCTCTGCATGAAAGAAATAAGGGATTAAAAGCAAATCACACAACTCCAACCATGAAATTCATAGATTAACAAACATTTTGGCATGGGCTGGCTCTGTGGCATAGTGGGTAAAACTACTTCCTATAGTGCTGGCATCCCATGTCGGTGCCAGTTCAGGTCTCGGCTGCTCCACTTCCAATGCAGCTCCCTGCTAATGCTCCTGGGAAAACAGTGGAGGATGGCTCAACAGCTTGGGCCCCTGCACCTACATGGGAGACCTGGAAGAAGCTCCTGGCTTCAGATTGGCCCAGCTCTGGCTATTGTGGCCATTTGTGGAGATGAGCCAGCAGATGGAAGATCTCTCTCTCCATCTCTCTCTCTCTGTAATTCTGCCTTTCAAATAAATAAATAAACAAATAAATCTTTAAAAAAAATCTTTCTGGCTTGTAGTTGGCAAAGGATCTAAGTCTTGCTCCAGAAAGACTGAAGTCAGGCTACCTATTTTCAAATTCTGGCTCTGGCATTTATCATCTGTGTAATCTTAGGAAAATCTTTAACCCACCTGTGCCTCAGTCTTCTCATCTATAAAATGGATATTAATAATAGTCATTCTGCAAGGTTATTCTGAGGATATGAGATAATACATTTAATTAATGTAGAGATTTATGCATTAGAACAATATACTATTTATAACAGTACTTGGCACTTAAGGTTTTCTATAATTTTTCCTTATATTCCATAAAACAAACAAGGGTATCTCCCCCTTCGTGGGGTTCTCTTACTAGAGAGCAAGTTATCTATAAAGCAAGACTTCATTAGTATTTAATGAACGACAAATGGGAATGCTCTCCATTGTTAAAAAGAAAACACGTGCTTTCTCTCCTTGTGTTAACTTTCAGCCCTCTTGAGAGCACATTTACGGTTTTGCTTTCATCATTGAGCATTTATTACTTTATGCTCTGTTAAAATATAATTTCCAATGAAAATAAAGCCCTGACCACCCTGAGGGGAACATTAGGGAAAAAATGAATTCATATGTATTCTAGAACACTTTGTATATCCAACCCAGCCCTTCGGACTGCTGCTCAAGACGCTCAGTCATTATCTCACCCCTCTCATCACACACTCACACACTCACTCACACACACACACACACACACACACCCCGCCCAGTCTATCACCTGACTTCTCTGAAAACGGATGGGAGGTGGATTTTGTTTCCGCTAGAACTATTTTTAATTTAAAACAAATTAATAAACACGGATGGGGACACTACGCCATGTGTTTTTAGCCGCTTGCAGAGCTGTGAGCAGTGATACTGTTCCAGGTTTTCTGAAACAGTTCTTATTATAAACGCTGTGGTTTTCTCATTGTCACAGTTCATGACCCTCCCGTGTGGGAGAGCTTCTTCTCTTGGGTAATTCAAGTCTATCTCATCAACTAGGAGAAAACCGAAAACAACGCCCATTTCTAATGGTAAGAGCACAGCTAGGCAACCTGAAAAATTCTGACATTAAGTGGCTAATGAAAATGCCAGCAGGTGCACACTGTGACTAGGTGCAGATACAATGATGATACCAGGTAGGATTTATTGCCTGCTTACGATGTGCATGGTGTTAAGTGATTTTTATATCCACTACCTTATTTAATCCAGACTATTATCCTGTGAAATAGACAAAATGATCGCGCCTAGCTTGCCCATGAAGAAACGGGGAAGCAGCCTGCAATTGCGGATCAGGGCTGGCTGATTGGTTGGTCATGCTCTTGATCACGCTGCTGTTATCTACTACAGATCTAGGAAATGATAGAAATCACCTAGGTGATTAAACAAAGACACTAGGTAGGTACAGTGGCAACTACCCTCTGAGCTCAAATATATATTCATTCAAAAAGATTGAAAATGTGATTTTTTAAATTTAAAAATTGGGAAAAAACAGGAACATGAGAAATTTGACAAAAATTTCCTATTCTAATATCCTAAACCAATATTTTGGTATATTTCCTTGCTATATATCTTCTTTGTGTTTTTGCATGTATGTTTGTGACTCCTGCATTGTTTTCACTCACCATTCTGACATAAACCTTTCTCCACTAAAAACTCAAGCTGACAGTTTATTAGTTTGTGGTTAACTTCAGATGTAATGAGAGAAAACCTCAAAGAGTGGATTAAAGTTTGCTTGTCTCTCAAACAAATGTGGGCAGTGTAGGGTTGATATGCTGATGGTATCATGGGACTACTGGGGACCAGGATTCTTCGATTTTGCTGCTCCCCCACACTCAACACACAGCTTCTACACTATGGCCCCAAACCACCTCTCTAGCTCCGATGACCAAGTCCACAGCCTGTCTGAAGAAAGGAGAAAACAGGAGAGTGTCTTTGTCTTTAAAGAGGCTTCTTGGAATTGTCTCACTCTCTTCATATCTCATCAGCCAGAACCAAGGTACAGGGTCACATGCAACTGTGAGGGAGGCTAGGAAATGGAATCTTTATTCCCGTGGCCAATTTGTGGCTTAAAACTAGGGTTTGGTCAACTATTGACTAAGGGGAGAATGGATTGGATTCTGGGGCACAACTTGCAATCTCCTTGTAGCTGGGTTCTTTTTTCCCATAAAAATTCAGGAAGTTGATTCACCCATTTGCTTATATTACTCAGTCACTTATCCTCTCTAAGTAGAAAGTCTCTCTTCACAGTTTTTACATTCCTCTTCTACCCCCGACATTTAATAAAACACTTGACGTACAACAGAAACTCACTAGCAATCTAGGTTCCTGTTTTACTATAATGGAAAGAGAACAAAAGCCTCTTCACTCTGTGCTATGTCATACACACTCTGCTTTGCTACTTACCTTCTTCTTCCTCTACAAGTACATAATATTCTCTCTATGCATGTGTAGAAAGTCATTTCTTGCTTCGACAGGTGAAAAACCTCACTCAGATGTTGGGGCTACCTGATTCTGAAATTCAGCCCAGGACTCCAGCCAGTGGCAGGGAAGTTCTTGTCTGAAGTGACAAGCGATTGACCAGAACTCTCAAATTAGATGGGGCTCTCGCAGTCTGGCAATACCCATGGGGTCCAGAACCTCTATTCTTGGCCTAAACATAGGTCACTTTAGAATTTCTTAGCCTCGTGAATCACACGTGTGCTGCAGCTGGTATTTGACAGAGCCCTGATTTGAACCCAGGGCTGCCAACTCCCAGATCCATCTGTCTTCCTACGAACATTACATCAACTCTCAGGACACTATTAGGAGGGCATGTGTTCAGAGAAGCTGGTATATCAACCCATAAAACTGAAATTGGGGCCAGCACTGCAGCGTAGCAGCTTAAGCTGTGCCCTGCTGTGTTGGCATCCTGTGTGGGTGCTGGTTCGAGACTCAGCTCCTCCACTTCCAATCCGGCTCCTTGCTAATGTGCCTGGGAAAAGCAGCAAAAGATGGCGCAAGTGCTTGGGTCCCTGTGCTCATGTAGAAGACCTGGAAGAAGCTCCAGGCTCCTGACTTCGGACCCTCCCAGCTCTGGCTGTTGTAGCCATTTGGGGAGTGAACCAGCAGATAGAACATCTCTCTAACTCTACCTTTCAAATAAATAAATAAATCTTTAAAAAAAAAAAGCCTGAAATCTACCTGGGATTGCTGTTAGAGTCATCGATCTTATTAGTACAACCTGTGACTGTCTACAAGAGAAAGGCAAAAGCTTCTGAGCTTAAGAAACTTAACTTTTTGACTCTTAAAGCAGAATGTGTTTTCCTTTTGTAAAAGATTTATTTATTTGAAAGGCAGAGAAGGGGAGCGATGGAAACAAAGATCTTGACATCTACTGGTTCACTCCCCAGATGGATACAATGGCTGGGGCTGGTCCAGGCTGGAGTCAGGAGCCAGAAACTCCATCTGGGTCTCCCACATGGGTGGCAGGGGCTCAAGTACTTGGGAAATCTGCTTTCCCAGGCACATTAGCAGGGAGCTGGATTGGAAGAGGAGCAGCCGGGACTTGAACGAGCATTCACATTGCAGGCAATGGCTTAACCCACTGCACCACAACACCAACCTGAGTGTGTTTTCTTACTATGATTTGAAAGTTGTGCTTTTATTTATTCACACATTCACGAATATCTATTAAGGATTACTACATTTCCAACCCTCTGCAAGGCTCTGGGGACAGAGATGAAAAAACAGTCCTGATTTGTAGGTAAGAAAACAGATGAGGAAAAACTGAAACCATAGCAAACCTCAACACAAGCACCATGAGATGAGGCTAAGGCAAAGTCTCGTTCCTCAGCCAGCTCATGGGAGGCAGGGAAGGCTTGCCATAGGGCACTCTTAAGATTTATTTATTTGGAAGGCAGAGAGAGAGAGAGGGAGAGAGAGAGAGAGATATCTTCCATCCACAGTTCACCCCCCCAAATGATGGCAACAGCTGAGGCTGGGTCGGGCCACAGCTAGGAACCTGGAACTCCATCTGGGTCTCCCACATGTGTGACAGGAACTGAAGTATTTGGGCCATCACCTGCTGCTTGCCAGGCACATTAGCAGGGAGCCAGATAGGAAGCACAGAGCACCTGACACTCGTACTGGTGCTCTAACATGTGATGTGGGCATCCCCAATGGTGGCTTAACCCACGGTGTCACAATGCAAGTTCCTTAAGGAGAATTTTAGACTATTCAAGAAGCACAGTACAAACTCAGGCAAAGTAGTATGTGTGTGCAGGGCACGAAGCAAAATATGGAAGAGAAGTGATGTCTTCTCACCACACAGTTCATAACAAAAGACAGATCAGCAAGGACAGGTGTTTGGCCTAATGGTTAAGACACTGGCCTCCTCTATCAGGGTTCTTGGGTTCAGAACCTGGCTCTGGCCCCCAATTCCAGCTTCCTGCCAATGTAAATCCTGGGAACCAGTGATGATGGCTCAAGTAGTTGTGTTCCTGCCACTCATGGTAGACATGAATTAAGTTCCTTGTTCCCACTCTTGGCCTGTGGTCAGCCCTGGCTGTGTGAGCATTTGGAGAGTGAACCAGAAGATGGCTTATGTGCTCCCTCTCTCAAATTTAAAAAAAAAAAAAAAAGGCAAATTAACGAGAGCAAAGCATAATAACTTATTTAAGTTTTTCTATGACACAGGAGTCTTTAGAAGTGAAGAATCAAAGAAACAGGGAAATCTATTTATCATGGATGGGGGGCGGAAGTGTGATTGGAAACAGACGGTATGGCGGGATGCTAACACACCCCGGGGGAATAAGCCAGGCCTGCTTGCTGAGATTCTTCTCGGCATCTCTGTGACTTTGCAAACAGGCGCATTCTCTTCCTCCAGAGGTAGGGGCAGCCCCTCTGGCTTGAGGTCTCCTGAGCTACTTCCGGGGAGCTCAGGTAGGTTTTGTGGTTGCAGGGGAGGTGGAATGAGGGGGCTTCTTTCTGGTCTCTTTGGCTTACTTCTACCTGGTTCCTCAAATGCTGAAGTACCACGTTCTGTGAGCACGTGTCCCAACCCCCAGCAAAGGCATGGAGACGATGTGGGATATTAAAATACTCTGGGAAGGCCACAGACAGCTGTCAACGTTCATGCTGCCTGAGAATCACTCCAGATGTTAGAAATGATGCCAATTTCTAGCCGGCGCCGCGGCTCACTAGGCTAATCCTCCGCCTTGCGGCGCCAGCACACCGGGTTCTAGTCCTGGTCGGGGCACCGGTCCTGTCCTGGTTGCCCCTCTTCCAGGCCAGCTCTCTGCTGTGGCCAGGGAGTGCAGCGGAGGATGGCCCAAGTGCTTGGGCCCTGCACACCATGGAAGATCAGGAGAAGCACCTGGCTCCTGGCTTCAGATCAGCGCGGTGCGCCGGCCGCAGCGCCTACCGCGACAGCCATTGGAGGGTGAACCAACGGCAAAGGAAGACCTTTCTCTCTGTGTCTCTCTCACTGTCCACTCTGCCTGTCAAAAATAAAAATAAAAATAAATAATAAAAGAAATGATGCCAATTTCTGGCTCTTGCCACCATGGGTTCCACTTCCATAGACCTCAGCCAAGGCCTAAGAAATGGTCATTTGTTGTTGTTGTTGTTGTTGTTGGCAGAGTTACAGAGAGGCAGAGGCACAGAGGGAGAGATCTATTCACTGGTTCACTCCCCAAATGGCCACAATGCCAGAGCTAGGCTGATCCAAAACCAGAAGCCAGAAGCTTCTTCCAGGTCTCCAATGTGGGCTTAGGGTCCCAAACACTTAGGTCATCTTCCACTGCTTTCCCAGGCACATTGGCAGGGAGCTGGATTGGAAGTAAAGCTTCCAGGACTCAAACCGACACCCATATGGGATGGCCAGCCCCAGAAATGTCACTTTAATAAGTGGCAAATCATGGGGCTGGCACTGTGGCATAGCAGGTTAAGCTGTTACCTGCAGTGCCGGCATCCCATATGGGTGCCAATACGAGTCATGGCTACTCCACTTCCTAACCAGCTCCCTACTAAAGTGCCTGGGAAAGAAGTGGAAGACGGTCCAAGTCCTTGGGCTCCTGCATCCACATGGGAGACTCAGGAATCTACAGGCACCTGGCTTCAGACCTGCCCAGCTCTGGTCATTGTGGCCATCTGGGGAGTGAACTGGCAGATGGAAGACCTCTGTGTCTCTCCCTCTCTCTAACTCTGCCTCTCAGGTAGATAAATCTTAAGAAAGAAAAAGAAAGACACTTTGGAGAAACAACATCCTGAGTTTGTTCAATACCTGAATGTGATAGAGATGCAGGGGGGATGGGTAGTTGAGGATTCATTGTGAATTACTGGAAAAGGAGTGGATAGGTCAGTCAAAAAACAAAAGGATAACTGTGGCATATGTCGTATTGAATAAATCCAGTAAAAAAATGTGGCTTGTAAATTTTAAAACTTTAATTGACAAAAAGAAAATGAAAGCCACATTTTTAAAAAATACCTTTAAATTTTTTGGAAGGCAGATAGAGACATAAACATGCACAATGAGATTCCCTCGGTTGCTGGTTCACCCCCCAGATGCCCACAACAATTGGAGCTGGGCCAGGTCAAATCCAGAAGCCCAGAGCTCCATTTGGATTTTGCACATGGGCGGCAGGGGTCCAAGTGCATTTGCCATCTTCTGCTGCCTCCCAGAGTACACATTAGCCGGCAACTGGAACTGGAAGTGGAGATGGGAGTTGAATCCACACTCTGACATGGCATGCAAGCATTGCAAGCAGCATGTTGACCACTGCATCAGACCTGCCACCAGAAAACCACTTTATGTTCTGACACTGACCACACCAAGTCACCATGTCAAATGTCATGTCAGTTTCCTAAAACCAGGCATTCTAACCTCAGATTAAAGGTTGATCACTCCTCTAGCACTGCGGGGTGCATCAGAAGGAAAATGTTCTTCCTTTGCTACTCATGCGAAAAGGAAGACTTGGTACTGGGTCCTGAAACAGGCTCCCAGACCTCTTCCAGATCTCTATGAGCACATTGCCAACACATGATCGAACCTATCCACAGGTGTATAACCCATGCTGACCACTTTTAAAATCCAAATGAGTTGGGCTGGCGCCGCGGCTCAACAGGCTAATCCTCCGCCTTGCGGTGCCGGCACACCGGGTTCTAGTCCCAGTTGGGGCGCCGGATTCTATCCCGGTTGCCCCTCTTCCAGGCCAGCTCTCTGCTATGGCCCGGGAAGGCAGTGGAGGATGGCCCAAGTGCTTGGGCCCTGCACCCCATGGGAGACCAGGAGAAGCACCTGGCTCCTGGCTTCGGATCAGCGCGGTGTGCCGGCCGCAGCGCACCGGCCACAGCGGCCATTGGAGGGTGAACCAACGGCAAAAGGAGGACCTTTCTCTCTGTCTCTCTCTCTCTCACTGTCCACTCTGCCTGTCAAAAAACAAAACAAAGAAAAAAAATCCAAATGATTTGTATCAGAGGCTTCACTCAGATCTTGAATCGATGTGCATCCAGGAGTGGCCCAGAAATAAAGACCACATCTCCACTGCCTGGAGAAGCTGGTGAGTGTCTAAGGGAAGAACGTTGGAGCGTGGAAGCCAGGCTTTCATGCCCCTGCTGTGGTCACAGCTTCGGCGGTAAGCAAGGACTGAGAGGATGATGGTCATGGAGGAATAGCTGGCACTAAGAATAAAACAAACTCGTAACTGGAAGATCTCAATTATACCTTTATGAGCCAAACCAGCCATTCTGGTCCGCCCATAATGTAGTAGTGATAGCACCCTGGTCAGGTCAGCACTCATAGATACTTAACTTTGATCTTAGCAACTGAATGCTGTCCCAGGTTCTTCCTTTTTGAGAGAAAAAGTAGCCTTGGGCTTTTACTTTGAGACCATTTCAACCACATTTGTTGGTGGAAAATTCTTGAACACCAGGGTTGCGCGCCGCCTCCTCCTGTGCGCTCACACTCTCAGAACAGAAACTGAGAAGAGTTTATTTTTACCATCTAGGTGGATAATACAATTTATGCACACAAAGTGCCAGGTAATAGGTGGGATCTGACCCCAGAGCGGTCAAGATCAAATCCCCCTGGAGCAGAGAGAAGAGCAGCAGCAGCAGCAGCCTGGGGCGGCCAGGAACGCTTTCATGGAGGGCTGGAACGGGGTCTTGAATTCCAGAACCTCTCCTGGAATTGAACTCATGCATCGTCTGCATTAGTCTCCTATTGCTGTACAAATTGCCACCCACCTAGCAGCTCCGAACATTTATTTGTTAGCTCACAGTTCTGTGGGTCACAAGTCTGGGCAGGCCCCATTGGGCTTTCTACTTAGACTCTCACAAGGTCAAAATCAAAGCATTGGCCAAACCCAGACTTGTATTTGGAACCTCTCGGAGAGACTCCGCTTCCAACTTCATTCGGATTGTTGGCAGAATCTCCTTCTTGCGGCTGAGGTGCCACTCTCTGCCCCTGGAGGCTGCCCGTAGTCCTGCCTCAGAGACCTCTTCCACCTTCAAAGCCAGCAGTACCCTCACTGAGTCCTTCTCACACTTCGTATCTCTCTAATGTCCTCTTTTGCTTCCAGCCAGAGAAAACGCCTGCCCTTTAGAGGGCTCTCCGTATTTTAAGACCAGCTAACTTGGAACTGTGAGTACATCTGCAGAAGCTCTTCACAGCATTGCTAGATTGTTTGGTTGGAAAACAGAGGACAGGGATCGTGACGGCTATCTTTAGAATTCAGCCTACCATAGTTATTCGGTGAACTTATCTTTTCAAAAATATTTAATTTTTAAAGATATTTTCTTTTTAAATCTATTTTTATTTATTTGGAAGACAGAAAGAGACAGAGGGCGCTCCAATCTGCTGGTTCACTACCCAAATACCCACAACACTGGGGGTTGGGCCAGGCCAAACACGAATCTGGAACCCCGACCACAGCCCTCAGAGGGGTTGCAGAGGCCCAGGCACTGTGGTTGTCATCTGCTGCCTACCAGGCACATTAGCAGGAATCTGGATCGGAAGCACAGAGTAGCCCGGACTTGATATGGGTCGCAGGCATCCCAGGTGGTAGCTTAACCCATTGTGCCACAATGCCCTCTGCTCTCATCAGCAGTTTAACGGACAAACTTTCTATAATCACCTGGTCTTGGCCCATTCATGAATAGGCTTCCATGTGAAGCTTTTAAGATGGGTACATTTGCCAAGTATTGATATTACAAAGCAAACAATTCTAAAACCTTCTGGAGTTGAAAGATATTCTTAACTTTTTAAAACAGGATTTATTTATTTGAAAGGCAGTGTTGCTAGAGAGGGAGAGACAGGGTGAAATAGATCTTCCATCCACTTGTTCAGTCCCCAAATGCCCCAACAGCCAGGGTTAGGCCAAGCTGAAGCCAGGACCCAGGAACTCCACCTGGGTCTCCCATGTATGCAGCAGGGACCAAGCACTTGGGCCACCTTCTGAGACACATCAGCAGGGAGCAGGATCCAAAGTGGAGCTGCTGGGATTTGAACTAGTGCTCTGATACACAATGCCAGCGTCGCAAGTGGTGGCTTAACCCTCTGCACCACAATGTCTGTCCCAACGATGACCAACTTTTTGATTTGGATTTTCTGGGACTATCCATTTTACCCCTTTTCCTTCCCTCAGTTTATATGAAGATGACAGTAGCTGCTCATCAAAGTCTTCCTCATCCACAGCAATAGAGCTGGGACTAGAAGCAGCTGCCCAGCCTGGGGCTAAGTTTTCCAGCAACCCCTACAGCCAAGCATGACCACGTGACTAATTCTTGCCAACAGAATCTGCAGGAAATTGTGTGCGCCGTCCCGAGTGCAGCCCTGTAGGAAGATGCCCACACCTTCCTCCCCTCTTCCTCCAACTGGACCCCGACAGATATCAAGGCCCTGGGGAAGCCGAGGCTGCGCTGGAGGAGCCTGGGGCCATGATGCTCCAGGCGGTGACTTGGAACATTGGCCCCGTTTCCCAAGCAGTCAACTCCACCGTACTGGAGTCCATTTGTTTCAGCAGCATTCCCAGAGCTAGTCCTTCTTGTGTTCTTTCTTACTAGCATCCCACAGGCGGTGTGGCTACCATGCCATATGCTTATTTAGGAGTTATCCAGAGGAGACGACCTAAGGGCTCACCCAGGAAAACTTCCGCAGCTCTGAACCTGCGAGGAAACCACCTTAAGGCACAGTTCACGGTTCCAGAAAGCAGAACCTGCAGCTGACAGCAGCTCTGCAACAATGTGGTTTGGGGCTGTGGCCAGGGAGTCTCACTGGATGGCCCATCCCTGCCTCCCCAGAAAAAGGAGAGAGAAAGTCAGTCCAGTTCTCAAGGTCAGAACAAGGCTACTCACCATCTTCTCTCGGTTCAAGTCCTTTTAGGTGTATGTCTGCCAGGAAAGCCTCTCTCCCCACTGATGGCCCCTTCTCCAAGTACTCCTAGAACTTTCTGTGAGGGCCCGGGTGTTGAGGCACAGTGGGTCTGCAGCACAGGCATCCCTTCTGAGTGCTGATTTAAGACCCAGCTGCTCTACTTCCCGTCCAGCTCCCTGCTAATCTGCCTGGGAAGGCAGCAGAAGATGGCTCGAGTGTTTGGGCCCCTGCCACTCACATGGGAGACCTGGATGGAGCTCCTGACTATGGCCTGGCTCTGGCCTGGACGCAGCCATCGTGGCCATTTGGGGAATAAACCAGCAGATAGAGTATCTCTCAATCTCTCAATCTTTCTCTCTGTTGCTCCTCTGTCATTTGTCATTTTGCCTTTGAAATAACTTAAAATTTTTTTTTAAAAAGAACTTTCTGTGATTCTTTATCATTGCTCCACTGTGTTAGCCCTCTGCAACCCGGCTGCCTCCCACACCAGTGTGTGAGCCCCCAAGAGCAGGGACCCTGTCTTGTTCACCTGGTGGTCCTCCTGCCTAGCAAAGCCTGGCATACAGTAGATCTCTCATAAAGGACAGTTGGGTGGCTGCATGGGTGAATGCCTTGGAGGGTCCCCCAGGCTCACATAGCTCTTTGAAAAAGTCTCCCTTGATCACTTCTTTTTAATGTTCTCAATGCTTTCTGACATTGGACAGACTGTGCCAGTGACAGGTCTGAGGTGTGAAGAGGGCCCAGGGTAGAAGTCAGGAAACCTTGAGTCTCTTCATCTCTGAAGCCTTTAGGAAAATGCCTCGCAGAAAGGTTACCGTGCAATGACAGCGAGTAAATAAGGAGAATGAGCCGTAGAACACGCCAGACAAAATGCTGCCTAGAAATAATAACGTTAATGCAGATCAAAGCAGAACTTAGCGAGGGACCTCAAAAAGCACACTTTGGAAAGCACAGGTCAAAGCCATCTCAAAGGTCCCTTTCACCTGGCAAAGTCTGTGGTTCCCTGCATTTCTGCTCTGTGACTTGATCTCTGGCATATTCAAATCTGTGTAATAAGGAACGGTAATGACACAGTATTTTATAGGGTCATTCACAAAGGCAGGGTACTGTCCTCATTACCAGCGCAGACTTTAAGACAAAACCAGATACCTCCACAAATCAGCTGTGTGACTTGAGCAAGGTACTTAATCCATCTTGGCCTCGCTTCCTCACTGCACACAGGGATGAGAAGGATGGCCGGGGTGAGTACTGTGGTGCAGTGAGTTAAGCTGCTGCTTGGGACACCCATATTCTACGTTGGAGTGGCATCTTGAGTCGGGGCTACTTGTATTTCAATCCAGCTTCCTGCTAATGCATCCATGAAGCAGCGAATGATACATCAAGCGCTTTAGATCCTGCTACCACATGGAAAAGCTGGATGGAGTTCTAGGCTCCTGATTTCAACCTGGCCCAGCCCCAGGCTGCTGTGGCCATTTGGAGAACGTGCTAGTGAGTGGAAGATCACCCCCTCCCCCATCACTCTGCCTTTCAAATAAATAAATCTTTTCTTAAAATTTTATTTAAGGTATACAAACTTCATGGATTTCATATATACAAATTTAGGAACATAGTGATTCCTCCTACCCTACCCTCCCTCCTGCCCGCACTCCCACCCTTCCTCCTCTCTCCTATTCCCACTCTAAATTTTTACAGAGATCTAGTTTTAGTTTCCTTTATACTCATAAGAGTAACCCTACAGTAATAAAAAGTTCAACAAGGGGCTGGAACTGTGGTGCAGTGGGTTAAAACCACAGTCTGCAATGCTGGCATCCCATATAGGCATCAGTTCAAGACCTGGCTGCTCCACTTCCAATCCAGCTCTCTGCTATGGCCTGGGAAAGCAGTAGAAGATGGCTCAAGTCCTTGGGCCCCTGTACCCACATGGGAGACCCGGAAGAAGCTCGTGGCTCCTGGCTTTGGATTGGTGTAGCTCCAGCCATTGCAGCCATTTGGGGAATGAACCAGTGGATGAAGACCTCTCTCACTCGCTCACTCGCTCTCTTTCTCCCTCTGCCTCTCTAACTTTACCTTTCAAATAAATAAATAAATCTTTTTTTTTTTTTTTAAAAGTTCAACAAATAGTATTGAAAAAACACTGTGGCCGGTGCCGTGGCTTAACAGGCTAATCCTCCACCTGGCGGCACCGGCACATCGGGTTCTAGTCCCAGTTGGGGCGCCGGATTCTATCCCGGTTGCCCCTCTTCCAGGCCAGCTCTCTGCTATGGCCCGGGAAGGCAGTGGAGGATGGCCCAAGTGCTTGGGCCCTGCACCCCATGGGAGACCAGGAAAAGCACCTGGCTCCTGGCTTTGGATCAGCGCGATGAGCCAGCTGCAGCGGCCATTGGAGGGTGAACCAATGGCAAAAAGGAAGACCTTTCTCTCTGTCTCTCTCTCTCTCACTATCCACTCTGCCTGTCAAAAAAAAAAAAAAAAAAACCTGTTCCTCAACAGTAGAGACAAGGGCTGTAAACAATCATAAAATCTCAAAATGTCAATTTTACTCCTATATATTACATTTTAGATACTCTATTAGTTACTAACAGATCAGGGAAATCATATGGCATTTGTCTTTTTGGGAATGGCTTATTTTACCAAGTATAATGGTTTCCAGTTGCATCCATTTTGTTGCAAAGACAGGATTTCATTTTTTCTAACCACTAAGTAGTATTTCATAGTGTGTATATACATCATAATTTCCTTATCCAGTTATCAGTTGATGGACATCTGGGTTGATTCCATATCTTAGCTATTGCAAATTGAGCTGCATAAAATAAATCTTTTTTAAAAAATGGAGGATGGCTGCTGGTAGACAACATGAGATCTTATACATAGAGCATCTCACACAGTGACAGTGTTGGTGTGGGCTCCTTCCCCAGTGAAAATGAACTGTGATGAATTTCCCATCCATCACTTCATTTAACATCCATAATGTAAGTGTTACTGTTGTTACTTACTGTACAACTTGAGTGTCCTCAAAGTGGAATGACTCAGTGAGGGTAGACTAGTGCTCTTTCCACTGCCCCATTCAGAGTTTAAGTGAGAGGAGGAACTCAGATGGACTTGGGGAGGCGAGAACGAAAGAGAAGGGTCTAGATTGCAAGTCAGCAGAGTTGACAAATCACACAGGGACAACCCCCAGACAAAGTAACAATGGGCAGGAGAGTGCTGGAGCCAAGTTTTACTGAACTTGAAGTGTGTGAGGCTGAAACACTGTTTAAGCAGGGCACAAACTGAGATGCCATGCCGTGTCTGAATCGGTTTTCTGTTGCTGTCACAGAATGTCCTGGACTGGGTAATTAACAAAGAAAACGGGTTTATTTTGGCTCATGGTTCTGAAGGCTGGGGAGTCCAAGACTGGGCACATATGTCTGGTGAGGGCTTCATGTTGCTGCAGTTCATGGTGGGAACTGGAAGGCAAGCAGGTGCATATGAAAGCAAGAAGAGGAGAATGGAGTTGGATGCCCTACAACTTGCTCTGGTGATAGCTAACCCAGTCTTGGGGGAATTACATTAATCTCTTCATAAGGGTGAAGCCCTCATGACTCTGATATTTCTTCCAGGCCCTTGCCTCATAATGCTGCCATATTGGGGATCAAGTTTCGACAGGAGTTTGGGTGGGGACAAGCCACATTGAAACCATAACATACAGTGACTTCTCCACCCATGTAACTCCCTAATCCACAGAGGGGACAAGGTGTCCCCCTTTGTCAGCCTAGGCCTCTACATTTTGTAGGTATTCACTGAACATTTGCTAGGCAACTTGAGTAATAAGACTTTTCTTTCTTCTCTTTTTTTTTTTTTTTTTTTTTTGAGTGGACAGTGGAGAGAGAGAGAGAGAAAGGTCTTCCTTTACTGTTGGTTCACCCTCCAATGGCCGCTGTGGCCGGCGCACTGCACTGATCTGAAGCCAGGAGCCAGGTGCTTCTCCTGGTCTCCCATGCGGGTGCAGGGCCCAAGCACTTGGGCCATCCTCCACTGCACTCCCGGGCCACAGCAGAGAGCTGGACTGGAAGAGGAGCAACTGGGACAGAACCCGGTGTGCCGGTGCTACAGGCAGAGGATTAGCCTATTGAGCTGCGGCGCCGGCCATCTTCTCCCTTTTTCATAATTTAAAAGACTACTGGGACCAGTGCTGTGGCATAGTAGGCTAAGCCTCTACCTGCAGGCTGGCATCCCATATGGGAGCTGGTTCTAGTCCTAGCTGCTTCTCTTCCAGTCTAGCTCTCTGCTATGGCCTGGGAAAACAGTCAAAGACGGCCCAAGTGCTTGGGCCCCTGCACCTGTGTGGGAGACCCACATGAAGCTTCTGGTTTCAGATCACCCAGCTCCGGCTGTTGTGGCCATTTGGGGAGTAAACCAGCAGACAGAAGACTGTAACTATACCTCTCAAATAAATAAACAAAATCTTAAAAAAAGAAAAAAAGACTTTTCCTTGCCTTCAGAATCATGAAAAATAAAGGACTTTTTTTCTTCCTTCCTCAAAACAAAGGGGAGTCTCTCCCCTGTCCATTCAACTTTATGTAAAGCAGTTGATCGGTGTGACAGCGACTTTATTTACTGTACTTTAAACAGCAGCTTCGGCTTCCCTCCCTCCTCCTCCTCCTCCTTGTTCTGACACTGAAGTCATGGTGCCTAATTTAGGCCACCGTCATCATTTCTACCCACAGCAAGCTGATATCATCGCAAGCAAGCACAGCCCTTGACTGCTCTAAGACAAAGGGCCAGCGGCCCAAGACAGCAATTTAAGGAGTATATTCATTCCTGCCTCTATTCCTTGCCCAGCCCCTTGCTTCTTGCTCCTGTTCTTTTACAAGAATATCTGTGGCTTGGAAGCATGGTGCAATGACACACAGAAGTTCCCTGTTTCTACAGCACATTTCTATATGTGCAAAGAATTAAAGTAAATGCAGATGCTGGGCCCCCTCCCTCTAGCAGCACTGGAGTTATCGTTTAGAGAAAATGACACAAACAAAGCACGAGAGGATGAAATAATTGCGGAACGGCCTGTCCTCACTGCTTGTGTGAAACCCTCAGTGAATCATAGGCCCAGCCTATTAAATCAAGAGAGACTGGAGCTGCTGATTTCCAAAAGGGACCAGATCATTGAGTACAAAGAGTCCATGTTGTTCTCTGCCCATACAAAACTGAAGTCCCTTGGGTCTTAGGTCTTTAAGTTCCAGGAAGAGCATGAACCAGTTTATAAAGTTTCTTGGTTTGGGTGGCAGGTGCTCTATTGACCCAAAGCTTGAGCTTTTGGGTAGAACATGCTCATGGTGTCAAGTGCCAAGGTACACCTTAAATAATCTCAATAACATATTTAAGTGTATACTTGCACTCACACTTGCATGTTAGCTGTACCTACAGAGGACACATAAAGGTCACAAACAGGCAGACCTCTTGCCTTTTTTTTTTTTTTTTTTTTTTGTCTGCTACCTTTTCCCAGGCTTGGCCCCTGCACTGTCAGTTGAGGGGAGGAGATGCCACTTGTACTCCTTACTGATTCATGGTCATATTATTTTTATTGTCTTCCAGGCCAGGGCTAAGAAACAGGCTGCTTGCATTTCCTAGATTGGTGATCAATGACTTCTGGTTGTGTTTGTGCCACTGAACATTCGGCGGGCATAGTGAGGACCAAGGTGACACAACAAAGGACAGTTTTTATGAAATGTCACTTCATGATGTCACCTCACGGTGGGCCTGTTCCTTATGAACTATATAGGTATCATCATCCTGATTTTTAAAATGTATTTATGTATTTTGAAAGGCAGTGAGAGAAAGAGGTTGACTGATTGATTTCATCTTTCCATTTGCTGCTTCACTCCCCAAAAGCCCACAACAGCCCAGAGGTTGAGCTAGGCTTAAGTGAGGACACTGGAACTCACTCCAGGTCTCCCATCTGGGCAGCAGGGACCCAAATACCCGAGTCATCACTGCTGCCTCCCAGAAAACTGGACTGAAAGTGGAGCCGGGACTTGAACCCAGGCTCCCTGACATGGGCCATGAGTGTCCAAGCAGCATCCTAACCGCTGTGCTACACATCTGCCCCCTGATTACCTTTTAAAAGAACAGGAACAAAGATGGCAGACACCCAGAAAAGTAGGTTTGTTTCAAGTCAATGTCAGTTGAGTCTAACTTTAAAGACTTCCTACCTTCCTTCCCACACACCACCCCCTTCATTCTTGTTCTATGACCTCTTCAAATTAAAAGCTCATTGCAGCTGGCTGGGGATTCATTTCTTATCTTTAAGAAAATTCTTTAAATTCTTAGACTGGCCTTGAGCTCTAGGCTGCTGTCTCTGAGCTGAGAGAAGTAGGCGCAGTTCCCCAGGGGCTTCTGTCCCCGACTGCCACTGGACTGAAACATAGAGGAAAAGGCGGCCTCCACCCTGTCACCTCCCAAACCTCCCAGGGAAGGCTCTGCAGGGGGTTGGGGCAGTGGGCTGGATTGAGAAGACAACTGTGTGTCCATCCCAGCTTCGTTGTTCTCGCCTCACCTTTCCCTGCCGCTTGATCTGTGCATGGGTTAGCCCTGGTGCTAAGCCATTCCTCGCCGGGGCACCTGAGCAAGGACGAACCCGACCCCCACCGCCCACCCAACTCTATCGGTGATGCTCAGCCAGAACATTCTCGGCACTGGGGGTAAACGCAGTGCCCGTGTAGCCTGTGAGGTGGGCCTCCGCCCCCACCCCGGCCCCAGGCTACCTTCGGGAGCCAGAATCCTCAGTCTTTGCCGCATCAGAACTTGTCAAAGTGCCGGGTCCTCAGTCTGCCTTAGAGCTCTGGAACCCGAACCCTGGAGATGGGGACGAGGCAGGTGTGTTTTTCAAAGCTGCCCCGTGGGGGCCAGCGTTGTGATGCAGCGGCTTGGGCCACCGCTTCCCATGGATGCCGGCATCTCACATGAGCACCAAGTCCCTGCTACCCGCCTGGGAAAGCAGTGGAAGAGGGCCTGAGCACCCAGGTCACTGCCACCCACGTGGGAAAGCTGGATGGAATTCTAGGCTCCTGGCTTCAGCCTGGCCCAGTCCCAGCCACTGCAGCCATTTGGAAAGTGAACCAGCAGTTGGAAGGTCTGTCTCCCCTAACTCTTCCTTTCAAATAAGTCTTTAAAAACAAACAACAAAAAACAATGAAGGCAAAAATATGCTTCCTCAAGCCCGATACCAACTTAAATCAATTAACGCGTCCGTCCCTTCAAGCTGGGCCATAGGGACAGTCCCAAACCAACGCCGACTCTCAGGTCCATGGAGGTCCCCTGCACTCACTTTCACCCCTCCCGTCTTGCTCCTCAGTGGCCCTCTTGTTGCCAGGCTGCTACTCACAGTCCACACATCCTCTCCAGACAAGAAACCTGCTCTATGTCCACCTGCCTTGGCCATCTCTCTGCCTGGGTGGCTGAGGCCACGGTGACACACATGGGCCTCCCTCATGAATGACCACGAGCCCATAGGCCACCTAGAGCATCTCTTCATCCAATAATACTGAGATCTGTGAGTCAGGCTCAGTGTAAAGTGCTTTATGTTGTGTTTAATCTTCTCAACAGCTCATAGGAGCAAGGGTTGGCCTTTTACAGTTAAGCACACAGAGATCCTGCAACGCTAACGCTGCCCGTCACGGCGTACTCCAGGTTTGGTTTTCAAACACTGGTCTGCTTCATTCCAAAGCCATGGTCTCCCCATTGCAAAGCTGCTTCTTTATGGACGACACCTGGTTTCTGCTTCAAAAACATTCACAGCCTAGGCTGATCACCCGTACGGGGCATAAGCACGAGGTTGGAGGGAGGCTTGGGGCTACAGCAGCAGCTAGCAGGGGCACCTCATCAGTGCAGGATTCCTGGGGAAAGTGATACTTTCAATCAAATCCCACAAGCTGTATAGAAGTTACTCAGCTGAAGAGACTAAGAACCCCAGACATAGCTGCGGCACGCAGCGAACACAGAACTTCTTCAAGGACCTGCCAGAAGTTCAAAGTGTCAGGACACCAACACGGAAAAGGCAGGGAGGGGCAAGACCTGAAGACGGGCAGGCACTTGGGACAGGGCAAGAGTTGATAAGTTGTGCTAATAAGGTCCTCTCTTTACCCTGGTGCCAGCGAAGGAACTTAAACAAAAGAGACATCAAATCGTACTTGTATTGAGGAGGACGGGTTTGCAAAGGATGCATAAAGGAGTTAAGAGGTTTTAACAGTGGGGAAGGGAAGAAGGAGTAGTTAAAAATGTTTCTTGTCCTTGAGATTAAAAAATAATAGGAAGGCCTGCACCGTGGCTCACTAGGCTAATCTTCCGCCTGCAGTGCCGGCACCCTGGGTCCTAGTCCCAGTTGGGGTGCTGGATTCTGTCCTGGTTGCTCCTCTTCCAGTCCAGCTCTCTGCTGTGGCCCAGGAAGGCAGTGGAGGATGGCCCAAGTGCTTGGGCCCTGCACCCGCATAGGAGACCAGGAGGAAGCACCTGGCTCCTGGCTTCGGATCGGCACAACGCACCGGCAGTAGCGGCCAACTGGGGGGTGAACCAATAGAAAAAGGGAGACCTTTCTCTCTGTCTCTCTCTCTCTCACTGTCTAACTCTGCCTGTCAATAATAATAATAATAATAATAATAATAGGAGTAGGTTAAGGAAAACTAGCGAGTTTCTTTGTGCCTACAAGAATACTTCACAAAGTTCTTGAAAAGTTGAATGAGGGGACAGGCTTATCTGGGTGCAGAAAGATAAAGCCTTAGTTGACGGTAAAGATAATGGAATGTGACACTCAATGTAGAAGTCAGCTTTTTGTGACTTTAAAACGTCTGGGAGCAGCTTCTTGGGGAGGACGGGGTGGGGTTTCCAGCTTACTGTTTGGAGGTTCACTCTCAGGATCCGGCGGCCCTGTGAGGCTGGCAAAGGCGGAGCATGTGAGGAGAAACAACCACACGGCGAACAGCAAACGGTGAAAGCGGAGAGAGAGAGAGGCTGGGCCAAACTCAGCTTAAATATGCAGCCCGCTCCCAAGAACTACCTTCGAGGGCAAGCCCCCTATGACCTAAAGACCCACCCCCCAGACGCCATAATTAGAGCAAGTCTCCACCCTTAGTCCATCAACTGCCAACAGCTGATGTCAGAGTTGTACTGCGTAACAAAGTGCTGGTCAACAATTGAGCTCCTAGCGCTGGGGTTGTACAGGCAGGGACCCCAGTCGTGGGATGTGTAGCATGCCTATTAGCATACCTTTTTGGGGGGGCTGGAGGGAAGCAAAGAGAAAGAAAGAGAGAAAGAGAAAGCAAGAGTGCTCTTAGTCACTGACTCACTCCCCAAACGGTTGCAACTGCAGCTCAGAGCCAGGAACTTAATGCACGTCTCCCAGGTGCATATGCGGAACTCAAGTACTTGAGCCTCTGCCTCCCAGGGTCTGCATTAGCAAGGAGCCGGGTCAGGGACTCAAACCCAGGCACTCTAATGTGTAATACAAGTAAGTGCCTTGACCAACAACTTCCCCACTGGGCGGAATGCCTGCCCCAGAATAAGCATCTCTCATGAATTTTGGACATGCCTTCAAATAAATGGAGCGTTCTCGTGGGCAGCTGAAAGGGAGGGTCTGGAGTCCAGGAAAGGGGCCCAGACTGAAGCCGTAGGAACGGAACTCATGGAGGTGGTCATTGACTTCCACGATGCAGTCAGGCGCTCAGAGACAGCAGGCGCACGAGGAGAGCTGCATCTGTAAGCAACGCTAGAAGAGACCCCGCTTTCCCGCCAGACCTCGAAGGCCATTCTGACCCCCACCTTACCTACTCAGGGCGCTAATCTCCTGCCTTGTTCTTGCACAGTCATTTCTGCGTTCCATGAGTGTACAACTCTTCCAACCCACAATGCAGCTGCATCCAGTTCCTGCACTCTCTGGGCCGCCTACAATCTCGGAGCCCAGCACCACCATCCAGACAGGACTCCCTAGAGCTGCTATTTGCCCAGACTTCCTTTTCCCTCCAGGAAGTGTGTCTTGAGCAGACCACGAATCCTCTGTGGTCAACCCCTGGAACTGGGCTCATTCCTTCCATCCAAAACCCCAGACACCAAGTGGGCAGGCCCTCGTCATCTACTCAGGGCTGTGGTTCGACCCAGCCAGCCTGGCTTCACAGCCCACAGAACAGGGGAAGGCTGAGGCTGAAGCTGACGGAGCCTGGGGTGGGAGGTGGCGGCTTCGGTGTCTCTCCAGTGACATGGAGAAGGAGAAGAACTCCAGCAGAGGCTGACAGAATGGAAAAGTGCAACACCAGAATTTGCTCCTAAGGGAGCCTGGCTGTGGACTACCTTAAATTAGAAGTCTTAAAAAATGTGCTAGCATCCCTGTTGCTTTGGTTGGCTCTGGGTGTGGTTCTGTGTGACGGAGGATGATTGGTGGAGGTTTTCCAGCCCTGTAATTCTCCTTGTGATAAGGTAGAATTAAAGCTGAAATGTGAGTTCATAAATTGCCTAGTTGGTGAATAATAGAGTTTAAATCCCCTCCAAAAAAGAAAAGTTAAATGCAAAAATCACATTAAAATGCATAGCCATCTGCCTACAAAAGACCTAATTTGAAAGTTGAGCACAATTAATTTTTAATCCTAGGTCAGCTTTCCCGATGCCACCTGTCCCTCTCTTCACCACCTCCCCCATCAGACAGACCATGTGTGCTCCGAGAATTTGAGACCATTTGAAATGTTAACCTGAGCCACACATCTCCAGGAAAATGAATCCACACACACACGCCTTCTCTTCTTCCTCCTATTTATCACTAGCAGAGTTGTTCATATTCTTCTAAATGCAGCTCTGGCTAAAAACAAATTTTGTAAACGAGAAATGTGGGATGTGTGTATCCCCACAAAAATACCTTTGTCCCGTGTTGTGACTTGAGCAGAGACATAGAAATAGAGCCAGTGCTGTCCTTGAGGAAAAGACACTGTGGCACTAGCAGTGTCTGTGCGTGCGTGCCTCTCTCTTCCTCTTTGAGTAGGGGGAGAGATCTGAGGATGCAAGATTTTATAAGGTGGGTTGCTTGACTTCTGTCCTCAACAGCCTAATTTTGGGTGGGGAAAAATTGTATAAGAAAGAGTACAGGAATAGACGTAGGACAGTGGTGACATGGGTAGGCATCCTCCAAGAACATAGCAGCTTCCTGGTGATGGCCCAAGCTCGACCAGAGAGGGGAAGAAGCTTCCATCAGCACCTGGAGAGGCCTGCGTGCTCTGGGAGAGGGCGTCTTTGGACGGAGACACTCTGCCGAGTGGAGCCTTTTCTCTGGAGGAAGTGAACCCTGCATTTCTTATTTCACTTATTTGAAAGGCGTAAGGGTAGGGGTAGAGATCGCCCTTTGCTGGTTCACTTCCCGAATGCCTACAACAACAGGGTTACTTAGGCCAGGCTGAAGCCAGGAATGGAGAACTCAGTTCAAGTCTCCCATGTGGGCGGCAGGAAGCCAACTACTTGAGCCATCACCTGCTGCCGCCCAGGGTGTGCATTAGCAGGAAGCTGGATTTGGGAGCAGGGCTGGGACTCGAACCCAGGTACTCTGATATGGGATGTGGGCTTCCCAAGCAGTGTCTTAACTGTTGCACCACTCACCCCAAAGTCATGTGTATGCTTTAAAATGTTCATTTATTTATTTTCATCTACTTAAAAAGGCATGATGACAGAGAGAGAGAGAGAGAGCGAGAGAGAGAGAGAGAGAGGGAGAGAGAGAGAGCGAGCAATCTTCCATCTGCTAGTTTATTCCTCAAATGCCTGCAGCAAGAGCCTGGAACTCCACCCAGGTTTCCCACATGAGTGGCAGTAACTCAACTACTGGGCCATAATCTACCTCCCAGGATCCATTAGCAGGAAGCTGGATTGGAAGCAGAGCAGCCAGGACTCAAGCTGGCCCTTGATATAGGATGAGGGTGTCCCAAGAGGTAATCTGAGCCACTGTGCTATAGTTTCCACCTCATCCATACATATTTTTATTAGCTTTGCTCTCACCAACATTGGAGTCCTCATCACTGGTAATAAATCCACTGAAAATGCAGAGCTAGATACTAACCTGGGGTTGCAAATACTAACAGACCAGGAATAAGGCGGTACATCCTTGGTATGTGATAACCCACACTCAGTGAAAGCAGAAGCCAGAAGAGGTTGCTATTCTAAACAAACTCCCGGACTGTTCAAAGTCCAGGATGATTTGGGTCTTGGAACCAAAGGACATCTACTTTTTTTTTTTTTTTAAGATTTTATTTATTTATCTGAGAGGTAAGTTACAGACAGTGAGAAGGAGAGACAGAGAGAAAGGTCTTCTATCTGCTGGTTCACTCCCCAATTAGCTGCAATGGCCGGAACTGGGCTGATCTGAAGCCAGGAGCCAGGTGCTTCTTCCTGGTCTCCCATGCGGGTGCAGGAGTTCAAGCACTTGGGCCATCTTCTACTGCTTTCTCAGGCCATAGCAGAGAGCTGGATGGGAAGAGGACCAGCTGGGACTAGAACCGGCGCCCATATGGGATGCCGGTGCCTCAGGCAGATGATTAACCCACTGCGCCACAGCGCTGGCCCCCAAGGAACCAAAGGACATCTTCTAACACATAAAGCCAAAAAGGAGAAGCTAGAGGCCGGCATTGTGCTATAGCAGGTAAAGCCGCTGCCTGCAATGCCTGTATCACACATGGGTTCTGGTTTGAGACCCGGCTGCTTCACTTCCAATCCAAGTCCCTGTTAAAGGCCTGGGAAAAGTGGCAGAAAATGACCCCTGTCATGCTTGGGGGAGACCCAGGTGAAGCTCCAGGTTCCTGACTTTGGCCTGGCTCAGTCCTGGCTATTGCAGCCATCTGGGGAGTGAACCGGCAGATGGAGGTCTCTCCCTTTCTCTTTGTAACTCTTTCAAGTGAATAAATAAATATTTTTTTTATTTCCAAGAACAAATGTTTATTATTCAGCTGAATCTGATGCTAGATCCCTTTGAAAATATCTAACCTCATTCTTTGTAATACACCAAAACGAAGATTTTGTTTTAGCAATAATTGATAAATGAAAAGAAGAAGAACCCAATCAAGAAGAGATGGGAAGAAAAAAAAAAAAAAGAAGAAGGGAAGAGGATTGAAAAGAAAAGAGAAAGGCCAATGCTGTAGCACAGCAGGTTAAGCTGCTGTCTGCGGTGCCAGCATCCCATGTGGGTGCCAGTGCTCCACTTCCAATCCTGCTCCCTGCTAATGTGCCTGGGAAAGCAGTCCCTGGGCCCCTGCACCCACATAAGAGATCTGGAAGAAGCTCCTTGGTTCGGTCTGGCCCAGCCCTGGCCGTTGCAGCTCTTAGGGGAGTGAATCAGCAGATGGAAGGTCTCTCTCTCTCTCTCTGCGTGTAACTCTTACCATTCAAATAAATAAACAAATCTTAAAAAAAAAAAAAAGGAAAGGAAAAGATTAGAGGTACTGTAGGTGGCCAATTGTGAATGACGCCTGCCGGAGTGTCTAGAAGTTGCTTGGATTGTGCTCACCTGCAATGGAACCAGTGTTGCCCCTGGGACCTTCTGAGGAACCAGTGCTGAGTGTGTAAGAACTCCTCTCGATGAGTTACTGGGTAAACTGTAGTGTTGAGGCTACACGTACTTTTAATTGTCTCCAACAAGAAGTCCAGAAGGTTAGCTAGAGCAAGGCTTGTACGTGGGAATGAAAACCTCTGACTGTGGACTGGCCCATTTGGGGAAAATAAAACTGATCACGGGAAATGGGCTATATCTCTAGGTCAGTGTCCTTTCGGTGAGTCACAAAGTGGATGGCATTCAGGGGCTGAAGACTCAAAATGCCAGCTACATTTGGCCTCCACAAGGAGGGAGAAGTGAGGTCATATGAATGATACTCTGGACCAAAGGTGACCGTGGAGAAGAAAACTTGGGGTAGCCATTGATGAAAAAACAAGGCAATCATTAACTTCAGGAGAAACAAAAGTAACAAAGAAATTGCTAAAATCGCTCTGCATTGTTTGCATGTGTATGATGAAGTGGACACCAAATGCTGACTTAACTCAAAATTATGATATAATTATGTATAGAGAGGGAAAACAAAGGGAATGGCTGAAAAGAATGTGAAATTTTCATTTACCACAAAGGGAAAATAATATCTAAATTGTTGAATCAAAAGAGAATAGTAGGGCTGGCATGGTGGCACCGCGAGTTAGCCATCACGGGGATACTGGTATTTCATATGGGAGCTGGTTCCAGTCCTAGCTGCTCTGCTTCTGATCCAACTCCTTGCTAATGAGCCTGGGAAAAGCAGTGGAAGATGTCCCGAGTGCTTGGGCCTTGGAACCCAGATGGGAAACCTGGATGGCATTCTAGGCTCTTGGCTTTGTCTTGGCCCAGCCCCAGCCATTCTGGCCATTTGGGGAGTGAGCCAGCCAATGGAAGATCTCTCTCTCTTTGTTTCTCCCACTCTCTCTGTAACTCTGCCTTTCAAATAAAGAAATAGATCTTTAAATAAGAAAAAGAGAATTGTATATGCATATTATTTAAAATGTGGCAATGTCTAAGTGTCAGAAGAAGAAAGAAGATTTGGAGACAGGGAAGGAATCATGAAGGAAAGAGCTGAACTGTATCACTTTTAGTGTGTTAGGTTTTTTTCTCAAGAATGAAGCCTACCTAGGGCCAGCGCTGTGGCATAGTGGGTAAAGCCACCGCCTGCAGTGCCAGCATCCCATATGGGCACCAGCTTGAGTCCTGGCTGCTCCACTTCAATACAGCTCTCTGCTATGGCCTGGGAAAGCAGCAGAAGATGGCTCAAGTCCTTGGGCCCCTGCACCCACATGGGAGACCTGAAGAAGCTCCTGGCTCCTGGCTTCAGATAGGCGCAGCTCTGGCCATTTCGGCCCTGGGGAGTGAACCAGCGGATGGAAGATCTCTCTTCCTTTCTCTCTCTGCCTCTCCTTCTCTCTCTGTGTAACTCTTTCAAATAAATAAATAAATCTTTGGAAAAAAGAAAAGAATGAAGCCTGGAGCAACTTCAAGAAAACTGTTTTATTTATTTGAAAGGCAGAGTGACAGAGAGAAAAGGAGAGACCAAGACAAAAGGATCATCCATCTGCTGGCTCACTCCTCAAATGGCAGGGGCTGAGCCAGGCTGAAGTCAGGAGCCAGGAACTCCATCCGGGTCCCCCGCATGCACGGCAGGGGCACAACTGCCTAGGCCACCTTCTGCTGCTCTTTAGCAGGGAGCTGGATCAGAATTAGAGTAGCCAGACTTGAACCAGCATTCTGATGTGGGACGCTGGTGTTGCAAGCAGCAGCTTAACCTGCTGTGCCACAACACTGGTCCCAGCAGATCTCTTGTTATTCTGAATCACCAGCTACCTGGAGAACACGCAACTGAAGAGTAGAAATTAATGGTCTTCCACACGACTTGAGACTAGGATTGTCATGCATTGAACCCACTTCTTTATTCCTTGCTGTCTTTATGAAATGCTAGATGTAAAGGAGCCTGCCCAGATATGCCTTTTGGGAGAAAGTAACACTATTTTAGTAAAGACATTATCCCCTTGGGGCCGGCACTGTGGTGCAGCAGGTTAACATCCTGG
Organism: Lepus europaeus; assembly: GCF_033115175.1. Lineage (NCBI taxonomy): Eukaryota > Metazoa > Chordata > Mammalia > Lagomorpha > Leporidae > Lepus > Lepus europaeus. The sequence continues at coordinate 40,390,456 of NC_084839.1, read as the reverse complement.
CCTGAAGCACCGACATCCCATGTGGGTGCCAGTTCGAGACCTGGCTGCTCCTCTTCCTATCCAGCTCTCTGCTATGGCCTGGGAGAGCAGTAGAGGATGGACCAAGTCCTTGAGCCCCTGCACCTGGGTGAGAGACCTGGAAGAAGCTCCTGGCTTCTGGCTTCGGATCAGCACAGCTCCAGCCATCAATTGGGTAGTGAACCAGCAGACGGAAGACCTCTCTCTCTCTCTCTGCCTCTCCTCTCTTTGTGTAACTGACTTTCAAATAAATCTTTATTTTAAAAAAAGATATTATCCCCTTGAAGGTGTGACAAGTGCTGAATGGAAAACTTTCACCCTTGAACATAGGGTGAAAGAGCTGCCTTCCACCTGGAGTTCACCTAGTCTAATTCATCAAGGATTTAGGCTTAGTCTATATTATTAACTCCACAGCAAAGAACATCTAAACAGTGATTAAAATTTATTATACCACTGTGCATCTGATAACTGAGACATGTTAAGTGAGAAGGTTCTCCCTAAAGTATAATTAGGCTATGTAAATCACCTAAGTATTTTAAAATCTGGAATAAAATTGAAAATGAGAAGAATCCCATCATGACATCCTGACACACTGGATGAATATTTCCCCAGGGAGAGGAACCAAGCTCTCAATGTCTTCATAATCTCCACCTCAGCTGAGCTTGCAAGCTCTCAGAAAACATGGAGAATAGCCCAGGAGGGGTTTGAGTGGGCAAAGGGCACGGCAGCGAGGGTTCCCTGGCCAGAGAGAGGAAGACTGGGGTCTGCGACACACACAGCTCTTCATCTTCAAAGCCTCCTGCCCAAGAGAAGGCTTTCATGAGAACTCAGCTCATTGTGTGAAAACTCGGATGACTGGGCTGTAATTAGCTCCATTAGTCAATGTTTTAATTCATAGGATTCTGGCTTTGATGTGTTCCTTTCTCACAGAATCAAAGCTAATAACTCTGCAATCGTAATTGAGAGCTGAGCGCCAGCCTGAAACACGGCGAGTTCCGTCCCTCCTCGGCAAGGCTGCTTCCAAGACAGCGGCTTCCCGGCCCGAGCTGCTCATGAACCTGGGCCCAGACACCTCGGGCTTCCCCTTTAGCTCTCTACTTCAGAGAACGCTTCCTGGCACCTCCAGCCTGTGCGTTAAGGCTTCCAGCACTGAGGTTCTAAGTTTGCAGCAGCTGACAGCAAACTGTGCTGTCAGTGCCTCCAAAGCCTGAGCACGTAATAGGTGCTCAGTAAACATTTTCTGGGGAAGGATGCTGTTAAGTAGTGGAGCACATTATTGGTTGGTCGCTGAATCCAACAACCATCCTCCTGCTTCAGGAATAAAACCTGAGTAAAACAACCAATTGTAGTCCTACTATTCCCCTGAGTCAAACATAAGCAGATAACATGGGAAGTCCACTGGGGGATTCGCAGAAATATGTCCTTGCTGAAGTAGGCAGACAGAGGAGGAGGAGGTACCTCTTCCTTTGCTAGTGGATGCTGTTGTGTCTCCATGTGACACCTACAACTGTGCCCACGAGGAGACGAGCTGGGGCCGAGGCAGACAGGATAGGGTATAGGGCAGAGAGATGGAAGAACCACACTGTCAGCCAATCCTGAGGCTACCTCCAGATGTTTTGCTAAAGGGCTGATACTTATTCCTTATTGTTAAGCCGTTCTCAGTTGGCTTTTTTGTTTCTTATAGCTGAAGGCATCCTAATTGACAAAAGTGATTAGCTAGATCTTTTTGCATGCATTGAGGGGAAAGGCCAGCCTAGTGGGTGCTGTATTAGAACAGTCACTGCCTACCGTGCACCAGCCATGCCCAGGGCCATGCTGACTTTAATCACCAGAGTAACTCTGCAAGGTGATTTTTTAAATTTTAAACATCGTGCATTTACTTGAAAGGCAGAGAGAGAGGGAGAGAGGGGGAGAGAGAGAGAGAGAGAGAGATTGAGAGTCTTCCAGCTACTGGTTCACTCACCAAATGGCCACAACGGCTGGGGCCAGGCTGAAGGCAGGAGCCAGGAGCTTCTTCTGGGTCTCCCAAGTGGGTGCAGGGGCCCAAGGACTTGGGCCATCTTCTACTGCTTTCACAGGTGCACTAGCAGGGAGCTGGATCAGAAGTGGAGCAGCCAGGACTCAAACCGGTGCTCATATGGAATGCCAGCACTGCAGGCAGAGGTTTAACCTTCTACACCACAGCACCAGCCCCTCCAAGGTGACTTTTGTCCTTTGCATTATGTAGATGAGCACACTGAGGCTCTGAGAGCATAAGTACATTCACATTCATCACCCGATTACATGCAATGCAGCGTACATTCAAACCCAGATCTAGTCTCACTCCACATTTTTCTCCGCCTTCCTCTTCTCATTAGCTTTCCAAAGGCGCAGTGGAAGACACAAGGAAAAGCTAGCAGAGGAAGACTGCTTGGTCTGTTGGTGGAAGGACTAAAGGAACAGAAACTACAGGAACTGCCTGGGGCGGAGTGGGAGGGATGAAATCACTCTCCTTGCCCAAGTAAACACTGCCGGGGTCCTGGTCGCTGCACCTGAGCAGGAAGGAGGAGCAGGACACAGCCTCACCCACTTTGATATCAGGGCACCAGACAGACCCTCGCACTGAAAGTCTGTGGGGCTCAAGATCAACACTGGGGGTCGGTGCCGTGTCTCAGCGGGTGAAGCTACCTCCTGTGACGTCAGCATCCCATATGGGCGCAGGTTAAGAGTCCCAGCTGCTCCACTTCGGATCCGGCTCCCTGCTAATGCATCTGGAAAGCAGCAGAAGGTGGCCCAAGTGTTTGGGCCCCTGCACCCAGGAGGGAGACCCAGAAGAAGCTCCTGGCTCCTGGCTTTAACGCGTCCCAGCCTTGGACATTGCAGCCATTTCGGGAGTGAACCAGTGGAGGGAGGCTCTCTCTCTATCTCTCTCTCTCTCTCTCTCTCTCTTTCTCTCTCTCCTTCTCCCTCTCCTTCTCTCTCTGTAATCCTGACTTTCAGATAACTAAATACATCTTTAATAATAATGAAAAAAAAGATCCACACTGGCTTCGCGCAGGCATTTCTCACTGAGGGAAATCCTGGCTCTCCCACTCCTAGCACAGTCTCTGTGGACAAGAGCAGAAAGAATTCTGCTTCCTGTTTGCTCTCCCTTCACGGTACCCCCCCCAAAAAAAAAAAAAAACTCAAACGATGGTGCCCAGTAGAGACTGGGGACGCGGGGCTGCTAAGCTCGTGGGACTCAGCTCTGTCCCATTCTCACTTTGTTCGTGCACGAGAGGGCTGATGGGGCACAGGCTTCAGTTCTGTTCCCTGGAGACCCTGCCAGGCAGAGGCGGGGAAGGGTGCGGGCCCTCCTGTCTTTCTCAAGCCCTGTGCCTCCCCTTGTGTGGCCCTGACCAAAGAAATTAATAAATCCTGTCCGCTCTCTGCTTCTATTTCCTTCTCTTGTAAAACAGAATAATAAAAGCACAGAGCAGATGTTGGCATCTGACTTCTGTGACCTCCCAGGTCCCAGATGCTGCCGGGCAAGGCAGACCAGAGACTACCCTGGCACATCTCCAGGCTTTCCCCTGGGACCCACACCTCCCCTTCTTCAGCTTCCCCCAGCCCCGTGCAGCTAAGGGTCCCCCAAAGACCTTACATCTCCCGAGACACCGTGATGGTCAGGAGCTGATCTCTGCGCACCAAGCACCCAGGGGCTCACTGGCACGATAGGCTGACAACCTGGTACAGCGGAAGCCAGTCCAGGCTTGGAGGCTCTTGAGCACCCAGGCATTATCTGTCCAAAAGATCCAGAGAGCCAAGGAAGGAAGACATGTGAACATGAAGAGTGTCCCGCTCGGCGGAATGTGGCTGAGAGAACTGTAGGAAGACCACCACGGGATGAAGCAACGTGTAGCGTGTGGTTGACCCTGAAAAGAGGAGCTTGGGTAGGGACTGAAATGAGGAGGGACTGTGCTGAGAACACGAAGGAAGAAGCATCCACAGACAACGCTCTCATGAAGTTCAGCTGCAGGTGGCCTTCGGCACAGCGGTTAAGACACTGCTTGGAGCTTCTGGGTTTGAGTTCTGGCTGCGCTCCGGATCCCAGCTTTTTGCTAATGAGTGCCTTGAGAGACAGCAGGTGGTGACTTGAGGACTTGGGTCCCTGCCTCTCACACGAGAGACCTGCATTGAATTCCTGGCTCTTGGCTTTGGCCTGGCTCAACCCTGCTGTTTCATGCATTTGGGATTCGCACCAGCAGGTGGGAGAACTCTATCTCTACATATTTATTTACTTACTTACTTGAAAGGCAGCGTGAGAGACAGAAGGAGAGACAGCATCTTTCATCTACTGGTTCACCCCTAAGTGGCCACAACAGCAGGGACTGTGCCAGGCTTAAGCCAGGAGCCAAGAGCTTCATCTGGAGCTCCTGTGTGGGTGACAGGGTCCCAAGCACCTGGGCCATCTTCCACTGCTTCCCCAGACACATCAACAAGTTACTGGATCAGAAGTGGAGCAGCCGGTGGCCGGCGCCGTGGCTCAACAGGCTAATCCTCTGCCTTGCGGCGCTGGCACAGCGGGTTCTAGTCCCGGTCAGGGCACCGATCCTGTCCCGGTTGCCCCTCTTCCAGGCCAGCTCTCTGCTGTGGCCAGGGAGTGCAGTGGAGGATGGCCCAAGTCCTTGAGTCCTGCACCCCATGGGAGACCAGGAGAAGCACCTGGCTCCTGCCATCAGAACAGCGCGGTGCGCCGGCCGCAGCGCGCTACCGCGGCGGCCATTGGAGGGTGAACCAACGGCAAAAGGAAGACCTTTCTCTCTGTCTCTCTCTCTCACTGTCCACTCTGCCTGTCAAAGAATAAAAAAAATAAAAAATAAAAAAAATAAAGTGGAGCAGCCGGGACTCGAACCTGTGCTCATAGGGATGTTGTTGCACTTAGTGACTTAACCCATGGTGCTGCAACACCAACCCCTCCCCCTCTTCTCCTCTCCCTTGCAAAATAAATGACTAAAAGAAGTTTAGTTGTGAAGGGTGTCAGAGAAATGGAAGAGGATGAGGAGGATGAGCAATCAAGGGAGAGTTTAGGACAAGAGGTAGGAGTGTGCCTTTGTGTGCATACATACATACATATACATACATACATACATACATATATACATATATACACATAAGGAATATACATATACATACGTATTTAAACGAGGGCACTCAGATGTAGAATTTTTGACCATTAGAAAATGAAGGGCAGAGGGATCTTGGGGTGTCAGGAAGCACAATTGGAGCAGATTGCCACAGCCTGGACCCCAGAGTATAGGTCAGGGCATGGGATCCTTCTGGTACCTTTGGTCCGTCCTGGATGAGGCCGCCACTGAGGGGCGCACACAACAGAGATCTGTCAAAAGATGGGGGCCTATAATGTTGTGGGAGAGAGCGCACCTTGGGAGAACTAAGCGGCTCTGCCCCTCTGCTCCCAGAGGCGTCCCTTTGCTTTCCTGCCTGGCCAGTTTCTCCTCCCCTCCAGGAGGCTTCCCATCAGCACACAAAGGCACACTCCTACCTCTTGTCCTAAGGGGGCTGGTGCACCTGTCATTCAGCGGCCCTGGCTGACAGAGCCACTGCTGTCTTGGAGCTGGGTCCTCAGAGTGCACAGCTCTGGAGGGTTGGGCACAAGTGACAGGGTCGCCTGTTCTCACACCTTCCCCTCCAGCACTGGTCTCCTGTCCCCACCCAGCTCCCTGCAGGCTACAGAATTCAGGAAAGCCGATGGAGGATGCCGGGTCTCTCAGGCCGCTCCTTGCTTTCCACGGGAGTACCGCCTTCCCTTCCCACCGGAAGTCTCAGGGTCACGGCTGGGCCAGTGTGGCTCCAGGCACCAGTACTGACTGGGAGGCCCCGCTTTCAAGGCCCAAGAACTCTCACAGGAGGCAGTCCCATATTTCAGAACCCCCATTTCCCTCCTTAAAAGCCTTAAATGACTTCTCATTGTGCTCCGGAGGAGGGTTGAACCTCTTGATCCAGGATTACCTCTCCAGCCTCTCCCTCAAAGCCCAGCTCCCCTTCCTCAAGTTAAGCCAGATTAAATGTGCAGTTCTTTGTTGGCTCACTCAGCTTGCGGCAGACACGCCGTGTGCCAGGTGCTGGGCACACAATGGCCAGTGACACAGCCTCTGCCCCGCCTCCTGAAGCAGGTGCCGGGTTAGGAGTTCCCGTGGGGGAGGGGGCGACGTTAATTAGAGAAGCCCTCAAGTAAGGGTACAAATATATAGCAGGTATATGTTTGACATTTTTAAAAATTTTATTTCTTTGAGAGAGAGAGCACTCTGAACCCTTGGTTCACTCCCCAAATGCCCTCAGCAGCCAAGGCTGGGCCTGACCACAGCCCAGGAGTCGGGAACTCAGTCTGGGTCTTCTATGTGGGTAAGACATTTTTAAAAACTCCACCAGAGAAGCCGCCGCTGTGGCGCAGCGGGTTAAAGCCCTAGCCTGAAGCGCTAGCATCCCATACAGGAGCCCGTTTGAGTCCCAGCTGCTCCCCTTCTGATCCAGCTCTCTGCTATGGCCTGGGCAATCAGTGGAAGATGGCCCAAGTCCTTGGGCCCCTGTACCCACGTGGGAGACCCAGAAGAAGCTCCTGGCTTCAGATAGGTGCAGCTCCGGCCATTGTGGCCATTTAGGGGAGTGAACTAGCCAATAGAAGACCTCTCTGTGTGTCTCTACCTCTCTCTCTAACTCTTTCAAATAAGTAAAATAAATCTTTAGAAGCTCCACCAGAATCCAGCTTTCATGGCAAGCCCAGAGGTTCCATCTTGGTTCCAGGGTCTCACTGTCTGGGTCCCTGTGTTGATGTGGGTAAGCAAGGGGCATTCAGTTTTTTTCCCAGGCTCTTGTCATGCACAGAGGCCAGAATTCTAAGTGCTGACATATATAAGGTGAATTGTAATCAGGTGAGAAGGCGAACACACACACACACATACACACACACACACGTGAGCATAGGTTGCCCCACACAGAGAGATACCCGTCACGAAGGGAGAGTGGGGCAGAAGAAATTTGCCCAAAAGGAGAAGGGAGACAGAGAGAGCACCTGGCAGCCTCTCCAGCCACAGTCTGCAGACAAGAGAGAGCCCTCCCTGTTGTTGGCATGAAACCACCCCGGCAATCACAGGGCACCTTCACAAGCTCCACGTGGAGCTCAGTTTCCATATTTTCATGGCGTCTTCCCCCAACTCCCGGGTGAAGCGGATGCATCCTGGGAAAGGGAGTTTTGATTGACAAGGAGGATAGACTTACCCGTGGTGGGGGTGGAGTGGTGGTGGTGGGTGCGGCCCTGTTGGTACCTCCAGCTCACCAGACCTGCCTCGCTGCCTGCCCAGCCCCCGTCGTGGTGACCCCGCTGCCAGAGACAGACTCGGGTCCCTTCCGCACGTCATCTCATGTCCACACTGACTGCAACCCAGGTGCCCAGTTGCATCCCACCTGGTCCCTCTCTTACTGCCTTGTAATTAAGATGTTGTAGCCCAGAGAGAGAGCTCTGAGGAAGGACAGCAGGTAATGGTCTGAAGGAGGAGAAATCAGCCAGGAGAAGAGCCAAGGACAGGGGTTTCAGGCGTGGGGTGGGGTGCAGCAGGTGTGGTGGCACAGTGGGTTAAGCAGACGTTTGGGACAATGGCATCCCATGCCACAGTGCTGGTATGAGTCCTGGCTGCTCTGCTTCCAATCCAGCTCCCTGTTAATGCACCCGGGAAGCAGCACATGATGGCTCAAGTATTTGAGTCCCTGCCACTCATGTGGGAAACCTGAATGAAATCTCAGCTCCTGGCTTTGGGCTGACTCTACCTCAGCTGTTGTAGCCATCTGGGGAGAACCAATGCCTGGAAGATTCTCTCTCTCTCTCTCTCTCTCTCTCTGCCTTTCAAATAATGCATAAATCTCTCTTTAAAAAAAAAAAAAAAGCCTCGTTGTGATGGCAGGATGAGTTGAAAGGTGATGCTGCTTCAATGTGAGAATGGAAGGGCACAGCTCAGGATGAATCCACAGGGCCTGTGGGCCACAGAAGTATCTGATGCTCGTTCTGCAAACATTGAAGGGTTCGTTGATGAGGGGTTTTGTTTGTTATGCAACAAGTAACAGCATACCCAAGTAGAAGTGACTTTAAGAATACTGATGATCTCCTACAACACAAAACCAAAGACAGGGGACCTTTTCCTCTTCATTGTCCTTAACCTCCTTGCCCTTAGGTAAGTCACCAAACAGCTGCCTGGGTCCCACGTATCACATTTAGACGTGACTATGTGTAGCTTCAAAAAACGACGCTTCCTCCCTGGCAGCTTTTCACTGAGGAGGAAAAATCTACAGAGGAAAGCTTTTCCCAGAAACCACCGGAGAGATTTGCCCTCTGGTCCGAGACAGACTTCTTCCGTGACACTTGTTAAAGGCCGGGAAGGGAGACTTTATTCAGGACCGCTGTACCAGGGATGGGACCACTGCAGCAGAGAGAGCTGGGTACAGCGGTTTTGTTTGTTTTGTTTTTTTAACCACAGCATGGGCAAGCGGGCATGGACAGCCAAGGAACAATGTGGGGGTCAATGTCAATGGCTGGAAAGTTCCTTAGATGAAAGGACGGGGAGGAGGAGCACTGTGGTGAAACCAGCCCGAAGGAATCTTGCTGAAGATAGGCCAGACCGGCCAGCCATCCCTGAGGGGTGGTTGGGCATGAGGAACCTGCGGAGATACCGTGGGTGACCAGGCACTGGGGGCAGAGGAGTCTTGCTAAATTGACTTATCAGGGTTCTTTGCCAAAATTGGATTTTGCAAGAATTTCCATGCACGGGTGGAGGAGAAGGTTCAGGAGCCTGACGAGAGTTGGTGGGGGTGGGGGTGTTGGGTGTTTGGCCCAGCAGATATGACACTGCTTGGGACATTTGTATCCCATATTGGAGTGCCTGTTCAAGTCCTAGCTCTGCCCCTATTCCTGCTTCCTGCTGATGTACACGCTGGGAGGCAGCAGCGATGGCTCAAGTGCCTGGGTCCCTGCCACCCACATGGGACACCTGGATTGAGTTCCAGTGTTCTGGCTTCAGCCTGACTCTTTCCTGGCTGGTACTTAGGGGATAAACCAATGGATGGAAAATTCTCTCTCTCTCTTTTCAAATAAAGTAAACCTAAACCTAAAGGAGCTGTGGCTATTTCAAGCTCAAAGGTTTCTGACACTCATGCCCTTTGCAACAAAAATACTCAGGGCCCCTGGGAGAGCGCAGGCCTGGAGTCTCCGAGCTCACCCTGCTGTCCTTGGCAAGGGGCGGCTCAAATCCTGGAGACCACACTGGAGGTGACGGCTTAGTTGTCAGCGGGTCCAGGTTGGAATCCAGCTGATGGGTCACTGTCTCCTCACTGGAGACGTCTGCTTCTAGAGGGAGAAGTGCAAGGTGAGGATGACTGGGACCCTGGCTCTGCAGCACTGCCGGTCTCCGATACAATGTCGCCTAGAAACATTCCCTTTCCTATTAGCATCAGCCACTCGCTCGTTGTATGACAACCATGGATCCAGTCTGTGTTCAGGGTCTCAGTGATACCCATGTCCGTGTCTAGTCCACTTTGTGACATCCTATCTCATGGCGGGGTTTCCTCAAGACATCTTGTGCCACAGAGGCAAGACTCCCAGGTGCAGGTCCCTCTGTGGAGTGAAAACAACAGGGAGAGACTCCTTTGGGGATGCAGCACCACGTTCTGAGAGCACTGGGCACAAGAAAGCTGCGCCTCTACTGCCGACTCTGCCAGTGTTTGAGTTTGGAACGGTGAGCAGGGGCCACAACCAAGCGCCTTGGGAGTCTTGCTGAGAAGCGAGGACCTGACCTTGGGCACTAGGACATGCCAGGACCGGATCCAAGCCTTTGACCGTGGTGTGGAGGGCAGAGTGAGGTGAATCAGGCTGAAGGCACAGGTGCAAGGTGATGGGAGCACGGGAGTAGGCTTGAAGCTCCGGAGACGGGAAAGGAGGACGCAAAAAGAGCCTTTAGAACAAGACCAGACAGAAAGGATGTAGACACAATTACGTGAGGTGAGGAGGGAGGGGGGAGAAGTGTCACCATGTTCCTAAATCTGTACATGTGAAATACATGAAACTTGTATAACTTAAATAAATTTTTAAAAAAATATGAGATGGGAAATAAGGGGGAAAGGAGCCAAGGGTAAGTGTGTGTGTTGGGGGGGGGGGGGGCGCTGGTGCTATAGCATTGTAGGTTAAGCTACTGCCTACAATGCCGGCATCCCATATGGACGCTGGTTTTAGTCCCGGCTGCTCCACTTCTGACCCAGCTCCCTGCTAGTGTGCCTGGGAAAGCAGTGGAAGGTTGCCCAAGTCCTTGGGCCCCTGCACCTGGGTGGGATACCAGGAAGAAGCTCTTGGCTTCTGGCTTTGGCCTGGCCCAGCCCTGGCTGTTGCAGCCATTTGGGGAGTGAACCAGCAGATAGAAGACCTCTCTTTCTCCTCTCCCTCCCTCTCTCTAACTCTGCCTTTCAAATAAATACAGTTTTTTAAAGGGTAAGTGTAGGGCCCAGAGTGTGGCACACAGGAAGCAAGCACTGCATCACGGGCTCCTCACTGCGGCGGTGGAGATACAGGCATGGGGCTGCAGTGTTAGGAGGCGTATTTATCTCCAGAGATGGTAACACACACACACACACACACAATGGGCTAAATTACTGCTTCCCAAACAGATCAGTTGCAAACTGAAAAACTGAATTCACAATTTCTACCATACAGATGAGGCTGTAGAGTCTCATCTGGCACCACTAATTACTTTGTGCTGTTCCTTAAATGGAGTCAATGTGTAAACCTACCTGCTGCAGGCTTATTCTTCATATATATATATATATATATATATATATATAAAACCTTCAAGGGTACTTAAAAGTTAGTGAGGAAACAGAATTAAAAGAACGTGCATAGGGCAAGTTGTTTGGCACAGTAGCTAGGCTGTCACTGGGATGCCTGTGTCCCATGTCGGGTGCCTCGATCCACTCCTCAGTCCAGCTTCCCGCTGATGTACATCCTGGGAGGCAGCAGTAGCAACCCAAATACTAGGGCCATCGCCACCTGTGCAGGAGTCCCAGATTGAGTTCTGGGCTCCTGGCTTCTACCTGACCCAGCCTGGGCTATTGCAGGCATTTAGGGTGTGAACCAGTAGATGGGAGTTTTGTGTCTGTCTGTCTCTCTCTCTCTCTCTCTCTGCCTTTCAAATGAAAAACAACCAAAACCTGCACATATTCCATGAACTTTTTTTAAAATTTTTTCTCTTTGCCTTTCCATTTGGAGGTTTCTTAATATGTATTCATTATTTTTGAAAGGTAGAGTTACAGAGAGAAAGGGAGAGGAAGAGGGAAAGAAAGAGAGAGATCTTCTCTCCAGTGGTTTACTCCCCAAATGGCCACAAGGATAGGCTGGACCAGACCAAAGCCAGGAGCCTAGAACTCCATCCTATTTCCTACATGGGTGGCAGGGTGGAAGCACTTGGGCTAACAAGGGCTCTCTGCTCAGGTACACTAGCAGGGAGCAGGATCAGCAGTGAACAGCCAGGACTCAAACTGCCACCGCTGTGCCACAACGATGGGGGCCCCTCCAACATCTTTTTTTTTTTTTTTTTTTTTAAGGCAGTTACAGATAGAGAGGGAGAGACAGAGAGAGAAAGATCGATCTTCTAACCACTCCCCAAATGGCTGCAATGGCTGGGGCTGGGGCTGGGCCAGGCAAAGCCAGGAGCCAGGAGCCAAGAGCCAGGAGCTTCCTCTGGGTCTTCCATGTGAATGGCAGGGGTCCAAGGACTTGGGCCATCTTCTGTTGCTTTCCCAGGCACATTAGCAGGAGTCTGGATAGGAAGTGAAGCAGCCGGTACTCAAACTGGTGCTCATAATGGGTGTTGGCATTGTAGACCACGGCTTAACCCACAAGGCCACAGCGCGGGCCCCATCTGTGAACTTTTTGAAGACCCATTGTATGTGTGAAATCATGACTTTGATGTACCAGTTATATGTTTATACATATTGAAACAAATACAAAGTAATTGAAATTAACATTATTCTGTGTGATACCTAAAGTTCGTATTTCCCATTGCTTCAGGTACGTGCAGGGCAGGCTTAGGGAACCCCTGAGCAGGATGCTGGCTCGAGCCACCACGATTACACAGATTTGCTGTCTTTGCGCCCACTCTTGGTTCTGTTCACAATGTATCAGTGTCCAGCGCTGCATGACAGGCCAGGCCTTTGCGTTCACCATCAGCTACAGTCCTGCCCTGCAGGTGTGACCTTTCGCTCAGCTCGGTTGGAGGCGGTCGTGCAAACAAATGGGGCTGACCCGGAATGTCTTTTTAACTCAGTGTCTCACATCCCAGCCTCTGAAACCACCACACGAGCAGCGCGAGCATGATGAGCCCGTTTTCCCCCATGCCGCAGCCCAGAGCGCAGGCAGGGCACCGGGAACCTGCACTTTCTCCCGCCCTGGGCTCCCTGATGCCTCCCCAAGAGCCCCTCGGCCCGCATGGACCTGCAGGGCCACCACCTGCCCTTCTCTTGTTTACGAGGCGAGGCTGAGTTGATTCTACACTAACCAGTCGGTCGGGGTGCTGCGAGGCGCCCAGCAGTGAAGACCTGGGAGCCCCAGGCCCCTCCTGTGTGAAGCGGAGCGGGTGGTAGGCTCTGGGGGTCTCCACAGCGCTGCCCCGAGGCTGTAGAGTCTCACTGGCCTGAAAGGCTCTGGGACCCCGTGCTCCTTCTTCTAACTCCTCTTCATGTCTTTTGCCCATTTTAAAAATCAGGACTGTTTGCTCTGAAGTGCAGAAGTTACTACGGCACTCCATGTAAAGGTTTTGTGAATACCGGGTCCTATCTCCCTGTCATCAACATCGCGAATATTTTATGAGGTAATGCTGCCATCTTGCTTCTTATGTCTTTTGCTGTGGAGAAATTTCAACTGAAATTCCCTGATAATCTGGTCCTTGGGGACTTCTGACTGACCGGTGCTTACTTCAAGTTGATAAAAATACTCATTTATCTTCTGGAATTTAATGGATTCATTTATGTCATACATAAGTCATAGACTGAAACGTATGTTATAGGAGGAGAGAGATGGAGAGTCATCTTTAATTTCTGTTTCAAGTGGGGTCTCCATTTAATGAGTATGTTACCTTTCCCACCCAGATTTGAAGAATGTCATCTCTACAAAATTTTTAGAGAATCACTCTATTACATGCCAGTGGTAGTAAAAATTTGTACACTCTGCACATTTTAACTGCTGCACTAATAGGATTAATGTTTTGTGAACTTATATTTTAAAGCTGTAGCCTCAATACATACCCCCAACCTCAATACCATCATTTTCCTGGTCATGAAGAGTCACTATAATAACTGTCAACATTAAAGCTTCAGCAAGAATGGACTTCCTTTACTATGATGGTTATTTAGAAGTGGGAATCATAGCAATTAATACAAGTAAAATTAATGGAAGAAAATGGAATTTAAAATCACAATTGTTAAAATGTATTTATTTGAAAGAGAAAGAGACAGAGAGAGATCTTCTGTCTGCTGGGTCATTGTCCATATGCTTTGACAGCCAGGGCTGGGCCAGGCTGAATCTAGGAGCTGGGTACTCCACTGGGGGCTCCCCCATGGGAGGCAGGGACCCGAGAATTGAGCCATCATGTGCTGCCTTCCAGGGTGCGTTAGCAGGAAGCTGGAGTCAGAAGCAGAGCTGAGACTTAAACCCAGCTCTCGGCCGGTATCTGAAGCGCCGTCTTTACAGTTGTGCCAAATACCTGTGCTGAATCACAGAATTGAAGGACTTCCTGTCTGTGATTTTGTGACGAGTTGGACTAGAATCTGGGAGTTGTTCCTGGGACCACAGTTCTTGTGAAAGTGGGAAAGTTAGAAACGTCTTCTCCCTGCGTTGCCCACGTCCTCTCCTTCTCTCTACTTTGCTTTTTCTCTCAGAAGCACTCACAGATATTCATTCACAGTGAGGTGTTGATGACTGCTTACTGTCCAACACAGCCGTGCTCCTTAGAGAACAAGGTAATTAACTTGCTACTAAAAATAGAGGGCTGAAGCTCAAAATATTTGCTTTCTAGTAAATCCAAGTTAAGCCAGTTTTTCTCCACAAATGAATTCACCTGACTTTTGTTTGCATGCTTCTTTTGTGAAAGGAAAGGTATGCTAGTATTCGTGACCTCTCCGCCACAGCCCGTGGGGACACAGGGATGGGCCTGCTGTACGGCCACTGCAGACTGTGTTGTGGGCCGAGCTTACAGGTTGCTATCATTTCATTTCATTTTTTTTTCCAGAGGCAGGAAGGAGGGACTAAGTCAGCAGACTGAAGATCTCACTCTCTTACTCTGCCTTTCAAAGAAATAAATAAATATTTAAGAAAAATGAAACAAAATGAGAGAGACAGACACTACCATTCACAGTGCACTCTCCAAAAGTCCACATTGGTTGGGAGCTGGGAACTCAATTCAGGTTTCCCATGGGGTGGCAGGAACTCAATCACTTGAGCCATCACTGCTGCCTCCCGGGGTCTGTATTAGCAGGAAGCTGGAGTCAGGAGCCAGAGTTGGATACTAAACCCAGGTACTCAAGTATGGAATATGAATGTCTAAATTGGCATGTTACCTGCTGGGACAAATACCCACCCCTCACTTTCTTTTTAATATTGTCCAAGGATAAATTTTTAATAAGTTTATCAAATCTACCTTGCAACTAAAGGAGAATAATGCTGGAAATACATTTTTCACCAAAATTGTTAGGAGAAAAAATTTTAAATGCTTTTACCACAAAAGAAAGGCATTTGGTGGATATGTTATTTGCTTGATTTAATTATTCCATTTGTGCTCGTAAATCATAACATCACTATGTTATTCACAAATATATACAATAAACTGTCAACTTAATCCATTGTAATCAATTATCAATATAACAAGATGTAAAGTAATGAAATAATAAAGAAAATTATGACCACTTAATGAGAGAGATAAATGATGGCAAAACTGGTGTGTATTGGTATTACTCACACTAAATTAGTATTTGTTGAATGAATGAATAAATAAATGAATATTTAAAACTTATTAAAATCTAGGCTACGCATTTGGCACAGTGGCTGACACCATTTTGGACACCAGAATCACATATCAGAGGGCCTGGGTGCGAGGTCCAGGTCATCTCCCAATTCCAGCTTCCTGATAATACATACCCTGGGTGGCAGCAGGGCATGGCTCAAGTGCTTAGATCCCTGCCACCCACATGGGAGACACACTGAGTGGCGGCTCCTGGCTTTAGCCTGGCCCAGCCCTCGCTATTGCAGGCTTTTTGGAAATGGTTCACTTTCTCTTTCTCTCTTTCTTTCTCTCTCTTTTTTTTTTCTCTCTCTCCCTTTCAAATAAAGAAAATATATTTTAAGAACATTAAAATCTATTTTTGTTTAGTTCATAAATGAGACAGAGTTTTTTATGCTATTCTGAAAGACTTACTCAACTTTTGATAATAATCTGTGGTGTTAAAACAATAATTTCAAAGGCTTTTCTTCAGAATAAAGTTTAAAATTCTTTTAAAACATCCCTTTTGTTCCTCATAAAATGATCTATTTGGGGGAGCACAGCATAAGTGCAAAGTCACAAAATGAAGCACAGAAAAACAAGGGATTAGTAGTGCTTGAAGGTACGAAGTGGCCACTGGCCTCAGAAATTTTACCACGCAAAATATTTTTTGAATACCTATTTACTTTAAAGCTATTTTTAACAGCATTTACATTATTTCTTTGCTCACTCTCCTGCAGTTGTTTTATTTGTTAAACAGAACAACACTAGATTCTCTGATAGTGAATCTTTCCTGTAATTGCCATCCAAAGTGAGAAAAGCAAATGGCGACTGAGACTCAGCTAATGTTCCCAAACCCAAGTAAACAACCACACACATGCACACACACACATACACACGCACACACACACACACAAGGAAGGAGACTACAAGTATAAAATTCAGGCGACAGCCAACAGTGGAACCTCTGAACGCACACCCGTGGGTCCCTGTGACGTTGACTCTGCTGAGCTGCCCTGTGCTTCCGTGTCCACATGTCACTTCTGACTGCTGGAAGGAGAGTGGAGTCAGGGCCACCACTGGGAGCCATTGACTGGACCCACTGCCTTGACCAGTTCAGCACAGTGTAGACAGTCCCTGTTCCCCAGCCACTCAGAGGAGAGTGGAGGTCCCCCTGGCCTGCATGGCATCAGTTATTCACCCCAGGGTTCCTTCTCCAGGGGGGCTCATTGATTTGGACTCCAGTTCTTATTCCCCAAGTACAGTTTCCAGCAACAAAAGGTTTTTAAGTCCTTTTAAATTCATCTAAGGACATAGACTACGCAGAGGAGTCAGGATATCTGTCATGTGAGCCACAAACAAGAGAGCATTGAGTGGGCATAGAGTTTCAGTGACTTCATGTTGGCTAAATATAGACGAACACTCAGTGTGCTGTGAGTGCCAGGGAAGATGATGATGCAATTATCCCTCCCCTCGCGGGGGAGGGGGGGACCAGGGCCAGAAGGCAAGAATGGAATTACCTAATAATTGGTCACTTGTCATGGTCCCCAGCTCCACTCTCATCCAAGGTTTGTTGGTTCACACATACACATAACTCCCATAACAAAGCAAACATTATTTTGCAGCTTTCAAACAAAATAAACATTCAGCTTCTCACTTGCTTAAAAATAAATTGCTTTTATTTTAAAATTTAATTTTCTGAACGGGGCCATCAAAGAAGGAGGTGCCCTTCTCCGAAGGGAGGAGAGAGCCTCCACTTTGACTATGACCCTATCGGAATAAGACCAAAGTCAGCGAACTCTAAAGGCTTCCATAGCCCTGGCAACTCATGACTAGAGCCTAGGGAGATTACTGACGCCATGAACAGGAGTGTCAAATTGTTAAGTCAGCAACAGGAGTCACTGTGTACTTACACCCCATGTGGGATCTGTCCCTAATGTGTCGTCTAAAGCCAAGGGATGCTATGACTGGTACTGAAACAGTATTTTTATACTTTGCGTTTCTGTGTGGGCGCAGACTGATGAGGTCTTTGCTAATTATAGACTGAAGTGATCTTCTGTATATAAAGAGAATTGGAAACGAAAAAAAAAAAAAAGAAAAAAAAAAAACAACCTGGTGTTAAAATGGAAATGGCATAGAAAATTAATTAATTTGAAAAAAATTATGTAGGATCTCTGTCTTTAATGTGCTGTACATTGCTATTTAATGCTATAATTAGTAATCCAATGGTAGTTTTTTCACTTGATGTTGCTATATGGGCAAAATGTTGAAATCTTTACCTAATGTATACTAAACTGATCTTCTGTATATAAAGAGAATTGAAAATGAATCTTTACACGAATGGAAGGGGAAAGGGAGCGGGAAAGGGGAGGGTTGCGGGCGGGAGGGAAGTTATGCGAGGGGGGAAGCCATTGTAACCCATAAGCTATACTTTGGAAATTTATATTCATTAAATAAAAGTTTAATAAGAAAAAAAAATTAATTTTCTTTGTAGAGTTTTATTACATAAGAAATGCGTATGCACTTTAGCAAATTTAGAAATCAGAATAGCTTCTATTCTTATTGAGCAGCTAGGTGCCAGGCACTGTCTGTAGCAGGAGCTTTATGAGACTAACTCACTTAATCCTCCTAATAACTATCTGAGTTAGGCACAGCCATTATCTCTGTTCTGTACCTGAAAGGAGACAGGTTAAGTAACTTGTCCAAGGTCACCTAATCAGAACAATGAAGACTGGAAGTTACAACTTATTTATTTTAAAGATTTATTTATTC
The DNA here is from genome assembly GCF_033115175.1 of Lepus europaeus. Lineage (NCBI taxonomy): Eukaryota > Metazoa > Chordata > Mammalia > Lagomorpha > Leporidae > Lepus > Lepus europaeus. Next base: position 40,372,625 of record NC_084839.1, on the reverse strand, counting down.
GAAAGGCAGAGTTACAAAGAGGCAGAGGCGGGGCAGGGGGAAGATGTCCTCCATCCACTGGTTCACTCCCCAATTGGCTGCAAAGGCCGGAGCTGCACAGATCAGAAGCCAGGAGCCAGGCACCTCCTCTGGGTCTCCCACGCGGGTGCAGCGGCCCAAGGACTTGGGCCATCCTCTACTGCTATCCAAGGCCATAGCAGGGAGCTGGATCAGAAGTGGAGTAACTCAGACTCAAACCAGTTTCCATATATGATGCTGGCACTGCAGGCAGTGGCTTTACCTGCTCCACCACAGCGCCCACCTCTAAACTCATTTGTTTGATAACAAATTTCATGCTCTTAAACGCTAGACCAGTGCTGTTCAGTAGAAATATACTGTGAGCCACATATATAATTTAAAATTCCTTAGTGGCCACATTAAAAGGAGTAAAAAGACAGGCTGGTGTCAAGGCTTAGTGGATAAAGCCACCACCTGGACGACGACATCCCACATGGGTGCCAGTTTGAGTCCTGGCTGTTCCAGTTCCCATCCAGCTCCCTGCTAATGCACATGGGAAAATAATGGAAGATGGCCCAAGGACTCAGGCCCCCACACCCATGTAGCAGACCAGGAAGAGGTTCCTGGCTCCTGGCTTCCATATGGCCTAGCCCTGGCTGGCAGTTACAGCCACTTGGGGAGTGAACCAGCAGATGGAGGATTCTCTGTCTCTGTTTCTCCCTCTCTCTGTATTTCTGCTTCTCAAATATATAAAATAAAAATCTTTTAAAAAATAAAAGTAAAAATAAACAAGTGAGATTTATTTTGATGATGTTTCATTTGACCCAATATAGCCAACATAATATCATTTTAATACTGAATCAATATAAAAAACAAGTAAGATATTTCATATGCTTCCTTTCATCTAAATCTTAAAAACCCAGGGCGTAATTTATACTTAGACCACATCTCATTTAGGACTGGTCACATTTCAAGTGTCCGGTGGGCTCCTGTGGCTAGTGGCTAGCACATAGGACAGCACAGAGGGAACATAATGGCAGACAGCTCTGTTGAACGGCACTGCTGTAGATTACACTGAGTGTTACGAGGATAATGTCACTGGACAGGATGCTGTGGTGCCGTGGGTGAAGCTGCTGCTTGGTGCACATGCATCCCATATCAGAGGGCCTGGGATAGAGTTCCGCCTCCACCTCCCATCCAGCTTCCTGCTGCTGATCCAGCTGGGAGGCCGCAGATGACGGCCCAAGTACCTGAGCTTCTGCCACCCAGGTGGGAGACCTGGATGGAGTTCCTAGATCCTGGCTTCAGCTTGGCCCAGCCCTGGCTTTCGTGGGCTTTGGGGGAGTGAACCAGTGGATGGGAAATCTCTCTCTCTCCCCTCTATTTCTATCACTCTGCCTTTCAAATACACAAATCTTTAAAAAGAAAAAAGTGAGGGCCAGCACTGTGAGTAGTACCTGCAGCGCTGGCACCCTGTATGGGCGCTGGTTCATGTCTTGGCTGCTCCTCTTCCAATCCAGCTCTCTGCTTTGGTCTGAAAAAGCAGTAGAAGATGGCCCATATGCTTGGACCCCTGCACCCACGTTAGAGACCCAGAAGAAGCTCCTGGCTCCTGGCTTCAGATCAGACCAGCTCTAGCTGTTGCAGTCATTTGAGGAGTGAACCAGTGGATAGAAGACCTTTCTCTCTGTCTCTCCCTCTCTCTGTCTGTAACTCTGCCTCTCAAATAGATTAATGAAACTTTTTTTGGAAAAAAAATCACCAAATAAAGTCCTTTATTACCACATATTGTGCCCTGTTTTCTGAGCACACATGTGCACATATAAATATACTTTGATCAGATGAGGATCATCCTATAAGTATAGTTTTAAAACATTTTTTTCTTTAATGAAAGTATGCAATCCTCCAGTGGTCTGCGCTTCCTGTGTGTATGTGAGACAGCTTTGACTGCAGAAATAGCATGGGATTCGGAGTCAAAGTGTGCCACCACTTAACACCTGTCTGATACTGAACAAGGTTTTCTCTGACCCTCAGTTAATCTCAGGCGAGGATGAAACCAGATAATGCTTGTGAAAAGTACCCTATACGGCTCTTTTAAGATGGACAATATACTCTTTAACAGCTTATTTACTTATCTATTTATTTTTTATTTTTTGTCAATTTCAGAGACCAACAGTTCCTATCTGTTGGTTCTCTCCACAAATGCTTGCAAATGGCCAGAGCTTACCTTCTTCTTTTTTTTTTTTTTTTTTTTTTTTTTTTGACAGGCAGAGTTAGAGAGAGAGACAGAGAGAAAGGTCTTCCTTTTTCCGTTGGTTCATCCCCCAAATGGCCGCTACGGCCGGTGGTGCACTGTGTCGATCCAAAGCCAGGAGCCATGTGCTTCCTCCTGGTCTCCGACGCGGGTGCAGGGCCCAAGCACTTGGGCCATCCTCCACTGCCTTCCCGGGCCACAGCAGAGAGCTAGACTGGAAGAGGAGCACCCGGGACAGAATCCAGCGCCCCGACCGGGACTAGAACCCAGGGTGCCAGCACCACAGGCAGAGGATTAGTCTAGTGAGCCGCGGCGCCAGCCAGAGCTGACCTTCTTATGTGAAGGGATCTTCAAAGAAGTTTGCGGAAAATGGAATTAACAGATACATTTGTTTTTAAATATTTATTTGAAATGCAGAGTTACAGGGGCTGGAATTGTGGTGTAGCGGGTAAAGCCGCTGCTTGCAACACGGTCTCCCATATGCACGTTGGTTCAAGTCCTGGCTGCACCACTTCCAATCCAGCTCCCTGCTAATTTACCTGGGAAATGGGCTCATGCACAGCACCTGGCCAAAGCAGGACGCCACCTTCACAGCAGTACTGGCAGCAGTGGCGGAGCAACATTCGGCCAGTGGCCCTTGTGTACCCATGTGATCCAGTGATTCTAGTGGACGGAACAATATGCAGTCCCCAGTGACTCAGAGCCTAGCTGGGAGGTGGCTGGGCAACCAGGTAGGACGATGAGGCACCCGCACCCTCCCAGGATCAAGGCACATAGAAGGAGCTGTCTTTGGGAACATCTGCCTCTCTGTTGACTGGGCAGGCTGGCAGGGAAGACAGAAACTTCTGCACCTAGTGTCTGCAGGAGCCCTGCGCTCTGAGACTGTGGGGACTTAGTAGTTACATGACAAGGTGCGGGGAGTGGCTGGGTCTTTGGGCAATCACCAGGAGTGGGTCCACACACAAACTGTGCCCACAGTTAGGACTGCAGAGATCTCCATACAGTGACACGAAACATACTGGGGGCTGACACCTGGGCATTGAGATCTACCACGCCCAATTCGGGTGTTACCCTGGATACTCGCCCCACCCTGGAGCACTGACCAGAGCTCTGTGGCCACACCCACCACAAGCCTCTTGATATTCAAAGTGCAGACATCTCACTAAGCCACAGAGACATGCTCAAAGATAAAACCCATTAGTAGAAAAAAAAAAAAAACAAAATTAACCCCACAAATGCCTAAAAACAAGCACAGAAATTCAAGAAACAAGAATAAGGAAGACATCACATCAACATTTCAATATTAGAATGTGAAGATGAAGAGGCTGAAAAAATGCCAGAAATGGAATTCAAAAAATTACTCATAGGACTACTCAAAAGCAATCAGAAGCAAATCCACAAACTGAGGGAAACCATGCATGACATGAATGAAAATTTTTCCCATGAAATTGAGATTTTAAAGAGAAATCAAAATGAAATATTGGAAATGAGAATTCAATAGATCAAATGAAAAATCCAGTGGAAAGTTTTAACAGTAGACTTGATGAGGCAGAAGAAAGAATATCTGAACTAGAAGACAAATCTTTGGAAATTAAAAAAAGAAGAAAACAGAAAACTTAAAAACAGTGTTGGAGCTATATATGATATACTCATATGACCCAATATATGGGTCTTGGGAGTTCCTAAAGGTGTGGAAAGAGAATAGACTAGAAGGCCTTTTTTTTTTTTTTTTTTGACAGGCAGAGTGGACAGTGAGAGAGAGACAGAGAGAAAGGTCTTCATTTTTGCCGTTGGTTCACCCTCCAATGGCCACCACGGTAGGCGCGCTGCGGCCAGCACACTGCACTGATCCAATGGCAGGAGCCAGGTGCTTATCCTGGTCTCCCATGGGGTGCAGGGCCCAAGCACTTGGGCCATCCTCCACTGCACTCCCAGGCCACAGCAGAGAGCTGGCCTGGAAGAGGGGCAACCAGGACAGGATTGGTGCCCCGACCGGGACTAGAACCCGGTGTGCCAGTGCCGCAAGACAGAGGATTAGCCTAGTGAGCTGTGGCGCCGGCCTAGAAGGCCTATTTAGTGAAATAATTACAGAAAACTTCCCCAATTTGGAGAAAGAAAGGGAGGACAGAGGAAGCACATAGAACTCCTAACAGACATGACCAAAACAGAGCTTCACCACAACACATTGTAGTCAAACTTTCCACAGTAAAATATAAAAAAAAAAAAAGATTCTAAAATGTGCATGAGAAAAACACCAGATTACTTTCAGAAGATCTCCAATTAGACTCACAGCTGATTTCTCATCAGAAACCCTAGAAGTTTGAAGGGAATGGTGAGATATAGTCCAAGTCTTAGAAAAAAACAACTGTCAACCCAGAATACTGCACCCTGTAAAGCTCACATTTATGAATGAAGGTGAAATAAAGACCTTCCACAACAAACAGAAATTGAAAGAATTTGTCACCACTCGCCTAATCTTAAAAAAGATGCTTAAGGATGTGCTACAGGGGCCAGCGCTGTGGCGCAGCGAGTTTCAGCCCTGGCTTGCAGTGTCAGCATCCCATGTGGGTGCTGATTCAAGTCCCATTTGCTCCACTTCCAATCCAGCTCCCTGTTAATGCACCTGAGAAAGCAGCAGCAGATGGCTCAAGTCCTTGTGCCCCTGCACCCATGTGGGAGACCCCAAAGAAGCTCCTGGCTCCTGGCTTTGGATTGGCTAACCTTCAACCGCTGAGGCCATTTGGGGAGTGAACCAGCAGATGGAAGACCTTTCTTTCCTGTCTGTCTCTTCCTCTCTCTGTAACTGTCTTTCAAATAAATAAAAATAAATCTTTTTTTTTTAAAAAAAGAAAAGGATATGCTACAAACAGAAAGACAGAAAGATACCATCATTATGCAAGAACATGAAGGCAGAAAATCCCCCAGTAAAAAAATTCAAAGTAAATAATAGGAATATTTATGGAAAAATGGCAGGGCCAAGACATTAATTATCAGTAGTCACCTTGAATGTAAATGCCCTTAACTCTCCTGCCAAAAGGTATATACTCACTGAATGGATTGAAAAACAAGACCCATCCATTTACTGCCTACAAGAAACACATTGCACCAACAAAGATACACACAGACTGAAAGTGAAAGAATAGTAAAATATTCTATGCTAATGGAAAGCAAAAAAGGGCAGGTGTTGCCATTCTAATATCAGACAAAATAGACTTTAACATAAAAACTGTTAAAAGATATGAAGAAGGGCACTATGTAGTGATTAAGGGATCAAATCAACAGGAAGATGTCATTATAATAAATGCACAACCCCCAAATCACAGGTACCTGGCTATTTAAAAGAAATGTTAATGGATCTAAAGGGAGACCGGGATCCAAATACAATAGTAACAGGGGACTTCAACACCCCACTTTCATAAATGGACAGATCAACTAGACAGAAAATAAACAAAGAAATAACAGAGGTGATTGACACTAAGGACCAAATAGACCTAACTGATATCCATGGAACTTTTCACCCCACAGTTGCAGAATACACATTCTTTTACCAGTGCATAGAACTTTCTCTAGGAGACCATATGTTAAGCCATAAAGCAAGTCTCAGCAAATTAAAAAAATCAAAATTATACCATGCATCTTCTTTGACCACAATGGAATGAAGCTGGAAATCAACAACTCAAGAATCTCTAGATCATATGCAAACACATGGAGACTGAACAACATGCTCCTGAATGAACAGTGGGTCATAGAAGAAAGCTAAAGGGAAATCAAAAAATTTCTGGAAACAAAGGAAGTCGACAATACATCATATCAAAACTTGTGGGGGCCGGCACCGTGGCTTAACAGGCTAATCCTCCACCTTTGTGGCGCCGGCACACCGGGTTCTAGTCCTGGTCGGGGCGCCGGATCCTACCCCGGTTGCCCCTCTTCCAGGCCAGCACTCTGCTATGGCCCGGGAAGGCAGTGGAGGATGGCCCAAGTCCTTGGGCCCTGCACCCGCATGGGAGACCAGGAGAAGCACCTGGCTCCTGGCTTCGGATCAGCGAGATGCGCCCGCCGCAGCGGCCATTGGAGGGTGAACCAATGGCAAAAAGAAAGACCTTTCTCTCTCTCTCACTATCCACTCTGTCAAAAAAAAAAAAAAAAAAAAAAAACTTGTGGGATACAGCAAAAGCAGTGCTAAGGCTGGAAGTTTAAGCAATCAGTGCCTACATGAAGAAATTAGAAAGTTACCAAATAAATGAGCTATCAATGCATCTCAAGGACCAAGAAAAACAACAAACCAAATCCAAAATTAGTAGGAAGAAAGAAATAATTAAAATCAGCGAAGAAATAAATAAAATTGAAACAATAAAAGCAATAAAAAAGATCAGTGAAATGAAGAGCTTACTTTTTGAAAAAATAAAGGAAATTGATACACCATTGGCCCAACTAACCAAAAAAAAAGGGGGGGGGGAGACCCCAATCAATACAAAGCGATGAAAAGGGAAATGTAAAAACAGATACCACAGAAATAAAAATAATCATCAGGAATTACTACAAAGAGCTGTATGGCAACAAATTGGGAAAACTAGAATAAATGGATAGATTCCTAGATACATACAATCTACCAAAATTGAGTCATGAAAACATAGAAAACCTAAATAGACCCATAACCAAGTCAGAAATTGAATCAGTAATAAAGGGCCTCCCAACAAAGAAAAGCCCAGGACTGGATGGCTTCACTGCTGAATTCTACCAAAAGTTAAAGAACTAATTCCAATTCTTCTCAAGCTATTCAAAACAATTGAAAGGGCCGGCGCCATGGCTCAATAAGCTAATCCTCCGCCTTGCAGCGCCGGCACACCGGGTTCTAGTCCCGGTTGGGGCACCAGATTCTATCCCGGTTGCCCCTCTTCCAGGCCAGCTCTCTGCTGTGGCCCAGGAGTGCAGTGGAGGATGGCCCAAGTGCTTAGGCCCTGCACCCCATGGGAGACCAGGAGAAGCACCTGGCTCCTGCCATCGGATCAGCGCAGTGTGCTGGCTGCAGCGGCCATTGGAGGGTGAACCAACAGCAAAGGAAGACCTTTCTCTCTGCCTCTCTCTCACTATCCACTCTGCCTGTCCAAAAAATATATATATTTTAATATTATCAAGGTTTCCTAGAAGGCTGTCCTTTTAGGTCTTGTGTTCCTGACCAAGATGGAATAACATGTGGGAAGAAAATGTGTATATGTCTACACATGTACACACGTATGTGTATATGCACATACATGCATACATGAAACTATGGTTTCCAAGACACTGAAATCAGAGTAGCTAAGACAATGATTTTTGAGAGGTAGAAAACAAGTAAGGTCAGTCCAGCCAACAGTTAGAAGAGTGGAACTGGGGAACGAGAACAGCTATATATATATATGGTACCTGTAATGTTGTTTGACCTTCTGTACTGCCTGGAGCTCCTCCTGCAGCATCACCCACTGTGTCAGTGGCTTCTACTCAAACTGTGCGGTGCACAGTGTGCATGGCTGTCCACTGGCCCTGTACCCAATCGTGCTAAAAAGTGTCTGTCCCCCTCTGTCATGCACCCAACCCCAAGAAGCAGCAATGGGAAGTTTGTCATCTTTTTGACCTCTTCAGTTAGATCAGTTAGGCTGCTCCCTGGGGCAGCCCACACATTTATTTTTTCACTCTTGATCCCTACATGAAAACATCCAGCAGACATATGTGTGCATTCACACATGATGTGAATGCGGCTGCTATTTGTGGGCACACCAATAGATTGAGATACTTAACCCAGGCTTCATCCCCAAGTCTGATTCCCCGTATCCCTCTAGAGGCGGTATTCTTTCCTGGTCGACTCTGCTTTGCCCCCCAGGGTTGGCCTCAGGAGAGAGAGAGGCAGTGAGTGTCGGCCCTCCACTCTGCTGCGTAGCTTGCAGCCTCTCCTTTAAACTCCTATTGCTGAGGCAGGCCTTGTGAGCATGGTGGGTTAAGCTGCTGCTTGTGACACTCACATCCCATATTGGAGTTCCAGTTCAAGGCTTGGCTCCTTCACTTCTGATCCAGCTCCCCACCAGTGCACCTGGGAGGCAGCAGATGATAGCTCAAGTACTTGGGTTCTCCCTGCTAATGCAGCCTGGGAAAGCAGAGGACGATGACCCAAGGGTCTGGGCCCCTGCCATCCATGTGGGAGACCTGGATGGGGTTTCAGGCTCCTAGCTTCAGCCTGGCCCAGTCCTGGCCGTTGCAGCCATTTGGAAGAGGGAACCACTGAGTGGAGGATTTCTATCTCTCTCTGCCTCTCTGTAACTCTGTCTTTCAAATAAATAAATCAATCTTTAAAAAAAATTTTAATTTGTTTATTTGAGAGAGAGATAGAGAGATCTTCCATCCACTGGTTCATTCCCCAAATGGCCGCAATGGCTGGAGCTGGGCCAATCTGAAGCCAGAAGCTTCTTCCAGGTCTCCCATGTGGGTGCAGGGGCTCAAGTACTTGGGCCATTTTGTGCTTCTTTCCTAGGCCATAAGCAGAGAGCTGGATTGGAAGTGGAGCAACAGGAACATGAACAGGTAACTATATGGGATGCCAGTTCCATAGGGAGAGGCTTAGCCTACTATGCCACAGCATCAGCCCCAAATAAATACATTTTTAGGGGGGGCCAGCGCTGTGGCACAGTGGACTAATGCCCTGGCCTGAAGCGCTGGCATCTCATATGGGCGCCGGTTCTAGTCCTGGCTGCTCCACTTCTTATCCAGCTCTCTGCTGTGGCCTGGGAAGGCAGTGGAGGATGACCCAAGCCCTTGGGCCCCTGGACCCGTGTGGGAGACCTGGAGGAGACTCCTGGCTCCTGGCTTCAGACTGGCGCACTTCTGGCCGTTGTGGCCGGCTGGAGAGTGAACCAGTGGATGGAAGACCTCTCTCTCTCTCTCTACCTCTTCTCTCTCTGTGTAACTCTGATTCTCCAGTAAAAAAATAAATAAATCTTAAAAAAAAATTTTTTTTAAGTAATTTGGTTCCTACCAAAGCTCCTAGGTCCTGGCTTTGGCCTAGGCCAAAGCCTAGGCCAGCCCTGGCTACTGTGGGCATTTGGGGAATGCATCAGTAGAAAAACCTTTCTCTGTCTCTGTCTCTGTCACTCTGTGTTGCAAATAAATAAGTAAACTTTAAAAAAATTCCCCCATTTCACTGTGTTTCTTCCACTACTGAAACAATTATCACTTGTAATCAGTTTCACTGTAGAAGAATCCATATTTGCCAATAGAGTGTGAAAACCTGACACAACACTAGCACATTAGAAGGTATTCAACAGGGGCCAGCGCTGTGGCGGAGCAGGTAAAGCCGCTGCTTGCAGTGCTAGCATCTCATATGGATGTTGGTTCGAGTCCCAGCTGCTACACTTCCAATCAGCTCTCTGCTATGGCCTGGGGATGCAGCAGGCACTGGGAGACCCAGAAGCAGCTCCTGGCTCCTGGCTTCAGATCGGCTCAGCTCCAGACATTGCAGCCATTTGCAAAGTGAACCAGCAGATGGAAGACCTCACTGTCTTTCTGTCCTCTCTCTCTCTGTGGCTGTTGTCTCTCAAATAAATAAATAAAATCTTTAAAAAATATTTAAAAATAACCAACAGAAAATTATTTTTTAAAATGAAAGTATTCAACAATTTAGGGTAAAAGCCAAACAAAGATAAATAAGTATATTAATGAAAGTTATTTTTTTCAGGTAGCAGCTGGCACTTGGCAGAGCTAAGTGGAGGCAGAGGCTGGGCTCTGCCCCCTCCAACCTACCCAGACCTGATCCAGGCTTCTCCCAACCGAAAAGCACAGGTTTCTGCTTTCAAATTTACTTGCTATAATCTTTTCCCTAAGAAGAAAAATAAAGTCATCGAAGTCTTCACATCGGTGAGCTGTCTTGCATTAGAAAACAGGAGGAGACTCTTGCATTTTGGATTTAGATCCACGGTAAACTTCCCAGTAGAAATCCCCATTACCTTCTCGTCATCGCCAGGTCAACACACCTTAGTGAATCCAGATGTGACCCCCCGCTTCGTCTGTTCCCTTCAGCCGGTGCCTCTGCGCCATACTTGCATGGCAGTCACAGTCAGCCCCCTACGGGCTGCTTTCTCACAGCAGTTTCCTCTCAATCTGGGGACCCCTTGTTCTTAATATCCACTTTGGGCAGGCTGTGGGGGGCCTGGCAGACACCCCCTCCCCAACCCCATGCTTCAGTTTAAGGAAGATCATGTGCTTTGCTTAGGGCAGCCCCTGCCCGCGGTATAGGGAGAGGAGCAGTCTCTAGGCCAGAGAGTGCACTGACTTCACTCCCCCTCCTCCCTCAGATGCAGCCCTTCCACCTTACCACCTGCTAGTGTGCCAAGCGCCATACCCTTTGTATGCTTTTTTTTATTATTATTATTACATAAAAAGATTTATTTATAGGAAAGGTGGAGTTAGAGAGGGGAAGAATCAGAGGCCGGGAAGGTCCTCCATGTGCCGGTTCACTCCCCAGAGCTGGGCCAGACCCAGGTTTTCTCATCAGACACCTTAGCTGGGAATCAGGAGCCAAGGGGACCCAGGCAAGTACCAGAGGGACAAGGACTACAACCCCACTTTTCAACACAGCTCACAATATCCCTCCTCTCCCTGGGACCCTGCCTGCCTCCCCAGCTATGCCTCTCACCTTTCTTGCCCACTAAGATCCTGCAGCACTCAACATCTTTCACATTCATCATCACCCGTTCATTGTTTTCTTTTGCTTTCTGGACTTTAAAGATGTTGTGCTGTGCATTCGGCTGCCTGCCTCCTTTGATCTTTCACATTTCAGTTCAGGTACCACTTCCTCCAGGAAGCCTTCCCTGCTCATCTCAGTCTAGGTTTGATGCCCCTGACATCTATGATCCAAGCTCCTTGAACTTCCCTCCCTGAACACACAATGCACTGTATTGTAAGATGTGCTCATTACCTGAATCTCCCAGCTGCCTGTGGGCCCCTAGTGCACAGGTCTCATGCTGGACTTTTCATTCTCCCAGGGTCAGGCACTGCCTGGCATGCAGCAGTCACTCAAAAGTGTTGCCGGAATCAGTAATCAGGGCCTGAATGGATGGATCAGTGGACTGCAGCCAGACTTGAGCTCCTTCACATGTGGTCAAGGACTCACCTTGCCTGAGTCCCACAGTTTTTCTAAGTCCAGCCAAATCCCTGCTAAACAGTGTACCAGACATCACAAAGGACTCTGAAAATATGGACAACTCCATGCAGCCCACACACAAGCCTCGGCACACAACTTGGAAGACATGTCATTTTCTTCTGATGCGAGTCAGTGCGACACTGAGCCCACGCACCTGCCTCAGAAGCTCTCGGTGTCACTGCGGGCCATCACCACCTTGTCATGAGTGGGGCTTCTAGGGTCCTTGGGGAAAAGTTTTCAAGGTGATTTTGCAGCCAGTGGTCAGATCCCAATTACACAGGGTGGGAGGGCACAGACCGTCCTTTGGTCCCTGAAACATGTGCTTGAGAGAGGCCAAGAATGTTGTCTGACGCAGGACAGCAAGGGAGGCCAGGAGCTCAGCACAGGTCGTGTTGTGCTTCGTAACTTCCAGGGAGTCGTGGTCCAGCTCTCTGCCGGGTGGAAGAGAGCAGCTCAAAGGGGAGGGCTACTTTTACAGAGGCAAAAGACGTGCACCATGGTTCTCTCTGATCTGTGGGGGTACCCTAAAGGTGTTCAGTGGATGCCTGAAACCATGCATTTTACTGAACCCGAACATGCTAGGTTTTTCGCATACAGGTGAGTATACATGCATGCTAAGGTTTAAATTACAAATCAGGCACAGTAAGAGATAAACCACATGAACCAATCACAACACGTCAATTATAATAATACATTGTCATAAGTTACTTAAAACTTATGAAAGGGTTGGGCGTTTTGGTATAGCGGTTAAGATGCTGCTTAGGATGCCTGCATCCCATATTGGAGTGCCAGGGTTCAAGTCCCAGCTCTTTTGGTGCTGATCCAGCTTCCTGCTAATGCACACCCTGGGAGGAAACAGGTAATGGCTAGAATACTGGGGTTCCTGCCACCCACATGGGTGCCCTGGATTGAGTTTTGGGTTCCTGGCTTGGCCTCTCCTAGTTCTGACTGTTGTAGACATTTGGGGAGTGAACCACTAGACGGAAGGTCTCTCTTTCTGACTTCAAATAAATCTAAAGTAATAAATAAAATCATGAAAACGTTTAAGTCTCTATGGATATTGAACACATCTGCTGAAGTCTCAGCTCTCTGGCCTGGCCCTCTCTGCTGTTTGGAAGGCCTGAAGGCAGAGCAGTTACTCCCCAGGGGGTTCTCCATGCTGTCGCCATTGTGTCTGGAATCAGTGAGCAGGGAGGCTGTTTCCAAGAGAAAGTTAGCAGTGCCTGAGATCAGATAACACATGTCACTTCCAGAAAACCCTGCAACATCACGGATTGTACGAAGTCTGGCAGCTTCACTCAAGTGCAGCTGTGTGGGACCTGCGTGAGCTTTTCACCCAACACAGGTCACCTGCCAACCTCCCCGGATTATGCTCAAGGTGGGGATTAGGTGATGAGACCTTAGGGTCAAATTCTCTGCTTCTATTTTTTTAACTGGAGAGGTGCACACACACATGCACAGCTCCCATCCACTAGTTCACTACCCAAATGCCTACAATGCCTACAATGGCTGGGCTGAGCCAGGGCCAAAGCTAAGTCAGTAACACAACCTAGGTCTTTCAAGGAGGCAGCAGGAATCCAGCTAAAGCCATCACTACTGCTTCCCAGGGTCTGCATCAGCAGGAAGCTGTAGTCAGGAGCGAGAGCCGGGAACGGAACCCAGGCATTTCAATGCTTTTCACGGACGCTTAACACTAGGCCAAATGTTCATGCCCAAACTCTGCTTTTTCTGTCATCTTGCCACTAGCACCACCTAAAGGATTCTGAAAGATCTCATTTTTCCTTGAAAAAGAAACTCACTGATTTTCATTATTTAAGAAGTTCAGACTAAAGGGGCTGGTGTTGTGGCAGCTTGCTCCCTCAAAGCTGGCATCCCATATTGGCGCTGGTTCTCATAACAACTGCTCCATTTCCCATCCAGCTCCCTGCTAATGGCCTAGGAAAAGCAGCAGAGGATGGCTCAGGTGTTTGGGTCCTGCTACTCATGTGGGAGACCCAGATGAAGCTCCTGGCTCCTGGCTTTGGCTTGGCTCATGCCTGGCTGTTATGGCTATCTGGGGAGTGAACCAGCAGATGGAAGATCTCTCTCTTCCTCTCTCTCTCTCTGCAACTCTGACTTTCAAATAAATAAGTAAATAAATCTTTAAAAAAAAAAAAGTCTAGTGGTATAGCGGTAGCAGCACTGGCATTCTGTATGATGCCAGTTCAAGTTCTAGCTGCTCCACTTCCCATCCAGCTCCCTGATAATATGCCTGGGAAAGCAGCAGAAAATGGTCCAAGTGCTTGGGCTCCTGCTTTCTCAGGCCATTAGCAGGGAGATGGATGGGAAGTAGACCAGCTGGGACTTGAACCAGGCCCACATGGGATGCCAGCATCACAAGCAGTGGCTCTACCTGCTGAGCCACAATGCCTGCACCTTTAGCAGACATTTAAAATGATTGCGTAGGGGTTGGCGTTGTGGCATAGTGGGTGCAGTTGCCACTTGCAATACTGCATCTTATTCGGATGCCAGTTCAGGTACTGGCTGCTCCACTTCCCATCCAGCTTCCTGCTAATGGCCTTTAAAAACAGTGGAGAATGGCCCAAGTGCTTGGGCCCTTGCTATCCACATGGGAGACCTGGAAGAAGCCCCTGGCTCCTGATGTTGGCCTTGCCCAGCGCTGGCTGTTGTGACCATCTGAGGGGTGATCCAGTAGATGGAAGTAACTCTTTCAAATAAATAAATAAATTTTAAAAAATAAAACAAAATAAAATGTGTAGATTTTTATTGACATGAAAAGATATTTAAGACACACTAGTAAGTGAAAAATAATTATAAAATAGCTTTCAGATGTCTATGTACATGTGGATAGCTATGTGTACAGAAAAGAGAGAAAGGAAAAAAAATTGCCTAGGCAGATACACATCAAAGTGTTAAATGTTGGTTATTTCTGGGTTCTGTCCTCATGTTTAATTTTTATTTTTTATTCTCACTCTTCATTTGCATACAATGTGCAATCAATGAGTAATCATAAAAGGTCTGAGTGAGTCTCTGAGATGATTTTAAAAGCAAGCAGCCTGACCCTGAGCTTTCATCACCGCCCCACTCCCTTGAGAATAATTTGAGAGGTTGAAAGGTGACGTGCAAAGGGTGACAAGACCAGGCCAGGTCTCCTGTGGCTGGTTGGAAGCTGGTGTGGCAGGAAGCTCCCAACTGCAGGAAACATCGGCTGTATCTGGAAGGCTTTCTGGGTAACAAGGTGTAGTTCCGACTGCAGCTAATGCTAAGTGTCTCTTTTTGCCTAGTTTCCAGAGTCACCGGTGTCCCCATCAGGTGACTTGTCCTGGGATGGATTACTCGGTCCTCAGCTCTTCTGGGCAACAGCGCTGGCCCAGCTCTGACAATCCTCCCCCACCTGCCCGTTCTATTTCCTCCCCTTCTGTAGGTGAGTCTCACCTCAGGCGGGGGTGAGCCTGGGCTGGGAGCAGATCACTTTACTCACTATTATTTCATTGATTGCATTTACCTCCTGCCCAAGAGTCTAGCTCACTTTTCCACTGTAAATTATTTAGATTCAAAAGCTCAGGAAAAAAAAAATCCTTGATCTCCTCCCTCCAAATCCTTCAGGTTCTTATCACCAGCAAGTTGGCTCTCTCCCTCTGCTGTCTTCCTACACATCTTCTCTAGCTCTGGGATCTCTCACTACCCTTAGACTTGGAGCTTGGGGGAAGTAGGGAGTGGGATGAAAGTCCCTGGTTCCTGAGGAGCCAGATCCTCAGACTGTCTGGTAAGACCAGGGTGCCTGTCTTTGGCCAGGATCAGAGTGGCCCCCATAGCCATGTGCAATGGCTCCATTAATGTGGAAGACACGGGAGCTTGTCTCTACACAATCCTTTTCTCATACATGTCGACACGTACACCCCCACCCGCCTGTACCCAGACACAGGAATCTTCCAGAAAGACATACACACCTCCATATATACAACTTAGGACACAGCAGCATGGGTTCTCTGAGGCAGCCATACGTGTAGGCATACACACATAGATGACACACAGACATGAGAATACGGTGGCCATCACGCCAACACCACGGCCATAACTGCACATCCTCACCCACATTGATATCCATTCTTGCACATACCTAAGCACACATAGATCCATTATGGGCAAAGCAGATAGCTGGCAGGGCTTCTGCCCTCAGCAGAGCCCATTACCCACCACCCAGACACTGGGATTGCTCTGTTTTGTAGGGAGTTTTGTAGAAAGTTGCCTTTGCTTCTGACAATAAGTTCATCTCTCTTCCGGCTCCTGACCCCAGCCACCTTTCTCCTCTCTGACCCCTTATGGCCCCATTTCTTCCTCAGTAGCTGTGCCTGGCCAAGGGGAATGCTAATCGCCATGACAGGAGCTGTTTCCACCTGTTTACATCCCTGCTCTCCTCCCCCTAATGCCATTTTAGGCGCTGCCAAGCAGCGCGGGAGACCTGCTGTGCAGGCCGTTGTGAAAGAGGGAAAGGAATGAGCGAGAGGACAGTTGAAGTGTGAAAAGGACCCGTGGCTAAGTGACTCCCCATTCCAACAGCCACACACAAGATGCACATAATTGCTTTTAGCACAGTGGGATGGATAGAGATACAAAAGGTCAAATCAAGGATTTGTCCCATAATATCTTTGCTAAGCAGCGGCGTCAGACATTGGAAAAGCATATTCATGAATTGAGTCGCCAGAGTGTGGGGCAGGCTTTTCAGAGAGGCTGTGTGTTCCCTCTTTGAGGTGTGCCTGCCGTGGTGATTGGATTCACACGGAGCAAGTGACTTCTCAATGCTCAACAAAGCTCTGCCCGTGAATTGCACTAAATAGACTACTTGGCAGGCAGCTGAGATAACTATGCTAACTGAATTTCATAGTTGCTCCCACTCCCCTTCTGCCTAAGCCTACTGGAAAACGCAGGACAAAAGCCAAACTCCCGAGTGTGGCATTCAAAGACCTAGACCATCTGACCCAAATCTAGCTTTCCAGGCACTCCTCAACAAGAAGGCCAGATGTGCACGCCTCACCACATCGCCACACTCGCTGCTTTGGGGACTTTGCCTGTGGCATTTCCCAGGGTGCATTCTACTCCCTCGTCCCTTTGAATCCTACCTGTTATTCAAGGCTTGGCTTGAGTCCTAAGTACACCAATCCTTTCCGTGTGCTCCAGTTAGAGGTGACCGCACCCTCCTTAGAAGGAGGGGGGCAGGAGGATGTTAGAGAAAGAACTCAAGTCTGGCATCATAACAAGCTCACTCTGGTTGTAGTGTTGAGAATAATCTGGAAGGTGGAGGTGGGGAGCAGAACGCAGTTTGGAGACTGTTGCAGTCATCAATGACTACAGGATTTTTGGCCCGAGCATTAACTGACAGTCAGAAAGAACAAATTTAGATGGTAGATATTAACAGTCGATTTGGGGGAGCGGCAGCATGGCATAGCATCCCGTATGAGTGCTGGTTCACGTCCTAGCTGTTCAATCCAGCTACCTAGCAACGTGCCTGGGAAAGTGGAGGATGATGGCCCAAGTGCTTGGGCCTCTGCCACCCATGTGGGAGGCCTGGATGAAGCTGCTGGGCCCTGACTTCAGCCTGGCTCAGCCCTGGCTGTTGCAGCCATTTGGAAAGTGAACCAGCAGATGAAAGATTTCTGTGTGTGTGTGTGTGTGTTTGTCTCCTCCTCCCTATGTAACCCTGAGTTTCAAATAAATTAACAAATTTTTAAGTCTATTTGGGACACATTAAAGTTGTCTACTGGGCATCCAAGTGGAGATGTCAAGATGGAGAATGGCTAGTCAGGTGGAAGAAGACAAGGAGAGGGCAGGGTCCTGGGAGAAGGTCTTTGGAGGAGGAAAGCATATCTGCTATGCCCCGTGGGGTCTTCCAGATGTTCATGCAAAATCTATGCACAGATTTCAACTTCTTTTTTTAACCAAAATAAACTTGTCTTTTCCCCATGAATATTTTGAAATCCCCTCATAGTTCTAGTAGGATGAAGACTAACCATGACATTTCATTTCATGGGGGCCTTTGGTGAGTTTGGCAAGCATGGTTATTGTGAAGCAGTGAAGGCAAGAACTTGAAGGGAAAGGTTTCGAGAAGGAATAGTACATGTTTGAGGAGTTTTGCAATAAAGGGAAGTTTTGCCCATATCCCATATAGGAGTGTCTGGGTTCAAACCCAGCCCTGCTCCTGATGCTAGCTTCCTGATAATGCAGAACCTACGAGGTAGAAGAAGATGATGGCTCAAGTAGCTGGGTCTCCAGTCACCCAAATAGGATATCTGCACTGAATTCCAGGATCCTGGCTTCATGTGGCCCACCTCCAGGCACATTTGGGGAAAGAACCAGTGGATGGGAGATCTCTTTCTGTCTGTCTTTTGCCTTTCAAGTAAATAAATAAGTAAATAGAAGCAGATCATGAAATTGAGTAGTGGAATCAAAAGGATATTTTTAAGAGAAAAAGAACTGTCTTCAAAAACCTTTTTTTGACACCCTCTACTTCCTTCCATTCTTCTCTCCCAGAGACAAGCAGCATGTCAGGGTTGTACCCAAAGAAAGTCTATTGCTGAACTTCCAGCAGCTGAAGGAATTTCCATCACAAGTTCTTCTGAAAACCAGGCCAGCTACTCCTTAGTGAAAGCTCAGTCTTGGGGGCTGTGTTGTGGCACAGAGGGTTAAATGGCCTCCTGGAAACCCTGCAACCCCGGAATCCCCTATCAGAGCACCAGTTTGAGTCCTGACTACCTGCTGCTTATCCAACTCCCTGCTAAGGTGCCTGGGAAAGCAGTGGAAGACGGCCCAAGTGCTTGGGCCCCTGCCACACATGTGGGAGACCCAGATGGATTTCCTGGTTCCTGGTTTCAAGCTGGCCCAGCCCTGGCTATTGTGGTCATTTGTTCAGTGACCCAGCAGATGGAAGGTCTCTCTCTCTTTTTTTCTTTCTCATCTGCCGTTCAGACACAGACAGACAGACAGACACACACACACAGACACACACACACACAATACCATACCAGCATTACCTCTTCTAAACATCATGGCCAATTTATATTCTTCCTTCTACATTTTTCTTATTAACTTGTACAGGAAGGGGGCTTTATTCAGGATAACAATATATTCTCTAGTAAGTAGTACTGGCAGATCCCAGAAGTTTTCCTGGCAAGTTAAAAATATACAACAAATAATTTTTAAAAAGTTAATGTTCTTCTCCATAGGAAAAAAAATAACTGGCATATCAACCTTGGAGATGTTAAGCGCATTTTCAGTTTTCAGAAAATATGCTGTGTGCCAGGTACATAATTTCATTAGCCTACTGTGTGCAGAGAGCTATTGTGAGGGCGCGGTCATGTCTCCATTATTCCCAACCCCCACTGGTGTTTGCTCACATTCTAGGCTACTTACAATGTTTCCCATTTCAAATCGCATTAGGCTAAAACTAGGACAATAGCTTATACTCTGGGATGCAGTACTCAACATTTCCCACCAGTCTAGTTTACTGGTTAAGTTGCTTCTGAGCAAGGTAAAGGAAAAAAAAAATCAATTGTCGAATGTGACAACTTGAGAACAACGGACCCTGCAATTTTCCTGAAGCTCATCTCCAAACGCGGAGATAACCGCGAGGGCCACTCTTCTTTCATCAGCTGTGTGGATGCAGTCTCGTCGGTCTCATATCAATCCCTGAGAACAAGTCAGCTGCCTTTCTCAAGGCAAGGAGCTTGGGCATTTCGGGTTGGCTCCTGGCTCCCCGTGGTCTCCACCTTCATGTAGAGCTGGCAGAGCTGCATAGGCTATGAATGGTGCCCCTTGGAGTAGTGCAGTGCACAACCTACTCAACTATATGTTGCAGCCCTCCTTCGGGGAATGCGACTTATATGGGTGAAAGAGAAGAACAGAGTATAAATACTTTTTTTTTTATTTGACAGGTAGGATTATAGACAGAGAGCGAGCGAGAGAGAGAAAGGTCTTCCTTCTGTTGGTTCACCCCCCGAAATGGCCGCTACGGCTAGAGCTGCACCACTCTGAAGCCAGGAGCCAGGTGCTTCCTCCTGATCTCCCATGCAGGTGCAGGCCCATCTTCCACTGCCCTCCCAGACCACAGCAGAGAGCTGGACTGGAAGAAGAGCACTCGGGACTAGAACCCGGCGCCCATATGGGATGCCGGTGCCGCAGGCGGAGGATTAACCAAGTGAGCCTTGGCGCCGGCCCCCAGAATATAAATACTTTGAGATTCTTCCCCCAACAGTGGTCCTGCCTTTACTGCCACTGAGTCGCTTTAGTCTCTCTTTTTTTCTTTCTTTCTTTCAATTTATTTATTTATTTATTGGAAAGGCAGAGTTAAACAGAAAGAGAAGGAGAGACAGAAAGATCTTCCATCTGCTGGTTCACTTCCCAAATAGCTGCAATGACCGGGACTGGTCCAGGCCAAATCCAGGAGCCAAGAGCTCCTTCCAGGTCTCCCAAGTGCATGACAGGGGCCCGGGGATCTTGTGTCATCTTCCGTTGGTTTTTCAGGCATATTAGCAGGGAGCTGGATCAGAAATGGAGCAGCTGGGACTCGAACCTCTGCCCATATGGGATGCTAGTAGTACTCAGGTGGCAGCTTAACTTGGCATTGTACAGCACTGGCCCCCACTGAGTCTCTTTTTGTCTACTCCACTGCAAAGGGCTGAGGACATCATCAACCTGCTCAACAATATCCATGCATGACATTGACTGCTGCACGCCTAACCATGATGCACCGTGGAAACCACAATAGAAGGGTGGGCTCTGCTTTCACAGGCCCCAGAAAATGGTTCCCGTGCTCCACACAGGGAGCCCCAGAGCTTCGTCATCACCAGAACAGCCACAGCCTGCACACCTTCAGCTGAGTTTGAACCACCAGCTCCTGCTGCTTAAGCAATACCACAACTACCACGTGTCCAGGAGCCCTATCCCCTCCTCTCCCCTCCCCACTCCTCTGCTGCCCTCTGCACAGAACGCTGGCTCCAGCATGGGGAGTAACTCAGCTCCTTGGGGTCCCTGAGACAGTTTTGGCCCCTCAAAGGGAAACATCTACAAGGTAATGGCCATTCTTCTGTGCATATCACTTATCTCTTTTTTCTTAAAGATTTTTTTATTTATTTGATGGGTAGAGTTACAGATAGTGAGAGAGAGAGAGACATACAGAAAGGTCTTCCCTCCGTTGGTTCACTCCCCAAATGGCCGCAATGGCTGGAGCTACCTAGGATCTAAGCCTACTGGATGTCAGATGCAGAGGAAAATAAGCAAAAAGGAGTAGACATTTGGCCTGGTAGTGAAGATGCCCCTGTCCCACTTCAGAGTACCCAAGTTTGATACCCATCTCTGGCTCCTGGCTCCAGGTTCCTGCTAATGCAGACTGTGGAAGGCTGTGGTGATGGCTCAGGAAGTTGGGTTCCTGCCTTAGTTCCCTTTGACCCTCAGCTACAGTGGGCATGTGGGGAGTGAACCAGCAGCTGGGAGCTGTTTGTCTCTCTGTGTCTTTCTGCCTCTTAATTAAATAAATTAGTAACAATTTAAAAAAAAACTTCCCAGGTTAAAGTGTGACAAAATAGAATTTTCTTTCTTCCTCATTCCTCTTGGGAGTGGAAAGCGTCTTTGTTAAGAAATAAGTGGGGGCTGGCGTCGTGGTACACTAGGTTAATCCTTCATCTGTGGTGCCGGGTTCTAGTCCTGGTTGTTCCTCATCCAGTCCAGCTCTCTGCTGGTCTGGGATGGCAGTGGAGGATGGCCCAAGTACCTGGGCCCCTGCACCAGCGTGGGTGACCCAGAGGAGGCTCCTGCTTCCTGGCTTCGGATCGGCCCAGCTCTGGCCATTGCAGCCATTTGGGGAGTGGACCAGCAGGTGGAAGACTTATCTCTCTGCCTCTCTATAACTCTGCCTTTCAAATAAATTATATCTTTTAGAGAGAGAGAGAGAGAGAGAATCTTCCATCTGTGAGCTGGTTCACTCCCCAAATGCTGCAACAGCCAGGATAGGGCTAGGTTGAAGCCAGGAGCCAGGAACTCCATCCATGTCTCCAATTTGGGCAAGAACTCAAGTGCTTGAGACACTATCTACCGCTTCCCAGGAGCATTAGCAGGGAGCTGCATCAGAAGCAGAGTAGCCAGGACTCGAATCAGCACTCTGCTGTGGGATGCTGCCATTCCATGCAGCAGCTTAACCTACAGCACCACCATGTGCACCCTCCCCTGCCCTTGAACGAGCTGGTGTCTAGGTTCCTCACCACCATAGTCAGCCCGTCCCTCATCTACAGTGTTGACATGCCTTACAAAAGCCAGGACCCAGAGGTGATCATTTACCTTGATGTGGTTACAGTGAAGCACATGCTACCTATTCTCATGAACGTGTTAGAATTTTATCTGACATAAAGTCGTTTTGGGGGTGATGAAGTGCTTTAAGAACTAGCTTTTTAAAAATGGGCTGGGTTTCATCTATTACTGTGTGGGATGTGCTTTTAGATAACCTACATGGCTTTGATCTGTTTGGTTAGATTGTTCAAAAATTTGATCAGTCTTGGGTGCCCCTCAGCTGCTCCTTTCCCCATTCTGGGTTGCAACAAACTCACCAGGAAGATGGGAGTGTAAATGTGATGATCTCAAAGGTTTTCATGATTGGTTCTTCTTTCTTAGGGTCTCAAGTGTTACCCACTTCTAAAGTGCAAACTCCCAGCTCAGCCATCCATGGACACACAGAGCTTCAAAGTTGCCCCCCCCACCTCTTCTCTAAGTGAAGGGTGTGGTGAGACCGTGGGGAAGCATGTGTATGGCGGGGTGGGGGAGGGGGCTGTCCTCTGAGTCCAGGGCCAAGAGATCACAGCACTAAGAGAGGCAGGACCAAGATTCATTCTTAGTTCCCTTGTCTGAGCCAGGCCAAGTTGGAAACTAGGAGCAGAAGAGAAAGATGGACCTTGCGGGCCCTGTGCCCCACATCCCTTCTTGCATGCCAATGCCAAGGTAGGAGCCACTCTTTGTGGATGCTGGTCTCCCTTCTCCCTGTGTTCCTGTTAGGGAAGTTCTCTGTTCCTCCATGACAGCTCCTTACAAGGGCATTGTGGGAGAAGAGAGATGATCTCTAGCAGGATGGGGTAGAGGTTGGGGTGCAGGACCTGACTACAGTGCAGGAGCATCTTTGTGGCCGTGACCCCAGGAGAGCTTAGCTCCCTCCACTCGTCCATCCTGGCCCCTCCACCTCCAGCATGGCCTGGAATTTCTGTACATAGAGTGAACTGCTTTCAGCTGATTCTTAGAGGCAGGAGGGAGACCTCGCCTTGCTCTTCACAGCTCCCGGCTCAGCCGTGTCTGACCCCGAGGCGTTGTGTTCACTGAGCTGATTCTTGCTTTGGAGTTTCGGCCTCTCCTCTTGGCTTCCTCAGCACGCCCTGCGCCCTCCCTCCTTACATCCCATGTCCTCAATTCCCAGGTTGTGCAGCCTTGACATGGTCTTCTCTGGTCTAATCTAATCTCTGACAAGCAGCCTCTTTTGCTGCTTTCTCTCTGACAAATCTGATTTATTTTGATGTGTTGACCTTTGGACCACTGAGGCTGAGATGACCTATTTGGGGAGCTTGGCTTTGCAGTGTGCGGTAAGTTAACTCCTCCTGGGGCCCTGGCAAGCCATTCGTCACCACATTTGAAGCTGCTTTGCTAAAAAGGACCTGGAGGGGCAGCCCCCACTATTGCTAATACTGTGAACATCTCTCCTTTCTTAGGAGGTCTTCCTTTCCTCTTCCCACACATGGCATGTCTGTTGTATTATCTATCATTTCACATTTGTATTAGCTGACTAGGGCTGTCAAAAAGGAACACCACACACTGGAAGGCTTAAACAACAGAATGTGTTTCCTCTTCCAGAAGCGAGAAGTCTAAGATCAAGATCTTGGTAGGTGGAGCCAGGGGGTTGTGGCACAGCAGCTTAGGCCGGTGCTTGCAACGCCTGCGTCCCATATTGGGGTGCCGGTTTGAGTCCTGGCTGCTGCTTCTTTTTTTTTTGGGGGGGGGGCAGGCAGAGTTAGAAAGTGAGAGAGAGAGACAGAGACAGAGACAGAGAGGCAGAGAGAAAGGTCTTCCTTCCATTGGTTCACTCCCCTAATGGCTGTTACTGCCGGTGATGTGCCGATCCCAAGCCAGAAGCCAGGTGCTTCCTCCCGGTCTCCCATGCAGGTGCAGGGACCCAAGCACTTGGGCCATCTTCCACTGTGCTCCCGGGCCACAGCAGAGAGTTGGACTGGAAGAGGAGCAACTGGGACTAGTACCTGGCACCCCAACTGGGACCAGAACCTGGGGTGCCAGCGCCGCAGGCGGAGGATTAGCAAAGTGAGCCATGGCACTGGCCTAGGGGTGCCGGTTTGAGTCCTGGCTGCTTCACTTCCAGTCCAGCTCCCTGCTAATGTGCTTGGGAAAGGAAACAGTTGATGGCCCAAGTGTTTGGGCCCCTGCCAACCATGCGGGAGACCAAGATGGAGTTCCTGGCTCCTGGCTTCAACCTGGCCCAGTCCTGGTTGTTGTAACCATTTTTGGGGAGTGAAGCAAGTGAAGCAGGAATATATTTCTCTCTGTGTGTATCCTTCTGTTAATCTGCATTTCAAATAAATAAATAAATCTTTAACAAAAGAGAAATGTGTGAGCAAAAGATCTCAGCAAGTTTGGTTTCTTCTGAGGCCCCTCGCCTGTGTCCTCACATGGACTATATATGTGCATCCCAGGGCCTCTCTGTGTGTCCAAATTTCCTCTTCTCATGAGGGCACCAATCACACTGGATGACAGCCCAGCCCGATGGCCTCACAGTGCCTGAACGCCTCTCTGAGCAGTCGCATGTGGAGGCACTGGCTGGGACTCCATCGGAGTCTGGAGAAGTTCAGGGCCCAGGGTGGGAGTGCACACACAATGCAGCCCATGCAATATTATTCCTCAGCCCCAGCCTGACTGGCACTGAAGTAGGGACAAAACAGCTCTGCCTCGAACCGCGGTGTGTGGGACTTCAGCTGGATGGAAGAAAAGGCAGTGCGCCGGCGCCGCGGTGTAGCAGGTAAGACCACCGCCTGTGGTGCCACTGCTCCTCTTTTTTTTTTTTTTTTTTTGACAGGCAGAGTGGACAGTGAGAGAGAGAGAGAGAGAGACAGAGAGAAAGGTCTTCCTTTTGCCATTGGTTCACCCTCCAATGGCCGCCGTGGTAGGCACACCGCGCTGATCCGATGGCAGGAGCCAGGTGCTTCTCCTGGTCTCCCATGGGGTGCAGGGCCCAAGCACTTGGGCCATCCTCCACTGCCCTCCCAGACCACAGCAGAGAGCTGGCACCGGGATAGAATCCGGCGCCCCAACCGGGACTAGAACCCGGTGTGCCGGCGCCACAAGGCGGAGGATTAGCCTGTTGAGCCATGGTGCCGGCCTGTCACTGCTCCTCTTCTGATCCAGCTCTCTGCTATGGCCTGGGAAAGCAGTGGAAGATGGCCCAAGTCCTTGGGCCTCTGCACCCATGTGGGAGACCCGTAAGAAGCCCCTGGCACCTGGATACGGATCGGCTCAGCTCTTGCCATTGCAGCCAATTAGAAAGTGAAACGGCAGATGGAAGACCTTTCTGTCTCTGTCTCTACCTCTGCCTCTCTATAACTCTGCCTTCCAAATAAATAAATAAATCTTTAAAAAAAGAAAAGGCAGGGACTCCCGATTTGAGATCCCGGTGTGGATGTCAAAAAAAGGTGAAAAAGAAAGCAGGTATTCTAGAAGATATGATACCTCCCCGTTCGTTTGAGATCCCTCTAGAATTCAGAGCTGAACCAAATGGGTTTTCAGTCTCATCATGTCCCATCTGCCCTATCCCTCACACAGCGAATATTCACTGGGTCCTCACTGTGTGCCACGCACCAGGCATCCACAGGCAAACTGGTGAAGGGGCTTGCTCCCAGGCAGAGTTCCACATATTGCTATGTAAGCCCTTGCTGGGATGGGAGGAGGGCTACGGCAGCCAGCAGAGGAGGGTTAAGAATGACCTGTGCCCAGCGGCCAACGCAAGTGTGTGCACGCGCAGCTGTGTACATGTCTTTCCTGGCACTCAGCAATCCCAACATGCAGGGCAAGGGGCAAGGCTCTATTTGACAAAAGCTTGTATAAAATGTTACCCCCTCAGGAGCTGGTGCTGTGTTAAGCCACTGCATGCAATGTCGGCATCCTGTACAGGCACCAATTTGAGTTCTGGCTGCTCCACTTCTAATCCAGCTCCCTGCTAAGGTGCCTGGGAAAGCAGCAGAAGATGACCCAAGTGTTTGGGCCCTGTCACCCATGTGGGAGAACTAGAAGAAGCTCCTGGCTGCCGGCTTTGGCCTGGCCCAGCCTTGACTACTGTGGCCATATGGGGAATAAACCAGTGGATGGAAGATCTGTCTCTCCCTCTGTAACTCTTCCAAAAATAAATAAATAAATCTTTTTAAAAAATGTTTAAAAATATTTAAAAAGAGGGGCCACTGCTGTGGCGCAGTTGGTTAAAGCCCTGGCCTGAAGCACAGGTATCCCATATGGGCTCCAGTTCTAGTCCTGGCTGCTCTTCTTCTGATCTAGCTCTCTGCAATGGCCTGGGAGAACAGTGGAAGATGGTCCAAGTCCATGGGGCCCTGCACCCACGTGAGAGATCCAGAGGAAACTCCTGGCTCTTGACTTTAGATCAGCTCAGTTCCGGCCATTGTGGCCATCTATGGAGTGAACTAGTGGATGGAAGACCTCTCTCTCTCTGTCTCTACCTCTCTTTCTCTGTAACTCTGTATTTCAAATAAATAATATAAATCTTTAAAAAAATGTTAAAAAAGAAAAAAAAAAAGCAACCTCCTCAGGTTTGGGAGCTTACATTTTCAGCTAGACCAAGAAAAGCTGGAGACACTTCCAAGCCTCACACTGGTGCAGGCAGGTAGCCCAGGGTGTGGCTGGCAGCCCAGGGGTCACCATAGCCACAGCCACGAAGTCTGGGTTACAGTAGGCCTTGACCCTGATCCTGACCCTGCTGTCAAGGACAGGCAGGTGTTCCTAAAGCAGATACCTCTGGGGTCCCCCTCCTTGGGAAGCTCACTGGATGCCCCTGAGCTCTGCTGGGGGACTTGAACTCTGGAAGCTAAGCTAGGACTGCCAAGGCCGGGCACTTCCATCTGGAAGGTGACAGAAGCTTCCATCTGGAAGGTAAGCCTGCCATCTAGTGACGGAGCTCGTGCTGTGCTGGGACAAACAAGCCATGGACCTCACCCAGCTGGCGCCAGAGTCTTCTTTGCCTGCCGCCTAGGAGGGGGAACTACCCTGCTTTTCAAGTTGATTGGATTTTAGTAACAGCTAAATGTAATTCTAGGGCAAACAGTTCTTGGTGGGAATACAAAGAAATAATCTAGAATTTGTCACACATTTTCTCCTGTGACTTGTAACCAGGTGACTGCTTTGAAGAACAAATATGTATACTTAACATCCCGGGAAGGATTAAGAGTCTCACCATTTAATGCAAATAATATGTAGGGAACCATAGTAATGCACATTTTAAAAAATTTCTATTTATTTATTTTCATTTTATTTAAAAGTCAGAGGGGGGGAGGAGAGATCTGCCACCTGCTAGTTCACTTTCCAAATGCCCCCAACAGCCAGGACTGCATCAAATTGAGCCAGGAGCCTGGAAATCAATTCGAGTTTTCCATGTGAGTGATGTGAGTGGCAGGGACCCAAGTACTTGTGCTATCACCTGCTGCCTCCCAGGGTGCACAGTGACATGAAGCTGGATCAAAAGAGGAGGAGCTGGGACTTAACCAGGCACTCTGATGGGGGTTCCCTCAGCTATAGCTAAACCCAAACACACAAACCCCTAAAGGACATTTTATCCAGAATTTAAACTATGTTTCCTCTTGGAAATTAGTATCAATATCACCTTTTCCACACAGTCCCATCTTTTTTAAGAAATGAAGACTGGTCTGTTAGATGAGTCAGCTGCTAAGTGCAGAGTTGGCCACACAGCCCCAAGATGGAGTCCAGGATCCCTTGGAGCACCAAAACCCAGAAATTGGGCCCTGCTGTGGGGTATTTGTCTTATAGATGTTTTTCAGATCTGAAAAAGAGCTAATGGAGGGACACCAAGCAGGAGATGAACTCTGTCTCTGTGCCTCCAGAAAGAACACCTGCAGGTGACAGCAGCCCAGTGCCTGGGCCAGGGATGACACAGGCAGAGGCCCACCTGAGGACAGAGAGAGGGGCACCAGAAAGTCAAAGCAGAAGAGACACTGATATTGGGTCCTTGGGAAGGGCGTTGAACAGGAGAAAAGCTGGAGAGCCACAGCCTGGCTGGGGTGGGAGTGGGGAAGGCCAAAGAGAGTCTTCTCCAAGCAAACCAGTCTCTAGAGGTCAGACAGCCATGCCTAAGCAGCCTTGAGTCCCCTGGGCTCTGGGACAAAGCCTCACCTGCTATCCCTGGAGCCCCTTCATCCTGGAGCAAAGAGTAGATTTCTCTCTCAGCACACCTGCCGATTTCAACAGTGTCAGCATAAAAGTTCACGTGGGTTGGAATGAGGCCAGGATTTAGGCCTGATCCCTTTGGAGAGGTGGATTTATCTGTCTTAATACACAAGGAGGGGGCCAGCGCTGTGGCATAGCAGCTAAAGCTGCCGCCTGCAGTGCCAGAATGCCATATGGGTGCTGGTTCGAGTTCCGGCTGCTCTACTTCTGACATAGCTCTCTGCTATGGCCTGGGAAAGCAATAGAAGATGGCCCAAGTCCTTGGGTCCCTGCACCTGCATGGGAGACCCAGAAGAAGCTCCCAGCTTCAAACTGGCACAGCTCCAGCCATTGCGACCATTTGGGGAGTGAACCAGTGCATGGAAGACCTCCCTCCCTCCCTCCCCCACCTTCTCTGTAGCGCTGACTTTCAAATAGATAAATATATTTTTTAAAAAGTACACAAGGAAGTTAGGGAAACTGGATTCCCACTTGATTCTGAGTATCTGACAACTCCACTATTCCCCAGAATCAGCAAATTCTGAAGCTGGAAGAATACCAGCCAATAAATGCAGAAGAAAGAAGGCTTTTTTTTTTTAATTATCCATCACCATTTCTTTCTTTCCTTTCTTTCTTTCCTTTCTTTCTTTCCTTTCTTTCTTTCCTTTCTTTCTTTCCTTTCTTTCTTTCCTTTCTTTCTTTCCTTTCTTTCTTTCCTTTCTTTCTTTCCTTTCTTTCTTTCCTTTCTTTCTTTCCTTTCTTTCTTTCCTTTCTTTCTTTCCTTTCTTTCTTTCCTTTCTTTCTTTCCTTTCTTTCTTTCCTTTCTTTCTTTCCTTTCTTTCTTTCCTTTCTTTCTTTCCTTTCTTTCTTTCCTTTCTTTCTTTCCTTTCTTTCTTTCCTTTCTTTCTTTCCTTTCTTTCTTTCCTTTCTTTCTTTCCTTTCTTTCTTTCCTTTCTTTCTTTCCTTTCTTTCTTTCCTTTCTTTCTTTCCTTTCTTTCTTTCCTTTCTTTCTTTCCTTTCTTTCTTTCCTTTCTTTCTTTCCTTTCTTTCTTTCCTTTCTTTCTTTCCTTTCTTTCTTTCCTTTCTTTCTTTCCTTTCTTTCTTTCCTTTCTTTCTTTCCTTTCTTTCTTTCCTTTCTTTCTTTCCTTTCTTTCTTTCCTTTCTTTCTTTCCTTTCTTTCTTTCCTTTCTTTCTTTCCTTTCTTTCTTTCCTTTCTTTCTTTCCTTTCTTTCTTTCCTTTCTTTCTTTCCTTTCTTTCTTTCCTTTCTTTCTTTCCTTTCTTTCTTTCCTTTCTTTCTTTCCTTTCTTTCTTTCCTTTCTTTCTTTCCTTTCTTTCTTTCCTTTCTTTCTTTCCTTTCCTTTCTTTCCTTTCTTTCTTTCTTTCTTTCTTTCTTTCTTTCTTTCTTTCTTTCTTTCTTTCTTTCTTTCTTTCTTTCTTTCTTTCTTTCTTTCTTTCTTTCTTTCTTTCTTTCTTTCTTTCTTTCTTTCTTTCTTTCTTTCTTTCTTTCTTTCTTTCTTTCTTTCTTTCTTTCTTTCTTTCTTTCTTTCTTTCTTTCTTTCTTTCTTTCTTTCTTTCTTTCTTTCTTTCACAGGCAGAGTGGACAGACAGAAAGGTCTTCCTTTGCCGTTGGTTCACCCCCCAGTGGCCGCTGTGGCCGGTGCACCAAGCTGATCTGAAGCCAGGAGCCAGGTGCCTCTCCTGGTCTCCCATGTGGGTGCAGGGCCCAAGGACCTGGGCCATCCTCCACTGCCTTCCCGGGCCACAGCAGAGAGCTGGACTGGAAGAGGAGCAACCGGGACAGAATCCAGCACCCCGACTGGGACTAGAACCCCGGGGTTCCGGCGCCGCAGACACAGGATTAGCCTAGTGAGCCATGGTGCCAGCCTCCATCACCATTTCTTATTAGACATAAACCAGACTTTCAGTACTAGTCATGCTCAACACCCTCCGCTCTATTGAAGGGCTGCAGAAGCTGGGGGAGGAGGGGAGTTTGGGGGAGGAGATCCATGGGAAGCTCGACCTGAGCTCTGAGCAGCTGCCATGCCCAGAACCAAGAAATCTGGGTGAGACATATCATGTTCTGCTGCTCCAAAAGTGATGGCTGCTAGAATTGTCAAGTGAAAGTTTACAGGGAACCTTACGGGATGACCCTATCCCTATGACCAGTCTCACTGACATTATTAAAAGCGAAACAAGTAGACATCGTATGCCTCATAGTAACACCATCCTAAGGAGATCTGGTTTCTGAAAATACAGATCTTGACTCTAACCAAGGCCTACATATAACCGCCAGGAAGCATGGAGGTGGTGGAACACGTTAAGCAACTCCCCAAGGAGCAGTCGGACTGACACAGAATATAAGAGGCTATGAGAACAGATCAACTGGTCCCTCCTCAAATCCACAGCAAGGGCGGACTGCTTCAGAGTGAGAGGGGCTACAGAGACACAGTCGTACGCCCTACACAGGTTTTGAAAACACCTACTGACAAAAAGATGTCTTTGAGATAGTCAGGCAATATGAATATGGATTCAGTTTAGACCATACTGAGGAACTGTTGATTTTGTTATGTAAACACTGCCATCGTGGAATGGAGATACAAATGACACATTCATATAAAGTGACAATCTGTCTAATTTTTGCCTAATACTAGCAGGGAAAAAGAGAGAGGAAGACGAAATAGGCAAAATGTTGATCATTACTGAAGCTGGGTAATATAAGGAGATTCTTTTTCTTCTGACAGTGAGTATGTTTAGAAATTTCCATATACACATGCACACACACACACACACACTGTGGTGCCCTTGACTGTCATGTAGATCACAGTTCATGTCATATCATGTAAAATTCAGCCTCAGTCTGGTGTCTGGGGAGCAGGTAGACTTAGAAGAGGCAAGGAATGCCCCCAGGGAAGTTTGGGAGATGTTCTTCCTTCAAATATTTTAGATTTGAAAAGACAATTGAAATAATCTTCAAAAAATACTCTCTAAGGCCGGCGCCGCGGCTCAATAGGCTAATCCTCCACCTTGTGGCGCCAGCACACCAGGTTCTAGTCCCGGTTGCCCCTCTTCCAGGCCAGCTCTCTGCTGTGGCCAGGGAGTGCAGTGGAGGATGGCCCAAGTGCTTGGGCCCTGCACCCCATGGGAGATCAGGAGAAGCACCTGGCTCCTGCCTTCAGATCAGCACAGTGCGCGGCCACAGCGCACCGGCCGTGGCAGCCATTGGAGGGTGAACCAACGGCAAAGGAAGACCTTTCTCTCTGTCTCTCTCTCTGTCCACTCTGCCTGTCAAAAAAAAAAAAAAATACTCTCTAGTCTCCAAAATGACCCAGAAGACTCCTCTAAGTAAGGAATCTTGAAGGCTGTGTCTTGCCAGTGCTGGGGATTGGCTACTACCAAAGCCAAAACAACCAGTATCTCCCACAGACACCCCTGTAAAGCCACCCTCAGGCCTCACACCAATGGGCTGGAACCTGGATGAACACACGGGCTGCCTTACCCATAGAAGTCAACAAGAACAGTCACGCACAGGTAAAATGACTTTGCATAGGCCCCAGTACAGCCATCAGGACACGTTCAAATGTCCAAAAAATACCCACAGGACATGAGAACATACCCACTTCCCAGAGAGTGCTGAGATACACTTCCAGATAGAAACAAATGGATTCAACAGCACTAAATAATAAGGCACGGCTATATACAAAAAAAGTCTGGGGGAATGAAAATAACACTCTGAAACAGCATTCTAGCACTCCTAGAACTGCTTTGTTTACTTGAGGATAAAGCTTAAGGTTGAGTCTCCAAAGAGGATGGGTGTCACAAGAAGAAAAAATGGCATGTGACTTTCTTGTCCTCAATTCTTCTCACACCACACATTCTCCCTAAGAGATCGCATCGAAACTGGAGCCCATACATGTTAATTCCGTGCCTACATAGGAATCACCCCCAGTGCTTTCCATCTCTCAGCTCCCCCCAGTCTGCTCCCTACTAAGTCAGCATATCCAGTGGCCCACCGGGCATTTCTGCTTGGGTGTTTTACTGTAGTTAGGGTGCAGGTTGAGCTTATTTCTCTCTCACAGAACAATTCGGGGGTAGGTGACACAGACAGGTGCCATCTGCAATTGCTGCTTTTCACCTCTGGGCCCAAGAGGCTACTTCAGTTGTGATTTACCTTCCATCCAGTGGAAAGGAGGACACAGTCAGAATTTAAGAACAAAACACACACTGCTTCCTCTCATATCTCATTAGCCAGAGTTTGGCCACCTGGCTGCACTTTCCACAGTAGAGACTGGGAAGTAAAGTAGCTGACTGGCTATATGCCAGATAGAGCTATCCTTACACAGAAGGGCAGAAAGGAATAGGGAGAAAATCAGAGGCCTGCTGTATCCTCACACACAATGTAAATCAAAGTAGAATCATCTTCTTGGCCCCTTCTCCCACAGTGGTGCCTTGCTCAATCGCCACCTTGACCACTGACCCACTATTCACCCAATCACCCAAGTAGGGTTGCCGGATTAAGTCTGGGATTCCCAGCTAAATTTGAACTCCAGATAAACATTGAATAACGTTTTAGCATCCATATGTCCCAAATATTCCATGTATTTTTCTTTCCTAAAGCTAGAAACCCTACACCCAAGCCAGAAACCTTGGAGTCATCCTGGATTCCTCCCTTCTTCCCCATCTTCAGTTGCTTACCAAGTCCTACTGTCCTTTTCCTTATGATTGCTCAATCTGCCCCCTCCTCTGAATCCCTACTGAACCCTCCCTGGTTCAGGCCACCACCCTTTCCCTCAAAGACTCCTGTATCTGTCCGCCTCCCACCTGGCCTTCCTGTTCCCAGCCTGGCCTTTTCTGATTCACACTACACAAGGCAGGTGGACTGGCCTTTTTACAAAGCAATCAGGCCACATCATTCCCCTGCCTCAGATCCTTCCATTGCTCCCCAATGGCTAAGGAAAATAAACCTGACTTATTAGCCAGGCTCATGAAGTCCTCGATCATCTGGTTTCTGTCTTTCTAGCTCTTTAGCTCCATCGTCCTTGGGCTCCCATGCACACCCATCACCCACGCCTGTTGCCACATCAAGTCTCTGGGAGCCCTGTGAGGATGTCATGTTCTATCCTTCTCGAGAGGGTCTCTGTTCTTCATAGCGAGACCCCCTCACTCCTACCACCATGCCTCACTCTCCCTGCTCTGCTCCTTTGCCTGGCTAAATCCTACTTATTCTGAAAAAACCCAGCTCAAATGTCACTTCCTCTGGGAAGCTCCCCTAACTGATTGTTTTCAGCACATATTTTGGTTCTCATGGCCTCTGACACCATAATATGAATGGACCCACCTAAATGTTTTACCAGCTACATTTTACACCCCTTCAGGACTAAGCCTATATCTTCATGCACTCAACAACAGATATAGTAATCAGCACTAGTGAACACTGAACAGATGCTTATTGGATGCACACTGGTTCCTGGGTTTAAAATGTTGACTCCCTCAGCCCTGGCTGGTCCAGCCTGTCTCCATCCAAAGCCTGTCTCCCTCTGCTTCCAGATATACACTTGTCTGCATGTCTGAAGCCTGCTGTATCTTGATCCCCACTGAAATTCTGGGCTTTGATTTCCATGGCTCAACCATGATGAAACAGCTCCTTGTCCACTCCATTACGCCCCTATGTAACGGCTGTTAAAGTAAGCAAATGACACCTCCACGTCAGAGGTCCCCCCCAGCCCCCCTCCCGGCTGGGTTTCAGATCGTGATTCCTGCTGACATCAGGCAGCTGTTAGATGAGAGCTTTCTGCCTGCCCTCCCAACCCCCACGATTTGCCCCCAGCCTTCCTTCATCCCCCAGGGAACAACTTTTTTTTTTTTTTTTTCCGGGCCACAGCAGTTTAGCAGAGGAGCTGCAGCTATGCCTTGTTTGAGCTGTGATCTAACACCAGCTGACAGGTGGGTTTCGGGGGTGTCTCTGGGGCCGTGGCCTGTTTAGTGGATTCGCCACTCGAAACTCAATTATAGGAGACTCTCACGCCTCCACAGGCAACTCCAGTTCCTTCCTGATGAAAACGCTGGTATATAAATAAATCATGGTGGTGATAGGAGCCTGCTATTTAATATTCATTGAAGTACACATGTTCGGAAATTGGAAGCAGAGTTAAAGCCATTTTCATATTTATATCAACATGCAGTCTTAAAAAAGGATCTCTCCTTTTCTCCAGCAATCTTGTCGATTTCTGGTTTGGGAAGATAAAAATGAACAAACCGTATTTTTCAAAACTTAGAGAAACCTGAAGTTATAACTCCTAAAGTGTGAGTTTCAGATCCGTTGATTTGCACGGAGAACTAATTCTTTCATTTCATGTGAATCCCTGGGAGAGGTATGTAACAGGTAAAGCAAAGTCACTGCTGTTTTTTGCAGCTAAATTGTTGGATTTAATTTTGCATTGGGTACTTAGTGAAAAGGAGAGGTTGGAAAATTTGTGGACTTCAGTCCCACAATCTTATCACATAAAGTAACATTTCATAGCCATCTGAAGTTAAACAAAAGCATCTGGCTTTGAATAAAGATTAAGATTCACAAAATAGCAAGTATTTGTTCTCACCAAAGTTCCAGGGAGACATGCAAGTCAGGGGGGAAAGAGTTAACACAGTAAAGGTTTGGGGGCATTGTTGTGTGGTCTCCCCGCTACCACTAGCGTTTTTTTTTTTTTTTTTTTTTTTAATGTGGATGAATGTTTAAGCAGGTACTGTAGTTGAAGGCATCTCTTTTAATAATGCAACACCCAGCTTCCTGAGGCGACAGCAGTTGATTTGGAAACTGAATATGGTGCACTCTAAATTCTCGTCCCCAAGGAAGACTGACTAACTGATAAGTGCCATGAGCTAGCATGGGGACTCATTCTGTCAAATCCACTTGCTGGAAAGGCCTGCTGCAGAACCTGCTCCAGTCTCCAGGAGCTAATGTGAGCAGACACTTGTGACATTAGATGGTGCAGCAGGCCTGGCATGAAGGGAAAGTTCACTGTCCCCCGACAAGGTGGTCTTTAGAGGACAAGGATAAAGAAACCAGAGCAGATTTGTTAATGTAACAACTTGGAAAAGTATGCTTCACACACACACGTACCAAAAAAAAAAAAAAAAAAAAAGCCACTCTATCTATGGGGACAGAGGATCAAAAGAAGGTGGCAACATAGTCCTGGATAGTTTCCTGGGGACTTTCTGCACCTTTGGGGGTGCTTTTTTTTTTCCTGGTCCTTCCCAAAACCTCCTCATCACATCAGTCATTTTTCCATCTAATCCCAAATAAAGGAAAGAAAAAGCAACAAATCCAGAAGAAAATTCTGGTGCCTTTTGCCAGACTGGAGAAAACTGTATTTTGTTATTTCAGGTAAGTGATCACTTGGCTATTTCTCTTTTTTTTTTTTAAAAAAAAAATGCTTATTTATTTACTTTCATATTATTTGAAAGCAAGAGAGGCAGCGAGACAGAGAAAGATCTTCCAACTACTGGTTCACTCCTCAAATGTCTGCAACAACTGAGATGGACTAGGCTGAGGCCAGGGGCCTGGAATTCAACCCAGGTCTCCCAGGTGGGTTGCAGGGACCTAATCAGTTGACCCATCATCTGCTGCTTCCCAGCAGGAAGCTGAACTGGAAGCAGAGCCAGGACTTAAACCTGGGCACTCAGATGGAATGCGGGCATCTTAAGCTGCATCTTAACTGCTCTGTCGAACGCTCAACCTCATCTCATTATTTCTATGTGAGGATTCTTTTCTCTCTGATCTTGGTCCATTTGGCCTGGAGGAAAACTGAAGTGATGTTACCTGGAAAGAGATGTGGCAATAAGAAGATTTCATCTTTGTTTCTGATATAAAACCTAAGTAGATGTCTGGAACTAGAACAAATGAAAATATCTAAATAGCACTCTAGGGAAAATCTGTAGTTATGAAGATCAGGGAGACAAATCTAACTGGAGTATCTGAATCAGAGAAGAGGTTTTGTCAGTTTTTTTTTTCCCCTTGGTTGGGTCAAGGTCATCAAATGGCAATGCTGTGTAGCACATTTGTCCCAGATTTAAGTTAGAAAGAAATAATGGCATACCTTGGAGCATGAAGTGCTGAGTCAGCTCCTCCATCGAGGCTGAGAGAACACGCAGGTCCCCGCTCTGCCACTTACTACACAGTGTTTGATCTTAGGAAACTGTTTAACAAAAATAGCCCTGTCAGGAGATTATTCCAAAAACACTTGCCTGATGAGACTATTACAACACGAGTTAAAATGCAGAAAGTTCTAAGAACAGTCTCTGGGGTATCCTAAATGCTAAACAAATTTGGCCCTGATTACTAAGTGAACTTGCCTGGGTTCCTGCAGGATCTTAATGATTGTACTAAAAAGAAGGTTTCAATGTTCAAATAAGTTGAGGAACCAGATTTAACACAAACAATTTGTCCTAATCATAGTGTTTTTTTCTGGGCTTTCTCTATGCAAATATATATTAGGAAGACCCAAGAAAGAGAGAGATCCTGTCTCTGCTGGTTTACCCCCTCCAATGGCCACAACAGCCAGGGCTGGGTCAGGCTGAAGCTAGAGGCCAGGAACTCCATCTGCATCTCCCACATGGGTATCAGGAGCCTAAGTACTTGGAACATCTGCTGCCTTCCCAGGCACATCAGCAGGGAGCTAGGTTAGAAGTGGAGTGGCTGGGACTCCAACTGGCACTCAGATGTGGCTTTGCAAGCAGTGGCATAACCTGCTACACCACAACACTGGCCCTAGTCTTACTTTTTGTTGCAATTTTTAAAAAATATTTATTTGAAAGGCAGAGTTAGAGGAGAGGAAGAGAGCAAGCTCCCATGTGCTGGTTCACTCTTCAAATGGCAGCAACAGCCATGGCTTCTTCCAGGTCTCCCACACGGGTGCAGGGCCCAAACACTTGGGCTATCTTCTGCTGCTTTCCCAGGCACATTAGCAGGGAGCTGGATTGGAAGTGGAGCAGGCGGATGCCAGCACTGCAGGAGGCTGCCTTACCTGCTACACCACAGCACCCCCGCCCCAACTCTCACTTTCTAATATTGGACCTCACACACCTTTTTCTCAGTGATGATGCCCAAGTAAAGGAAAGACAAGTTAAAGACATCTTTTGAGTCATGGTGCCTGAACTATTAGGACAGTAATTTAAAGAATGAAAATTGGTTACTATATAGAACTCATAGCTCTCATTTTTAAACATGCCTTCTTTAAAACAGTGTTTTGGAGGCTGGTGTTGTGGTGTAGCAGATTGATGTTGGCATCCCATATGACCACTGGTTCAAGTCCCGGCTGCTCTGCTTCCTATCTAGCTCCCTGCTGATGTGCCTGGAAAAGCAACAGAAGATGGCCCAAGTACTTGGGTGCCTGCCACCCACGTGGGAGACCCAGATGGAGGTCCAGGCTCCTAGTTTAGGCCTAGCCCAACTCTACCCACTTGGGGAGCAAACCAGAAGATGGAAGACCTTTCTGTCTCTTTGTCTCTACCTATCTCAGTAACTCTGTCTTTCAAATAAATAAAATAAGTCTTTAAGAGAGGAAAAAAAAAAGTCACCCAGGAGCCAGAATTGTGGTGCAACAGGTTAAGCCACTGTCTGCAACTATGGCATCCCATATGGACTTTGGTTCAAAACCTGGTTGCCCCACTTCTGATCCAGCTCTCTGCTAAAGGCCTAGGAAAAGCAACAGACAATGGCCCAAATACTTGGGCCCCTGAACCCACCTCAGAGACCTGAATGGATTTGTAGGCTCCTGGTTTCAGCCTGGCCCAGACATGGCCATTACAGCTATTTGGGAATGAACCAGGGGTTGGAAGATCTGTCTTTTCTTTCTGTCTCTACTTTCTCTATAACTATGCCTTTCAAATAAAAAAAAAAAGTCTTTTTTTTTTTTAAAAAAAGAACATTATTCAATACCTGGAAGTCTCAGTGTCCTCAGCCATAAATAGGGGAGTGATAGTGATATTTATCTGTAGGTACTTGAATTAATTGAGATTATGCTTTGTTCTGCTGGTGCACATATATCCCAACAGTGGGGCTAATGTTTGTCAACAAATAATAAATTCATTATTCTATTCGTACTTTTAAGGTTGCCATCAAAAAAGCTCTGGAATAGAAGTTAGAATCTGTGGGTTTTGGAGCATGCTTTGTCCTTGAATGAGCTGATGGACATATACATGATATGCACCAAGGTTACCACATCTCTGTGCCTAGCTTTCTTGTGTGAACAGAAACAACAAATAACAGCAGCACACCTTTTGCTACTTGCCTGAGCGTTACTGTAAGAATCAGAAATGCTCATGTACATATGATAATCTTAAACACTGAAGATCTGCAGTTTTTCAAAACTAATTGATTGAAGGCATAGTATACTCCAGACAGTATACTCAGTCTTAAATGCAATACCTCATTTTAATTCTCATTATAAGATTGTATTACTATACCTATTTTAAGAATGTATTTACTTTCATTTTATTTGAAGAGACATACAGAGATAGATATCTTCTACCTACTGGTTCACTCCCCAAAGTCCCACTACAGTCAAGGTGGGACCAGGCTGACACCAGGAACCAGAAACTCGGTTTGGGCCTCCCACATCTGTGGCAGGGACCCAAGAACTTGAGACATAACCTGCTGCCTCTCAGGGTACACATTAGCAGGACATTGGAGTTAGTTAGAAGCGGAGTTAGGACTCAAACCCCTGCACACTGATAGGGAATGTAGGCATCCCAAGTGACGTCTTCACGGCTACAACGGTACCTGCCCCCAAACACCTTCCTGATGTTGTAAAGGTGCTTAACTCGCAGAGCAGCCACCAGTTAAATGAATGACAGTGACCCACTGGGCGGAAAACAGAATGGACAGCACACAGGACTCAGCCTAGCCTCTTCACTGGATGGCGACTTATGGGCACTAGCTAGTTGACTGGCCTTCCCTGTGATGTTTGCAGATGTGCTGTGAGAATTATGAGGACTAGCATAGGCTTGAGGGTACCAGCTGGAGACCCAGCCACCCGGATCAACTGATCTCTATCCCCTGACGCTCCTGGAGGCACAACGGACTGCCCAGCAGATAGCTTCATGGACTGCAGCAGAGAAGGTCTGGCAGGGAGGGGAAAATCCAACGGCCTAGAAAGACACTTTTTGTTAGTTACATATATTCCTTTACTATCGTTTCCCAAGAATAGCTCAGCTGTCAAAGCATTTCCAGGATTTCCATAGATTCGGCAAATACTGGGAGATCGAATTATTGCTCTGAGAGAAGCTACAATTAAAACACATTAATCGTTGTAACAAAAGATCCTTATTGAGGCTGACAAAAGATGGTGAAATCTGATGAGTAATTAGTATGGTTAATCTTTTAAAAAGTGAATTAAACTGCTAACAAGCTAAATCACTGTGATTTTCAAAATAGGCCTCCAGGGTGAGCACAGATTGGGGATATTGTCACCATTTTGAAAGGAAATTTTCTTCCTCTGTCTCGTCTCTGGGCTTGCACTGGAGGTCCTCTGGTTAGAGCAGGGGGACCCTGAGGATGAGCTAGGAGAACAGAGCTGGCTGAGAGCCACGGCACGTTCTTCATCCCCTCCTCCCCC
This sequence comes from Lepus europaeus, assembly GCF_033115175.1. Taxonomy (NCBI): domain Eukaryota; kingdom Metazoa; phylum Chordata; class Mammalia; order Lagomorpha; family Leporidae; genus Lepus; species Lepus europaeus. Next base: position 40,333,125 of record NC_084839.1, on the reverse strand, counting down.
AAGAGATGGTCCCCACTTAGAATGGTCTGACTTTCGAGTTTACAACTTTAGGATAGTGTGAAAGTGATACTCATTCGGTAGAAACCCTACTTTGAATTCTGATCTTTTCCCAGGTTAGCGACTTGCAGCAGAAAGAGTACTGCCTTGTGATGCCAGGCAATGTGGGGAGCTGCAGCTCCCGCTCAGCCCTGTGGTCACAGGGGAAATGATGGACACTTGCCAGTGTGCTGTGTGGCAGTGTTTTTTGAACTCTGAATGTCGCATTTTCACATCCTATCATGTCTACAAAATACCCAGTGCATCTCCTGTACGCATGCAATCATTTTGTCTTCCTCAGTATGGGATTGAACAAACTACATGAGATATCCAACACTGTTTCATGGGAGATGCACTTTCCCAACCATAGCCTAATGCAAGTGTTCTGAGCACGTTTGAGATAGACTAGGTTGGGGTTGGCATTGTGGTACAGCAGGTTAAACTGCTATTTGCAGTGCCCACATCCCATGGCCAAATACTGAGTTCAAGTCTTGGTTGCTCTGCCTCTGATTCAGCATCCTGTTAATGTGCCTGGGAAAGCACTGGAGGACAGCCCAAATAGTTGGTCCCTTACCACCCATGTGGGAGGCCATATGGGAGACCCAGACGGAGTTCCTGGCTCCTGGCTTCAGCCTGGCTCAGCCCCAGCCATTGTGGCTACCTAGGGAATGAAGCAGTAGATGGAAGATCTTTCTTTCTATGTTTCCCTCTCTCTCTTTGTAGCTCTCCCTTTCAAATAAATAAAATAAATCTTAAAAAAGAGAGCGAGCGAGCTAGGTTAGGCTAAGCCATGAAGCCATGGTGTTCATTAGCTGAGATGCATTAAATACCTTTTGAATGTATGGTATTCTCAATTAACAAGGGGTTTACTAGGGCATTACCCCATCATAAGTCAAGGAGCACCTGTATTTCTGGAAGTCACACATGGATGGAAGAGGAACTAGGCATGACCTTTACATTTGGCCCAAGTACTTACAGCATCTTCTGCTTTTCCAGGCACATTAGTACGGAGCTGGATCAAAAGTGGAGCAGTTGAAACTTGAACTGGCACCCATAAGAGATGCTAGAATTACAGGCAGTGGTTTAACCCCCTGAGCCACAGCACCAGCTCCTGGTGGGGTCCTTTGTGACCAACTTCTGTCATCTTCCTCCCCATCTACTTCACCTCTTGATCCAACAAGATGAAAAATTCATCCTTCAACTGATCAGCAGTGCTGGCCAGGAATGGGGGTGAGAGCAGTCTGCCAGGGGGAAGGCAGAGCAGGATGCATTGTCTGTAAGAGTTATTTTTTTGAGTGTTTTTTTTTTTTTTTTTTTTTTTTGGTGAGTTTGGACTACTCTAACAAAGAGACTTGGCAGTTTAAAAGACACACATTTCTCATCATTCAGGAGGCAGGTTGGACACCGAGCGCCAAGCTAGGTTAGTCTCCTATTGGTTATAAACACTTTGTAGGACATCTACTTCAGACATGGCCACTGAGCTCCACAAAATGCCCTGCTCTAGTTAACATCCCTGCTGCTACTTTAGCAGCTCCAGCTCTGGCCTCTGCTATGGTCTGTCCCCACCCAAATTTGTATTAAGGCTTCATTCCTCAGAGCAGCAGTGTTGGGAGCTGGGGTCTGGTGGGAGGTGTTTAGGTCATGGGGGCAGAACCCACATGAATGGATCAAACCTGCCTCTTGCTCTGGTGGGACAGGATTTGTCACCAGGAGAGCAGATTTTTGCAAAGCAAGGTAACCTTTCATGTTTTGTCTGTCCTCTTGGCTTGCCACTTTCCACTATGAGTTGGAGCAGCACCATGCTATTGGCCCTCCGGCCTCAAGGACTATGAACCAAAATAAAGCTCTAGTTCATATAAATTATCCAGTCTTAGGGATTGTTACAGCAACAGAAAATGGACCAGGACAGCCTCACTGTGGATAAGACTTACTGAGATGCCAAATCATAGATTTGCCCCCACTTCTTTTTTTTTTTTTTTTTTTTTTTTTTTTTTTTAACAGAGAGAGAGAGACAGAGAGAAAGGTCTTCCTTTTCCATTTCCATTGGTTCACCCTCCAATGGCCGCTGTACCGCGCTGATCCGAAGGCAGGAGCCAGGTGCTTCTCCTGGTCTCCCATGGGGTGCAGGGCCCAAGCACTTGGGCCATCCTCCACTGCACTCCTGGGCCACAGCAGAGAGCTGGCCTGGAAGAGGGGCAACCGGGATAGAATCTGGTGCCCCAACCGGGACTAGAACCCAGGGTGCCAGAGAACCCGGTGTGCCAGCACTGCAGGCGGAGGATTAGCTTATTGAGCCGCGGCGCCGGCTTGCCCCCACTTTTTTCTAATAGCACCTAAATCACAGTGAGCCTCTGCTTTCTTAGAAGCTTTCCCAAATTACCCAAGCAAAGCCCAATTCCAAAGCAAATAAGTTCTTTCTAATGCCCTACTTTCTGAGACATTTCATGGATCCCCATGGCACATGTGCTCCCTCTATGCAACAATTTGGTCAACCATAGATGTGCTTCTGGTCATCTTTGGCTAGAGAACGCTGATAAAAGACAAAAAATATTTTTTTTGACAGGCAGAGTGGATAGTGAGAGAGAGAGACAGAGAGAAAGGTCTTCCTTTTTGCCGTTGGTTCACCCTCCAATGTCTGCTGCAGCCGGCTCATCACGCTGATCCGAAGCCAGGAGCCAGGTGCTTCTCCTGGTCTCCCATGTAGGTGCAGGGCCCAAGCACTTGGGCCATCCTCCACTGCACTCCCGGGCCATAGCAGAGAGCTGGCCTGGAAGAGGGGCAACCAGGATAGAATCTGATGCCCCAACCGGGACTAGAACCCGGTGTGCCGGCGCCACAAGGCAGAGGATTAGCCTGTTAAGCCACGGCGCCAGCCGACAAAAAATACTTTTTAAGTCTAAATTCTAAGCAACTTCTGTGGTTAATGTTGGGATTTTTATAAAATATAAGAGTACTTCAAAAAGCTTATGAAAAAGTTGATTCTTGATGCAAAAAATTTTGAAATTCATGCATGTTTTTCATAATATGCATTTTCTGTGAACTTTTTTGAAGATTCTCTCATATATATAATCTTCAAATTAACCTGGTTTTTATTATTTACCCTTTAATAAACATTGTTCTTTGTGTGATAGTCAATTTGGAACACTCAATTATATAGTCCTGTCTCATGCATATAAACCCAGTCACATGCATTTGCTTTAAGAGTAACTTTGTAACAGTTTGGGACCATTGCTCACAAAACTTCAATTTTGACGTGGCAGTTATGGCACAGTGGGTTAAAGCCCTGACATCCTGCAGCACTGACATCCTATATCGGTAACAGTTTGTGTCCGGCTGCTCCATTTCCAATCCAGCTCCCTGCTAATGCACCTGGAAAATCAGCAGAGGATGGCCCAAGTCCTTGGGCCCCTTGCATCCATGTGGGAGGTGTTGAAGAAGCTCCTGGCTCCTGGCTTTGGACTGGCCCAACTCCAGCCTTCGAGGCCATTTTGGGAGTGAACCAGCAGATGAAAGACTTCTTTCTCTCTGTCTCTACCTCTGTCTAACTCTGTCTTTCAAATAAATAAAATCTTTTTAAAAATCTTCAGTTGCTATCATATTACATATTTCTGTAGATATAAATTCCATGGCATATTCTAATGAAATGAGGTCATCCAGATGTACAAAGTACTAATGTCTCTTGCCAGATTTGAAATAATAACAGAATAGTGATTTTAAAGTAGGAGAAACAAACTTTTAAACACAAATTTCTCAATGGAAATATTTAAAAATCTCTACAGCTCATCTTGAGGGTGAAAAAGACATGGAAAATACTTTAGCTGCTGAAATTTATTATAAAATGAAAATTCTTAAAAAAGATTTATTTATTTGAAAGGCAAAACTACAGAGAAAGGGAGAGGGAGAGGGAGAGGACAGGAGGGAAAGAGGGGGAGCGATAGAGAGATCTTCCATCTACTTGTTTACTCTCCAAATGGCTACAAATGGCAGGGGCTGGGCCAGGCTGAAACCAGGAGCTTCATTCCCATTTCTCATATGGGTGCAGAGGCCCCAAGTACTCGGGCCATCCTTTGCCATTTCTCTTAGGTGCATTAGCAGGAAGCTCGATGGAAAGTAGAGCAGCCAGAACTTGAACCAGTGCCCATAGGGGATGCTGGCACTGTAGGCAGGGCTTAACCCTCTGTGCCACGGTGGCAGCCCCTAAATTGGAATTCTTATGAATCTCTGCCAAATTTATATTTTCTTTTAAGACTTTTCCTAATATTCACATATTTGTTGCTTTGTGTAAATTTGTCTAAATTAAAATTAATAAAAACACCATTTGATCAACTATGAATGAAGATAGACTGACAAATCTGGTTATCCTGATTGTTGAATAGGAATATGCCAAGAAAACCAGTTTTGACACAGCCATTGACAAATATGCAGAAGCTAAATCTCAAAAACAGAAACCGTAATGTTTTTATTCATTCAGCTGCAGACTAAAAAGTAAAAGTAAAGGTAAAAGTCTTTATTTTTTGTAATATGCATTTATGAACTTAAAATGCCATTTTATTAATTTTTTTCCTTTTATGTATTGCATTATCTATTTTATTTATGTAAAATGCTACAGACCTCAAATATAATGTTAGATAAAATTTTCACTATCTGCATTTTTCTCTATTTTATTACTAAATAATTGTGCTGAATAGAGGAGGCGGCATTTAAAAGGAACTTACTCTGGGGGTGTGCGTTTGGTCTGGCAGTTAAGATGTAGGTTAGGAGAACTGCATCCTAAACTGGAGTGCCTGGGTTTGAGTCCTGGCTCTGCTCCCAATTCCAACTTCCTGCTAATGTGCACTCTGGGATGTAATGCTCAAGCAGTTTTGTTCATGTCGTTGACATGGGATACCTGGACCGAGTTCCCAGGTACTGGCTCTGGCTAAGCCCTGTCCCAGCAGTTGCAGACATGCTGAGAGTGAAGCAGTGGATGGGAGTGTGCTGTCTCTGTCTACCTCTCAGAAAACAAAGCAAACCAAAGAATGTGCCCTGCGTTTCCATGCACTAGGTACACTACTGCAGCCCAGGCTCTCTCAGCCTCAGGACCTGAGCCTGGTTTTCATCTCCTTTTCTTTCCAAGTTACCGCCATCAAAATGTTATTTCTTCTGGGAAACCTTTCCCAGTTACAGCTCCTATTTTATTTCCCTTTGAATCTCTGCTTCCTTTCTGTGTTACCAAAGCTTGTTTAATCGTTCATTACTCCTGTCAGCTTATAAGCAGGATAAGGATCAGGCCTGTACCTGCCTTTCTGGCTCAGTGTTTGTTGATTATGTTAAATAATGAATCCTCTCCACGACACCTGAGGAAATCAGACAACTCAGGGACTGGCCTGAGTCCTGTGGCAAGTCCTCCAGCAGGATTCCCACAGCAGGGAGTTCCTACGTGGAAATTGTTCTAGGAATAATTCCCATGGCAAGCTTGTGAGGATCAACAAAAGAGCCAACTTGGCCGGCGCCGCGGCTCACTAGGCTAATCCTCCGCCTTGCGGCCCCGGCACACCAGGTTCTAGTCCCAGTCGGGGCACCGATCCTGTCCCGGTTGCCCCTCTTCCAGGCCAGCTCTCTGCTGTGGCCAGGGAGTGCAGTGGAGGATGACCCAAGTGCTTGGGCCCTGCACCCCATGGGAGACCAGGAGAAGCACCTGGCTCCTGCCATCGGATCAGCACAGTGTGCCGGCCGCAGCGCGCCTACCGCGGCGGCCATTGGAGGGTGAACCAACGGCAAAAGGAAGACCTTTCTCTCTGTCTCTCTCTCACTGTCCACTCTGCCTGTCAAAAAAAACCAAAAAAAAACAAAAAAAAAACACAAAAGAGCCAACTTTAATTTTATCTCCCCTCTCTTCTCCCAGTACCCACAGAGCTCTGCCAGCTGATATTACTGAAGTAACCTAGGAAAATGCAATGTAAAGATGAAGAAGGCAACATTCACCAGAGATGCCTAAAATCAAATATCAGGAGGGGGTAGGGAACTAGGGAGCAGAAGAAGACCAGGTGTGGGGAACAGCTTCTACCTCAAAGCAGACCTGTGAAAAGCGAGCATGTTCCTCCTTCTTCCCTGGCTCTGCCAGGGGCAAGGGTCTCAGAATTAGGAGGAGTGAAGGGATAATAAACTGGGGCCTCCAAAGGCCAAGGAAAACCCAGAGGAAGGAAAATAAAAGATCCGATTCCTGGACAGGGGATCAGAGAGCCCCTGGGTTTCCCAAGGACCCACTGCCATCCCAGCAAGGAACAAATGAGAAGAAGCCACACATTGTGCCCGGAGAATGCCTGGAGGTTACCTTGTTTTTAGCACATTAACCACAGGACTCTGGATGAGAAATACTCATGGTGGCTCAAGTTCCTGCTTGGGGCACTTCGGCAAAGGAATGACACCCAATCCATAGGATGGTTCGAGGGGGATCCCGAGCAGTACTACAGCCTTGACCATCAGAGTTGCCCCCAAGTGGTCAAAGATGCAATATGAGGTTCCACTGTGGGTAACTGTGGTCTCCCTGGCAAAGAGACATGGTATCCCAGATACAGAATTCCTATCCTTATTAAAATATATTGAGACAAAAAAAAAGAATTCCCACATTCTCAGTGGGACTGAGAAGTTGTATGTCAGCCTGAAGCCTGGTACAAATTAAACAAATGAGTAACAGACCCTTCTGAGAGGAGCTTATAATGGAAATACTGATGGGATATAATTATGATCTGGATTTGATCACTGCATTGTATTTAAGACAACTCCCAAATACAGTACTTATGTAAAATACCTGTACACTGTTGTCAAGTGGCATTTTAGGAAAGCATTAGGGTAGAGTTAATTTTAAGAGACTCAAAAACCACAGTGATGATTAAATGAGGAAGCTAACACTGCAAGTCTCTGCCACAAAGACATTTAAGGAAGGTGGAGGAGAGGAGGGGACCGGTGGCAATCCTGTCAGGTTCTGTCTGTTTTTCTCTGTTCTTCTACAAAGATGAGAGAAGTCTAACCTTCCAATTGCTATTATATCAGCCTAGAAAACAGAAAAATATCCCATGAATGCCATGCTAAAGACTTAGAACAGTAAGTCTGCATTATCCATTGAAGGTTGAGTGTTAGAAACTAGTCATATCACAGTGTGTTACTGTCTCCAATAACAGAATGGCCCTCCCCCTCTTAGGCAGAAGTGCAGCAGATGCTGTTTCATAGATCATGAATCCCTTCACGCTCCTCTGTCCATCCTTTTCTTTTACCTCCTTTGGCAAATAATACTCTTCTACCCTGGCTCCCTCAGCCTGTTTATAAAGCTTTGCTAATGAGAACAAAAAAATAAATAATAGTGGGGCCAGCGGGTAAAGCCGCTGCCTGCAGTGCTGGCATCCCATATGGGTTCTGGTTCAAGTCCCAGCTGCTCCACTTCCAATCCAGCTTTCTGCTATGGCCTGGGAAAGCAGAAGATGTCCCAAGTGCTTGGGCTCCTGCACCCATGTGGGAGACCCGGAAGAAGCTCCTGGCTCCTGGCTCCAGACTGGCACAGCTCCAGCCATTGCTGTCAATTGGGGAGTGAACCAGCAGATGGAAGACCTCTCTCTCTCTCTCTCTGACTCTCCTTTTCTCTCTGTGTAATTCTTTCACATAAATAAATATTTTTTAAAAAAAGAAATAAATAGTAAGAAGATCAAAAACTCAAAATACATTCTTAGAATTAGGCCACCTAAACTCTGCTTTTGTTTCTTTCTGACCTGGTCCTCAGCAAAAAGCAAGCTAGGGGCCTCAGATCAGGGAGGATTAGCTGGTTTTAGGATGCTCAATATCATGTCCATCTTGGATCCACGACTTGGTATTCAAGGAAGGCTGTGTTCACAGGTCAAAAGTGCCACTGTAAATATCTCCATTTTTTTTCATCCAGAGCTCTAAATACTTGTAAGAGGTAGTAGCAATTTTCTGAACGCTTTGGATTGTGTTCGTGTGTGTGTGCATGGGTATGTGTGTGCATGAGGAAGTCTCTCTGGACTTCCTCAGAGAGAAGTGGAAGTCCAAAGAAAGGAAAGCTCAAAGATTAGTCATTGAAATTCAGAGAAAGATTGGATTTCATCGGTTTGGTGCAACAGACCTACCACATTCAGCCCAAATTGAGCTAGACATCACTGGGCTGCTGTCCATGGTGCTGACACATCACTGTCCTTTAAGCAGACGTGGTGGTTTCTCTTTTAAAGATTCCCATCAAGCATTTATATCAACATGGTCACAGCTGTGTGTATTTTATTTTATATCTGAATAGTAACCTGTAATTTTTACTATATTGTAGAAAAAAACAAAATAAGATTTATGTATCTCAATATATGTAGAGGATTCATACACACAGAGAATTCTATCATGTTTCAGTTAATTATAAAGCATTCCCCTCTGGAGGGCACATGTTCTATCCACTGGGATACTGTTACAAAGTGCCTTATAACACCATACATTTATTCCTCACAGCTCTGGAGGTTAGAACTCTGAGAATGGAGTTCAAGACTGGTCAGGTTCTGGTGAGGCCCTTCTTGTAGGCTGCAGATGACCCTAATATATTGTTTTGGGCTTCATCCTCATGACCTAGTTATCTTTTAAAGGCTCTACTTCCAAAAGTCATCACACAGGGGATTAAATTTCAACATATTAATTTTGTGGGGACACATTCAATCCATGGTACCACCTTCCCCTATCTCTCTTCTTGGAACTCTGCCTGGCTTTGAAAGTGCTTTACAATCTGGTCTTTGTACCTACATAGTCTTATCTCCTACTGCTTTCAGCACACACCCTTGGCAGCAGCCAGGGAAATGGCTTCCTCACCCCTCTGTCATTTCCTTCTACTTCTTAGCTCGTTCTAGTTCCCAGTCTGTCATTCCTCTCACCGGCTTTGACTCTTCTCACTGCTTATTCAAGCCTCACTCTGCTTTTGAGGCCTTTTTGGTTCTTACTGTGCCTCCTTCCTGAATCCTTCCTTGGAAATCCAAATACCTTTAGTTCTTCCTTGTCTCCAAATTCCTCCAGAATTTATCAATGGCATCTGGCAAATAAGTACCTTCTTCTGCTAGAGTATATTTGAAAGGGAAACTCAACTTGAATTTTGTGCCAGTGTAGTTCAATGGGAGAGCAAGTGTTTTGGTATCAGACAGTTCTAGATTTCAATGCTAACTCCTCCTAGCTTGCCAATGAGTTACTTTTCACTGCCTTATTTCTTCTCTAACCATTCACCCTACATATCACAAAATTACCTAAACAGTATACAATATTTGGCATACAATTGGCTCTTGATAAAAATAATTTTGCTCTTCCCCTTCCTCACTGTGGCCTTTACACCACCCAGTACATAGTAAAGGTGGCTTTACTAAAATGCATACAAAATTCAGCTTGTTTACTTAATCTTACTGTGTGATCCACCTGCATGAAAAAAGATCTTGATCAGACACAATTTGGACAGAAACATGTCCACAGAGGTGGAGAGGGCAAACATAAAGGAGACCAGCTGGAGAAGGTGTTGAAATACTTGATGCTCATGATGGTTTTGTTCTCAGTCAAGTTCTAGTGATTGGTGTCCATCACTGAAGCCATTCATGGGCATGGGCACCTGTAGAGAGGACATGTGGGCATGGAAACCCGACTCCTGCACCACCTGTGTCTACAACCCCTTAAAACTCCAAGTGTAGCGTTGGAGGAAATTTCCACTCCTCGCAGTATGCCAGATTGACATTTTTAAAAATTTTCTAGTATCAAGAAAGGGCAGAATTTCTTCTGAAAGAGAGAAGAAAAAGAAGATACACAGAATATCAGTTTTAAGTGTTATTTTTGTTCTTAAAAAGGCTTCTCATAGACTTTAAAAGAATGCTTTTTTTTTTCTTTCAGAGATTTATTTTGATAGAATTAGCTGAGCCTTGTCAGGGAGAACAAAATTTTTGTGAGCTTACCATACCAGTAAAATGCCAAATTATATGCTGTAAGGTTTTTTTTGTTTTATTTGATCTGCGTCCAGTCAAAGAGAGAAAAGATTTTGAATCCAGAACTATGAGCATTCAGAGACAAAAGGAAGCCTTCACTGCAACCCTTCCCCAGGGGCTTGTCTTCCTCCCAGTCCAGTGGGCCCCATCACTTAGGTGCAAAGATGTTCTACTCTCCTCCACACTCTCCTGGAGAGCCAAGGAATTTACAAACATGGCCAATTTCCAAAGCTTGTAGGCCAACTTTTTAAATTATTAAAATATATTTTCATTTTATTTGAAAGGCAGAGAGAGTGAGACAGACAGACAGGGAGAGAGAGGCAGAAAGATACAAGTCTTCCATCTGTTGGTTTGCTCCTCCAAATGCCCACAAGAGCAAAAGCTGGGCCAGGTAGAAACCAGGAACCTGCAACTCAATCTGGGTCCATCACATGGATGATAGGGACCCATGTACTTGAGCCAGCACCTGCTGCCTGCCAGGGTGCATATTGCAGGAAGCTGGAACTCAAACCCAGGCACTCCTTCATGGGACATGAGCATCCTGAGTCCACCCCTAGCTCAGCTTTATAGTGAACACAAACCAGGACATCAGCCCAACCTCTTCCCCATCCTCTAAGAGAAAAGAAAAATGAGTATTAAGTCAGCACTGGGAGTACCCTGGTCACACAGAAGTAACCTAGAACAGTGGAAAAAGATCACACTTTAAAAATCAGACATCTAGGGGTGAATCCCACTTCTGCCACTTTCACTCTACTACTTTGGACAAATCACCTAACCTCTCTGAGCCTCAGCTTACTAATCTGTGAAGCAAAGATAGTAATATCTAGGAGGAAGGATCATGGTTAGGATTAAAAAGTATGTTTGTTCAGTAAGCGCCTAATGTATTGCCTGGCATATAGTTGAAGCTCAATAAGAAGTATGCTGTTGGGACAAGCGCCTTGGCTCACTAGGTTAATCCTCCATCTGCGGTGCTGGCATCCTATGTGGGCACCGGGTTCTAGTCCCGGTTGCTCCTTTTCCAGTCCAGCTCTCTGCTGTGGCCTGGGAGGGCAGTGGAGGATGGCCCAAGTGCTTGGGTTCCTGCACCCGCATGGGAGACCAGGAGGAAGCACTTGGCTCCTGGCTTCAGATCAGTGCAGTGCTGGCTGCAGCAGCCATTTGGGGAGTGAACCAACAGAAGGAAGACCTTTCTCTCTGTTTCTCTCACTGTCTGTAACTCTACCTCTCAAATTAAAAAAAAATTTAAAAAAAAAGAAGTAGGCTGTTATTAGAAATGAAAACTGGAACTAGGGCACTGAGAGAACTTCTAGTGTTAGAAACAACACAGAAAGTGAAAAAGTGAGTGGAAAGAGGGACCAACAGTTAGCAACTTGGTGAGGATAAAGAAATGAGTAAAGGCCATATCAGGCATAATTTCTCATATCCAAGGAAAGACTTTCGATTCTGTGATGGAAGAGCAAGAATTTTGACTAGAGAAATGAAATTATTTTATCTGTGTTTTAATTTTTTTAAAATTTATTGTATCAATTTAAAAGCAGAGTTACAGAGAGAAAGAGGGAGATAGAGAGAGAAAGAGATCTTACATCTGCTGGTTCACTCCCTAGATGGCCTCAGTGGCCAGGGTTAGACCAGGCTGAATCCAAGAGCTTCATTTGGGTCTCCCATGTGGGTGCAGGAGCCCAAGAACTTGTGCCATCTGCTATTGCTTTCCTAGGTGCATTAGAGAGCTGGATTGGAGTGGAGCAGCTGGACTTGAACCGGTGCCCATATGTGATGCAAGCATCGCAAGTGGTGGTTTAACCCATTATTCCACAATGCCAGCCCCTCTACCTGTAGTATTTTTTAAAGATTTACTTATTAATTTGAAGGAAGTTACAGAGAGGTGGAGGGAGGCAGGGAGGGAGGGATAGAGAGAGAGGTCTTCCATCCACTGGTTTACTCCCCAGTTGGCTGCAATGGCCAAAGCTGCACCGATCTGAAGCCAGAATCCAGGAGCTTCCTTCGGGTCTCCCAAGTGGGTACAGAGGGCCAAGGACTTGGACCATCTTCCACTGCTTTCCCAGGCTACAGCAGAGAACTGGATTGGAAGTGGAACAGTCAAGACTCGAACCAGTACCCATATGGTATGCCAGTACTCCAGGTGGTAGCTTTACCTGCTATGCCACAGCACCAGCCCCCATCTGTGTTTTTAAAACATGACTTTGGTTACCATCTAGAGACTAGACTGACTGTAGCTAAGCAGTTAGGGGGTCATTCCAGTGTCCAGGTGAGAGCTGACGGTGCTGGGAGGTGATGCTGTAGGTGGAGAAGTGGGTCGAAATGAAAGATGTCTTCAGAGAGTTGGGGGGAGTTGACTGACTCATGGATTGGATATGTTGGGGGTGCAAAAGTGGAGGAAAAAAGATGCTTTTAGGCTTCTGCTTGGAGCAATGGAAAAAATGGAAGAGGATTGAATGAGACAAGGAAGAGTATGTGAAAAACAAATAGGGTCAGAAAGCAGGGAATGAAGAGTTCTGCTTTGCACATGTGAGACTTAGGATGTCTATCAAGGGGCCAGAGCAGTGGCATAGCAGGTGGAGAGGCTGTCTGCAGCACCAGCATCCCATATGAATGCTAGTTCGAGTCCCAGCTGCTCCACTTCCAATATAGCTCCCTGCTGGTATGCCTGGGAAGGCAGCAGAGATGTCCCAAGTGCTTGGGCCCCTGGACCCATATGGGAGACCCAGAAGAAGCTCCTAGGTCTTGACTTTGGATCAGCTCAACTCTGGTTGTTGTGGCCATTTGGGGAATGAACCAGCAGATGGAAGATCACTCTTGCTATAACTGTACCTTTCAAATAAATATTATCTTTTTAAAAAAGTTTTAAAAGGGGAAAGGGGAGGAAGATGTTATATGAAGTCATAGGCCAATGGTGATTGGTAAGGGAGGAAGTGAAAAGAAAATAGAAACCTAAGCATTGAAGCCTGGGACACTGCAATGTTTAGAAGCTGCAAAAAAGTAAGAATTTCAGTAAAACAGACTTAGGAAGATCCCCTGGATTTGGCTACACAAAGTTATCATTAAGTGGAATGGTGGGGATAAATATCTGAATTTTAGAAGTTCATAAGTGCCCGGTGCTTGTGTAGCAAGAACTCTGCTTCTCTGCTTCCGATCCAGCTCTCTGCTATGGCCTGGGAAAACAGTAGAAGATGGCGCAAGTCCTTGGGCCCCTGCACCCACGTGAGAGACCCAGAAGAAGCTCCTGGCTCCTGGCTTCGGATAGGCACAGCTCCGGCCATGGTGGCAGACTGGGGAGTAAAGAAGCAGTTGGAAGACCTCCCTCCCTCCCTCCCTCCCTCCCTTCCTCTCTCTCTCTCGGCCTCTGCCTTTCAAATAAATAAATCTTAAAAAAAAAAAAAAAAAAGCAGCAGCAGCTCATGAGTGAATGGAAATGGATGAGGTAGAGGAGAAACCAGCATAGAAAACTCCTCCAAGGAATTTCATTGTAAGGTAGGGAGCGAAGAAGGAGTTGCTGGAAGGAGAAATAGAGATTAGAAAGGTTTGGTTTTGTTTAATTTTTTGATATAGAGAAGGTATAAGAATGCCTGCTGATAGGGTCAGTGAGCAGAGACAGAAAACTTACCAGTGTAGGAGAAATAAGACAGGATTTCTTTCTTTCTTTCTTTCTTTTTTTTTTTTTTTTTTTTTTTGACAAGCAGAGTGGACAGTGAGAGAGAGAGACCGCACTGATCCGAAGGCAGGAGCCAGGTGCTTCTCCTGGTCTCCCATGGGGTGCAGGGCACAAGCACTTGGGCCATCCTCCACTGCATTCCCTGGCCACAGCAGAGAGCTGGCCTGGAAGAGGGGCAACCGGGACAGAATCCGGCACCCCGACCGGGACTAGAACCCGGTGTGCCGGGGCCGCAAGGCGGAGGATTAGCCTGTTGAGCCACGGTGCCAGCTCGCTATTTATTTATTTATTTATTTATTTATTTAATTTTTATATACAGAAGATCAGTTTAGTATATATTAAGATTTCAATAGTTTTCCCCCATAGGCTCTTTATTTTTTTAGAAGATGTATTTATTTATTTGAAAGGCAGAGTTACACAGAGGAGAGACAGAGAATGAGAGAGAGAGAGAAAGAGAGGTATTCCATTCACTGGTTCACTCCCCAAATGGCCGCAATGGCCAGAGCTGAGCCAATCTGAAGCCGGGAGCCAGGAGCTTCTTCTGGGTCTCCCACCTGATATGCCACAGCACAGGCCCCAGAAGACGGGATTTCAGAAGCAAAATGAGTCCTTGAGCAGGTGGGAGGAGGAGGTGAAATCTGAATGTAAATGGGAAAGCTGGCCTCAGACACAGTGGAGTATATGAGGAAAGAAGGCCAAGTTTATGGGCACAGATGCAAAGGGTTGCACAGAATAAATGTCTTGCATATTCCAACACAGGGCCTGGACAAAGGCACATTACCAGAGAGTACTCAGCTTTGGGAAGGATATCCTATGAGTGTGAGATTTCACAGCACAATATAGAGAAAGTTAGTTTTATTTTTCTTTTGGTTCCCTTTCCACCATTCCCTTCTGTAGTCTCTGTGACTTTTCTAACCAGACTTCAGCATGGACACTGCATGCTAATGAGACAATACTTGGTCCAATCTCAGGCATTTGTTTCTGAATAATTAATCTGGCATTTTACCAGCATCTATGAGCCTTGGTTTTTCTGATGATTAAATAAAAGGCCAAGCTCTTAACCATCACTAACGAGCTCTTCAGTTCGGTTTGGCTTCATGTCATATTAACACACTGGGGAGTCTGGAAAGATCTGATGAAAGAAGATCACCCTCCCAGTCTGGTCCCTCAGACAGTGGGAGGGTCAGCTCAGGAGGCCAGAGAAGGACACCGCGTTGTGACAGTTCCCACCCATTTCAAGTGTCACCTGGTTTCTCTTTCCCGAGCCCCTTCCAACCATTCAAAAGCCTTATTTTGTTTGCTTTCTGACAATCTCACATCTCCCTAGTATTTTATTATTTCTCCTGGATGCGATCAACACCAGCTTAAATTCCCCAGGCTAAACTCAAAATAAAAGAGGGTCCCTTTCTACTGAGAATTCAACAACAGCCAACAAGAGGTTTCTCTGAGCTCAAATTTGAAAATGCCAAAGAAAACCCCACCTTCTAAACCGGGAGGCTTCTTTAAGAATGCCTTTGAAAGATGAAAGAAAAAGAAGGGTCAGTGACCAGTTTCTGCAGAGCTTCCTGAATTCACAGGGGGCCTCGGAGGCACTGGCATGGCAGAGATTGTTGTGGCAGAAGCAACTGGAAAATGTCCTGAGACTGAAATACAGACAGATTAACATCACCCTGGTGGACACTAATGACTTGCACTTTGAAATGCCAGAGGCTCATACTGCCCGTTAAGACAAGGAAAAAACACATTTCCAGTCTCCAAAGACTTTAGATCTTTCCAAACTCTGTAGGCAAATACAGCCGCATGAATTTCTGCAGCAAGGCTGGGTAGCTCCTTCGTGCCGCTGGGGGAATCATTGCCAGAGTTGCTATGGGCAGCATAGTCAGTAAAGCTGAATAAAACAATCACAGAAAACCTCCCAGAGGATTCAATTTATAATTCAATGCAATCAAGCCTACAGCATTTCCAAATAGGAGGCGTACTTTAACATACTAGGTAAACCACCCTTTCCCCTGAACATTCACAAGCCCAACAAATGGGTTTCCAAACAAGTTTTATGATTTACCATTGACAGATAATTAGAATGTCTTTTCAGTCACTGGCATCTGGGTAAAGTAATTTTGTCCCAGCATGGGCTTGTCTAGGAAGCAAACAAAAGTCAAACAGGAAAGAGCTGGCTGGAAGCTTTCTCAAAAGGAAAATCTTTCAAGAACTGCAGGAAGAGAATGCTCCTACATCGATTTGATTAAGCAAAAATAAATGGATTTTGAGTAACGCAGATCAACAAAAGGATATCTGATGGGGCTGAAGGAAAGAAGTATCTGGTTAAACATCTAGAATTTCAGAAGGGTAGGAAATGATCAAATGTAATGTAAATATCAATATTTCAATTCTAAATGAATCTGAAATTCACAAGTAACAGCCAATTTGGCACTTCCCAATCTGGTCAATAACAGTGCACTGTAGCAGGTGCTACAGACAAGGGGAGAGGTAACACTGGCCCGAGTTCTTAGTAAGTTCTGATACAATAGAGAAGGCAAGACTAAACAAATGAAAGGCAAATTGATTAAATGCTAAATTGTGAAATACTGATTTTGAGTATAAGAAATCTGGAAATGAGAGAAATTGGTGTTGGCTGAGGTGGAAGAATTCCTGGGAGGAAGAATAGCAAAAGACCCCAAATGAACTCGAAAATGTCTCTTCCTGGCCTGCTTGCAACTGCCACCATTACAGTTGTACCTTTACATTCAAGCCATTGTTTTCAAATCGTTGACGGCAGCGGGTAAACATATTGGCTTTGGAACCTGTCTGCTACTCTCAAAGAGCTGAAGTGCAAAGGTGACTTACTGGCTCATGGAATTGGGAAGTCCACGTTTCAAGTACAACTGGATATTGGAACCCCAATGAGGTCAT
Source organism: Lepus europaeus (assembly GCF_033115175.1). Lineage (NCBI taxonomy): Eukaryota > Metazoa > Chordata > Mammalia > Lagomorpha > Leporidae > Lepus > Lepus europaeus. The sequence goes on along the minus strand of NC_084839.1, from coordinate 40,316,532 downwards.
TCAAATACGGCTTAACCACTGAGCTGTGTGATCTCCAGCAACTTATTCGTTCTGTGCCTTGGTTTACTCATTTGTAAAATGTGGTTAATAGGCTTCACTTTGTAGAATTTTATGAGTGAATTTATATAATATGCCCAATAAATTTGTAATTTCTTGTGCAACAGAATCACCTGGGAGTTTATATAAAATACATATGCCTTAGGTTTGTAGAGATTAGAGAAACTAAGCCCTTGAGAGCATCTAATTATATTAGGGAGACAGAGTAATGGGTAGTGTAGAATGTGAGAGCTTTCTGGTTGAAAGTCTCATTTCAAAGGCATTTTGTCAGTTGGTCACTTTTTTCTAGGTATCTCCTCCTGAAACCCTGGCACTGTTTTGCTATGGAATATTTTTGATATATTAGTTTCAATTTAGAGTATATGATTTTTTTAAAGCTCACTTATCATTGAATTGTTCCCTTTTGCTGAAACTTTGAAATTTCATTTAGTTATAAATTTTTCACTAATTTCAGACTTTCTTAAATGTAATAGTTATAGTGAGCAAATTATCAAAAATTATAGAAAAAGAGAAATTAATTAAAACATTAATAATATTGAAAACTCACTCATGGTTAGAGGAAACATGCTGTTAAAGAATTGAACCTTGCAGCCGGCGCCGCGGCTCACTAGGCTAATCCAGACTTCATGTGGGCACCAGAAAATACTTTATCTGTGCCCTCCCACTCTCCCTGCTTCCCTCTCTTCCTTCCTTTCTTCCTTCCATTTCCACTTTCTTTCCTTCTTTCTTTCTTCCCTCTAGTTTTAAAGTATTCCTCAAGCCGGCGCCGTGGCTCACTAGGCTAATCCTCCGCCTTGCGGTGCCGGCATACCGGGTTCTAGTCCCGGTTGGGGCACCGATCCTGTCCCGGTTGCCCCTCTTCCAGGCCAGCTCTCTGCTATGGCCCGGGAAGGCAGTGGAGGATGGCCCAAGTGCTTGGGCCCTGCACCCGCATGGGAGACCAGGAGAAGCACCTGGCTCCTGCCATCGGATCAGCGCGGTGCGCCGGCCGCAGCGGCCATTGGAGGGTGAACCAACGGCAAAGGAAGACCTTTCTCTCTCTCTCTCTCACTGTCCACTCTGTCAAAAAAAAAAAAAGAAGTGAACCTTGGAGCCAACGCCTGCAGTGCCGGCATCCCATATAGGCACCAGTTCAAGTCCCGGCTGCTCCACTTCCGGTCCAGCTCTCTGCTGTGGCCTGGGAAATGCAGTAGAAGATGGCCCAAGTCCTTGGGCCCCTGCACCCATGTGGGAAGACCCGGAGGAAGTTCCTGGCTCCCGGCTTCAGATCAGCGCAGCTCCAGCTATTGTGGCCATTTAGGGAGTGAACTGGTGGACAGAAGACCCCCCCCCCCTCACTCTCACTCTCTCTCTCTGCTTCTCCTTCTCTCTCTGTGTAACTCTGACTTTCAAGTAAAATAAATAAATCTTTAAAAAAAAAAAAAAAAGAATTGAATCCAAAGCCAGGAAGAATGATGGTCCTGTGCAAAACTCAACATGTCTTGAGTCAGGTCTTCTTCTAGTACAAGCAACAAACCCACACTCAAACTAGCTAAGTGCACGGGTGATTCCTTGGCTCACATCACTGGGAAGTCCAGTGGTAAATGTGGCTTCAAGTATAACTGGATACAGAGACCCAGGGAAGGCATCAGGCTTCCCTGCATCCCTCAGCTCTGCTTCTGTTCATGGTGTCCTCATTCTCCTCCTACACAGAGTCTTCCTGGGGTTGGGGGATAAGCAGAGTGACCACCAGCGATTACTGGTTCGTGTTTTCATGGTTTATGACTCATGTTGCACTCAGACATCCTTACTAGCTACAGTTAGTAAAATCCAATGAATTATTCTGACTGGTTTAGTTTGGATCTCCCCTCCCCCGCCTCCAAACAATCACTCATGCCAAAAAGATGGGAATTCTCTTACAGGCTAGGTCTGCGTCATGTGCTGGGCCCCATGAGCACAAGTCGGGGTGGGGGCGATCATGGACATCAGAAGCAGTGTGCTTGCAGGGCGATCACTGCAGAACAAAATGCTGACGTGGTCTACTCCTTGACTTTTAACATGCGGCAATCAACATGTTTCTTTCTCTCCATATAATTCAAAAAGTGCTTTATTCTGACATAATTCAACTGAACCACATGAGCTGAAAGCACACCATTCGTTCTCCAGTGGAGGCAACCCAGAGATATACAGGGTCTCTACGTCCTGCTTTGTACGTCATTTCCGGAAGACTTGTCTTTCCCCCATTCAGGCCTCGGTGTGGCTCTTCAAGATCTAATAAGACATGGCTAACTTACAAATTTACCTCCACCAACATATCCACCACATAGTGATGGAAAGGAACGCAGATAATCACAATGTATAAATTCACATTTATGAGTGGGAAGGGGGAAAAATAACCCACAGGGGTCACAGAGCGCACACCATTTCCCAGTTCTCAGGCAGGGAGGGGACTTTCTTAACCTGCAATGTGTATGTAACAGTTCTACCTGATGGGACAATTTTCTTTTCCATTACTCTCCATGACCATATCTGAGACCGATATTGGAGAGAATTCGTATTGATGTACTCAGAGGACCTGGGGATTACCTTAGGCATTGGGCAATTATAAGTTCCTATTTATCAGGGTCACAATTTCTCTAATATTACATTGCCATTAGAACTCTAGACAACCAACTACATGATTTCTAAAGTTTATATTACTTAGTAACCAGCCAGTGCCAAAATCTTGTCAAGTCATAGTGCTTGAATCTGTCCTTGTAATTTCTACCTTTTGTTTTCAGCATAACAGCTTCGACATAACTTTCCTTCTGAGTGAAGTGACACAACAGATGGGGGTAGTGGTGAGAGGGTTTATCATGCAGATTTCCTCCTTGGGGACTGAGTTGTTCATTTCTTCACCTGCTGACAGCGTTGGTAGCTGATGGCCATAGGTTGAGTTCTTTGGGAGTTTCCTTCTCCATCTTCTTTCCTGAGAACAGTCTATAGTTAATGACTGGTCAATGAGAGGGTGGAAAGGCCCTGTCACCTTAGCTGAAGGCAGGGTATCTTTGAAGGTCTTCTCACATGCAGCGTTCCTTGTAAGATATGAGACCCTGTTTACAACTGCCTCATAATTGGATGTCTCCGGGTCTCCCTCCTGCTGCCCTCACTCCTCAGAGGTAGTCTATACACCACTCTCCAGTAGAGCTCCTATGCTCAAATTGGAGTCTCAGAATCTGTTTCCCTGGGAACCCCACTTATGAACTGGCCATGTAAGACAAGATGAACAGTAGAGGATGGTGCTTTACAGGGAAGGGGATTACTGCTTTTATCAAGTAAGGGGTGCAGAAAAAGGAGGGTTTGGAAGCAACCTGAACCTTAAAGCTTCCCTATATTTTTTATAACTCCTCTTGGATCTTGGTCATTTCCTTTCGTAATATCCATTTCCTTTTTTTTTTTTTTTTTTCCCCACATCAACTTCAAGCTAAGGCAGAGATTTCAGCTTTGGCAACTCTCCAAGGCCTGCATCATCTGACTTGAGATCAAGAGCAACTGAGAAAGCGACAGCTTGAGAAAGCTGCACGCCCCTCTCTTCCTGCTTTCAGATGACTCTGCATGGAATAGAGTTTGTTCTTTGCTTTCAGAATTCTGACAAAGGCTAAAACCAAACTCTAATATCCTGACATTTTTTCCCAAGGAATCCCCTACAACTCTAGCCACTGAAAGGACATCGTATCACTCTATACTGGTTTATACCAATTTCTGTATTAGTCAGGACTCTTTCAGGTGTAGATAACAGCAATAGTACTCAAGGTGGTTGAGCGAATCAACAGGAATCTAGTAACTCATTTTACTAGGAACCCAAGAATAGAACTTAAGTCCTACTGGACCCAGGGAATCAGAGATCATCAGAACATTCTCTCTCATCTCATCATACCTTCTGTATGCTGACCAGGTTATCTCCCATGCAAATGGGCTCTCTCCACATGGTAGAGTAGAGGCTGCCTACAGGCAGGGCTTCACACACTCCAAGCAAATCACTTTCCCCACTGGTTCCTTTAGGGGAAAGCTTGATTAGGCTAGACTGGATCTCATATTTGGGATTGTTGCACAATCATCCAGGGTGATTTATTAGTCAGTCCTGGCCTTGTGCCTATCTCTGAGTTCAGAGGTTAGGGCATATTAGAAGGAAAGGTAGAAAAGAAAGCAAGATGAACAGCTAAGAACAAAAGCCATACCAGTGTCTTGCAACTTAATGCACTGGGAAATCCATATATTACTAAGCCCAAGTATAATCTATTTGTCTTCCCTCTCCCAATTAATCTGAAATTATCAGTTAGTATAAAGTTTGCATAAAGTATCCAAAGTAAGTTATTTTTCAGTCCTTAAACAGACACAAACTAAAACAAATTCCACATTATATATTGCTCAGAAATATATATATCTCCTAGATCCTTAAAAACAAAATATACAAAAAAAAATCAATAGAAAATGTTACATGCTCATGTGACATTTTAGGAATTAACAAGGACTTTTCAATAAAGACTACCTAAGTCTTTCCTAACCATTTTCTGTCTTAAAGGGACCCAGTTGTATAGTACGTCTCAACGCCCATTATGTTTGACCACTACAACATATTGATTTATCCAGACACTATCTGCCCTGTGGGAAACACACAAATTTTGCAGCCTTCACACATGGTAACATTGGGAAAATAACAAGTCTTTCTTGCCAGAGTTGGTTACTTTCTTATGATAAATGATCCAGCATCTGTCTTCCTGGTTCGTGTGCTTATGGAAGAATCAGTGTTTGACAGAAGTGTTGCTGAAGGGTATGATGACAAATCGTGTAATGAGGATCTCGGGGCTGTATGCAAATAAGTGTCTGAGCACAATGTTTTTTGAATAATTGGGAATTACATACATGAATACATTTGGATATGAAAAATGAAGTTACAGATGGGAGAAGCCCTTGATTCATCAGACAAGTTGCCTTAAGAGTAAACACAACCACTGTTAAGCATTAAATCTGCTGCTTAAAACATGTTAAAGCTTTTAAGCAAAACAAGCTTTTAAATTCAAGGCAATCATTTGGTCCTCTGCTTATACTATTTTGAATGTGTGTGAAAATCGGAGAAGACTCCAAAAGGGCGATAACCAGTTTTGAGTGGTCAGTTCTATTTTCTGATTCTTGGTGATATATCATAAATTGTTATGAGACAAAAAAATAAAAAGTTCATTGATCAATGAAAAACAAGACTAATATTCATTATTAGGGTATTAACCAAACTTTTAGCTCAGAATTTAAGATGAAAGATTTCTTTTTATTTTCTAATTTTAAAACTTTACTTATTTGAGAGGCAGAGCAACACAAAGAGAAGACATAGACAGAGGGCTTCCTTCCTTGGATTTACTCCCCAAATGCCTACAACTGCCAGGGCTGGGTTAGACTGAAGCCAAGAGCTGGGAATGCTATTAAGTCATCACCTACTGCTTCCCAGGGTGTGAATTAGCAGGAATTTAGGGCTAGAAACTGGAGCCAGGTTTTGACCTCAGGTACATGGATGTGGGACATGGGTGTCCCAGCTGGGATTTTAAACACCCACCCCTCTTTCTTTTTAAAGTTTGCTCTTAGTATTTTAGGCATGGAAAACCAAGACACTCTGGAAAAAAAAAAAAAAAAAGAAGAAGAAGAAGACCTAAATGAAGGATCTCAGCGAGTGTGATCCCAGTGGAAAGAACGGGGCCATCAAGGTAGGAGGTACCTTTCTCTGAAGGGAGGAGAGAACTTCCACTTTGACTATGACCCTGTCGGAATAAGATCGAAGTCAGCGAACCCTAAAGGCTTCCATAGCCTCAGCAACTCATGACTAGAACCTAGGGAGATTACTGACGCCATAAACAAGAGTGTTAAATTGTTAAGTCAACATCAAGAGTCACTGTGTACTTACGTCCCATGTGGGATCTGTCCTTAATGGGTTGTCCAATGTGAAGTAATGATATAGCTTGTACTGAAACAGTATTTTTACACTTTGTGTTTCTGTGTGGGTGCAAACTGATGAAATCTTTACTTAGTATATACTGAATCGATCTTCTGTATATAAAGATAATTGAAAATGAAAAAAAAAAACTTGGTGTTAAATTGGAAATTACATAGAAAACTAATCAATCTTTTTTAAAAAAATATCATGCAGGATCTCTGTCATTAATGTGCTGTACACTGTTATTTAATGCTATAATTAGTACTCCAACAGTATTTTTTCACTTTGTGTTGCTATGTGAGGGCAAACTGTTGAAATCTTTATATATACTAAACTGATTTTCTGTATATAAAGAGAATTGAAAATGAATCTTGATGTGAATGGAAGGGGAGAGCGAGTGGGAAAGGGGAAGGTTGCGGGGGGGGGGGGGAGGGAAGTTATGGGGAGGGAAGCCATTGTAATCCATAAGCTGTACTTTGGAAATTTATATTCATTAAATTTAAAAAAAAAAAGTTTGCTCTTAAATGAAAATGTTTGCCTTACAGTGTAATGGTTACAATCTCATATACATAATATGTTATGTAAAATGGTTTAGCAACACAGCCAATGTTGATGTTTGAGCAAGTATTTGGGGAAGAAGGCAATCAACGATATGTTCCTGTATCCAGTCCTGAGATACGTCCAGTAAATCAGTCTACCTGGTATCTTGTCTATATTTATATTGACATGCTGAAATGCAGTGTTTTTCAAACTCTAAGCTGTTAAAGAGCAGTGAAATCAAAATGCAATCAGATTTTAAACCTTTTTCTTTTTTTTGACAGGCAGAGTGGATAGTGAGAGAGAGAGACAGAGAGAAAGGTCTTCCTTTCCCGTTGGTTCACCCTCCAATGGCCGCTGCGGCCAGCGCATCTCGCTGATCCAAAGCCAGGAGCCAGGTGCTTCTCCTGGTCTCCCATGCGGGTGCAGGGCCCAAGGACTTGGGCCATCCTCCACTGCTTTCCTGGGCCATAGCAGAGAGCTGGCCTGGAAGAGGGGCAACCGGGATAGAATCCGGCGCCCCAACCGGGACTAGAACCCGGTGTGCTGGCGCCGCAAGGCAGAGGATTAGCCTGTTAAGCCACGGCGCCGGCCAACCTTTTTCTTTTTTGAATATTTATCTATTTGAGAGGAAGAGACAAAGAGATCTCCCTTCTGCTGGTTCAGTGCCCAAATGCACCTTAGCTGGGGCTGAATCCAAGAGGCAGGAACTCAATCCCACATCAGTGGGAGGAACCCAATTACTTGAGCTATCACCACTTCCACCCTGGGCTTGTATTAGCAGAAACCTGGAGTCAGAACTCAAACCTAGTCAATCTGATATGGAATGCAGGTAGCCCAACTAGTATCTTAACCACTAGAACAAAACACCCTCCCCCTATATTCTTTTTCTTCATGAACATATTTAAATGCAAAGTAGAAATAGTAAAATGACTTCCATATACTCATTTAGGAGATTCAACAATTATCAAGATTATTGTCAGGGTGGAATGGATAAGACACCACTTGGGATGCCAAAATATGGTCTATAACCAATCAAACTTCATCAAGTATCTCAAATGTCTTCTTATAGCTGGTTTTTTAAAGATGTATTCGTTTATTTGAAAGGCAGAGTTACAGAGAGGGATAGACAAAGATCTTCCACCCACTGGTTCAATCCCCAAATGGCTGTTGCAACAGCCAGAGCTGGGCTGATCTGAAGCCAAGAGCTTTTTCTGGGGCTCCCATGTGGATGCAGGGGACCAAGTACTTGGGCCATCTTCTACTGCTTTCCCAGGTGCATCAGCTGCATCAGAACTGAAGCAGCTAGGACTCAAGCTGGTACCCACATAGGATGCTGGCACCACAGGTGGTGGCTTTACCTGCTATACCACAATGCCAGCCCTAGCTGGTTTATTCACATTAGGTTCAATCAGCACTTTAAAACATAAAAAAGGGCCAGATCTTTACCTAGTGGTTATGATGTTGGTGAAGATGTCTGCATCCCGGGGCCAGCACTGTGATGCAGGTTAATCCTCTGCCAGCAGCACTGGCATCCCATACGGGTGCCAGTTCTAGTCCCGGTTGCTCTCTTCTGATCCAGCTCTCTGCTATGCTCTGGGAAAACAGAAGAAGATGGCTCAAATACTTGAGCTCTTGTACCCAAGTGGAAGACTGGGAAGAAGCTCCAGGCTCCTGGCTTCGGATTGGCTCAGCTCCGGGCCACTGTGGCCATTTGGGGAGTGAACCAGCAGATGCAAGATTCTCTCTCTCACTGTCTGTAACTCTACCTCTCAAATAAATAAATTTTTAAAAAATCTTTAAAAAGATGTCTGTATCCCTTGTCAGAGTATGTGGGTTAAACACCTGGCTTTGGCTCTTGACTGCAACTTCCTGTTAGGGTGAACCCTGGGAGGCAACATGATGGCTCAAGGAATTGGGTCCCTGCCACACACAAGGGAGACTTGGATTGAGTTCTAGCTCCCAGCTTTGGCTATGGCTCTGCTCTGGCCATTGTGGGTGTTTGGGGAGTACATCAGAAGATGGGAGCTCTCTGTTTGCCTCTCAAATAAATAAATTATTTAAAAAAAAAATCAAACAGGGGGCTGGTGGTGTGGCATAGCTCCATCTCTCCCCCCCCTTTCCTCCCTCTCTCCCTTCCTCCCTCTCCCCCCTCCCTCCACTCCCCTCCCTCCCCTCTCTCCCTCCCCCCTCCCCCCTCTCCCTCCCCCCTCTCCCTCCCCTCTCTCTCCACCCCCCCTCCCTCCCCTCTCTCTCCACCCCCCTCTCCCTCCCCTCCCTCCCCTCCCCCCACCCCCTTCCCCTCTAACTTTGCCTTTCAAATGAATTAAAAAAAAAAAAAAAAGAATCAAACAAAAGGCAGGGCCGGCATTGTGGCACAGCAGGTTAAACTGCTGCCTGCAATGCCAGCATCCTACGTGGGTGCTAGTTCAAGTCCCAGCTGCTCCACCTCACATCCAGCTCCCTGCTAATGCACCTGTGAAGGCAACAAAAGATGGTCCAAGTCATTGGACCCTTGTTGCCCACATGGGAGGTCCAGAAGGAATTCAAGGCTCCTGGCTAAAGTCTGGCCTAGGCATGGCTGTTGCGATCATTTGGGGGAGTGAACAAGCGGATGGAAGATCTCTGTCTCTCCTCTCCCTCTGTAACTCTGCCTTTCAAATAAATAAGTGTTTTTAAAAATTCAAATAAAAGAAAATAGATGAACAATATCCAAGGGCAATACATTGGGTAAGGCCAGTTATTATTTTGTGAGGTATCCTTCTATATGCGTGCATTTGGTGTCAGGTATACAATCTATTTTTTACCACTTATCACAGCCATAGAAGTTTGCAAGCCACTGGGTTAGTGATCTTCTCCTTTACTTGAAATGCTCTGGGTGTTCTGTGTCCAAACCACACTATCCACAGTTTAAAGAGCAATGTATAGTGCAGGGAGGGGAACTGTGTATCCTTGCTCCTGTTGTTCCTTCTGCCTGGAACTTCCATCTTGACCATCTATGCTAGTCTAGGACTTCCCCAGCCTCCAATGGCTAAAATGCCATTCCTACCATGGGACTCCTTTTGCTGTCCCACCCAGCTGTCATCTGGTTTGCCTCTTGTAGGTCTCAACATTGACCTTAGGTAATGGTTATCTGTGTGCAATATGCATGTCTTATCCTTCCCTGTAAACTAAGCCCATTAAGTATAGTACGCATAACTCCTCTGCCATGAAATGGATTCTGCCAGGCACTTTGCATACGCTGATTACTTAACTGAATGCCTGAGTTAGTCATCTAAGACATGCTAGGGTTTGAGTGAGTCCCCCAAAGGTTCAGGAACTCAACACTTGGTCCATAGTGTGGTGATGTTGAGAGGTAGTGGAAGCTATGAGAGGTGGGGCCTAGTGCATCACCCTCAAAGAGATGATTGCTAGTCTGGTAGAGTGACTTAATTCTTGAGAGAGTGAGCTGCTACAAAGACAGCAAGCAATTGTCGGACCCTCGCCAGCAAGGGTCCAACGCAGTCACGACACGGTCACTGTTCATCGGTTCTCAAGGAACTTTCACTCTTTCTCGGTTCTCAAGGAACTTTTACTTGTGGGGGCAGAAGGAAAGTGGGGAGAGGAGAAAAAGAGAGGAGGGGGCCGAGGCGGCGGCCGCGCCCCGCCCGCCCAGATCCCAATGTCCCTTTATGCTGATATCGTCCAATCAGATGAAAGGGCGCGTATAGCCTCAGGTCGAAAGTTCCTCTGTTTTACCTGATTCTTCCTAGTTGTTTATGCAGAGTCCATCCTGCCTCAACTTCATCTGTTTCACCTGGTTCCTCCTAGTTGTTTATGCAGAGTTCATTCTGTTTCAACTGTTTCACCTGGTTGATTTTCGTAGGACTTGTGGTGGACCGATTGCTGCAAGCTATGTAGAGGAGGTTCCCACAGGTGGCCAGCCTGTGGTTCCCCACAGCAATGAGGTCAGCATTGTGGCACAGTGGGCTAAGCCACCACCTACAACACTAGCATCCCATGTGAGTACCTGTTCAGGTCCCAGCCCGCTCCACTTCCAATCCAGCTCTCCTAATGTGCCTGGGAAAGCAGCAGAAGATGACCAAAGTGTTTGCCCCCTGCCACCCACATGGGAGACCCAGATGGGTCTCCACTATGTGAGTGAGAACCTGACTCTTCCTCATCGTCTCACCTGCCACCTCCTCGAGCAAGTCACTGCCATCTCCAGTCTGAGTTACTGCATGAGCCTCTTCTCCGCTCCCCCCTTTTATTTACTCTTCTTTCCTTAAAAAATCTGCCCAAATGGCAACCAGAGTGACCCCTTAAAATGCAACTGGAGGTGCCAGCGCTGGGGTGCAGTAGATTAATCGTCTGCCTGCAGCGCCGGCATCTCATATGGTTGCTGGTTCTAGTCCCAGCTGCTTCTCTTTCGATCCAGCTCTCTGCTGTGGCCTGGGAAAGCAATAGAAGATGGCCCAAGTGCTTGGGCCCCTGCACCTGCATGGGAGACCCGGAGGAAGTTCCTGGCTCCTGGCTTCAGATCAGCACAGCTCCAGCTGTTGTGGCCATTTGGGGAGTGAACCAGTGGATGGAAGACCTTTCTGTCTGTCTCTCCTTCTCACTGTAACTCTACCTCTCAAATAACAAATAAAATAAAATAATACAACTGGATTCACTCCACAGCAACATACCTGACTTCCCAATGGTTTCCTATCTCATTCTAAATAAAAGTCAAAGTCTCCAAGGCTCCCTCTGACGCCCTGCATAGTCTGGATTCCGAACTGCCCTCTGACCCCGCCTCCCCCCTCACTGTGCTTGGAGTGGGCTACATCTGTTTTTGCCTCAGGGTTTTGGTATTCACTGTTAGCTAAACCCAGGGCAATTTTGTAAAAGTGAAAATCCTGAATTCCTCCCTTCATTCAGCTTTCTGTTCCAACAGTAACTCTTAATGTTTTTTTTTTTTTTAATTATTTGAAAGGCAGAGTTAGAGAGAGAGAGAGAGAGATCGAGAAATCTTCCATCCCCTGGTTCACTCCCCAAATAGCCACAACAACTAGGGCTGGGTCAGGCTGAAGCCAGGAGCCTGGAGCTTCTTCCTGGTCTTCCATATGAGTGTAGGGTCCCAAGCACTTGGGCCATCTTCTGCTGCTTTCCCAGGCACATTAGCAGGGAGCTGGATTGGAAGTGGAGCAGCTGGGACTGGAACCAGCACCCAGATGGGTTGCTGGTGTCACTGGCTTCACTACACCACAACACCAGCTCTTACTAGTATTTTTAAATTTTTTTAATTTTGGCCGGTGCCGTGGCTCACTAGGCTAATCCTCTGCCTGAGGCGCCGGCACCCCAGGTTCTAATCCTGGTTGCTCCTCTTCCATTCCAGCTCTCTGCTGTGGTCTGGGAAGGCAGTGGAGGATGGCCCAAGTACTTGGGCCCTGCACCCACATGGAAGACCAGGCGGAAGCACCTGGCTCCTGGCTTCGGATTGGCACAGCATGCCGGCCGTAGCGGCCATTTAGGGGGTGAACCAATGGTAGGAAGACTTTCCTCTCTGACTCTCTCTCTCTAACTCTGTCAAAAAATTTTTTTATTTTAATTTTATTCAAAAGAGGGAGGGGTGGGGGAGGGAGAGGGAGGTTCACTTCCTAAATGCCTACAATGGTAGGGGCAAGGGCTGGGCCAGGCCAGTCAGGAGCTCAGAACTCAATCTGGGTGATCTCCCACGTGGGTAGCAGGGACCCCAGTCCTTGGGCCACCATGGCCGCTTCCCGGGGTGCACATTAGTAGGAAGCTGGAATCTGAATCAGAGCCCAACTCAAAGCCAAGCCCTCTGAAACCAGCTATGCAGAATGCCTGCCCCCAAATGGCGACTCTTTGAAGAGACTGTTTTTCTATACTCTGGCCATCCTACCTAAAACAGCAACTAACTGCCACTCTGCCCCAGCCCAGGCCTCTCTCCAGCCTGTTACCCCTACTTACCTGCCCTAACTAAACTCCAGGCGTTTGCTGCTGTACCCCTAGACTCTCCAGTAGTGCCTGGCACTGGCTGTTCAGGCAAGAAAGGATGAATGAATAATAAATTATATTCCCAAGGCCTAGGAGCACGACCCAGACTAAGTCATTACCCTCAGCCCCCTCATTTCTCAGAGGTGAGCTAGCGCATAGGTAAACATACACATTAACTCAGCATACACTTAAACAACCTACTGTGTGCCTGGCACGGGGGAGGTGCTTCGGCTACAGTGAGGGGTCACAGCGCCGGCTCTCGTCGTCCGCCGGGATCAACCGCCACGCGAGGCTTCCAGGGGACCGACCCGAGGGTGCGGGCCGCTCCCCACGTGCACCGCACGCCCCCCGAGTCTGCCTGCAGGCTTGGAAGCCGGGGCGAGGCCACGCCCCGTTCTGTGCCTGTTCTCTCTCCAGACCCCGGTGCAGACGCGTCATCACGACAGGTGCACTTACTGAGGGGGAAAGGCGGGAGTGGCCAGCTTTAAACTCTACGACCTTTGTGAGCATCCCTTTCCTAAAGCGAAGCACCGCGTATTCCGGGACACGGGCTCCAGGCCCCAGTAGTACGAGTCTCAGCGTATTTAACCTTGGGGGACCCCAGAGCATGGGGCAGAGGGTCTCAACGTTCTCCCTGGCCCGCACGACGGACGGCTGGGGCGCGTTCCTCTGAGGGAGCGCGACGGCGGCGGCGCCGAGCCGGCACAGCTGAACGTCAGCCAGCGACGGCCGCGCTCGCCGGAGAAATTGTCCCACACTTCGGGATCTTTACGGTCGGCTCTCTCCCAGTGTCCCAGGTGTTGTTGCTAGTTGGCCCCCCGCAAGCCTCTGCGCTCACCTGGGAGGAGTCGACCTCTTGAGACTCTACCAACTGAAAAGTGTAGGGGTGGAGTTCCTGACCATGCTGAGAGGGGGGGACTAGGGCGAAAACAGAGTCCCCTTCCGCCATAAATCAAACAATAGCTTTCATCTCCATGCCGAATAGGGCCAACTATTTCTTCACACAGATAGGTTTTCCCGTTTTGCAATTCCAAACAACCACGGCCTCCCCCTACGCCTGGCGCGCCGGCTCTTTGGTCCGTCCCGCGCCGGTCGACCCCGCCGTCACGTGCTCCTCCTGTCCTTCTGAGGAACGTGCATCCCGCCGTGGGGACAGCCAAGCCATGGCAGCCCTGCTGAGACCCGCTCGCTGGCTTCTCCGCGCCGGCAGGGCCGCGCGCCTCCCGCTCTCCCTGCGTCTCCTAGCGGGCTGCTCGGGCCTGCCGCACGCCGTCCCCTGTCTGCCCGCCGCTCGCTCTGGGCCGATCGCAGGGTGAGTGCGTCGGCCCTTCTGGCCAGGCTGTAGTGCTGGGGTCCCCCCGGGGTGGTCGGCGCTGTCGGGGGCCAGGTCTCACCTGTGTTAGCTCCACGCTCCTCGCCGCCCCCGGACCAAGCGTCCTGGGGCTCCAGATCGTGGTTTTCGTGCGACAGTACTGAGCGCCTGCAGAAGGTCATGGCCGCCGGCATGGCTTGCTTCCGGCCGGATTCCTGCCTTCGCCACCTCTGACTGGCTCTTCTGCAGTTGAGCGACCCACGGTCAGAGAAGCTGAGAAGGGCTTTGAAGGCTGCTACGGGAGCCGAGTGATATCCCCTCTTTAAAGTCGGCCAGCTGTGTGTTGTCCCACGTGGGATCACTCCCGGTGATCAGTAGCCATCCGTATTTAGATGTCAAGAGCTTTAGTGTTTTGGAGGGTACGTGGTGTGTTGGGAGTTTGGGGTGAGTGCTGTTGGAAGTGAGATGATCAGTTTGGGGTTTTGCCGGTATTTTATTTATTTATTTATTTTTACAATGGAGTTTTCCTTCAGTGTTTTTCATGGTGTTGTATGGGCTGGAAATTGTCAGAGTAGGATCAGTAAGCGAACAAATGTAAGGCATCGTGGGACCTGAAATTGTGATGTCAAGTTACACTCTTAGTGAATGTCCACTGTGTGTATAAATACCCTCACAAATTGATGTGTGTCCGAAGATAGGTTTGGTGTAGGCTTTTAGGTGCAGGGGATGAAGAATGTTGATGCAAATATTAATTTGAGTAATATTCTAACCACCAGAGAAAAGAAAGTAGGTGCTGAGGTTTTGGCATTGGAGAAAAGCGGGTTTTGAAAGACTGGTGCTTATAAATAGAGGTCATTCAGGAGCTAACAGAAGACCTGAAAGCAAAGGACCTGGAGTATGCCTGGTGTGCATTGTACAGACCCTTAAGTTATTGCCCTATGCCGCTGGGCCGGTCATTTACCCTCCAACCTCAGTTTGCTTAGCTGTACAGTGGGAGTGATCATAGTGTTGTGAGGAGTATTGCACAAGGTCGTAAAGCACTTAAAGGGAGACCTGATACATAGTAAGTGCTTTATCAGTTACTATAATAGTAATGGCTATGGTTATATGGATCTCCACGGACCAGCCTGGAAATGGGATTTCTGCAATGGAGGAAATGTTTTATAATTTCTAACACCTTCACTATAAATCTTTGGGATGTGGCCTACATATTATTTGAAGCCTGCCTGTGTTTCCTTTTTGGGCCTGAACAGTTAACCTTCAGAAATCATGCCTCCACTTTCAGAGAACTGCATCATTGTCTTTCAAAGAGGTTTTTTTTTTTTTTTTTTTAAGGTTTATTTATTTATTCAAAAATTAGAGTTTCAGAGAGACACAGAGATATTCAACCACTGGTTCACTCTCCCAGATGGCTACAATGGCTGGGGCTGGGCTGGGACGGAGCCAGGAACTTCATCTGGGTCTCCCATGTGGGTGTCAGGGGCTCAAGCACATGACCCATCTTCTACTGCTTTCCAGGCACATTAGCAGGGAGCTGGATTGAAGTGGAGCAGCCAGGACTTGAACCAGCCAGTGCCCACATGGGATGCTGGCACTGCATGCTGCAGCTTAACCTGCTGTGCCACAACACCTCCCCTCCTCCCCACCCCCACCATTTTGGTTTTACCCATGGCACATTTCACTTGTCTGATATTATTACTTGTTTGTTCTATTTGCTTCCTTAGTAGATAGTAAGCTACAATGAGAGTGGAACTTGGGTTCATAACTGTATGTTTAGATCATAGCAAGCAACGAAGTGTGATTAAATACTGTTTGATCTCTTTAATCTGGAATGAATCCCATTCTCTTCCTTCAACCCCATCAGCATTCACTAGTTTCCCTGGTAACTTGACAATGTTGTGGGTTTTTTTTTTTTTTTTAAGATTTATTTTATTTATTTGAAAGAGATACTGAGAGAGGTAGAGACAGAGAGAGAAGTCTTCCATCTGATGGTTCCCTCCCCAAAAGGCCGCAAAAGTCAGAGCTGCGCCAATCCGAAGCCAGGAGCCTCTTCTGGGTCTCCCATGTGGGTGTGGGGGCCCAAGGACATGGGCCATCTTCCACTTCCTTCCCAGGCCACAGCAGAGAGCTGGATTGGAAGAGGAGCAGCCAGGACTAGAAATGGCGCCCATATGGGATGCCGGCGCTTCAGGCCAGGCTGTTAACCTGCTGCGCCACAGCGCCAGCCCCGACCATCTTGTTTTCTAATTTATAATTAAGCATTGTGTCTGTCATTGGTTCCAGGAAGAAAGACTTTCCAGTGTTTACCTCTCATTTTAGAAAAATCTTCTTAACAGCTGTCAGGAATCCATCCGATTCCGCTTCTGCTCCCCATATGTATAAGCTTATCAGTCACAAGAAGACTCTTTCAGGCACCTGCATACCTGCTGTATAATGGCATTTGAGAGAGGAGCAGTCACACTGCATTTGTGGTAGAGAGTCGCTTGAATTTCAGAGGACACATGGTAACAGATATTCAGGATGTTTCAAGGGTACAGAAGTCCACTAAGAGACGGGGAGGCCAGCCTTCCATGCTATGTGGCAGTGGTGAAAGTTGATAGTGCAAAGGCCACTTGATTCCTTGAAGCTGCCATGGTTGGTTTGAAGCTTGGTTATTGGATGGTTGGAAGACATTGAAGATTTTGAGAAGCACAGATTTTTTTTTTTAAGAATTATTTTATTTCTTTGAAAGAGTTATGAATAGAAGTAGAGCCAGAGAGAGGATTAGCCAAGTGAGCCGCGGCGCCGGCCAGCTCCTCCTAATTCTAACACCTGCATCAGTGTCTTGGTCTCTCAAGAAGAAAAGAAAGTATCTTCAATTCTGTGCACTCTCCTCTAATCTGCAATACTAATACTGATCCCAAATGTCTACTTCCTAACTATTTCTTCTTAGTTTATGCAAATTTCATTAAATCTGTACTTCTCAGGGCCGGCACTGCGGCACAGCAGGTTAAGGCCCCAGCCTGCAGTGCCAGCATCCCATATGGGCGCCAGTTCGAGTCTTGGCTGCTCTACTTCTGATCCAGCTGTCTGCTATGGCCTAGGAAAGCAGTAGAAGATGGTGCAACTCTTGGGCCCCTGCACCCGCGTGGGAGGCCCGGAAGAAGCTCCTGCTCAGCTCAGCTCTGGCTGTTGCGGTCATTTGGGGGAGTGCACCAGCCAAATGAAAGACCTCTCTCTGGCTCCACTTCTATCCGTAACTCTTTCAACTTAGGGGGTGCAGGTGTCCCAAATGCTGGCTTAACCTGTTGGTACCATGACACTTGCCCCAATGGCATTTGAATTTCAGTGTGAGTTACACACAGAGAGAGGAGAGGCAGAGAGAGAGAGGTCTTCCATCCTATGGTTCACTCCCCAATTGGCCGCAATGACCAGAGCTGCGCTGATCTGAAGCCAGGACTCTGGAGCTTCTTCCGGGTCCCCCACGTGAGTACAGGGTCCCAAGGACTTGGGCCATCCTCCACTGCTTTCCCAGGCCATAGCAGAGAGCTAGATAGGAAGTGGAGCAGCCGGGTCTTGAACTGCAGCCCATATGGGGTGCCGGCAATTCAGGCCAGGGAGTTAACCCGCTGCACCACAGCGCTGGCCCCATATCAAGTGTTTATAAAAACACCAGGGTGGGTAGGAAGTAAACAGAGTGCTAAGTCAGCCGCTCTAGGCTTAGTTGACATTTTCTTCAGTATATACACACTAGAAATAACAAATATTGATGGCTCCTGTTGCCTAGAACTTGTGATTAAATCAGGTGAGACCTTGTCTCCCCCCACCCCCCCACAAAGGTAGTTTGTCTTTCTTCACTGCCTTCTCTGGTCTAAACTTCAGTCATTCTGTCACCTGAACTACTGCAATAGCTTCCTACATGATCTCCCTTTTTTTTTTTTTTAAAGATTTGTTTTGTTTATTTGAGAGGTGTAGAGTTATAGACAGAGAGAGGGAGAGACAGAGAGAAAGGTCTTCCATCTGCTGGTTCACTCCCCACATGGCCCCAACAGCTGGAGCTGAGATGATCTGAAGCCAGGAGCTTCTTCCAGATCTCCCACGCGTATGCAGGGGCCCAAGGATTTGGGCCATCTTCTACTGCTTTCCCAGGCCATAGCAGAGAGCTGGATTGCAAGAGGAGCAGCTGGGACTTGAACCAGCACCCATATGGGATGCCAGCACTGCAGGCGGAGGATTAACCTACTGTGCCATGGCGCCAGCCCCAATATCTATTTTAATTCTAGCTCCTCCACCTAGTAGCTAGACTTGATTCTTTTTTTTCCTGTCAGAGAAAGATTATGCCACAGCTCCTACTTCTAAACCTTTCATAGGGTTCTGATTCAGTGCTATACATGGAATAAAATCTGCACCTAAAATAAAACTTGACTCTTTGCCTTCAGCGTCCTTCCTGATCTAGCCCAGTCTTTTCAGCCCCAGCCCTGACATTGCTCACCTCACTCCCTTGACCTGCTGACTGTTCTGCCACCACTTGGTGTGCTCATCACCTGCTGGCTGTAATTCCTTTTTATCCTTAGCGAGATTCAGATGTCGTCTTCCTGGAACCTTCTGTCTACAGTATTGCTGTTATTCCTTTATCATAATTCCCTGCTTCTTTATAATACTATAATTGGTAGATTTTTTTTAAAAAGTTGATTGGGTGTCAGATTTATTCACTAGATAAAGATCCTATCATGACTTCAGTCTGGCCCAGCCTTGACCATTGTGGCTATTTGGGGAATGAACCAGTGGATGGAAGATTCTGTCTCCCCCTCCCTGCCCTCCCCTGTCTGCCTCTCTGTTACTTTGCCTGTCAAATAAATAAACAGGTGTTTAAAAAAAAATCTTCTACTTCATAAGAGAAATCTCTTCCTCTTGTCCCATCTTCTCTAGAAAAATAAATAAAAAGTTTACTTGAAAGAATAAACACTGAGATTACCTAAAACATAGAACTCTAAAAACTCAAAATAAGAAAACTTATGACTCAAGTTTAAAAAAAAACTCAAAATAAGAAAATTTATGATCCAAGTAAAAAACGACAGAAATATCTGAACATTTTACCAAAGCAGAAATGCAGATTGCAAATAAGCATATATAAAATGTTCCACATCATATATCATTGGGGAATTGTGAGGGGTGAGAGTTGTGGTATGTGCATCCCATATCAGAATGCCAGCTTGGGTCCTGAAACCTTCTCTTTGCATCCAGCTTCCTGCTAATGTGGTAGAAGGCAACAGATATGCCTCAAGTGCTTGGGCCCCTGCCACCCATGTGGGAGACCCAGGTGGAATGCTGGATTCCCGCCTTTGGCCTCTCCCAGCCCTGACTATTGTGGGCTTTGAGGAGTAAACCAGTAGGGGCCGGTGCTGTGGCGCAACGGGTTAATGCCCTGGCCTGAAGTGCTGGCATCCCATTTGGGCTCCGGTTCAAGTCCCGGCTGCTCCGCTTCTGATCTAGCTCTCTGCTGTGGCCTGGGAAAGCAGTAGAGGATGGCCCCTGCACCCGCGTGGGAGACCTGGAGGAGGCTCCTGGCTCCTGACTCCTGGCTCCTGGCTTCAGATTGGCCCAGCTCTGGCCATTGTGGCCAGTTGGGAAGTGAATCATCAGATGGAAGACTCCTCCCTCCCTCCCTCCCTCCCTCCCTCCCTCTCTCTCTCTTTCTCTGCCTCTCCTCTCTCTGTAACTCTGACTTTCAAATAAATAAATAAATCTTTTTTTTAAAAAAAGTAAACCAGTAGATAGAAGATCTCCTCTCTGCTCTGAGTTTCTCTTTCTCTATTCTACCTTTCAAGTAAGATGAAAATAAATAATTTTTATAAATAACAACAGTGAGATACCATCATACCTCTTAGAATGGCTAAAATCCAAAATGCTGAAAACACCAAATGCTTGTGAGGATGTGGGGCAGTTCACTGCTGATAAGTTCAGAATTTATGTCCATGAAATGGACATAAATGTTTATAGAAGCTTTTCATAATAGCCCAAATTTGAAAGGAACCTAGATGTCCTTCAGTAGGTGAGTGGATAAACAAAGTGTGGGCATTCATACTTTGGACTTTTTTTTTTTTTTTTTTTTAAGATTTATTTTATTTATTTGAAAGAGTTTCAGAGAGAGGGAAAGAGAGAAATGTTCATTCGCTGGTTCACTCCCGAAATGGCCACAATGGCTGGGGCTAGGCCAGGCCGAAGCCAGGAGCTTCATCTGGGTGTCCCATGTATGTGGCAAGGACCCAAACACTTGGGCCATCTTCTGCTGCTTTTCCAGGTGCATTAGCAGGGAGCTGCTTGGGAAGTGGAGCAGCTAGAACTTGAACTGATGCCCAAATGGTATGCTGATGTTGCAGATAGCAGCTTAACCTGTTATGCTACGGTGGCAGCCCTACATTGGAATATTATTAAACAGTATAAAATGAATTGTCATATTATGAAAAGACATGGTAGAAGTTTAAATATACAAGAGTACTTCCAAATGTTCATCAAAAATGCATATTTTGAAAAACTGGATTTATTTGAAAGAGTAGAGAGAGAGGTCTTCCACCTACTGGTTCACTCCCCAAATGGCTGCAGCAGTCAGGGCTGGATCAGGCTGAAACCGGGAGCCAGGGACACCATCTAGGTCTCCTACTTAAGAGGCAAAGATGCAAGGACTTGAGCCATCTTCTGCTGCCTTCCCAGCCACTTTAGAAGGGCGCTAGATTGGAAGAGAAGCATCTGGGACTGGAACTGGTACTCATCTGGGATGCCAGTGTTGCAAGTGGCAGCTTAATCTGCTGTGCCACAACTCTGGCCCCATGAATTTCTCTTTTGGTCCCATTTTCCATGAACTTTCGGGAATACCCTTCTGTTGACCAGGTGAAGGAAATTGCTGTGAAAAGGCTGCATGACATTCTAGAAAGGGCAAGGTCACGGAGCTGAGTAAAGAGGTATTGTGGGGGTTCAGAAAAGGAAGAAGGTTTGAAGAG
Source organism: Lepus europaeus (assembly GCF_033115175.1). Lineage (NCBI taxonomy): Eukaryota > Metazoa > Chordata > Mammalia > Lagomorpha > Leporidae > Lepus > Lepus europaeus. The sequence continues at coordinate 40,295,729 of NC_084839.1, read as the reverse complement.
GTAGAGCACATTTTTAGGGCAGTAAAATTATTCTGTATGATACCATAGTAGTAAATATGGATCATGTAGTTATCAAAACATATGGATTATGGCCGGCGCCGCGGCTCACTAGGCTAATCCTCTGCCTTGCGGTGCCGGCACACCACGTTCTAGTCCTGGTCGGGGCGCCGGATTCTGTCCTGGTTGCCCCTCTTCCAGGCCAGCTCTCTGCTGTGGCCCGGGAGTGCAGTGGAGGATGGCCCAAGTGCTTGGGCCCTGCACCCCATGGGAGACCAGGAGAAGCACCTGGCTCCTGGCTTCAGATCAGCGCGGTGCGCTGGCTGCGGTGGCCATTGGAGGGTGAACCAACGGTAAAGGAAGACCTTTCTCTCTGTCTCTCTCTCACTGTCCACTCTGCCTATCAAAAAAAAAAAAAAATATATGTATATATATATATATGGATTAGAGTGGACGTTTAGCCTAGCATTTAAGATGCCAGCATCCTACATCGGATTGCCTGCGTCTGTTACTCGGCTCTGACTCCTGACTAACTTCCCACCAATGTGGACCCTGAGAGGCAGTGTGATGGCTCAAATAATTGGGTTCCTATCTCCCATGTGGGAGCCCCTGACCCTGGCCCAGCCCTGGCCCTTTTTGGCATTTGGAGAGCAAAAATTATCAAAGAAAAGTAGAGATATTATAGACCAAGAGTGAACCCTAATGTAAACTTAAGACCTTAGATAATAATCATGTGAACCTGTTGTTCATCATTTCTTTTTTATTTTATTTTTTGGCCGCTGCGGCCGGCGCACCGCGCTGATCCGAAGTCAGGAGCCAGGTGCTTCTCCTGGTTTCCCATGCGGGTGCAGGGCCCAAGGACTTGGGCCATCTTCCACTGCACTCTCGGGCCACAGCAGAGAGCTGGACAGGAAGAGGAGCGACCGGGACAGAATCCGGCACCCCGACCGGGACTTATGCAAGTTGTTAATAGAGGAACCTAGAGGGAGAATATGGTATATAGTGTCTCTGCACTTATTTATTTATTTTTTTTAAGATTTTATTTATTTGAAAGGCAGAGTTACAGCAGAGAGAGAGAGAGAGAGAGAGAGAGAGAGAGAGAGAGGAGGGCCTTCCATCCACTGATTCACTCCATGAATGTCCTCAACAGCCATAGCAGGGCCCATCAGGAGCCAGGAGCTAGGAGCTTCTTCCAGGTATCCCACACAGGTGCAGGGGCCCAAGCACTTGGGCCATTTTCTACTGCTTTCTAAGGCCATAGCAGAGAGCTGAGTCAGAAGAGGAGCAGCCAGGACATGAACTGATGCCCATATGGGATGCCAGTGCTACAGGTGGAGGCTTAGGCTATTACCCCACAGGCCAGCCCCTTTCTGCACTTTCTGTATGGTTCTTCTATAAACCTAAAACTTCTGTAAAAAGTATTATCTGTTGAGTGGAAGTCAAAGTTCTAGTGGCTTGCGGGAGCCAGAGCTGACACTTAAGCCTGATGACAATGTCCCGAGAGCACTGAGACTTCATGGCAGAGCCCATGGGAGAGAAGCCACTGGGCAGCCTGGCCAGGATTGGTACAGTTCTGGGGAAGAAGCTGGAGGAAAGGGGCTTTGACAAGACTACATGGTCCTTGGCCAGTTAATGGTCCAAAAGAAAGATGAAGATCTCTTCCAGGAGTGGCTGAAGGACACATGTGGTGCCAATGCCCAGCCATCCCAGGACTACACAGAGTGGTGTATCATCTTGTGATGCTGTCCCGGAGCCCTCAGCCCCAGCCCCAGCATTGATCTTCCAGAGTTAGCAGCTAGGTGGGGACTCTGTGCTCATCAAAGGAGAAGATTGTTGTCATATTCACCTCTGATGTCCTCCCAGGCCTTTGGGGGCGTTTCTTGCCCTCACCACTTCACCTTTTCTGGGATTCTCACTCTTGCATGCAGTTCCCCTCCTTCATTTTCCACCTGCCAGTTCCACAGTGACAGTTTTCCTACTTTCTTGAATGGATTCCTGGACCCTTCCCTCACCAGTCTGTGCCATTTGGCTCCGTTTTGAGCAGAATGGTCACTGTCCTCAAAGGTTTTTAAATCAGTGAAGTCAGGTGGCCTTCAAAAAATAAATATGATCTGTTAATTTTTTAGAGATGTAGAACTTTTTTTTTTTTTTAATTTTTGACAGGCAGAGTGGACAGTAGAGGGAGACAGAGAGAAAGGTCTTCCTTTTGCCGCTGGTTCACCCTCCAATGGCCGCCGCGGTAGGTGCGCTGCAGCCGGCGCACCGCGCTGTTCCGATGGCAGGAGCCAGGTGCTAATCCTGGTCTCCCATGGGTTGCAGGGCCCAAGGACTTGGGCCATCCTCCACTGCACTCCCTGGCCACAGCATAGAGCTGGCCTGGAAGAGGGGCAACCGGGACAGGATCGGTGCCCCAACCGGGACTAGAACCCGGTGTGCCGGCACCGCAACGCGGAGGATTAGCCTGTTAAGCCACGGCGCTGGCCCTGATCTGTTAATTTTTTTAAAAAGGCACATGATGGGGGCTGGCGTGGTGGCATGGTGGGTTAAGCCGCCACTTGTGATGCCAGCATCCCATATCAGAGCACTGGTTCGAGTCCTAGCTACTCTGCTGTGATCCAGCTCCATGCTAATGAGCCTGGAAAGGCAGCAGAAGATGGCCCAGGTACTTTGGCCCCTGCAACCTATGTGGGAGAACTGATGGAATGCTGACCTCCTGGCTTCAGCGTAAACCAGCAGATTGTCACTCTGCCTTTCAAATAAATAAATAAATCTTTAAAAATACATACAGGCTGAAAGGGTAGAACTGTGGAAGCCAGCTTATAGTAATCTGGCCCTTGTGGGTTTTTTTGTTTGTTTTTAAAATATTGTGGCTCAACTATGAAATTAGTTTCTTCTTGTACTAAGACTAAAAATAAAAATCATCACCATGACAGTTTTTTTAAATAGAGAAAAACAACTTTTAAAAATGTCATTTTGTCAAAGGAAATTCATGAATAACTTCAACATTTTTGGTGAGTATGCTAAGGAGGGAACTGAAATGTTTAATGCAGAAGTAAAAAAGAGTCATCCTGATGCTTGGATGAGATGATAAAATAATAGTTTTCCCTTGGGTAGTTGGGTCAGTTTTGGTCCTTAGGGTTTCAAGGCAGTGCGCTCCAGGTTGTGCAGCCTGAGAAGCAGGTTCCCACCTTGCATGGAGCACCCTAAGGCCTAGACTCGTTTCTTCCCTTCCTTTCTGCCATAACCTATCCACTGCTTTCAGGCTGTGGTGTTCATGTTCCCTTCAAGGTATATGAGAGGAAATTAAGAAATAAAAGTATTCATTTTGAGAGCCAGGGAGAGATGGATACTTCCCAGCTGCAGGCTCACTCAGATGCCTGCAGTAGGTGTGACTAGGTATGGCTGGGCCAGGCTGAAGCCAGGAGCCAGAAACTCAATCCAGATTTCCCATATGGGTGGCAAGGACCCAGGTACTTGATCCTTCACCTGCTGCCTCCCAGGCGTACATTAGCAGGCAGCTGAAATCTAAAGCAGAACTGGGATTCAAATCAGATATCCCCATATAGGATGCAGATATCCCAAGACCTAACTGTTGTGCCTGCCTCTTGAGAGTGAATTTAAAAATAAATGCCGGGCCATATAATTAGTGGAAAAGGCAATGGAGAATCTTTTGGTTAAAGATAGATCCTTTCCCCTATTCCAGTTTATTTTAAAGTAGCTTCATATTTCTATTTAACTAATTCAAGTCAAGCATACTTAGGCAAAGGAAGCTTGACTGCCGTAAGGACTTACAAGAGTAATCGGCCTCAGAACGTTCAGAATGATGTGCTATGAACATCTCTGTCTTCCTGAATTTTGTGTTTGTTCTTACATTTTAAAACTGCATTTTAGCAAATGTTCTGTTTTTGTGTTCTCTTAACAACTTACTAGATTTAGGTCAAATGAAAAAAACTGGCAAAGAGGTATACTTCACCAGAATTCTGAAATTTCTATATTAATCAGCTTTCGTTATTGAGCACTATTATACACAGCTGAATTTGACATGTTGTTGGGGGGGGGGGGTAAAATAATGATACTTTGTATTAGGAATAACTGCTACAGTAGCTAAAAAAATGGCTTTGGAAGCCTTTAGAAAATAAATACCTGTAAGGGTATATCTTCTATAGGTAATAATTTAATTCCATTCATTTCACAAATTTTGCTCAATTAAATCTACAATGTGCCGATTGTTAGGTTTGCAAAGATAAGATATTGTCTGTTTATTTTGTATTCTGACGTTTTCCAGTCTGTTTGCATGGGTAGAAATCTTGAGGGTCACCGCAGTCATGACTTTGATCCCAGATCACTGTGATAGAATTTCCAGTCTAGTATCCATTACTACCTCTGTGCTTTACAGAACCTTGTGAGGAAATCTCTGGTTTAGCTCCCTTTTCTGCAGTTTCACACACATTACCATTGGATTTGTGTCTGTTTTCGAGTCATAAAAAACCAGCAATAATTTTATGTTTGAACTTACCACTCTCTGTGCATATGTCAGAGATTTATTTATTTTTTTAAGATTGGTTTATTTGAAAGGTACAGTTAGAGGGGCTGGACTGGGTCAGGCCAGAGCCAAGAGCTTGGAGCTCCATCATAGGTCTCCTAAATAGGTAGGAGGAGCCCATGTACTTCAACCATCTTGTGCTGCTTTTTCCCAGGCACATTAGCAGGGAGCTGTATCAGAAGTGGAGCAGCCAGGACCTGAACTCTTGTGCATATGAGATGCTGGTATTATAGGCTGTGGCTTAACCACTGTGCTACAAAGCTGGCTGGAATTTCTAGTGAATCAGGGAAAGCATATATTCCTACACCCAGGAAAACCTCTGAATTAATGTTTTAGAGAATTTGGTGTATATATTAGGTTTTATCTTACTAAAATATTGAGCAATTTGAAAATTACATTTTTGTAAACGATATGTTTTTATAAACATTTATACTTATTCTGACTACGTAATTTGTAAACATTTTTGTTTCTTGTTTGACCTAAAATTAATGATGTTAAACACCAGAGATCTAATTTATTTTTAACGGCTATAGTTATCTTAAATAATTAGAAATGTGTAAAACTAGCAATGTGTCAAAACTAACATCTTGATGGATGGAAAGCAGATAAGTTATCAGATTTTGGATATATTTTAGATCTCTGTGTTATTAATAGAAGTGAGATGAGCTTTGTAGCATAAATTGTTTCATTTTTCCTTCATTAACCTTGTTTTGGTTATAGGAGATTAAAAAAATACAAAACACAACATATTACCATCTTAGTTTGAAATGATTCTCTGGGGCTTGTGCTGTGGCGTAGCAGGTTAAAGCCTCCACCTGCAGTGCCCACATCCCATTTGGATGCCAGTTTGAGTCCTGGCTGCTCTACTTCCAATCCAGCTCTCTGCTATGCCCTGGAAAAGCAGTAGAAGATGGCCCAAGTCTTGGGCTCCTGCACCCACATGGGAGACCTAGAAGAGGCTCCTGCTCCTGGCTTCGGATTGGCTCAGCTCTGGCCACTGAGGCCATCTGCGGAGTGAACCAGTATATAGAAGACCTCTTTCTCTCTCTGTCTCAGCCTCTATGTAACTCTGCCTTTAATAAATCTTTAAAAAAAAAAAAAAGAAATGATTTATGTTGAAATCTATCAAGATACACTCAGCTATTTAGGAAAGTTACTGTGTGTATGACTTGTATGTATATGTAAATTGTCTTAGGCAAAAAGTCAAAACTTCCTGTTCTGATTATTTTTCATTTTGTACTGCCATTTTTAAGGTATTAATAACTAATAAAAGTTTTTTGTTTTTTGTTTTTTTTTTTTAGTTTTTTTTTGACAGGCAGAGTGGACAGTGAGAGAGAGAGACAGAGAGAAAGGTCTTCCTTTTTGCTGTTGGTTCACCCTCCAATGGCCGCCACAGCTGGCGCGCTGTGGCCGGCGCACCATGCTGATCCGATGGCAGGAGCCAGGTGCTTCTCCTGGTCTCCCATGGGGTGCAGGGCCCAAGGACTTGGGCCATCCTCCACTGCACTCCCTGACCACAGCAGAGAGCTGGCCTGGAAGAGGGGCAACCGGGACAGGATCGGTGCCCCGACCGGGACTAGAACCCGGTGTGCCGGCGCCGCAAGGCGGAGGATTAGCCTAGTGAGCCACGGTGCCGGCCAAAAGTTTTACATAAATTCTACTCAGAAAGATGACATATAGCATGATTGACTTAGTTTATACCTAATTTTGTTTCATTTTCTAGGGGTCTACTGAGCCAAGCCAGGCTGTATGCCATTGCTGCTGAAAAAAAGAATGTTCTTCAAGAGGAGCCCACTTTGTCTTCCAAAAGGAATGCCAGTCGGTTTGATTGGGCACTCATGAGACTAGATAATTCTGTAAGAAGAACTGGCCGCATTCCAAAGATGCTTCTACAGAGAGTCTTTGATAGCACATGCCACTCAGGTATTTCAAAATTTTCTGTTCAAAAAATTCACTTTTTAAATACATACTTGTTTGAGGGTAAGCTTATTGCCGTGTATGTTGTTCTTTGGAATTTTGTTGTATTCTGTTGATCATCATGATTCTATGCTATAGTGATGATCCCTGTCTAAGTCATCAAGACAAAGTGTGGAGTAACTAAAACATTTTGCTTTGGTTGGTTGTTGTTGTTGTTGTTGTTTTAAGATATATTTATTTATTTGAAAGTCAGAATTACGAAGATAGAGATACCTTCTATCTGCTGGTTCATTGTTGCTCTGACTGCAACAGCCAGGGCTGGGCCAGGAGCCAGGGGCTTTTTCTGGATCTCCACAAGGAGGCAGGGGTCCAAGTACTTGGACCATTTTCTGCTGCTTTGGCAGGCACATCAGAAGTGGAGCAGCAGGGAATCATACTGGCACCTATATGGGATGCTGGCATCCCAGGCAGAGGCTTTACCTGTTGCCCCACAACGTGGACCCCTAGGTGTTTGTTTTAGAGTCATGTTTCAGTGGTAAATTGTCTTGTTTGTGTATGTCCTGGCTGCTCCTCTTCCAATCCAGCTCTCTGCTATGGCCTGGAAAAGCAGTAGAAGATGGCCCAGGTGCTTGGGCCCTTCACCTGCATGGGAGACCCAAAAGAATCTCTTGGTTCCTGGTTTGGGATCAGCCCAGCTACGGCCGTTGTTGCCATTTGAGAAATGAACCAGTGGATGGATGACCTCTCTCTCTCTGTCTCTCTCTCTCTCTGTCTTTAACTCTACCTCTCAAGTGAATAAATAAATAAATAAATAAAAATCTTTTTTAAGAATCTGATGATGAGGAATATAAAAGAAATATTAGTTATAACTATAGTTGTGTATATTGAATATTTTCTTTTATTTTTATTGAGAGAGACAGATAGAGCTCCCATCTTCACTCCTCAAATTTCCAAAATGGCCAGGACTGGGTCGGGAGTGAAGCCAGGACCCAGGAACCCAATCCAGGTTTCCTCTGTTGGTGGTAGGAATCCATCACCACTGCATTAGCAGAAAGCTGGAGTCAGGAGGTTTATCCAGTTTCCCAGCCATTGCTACAATCGCTTCTCGAACATTTTTGTTCCAAAGGGAAATCCTTGTCCTCGAGCATTGGCTCCCAAACTGTTGCCCTGAGTCCTTTCCAGCCCTGTGCAATTACTAGTATGTTTTCTGCCACTGTTTGTCTATTTTCGGTATTTCATGTAAGTTGAATTATATAATAAGGGGTTTATTTTAAAGTCAGCTTTTAGGGACATGTAGATAATGGTTATGAATATGGAAAGAAGGAAGTTTATATCTTATAACTGATTATAGATTTAAATTTGATGCTTATAAGCTTTGACTATACATTTTTGTATTCTTTTCATAAGATACTAAGAAACTGGCCGGCACCGTGGCTTAACAGGCTAATCCTTCACCTTGTGGCGCCGGCACACCAGGTTCTAGTCCCGGTTGGGGCGCCGGATTCTATCCCTGTTGCCCCTCTTCCAGGCCAGCTCTCTGCTATGGCCCAAGTCCTTGGGCCCTGCGCCCGCATGGGAGACCGGGAGAAGCTCCTGGCTCCTGGCTTCGGATCGGCACGATGCGCCGGCCGCAGCGGCCATTGGAGGGTGAACCAACGGCAAAAAGGAAGACCTTTCTCTCTGTCTCTCTCTCTCACTATCCACTCTGCCTGTCAAAAAAAAAAAAAAAAAAGATACTAAGAAACTTAGTCTGAATTGCAGCAAGTACTGCTTATAAGTTGGGTTCTTTATATTTTGTTTTCAGTACAACCATGCAGATTACATGGATTTCATAACCTTAGATTCCTTAAAAAAGCGGAAAAATGTTCAGTATTATTCTGCTTTTAATTGTTATTAACATTGTGAATTAGGATTTTTCTAATTTACAGATGCTATCGCTATTTGGTGGGCCAAAATTTTTTACTATTTATAGACTTCAGTTTAAGTTTTGATGTCTATCAAAATGAAACTGGTTTTGTATTCAACGTTGTCTGTTATCCTCTTTTCCATAGGTAGCCCAGGGAGTAATCAAGCCTTGCTTCTGCTGCGCAGCTGTGGTTCTCTCTTGCCTGAACTAACTCTCGCAGAGAGAACAGAATTTGCTCATAGGATATGGGGAAAGCTTCAGAAATTGGGTATGATTGTCTGAATATATGATATGTATAAAAGATGTTCTTTCTTTTTGTAAAAAAGTATTTATATAAATACTGTTAATTTTATGGGATGGCTACTTGTTTCATAATTTTTGGTAATATGATTTATTTGGTGAGTTACAGTGACATCTAGGGGAATTAAGAATAAAATAACTTTTAAAACAGTATAAGTATGGTAACTTGAAAAGAAAATCAGAAAAATGTTTGCTCTGTTAAAATTATAAATGAACAATTTGACCGAGTCATTCTGTTTGTTAGAAATCAGATACAAATATAGTCGTATATGCAAAAGAATATCTTCATTGTAGCTTATTTGTAATAGCAATATTCGAGTCAGCTCTAATGTCCTTCACTTAGGGGATTAGATATCTAATTTATGGAGCATCTATAATAGAATGGTAGTGGTTAGAAAGATGCTCATGGAGGGGAGGTGTTCTCCAAAGTATCAATAAAAATTGAAGTACTGGACAGTGGGTATAGTATGCTACCATTTTGTAGCAAAATATTTTTAAAATTCATGTACTTATAAAAATATTTCTTATAGAATGAAAACTACTGGATATAATTTTTACTCTACTTTTATATGTTTTCAATTTTGAGCCATATGAATATAGTACATACAAAAAAATAGTTACATAGAGTATTGATAAAATTTGATGTTCCTTCCTGATTTTTTAAAAATCTTAATTGAAAGATGTTCTTTAACATGTTAAAATCTAAAATCAACTGTCCCATGAATACAATGATCTATGATATGAAGCAGTGCTAGAAATTATTATCTTTTAGGTGATACAATTATAAAATCCCAGAAAAATTATAATTATAAAAATTAGCTGGACATAATGTTTCAGAATCCATCACTTTTCTAGTTAAAAAATAAAATAGAAGAATACAATTAAATATAGCCACAATATATAAAATTCCTAGGGTTATATCCTTCAAAAATATATAGGGCCTATAAGGAAAAAAACTGTAGACCCTACCTCATAGTTTTTAATCCATTCATAATTTATTTTGATGACAAGTTCATTTTTAAAATAAGTTTTAAAAAGTAGATACATATAAATTCACTAGAAAAGTAGAGATAAAAAAGTTACCCCAAATTAGAAGTTTTCATGTGCCATTAAGTCATGTAATTAAATACAGCTATGAAAAAATATTTGTGAGAAAAATTGCTTTTTAGTTTTTTGTTTTTAAGCAGTAGGCATGGTACCCAAATTTAATGAAAAGAATACACATGACACAGCAGGTCAGCATCTCAATAAAGAACTGAGAAACCACTCTGCATTCAGACTACTGTTTTTATAGATAGGGGTACAGCCAGGCAGTTCTCCTTCCCCTCCCCTACTCTGGGATGTTGTTGTGTGGAGGACTTCTTGGGGCATGGAATTAAGTTGTGAAATTCCTCCCAGGACTTTTTCAGCACAATATTAGATCTAATAGCTCTCTTGGCTATGGGCAGGAGTTATTGAACAAGGTTATTGAAAAAGGGTAAGACTTTTGGTATGTAAATGTTGTTATGCTTCTAAAGCTTGCTTCTACATTTCTTTCCTGAAATGTTCAGGCACACAAAAATTCTTTTTTTTGTTCCACAGCTCCTATTATACACATAGGTTATTGTCTACCTTACTGCCTAAAATTCCCCCCTCAAAAGAAAATAACCCATAATCTTATGGAGGCTAGAATGGGTGAAGGTCTTTCTTGTGTTTATTCTTCAAGCTGGTTTGTGGACATAGGGCTGATTATGGATGTTCTTCTCGTGCTGTCTGTCCTATGGTGTTTGGGGATAGCCTGGGAAAGATTGTCCTGCATGGTTCAGAGGGCTGGTCACATAGTCCACTGGGATAGGCTAGAAGCCCTGCTTCATGACCATCTGGAGCTGGATGGCCCTGCCAATTGTTATAGGAGACAGCTGCTCAGAGATCCTTGTCTGCGTGCAAGAAAAAAGTTTCAGATGTGAGACAGGAGCAGTAAGCATGCTAGCCAGGTTTAATGAAAAGAATACACCTGACAGACGAGGTGGACATCTCAGTGAAGATCTGAGAGCCAAAGATTTTATTCTAAAATGCAGAAGAGCCCTAACAATTCCATAGAAAGATAGTGTATTACACTCTGTTATAACTATATATGATTTTGACAGGGAGAGCTATATATTGACATGTTAAAGTTTTCAGGTGATACCTTTTTCCTGAACTGTAAAATGCCAAGCTCATTAACGTAGCTATAGAAATAATTTTTAAAGTTCTGCTGATAGAAAAGTGGGGCAAAAATTTCATGTGGACAAGTCCAAGACAACACGCAGAAGAGACAATGGCTGTCTAGTTATACTGTTAGCAGAAGAGTAAGCTTCAATCTAGGCAAGACTTTGACCCAAAATAATAGGAGTTTTGAACATGCCTTCAAGTTTAATAACAGAAGTATAAAATAAATGCCAGTGGATGATAATTTACAAAGTTACCACATGAAAGACTGAATAAGAATATAGTAGCAAAACACTGAAAAACAGTGGACAGCAGAGCCAAACTGTGAAAGATTGTTGGAGGTCTGTGGACATGGGGTAAAATACACTAGGTGATGATGCTATTTTAGCTTTTGTTTATTAAGGTAACAGGTTTTAGGGTTATATCCCCAAACTTTGAGTTTTTAATTTAAATTATAGATTTGGACTTTAAAATTCATACTACAAAATTCAGTTTTTAAAAACCTTATTTTAAAGAAATGACCCATGAAACTAGTGGGATATAATAAGTAAGTATAGGGATAAAAATTTTACTGAGACTTACAGAAACATTTTTGCTGTATATGGAATTACGTTATTCCAATGTAACAGAAAGCATGAAAACTGAAAGAGTTGTATTGAATGCTGATTTTAACTAAAATCTATAGGAAAAGCCAGTATAGGTGTTACTTACTTGGGTTTTGAACAATTTCCTCAGCTTCTCTAATAGAACAAGTGAACTCACCTTTCATAAGATTTTAGAATATTATTTCCTGCAACCCTGGAGCTGAGGCTAACTGTTATTAGCAGAGTTCAGCTTGAGTTAGGATTTGTTAAAAATGAATTTTCAGCAGAGAGCTGGACTGGAAGAGGAGCAACCGGGACAGAATCCGGCGTCCCAACCGGCACTAGAACCTGGGGTGCCGGCGCTGCAGGCAGAGGATTAGCCAAGTGAGCCGCTCCTTTTCCAGTCCAGCTCTCTGCTGTGGCCTGGGAAAGCAGTGGAGGATTGCCCAAGTGCTTGGGCCCTGCACTCACATGGGAGACCAGGAGGAAGCACCTGGCTCCTGGCTTCGGATTGGCACAGTTTGCCGGCCACGGTACACTGGCCGTAGCGGCCATTTGGGGGGTGAACCAACAGAAAGGAAGACCTTTTTCTCTGTCTCTCTCTCACTGTCTAACTCTGCTGTCAAAAAAAAAAAAAAAAAATGGATTTTCAGACATTGTTGAAAATTGCATGCCAGAGGTTCACTTGCACAGTGTTCCCCTTTAAGGCCCTGCATAAAGTTTTACAGTAGTTAACACATTGGATTCTCAAGGCTTATACCATCTAGGTTCCAATCCGTGGTCACTTACTGGTCACGTGACCTTGGACATGAGAAAGAATCCGTTTTCCTCATCTATAAGATGGGAGTAATAGCACCTGCCTCAGAGGTGTTGTGAAGAGACTTTATTTATTTTTTAAATTTATTTGACAGAGTTAGAGAGAGAGAGAGACAAAGGTCTTCCTTCTGTTGGTTCACCCCCCAAATGGCCACTATGGCCAGAGCTATGCCGATCTGAAGCCAGGAGCCAGGTGCTTCTTCCTGGTCTCCCACACAGGTGCAGGTGCCTAAGCGCTTGGGCCATCCTCCACTGCCTTCCCAGGCCACAGCAGAGAGCTGGACTGGAAGAGGAGCAGCCAGGACTAGAACCCGGTGCCCATATGGGATGCCGGCGCTGCAGGCAGAGCATTAGCCAAGTGAGCTACAGCACCAGCCCCGAGACTATTTTTACAGTAGTTAGCATTGATATACTAGGACAAATCTTTGGTGCCTGAAATTTCATAGTCTAACATTAGATATTGACCCTAGGACTGTGTGGCCACCAGCAATTAATTGAATATCGAAATTTAATTCATGAGAATTTTAATGAGCATGTTTGCACTTGATTAATAGGATAACCATGACGTTGTGAATAGGTGGATTTAGGCTGAGTGATAACCTTCCATTATAGTGGCTGTAGGTAGTGTGAATGCAGAAAGCAAGCAAAAGTCATAAGAAGACAGATAATTGATGATAGCAGATCAGAACTGATATTTAGCAACTGAAAACAGAATGAGTCTTTCAAAGAAGAAGGTTTAGAGTGGCCTGGTTAGTAAATAATCAAGTTGCCAACACAGCTCTACTGGTACAAAAGAACTTCAGGTGTAACCCATCCATCTGGCCAGTAATGAGTTTTGTATAGATAAGTCCTTAAGCCACTTTTACATGCAGGAGTATTGTCAACATTTTCTCACAGGAATAGAATATTATGCTTCATAAGTAAGAGACCTTTTGGTTTCTGAATACGTGGTGACTTGTAATTACAATAATTCAGTAATTACTGTCTTCCATGTTTCACTTGCTCTATCAGTGGGTGTAAGTGTTCCCATAGATGGGTGAAATGCTAAGGTGATAGATAATTTTTTGTTTGTTACATTTAGTTGTACATGATTTCAGTTTTGATAAAGATATGATTTTAAGTGCTTTTCTAAAACTTTGATTTAAATTTTATTTATAGGTACTGTGTATGATGTGAGTCACTACAATGCTTTACTTAAAGTCTATCTTCAAAATGAATATAAATTCTCACCAACTGATTTCCTGTCAAAAATGGAGGAAGCAAATATTCAACCAAATCGAGTAGGTGGTCCCTGTTAAGAATATTTATTGGTCAAATCCACTTTTTAAAAAATTTTAACTCAGAAAAATATGAAAAAAAAAAAAATAAATAACCAGCACATTTCATTGACAGGTAACATACCAGAGGTTGATTGCTGCTTATTGTAATGTTGGAGATATTGAAGGTGCCAGGTATGGCTCTCTAGAAATCTATGTTTAAGCAAACACATTTGTAAATTTTGTATACCCACAATATATCCACACCTTGATTTTAAAATTTCTTCTTCGTAAGGAAATTCTTTCACAAGTATTTCAGCCTTGCAAATTTGGTAATAAGACTCAGAAAAAATATAAATTGTTGTGTAAGAAGGAAAGATAAATAAAAACTGCTGTTTTAATTAAAACCTTGATTTATTAGAGCAGAAGTGAAAAATCACTGAGATATAAGCTTGGCCTTACTTTTTAAAAAAAGAAACATTTCTTAAGGGTATTTCATCAGCTCATTTACAAAGCTGAGAGTATTCTCCTTAAATCACATATTAGTATAAAGTTAATTGTGGGCTAAAGAAACTTATTACCACTTTGAGACTGAAGACTTGGGAGATAAGAGACAAATTGAAATGATTTTAACTTAATGAATCTTATTGAACTTTATGCTTTTTAAAGGTTAATTAGTAGAGTAGAGCCATCAGATTTTTAAAAATTACTTTGGATTTTTAACAAGAGTATTTAAAATCTATTGATACTCGGGGAGTGGGATTTCGTGGGAAACAGATCAGTTTTCACTTTGTAGTTTTTAAAGCAAGGATTTTATATTTCAAAATAAAATAAAGAACTCGGAGCCTAATTCTGTACATGTTGTGGGAAGTGTCTTTGATATATACTTCCAAAGAGTATTTTCATTTCTCTTTCTTTGCAGCAAGATTCTTGGATTTATGAAAACTAAGGATCTTCCTGTTACAGAAGCTGTGTTCAGTGCTCTTGTTACAGGACATGCAAGAGCTGGGTAATGTCCAACCTAATGTTTTGTTTCTTAAGCAAGGTTTAAATTTATAGAAAATTATTGTGGGAAATTGTTGTGTTTTTTTTAAGATTTATTTATTATTTGAAAGTGAGAGTTACAGAGAGAAAGGGAGAGACACAGAGAGAGAAAAAGAGAGAGAAAGATCATCCATCTGCTAGTTCACTCCCCTGATGGCTGCAATAGCCAGGGCTAGGCTAGCCCAAAGCCAGGAGCCAGGAGCGTCTTCCAGCTGGGTCTTCCACATGGGTAGCAGGGGCCCAAACACTTGGGCCATCCTCCACTGCCTTTCTCAGGCCATTAGCCTGGAGCTGGATTAGAAGTGGAGCAGCCAGGACTTGAACCAGTGCCTTTAGAGGATGCTGGTATCACAGGTGCTGACTTAATGACCTGCCCTGCAGCAAATTTTTAAAGCATGTATATATACACCTTCACAAATAAATCTGAAGTGTGTAAAGTAGAACATGATAGTATTTAAAAAATTTTTTTTAAGATTTTAATTTATTTGAAAGGCAGTTACGAATAGGGAGAGACGAGAGAGAGAACGAGAAAGAGAGATCCACTTGTTCACTCCCCAAATGGCCACAACAGCCGGAGCTGCCTCTGGGTCTCCCATGTGGGTGCAGGGGCCCAAGCACTTGGGCCATCCTCTGCTGCTTTCCCAGGCACATTAGCAGGAAGCTGCATCAGAAGTGGAGCAGCCGGGACTAGAACTAGCCATATGGAATGCTGGCACCACAGGCAGAGGCTTAGCCTACTACGCCACCGTGCTGGCTCCCACATGTTAGTATTTTCATAACTTGCTCTTTTTAAAATTTTTATATAATGTTAATGTTCCCACTTTATTATTATTTTTAAAGATTTATTTATTTATCTGAGAGGGAGAGTTACAGACAGAAAGAGGGAGAGACAATGAGAGAGGTCTTCCATCTGCTGGTTTACTACCCAGATGGCCACAACAGCTAGAGCTGAGCTTATCCTGAGCCAGGAGCTTCTTCCAAGTCTTCCATGGGGATGCAGGGGCCCAAGCAGTTGACTATTCTACTGCTTTTCTAAGCCATAAGCAGAGAGCTACATTGGAAGAGGAGCAGCCAGGACACGAACCAGCACCCATATGGGATGCTGGCACTGCAGGCAGAGGTTTAGCCCACTACACCACAGCGCCAACATCTATAACTTGCTCTGGAATTTGTTTCACAAAAGTTTTATTTGATATAATTGAATTTGAAATACTGGGCTTCATCCAAAGTAACCAAATTTGTCAAGTTTATTAACTGCTTTGGAAAATACTTTTATTTTTCAAGTGTTACTTAGTGTTATTCTGTCCTTCTGAGTCATATTTAATGTAGTAGACATGGGTACAATATTTTTTATTGCCATTTTATTTTTTTTTTATTTTTTAATTTATTTGACAGGTAGAGTTATAGACAGTGAGAGGGAGAGACAGAAAGGTCTTCCTTCCGTAGGTTCACTCCTCAAATGGCCACTACTGCCGGCGCTGGGCTGATCTGAAGCCAGGAACCAGGTGCTTCTTCCTGGTCTCCCATGTGGGTGCTGGGGCCCAAGCACGTGGGCCATCCTCTACTGCCCTCCTGGGCCACAACAGAGAGCTGGACTGGAAGAGGAGCAGCCGGGACTAGAACCTGGCGCCCATATGGGATGCCGGTGGCGCAGGTGGAGGATTAACCAAGTGAGCCATGGCGCCGGCGGGGTACAATATTTACTCTCTGTAATTATTATATAATTTAGGGCTTTAGGAAAGTTACTGTAAAAATTTCACATGTTTTTCATGTTTAGTATTTCAGAGACATATAACCAGTTTAATATGTATTTAGCCTTTTTATATGATTCCAAATGGTAATTTAAAGTTATTGATTTTAGTAACCATAAATAATATCTTTCAGATCAAATAATTATATTACATTTGACCATAGCATAGTAATACTTTACTCTGTAATAAATTAACTTACAGAGATATGGAGAATGCAGAAAATATTCTCACAGTGATGAAAGAGGCCGGCATTGAGCCTGGCCCAGACACATACCTAGCATTATTGAATGCATACGCCGAGAAGGGTGACATTGACCGTGTTAAGCAGGTATGACCTATAAGAAATAAATGAATGTACTTCAAAATCATTTGTATAAGCTTGTTTTATGTTTTATATGAAGCAGAAAAGTGTCATTTATACATGCTTTTAAAGATGTCTCCTTGTAGAAAATATAATTTGAAGGAGAATTCTTGCATTTTGGTACATCATACTAGTTTGAAATAGAATGTTTCCTTTTTTAGAAAAGAAGTCCTAAACTTTTTCAGAGATATCTGTTCCTAATTTTTTGAATCTTCATATTTCAATTCTTAATACTTATGTTAAAAATATAGCTTCCTAACTTGTTTTTCCACTTTCTGGGAACTGTCTGCAGACCCTGGAGAAGGTGGAAAAATCTGATCTTTACCTGATGGACCGTGACTTACTGCAGATTATCTTTAGCTTCAGTAAAGCTGGATATCCTCAGTATGTCTCAGAAATTTTGGAAAAGATTACATATGAAAGAAGATATATTCCAGGTAGTTTTCTAATTTTTATAAAAATCTAAAGTGCTTTTCTTACATGATAGAAAGGGCGTTTTCTAACAACAGGAGGTTGTGATAGGTAAACATAGGATTCTTTACAAAAGACGAACAAGGTAAGAAATGTCTTTTATGGATACGTGGGGATGTTTTGATAGGGAAGTGTTTTAGTGTTACTTAGGCAGACATCCTTTTGGTGTTTGCAGTCCTTAATTTTGTCTTTAGCATTGATTGCAGTGTAAAAATATTGTTCAATTTAGTAACAAAAGATGTCTGTTTTCTTCCCAGATGCAATGAACCTCATTTTGCTTTTAGTCACTGAAAAATTGGAAGATACTGCATTGCAAATTTTATTAGCATGTCCTATATCAAAGGAAGACAACCTGACTGACTTTGGCAGTTTCTTCTTAAAACACTGTGTGACTGTGGATACGGTATTCTTTTCATTTAATTTTGCAGACTTTGTAATTGGCAATGAAATATGATTCTTTAAAACAGTGCAAGAAATTTTGCAAGATGAAGCCATTTGTAAACATTGTAAAAATCTTGATTTTTGGGGGCAGAAAGAGGATAAAGTGTTCAAACTTTTCATCCGTAAAGTGGTAGCATATCTGTAGAAGGTCAGCTAGGAGGCAATTTGCCAGTGTGGCTAACATGGTGATTCTTTTCTCCCCAGCCTGTGGACAAGCTGATAGACTACTGCAAGAAGCTAAAGGAAGCACAGATGCACTCATCTCCTTTGCAGTTCACGCTCCATTGTGCTTTAGTAGCCAACAAAACTGGTACTGTCTCCTTACAGTTAACAGCCATGGCAACAAGATTCGCTGAGGGTGCTTGGTGATATGTTAAGGTGTCTCTTTCAGATTTGGCAAAAGCTCTAATGAAGGCTTTGAAGGAAGAAGGTTTTCCTGTGCGAACTCACTATTTCTGGCCATTGCTAGTTGGAAATCAGAAGAAGAAAAATGTTCAAGGTTAGATTTTTGTCTTTTACCAATTTATAATAGTTTAGAAAGCCAGTGTAATAATTGGTACACACATCTAACTGGGTTCATTGGGAAAATGTACTTATTCCTGAGTATTATATCTTGTGAGAAAATAAAATGGTTTTAAATCTTTAAAGTGTTGCATTTTTAAAATTTATTTTTAATGTTTCTGTACAGATTTATTTATTTAAGAGGTAGAGTTACAGAGATAGGCAGAGACAAAGAGAAAAGTCTACCATGCTCTAGTTTATTCCCCAAATGGCTACAATGGCCAGAGCTGTGCCAATCAGGATCCAGGAGCCTCTTCTGGGTCACCTATGTGGGTGCAGGGGCCTAAGGACTTGGGCCATCTTCTACTGCTTTCCCAGGCCATAGCAGAGAGCTGGATTGGAAGAGGAGCAGCCAGGATATGAACAGGCACCCATATGGGATGCTGACACCACAGACAGAGCTTTGCCTACTGTGCTATGGTGCTGGCTCCCAATATTAAAGATTTATTTTATTTATCTAAAAGGGAGAGACAGAAAGAGTGGGGTCTTTCATCCACTGGTTCACTCCCCAAATGACCCCAACAGCTGGACCTGGACCAGGTAAAGGCAGGAGCCAGGAGTTTCTTCCAGGTCTCACGTGGCTGTGGGAGTCCGAGCACTTGGGCATCTGCTGCTGCTTTCCCAGGAGCATTGGCAGGGAACTATCAGAAGTAGAACAGCTGAAGCTCGAACCAACACCCATGTGAGATGCTGGTGCTTCACGTGGGGACCTAACCCGCTATGCTGCAAGAGTGGCCTCAAGTATTACATGTTTTACAAAAATGAAAGTGGATTTTTTAATCTTACTTAATTCACCTCTCATTTTGATATTCAAACTTTTGAGAGTAGTTTTAAGCAGTTTGCTGTTTTTAATTTCTTAAGAAATCTTCTCTTTAGTACTTGATTTTACATAAAGTTTTTGGAATTAGTTTGCCTAGCCTTAATAAAGTTGTAGATGATCAGGCTCATGGAAACAAAAAAGGGTGTGAGTGTTTCCTTTGTGGACTAGTGCATTTCTTTTTAACGGAGTTTAATAGGAAAAGCAGAAAAACTTTTATTGCAAAGTGAGGGCTCCTGACCTGACAGCCTGCTGATTGAAGGACAAAAACGTTCAGTCTTTCAGGTTCTTAAGTTGTTTAAGCACTTACCATACTTTTCCCTGTACACATGGGATGTCTATAGGATATGAATAAGAATTGAACAAATATTAAATTTTAGAGTACAGTATCTAATTCTTTGGTTTGCATTATTGGTAATTCAGAAAAAATAGTTTCATAAAAAAGATGCTTTTAACAGAAGTACTTCCCCCTTGGGGAAACAAAAAATGGTCTTTTTCATTTTACCTCACAGTATAATGTGCTTTGGAATGAGATGCAGAGTTGTTAGTATGACATTGGGTGACAAACAAAAGGCACAAACAACAAAAAGTGCTTTTAGCAGACTTTCATATTGCAATTTTATTTTAAATACATAGTCGTCTTATGGTTTAAAGGAAATAGTGAAACAAGTATTCCCTAATTGTTTCGGCTATAAAAGTCTCTAAATCCTTTTTAGAAAAATCTTTGTGAAAACAATATGCTAGTTGATTAACTCTTTGTATATCCTCCATTTCTGAAAGCTCCAAGAGATAACCCTTAACCCAATGTTTTTGAACCACTGAAAATTTGTTACTCCCTCAAACCCTTGCAGCTTGTTAGTATTGTCCCAAAACAGTTTTGGTACTCTGGTGAAACGTTTATCATGTAAATTTCTTTTCCCAACCTTACTACTGTATCTAGACTTGAATTGGTTGCCATATTTTTGCTACTTAGTAAATATGAAAGAATTTAGCTAATTTCTTTCTTTCTGTAGTTATACTAATTGAATAGTAACAAGTGGGCTTTGTCTTGAATGATCTTTGCTGGAATCTGAAAGTTTAGATTTTGGAGTTGCCTTGTTGAAAGCTCATGTTACATTAAGGAGAATAGTGAGAGCATTCATGAAATTCAGTTAATGACCTTAAGTTCCATATGTAGCTGTCAATAGTGCTGGGATTTGAATGGAAAATTATCTTTTTATGCCATAATACCTTTTGTAAATAATTACACTGTATTTATTTTTAAAAAAATTCTTAGGTACCATTTAGAAATTTACATTAAGGATGTTTTTAAAAAGAAGCACCGCCGGCCGCAGTGGCCATTGGAGGGTGAACCAACGGTAAAGGAGGACCTTTCTCTCTGTTTCTCTCACTGTCAACTCTGCCTGTCAAAAAAAAAAAAAAAAGAAGCACCAATTTCTTAATGAAGATTTTACTTAGAAAGATGCAAAGACTTACACTTTACTGAAAAATGTAACTTGAGAGTACAAGACATTGTCATTTGTTTTACTATTTTTAAAAACTATGATTTTTGGGGCCAGCATTGTGGCTTAGCCGCCTGTGGCACCAGCATCACATAGGCGTGCTAGTTTGAGTCTCAGTGGTTCCACTTTTGATTCATCTCCCTGCTAATGTGCCTGGGAAAGCAATAGAAGATGGCCCAATTGTTTGGGCCCCTGCACCCACATGGGAGACCTGGAAGCAGCTCCTGGTTCTTGCATTCGGCCTGGCCCAGCCCTAGCTGTTATGGCCATTTGAAGAGTGAACCAGTGTTTCAAAGATTCTCCCTACCCCACCCCCTCCTCTCCTCCCTTCCCAACTCCCTCCTCATCCCCCCACCCTCTGTAATTCTGGTTAAAACCCTGGCCTAAAGTGCTGGCATTCCATATGGGTGCCAGTTCTAGTCCTGGCTGCTCCTCTTCCAATACAGCTCTCTGCTGTGGCCTGGGAAAGCAGTAGAAGATGGCCCAAGTCCTTGGGCCCCTTTCTGTGGGAGACCTGAAGGAAGCCCCTGGCTCCTGTCTTGGAATCGGCGCAGCTCTGACCGTTTGCAGCCATTTGGGGAGTGAACCAGTAAATGGAAGACCTTTCTCTTTGTCTCCTCTCTCACTGTCTATGACTCTACCTCTCAAATAAATAAAATCTTAAAAAACAAAAGTGGAGCAGCCAGGACTCCAATCAGTGCTCATATGGGATGCTGGCATCACAGGCGGCTTAACTTGCTGTGCCACAAGGCCAGCTGCTTCTTCTATTACTTCTAACAGTTCACATATGACTATTTCAAAATAAAGAACAAGTTTATTCTGTAAGAAGTTTAAACAAACTGTTACATGAAAAAAGATTGTAGAATATACTACATACTATCTTTCAAAACTTCCTGCAAAGAAAGTCCGTTTTTTTTTAATAGACTTCTTTGCTCTCTTTTTTTTGAAAAGATTTATTTATTTATTTATTTATATTTATTTTATTTGAAAGACAGTTAGAGAGAGAGAGAGGTAGAGATGCTGGCACCACAGGCAGAGGATTAACCTACTGTGCCACAGCACTATTCCCTGCTCTGCTTCTGATCCAACTCCCTGCTAATACTCCTAGGAACATAGTGGAGGATATTCCAAGTACTCGGGCCCCTGCCACCTACATGGGAGACCTGGTTGGATTTCCAGGCTCCTGGCTTAGGCCTGCCCCAGCTTTGGCCGATGAAGCCATTTGGTGTATGAACCAGCTGATGGAAGTTCTTTCTCTTTGTCTCTCCCTCTCACTCTGTAACTCTGCTTTTCAAATAAAATTGAGTAGATCTTTAAAAAAAGAAGTAATAGAAGAAAATCATGGCTGCAGTGTTGAAAGATGTAAAGGAATGTTTCATAAAAAATAAGTAAAGGACATCAAAGAAAGATAGTTGGAGGTCAGATAAAACTGAGCCAAGAATTTTCAACACCAGGGTGATCAAATTTCCATTGAAATGTTCTGCCTACAAGTTTAGCTGTCACTAGCCTCTAAGAAATATTTCTTCAATGCTCATCTTACTGGTATTTCTTTCTGTGGTACAAGTAGAAAAGTCATCTCATGGAATAACATATTTTTAGCAAGTTAGTTTAAATGAAAAAACCTATAGTGATTATGGGTACTGATAAGAAGTAACTGACTATTATATAAAGATTTAGTCTGTATGAAGAAGGCACTTTCCTCCTTTGCTGGTAGTGAGTTTCTCACAGATTTGTCTCTAAATAAACCTGTTCTTGCTGTTGAGGACGAAAAAATTTTTTTGAAAAGGAAAAATATATAAGGAAAGCAGCCAATTGGGAGAAGTAGTTGAATATAGGAAACTTACTTTTGAGAAAGAAATTGCGTCCTGATGAAGTGAGTACACTAAATAGAGTATAAAAATCAAAGCCAAGAGTCGTAATCATGAAAGTTCTTCAGGTAATTAATATCTTTCCCAATAATTTCAACTACTTTAGTCCTTTTTTTTTAAGATTTATTTATTTTTTTGAAAAGTGAAGTTAGAGAGAGGGAGATAGAGATTGATCTTCCATCCACTGGTTCACTTCCCAAATGGTGTAGTGGCTGGGGCTGGGCTAGGCTGGGCCGAAGCTAAGAGCCAGGTACAACTTCAAGCTCTCCCATGTGGGTGCAGGGACCCAAGCACCTGGCCCATCTTCTGGGTTAGTGTATGCACATTAGCAGGGAGCTGGATCAGAAGTGGAGCAGCTAGGACTCAGACTGGTACCCATTTGGGATGCTGGCACTATAGGTGGTGGCTTAACCTTCTATGCAACAACGCCAGTCCCTTGGATTTTCTTTTTAAAAATTTTTATTTGTTTTCATTGTATTTGAAAGGCAGAGAGAGAAAGAGAGAGAACGAGCTTCTGTCTGCTGGTTAGCTCCCTAAATGTCTGCAACAGCCAGGGTAAGCAAGGCCAAAGCTAGGGTCCCTGAACTCTGAGTCTCCCATATGGGTGGCAGGGCCCAAGGGCATGAGCTTTCATAAGCTGCTTCCCCGGCACATACCGTAACAGGAAGCTGGATCAGAAGTGGAAGAGCTGAGACTTGAACCAGGCACTCAGATATGGCATCTCGGAGTGGCAAGCACTGATTTAATAACTGCTGTGCCAAAGGTGTTCAGTCTCCTCCCCTGCAGGTCAAAAATGCCAGCAACAGAGATCATCTGAGTGAGAATGAAATATCTGAGGCGTAGACGATGGGGTCAAGTTTTGCGAGTAGAAATAAGAATCTTTTTTTTTTTTTTTTTTTTTTTTGACAGGCAGAGTGGATAGTGAGAGAGACAGAGAGAAAGGTCTTCCTTTTTGCTGTTGGTTCACCCTCCAATGGCCGCTGCGGCCGGCACATCTCGCTGATCCAAAGCCAGGAGCCAGGTGCTTCTCCTGGTCTCCCATGCGGGTGCCATGGCGCCAGCCCTAAAAAGCAATTTAGTTATATCCTCCTATCAAGTGCTTAGTAATTTTTGCATATGCAGAAGAGGACTATATGATTTGCCATCTTTTTTTTTTTTTTTAAAGATTTATTTATTTATTTGAATGGCAGCGTTACAGAGGCAGAGGGAATGAGAGGTCTTCCATCCGCTGGTTTACTCCAAATGGCCACAATGACTGGAGCTGGGCCGATCCAAAGCCAGGAGCTAGGGCTTCTTCCAGGTTTCCCACTTGGGTTCAGGGGCCCATGGACTTGGGCCATCTTCTGCTACTTTCCCAGGCAGAGAGCTTGGTTGGAAGAGGAGTAGCTGGGACACAAACCGGTGCCCGTATGGGATGCTGGCACTGCAGGCAGGGGCTTTCCCCCTACCCCACAGCACTGGCCCCACCATCTTTTATATTAAGTGTAATTATTAATGCTGATTCCTGGTGAATTTTAAAGGAATAGTTCTAAATTTTGCTTATAGGTTTTTTTTTTTTATACTATGTGAATTAACTCTACTTGCACGTTCTCCTAAATTTAAGTAGGCACAGGCTTTTGTGGGATGATCTTTCTTTATAAGTAAATTTCACCTTTGTTTTTGAAATTCTTATTTACTTATTCTATTGACATAGGCAGACAGAGAGCTCATGTCTTCTGGTTCATTTCCCAAATGCTTGTGACAAGCTAGGACCTTGGGACTCAATCCAGGTCTCCCATGTGGGTGGCAGGGATCCAACTTGTTGAGCCATCACCTGCTCCCAGGGTGCACCTAGTAGGAAGCTGGAATTCAGAGTAGAGCAGGGACTCAAATCCAGGTACTCTGACATGCGATGTAGACATCTTAACAGTTAGGCAAGACACCTGCCCCCTTTGTTTTCCATCTTGAAAAAATATATCTAAACCTCTAAGATACTGAATATATTATTTATTTATCCCTGCCCCAGGTTTACTGACATAAATGACAAATAAATGTATTTAAGATCTACAGTATAACATTTGGAGATATATATTATGAAATGATTACCACAGTCAAGCTAACTAGCATGTCCATAGTCTTACTTATTTTTTTTCCCAATAGTAAGAATACTTGAGATCTATCCTGAGCAAATTTCAAGTATACCTTAGTATTAACTATACTCACTGTGTTGTGCATGAAGTCTAGAGAACTTATTATAAATGAAAATTTATATTCTTCAGCCAAAATCTCTCACCCTTTCACCCTCTTTGCCCTGTCTCCCCTCCCCAGTTCCTGGTAACCAGCATTCTACTGCCAGTTACAGGGAGTACTTTTTTTTAGATTCCACATGTAAATGAGATCATGGAGTATTTGTCTTTATGTCTGGCATATTACACTTGGCATAATGTCCTCAAGGTTTGTCTATATTGTCGGAAATGACTAGAGTTCCATATAGCTGAACATTTTTTCCTTTTTATATATATTTAGGCACCACATTTTTCTTTCTTTGCATCTGTTGACAGTGTTTTTCCACATCTAGGCTACTGTGAACAATGGTGCATGAAAATCAGTGTGCAGATACTGTTTTGCCTTTTCATTTTGTTGATAGGTTCCTATGATGTGCAGAAAACTTTAGCTTGATGTGGTCCTACTTGTTTTGTTTTGTTTTTTGTTTTTGTTTTTTTTTTCCTGTGCTTTTATTTCATATCTAAAACTAAGACCACAGTTTTCTTCTAGAAGTTTTAAGGTTTCAGGTTTTAGTCTTTAATCCACTTGGAGTTGATTTTTATACCTGATGTAAAGATAAGTAACCAGTGTCATTCTTTTGCTGGTGAATTTCTGGTTTTTTTTTTTTTTTTTTTTTTTTTTTTTTTTTTTTTTTCTGTTTTTTCCAGTGTCATTTATTGAAGAGTCCATTATTTCTTCATTTGTATTCCTGATGCCTTTGTAAAAATTGTCTATATGTATGAGAGTTTATTTTTGAGTTCATCATTATGGTTTATGTGTCTACTTTTATGCCAATACTGTTTAATATTTAATGAAATACTCTGATCCATAATCTGAATTTTACCTGGAAGAAACATGCAGATACTTGGAATACTTAGATTTGCCTGGGTCTTTCTGTACTCAGTGGGACTTTACAACCAATTATTTATACTAGAGCATATTACATAGCAAGTTTATAGAAATACAGTTTTTCTGTATAGGTGATACCGTAAATCAAAAATACTTTTAGGGGAGGCTTTTTTCTTTTGTTTTAAGATTTTAGTTATTTATTTGAGAGGCAGAGTTAAACACGGAGAGAAAGAAAGGTCTACCATCTGCTGGTTCACTCCCCCAGATGGCTGCAGTGGCCAGAGATGGGCTGATCTGAAGCCCAGGAGTCGAGACCTTTTGCTGGGTCTCCCACATGAGTGCAGAGTGATTCAGAGGCCCAAGTGCCTGGGCCATCTTCCACTGCTTTCCCAAGCCATAGCAGAGAGCTAGATTAGAAGAGGAGTAGCTGGGACACGAACCAGTGACCATATGGGATGCTGGGGCCACAGGCAGAGGCTTAACCAACTGTGCCACAGCCCTGGCCCCGTAGGGGAAGTTTTAATGTAAAGTAATGAAGGTGAAGATGTAAGTTTTAATAGGAAAACAAAGGGCCACTATTGTGTCATAGCAGGTAAAGCCACTGCCTGTGATGCTGGCATCTCATCTGTGTGCCAGTTTGAGCCCAGCTCCCTGCTGATGCCTGGGAAAAGCAGTGGAGGATGGCCCAAGTGTTTCAGCCCTGCTACCCATGTGGGAGATACTGATTAAGCTCCTGGCTCCCAGGTTCAGGTTGGGTCAGGCCTGGCTATTGAGGCCATCTGGGAAGTGAACCAGTGAATGGAAGATTGATGTCTCTCTCTTTGACTCTCCATCTCTTCCTGTAACTCTAACTTCAAGCTAATAACTACGTTTAAAGAAAAAATGAGGGAAAACAAGTATATCCTATCTTTTTATTAAATGGTAGCCTTTGTCAAGTTAATTAAACCTGTACAGTTTGATAGGTTCTAATATAAAGAATTCAGTTTGTGCTGTTTATTAACTATAGCTTTGCAAACATGAAATGATGTTTTATTAAGATTGATTTTATTATCTGGAAGGGATAGTGACAGAGAGAGAAGGAGATCTTCCATTCAGTGGTTCACCCCCCAAATGGCTGCTAACAGCCAGAGCTGGGCCAGGCTGAAGCCAGGACTTGGGAACTCCATCTGGGTCTCCTACATGAGTGCAGATGCCCAAGTGTTTGGACCCATCTTCTGCTTTCCCAGGCACATTAGCAGGAACCTGGCTCAGAAACAGGGCAACTGGGATTCAAACTGGCAATCAGAATGGGTTGCAGGTATCAGCAGTGATGGCTTTACCCTCTGTATCACAACCCCCTTTGCAGCCTCTTTAAAAAAATTAAATTTTATAGTTCACATGCTTTTTTTGTTTGCATTTTCTTTTAGACAAACAAAATATTGAGTAATTTTCCTACATTTTGATTTTCTGAAAATAACTGAATTGAACCTTCTGGTCTTTTGTCAGTTTACTCCCTAGTCTTCATTTCTTTACTTCTGAATTTTATCTTATAGGTATAATTGAAGTCCTCAAAGGAATGCATGAAATGGGAGTAGTTCCTGATCAGGAGACTTACGTCAATTATGTGTTCCCATCCTTTGATAATGTACAGTCAGTACGTACTGTTTTGCAGGTGAGTAGAGGTATGGTTTAACTTCATAATTAAAGAGAGTATCATTCCTCCCTAATGGTCAGTGGTCACACACAAGAAAGCCAGTGAGCTGATGACTGCAGGTGCTCAACTGTGTATGCAATTTTTTTTTCAAATTTCTTAATTACCTACTTTGAAAGTCAGAAAAACAGATTTTTCCATCTACTGCTGCTTCACTCCTTAAATGCCTGCACAGCCAGGGCTGGGCGTGGCCATAACCAGGAACCCAAAACTGAATCTGGGTCTCCCACAGGGGTGGCAGGAACTCAAGTACTTGAATCATCACCTGCTGCCTCTCAGGGTGCACGTTAGCGAAAGGAGTAATCGGGAGCAGAGCTGAGGCTGGAATCCAAACATTCAGATATGAGATGCGGGGGTTTCAGGTGGCATCTTAACTGCTGGGCCGAATGCCTGTTTCTATATACAGTTTTCTAAAGCTTGGTAAAAAGTATTCATTAGCGTAACATTTATAGTGATTTAACTTAAAAGGTAAAGCATTTTTCTTATGTTGAAAAGGCAAGTTGACCATACCAGAAAAAATTAAAACAATATTCACTCTTCAATCCCACGGTAAAATGCAACTAGCAGTCTTCATTTTTTGAACATTATTCTGAATTCTCTTTTAAAAAATAATCTTTTGGGCCGGCGCCGCGGCTCACTAGGCTAATCCTCTGCCTTGCGGCGCCAGCACACCGGGTTCTAGTCCCAGTCGGGGCACCGAATTCTGTCCCGGTTGCCCCTCTTCCAGGCCAGCTCTCTGCTGTGGCCAGGGAGTGCAGTGGAGGATGGCCCAAGTGCTTGGGCCCTGCACCCCATGGGAGACCAGGAGAAGCACCTGGCTCCTGCCATCGGATCAGCGCGGTGCGCTGGCCGCAGCACGCCTACCGCGGCGGCCATTGGAGGGTGAACCAACGGCAAAAGGAAGACCTTTCTCTCTGTCTCTCTTTCTCACTGTCCACTCTGCCTGTCAAAAAAAAAATTTAATAATAATAATAATAATCTTTTGTGTGACCACAGAATGTTATTTTCCTGCCAAATAGTTCTTGTTCCCTCCAGAATAGTCAAAGTGTTGTGAAGGGGCACATGAAGACATTGTCCTGGACAACACATTGGGTCAACAAGGGTCACATTACCATTTTCTACACAAAGCACTGTACAGTTAGGAACAACAGGACAGAGCACCAAATGCAGAATAAGAGATCGGTTCCCTATGCAGTTATTCATATGATATGTTGATTTTTCTAATAATATTAGAGTGTTCCTTCCTGTCCATGAAGTAATTACATAATTATAATCCTCTTAAAGTTAGGGTTAATTTTTTGATTGTCTTTACCTCTCCTTCTAAGTTATTAGGAGAGTAATTTGAGCCTGTATTATACATGTTTTACTTTTTTTTTTTAATTAGTAGAGTTTCTTTTCTTTTTTTTTAAGATACATTTTATTTATTTGAAAGAGTTACAAAGAGAGATAGAGCCAAAGAGAGAAAGAGAAAGGTCTTCCATTCTGCTGGTTCACTCCCCAGATAAATGCAGTGGCCAGAGCTAAGCTGATCCAAAGCCAGGAGCCAGGAGCTTCTTCTGGGTCTCCCTCTTGGTTGCAGGGCCCATGGATTTGGGCCATCTTCTACTGCATTCCCAGGCCATAGCAGAGAGCTGGATGGGAAGTGGAGCGTCCGGGACACAAACCGGTGCCCATTTGGGATGTTGGCGCTGCAGACCAGGGCTTTAACCCACTGCACCACAGCGCCGACCCCTGTTATTATTTTAAAACTCCACTTTAGGGAGTTTTAGGAGCTACACTGTGGTGTAGCAGGTAAAGCTGCTGCCTGCAGTGCCAGCATCCCAAATGTGTGCCAGTTCGAGACCCTGCTGCTCCACTTCCAATCCAGCTCTCTGCTGTGGCCTGGAAAAGCAATAGAAGATGGCCCATGTCCTTGGGCCCCTGCATCAGTATGGGAAGACTAAGAGGAAGCTCCTGGCTCTTGGCTTCAGATTGGCACAGCTCCGGCTATTGTGGCCAGTTGGAGAGTGAACCCACGGATGGAAGATCCCTTCTGTCTCTCTGCCTCTCCTTCTCTCTCTGTGTAACTCTGACTTTTAAATAAATAAATCTTAAAAAAAATCTCTACCACATTCTCTTATTTTTCTAAATGTTTTCTTTCTATACAGGAATATAGCCCAAAATTGCAGTATGTTGTACTAACTTTGCTATCTCACTGGTGACTTATTTTAGGGAGAAACAGATCTAGTTTGGATACTTACCCTAAATTTGATTTTATTCATTCTCATCTCAACTACTCTTCACCTCTGTTTCCGGAATTTCAGTACTATGTATTGTTGGCTTGGAAATTACTACTCTGTTTCATGGTTTGCCTTTTTATCTTTGGCTGTTCCTCAAGAAATGCAGTTTTTATTAGTTTTTGAAAATTATGTAATATATTCATTGATTAATTTGAAAACACAAGTCAGTGATAAGACTTCACAACTCATCCACAGTTCCTTGAGATAATCATTATTGCTTAATGTATATTCATTCAGGTGTATGTATCTGAGAAATCTCTTTTACGAAAAAGTGGATTACATTATTCTATTACCCAACAACTTAGGTTTTTTCATTTGATGTCTTTCCATAGCAGTAATTCTATAAATTGTCTTTGATGCTTGAACCCAGTTTTGTTGCATAGATATACCATAGTTTATTTACTTACTTATTTTTTAAAAGATTTATTTATTTATTATTTGAAAGGCAGAGTTACAGAGAAGCAGAGGCAGAGAGAAAGAGAGAGAGGGGTCTCCATCTGCTTGCTGGTTCACTCCGCAAATGGCCGCAACGGCCAGAGCTGGGCCGATGCAGAGTTGGGAGCCAGGAGCTTCTTCTGCTTCTCCCTCATGGGTACAGGGGTCCAAGCACTTAGGCCATCTTCCACTGCTTTTCCAGGCCATAGCAGAGAGCTGGATCATAAGTGCAGCAGCCAGGACTTGAACCAGCAGCCATATGGGATGCTGGCACTGCAGGTAGCAGCTTTACCTGCTATGCCACAATGCCATCCCCATCTATAGTTTATTTTTTTGTTGCTTATTGCTGTTTATCTGGGTGGTGTTTATATTGTGCTGTTATAAAATATGTTAGAATTAAGTTTTGGGGGGCCGGCGCTTTGGCACAGCCAGTTAACGCCCTGGACTGCAGTGCTGGCATCCCATATGGACGCTGGTTCTGGTCCTGCCTGCTCCACTTCTGATCCAGCTCTCTGCTATAGCCTGGGAAAGCAGTAGATGGCCCAATTCCTTCGGCTTCTGCACCCACTTGGGAGACCGGAAGAAGCTTCTGGCTCCTGACTTCAGATCAGCACAGCTCTGGCCATTGCGGCCAATAGGGGAGTGAACCAGCGGATAGAAGACCTACCTCTTCTCTCCTCTCTCTGTGTAACTCTGACTTTCAAATAAATAAATAAATCTTTTTAAAAAATTAAATTTTGGTTCATGTGAAATTATTTTCAAACAAATCATATTGGTACAAGTGAGGGCACTTGGAATTAAGTAAAATTAACTTTGATCCTAAGCTCAATTCATGCCCCCAGAGTATCATTTCAGCTTGATGCATTGAAGGTTTTTTTTTTTAAGATTTATTTATTTTATTTAAAAGACAGAGTTCCAGAGAGAGGCAGAGGCAGAGAGAGAGGTCTTTCATCTCTTTCACTCTCCAAATGGCAATAATGCTGGAACTGTGCCAATCTGATGCCAGGAGTCAGAAGCATCCTCCAGGTCTCCCACTTATGTCAGGGGCCCAAGGACCTAGGCCATCCTCTTCTGCTTTCCCAGGAACGTCAGCAGAGAGCTGAATTATAAGTGGACCAGCTAGGACTCGAACTGGTGGCCAGTACTGCAGGCAGTGGCTTTACCCACTATGCCACAGCACCAGCCCCTGAAGTTTTGTTTTCTTCTGAATGTGATAATTGTTTTAGTAGTCTTTAGTAGGAAACCCTTCTAGAAATAGAGCACTCTAAAAGTAAAATATTATCTATATTTGGCAATAAGCATTTAATTTGTAGTGTTGGAATTCCTTTCAAAGCTTTGTCAAAATTCAGTTATTTAGTGTATGTATTGTTCTAGAAGATAATCTTCTTAAATGATAGATTATGAGAGAATATGGTAATAAAAAGCAACAAAAAAAAAACAGGAGATTTGAATGTTACATCAAACTATTGTTAGCTGAGACATGTTATCATTGATACATGCTTTAATCCCTAGGAAAATGGATGTCTACCTGAAAGTGATACGTTTTCTCAAGCTGAAGTGAGACATGAAGCACTAAATGGGAACCTAGCCTTTATTTTGTCATTTTGTAAGTATGCAACATTAGCAGTAACTTGCCAGATATCAATTTTAGTAACTATTGAGGGCTTGTGGAGTAGTGATACAAGGAAATCTTTTGTTTTGTTAAAGCCAGAGTGGGTAAGACAGTTTGTGAGCTGAACTCATGGATAATTGGGAATTTTTAAAACATAGTGTTACAGTGGAGATAAAATGGGAACCCTCCTTATTTCCTGCAACCCCCAAACACACAAGGCTCGGGTCCTATTTATAATTTATTTGCTGATTATGTGACCTGGAAAAGGCCTCTCACCTCTCCAGTTTCATTAAATGAGGCTAGGACTAAGTTATGGGTGTTGTGAAAATCAGTTGAGAAACTATTTCTGAAAGTATTTGCAATTATCTAGATAGAAGCTTTATAAAATCCCGATTTGGTATATATTATCTATGTATATGTCACTTGAAATAGTTGAAATATTGTTAGGGAAACACTAAATGTCCAGTATGAAAAATGGTGACTGTTAAATTATGAGTCAAAGGTTGAATCTTACTGCTATCTGCTGTCTGGGGGTGTCGATTTTTGCCTCCTGCTGTGTATAAGACATAGATTGTCTGTACTGATAGGATGAAAACAGAAGCATTAGCAGAGGAATCTAGGATCACAAGGTGCATACAGAAGAGCTGCCTTTTCCTTTTATCATGCCAGCTCAACCGCTTCGTTTTCAAAGTCTTGTTTGTTGCTAAGGAAACTGAATGCTTTTTGTCAGCTGCGTACTGATATGTTTCTGGTCACCTTTTTAATGATTAACAGCTGACAGTATTCTGTGAAATACTGTTTTGGTGGAATAGTATAAAAGTAAATTTTCAAGACATTGTTTATTTGGAAAAATGCCGGGAACTTTAAGACTAAAGAATATTTGAACTCACTCCTGTCGGTGCCCTCCCTTCTGCTGTGATTCACGGGTCTTTGAAGAGCAGTCAGTTGTTTGATTGCTGGTATTTGCTTTAGGCTGGTCTCAGATTAATTAAATATCAATTATTTATCAATTATTAAAGATCAATTAAAGATAATTGAGACGGGGCTGGCACTGTGGCACAGTAGGTTAATCCTCCACCTGTGGCGCCAGCATCCCATATGGGTGCTGGTTCTAGTCCTGTCTGCTCCTCTTCCTAGCCAGTTGTCTTCTATGGCCTGGGAAAGCAGTAGAGGATGGCCCAAGTCCTTCGGCCCCTGCACTCATGTGGGAGACCAGGAAGAAGCACCTGGCTCCTGGCTTCGGATCGGTGCAGCTCTGGCCACTGCAGCCATTTGGGGAGTGAACCAATGGACCGAAGACCTTTCTCTCTGTCTCTCCCTCTCTCTGTCTGTAACTCTATCTCTCAAATAAATAAAAATCTTTAAGAAAAAAAAATTTTTTTAAATAATTAAGAGGCATATAGTTACGTTCACTTTGAAATTCTTTGAATGTAGAACAATTTATCCCGAAGAGTTTTGAAGTGGATATAACTATATATCTCTCAATTATCTTTAATTTTGTTTGCTCAAACTCATTTTCCAAGCCTGGAAACACAAGTGGGAAAATGTTTCCCACTAGCACGACAATAAAATTTGACACCTATAAATTTGAAGTAAATGTCATTGAAATATTTGAAGAATTGAAAACCTTGGGTTTAATGGGTTAAAAATAATTTTTAGGAGGCTTGGTGCTATTGCGCTGTGGGCTAAACCACTGCCTGCAGTGCCAGCATCCCATATGGGCACTGGTTCAAGTCTTGGCTGCACCACTTCCGATCTCGATCCCTGCTAATGCATCTGGGAAAGCAGGGGAAGATAGCCCAAGTACTTGAGTCCCTGTACCCACATGGGAGACCCGGAGGAGGCTCCTGGCTCCTGGTTTCAGCCTGGACCAGCCCTGGCCATTGTTAACCAGTGAATAGAAGATCTCCCCCAACCTTCCCTCTCTGTCTGTGGTTCTGACTTTCAAGTAAGGAAATAAATAAATCTTTTTTAAAAAATTATTTTTAGATTTTCTAATGTGATAAAACTACTGAGAAAGAAAGTCCTTGTTCAGAGTATACAGTGGCAGGTTAATCCCAAACCATTGTCTTTATGTGTGGAGGGTAGTTTTTTATTTAGAATTACGAGGGTTGAACAAGTCATACTGACTGTGACTCGTCCCATGAGGTTTTTTCTTGGTTTTTTTTTTTTTTTTCCTACTAAATTAAACCAGGTATCTTAAAGTATATCCGTTGTCTTCTGCATTTGCCTGTTCTGTGCACTCACATTTTGCCGATGTCTGTGTCATTCAGTAGCTACGTTACACTTTCAGTGAAAAGATGAAATCAATTACAATATGATGCCACTTTAATACAATTGTGGGAAAAATAAACTGAACAGGTCCCTTTACTAGTTACAGTAAGCATTATGTAAGAAATCCATGTAAGGCCTGATTTTTTTTTTTTTTTACAGTAAAGCCAATCAGGCTCACAGTGTCAGCTTTGAAACATATAAGGTTGTAAACTGTTTTGTTTTTTTTTTTTTTTTTTAAGATGTATTTGTTTATTTGAAAGACAGAGTTTCAGAGAGGCAGAGAGAGAGAGAGAGGTCTAACATCCAATGATTCACTCCCCAAATGGCTGCAATGGCTGGAGCTGGGCTGATCCGGAGCCAGGAACCAAGAGTTTCTTCTAGTCTCCCATGCGGGTGTAGGGGCCCAAGGACTTGGGCCATCTTCTACTGCTTTCCCAGGCCATCACAGAGAGCTGGATAGGAAGTGGAGCAGCCAGGACTTGAACCGGCACCTACATGGGATGGCGGCATTGCAGGTGGCGGCTTTACCCACTAAGCCACAGTGTCGGCCCCAGTTGTAAACTATTAAATACCAAAATGAGTAGGAGAGCAGAGAAATGATCAAGGGATTGAAAGATCAGTATAAATCAGTATATCACTGACGTGAATTCCTATTTTATTATGACTTTAGGTTGACATTCTTAGGTGA
Organism: Lepus europaeus; assembly: GCF_033115175.1. Classification (NCBI taxonomy): domain Eukaryota; kingdom Metazoa; phylum Chordata; class Mammalia; order Lagomorpha; family Leporidae; genus Lepus; species Lepus europaeus. The sequence goes on along the minus strand of NC_084839.1, from coordinate 40,261,336 downwards.
ATGCTGTTCTTTGATCATGGTGGAAAATGGAATGAGAAAGTATAAATAGTTCAACAGAAGTCACCACCATTCTCAGAAAAGAACTTTTCCCCTCACCTACTATCTTTAAAGAACAAAACTTCTGTTGGGTACTTGGTCTCTATTCCTAGAGCCAGAGTCCACCTGTTGTATGTGTACCAGACTGACTTGAGTATGGTGGCATATTAGTAATTGCCTTTTTTTTTTTTTTTTTTTTTACAGGCAGAGTGGATAGTGAGAGAGAGACAGAGAGAAAGGTCTTCCTTTTTGCCGTTGGTTCACCCTCCAATGGCCGCTGCGGACGGCACATCTCGCTGATCCGAAGCCAGGAGCCAGGTGCTTCTCCTGGTCTCCCGTGGGGTGCAGGGCCCAAGCACTTGGGCCATCCTCCACTGCACTCCTGGGCCATAACAGAGAGCTGGCCTGGAAGAGGGGCAACCGGGATAGAATCCGGCGCCCCAACCAGGACTAGAACCCGGTGTGCCGGTGCCGCAAGGCGGAGGATTAGCCTGTTAAGCCACGGCGCCGGCCAGTAATTGCCATTTACACAAACATATATTTATGGTATACATTCATTTGTTATATAAATTCGTGAAAATACCTTGAAAAGCTAGGTTTTTTGCAGATATATTTTTGCATTATCTAATTTTGTATGAAAACATTTTAAAATAAAAATTTCTAAAATGAAAATTGAAAGATAGTGATATTCAAATAAGTTGATACATTAGGGGTTCTTTAAATATATTTTTGTTTGGTGTGGGATTTATTGATATTTATTTTCTTTTGCAGTGGAGTCAAATACAACGCCTTTCCCATTTAATTCCTTGAGGGGCAGCCTGATTCTTGGCTTTAGGAGGTAAGATAATCAACTGAAATGCTCTTTGCCTGAATCTGGACTGATAGCTCCTGTCCATTTGACCTATTGCATGAGGAAAGTTACATATATTCTTATTATATAAGTTACCTGAAATAACATTACCAGTGTTATTCTTCCAAGTGGTTGAATTGAGTTTAAGTAGCCTTCTATATCATGTTTTCCAAGAAGTACACACTGATGTGGAAAAGATCCAGGAAGAAAGCACTGTTGGAGTTGTGGACAAATTTGCATGTATATTCAGTTAAGTCCTTGAATAGCCCATCACGGAATATTTTTATTCACTGTAGTAGTTCTGTTGCTTTCTTCTGCCCAGTTTTGGTATTTTGAAAACATTCAAAGCTAAAGAACAGTTGAGAGAATAGTGAAAGGAACATCCACATGCTCTTTCTCTAGATTTGTCAACTGTCAGCATTTTGCCTTCTTACCTAGGTGCATTAGCAGGGAGCTAGATAAGAAGCAGAGTAGCTGGGACTGTTCCTGTTCAGGATGCCTGTGTTGTGGGTGGCAGCTTAATGCCAGCAACCCACACTCAGACCTGTGCCCATATGGGATGCTGGCATTGCAGGCAGCAGCTTTATTCCCTATGCCACAACGCTGGCCCCTTGTGTATTTATGGTATTATTTGATGGAGTTGAGAGTTGGAGTTCAGTGTTACTGGTGAGGGTGTGATTGAAGCCATGGTCACTTTTGAGCAAAGCAGTGTAGAATAATGACTCTTCATCGTGAGTTGTGGTTTTCTTTGTGCATTGTAAACATATGGCAGTAGTTTTATAGATTGTTTTCTTCTGTATAGAAATAGGTACTTGGGGCCGCTGTTGTGGTGTAGCAGGTTAAGCCTCCAGCTGCAATGCTAGTATCCTATTTGGGTGCCTGTTCGAGTCCTGGCTACTCTACTTCTGATCTAGCTCCCTGCTGATGTGCAGGGGAAAGCAGCTGAGGATGGCCCAAGTGCTTGGGCCCTTGCACGCAGAAGCAGCTCTGGGCTCCTGGCTTCAGCCTGGCCCAGCCCCAGCTGTTGCAGCTATTTGGGGAGTTAACCAGTGGATGGAAGACCTCTCTCGTTTCTCCCTTCTGCATGTTAGAGTTTGGTGGTAAGGAGAAAGAACATTAACCAAGATGGGGATAGAGAATAGGATTTAGAATAGAACTCTGCCTTTCAAGTAAAATAAATAATTTTTTTTTAAAAAAGACATAGATAATTGTAAAAGATAATTGAAGTTGTTTTTTGTTTGCTTTTAACCAAGAGTGACATTATACTTCTACTCCTCAGTCTTTGTTTTTTACTTTACAATACTACCTAGATACCTCTTGGTCTACCAGTATAAATGTGATTGTTAATATTGTTTAATACCTTTGGAAGATTTAAAAGTGTGGGTATACTGTAATTTTTCAATCACTACCTAATAGACTGAAATTGGTTCTAATTTTTGCCATTATCAAAAAACCAAAAAAATTATACATATTAATCGTGTGTGTGTGTGTGTGTGTGTTTGGTTTCTCTCTTTTTAAAAAAGATTTATGTGTTTATTTGAAAGGTAGTGTTACATATAGAGAGAGATCTTTTGCTGGTTTATTCCCCAAATGGCTGCAAAAGCCAGGGCTGAGCCAAGTCGAAACCAGGAGCCAGGAACTCTGTTCTGGTCTCCCACCTACATGAGTGACAGCTGCTCAAGTACTTGCACCATCCTCTGCTGCTTTCCCATGTGCATTAGCTGAGAGCTGGATTGGAAGTGGAGCACCCAGAGCTAGATCTGGTACTCTAATACAGGATACGACATTGCAGGGGGCAGCTTGGCTCACTGCATCATGATGCTGAGCTAGAAGTGCTCTTTAGTTTTTAGTTTCATTGTAGAGAAACGATGGGGAAGTGTAAGGGAAAGACCCTGGGGAGATATTGGAAGGAAGAGGAGAGTGAGAACCTGGAGAATCTCAAAGCCAAGAAAGTAGTTTCAAGAAAGGAGATTGTGGTCAGTGGTGTGAGTGATAAAGACACAGGGGAGAGATAGGCATAAAGAAAGAGGGTATTCTATGTGATTTGGGAAAGTCATTGAGTATCTGTAGTGTTCTGAAGGCAATGTCATGAGGAAACCAGACTAGAAACTCTGAAGATCTTGGTGTTTTAGCATGATTGAATTATATGCCAGATAACAGTTTATTTGTTACTTCTTGTGCGACTTAAATCCTCTTTGGTCATTTCACTGTTTGTTAGCATCTGAAATGCATAAATTGCTCTGAGTTTTAAAATAGCCACATAAAATAGCTCACTATCTAGGTGCATATAGTGTGTGGACATTTGCAGATCCTTCTTTGTTCTTGCTGTATTCTTAGTCAAAATATTTCAACCAATCCCTTCCAAGATCATGTTTAAACATTCAGTTTCTAAAAGTGTATCTTGTTGGTTAATTTTTCTCATTGTAGATAGAGAAAATTTTTAGGTTATGTGTATACTTAAGCATTTGTGACGAGGTGATTTCTTCTTTCTGTCCCACCCCGAAACTACTAAAAATTTAAAATGTAGTCAGTAGAGTTGCAATTTAGATATCATAGTCATCTTAGCAAACCTAAGGGAAATTTGGATATGCATTTTATTACTGAAGTACAACTTGTAATATAGTGTTATCTGCCTTTATTAAAACTACCAAATATTAATAGGTCTTAAATAGCAAACTAGTATTTCTGTAATTTGATAAGCTAAGGAAATGAGAATTGAACATCAATTAAATGTTAGGACTTTCTAGAGTTTTTTGTTTTATAACTTAAATTGTCTAAACCTGATAACTGTTAGAGTTTGCCTAAGCAGTACAGATCATGTGTGACAGGCATTTTGGTGATTCTGGCCCACAATCTGGACTGGTTGGCAGTTTTTCATGTCTAGTTATTCCTTCAATTAGTTCTCCCTCCACTTTCATCTGGGAAAGTCTCTGTTTTATTCCAAGTTAATTCTGTGTCTAATTCTTCCCTTTTTCTTGTTTACTCTTGTATTTTGGTAGAGGACATTCTTAAATAGCTTCTTGAGAAAAGCATGTGGAGGATAAATTTTTTACAAAATCTTTTATTATTTTTTATTTATTTTTAGAACATTTAGTTAGAAAGAGACAGATGTCCACAACATCTGGGCCTACCTTGACTGTAGCCAGGAACTGGGAATGCAATCTCAGTCTCCCATGTGGCTGTTAGGAACCCAGCTGCTTGAGCCATCACCAGTTATTCCCAGGGTCTGCTTTAATGGGAAGCTGTGGTCAGGAGCCAGAGCTGGGACTCGTAGAATTTCCTCTGCAGGTTTGTAGAATCTTCCCTTTATTTATTACTAGTGTTTTGACATTTGACAATAAAGCAACTTCTATGTAGCTTTATTTTGTTACTTTTAGAAATTTGTAGAATGTTTATTATTAGTGTTTTGGAAATTTCCAGAACCTCCAGGGATTTGGGAAGAATCTTTTCATTATCACTCCTGTTCTGACATGTCACTATAAAGCAACCCTGTGAATGTGGTTTTGTTTGTGTCCATTTTCTGGGTGCTTAGTGAGTCCTTTCAACTTGACTGTTCGTATCTTTCAATCCTGGAAAGATTTATTTTTAAAATACTGTCTTCCTGGAACTCTTGGACTGGTGTATTTTTCTATCCTACTTTCCTTTTTTATTTTCCTTTGGGTTTGATTTGGTTTGTATGTTCTACTTTTGATGATATTTCTCAGCTTTTATTTTTCACCTCTTCCGTTGAGTTTTTCATTTCTTTGATCATTTTTTTTCTTTTTGTAATGCAGTGTGGTAGGGAGAAAAGGAGCAAGATCTTTTATCCATTGGGTTTGCTGCCCAAATTCCCTCAACAGCCAGGGTTGGGCCAGACAGAAGCCAGGAGTGAAGAACTCCAACCTGGTCTCCCACATGGGTGGCAGAGACCCAGGCACTTGGGCCTTCCCAAGTGCATTAGTAGAAAGCTAGATTAAAAGGGGAGTATCCAGGACTCAACTGGCACTTCATTATGGGATATCGGCATCCCAAGTGGCTGCTTAGCACGCGGTGCCACAGTGTATTGCCCCTGCTGTCACTTTTTTATTTCTGAATCTCTTTAGGATTCTGTAGATGTTCCTTTCATAAAATATATGAGTATTTATAGGTATCAAATATTTATCTCAGAAGTTATTAATAACAGGTTTTTTGAATGCTTTTTCACTCCATGCTTATTGTGTACATCCTCCCAGCTTTCATACCTTTTTGTTGTGTTTTTTTCTCTTTTTCCAAAATGTCTGAGGATCTATGCTCAAGAGTGGTAGCAATGTAAAAGTGGTTGGAAGCTGCTCCAAGGGCATTTGTGGGGCTTGTACACTTGGAGCTTTACCCTGCGCCACCTGCAGATCTGCTGCAGCAGTGTCTGTGTGGCTTTCCTCTTAGGCTGGGTGTTCTCCCAGGATACTGCATGAGGGAGAGTGCTGAGAGCCCCTGTGGGTACCATTTAGGGCATATGGTTACAGACTTCTCCCTTGTCCAGAGCTTCATTGTTTTATAGTCCAGAGAAGAGTCATTCAGGTTTCTTCTTCAATCAGAGGGACAGCATCCCAACTGTGGAGGTGAGAGAGGGCATCTACAGGCCTACTTGTGTTAGCCCCCTTTCCTCTCCCTTGGTAAAGCAGATTCCGTTGTAGAAATGGGTTTGGTCCCAGGTTTCCTTACTGATGTCTTGGGATTTGACATTCTCTTTACTTGTCTGTCTGCTTTTAACTTGTAGTATTTATTCTCAGTTAGCTGCACTTCCATTTATTTTATGTGTTGTTGAAAAAAAATCCTTTGATTGAAGTGGGATATTGGGAAAGGAGCAAATTTAGATGCAAATTGTTAGTCTAGCATCCACAGTTAACTTAGAAAGCCCCTGGGTAAGTTTTAAAGCTAAGTACTTTGTACCTCAGTTTCTTCATCTTTATAATGGCTCTGATAATTGTGCTTAAAGCAGAGATATTGTGACCATTAAAGAAGTTAACAAAATAAAGTGCTTTAGGAGAGCACTTAATGCATTTGTGAGTGCTCAGAAAATATTGGCTCTTATTAGTGTTTGCTAAGGGCTAGGAATGCTAGATAATAGGTAATTCAAGAATGAACAGGAAATTTCTTTCCCCCAAGTTGTTCTCCATTGGAGACCAGAAAATAAGAATACTCTTTCTGTGCAAACCCATCTTCATAATTATGAATGTTTCGAGGAAAAGGTACTCTGTTTCTGCCAAGATTGGAGAAGGGATCAATCTGGGCTGGTGTCCAGAGAAGGTGCTGAGATGAATCTTGAAGGATGAGTAAGAATTTATGCAGGACAAAGAGGGTATTTCAGGCAGGGGCACCAAGGCTGAGAGCACAGTGTGTCTGGGGGCCCAAGGTGGGTTGATAGTAGCTCAGCAAACCATGACATAATGGCAGAATAGAGCCCAAATGGGAGCTTGGGTTTCTCATGAATGGTCTCATTCCCAATTAAGAGGTTTAGACCTCGAGTCAAGATGAGATGAGAATGAGAGTTATTGGGGGGGGGGGGAGGGAGTAAGAGTTAATGGGGAACAGCCAACATTAAGAGATAATTAACATTTTGTGGAATCCTTTGGGGAATTTCAAGTGGAGATATTTGACTTTGCCTTTCTAAGTCTCTTTCCTCTTCTATGAAATAAGGAGTTTTAAATACACACATGCAAAGTTGTTTTATTTATTTATTTTTTTAAAGATTTATTTTATTTGGAAGGCAGAGTTACAGAGAGGCAGAGAGAGAGAAAATCTTCCATCTGCTGGTTCACTCCCCAAATGAGCATAGTTGCCAGAGCTGGGCCAATCCGAAGCCAGTGCTTCGGGGTGCAGGGTGCAGGGACCTGTGTGAACAATTTCTATACTTTTGTTACTTTGCAAATAGACATAAAGCAGGTGTTGTCTTTTGACTTTTTCACTGCTCATATTGCACCTAAAATCCTTCAAAGTTTTTGCAGGTTATTAGTGGTTCATTCCGATTATGGTTTTTTTTTTTTTTTTTTTTTTTTTTTTTTTTTATTATTCTGGGTTTATTTTACACAAAGCTGCCCAAAAAGGTAAACAATTTAAATAACAGAAAAGATTTGATTTTTCACAATGAACTTTTTAAATGCAGTTAAAATCCAGATATGCTTCCTATTTCTGCTGATTAGTTAGCAGTGACAAATCAACTTTACCGATTATGTTTTTTAACAATAAGTGCTTTTTTATCAACTTGACTATATCTAAAGTTGGTACACGTCAGACTGCTCAATCTCAAGTGTAAAAACACCTTGGACACATACGTAATTTTACTGTGTGTTTATTGCAAACTTACCATTAAAACATGTAAATTAAAACTTACCATTAAATCATATAAATTAGTCTTCTTAAAATGAGGTTTGAATGAAGTATACATAGTGTATATACATCAAGTATACAAAACTTAGAAATAATTTAAGACCAATATCCATTTGTTGTCCTGTTGTGTGGTTTTTCATTTAAGTAGTTGACATTTGAACCAGCTGTTTTTTTATTTCTTTGAAACAGTATCAGATTTACAGATTATAAGAATAGTACAGAGAACTCACATGTACCGCGTTTGCCAACCTAACATTTTGCTGCTTTACCATTCACCCATGTACCTATCCCTCCATATACCTATCAATTAACACATACAAAACTATTCTGAATTATTTGAGCTTAGGTTGTGTGATTCGTGCCCTTTTACCTTTTTTTTTTTTTTTTTAAGATTATTTATTTATTATTTATTTGAGAGGCAGAGTTACAGACAGTGAGAGGGAGAGACAAAGGTCTTCCATCCACGGGTTCACTCCCCAAATGGCCGCAAATGGCCGGAGCTGCACTGATCAGGAGCCAGGAGCTTCTTCCCGGTCTCCCATGCGGGTGCAGGGGCCCCAGGACCTGGACCATCTTCTACTGCTTTCCCAGGCCAAGGCAGAGACCTGGATGGGAAGAGGAACAGCTGGGACTAGAAGCGGCACCCATATGGGATGCCTGCACTGCAGGCAGAGGATTATCCCACTGCACCACGGCACTGGTGCCTACTTTTTTTTTTTTCTTTTAAGATTTATTTATTTATTTATTTGAAAAGACAGAGTTACAGAGAGAGAGAGAGGAAGAGAAAGAGAAAGAGAAAGAAAGGCAGAGATAAAGAAATCTTCCATCTGCTGGTTCACTCCCCAAATGGCTACAATGGCTGGAGCTGGGCCTGTTCCGAGCCAGTAGCCAAGAGCTGCTTCTTGGTCTCCCACATGGGTGCAGAGGCCCAAGCACCAGGCCATCATCCGCTGCTTTCCTGGGCACATTACCAGGGAGGTAGATTGGAAGTGGAGCAGCCGGGGCTCCCATATGGGATGCTGGCTCTGCAGGTGGCTGCTTTGCTTACTAAGCCACTACGCCAGCCCTGCCCTTTTACCCTTTCATGTGTCTGTAATGGGCAGTTTCTTAGGCAACCACAGAACATTTAGCAGATTTGGGAAATTTAACATCACTGGCATATTTTGTAATATAGTTCATATTCTCATGTCCTTTTTGACATCCCCTTCTCCTTCTGCCTTTCTGTACTGAATCTTGTCCAGGGGTGTGTGTTAGTTGGTTTTTCTTTTTAATTGTCTCTAATCTGGAATAGTTCCTCAGCATGTGTCTGTCAAGACATCACCATGTTTGGAGACTGCAGGTCAGTTACTTTCAGAATGTTCCTCGGGATGACTCCTCATGATGGGATGCAGGCTGTGCACCTGCACCTGGAGTACTGCATGAGCGATTGTCTCCCCAGGAAATTTATCCAAAGGCATTCACTGTCCTCAGCATCTCACTAGTCAAGTTTGATTTTGCTCAGTCAGTCAAAGTGTTCACTTCTCTGTTATGTAGTTACTGTTCTTCCTGTTACAAAGAATAAGCATTCTGTGGGCAGACACTTTGAGACCTTGCAGATCTTCTCCATTTAACTTTGCCCATAAGATATAGGGGTGGTTCTTTGATATTTTTATGTAAACGGGTCTTGATTTTAAAGATTCAAAATGAATAAGGGTCAAACTTTCTAAGTTACATTGTCCTGGTAATTCAACTTGCTTTTGCAAACACTTATATGTATTTATTTCATATTTCATAAAATAAAACTGCTAATGCATTTTACCTTAAAATGTTATTGAAACCTTTGGGTTTATTTTCAATCCTTTGCTGCCCTCTACAGGTCTATGGATGTAAATCTTTGGAGCAAGGTAAGTACTCAATACTGCACACCATATGGTGATATATAAAAAAACATTAAGAGCAAAAGTTTTAATAGCTTCACACATTTATGATGTACCATTATAAGTTAATCGATTTAGAAACTTTAAAAATGCTAGTTTTAAACAGCATGAAATTTATGATCAAGGTAGTCCTTGACTGAGTCCTAAATTCTTTTTTTTTAAATAGTGATCACAGCTCTGATTTTTTTTCTTTAAGATTTTATTTATTTGAGAGGTAGAGTTGCAGACAATGAGAAGAAGAAACAGAGAGATAGGCCTTCCATCCACTGGTTCACTCCCCAAATGGCTACAATGCCTGGAGCTGGGCTGATCCAAAGCCAGGAGCCAGGAGCTTTTTCCAGGTCTCCCACATGGGTACTGGCGCCCAAGCGCTTGGGCCATCTTCTACTGCTTTCCCAGGCCATAAACAGAGAGTTGGATTTGAAGAAAAGCAGCTGGGTATTGAACCAGCACCCATATGGGATACTGGTGCCGCAGGTGGAAGATTAACCTACTCTGCCACAGCGCCAGCTCCTCAGTCCTAAATTCTGAGATTTTCAACTTTTCCAAAAAAATACTGTTTACATTAGTATAAAGCTATATGACCTTAAAGTTTGAATAATTTTCTTAATCTATGTACATATACTTGTGTATGTTATCATATTTGAATGAAATGCTGGCCAACTTTTTACTGCTACCTTTTAAAGAAGTAAACTGATTTTATGCCAGAATTATAGTAAATTTCAAGAATGATTTTTAATCTAATAAAGTCAGAATATATTTTTAAAAAATACTTATTTATATATTTGAAAGGCAGAGTAACAGAGAGAGAGGGAGAGACACAGAGATGGAGATCTTCCATCTACTGATTCACTTCCCAAATGATCGTAAAGCTGGGACTGGGCCAGACCAAAGCCAAGAACCCAGAATTCCTTCTGGGTCTCCCATGTGCATGGCAGGAACCCAAGTACTTGGGCCATCATCAGCTGTCTCCTAAAGGCAGCAGGAATCTGGATTGGAAATGTGGAGTGACAGGACTGAAACCAGACACTTCATTATGGGATGCCGGCAGCCCAAGTGGCAGTTCAAACCGCTGCACTGCAGCACCAACTCTGAGAGTGTATAGTATTAACTGCAATTTCCAATTTAAATACCTTTTGAAATCTAAATTTCACTCACTTCTTCTTGTATTGATAGAACTGCCATTGAAACTATGTAGCCATTCTAATTTTGGTAGGGACAATATATATTTAGAAGTAATTCTTCTTAGAGATTTTCGTTGTTAAATGCATTTTGTCTAAAATTTGTTATTAAATTTGACTCAGTTAAATCTAGTGCATGGCTACAATTTATGATAGAATTTACTGTCCCTTGCATGCATTGGTTAAAAAATAGTTTGTAGGTATGGAGTATGAAAGTATTTTAAAAGGTTCGTGGAAAATATAATTGAAAGGTAAATTTATTTTGGTACAAAAATTTTGAAATCCAGGCATATTTTTTTCATAATATTTTCTATAAACTTTTGAAAGACTCCTCATATTTGTTTTGCTTTTCTTTTGAGCAAACCTTTCTACCTTAGCTACCCTTTGAGTTACCATAAAGTACAGCATGATATTTCATAGTGGCGTATGATCACTGTTGCCTAATTTTCCCTAGTAACAAATAAATAATAGAAGCAACTACAGTTTGAGTTGTCAGTTACAGTATATGCCAGGCACTAGGAGTAAAGAGACTAAATGATGGTGTACACATAAATTCAGAATTCCCAACCCATATCCCTTTGGACAACTGCTATATGTTTCTGTTCTCATCAGCCTGAGGTTATATAGTCAGATACTGTGTTCAGAACTGTAGCTTAGGTAATCATTTTGATCGTGAAGTACATATTTGAATTTTTTTTAATGCTGGTGATAGAGCTAATCTTGAAAAGTAAGAGTTATCTCTTATGTTGCATGAAAATCCACAAGAACACACATTAGAACTTAGACTTCTTTTGTTTCAACACCACTAGAATGAATGGGAAAAAAAAGTCACTGAATAGCTAAAAAAAGAAATTACTTATTTGTCCAGCATATTTTACTTCATTATTTCTGTAAAACTTCATATAAAAGAAGGAAACAAGACCTAGGTTGTAGTCTTTGTCTCCCAGCTGCAGCCCAGCCTAGCCCCAGCTGTTGCAGGCATTTGACGGAGTGAACCAGTAGATAGGAATTCTGTCTCTCCCTCTCAAATAAGTAAATAAAGAAACTAACTTTTTCAGAAGGAGGAAACTGGTCCAGTTTGATGGGAAATAATAGTTTGATAATTCCTCTAACCTATTTATGACAACCCTTTTCAAATCATATGTAAAGAAGTCAGTTTAGAGCTTCCTATGTGGCATTTCATGGAACATTGCTGTTTTCCTTCGCCATGGGTTTATTTTTGTTTTTTATCTGACAAACCTATTATTTAAAAACAAAACCACCTCCTGGATGGGTGTGGGAGGTATTGAATTCCTGTGGTATAGAATAATACCTTACTGGGGAGGGGCTTTATCATTCCAAGAATCCAGTTTCAGGTTGTGTTTGTTCTTGTTTGCATCTCTCACTGCCCTGTGCCGCTTCTCTGTCTTCCCAGATAACAGAATTGTTGTACAAGGATGGACGGTATTGCCAGGAGCCTCCAGGACCCACGGGTAGTGTTTCCATTTCGCTGATTGTAACTTATCCACAAATCCATTCTCCAGAGTAATGATGGGTTAGGAGGATTTACAGCAGTAAACACTTTATTTTTGAAAGTGAAATTTGAAAACATTTGGTTATAAATGTCTGTACAGAGAACCTCTAGGTTTTGAAATCTATGAAGTGTTTGGTTTTATTCATATGAAGCAGGATAAAGGTCTTGTGGATTTCTCCCACATAAATATAATTTATTAACCAAAATACATTATTTTGGTACTTCATGATTTTCATTTTCTGTATAACGAAGCTTAGAATATATAGTTTTCTGTAAGTAGGTGCCCATTTTGAAAGTTCAGATTTTCTATCCTAGGTATTAACCCGTGGCCCTACACGTTTTATGCTTGAATGCATAGGAAAATTACTGTTGTTACAAAACATCTTTGTTAATCTTCATTTTTCATTGGCTAATAGGCAGCTCTCCACAGGATTACTGTATCTGCCTATTAAAATTATTTAACTTTGTAATAATCTTTTCTAATGTTACATGTTTTCCCAAATACCATACACTCAAAACTAGTATAGAAATGTGTAAAGGTGTTCATTTATTCTCATGGCTTGTGATTTGGACAGGAGAGGGGTAAGGCCTTTGGCAGGACCACTTCTGTCACAGAGTGGTAGAAAAAAATAGATGAAGTAAGATTCAGTACTGAAAAGCTGTCACTCGGTCTGAAAATAATTAATATTCCTTTCACTCACCAGTTAGATATGTGCTCCCACACCACATAATCTCTATGCCTCAGTGATCATTGTTGCCATTTCAGAGCCTCTCATCAGGGTGACATCTCACACCAAAATGATTTCTTATAAATTAATCTTGATAACATGACAGTCTCGGTAATTTTAGTGGAATGCTTTCTCTTGTTTTTTTCCACAGAAGCTGTTGGCTATTTTCTTTATAACTTGATTGACAGCATGAGTGACTCAGAGGTACAGGCCAAGGAGGAGCGTTTGAGACAATACTTCCATCAGCTGAAGGAGATGGTACCATTTCATTTTTTGCTATATAATGCCTGTCCTGCCTGACATGTATCTATTAGATTTGAAATTGCTGCTTTTAAGTACAACCAGACCACTTCTCAATGACATGCAAGTGTTGGAGTTTTAAATTATGTCTGAGATAATTTCTGTTAGACAAATTTCAGTTTAGTTGTCTAAAACTCTGGGTTGTTTTTCCCTCCTCCTTTTCTTCACACAGAATGTTAAAATTCCTGAAAATATATACAGAGGCATCCGTAATCTCCTGGATAGCTACCATGTTCCTGAATTGATTAAGGTGTGTGGGAAACAGCATATATATATGTGTGTGTGTGTATATATATAATGATTAATTTACATATAAAAGCATGTTAAAGTTATATTTAAATACGAAGCTTCAGCCAAAAAAAGTTTTATTTTATTGACAACCATGAGAATATTGATTGTTGATAAATACTGTTTATATATTGAAGTATACTCTTAAAGCATAGAATGGTTAATAAAAGGGACAACAGAATTTCTGTAGAAAGGCGGAAAATTAGTAAAATGTGGTGGAAGTTCCAAATTGCTTTTTACACTTGCTATTATATTTTCAATGTTTCTTTTTTAATTCTGTGCTAATTTAAATCTCAATTTTAGGATGTTAATATGTTGGTTGAAAGAGAGAAGATAGACTCTCAAAAAGTAAGTAGGTTTTTGAGTGGATTCAACATGCTGTAACAAACACATTTGGTGAGAATTTTAGATTATGTCCTAATAAACAAAATGATTGCTAACATTTTATTATCTTGAGTTCCTCTACAAAGTTAGTAAAACCTATTCCTCATCTCAAAAGTAAACAACCCACATCTGAGAAATTTACATATAATCTTAAGAGATTCATTAACTCCTGGAGTCCATCCTTCGATGTCCAGATTAGTATCCCTGATACCATTTATGACATTTAGAAAAGTAAAGAGGAATGTCAATTTAAAGGGGACTGTGGCAACATCTGCATTTTCTTTTTATAGCAAGTTTTTGTTTTCTGCCTATTTCTGTAGACTTTCCAGCCTGCATCATCTGATTTAGAGTCTACACTTGAAAAACTGAAAGCCAAAAATCAACCTATAGGAGATGTCCTAAAGCAGCTCATATTAATTCTTTGTTCAGAAGAGGTAACGCTTGTTTTAATATTTCAAGTAAACTTTAAGGTTAAAAAACATTCTTTATGGATAACTAGAAGCAAAGCTAAATGTAATTTATAATTCTTACAGTTTATTACTATATATCATGCTTACAAAGAATGCAATTAAATGAAAAGTTAACTAATTTCAGCTACACCTTGAATGGCATGTTTTCGGGTTACTGTAGTTTGTTTACAATAATCTGCAAAGTGAATGATAGTAACAGCTGTGATAGGTTTATCATACATGCCAAATGTCCTTTCAAGCCATGGCTCCGGTCTCTTCTATCTAGATTGTCAAGCAACTGATACATGCAGTAGTCATTTGCAAGTCAAATATTACGAGGTTGTTAATGCAGGGATTGAAATTCCATTTTCCTGCTGGAAGAAAGCGCTTTCTGAGATAAAGGGTCTCTTGCCTTTTTACAGCAGGCATCCAGCTGTACTTTGTGAGCATTTTAGTGTGTTTGCAATTTGTGGGCTATCACAAGACTTTTTTTTCAGTCTCTATTCAGTGTGATTTGGTCATAAGCCTTTGGTTTTAGGGGGAAAAAATCATAACTAACTAAGATTGTAACACAGTTCTATTAAATTCTGAAATATTTCTTCACATTACTTTGGTACAAGACTAGACTAAAGAACTTTTCGGTGATATATATTTCTACATGTGGAAATTAAGAAATTTTTAATCTGGAAGTCCTAAAAATAACATAATAAACAAAGCTAAACATCAAATTTGGTATAAATAGTGGCCTATTTTATATCATAGATAAAATCTTTTAAACCATATAAAAATACCTGGCTGGCTTGCATTTTAAAGGGTGAATAAAAATACTGAGAGACAGGATAAAGGTGAAATATTGTTACCATTTATTTTTAAATTACTATTAACTTTTTCTAAACTGTAAATGTTAAAACTACAGATGTGACATTTTTACCTTTGTGTTAATTTTTTCTTTTCTTTTATCCTTTTAGAATATGCAAAAAGCTCTTGAATTGAAAGCAAAATATGAATCAGACATGGTTCTTGGTGGCTATGCAGCTTTAATAAATTTGTGCTGTCGACATGATAATGCAGAGGATGCATTGAACTTGAAACGGGAATTGTGAGTACCCTGACCTGAAAGAAGTCATCAGCATCCAGGCTGATGTGCAGTCCCTGATGGTTCGCCTGCATTGAGTATTGCTGTCTTATATGATGTTTCAAAATACTTTTGTTGTCAGTGTTTCTGAGATTTCATAATAAAAGGCTCTTAGATTAATTGTGGCTCATTTTCAGCCAAGTATCTTCGAATATAAGGTATCTTCTTATTAAAGCCAAAGGTTTTTTCCCCCCAAAATTGGCTTTATACAACTGTGTATTACAACAGTGGTGATGGTAACTTTTTATAAGGCTTTGTGTCATTTTCCTTTCAGTATTATAAACAAAATTCTGTCCATTTCTCAAATATCTTTGGCTCCCTACCCTGGTCGATTTCTCAAATAAAAATGTGTCTTTTCAGAAGTTTCAGCATTCATGATGAAGGTTAGAATCATTTAAAGTACTGGAAAGCCCAAGAGTTCTTCATTGCAAATGGGATGATACAATCTGTGTGTAGATTTAGATTTTTACCTCTCTAGTCACTTCAGTTATGTATGAATTTGTGTGGCTTCAAAAATAAAGCTGAGGTATAGAGGACAATGTTAATAACACTTAAGATCTGATGAGCTTTTGTTAAGTGTTAAAATGGATATAAAATGAATATTGCAGTCCTTTTGTAGTTATTCAACTTATAACATAAATGTTTTAATTTTAGTGACCGTTTAGATTCATCTGCCGTCCTTGATACCAACAAGTACGTAGGCCTTGTAAAAGTATTGGGAAAACATGGCAAGCTCCAAGGTAAGCACATAAAGGAAACAGGTGATGCAAGGATCTTGCCACTGGAATAACATGTGAATTGATATTAATGGTGTATCATGTCATGCAAAGTGCTTGAACACTTTGCATGCAAATTTGCATGTGAATCCAACCAAAGCTGCATGGACAGTGTAGGCCATTAGTTTTAATGGATTGGCAAGCTTGTCATTTACATTTGCACAGCTCAGTGCTTTTTGCATTTCTGCAGCTAGTTTTTATTAGCATTGCTGTTTGAATTGAGTTTGAAGATCATGACTTATGGCACAATTTGCTTTTATGCCTGTACTAATGGCTTTATTTTTGCTTAAGAAGATCTGAAGGCTGAACATAAAACCTATAAACAGAATCTCATATTTAAGAATCTGAATTTTGCAGTCTTTCTCTTTTAATAACATTAACAAAATAAAGTACCTTAATTAAATTTTTTATTTAGGAGGTCTTGGGAAAGGCATTATATAAAAGCTGATTATATAGCTGATTTGCATACACTAATTGTCTCATTTTTGAGATAATGTTAAACCTAATATAACTAATTACACTTGATAATACATTCTTAGTATTTGCTTATTTCCTGACTTTGTGCTTTGGCTTTATTTTGAAACTTTTAACCTTCATTTATATTTCAAAAAGACCATCTGTCTTAATTTTATTATAGGGATAAATGTATGGGGAAAATGTTTTATTTGAACATTACGTTTTCCTAGGAATCCTTTTCTGACACAGAAATCTCTTTATAAAGATTAGCATGCTTTTTAAAAATCACTTTTTCTAAAGTGGTCAAAACATTTTGTCTCTGTAATAATGAAGAACATCATTATAAAAATGCACTTATTCCATATCCTAAAATGTTTGTTTCTGCCTTCCTAATGAAGCTTAATGAATCTAATGTATTAGCATGCAGTCTTTTGGAAAGCTTTCATTGGCTCTGCTTGGCTAATTAGTATCGACATAGCAAACAGGCCCTATCGGTATCAGACCATTAGTCTGGCTGTATATACAGTGTAAACACATCTTTATTATCTGGCCTCCTGACAAGCCATCTGCTGAAGAAACAATGGTGTGATTTAGCAGATGTTAGCTCTGCACGATAAAAGCATCCATTTAGGAGGATCTCACAGCTATAGGGCAGACCGTACAGGGTTATGTGGTGCAGAGTGGGCACACAGTCCCTATCTGTAATTTGTAGTCAAAGTTGCAGGGAAATGATAAAACCATGCTATTGTGGATTTATAATTGTAGTCTCGTTTAGAAATGCAAGTAGTAATTAACTTGAAATCGGCATTATACACTAGAATTTACATTCCTGCTGGGCTTGAAATGCTGTTTTAATAGCAGTTTGTTTTCCCTACATGAAATTACCTAAGGGTCTTTTGTGTTACTTCATTGTAGATGCTATTAACATTCTAAAGGAGATGAAAGAGAAGGATGTTCTTATCAAAGATGCAACAGTCTTGTCCTTTTTCCACATCCTAAATGGCGCAGCTCTAAGAGGTGAAATTGAAACAGTAAAACAGTTGCATGAAGCCATCGTGACTCTAGGGTTAGCAAAACCATCCACCAACATCAGTTCCCCATTGGTCACTGTATACCTGGAAAAGTAAGTTGATTGAATTTTAAAATTTTAATGTTGGCATTGAAAGTATGAGTCTAATCAGTTGAGGATTATACTTTATGATGACTCTGGTGACAGGGAAGCCTTGGATTTCATTTGGCACAGAATAAGAAAATAACATGGACTAGGTTACCTTTAAAGTCCTCTGGCTTTCTTAATGGAATGGTCTCTGGTGATTTTTTTGTAAGAGCATGCGATATTACACAAAATTGAATTCAGTTTTTCCCAGTTTGGAACCTGAGTATTGATTATTACAATAAGAAAGATCTGATAGGTCTTTTGATTATGCATCTTGACTGTTGTACAGGTGATAAATATAGAAATATCTTTTCACTGGTCCCTTTTCTATGTGGTATTTTAATGATGTCTACGAATAGAATTATTCTAATTTTAATAAATGCTGTAGATGCTGTCTCTGTCTTAGGAAAAGATGAATTTTGTTGATAGGGCCAGATTTACTAAACTTGAAAGTTTTTCCATTGAAGTTCCCACTGTAAGATATCATTTACAATGCAAATCCTACAATCTAATCGTTTGTAATGAATGAAGCATTTTAGTAAGATGACTAATCACTCTATTTTAATCTTTTCCTTTTGTAATTGTTTGTGTTTTCTGTTTTCCTTATCTAGTTTCCTAGATCTTACCTCCCTGTCATCTTTCCCATGGCTTAATGGACTTTGTAGTCTACTTATATTTTAAAGGTTCTCATACTGTCTCCAAATTTCTGTGCTTTTTCTTTATTTATTAGGGGTTATGTTGAATATAGTGAATAATTTAACATTGGATTTAAAGTGTAGAGTAAAACACATATCTTTTAACGAGCTCTGTTAGGAAATGTGTGTATACAAATATGAACACATAAACATGCACACATAAAATAATTCTTTTGCCATCCAATCAGAAGCAGTTTTCAGGTTAGATGATTGGCCAAATCTGAACCTCCACAATCTCAGCACTCCTTTTAAAGAAATAGCGATTCAAACAATTACTGAGTTATTGAGTTCTCATATTCACAGCCAACTTTATATAGAAATCCTATAATTAATATGCTTCCTACTAGAATTTTTTGATTGTTTAAAAGACCCATCTCTGCAAATTGCATGTGGAACTCTGCATAGGGATTTGAAAGAAATGGGCCCAGTGCCCAGAAGAATTAGGCCCTCCTACACTACTGGGCAAAAGTAAAATCATTTACAATGAAAATGAGGCCATGGTGGAAAAGTCTTGTGCGAATAGAAATACTTTGAAGGCAGAGAAGACGTGAAAGTTTTCCAAAAGAGGTCTGCAGATGGGGCTGATGAACTAAGGAGAGCTTAGCCAAGGAAAAATGGAAACCGCATGGAATTCAGAGGGTGACCTGAAGCTGCCTCTGCCTCTGAGTACTCAGTAGTCAGATACTTGTATGCCTCGGGCAAATGTGGCTGTCCCTGATCTAAATTAATGTCTTTTCCCGGACAGTGTCTTACTGCTTTCAGATACTTAAAAGGATTATTTCCTTCTATTCTATTTGTTTAGAGTTTTTGTTGTTGATTTTTGGGAGGTTTTTGTTTTTTTGTTTGCTGCCTTTGCATTACAGAGGCAATCTCCATGACAAGGGCTTTCAGTTTCATCTATCGTAATAATCATGACAAAACGAAGATTAAGGAAATTTCATACTTATAAAATTGCAAGGAACAGTAGAATAAAACATTGACTTTGAAACTTTTTTAAATTGCATTTTCTCCCAACTGATGGAAGAGAGCTAATTAATTCAGATTCATGACAAGTACTAGGATTAACTCTAGCCTGCCAAAAAATCCACATGTATTTGATTTGATTAAGTACTTTTAATCTCTGGTAATATCATATAATTGACCTCAGCAGGTATGAACCCATCTGGGAATTGAGCTGTGTGTCAAACTTGGGATCTAAGTTACAAAAAACATTACAGAACATCCTACATCTTCATTCTTTCATTCAAAGGCTAGTGTCTCTTTTGGCATATCACCGTGAAAGACTCTAGAAAGCAGGTCTCGCTTTCATGTTGTACTTCTTAAGCCCATCTGTGAGACTGATTTTGTTAGGAAGGTAGTCTAAGATTTAGTAGATCTTAATTTTGAACAACTTTTCTAGCATTGGATGAAACACAGGAGAAATTAATATTATGTCAGTTTGTGTTAGTGTAGAAAAGCTTTGTTGTGTTTGGAAATAATGCAATTTCTTTCTTACTTGTTTGCCAAGCAAAGTGTAAAACAGTAACAGGTTTTCAAATTTTAGGAATAAACTAAACTGCACTGAACAGAAAAGAAATAGGCAGAGTTAGTTTTCCTGTCTCATTTACATTACATTACAATTTGTTAGCTGCATATCTATATATACTCTGACTGAATGTTATTTTAAACATTTTCTTTTGCAACCATTTTGAAATTTATTTCTCTGAGACTATGCCCAATTTGAGGAGATGACAGGAATCCTTCATATTAGGCAAGAAAGAAATGTTTTTAAATAGGTTAAAAGAGCTTTTGATTAATCTTCATGTGTGGTAAAGAAAATGAAATTAATAAAACCTAGGCCATTATATTTAAATGCATAAAAATTTGTATAATGCTGTTTTAGATTCCCTTGTTTTATAGCTGATCCATTTTGGTCTCATTGAATGTGAAAAATATCTGAAGCTGCTTTCCTGGATTATATTAGTGCAAATGATCAAAGCAGCTTTAATTTCTGTTTTCCTTTAAGGATTTGTGTGTGTGTTTACGTGTGCTAATTTGTGCTATAATCTGTATATGCACATAATGCATTTCATTTAAGTACATCATGGACTTTGTATATGTGTATATAATCCTCCCAGAACTCTTGCTAAGCTAATCTGGAGTTCTTCATAAAGGTTTCTCTAAGATGAACCTGGGGCAGTATAAGTTTTGAAACTCACTGTATTACTTTAATATGTTACATAAATGTTTTTTAAATGGTAGTTATGCTGTCATACACACTCCCCTTCAATTTTAGCATCTTCATTTGTACTAGATACTTTTATTATTTATGGGAATGCTTGCCTTCTAGAGTAAAACTCTTTATATGCTGAAAGGAAATTAAGGAGGTTTGGCTCTTTTACTCCATTATTGCAATTAAGAATTTAGCATCATCAGTGCCAAAGGACAAAAAAAGTGGTTCATTTGCCCTAGGGGGACAGGACAGTGATAAGATGATTTTTCGTCAAGGATCATTGGGTCGTAATTAAGTTACATTCATGGCTATTGCTTTTTGAAGGATGATTGGTAAATGACAGGCTTCATGTGCTTAGTACGGACAGTGTGCAGTAGGGTTTTTTTCTCCCTCTGTCAGAAAATCCTGTTGAGCCTGATAATGTAAATGTGGCATTTTATTCTGAACAAAAGAGCAGGGAAATGAGCTATCTTGTCTAATCATTCAGTTGTTTAACACCGACTTCCAGTTTAGACTCAATTGGCTGGAAAGCACTTGACATGTGAAGTTAGTGCTGTTCGGAACGCATGTTTGAGTAAATTTTAAAGTAAGTGACAGCTAAATTGTACCTAGGGAAATTACAAAGCCTTCAACACAGTTAATTTTTTGGGGAGGATTAGTTGTAATTGCAACACCAGTCTCCTTGAAGATTCTTCATTTATAGATGATGAACAGAAAAAAAAAAAAAAAAAAAAAAACCAGTTCTTTCAAGGGCTGATTCTCTTAGCAGAGTAATTTTTGTGAAGATGATGACTTCTCCTGAAATGATTTCTCACCACACAAAACATATGCTTAAGATTTATGGAATCGTTTGTTTTTAAGGTGTTGACTTTGTTTTTTGGTTCTTGTTTTTCCTTTTAAACTCCTTCCACCAGCCCCCTATTTTCTCCCCTAGTGATTTCAGATTTGAGAGCTTTTCAATCAGAAGTCTTTTAGGTAAATTGCTACTTCACTAACACTTTATGCTTAATGTTGAAGCACTTTATTCCAATTAAAAATCAATATTTGTCGTTTTGTTGTTGTTGCTTAACTATACTCTGCATTGGAAAGTTATTTACCATAAATAAGGAGACTACGTTTAAGCTACTGATAGGTAGAAAGATAGTTAACACTGGTCATTCTTGTTTTTTAACAGTTTAACATTGTCTGAGATGTATTATAATAGTATTGAGGAATTTAGTTGAGTTAAGAATACTTTGTTTGCTGGTTCCTTGAAACAGATGTTTTGTGATCAGTGGTGGCTGCTTCACGTGACTATACGGCCAGTAAGCTCACGTCTTCTCTAGCGCTTATTTTTCTGTCGTTGACATACAGCACTCTTTAATTCCATACTCAGGACAAGAAGAGGCGGTAACCTCACATTGACCATATAAGCTTCCACCTGTCTTTAAGTTTTCAAATTGCTTTCTGGACCTTGCCCATTTTATATATAGGTGCTTCCAACAAAATTTTAGAATCTTCTTTTCCTCAGTTCTTCATTTCATAGGCTCATGGAATTTTTGGTAAAGCTTGCATTGTTACTTTGCATCAAATAAAATACTACCTTTTGTATTAGCATAGTTTTATTCATGAAAATTCCTTTCTCGTTTGTTGAAATTTGGGGGTGAGAGGGGAATCTGATTTTTTGAAATATCACAACGGAGGCCGGTGCCATGGCTCACTAGGCTAATCTTCCGCCTGTGGCACCGGCACACCGGGTTCTAGTCCTGGTCGGGGCACCGGATTCTGTCCCGGTTGCCCCTCTTCCAGTCCAGCACTCTGCTGTGGCCCGGGAGTGCAGTGGAGGATGGCCCAAGTGCTTGGGCCCTACACCCACATGGGAGACCAGGAGGAGGTATCTGGTTCCTGGCTTCAGGTTGGCGCAGCACACCGGCTGCAACGCTCCGGCCATAGCGGCCACGTGGTGGGTGAACCAATGGAAAGGAAGACCTTTCTCTCTGTCTCTCTCTCTCACTGTCTAACTCTGCCTGTCAAAAAAATATGTATCACAACGGATTATTTTAAAGATAATATGTTGTAAAGTTAATTTTTTTATTGTTTTATTTGAGGTTTTTAAAAGCAGTAGGTGAATTTTTGTCAGGAATGGACTTGTAAACATTTATAAAATGTTTTAAGAATCGTGTATAGCTACTGAAATAAGCATGGAATCAATGTTTTGAATGCAGAATTAACATACCAACAAGATTTCTTCAACGGATTATTTATTTCCAAGTTGGATTTTAAATCATTTCTAGTGAACAAAGGAAATCACAGACCATCTTAGGTCACAGAAGTCAGAAGAATACTGATGGCTAAGGTGTTGTCCCACATTTTGGTTGTATTCTACCCCTTTTCCTTCTGGGATCTTGCTGCTCTTATTGAGTACATCTTGCCTAATAAAAGTGGCAGTTTTATGTCATGGTTTTCTCTGGTGATGTTCATCTACTTATGGATGAATAAGCACAGATTCCTAGAAGAACCTCACAGGATTAGAATTGGAGAGGAACCCAAAAGTCCTTGAGATCAGCCATTGTGATGATCAGCTGCTTTTTATCACTGCTTGTAGAAATGTATCACATGGCTACAGATTAGTTATGTGTGGTCCTCAGTTGGAATTGAAACCCAGAATACTTTTTTCATTTCTATTATTGAGGTTTTCAAACTTTAACATGAAAGATTAATAATGACAAATTACATGAGGATTTAAATATCTTTTTTTAAAACATGTATTTATTTCATCTGAAAGGCAGAGTTACAGAGAGGGAGAGAGAGAGAGAGAGAGAGAGAGAGAGAGAGAGAGAGAGAGAGATCTCCCTCTGGTTCACTTCCCAAATGCTCACAGTGGCCAGGGCTGGGTCAGGCTGAAGCCTGGTGGGTGCAGGGGCCCAAATACTTGAGCCATCTGCTGCTGCTTTTCCCAAGGGCATAAGCAGGGAGCTGGATCAGAAGTGGAATAGCCGTGACTCAAAGTGGTGCCCATATGGGATGCCACCATCATAGGCAGCAGCTTAACCTGTTACACCACAACACTAGCTCCATGGATATAAATATCTTTTGGATGTGAAATAAGCTACCCATAAGTCAGCATGTAGATAATAGGTCCTAAAAAGAGCCAACTCGTCATTTAGTTAATTTCTGTCTTCAGTCCACTTTGTATGAAGTGTTTCATTACAGTTTTAGTTCATTTTGCTGGCAACCCAAGAGCAGTAACATTGGCACTGAAAATTACTAACACATATATGAATTATTTCCGTTTTGCTATTCCTGTCTTTTCTGTTGTTGTTCTGAGCATGTATAATCTTCAGAAGCATATATTTGGAGACTGAAGACTATTAACTTGTCGCTGTGATTGACAGAACAATTATTCATTCATTTATTGATAGCTTTGACCTAATGTAGGGGAAATATAATTGAGATAATACTATTCTAGTTTGGGAATTGATCTGAAGAAGCTCATCGGCTGCTAAGAAAAAAAAAAAAAGCAGTACATGTTAGTTTTGCTCTTAAAAATGCTGTAGTAGTTTTCCATGTAAGTGGAATTGTGGAACGGCAATAACTGAACCTGCATCTGAAGTAAGGGAAAATACTGATTATATGAAGCTTTATATCATATGTGGTAGCTCCTGTAGCATTTCTCTTGTATGACAGTAATCTAGCCTGCAACATCTACTTGCCGTTTTGAAATTAACCTGTAATTTAGTCTTCACCCCAAATGACAAAAATTCAAATGACTCCGTGGGGTGCCAGAAGATGCACTGTAAACAGGGCTTAGTAAGGGGATAAGGTAGAGCTCCGGCAGGATAGGCTCCTTCTCACTGTGTCAATACTACTATAGTGAAATTAGCTCTTCTTCATTATATTTTACTTTTAGTACAGGTTAAAATCTTAATCTAGATAAAATAGCAATTCTGTCTAAGACAATGTAACATTTGTGTAATGCACAAAAATGTTCATACTTGTGAGAGAAAATTTTCAAAGGCTCTCTTCCTTTTGAAAACTGTTCTCATGTATCAGAGAAATTTATACTCTGCTTCTTTTTAAATATATTTCACACTGGCCTTTCAAAAATCTTCAACTTCTTATTCCAAACTGTACCATCTTATTAGGTTATTCAAACAACAGTGCTTTCCAGAGCATAGCCTTTAATTAGATGTAGCGAACTGAAAGTGGGGAGTTCAGGGACCTGACGCTGGGCCCTTCCTCTGCTTACTTAGTAGCTCTGGGCAGATCTCGATACTTCAGCATCCTCATCTTGTTGAAGATAAAGAGGGTAGAAGTAGAACTGAATCACATAATCTTTAGCTCTTTCAGGGTCTTAACTGTTTCCCACATTGTCGTTTTCCTCTTAAAGGGAAAAAAAGTACTTTTTAAAGACTTACAAGAATATATTCTCACCCTTTTAAGAAACTGACTTAATTTTTTTATTTCCTTTTATCACCATATAAAAGAAGCCTTGATGTTATAACTGGAAGTAATTTTTAAAGTCTTGCCCTCTAGTGAGAAATGTTTATAGTTTTCCTAGAATTCATCAGGCCCACAGGAATATCCTCATTTTAGCACTAGTGAGTTCCTGTATATATGAAAGCTGAGATTATTTCCTTATTTATCTAGGAAGGTGGCAGTAAGAAAAGTATTATAAAGTTAAAAAGAGGTTGAGAATTCCTTTATAGCCATCAATGGATATTTAAGAAAGGTTCCTAAATCTGAAATTGCTCAGTCATAAAGACAAATAAGTAGTTGGAAAAAAATACTTGACAATTGTCTTTGCCAAGAAATAATTTGTGTCTTCTTATAGCAACTTATATCTGACATAAAATCGGATTTTATATATAATAATATCAGAATGCCTTTATCTGTTCCAATATTTCTTTATTAGTACCATTTTAGCGAGGAGACTAATAAAACATCAAGCAGGACAACCAGGAATTGCTAATGGTGTGCATATATTCTGAACATTTATCTATATAGGATGTTTTCCTCTCTTTTTTCCCCCCCCATTTTGGCTTTGTGGTTTTCTACCTTAGGTAAAGGCCAGTGTTTACTTTTTTGCTGATTATTATGCGTCTAACTTGAATTAGATATATTTTGTTTGTGGCTAATTTTTTTTTTTTTTTTTTTTATGTTTTCAAGGGACAACTTGACTGCTGCTCTTGAAGTCGCCATTGACTGTTATAGAAAATATAAAATACTGCCAAGGATTCATGATATCTTATGTAAACTGATAGAGAAAGGCGAGACTGATCTAATTCAGAAAGGTTAGGCAACCTTCTAATGTGTTCGTGTAGTTGCATCTTTTTTTTTTTTTTCCAAAGATTTATTTATCTGAAAGGCAGGGTTACAGAGAGGGAAAGGCAAAGGCAGAGAGATCTTCCATCCACAGATTCATTCCCGTAATGGCCAGAGCTGGGCCAGGCTAAAGCCAAGAGCCAGTTTCTACATCCTGGTCTCCCTCGTGGGTGCAGGGGGTCTCAAGTACTTGGACCATCTTCTGCTGCTTTCCCAGGCACATTAGCCAAGAGAGGGATCTGAAGTGGAGCAGCCAAGAATCGAACTGGCGCCTTTGTAGGACAGCCCACATTGCAGGAAGCAGCTTACCCACTGTACCATAGCGCTGGCCCCTGGACTTTTTTCCTTACTCGCTTATTTAATGGTAATATACTGTTCTGAAGAGAAAATTTAACAGAAGGCAAGCACATTCAGAGAAAAACTTTGTTATACTTGTGAATTGGAGACTGTCTTAGAGATTTTCAGTATTATAAGTGTCTGATTTTAATAACTTTATTTTGAAAAATTGCCCTGTGTTCTTTTTGTACTTTACTTCTTTGTGATTTGCCTTTTGAAGCTAGCTTTAGGTACTTAATGTCATATGTGTATGCTGTTAGATAAGGGATATAGACAAAATCAGTTGATATTGCTATAATCTTTATTGTTAGTATAAAGTTGAAAGATAAAGTTTTCTTGTATTAGTTCAGAACTTCATGTGATACTGTGTTCCTGTTTTATTTCTTCTAATACATATATTTTCTTCTCTCATATAGCAATGGACTTTGTGAGCCAAGAACAAGGTGAAATGACAATGCTCTATGATCTCTTCTTTGCCTTCTTACAAACAGGAAATTACAAAGAGGCCAAGAAGATCATTGAGGTATGATTTTTTAACTATAGTATTCTAATTGTACAGCTATGTAGACTCTTTAACTAGAATACATTTAAAATTTTTAACCTTTAATTACACTTGTTCTGATTCATTTTAATAGAATTCAGCCCCAATCGTGGGGGCTGGGGGGAAAACTCGGCCAGCTTCTTTATTGTATATAATTACAGTTCAGAAAAGGCAATCTGGTTGTATATTGAATTTGTTTCCTCACTTTGTTAAATTCACTATTATATATCAAAATGATATTTGCATATTAAATCTTGGATTGTGGAACAATTAAATTAAACTGGCATTCCTGGGTGTAAAGTTGCTAATCCTCTTTGCCAAAGAATTCTTTGTTCTTAAAAGCAGTGGAATTTAATTTGCTGCAAACCATGCTCAGATTTATTTGTAATGCTTGTCTACAAGTTAATCAGCCAAACAAGTGCTGTCTGCAACTGTTTGGCATTTAATTTAAATTTTCTTCTTCTCCTTTTTCTTTCTTTTTTTTTTTAAACCATGGTAAGCAGCTTATGGAAAATGGTAGGTGACAAACCTGGCCTATTTAGGATTAGTATATTTTATCAGGGCTTTACTGAAATTTTCCTTACTGGAATTGATAAGGCAAAGGGCAACCCTAAAGTCTGTCCAAATTGTGATTAATTTCACTATTAAACAATTCTGTGTCCACTGACAAAACATTCCACAAAAGAGGAACCCATCACCTTAGGAAAATTTATTTATTGTAATTAAAACTGTTAACTTATATGATCATTTTCTCTTAGATCACGCCATATAATTACTCTATTTCATTTTTCCAGAAATGCCCATGGACACAAAGGTGTTGTTTGGCCTAATTTGTTTATGGATGACTGCTTGTCAGGAAACTGAAAATGTAGGCACACAACCTAGGAAATTGTTCATTTCTCCTGATGTTTTTCAAAGAAAAGCTCAGTATGAGAAAGGAAGATTGTAAAGTTAATTCAGAATTTTCTTCCCTTTCTGTCATGAGACCAAATCTGTCATATGACAGAGAGACATACGTATCTCTGACAGGTGCTCCCATAGCTCAAATATCATTTGTATTTTCTAGAATGTGCTAAAAATTCTAACATCCAAAGTGCATAGCAAATATGAAAACGAAGGGAGTTGTCTGCCTGTTAAGTTTTGCTCTTAGGTGTGCCTGGCATCACTAAGAGAGTTGAAATGAAGCTTGAGTTTTCAAATAAAAGCAGAGGCTCCACAGGAAAAAAGATGTACCGGAACCGAAGGCATACACTGAGTTCTTTTGCCATCCACTTGGATGATAATGGACAAGTTACTAAACCTTTCTAAGCTTCCTCATCTTTCAAAGAGAATCTAGTATTTGTCTTTAAGATTCAATCACGTAATGTATGTAAAGCAGCTTGCATGTTTCCTGGATTATAGTAAGTAATCAATAACATTAATTCTCTCTGCCCTTTAGAGGCGGGGTTGTGTTGTCTCTTTTTACTGCACATACTTCGCAGTATGATGCTTTCCATAAGGTGCGTACTGCCACATGAAGACAGGAGAGGACTGCTTCTTAATTATTTTAGAGCTCTGCCAAGGTGCAGCAGCCTTGTTAAGGATTGACTGCTAACGACAGAGCTTTTCTTAGTAAATGTATAAAAAACGGCTTTAGGGGTAAAGAACAGCTTTACAGAACCACTGTGAGGCCCAGGTGTAGAATAGCAACATAGGTGATATGTGAGAATACAGTGAGAAACATATTTGCAAGGATTTTTTTTATGGTTAATTGGGGATGAATTAAAGTACGAACTTGGCTTTTTTTAACCATTAAAATCCAAGACCTACATTTCTCTCTTATAATTTGCTAAGGATTACTGAAAATATAAGAAGTAATAAAAATTAATAAACCTGAACTCTGTCAGCACATGAAAGAAAACTAAACATTGAGTAACATTTTTTAATAGTGCCTTGTGAACAGGTAGAGTAACTGCAGTGGAATTTCCAAAACTTCTTTGAATTCAAAGCCCTGTGGGAGCTAAAATAAACGGGTCACATTAACTAAGGAAAGACACAGGCAGGATGCAGCATGTAGATATGACTTGTTTTGTTTAAAAATGAATTGGTGTAATATATATTCATAATACATTTATGTAGTCTAATTTTTTCAGCATATTTTATTTTTATATTCGCTATATTTTCTGAGGTTTCTGTAATAAACATATTCTTTTTTTTTTTTCTTAAGATTTATTTATTTATTTGAAAGACCAAGTTAGACAGGGAGCGAGAGGGGTCTTCCATCTGCTGGTTCACTCCCCAACTGGCCACAACAGCCAGAGTTGCACCAATCCAAAGCCAGAAGCCAGGAGCTTCTTCTGGGTCTCCCACGCGGACCGCAGGAGCCCAAGGACTTGGGCCATCTTTTGCTTTCCCAGGCCATAGCAGAGAGCTGGACAGGAAGTGGAGCAGCCAGAACTCGAACTGGCGCCCCTGTGGGATGTTGACACTGCCGGCGGCAGCTTTACCCGCTACACCACAGCACTGGCCCCAACATAGATATTCTTATACTCAGAAAAAAATGTTATTTTTTTTTCCAAAGTAAAGAAAACAAGAGAACAAAGTAAATCATACCAACTTAACTCTCAAGAGCTAAGTGAAGCCTCTTGGACTTGAAATGAGTATGTGCAGATAACTGCCATTTAAGACCGCCAGGGGTTAACTGCTGTAAGAAAGGGACACATAGCCCTGAGAATTCAAAAGTGGAATTTATTCCAAGTATAGGAAATTAGGGGAGATTCTGGGGGGGATGAGGTGTGATGGTTGTGGTAGCACTTTAATGTTCCCGAGTTTGATGAGGTTGGAGAACTGGAGAAAGGAAACAAAGCTGTTCATCTTGAGACAGAAGATTTCTTAGAATTATTTTGGATGGATTGATTGCTGCCAGATTTTAAAGACCCTCCGTCTCTGAATGAGGAAATTGAGGTTAATTCAGAGGACAATGGGCGCTGATAAGTATGAGAAAGAAATTCACACCAGTAGAAAGGTGGCAGTAGATGTCAGGGGGTTTGAGGCAGTAAGATGAGTGAGAGCTGAATGAGGCCCGTGGTCATAGGGAGTTTTAGGACATCTCTAATGATACATGATGATTGAAGGATGGTGATCTTGGTTAACAGAAGGGACAGTGCATTAACAGGTGCGTGAGATAAACTAACCTCTGACTTAGATCTAATACTGTGCCCCCTATTGTGAACCCTTAACAGTTGACAGAGGCAGATTTCTTCATTTGGCACTTCTTGAATGAAGGTCTTTAAGTAAGGTGGTTGATAGTATTTCAGTAGTCTCCTAGAATGACCAATTTCTCCATCCCTTCCTTCCTCTCCTTTTTTTTTTTTTTTAATATTTATTTATTTTGAAAGGCAGAGTTACGGAGAAAGAGATGGAATGAGAGACAGAATCTTCATCCTCTGGTTCATTCCCCTAAATGTGCAATAGTTGGGGCTGGGCCAGGCTGAAGCCAGGAGCCTGGAGGTTCCTCCAGGTCTCCCACGTGGGTGGCAGGAGCCCAAGTATTTGGGCCATCTTCTGTTGCTTTCCCAGGTGCATTAGCAGGGAGCTGGATCAGAAGTAAAGCAGCCAGGACTTGAACTGGGGCCATATAGGATGCTGGCACTGTAGGCAATGGCTTTGCCCACCATGCCACATCACCAGCCCCAGGTTCTTAGTTTTGTTGGTCTGGTCTTTCCAAATCCTTGTGTATGGGGCTGGCACTTTGACGTAGTAGGCTAAGCCTTTCCCTGCTCCTCGAGCATCCCATATGGGCGCTGGTTTGTGTCCTGGCTGCTCCTCTTCCCATGCAGCTCTCTGATTATGGCGTGGGAAAGCAGCAGAGGATGGTCCAAGTACTTGGGCACCTGCACCCACGTGGAAGACCCAGAAGAAGCTCCTGGCTTGGGATTTGCCCAGCTCCAGCTGTCATGACCATTAGTGGAGTGAACCAACAGATGGAAGACACCTTTCTCTCTGCCTCTCCCTTTTTCTGTCTGCAACACTACCTTTCAAATAAATGAAAGAAATATTTTAAAAAGTCCTTGTGCATGTGAAATTTCCTCCTATGGTAATTGGAGGATATGAAACTATGATGGAGTTTTATGATATTTCTCCCCATTTTACATTACCAGCAATAATAGCAAGAAAAATCCAGACAGGTAAAAGATTTCTGTCAGAGTCAAATTTAAGATGATCTCTGCTGAGATAGAGTTTGAAATACAATAGGAAAATCTGTATTTCCTTTCACTTAAAACATACTGATTTTTCGATGTCTATTTTTGCTAATATGCATAGAAGCCTTTTTTAATCCCAGCAAGCTTACATCAGGGCAATGTCGTAAAATCCAAGTAATGACAATTAGTTTTCATTTTGGATTGTCTTTTCTCTCCTCTCCCTCCCCTATATAAGTAAATGTAGTATTGAACTATTACTGCAGAAGGTTGTGTTTTGAAGCACATTAACCCAGGTAGAAACAAACATGCCAGTTTTCCTACTACAAGAAGTATTTTATCCTCTCTGTCCACTAAATAAATGATAAAAAAAACAAAACTAGCAATGGGTTTGTTGTTTTTATGAATGTTAACTAGTGTTTGTGTTACATTTAACATCCCAATTAGAATTCTGTTCTGCATGTTTTTATTACATCTTCTATTTCTGCCTTCAACTTGGATTGTGTAAAATTCAATAAGATGTTAAGAGATAAGCCAGGAATGTTGACTACTATAGCGGCCTAGGAGATTTAGTTAATCTGACCTAGATGTTCTTTTGATGATTGAGATTTGTATGTGAAAACGGTTCTCAATTTCAAAATGCAGCCTAGGGAGATCTGCTGTATAAGTCAGCTGTCCTGCCACAGAAAGGCAGATTAATCAGGCACAGACAGGAAGAGTTTGCCATAAAAGTTGTGTGATTGAGATTGGTGGCATTTGGATCAGCAGTAATACTGAAAGTTGTTAGTGGTTGTAGCCTTTGTGTTTCACCGTGTTCTAAAGAGGATTATTTGCTAGTTTTTGCATACATTGATGTTGGTTTCATTTTCAGTGTAATGCATGTGACAAACTAGATGATGTGAGAAAATCCTTTTTCTGAATGTAGATATTAATGGTACCTAAGAATATATTTCAATAGTTAATTTTTTCAACATTTTATTTCTTATATCCCAAAATGTGGATACTGCCATGGTGAGAATGAGAACACTTCTACGACTTCTACTCTACTGATTTTCCTGTCATGTTACCCAAACTGCAAGCTGTTAGTTTCTGCTCGAGTTCTTAATTTAACATTGTACAATGTTATTTTTGAAAATTAAAAATAATGGGGGCTTATAAATAAGAGATCAGATTCAAGGGGTACCTGGTTTCATCGACAGAGCCGAGTGGTAAAAGCAGTAAAGGTACCTCCTCTAGACTGGAGCAGCCAGTGCTAATGAGTATGTAGTTTTCTTTTCATAATGCTGTGATTGAAATGTAGTATTTAGTGGTGAAACCCTCTTGCAGATGATGAAAATACTATAGTTAGAGTGACAATTCCTTGGAATTGAGTTGAAATGGTTTGTCTTCTATTCCAGTATCCAAAATTGTAAAATAAGCACTTGAAGCCAGAGTTATTGACTAAACCTTAGTAATTTCTAGTTGAGGATATAACGTATGTATCAATTATTAAAATAAACTAGGTCTTGAACAGATTTTAAGTACTTCACTTGTTTTCCTTTTTAAACATTTCATTTTCGATTTGTGGTAGTCAAGTAGCTGTATCACTATAAATTTTACAAAGCATATTTCCTTTCCAAATAAAAGCCCTTGGTTTATTTTTATGGTAATTGTTAATAATTCTATTTTACATTTTTGTCTCATGAATCTTTTGGGATCTCTGAAGATGTGTGTGCAGAGAGAGAGCACGTGCAAGCGCGCGCACATGTGTGTTTAATTTGATGTAATTTGGAATTTAGTCCATAAATCTTTTTTGTATAATTTTTAAAGATTTATTTATTTATTTGAAAGAGTTACACAGAGAGGGGAGAGGCAGAGAGAGAGCGAGGTCTTCCATCCGTTTGTTCACTCTCCAATTGGCCGCAATGGCTGGAGCTGTGCCTATCCAAAGCCAGGAACCAGGAGCTTGTTCCAGGTCTCCGATGTGGTTCAGGGGCCCAAGGACTTGGGTCTTCTACTGCTTTCCCAGGCCAAAGCAGAAAACTGGATTGGAAGTGGAGCAGCTGTGGCTCGAACCAGCGCCTATATGGGATAACGGCACTGAAGGCAGCAGCTTTACCCGTTACGCCACAGCGCCATGCCCCCCCCCATAAATCTTTTTAAACTAAAGAAGATGTAACCATTTTTATTAATTAAAGATTTATAGAGTGAACATTGATCTGCAGAGCAGCATTTAAAATAATCCAAATCTTCCAGTTGCAGGTTAAAAATAGATTGTATTTTATGCTCTATCCTAATCCTAATTAAAGGTCTTTGATAATTGTGGGATTAAGTTAGTGATTTCTTTTAGTATGTCTGATTGGCAGCAAATTCATTAGAAGGAAGACTATGTGTCTTGAGAAAAAGTTCCTTTTTATCCCACATCTGAGCTCATGTCTTTATGGTTCTTTTACAGACACCTGGTATTAGAGCACGACCCACAAGACTTCAGTGGTTTTGTGAGAGATGTATTTCAAGTAATCAGGTTTGTATTTCATTTCTAATGCCTCCAGCTCCTGAAACTGTGAGCAGAAAGAAGTATCCTCCATGTTCTATGAACATGAGGGATTTGGGGACAGAGAACACTGTGTTATCTTAGTGAGTTTCCAAATTGGCAATAGCTTATTTCTTATTCCTGAGATGTAGCAGAAACTGTAAAAGTGTTCTCCTGAGACCTGAAGATTGTAACTTGCCTCATAGCACTTGTGGGTTTGAGCAGGACTTTAGCTCCTGGAGGAAGCTAGATGGAGCCCGGTGAACTCTGCTTTGTCTCTCCACTACCAACCTGCTAACTGCATGCCAAAGAAGACCTTCAGGATTGGGGTGGCGTATTTTTATTCATGTAAGATAGAGCCAGTGGTGTTCTCTGCCCTAAATGCCTCCGAGATCTCTAGAAGTGCTGTTTCCTCAATGACACAGTTACTCATGTTGTGTTCTTGTCTCCAATGAGCCCTTCAGCCCTCCAGCTTTAAAAAAAAATTGTTTTTCATTGTGGTAAAAATATATACTCACGTAACAAAATTTGTCATTTTGAAGCATTTTCAAACATACATTTCAGTGTGGCATTAAGCAAAGTCTTGTTGTTGTGTTCTGCCCTTTTGAAGAGTAATTAATCTACCCCTTTGGTGAAGCTTATTTGAAGAATTATTCATGGACTGTTTGCCAACTTTAAGATTTTCTTATATACATTGTAGATCCATCTGTTTATGTTTTTTGTTGTTGTTGTTAAGGTTGAAACTCTGGAAAAATTAGTGGAGCTGACACAGAAGCTGTTTGAATGTGACAGAGACCAGATGTACTACAGTCTGCTGAAACTCTACAGTGAGTGATGTGGCTGTTCCTAATGCTTCCATTTAGTCAGTCTTCTGAAGGCAGTGGTAGAAAAGGAGAAGCTTCAGGGATTGTCCAATGTAGAGCCTTCAACAGAGGCTCAAGTGGAGGTGAAACTGAACTTACCACAGAATCTTTTGTATCGTTAGACACTGTATAAACTTCATCATTTCTGCTATCTGACTGTAATAATGAGAAGATAAAATCTTTATCAGAGCCGCAGAGTTCAATAGGGCTTTTTGTGGAGGACTGTTCTTTTTCTTCTTTTCTTTTAAATCCTCAAGTAGAATTATCAGCACTTCTATAAATTGGTAACCATCAACATATTCATGTGTATAGATCTTTGTGCACAAAGGTACACATCTATATATAGATTTCATGGTTAGTTTCATTTTCTCAATTTTTTATTCAATTTTTTTATTCAATTACATATTACTTTTATTTATTTATCTTTTGCCTACAAATGACGAATACCAACTGTGTGTACTTTATACCTTATCCTTTGTTCATACCCTTAATTATTTCCCTGTGATGAATTCCTAGTGTTGGTATTATGGGTAAAAAGTAATTGATATTTCTGTTATCAGATAGTGCTCAAGTCCCTTTATAGAAGAGTACATACTTGGGAGCTCTGTAGTCTTTTGGGGTGTTGAGGCTGAGGAAACACCTACTCATAAAATAGTAAGCTTTCCCTTTGTGCTTTAGATACTTGACTTAGATTTGTTCTCTTTTTGTCATGGCAAATTTTACTTCACCACACATAGACAGCAGTGAAAAATTTGACTGATTTGTCTTTATGAACTTAATATTTTGTTAGAAGACTTGTCTTGTATCTTGACATATTCCAAATTTTGGTTACATTGTAGTAGGCACTTCACAGTGTACTTCTTGGATGATGATCAGATTCTTGAACACAGTGCTGATGCTAGTATTAAATATATAGGATAAAAGCCTTATGCTTTAAGCATTTTTTTCTTAAATTGTGGGTTATAACCCATGTTTGAGTACCCATTCACCCCTTTATCTACTTTTTCTTCCTTTGAAGGAATTATTTTATGCTTAAGTTCTAGTTTTATGTAAACTTCAAAAAAATACTGAATTTTTATATACAACTATGTCTTAGCATTTAAAGTAGTCATCACCACAAAAATTTACTACAACAACCAAAAAAACTTCAATAGTTACAAAAAGTAGCCTGTGTAAGCTTTTATTGGGGGGTGGGGAAGAAGTCTATGAAGCCCTTACAATGCCAGGCGTTATATTGGACTCTACAGATAGAAAAGTAGAGCTCTACTGAAAGATTCATAACCAATACTTAAAATTCAGTGTGTAAGAATGTATAGGACATGATAGTAGTCCAGGAAGTATGAGGGGCAGCCAGCCACACAAACTTCTTTTTTCTATTCAGATGAACTTTTAGTAACTTTATTGTTTTAAAGAAACAAAGAGGGCTGGTGTTCAGCCTAGTGGTTAAGATGCTTGTGTACCAAATCAGAGTACTTGAGTTCAATAACCATCTCTGGCTCCTGACTAACTTACAAATGTCGACTCCAAGAGGGAGCAGTAATGGCTCAAGTAGTTGGGTTCCTGCCACCCATATGGGAGAGACCTGGATTGAATTCCCAGCTCTTGGCTTTGACCCAGCCTGGGCCAGCCCTGGTCATTGTGGGCATTTAGGGAGTAAAGCAGCAGATATGAGAACTATATATGTGTCTACCTCTCAAATATAAAAATAACAATTTTGAAGAAATTAATGATAACTTATTTTTCAAAAACAACAAAAAAAGAAAACTTCTAGATTCATTCTAAAGTTTTGTTTAAGGATAAGCAGTCTCTGAAGGTTAATACAATTTCCTTTTTCATCCCTTCTATCTGCTCTGTTAGACACCTGCCTCCAATCTCTTCTTGCTCTGTGTTTGATCCAGTAGTGTGTGGAGCTCAGCTGGTTTTGGGTGGCCTCTCAGGAGTCTGGAAGCCAGTGGAATACTTTTAGGGAAGTCTTTTTCGTAACTTCCCACCTATAGCGCTGTAAATAGATAATCTGGTTGTAGTAGTCCTAATTGTTTCCTTACTGCAGAAAAAGTAAGCTGTCCCCTTTGCTGCCCCTCTCCACTTTGCCTCCTGACTTGGGTCACTACTTTAATATTGTTATAAGTTGATTTATTTGAATAGGAACATATAATAAGGGATGGAATGTGAAATGCATTTATCTTATACTTGAAAATTCTATATTTTAGATTGTAGATTTTTGACAGATGTTTTATTTGAATTTTAAAAAAAAGAATTAAAAGAAAGAGTTTAAATAAGAATTTTTTTTTTTTTAAGAAAAGGGGCCAGCACTGTGGCGCAACAGGTTAAAGCCCTGGCCTGAAGTGCCAGCATCCCATATGGGTGCCGGTTCTAGTCCCACTGTTCCTCTTCCCATCCAGCTCTCTGCCTTGGCCTGGGAAAGCAGTAGAAGATGGCCCAGGTCCTTGGGCCCCTGCACCCGCGTGGGAGACCCGGAGGAAGCTCCTGGCTCCTGGCTTCGGATCAGATTGGCACAGCTCCAGCCATTGCAGCCATCTAGGGAGTGAGCCAGCGAATGGAAGACCTCTCTCTCTGTCCCTACCTCTCTGTAACTCTGTCTTTCAAATAAATTAAAAAAATTTTTAAAAAAAGATTTTACTTATTTGAAAGGCAGAGTTAGAGAGAGAGGGAGAGACACAGAGAGAGAAATCTTCTGTCCACTGGTTCACTCTCCAAATGAACCGACAATGAAAATGAACCAGGAGCTGGGCCTGGCTAAAGCAAGGAGCTCAGAACTCCACCTGGGTCTCCCACATATGTGGGCCATCCTCCGCTGCTTGGCCAGGCACATTAGCAGGAGCTGGATCTGAAGCAAGTCAGCCAGGACGTGAACTGGTGCTCATAAAGAATGCCAGTGTCATGGGCAGTTGACTTAACCCTCCATGCCGCAGTGCAGGCACCAGGAACTTCCTTATGAACTGTTCTTTTTCTTGATATGATTTTAGTCCTTGAAAGTGGTTGGATTGTTTAGAGTGTTTGTTTATTTTAAAACAGTACCTCTCACAAACCTATACATAGTGTTTTTGTTAATGACAATATACTACAGAAACAAAGCAGATAGTTAGATCAGTGGTCTACCACAGCCACCGCCCATACCTTTAAATACTAGCTGTTCTACAGTGGCTTTACTGAGTGAATACAATGTGGTAGTCATTCGTGAACTATTAAAAGAATCTGTCATAATTCAAACTTTAGTGCTATCCTTTTCAGTACATTTTGACCTTTCATTGTGACAGGCATAATTAGCTTCTAGAACCTTTAACAAACATTACCTGAATTAAATAACTTGCTTGCCTTTGCAAGGTAAGGTATATTCTATTGTTTTCTAAGTGACAATATTGACATCTTAGCAAACGTTTTCTTATGTTCTAAACATTTAAATTTCTTCTTCACATATACAAGGCAAAAGTTAAAAATCAAGCTGCCTTACATTTGTAATTTGCAAGTATGTGTAGCCATTGACATTTCTTTTTGTACCATATGATCTTTTCCCTCCATTATTACACAAGGTAATTACTAAAGATTCAAGCAATATAATAGAGTACTTGCAAAATGGGAAAATGTCATTGCTTCCACCCCTTCCCCAAACTTCCTGAGGTAACTTTGTCAATTGGCCATTCTTCCAGTTCCCTCTCTACATTTATAAATATATGAGTTTTTACTTTACTCTATTTTAGTTTAGGTTACTATTTTAAAGGCAGTTAGAGATCTTCCACATGCTGATTCACTCTCCAGATGCCTGCAGCCACGAAGGCTGACCCAGGCCAAAGCCAGGAGTCCAGTCTGGGTCTCCCACATTGGGGACAGGGACTCAAGTCTGAGCCATCATTTGCTGCTTCTCAGGTGTGCTCTCGTAGGTGGCCGGTGCTGGAAGCAGAGCTGAGACTCAAGCCCATGCCCTGTGAGGCAGCCTGTGAGCAGCCCAAGCAGCGTGCTGGCCACTGTGTCACACAGTCACCTTTACACCCATAAATGTTTTACCTTTGTGGTCCTCGTTTTATTTTACATTCTGTTGGGATTGTTTTATTCTCGCCATATTTCGTATTCTACACTGTGTTCTGTGGCTTCCTTTTTTTCACTTAACAATTTGAAATAAATTCACAAGAAAAGACAAATACTTCTTTTTCTCCCTTTAATTGCCAATTTTAAGTGCTGATGACTTTGAAACCTCCAAAGTTGGTGACTCCTTTTTTTTTTTTTAATTGAATTCATGGGTTTAAAAAATATATTTGTGTTTTAACTTGTTTCAGTCATTATTCTTTCTATTGTTCAAACTGTCCAAACTGTCCCTTTTTTTTTTTTGACAGGCAGAGTGGACAGTGAGAGAGAGAGAAAGAGAGACAGAGAGAAAGGTCTTCCTTTTTGCCATTGGTTCACCCTCCAATGGCTGCTGCGGCAGGCGCATCTCGCTGATCCGAAGCCAGGAGCCAGGTGCTTCTCCTGGTCTCCCATGAGGGTGCAGTGCCCAAGGACTTGGGCCATCCTCCACTGCCTTCCCGGGCCATAGCAGAGAGCTGGCCTGGAAGAGGGGCAACCGGGATAGAATCCGGCGCCCCAACCAGGACTAGAACCTGGTGTGTCAGCGCCGCAAAGCGGAGGATTAGCCTGTTAAGCCACGGCGCTGGCCCAAACTGTCCCATCTTTAACCAGTGGGAACCCCTTCACATTGGCTCCACTGATGTCTGGTGCACCCCCCCCCCCCCCCCCCAGCTGTAGTAGTAGCTCCATGTTTTCAGATGTGTCGAGACAATACAGTATAAAAACTCTCAGCCTGGGGCTGGTGCTGTGGTGTAGCAGGTAAAGCCGCCACCTGCAATGCCAGTTATCCCACATGGGCCCCAGTTGAGTCCCAGCTGCTCCACTTCCGATCCAGCTCTCTGCTGTGGCCTGGGAAAGCAGTAGAAGATGGCCCAAGTCCTTGGGCTGTTACAGTCATCTGGAGAGTGAACCAGCAGATCGAAGGCGCTCGCTCGCTCTCTCTCTCTCTGCCATTGCCTTTCTAACTGCCTTTCAAATAAATAAATAAATAAATGTTTAAAAAAAAAAAAAAAAAAACTGTCAGCCACAGAGAACATGCATGAATTCCCCCTTCTTACACCCTAGTCAGAGAGCCATAAAAGAGAGTCCCACTTTAGAGCTCTGAAAAGTTGTTTGGTTTTTTTTTTTTTTTTTTTTGACAGGCAGAGTGGATAGTGAGAGAGAAAGACAGAGAGAAAGGTCTTCCTTTTTGCCATTGGTTCACCCTCCAGTGGCTGCTGTGGCCGGTGCATCTCGCTGATCTGAAGCCAGGAGCCAGGCGCTTCTCCTGGTCTCCCATGCGGGTGCAGGGCCCAAGGACTTGGGCCATCCTCCACTGCCTTCCCGGGCCATAGCAGAGAGCTGGCCTGGAAAAGGGGCAACCAGGATAGAAGCCGGCGCCCCAACCGGGACTAGAACCCGGTGTGCTGGCGCCACAAGGCGGAGGATTAGCCTGTTAAGCCACAGCGCCGGCCTCTGAAAAGTTAATGGAAAGCTCACATTATCTTTAAATTCTGTTTTCCATGAACTTGCTGAAGCCCCTTCATAGGTCTGTTCTTGTAAAACTCAATACTAGTGTCAAAACATCTGGTGTCATGGCCCCAGAGTTCTCAGAGGGCATTTAGAACACTTCACCCTTGTGTCTGTTAATGAGGGTACTGTGATGTAGTTACAGGGGCAGAATGTCCAGTCCAGCTTTCTGGGCATTTTGACTCCTAAGGTCTGCTCAGTATTGTCTCCGTGGAAGGATTTTAAGCCCATAGAGATATTAGAAAAGAAAAATCTGGCCCTTGGTACTTCTGTCAGTTTTACACATTTCGACACACTGCTTGGTTTGATTGCCTCAAATTCTTGTTTTGTATCTGGCAACCCAGGTACATTTCCAGGAAATGTTCTCCCTTTTAAACAGCTAATTTACTGAGCTGTTTTATGCCATATAACATGAATTCTCCTTAGTATTGTGAAATATTTCCTTTTCACAAGTTTGCTTGTCTATGTTAATAGTTTTGCATCTCTGTGATGTCTTTGTCCTCCCAAAGTAGAAGCTTTTTATATCATTTTGTGCTCCTTTTAAAAGAAGAAATTATCTTCCAGAGTTCTTCCGTCTGAAGGCACAGAGTTGTAGAGTGTCCACCCACCTTTTTTCTTCATTGTTTGGAATAATTTTGTTCCCTTAAAAATGAATAATTTTTAAAAGTACATTAGGAGGATTGTTACCAGTTCTTGGAAACCATCCCTGTGTCTTCCCCATAATCCACAAGTAGTCTGGCAATGAGCAGAAGTGTTTCACTTTCTTCCTACCTCAGAATAAAGATTCTTTGGTTTGCATTCTTTTTTTTTTTTTAACTCAAATAAGTCTTACACTTTCACATACTTGAATTACTTGAATTTTGCATTATATAATTTTTTGAAAGTTTATTTAATTGAGAGGCAGAGGGAGCCTCCCCTCATCTATTGGTTCACTCCCAAAATGCTTGCCAAGATCCCTCCCTGGGGACTCAGTTAGGCTGAGAACATGGGTGACAGGAAGCTAATTGGCTTGAGCCATCACTTTTGCCTCCCAGGGGCTGCATAGCTGGAAGCTGGGATCAGGAGTGGGGCTGAGTATCAAACTCAGGTACATCAGTACGATCCATGGGTGTCTTCTCCAGCATCTTAACCACTAGGCCAAACACCTGCCCCACGTAGAATGAAGGAACAACGTAAATTAGCTTATGAGAGTCCTGTTGTGAAAATTGGTTGTAAATTTTAGGGGGTTTTCATATTTTTTGGAATGATGATATTATCAAAGTATGTCCTGTAGTGCAAACCCCCTTTCTAGAACTCATCCCTATACAATGGAGATAATTCTCACATGCATTTGCAAATTCACAAGAAGATATCTAAAACAGTATTTCTTTGGACTTTATTGAGTTTGGCATCATGTAGCATTTTCCATATCTTGCTGTAGTTTTTCACAAGCATAAATTAATTTATTAAATGGACTTGGCCAAGTTACCACTTAGAAGTAGCTGGGTTTTCGATATGAATTAATCTGCCGGTTGACAGCAGATTTCCTATCCCCCTTTGATACTTACTTGGTCCGATTTCTTCTTTAAGAATATATAACCTGTTACACGATATCATGGAAATTCGTCAAGTCAACAGAGGAAACAGACAGTTCTCTCTATCCAAATAAGTAAAAAGGGTTCTTAGAGTTGTTACTTTTAAAGAAAATTCTGAACACTTTGAATCATTTTAGACCCACAGTTTTGTGTACTGTATAGTATACATGTATCCATCATCTTTAAAAGATTAAAGGGCTTACTTGAATTGTTACCTGCTTTTAATTTTTATGTTGATGATAGGAAATTTCTCAGTTACTTCAAAAAGATTATCAGCATGATGTTTAGAGTGTTCAATAAAATGTGGGGTAACAGGTTTTTGTGGTTTTTTTAATAAATAAGTTGTTTCTATGGCTAACAATTTGAAAGGTACAAAAAATTCTCTTCCTCACCTTTGGGTTTAGGTAGTAACTTTGACTTTTCCCTGAAGGCAACATTTGGAATAATGCTTTGTTCAGCATTAAATAAGGAAAAGTTCTAAACATTTTTCACAAATTCTACTTAGCGTATTCATTAACTTCTTTAATCGAATTCTACAGAAATAAATGGTAACTGGCAAAAAGCTGACGCTGTCTGGAATAAAATGCAAGAAGAAAATGTTATTCCTCGTGAGAAGACATTACGATTATTAGCAGATATCCTTAGAAACAGTAATCAGGAAGTTCCATTTGATGTTCCGGAGGTAATATGTTTTTAACGTATGCATAACATGTTGTTTTCAGTATATCACTGGGGCCTAGCAAGCCCACTTTCATGCAGGGAAGATCACTGAACTTACTGGATTTGGGTTAACTAAACAATTGTGTTTTAAAGTTGTGGTACGAAGATGAAGCAGGTTCCCTGAGTTCCTCATCGCCCTCACCTTTGGAAACTGATATCCAGAAAGATGTGGTGAAAGCCTGCCAAATGAAGAAGAACAAAGGTAAGCACTCCCGGGGGTGCCTCTCTGGTAGGCTGACAGGCTCCAGGTGCTCTAGAAGAGAGATGGAACTTAACTTGCAAATAAGGATTGCTTTTCTCCATACTTTGCCTTCACAACATTTTGGGACATTTGGCAGTATTCATCACCTGAGTGGTAGGTAATAATGGAGACTTACTCTTATTTTTACAAGACACGACATTGGTGTTAAGAATTTATCAAAAAAGGCCGGCGCCGTGGCTTAACAGGCTAATCCTCCACCTTGCAGCGCCGGCACACTGGGTTCTAGTCCCGGTTGGGGCGCCGGATTCTATCCCGGTTGCCCCTCTTCCAGGCCAGCTCTCTGCTATGGCCCGGGAAGGCAGTGGAGGATGGCCCAAGTCCTTGGGCACTGCACCCTCATGGGAGACCAGGAGAAGCACCTGGCTCCTGGCTTCGGATCAGCGAGATGCGCCGGCCGCAGCGGCCATTGGAGGGTGAACCAACGGCAAAAAGGAAGACCTTTCTCTCTGTCTCTCTCTCTCTCACTGTCCACTCTGCCTCTCAAAAAAAAAAAAAGAATTTATCAAAAAATAACCTTAATTTTTGAGATCCATATGAAGTATTGAGGGATGAAAAAAATCAAGATTTTTATAATTTATTTTAAAATATTAGGCTAAAGGAAGCAAATCTAACAAAATGTTAATAATAAGTATTAGATGTGGGTAATGAGTATGTGGGAGGTTCATTATACTGTTTTTAAATTCTTTTGAAAAAAAAATTTTTTTTTCCCCACAGGCAGAGTTAGACAGTGAGAGATAGAGACAGAGAGAAAGGTCTTCCTTCCATTGGTTCACCCCCTAAATGGCTGCTACGGCCGGCGCGCTGTGCCTATCCGAAGCTAGGAGCCGGGTGCTTCCCCTGGTCTCCCATGTGGATGCAGGGCCCAAGCACTTGGGCCATCCTCCACTGCCTTCCCGGACCACAGCAGAGAGTTGGACAGGAAGAGGAGCAACCGGGACTAGCACCCAGGGTGCCGGGCGGAAGATTAGCCAAGTGAGCCGCAGCGCCAGCCATGAAATTTTTCATAATAAAACCCATTTTGGGCATATGTTTTTATCAAAAATTATACTTTAAAAATAACATTCACAATTATGAGGGCAGTTTTAGAATCTTTTTATTTGAAAGCAAAAAATGTCTTAAGGCGTTGACTACTATGCTGATGTGTGCTGACCAATCAAGCAGTATCTCAACAGTGGGCCCTGTTTCTCGCTCTCCTTTCTGTTCTTCAGTAAACTTTCATGAGGACATTGCCAC
Source organism: Lepus europaeus (assembly GCF_033115175.1). Lineage (NCBI taxonomy): Eukaryota > Metazoa > Chordata > Mammalia > Lagomorpha > Leporidae > Lepus > Lepus europaeus. The sequence goes on along the minus strand of NC_084839.1, from coordinate 40,217,804 downwards.
CCTTGTTACTAAGACTGCCTTAAAACTGTTGTAACCACCTTTTACCCTCTGGTAGGAAATTGCAAGTTGAATCCCTTGTATTTATTTAGATTTCCTTTTATCCTTCCCAAATTATCTTTTACCCATGTTTACCATGTTTTACCCATGTTTGTTAATTTCTTTCTAGAAAATGCTTTAATTCCCTCCACTTTTATCTGGATCTCAAGTATGCTTATGAAAATTTAACTGTTAAGGACATAAATACAGCAGGTTTCATTTTTTCATTTTAGTATTAACAGTTTTGAGATCTCTTTGGAAGAAAGAAAATCAGTTTGGAAATGTATAGATCTTTGTAATTGCCTACTTATTCAACATGATGTAGTATTTAGGATAAATATAAAGGTATACCTCTATTAGGATTTAATATGTAATTCTCATTTATCCAGTCGATTTTATCTTATCAGTTCTTCAGTCTGAGCATTTTTCTGTGATCTCAGGATTCAAATGCTTTTAACAGACATGAATGTTTTAAAACTGAATGCTTGCACGAGGACTTAGCTGATACTTCAGTTTCCTTAAAGAGACTGCACTTACTCCACCAGAAACACACCCATGAGAACGGACTTAACACATTGCTTTTTGTTTTTAAGATTTATTTATTTATTTATTTATTTGAAAGTCTGGGTTATGCACAGAAAATTAGAGCTACAGCAAGAGAGGGAGAGACAGAGATCTTCCATCTGCTGGTTCACTCCCCTACTGGCTGCAATAGCCAGAGCTGCGCCAATCCAAAGCCAGGAGCCAGGAGTTTCTTCCAGGTCTCCCATGTGGGTGCAGGGGCCCGAGGACTGGGGCCATCTTCCACTGCTTTCCCAGGCCATAGCAAAGAGCTAGATCAGAAGTGGCGTAGCCCGTACTTGAACCGGCGCCCATATGGGATACTGGCATTGCAGGCAGTGGCTTTAGCAACTACGCCACAGCACTGGCCCCAACACATTGCTTTTAATACCAATTAATGTGAAGAGCATAGTTTTAAGAAAACAGCTAATAAGCCTGCATAGATTTATTTTGTTAATTTTAAATATTCAAATAGTATTTATTGTATATTCTCTTCATTCAACAAACTAATGAATGGTATGCATTGCTGTTGGGAAACAGACAATGATTGTGTTATATTTTAATTTCTTAGCCTCCTTGAAAAGAATATATTTGCATGTATACTGTTGTGGCATGACTTAAAGTACTTAGCCAAGATAAATACTGTTTGTGTTTTTATTTTCTACTTTTTGCCAGTGTCCTGTAACATACAGGTCTTTAGAAATATAAACCATGATGCAGAGTTCTTGGCAATTTAATGACTGCCAGATATTGTTCTTTGAAAGGCTTGTTTATAATATGATGAACTTGTGCTGTAGTTACTTGCACTTGCCTAGACTGTTCTTCTTAGTTAAGATGCAAATATTAATAGTCATACATTTTTTCTCAGAGTTAAGCTTGAAGTTTTGATATTGCCACTTCAGTTCAATTGAGGGACTAATACAAATTTCCCTAACTTCTGTGTATAATCATAACAATCTTTGCTTGTTCAGAGAACTCTTTAGTAGCTCAGAACGTTCTTTCGAACATTATTTAATTGCGTGTTCTTTTCTAGTTATGTATTCTTACATGGAGCCTTCCTTATATTTGTGAAGGGTCACACGTGATAGTTGTCCGTTTATGCCCCATCTTTATCATCATTTGTTTTATGCACACAACAGTGGATTATAGTTTCAGTTAGCTGTTTATAGCCTGGCAATTTTATTTCAGAAAAGTAAGTGACTGAAAAGTGTAGTTACTTCTCTTTTGGTAACATCTTTTCATTCACTGACAGTTATTGTGAACAAGTGAAATAAAACTGTTAATCAGTCAAACAAATGTTGCTTGGTTTACTTGTTAGATATCTGTATATTTGAAAATTGTATGTTTTTGTATAAGTCCTGTCGTAGCCAAATAATTTGATCTCCTAATTTTAGAATTATAGGCTATATTCACTCTACTGCTGCTGTGCGGAGATGTTAGCCATTGTAACCACCCACTTAGAGATTAAAGATTGCTTTAATGTGAGTCTTCTGCTCCCCTCAGTCTAAATTATGTGGACTTTAATATACATTTTTGCAGTTTATTTTGAAACTTTTGATAAGCAAATTCAAAAGAACTATTTCTCTTTTTATTGGTATGAAAATAATTTCTCAACTTAAGAAAGCTAATATGCAAATTAATGCTAAAAAGAAATATTTTTGGTACCATCCAGTTGGATTAAATAGTCATTTTGAAAATTGTAACTTTGTCTTTGGAAGATTTGCAAAGTGGCACTTGTCTGCCTGCCACGTCAATGTATGTGTTGGTAAAATGGTCATCGTGGGTAGATATTCAAAGAAACAAGTAAGTTTAGGCCTTTGTTTGGGCTCCCCTCCACCACACCTCCCCTTCTTGTAGCCATTCCAGAATAATGTCATCTCATTTTTTGTTTCATTTTTCTCTTGCAGATGCATATAATAAATTCCTGAAAGCGGAAAGGCAAAACATTGTGTTTAACAGTGAAACTTACAACAGTCTTATAAAATTACTGTTGTCAAAGGACGGTTTTATACAAGCAATGCAAGTGAAAGATTTGTAAGTATTATTTATTAAACCTCTTATTTTAAAACACTGTTGGTTACCATTAGGATTTGTCTGATGATGTTTTACTGCAGTGACAGTTGCCTGATTAGCCTCAGCTGCTCATAATGTCATAGGAAAATCTTAAATAATTTTATGAGTTCTGTAACACATAAAAAATTTTCCCTTTGCTGACCACCTACAGTGTAGTCCATTCCGTTTCTTTTATATGCCCTTCTGAGTCATTTAAGATATCCACGTATTCTGCTTCTAAAATGGAATCCATGTGCCTTTTGTGGTAAATGGAGCAGCCTGATACAATGAAGATACCAGGAACATTAAATTATTATTATCTTAATTTATTTTCATTTGATTTGAAAAACAGAGAGACAGAGAAAGATCTATCCACTGGCTTCTCTCCCAAATGTCTGCACCAACCAGGGCTGGGTCAAGCCAAAGCCAGGACTCCAGAACTCAATCTGGGTCTCTGACATGGCATGGCAAGGACCTAAGTACTTGGGCCATCACCTTCTGCTTCCCAGGGTATGCGTCAGTTGGAAGTTGGATTAGAGCAGAGCAGCCAGGACTCAAACCACACACTCTGATACAGGATGTGGGTATCCCGAGTGACGACTTAATATCCGCTGTGCAAATGCTCGCCCTGGGACTTGGAATTAGATTGCAACTTGAATCCTATTTGAAGTCCCATCTCTGAGCCTCAATGTTTCTTCCACATGATGAACACATGATAATATATTGAAGGATTTAAAGGAAACCTGGGTGCTTAGCATATCTTATATGCCCTTTGTGAGGTTGTTTGTTTTTTGTTTTTTGTTTTTTGTTTTTTGGTGGGGCAATGGGTAGTGTTTTTGTTTCTCAGGCTACTCCCCTAGATTAATATACTTTACTAATCAAAATGAGAATGAGGTTTTCTGAATGTATTGTTATCTGACTGCTGTTTCTAGTTACTAATCAAAAGGACCTAGAAAGGGGTAGATCAAGGGTACTTGCTTTGGAACGTACACTTGTCTTTGATGGGTCAGTATCTCTATTTTCAATGGGAAAGTAAAACTTTTTCTTATACATTGTGAGTTCTTAAAGAATTTCCAGGCTATAGAGAATAGTTAAGTCATAGTACTTTTGGAATATTAGAATCCTCAATAGGAAATGGGTGCATGCCATTCTTTCAGGTCACTAGAAAACCTGGTGTTTATACTGGGGCTGTTGAAGTTGTGCGTTATAGAGCTGTATTTACTGTTTGTATTCCAGTAAGTTTTTTACAAGATTTATTATTTGAAAGTCAGAGTAAGAGACTGATTGATTCCATCTGCTGGTTCACTCCCCAGCTGGCTTCAATGGCTGGCACTAGGCTAGGCCAAAGCCAAGAGCTTCTTCCAAGTTCCACACTTGGGTGCAGGCACCCAAGCACCTGGGCCATCCGCTGCTTTCCCAAGCACATTAGCAAGGAACTGGATCTGAAGTGGAACAGCTGGGACTCAAACCAGTGCCAATATGGGATACTGGTGTCACAAGCAGAGGCTTAACCTGCTATGCCACAATGCCAGCCCCAGATCTATTTATTTTAGAGAGAGACTGTGGGGGTGGGGGTGTGTGAAGTGACAAGGCGAGATCTATCTGCAGATTCACCCTCCAAATGACCAAAACAGCCAGGTCTGGGCCAAGCTGAATTCAAGAGCCAAAAACTCCATCCCTGTCGGCTACATGGGTAACAGGGGCACAAGTATATCCACTGCCTTTTCAGGCACATTAGCAGGAAGCTGAATCATGCCACTATGCTGTGCCTCCCCCTAGCCCCCACTTTAGGTTTTTCCTGTATTCTGTGTCTCAAGTGTGTTTACTCAATTGCTAATTAAGCTACAATACTCAGTATGCCCTCAATTAGTGTCTTAGAAAATTTGACATTGAGCAGTGCCCTGTGATCTGTAGCCACTGTGGTCAAGGGTGTGTTTTATCTTCTGAAAACTACCTTTCTCAGAAAATTATTATGAAATTCTTTATCCTGGTATTACTCAGAATGATCAGAGGTGTTCTGAAGTGACAGTGACTTGGGAAAAAGGGAGACAGAAAGAAGACAGGAGCATTTTGTGTTGACAGTTGGATGTGACTAAGTGAGGCAATAGACGCAAAAAGGGAAAACTCTGCGAAGCCCCGAGTCCTGAGGTTGTTCACAGAGACCTCTGAAATGCTTCCCAAAAGTAGTAGTAAAAGTTTCCCCCAACCTACCCCAAAGGTTCTCAGCTGGTGCAGGACCCAGGGATGTGCATTTTACTGAATCCCTAAGTGATTCAATCATGCGTTAAAGATTTTGATCACATACTATTAATAATGAACTGTGCTGATATATCACATGTAGGTATAATACGTAGTCAAAAAAAATCCACAAAATATATTTTAAAATACGGGATTAAGTGTTTATGCTTTACATACCCTAGTGTATTCATGCAGTATGTATGCCTTTCGTTGAAGACCCCACTGATGTAGTTTCCAGACTGCAAGACGCACCCAGTTCGTGGTCCATATGGCCTATTTGGTGAGACAGAACCAGCACTTTTCAAAATGAAATAGAAACTATCAAAGCATTTCATGTAACAAAGCACAACTTTGACATCAGTTTGTGTGCCTGTATGTGTCTGTATACTGGGATATAGTGTCACATCATTCCTGCTGTAGTCTTACCATGGTTCTTTTTTTTTTTTTTTTTTTTTTTTTTTAAGATTTATTTATTTATTTGAAAGGCAGAGTGACAAGCAGAGGCAGAGAGAGAGAGATTACTGTGAATCTTTATCTAATAAGTTTGAATGCTGACAGAGGAGATAGCTATAAGCATGATCCTTCTATTTGCCCTTATATTCACAATCTGCAAAATGTAGGCTTATCTTCTTTCCTTCCCTTGCTCTTTAGATCTTCATGAAGCCTTTCTGAGGTATAATTGACATAAAAACAGATGTACATATTTAAATACATATTTAATGTGTATGTATCTCAATGAGTTTGTGGATAAGTTAATAGAAAATGAGAGTAAAAGATAAGATTATTTTGGTGTAAAAAATTGAAATATGTGCATAATTTTTTCATTTCAGTGTTTTCCATGGTCTTTTTTTATATAAATAGTTATTTGAAAGGTGAAGCAAAAGATAAAGAGATTTTTCCATCTGTTGGTTCATTCCTCAAGTGCCTGCAGTAGCCAGTACTGGGCCAGGTTGAAGCCAGGAACTCCATCTAGGTCTCCCACATGGATGACAGGGTCTCAAGCACTTGAGCTGTGCTCTGCTGTGTTCCCAGGTACACCAGCAAGAAACTGGACCGGAAGTGAGCAGTCAGGATTCAAACTGGCACACAGTGTCACAAGCAGCAGCTTACCCAGCTGTGCCACAGTACCAGCTCCTCTGTGAACTTTCTGATGACCCATGAAGTGGTCACCACCATAAATGCTATAAACATGCGTCACCTCCCAGGGTCTCCCCCGCCTTCTTTATTGCTACTACTATATTATTGAATTTTGCATGTTTGATTTTAAGTATATTATCACTGCTATTAGCTGTAAGCATTATGACATATAGATCTCTAGAACTTATTGATCGCATAGCAGATCTTTAAACATCATCTCCCTCCTTTTCCTCCCCACCTGGCCCCTGGCAGCCATTCCACTCTGTTTCTGAGTTTCACTATTTAGAGTCCAGATATAAGTGAGACTTTCTGTATCTTGAGGGCACTTTTATATGAGTTGTGTTATCCGTCTAAGTTTATTCCGTAGCAGCCTCCCCAGGTAGCTGTGTTGGCCCAAGACAATCCTAGGTCTAAAGCCTCAGATCAGTCTGGAGACTGGATTCATATCTGTTCTGTGTACGATTGTATCTTGGGTTAGCTGGGAATGTATTATGTAACTTCTGTAGCTTTATTTCCTAGTTCACTGCCAACATTAGACCGGGTCATCTGTTTCCCCTTCAGCTCTGTATCAATGATCAGAGTAAACAAGAATTGGTTTTTTATGGGTAACTTTATTGTAACACGGTGACCAAATGAGCCCCTACAGCAAGTGGCAGTTCCACTAGTAGAATTATTCTAGCACCCTTTTTTTGAGTCCATAAATAGCAACCTGTTATAATTACCTAGTTAATGTCACTGGTTCAACCTCAACAGCAGTAGTTTTCCTGGGAAATAAAGAATGCCAACTTTGTTTTTATTGTACATTTGATGTCTCTAATGTGCTTCAGATGCACTTGACTTCTCGTGAGTTTTCTTCGGTTTTTTTTAACAAGGTCAGTTTACCTTTCCAACAAATAATAGAACCTCAAAAATAACATAGCTGCCTTTTAAAAATTTAAGGAAACATTCATTTTTAATTTCTTCATGTTTTGAAATCAAAATTTACCTATGATTGATTCTGTCAAAGGAGGGAAGCTGCTTTCAATCTCTGATAATATTATGTTCTTAGGGGCTTTGAGAATCCTGCAACAACAGCCCTTTATCTTTTGATAGTAACACTTTATTTTTCCTTGTCCCTGTTAGCTTTCTATTTCTTCTATCTAGAAATAATGCTGAATGTATCCCTGATGGTTTTTATTGTGCAACCCAGTTTTGTTATCCAAACCTATTACAAATTATAATCTCTGGCCAGTGTCCTGTGTATTACGTATGCACAATCCACGCATCATTCATCTCTCTGAAATGTCTAATATGAAACTCCCTGTAATACAGTCTTCTTTCATGGAGGTGGATTAATTTTTACCTTGGGTTATATGTTCAAAGATTGATACCCTTTTCCCTTATAATTTTTTCCTCTCTATTCTGGCAATTCTACAGATAGAAAGAAAATGTCTTGGTGCCTGTGCTGTCCAGTTCAGTAGTCACTGGCCATAAGACAGTATTTGAATTTAAATGAGTTATAATTCAATATAACTAAGACTGTATTCATTTCTGTTCCCCTGTCGCAGTAACCATATAGTACCATGTGGCTTGTGGCTGGCTCTATTGGACTCCCATAATCACAGGAAGTTTGCTTTGACAGTTCTAGACTGTCCAAGGTTTTTTCCAAAAGGAAAGATCAAAATTAGTCAAAAGTACATTTCTTTCCTCATAGCATATTAATGATTCCAATGCAGAGATCTCTTATCAGTGGGTTGTTTAGTTTTCCTCCTTTAGCCACTTTGGAATATATTTTCATTGAGAGTGGTCAGTTTCTACATATGTAAGATAAATGATTATGTAATAGATTTGGAGTTTTCTGTTGTTGGTATTTATCTTCACTTTCATATTTGTAACGAATAGTCAGCTTTTTGAGATGGGAAGAGATTATTGAAAGAGGGTGCTATGTGTTTTGAAGTTTTGGAAAGCTTTGTAGGTTACGCTTTATCACTTTTAAAACAAGTTTTGTTATCCCATGGTTTTAGAATTTTAGATAATATTTTTAAGTAAATAAATATGGCATACTATGTATAATAATATTGCCATAAGAAGTGAGCTTTTAATAGTGTCTAATTTTTATTTAATCATGCCAAAGATTGAGAAAGTAAATCCTTTGCTTTCTGCAGTTTATAGTCTCACGCATACGTTGTTGACTTAAGAGCTTTGACAGATGGGACAAAGGGAAAAACGTCAAACTGAGCAAGGGGTGCTTTGTGGGATTAAGAGGATTGGTGGCGGAATAAGGAAATCCTGTGACCAGGGACTGCAGGGGTAAACCCTAGAGACTGGAAGTGACTGAGAGGTCAGGCACACCCTGGTGTCTGGAGGATTTTCTTGGGATTGATGAGAATAATTTAGCAGCGCCCCTGCTTCCCTCACAATCTGCTCGGTTTGTGTGTTCGTGTTGGCAGACCAAGGTCATCCCTGACCACCCAAGACAAATGGCAGCGATGGCTTTTGCTCCTTTTGGCCTTTGGCGACTTCCTAATTGGAAGGTGAACCCCGAGGGCATCAGAGATGCTGAAATTTCCTCACAGGAGCTGTGCCGCAGCGTAGCACACAAAAATCACCGCAGCTTGGTTTTGAGCTTTTTTTGTTTGTTTGGGCTTCTTTTTTTCTCCTAAATTCTGTAGGTTTTAGTCATAAGGAAAAACAGTTTTTTTCCTCTTAAGTTTTAAGAAGTTGGGAGTTTTGTTTCAAATTTAAGGGCTGAGAAAGATTGTTATAATAAATTTTTAATTTTCGTGTAACAGCAGCTTTAGTTCAACGGTAGGTTTTAAAGCTTTAAAAACTGTATGTATCTACTTGACAGAAATTTGAAAATTAATCAACCAAATGATATGGTGTTGGTTAGTAATATGCTTTGGTTTATATTTTAAATATACAGTGCTGAAAATAAATGTTCATTTTTGTTGTTGGAAGAATAGTTTTACATTTTATCATCATGGTGAATGGAGCAAAAAGAGAGAGAAAAGTATCCCGCTTCGGGTGCGGCAGAACAATGCAGGGCCTGCAGTTATTTTAGTCATCTAATATGTCAGCATTCAAGAATCTGAACCGATTGTTTAAAAAAAATCTTGTACTTTGTTTCTTTTGTTGCTCACTTCCAACTTTGTCATCTGTCAGAATGCAAAAAAAAATTATCCTTCTATAACCATTGACAGGATAACACAAAAGCTGTCTCCAGGTCGATATTTTGCAGCAATATTTTTAACATACGAACAGTAGTTTTTATAATTTCACCTTGGTGCTCAACCATTTATTATCGTATCAGAAGCATGTCAGTAATTCCTTTCTAAATGTCTGCTTCTTTTAGCGCTGAGACCCACATCAAGGGCTTCACACTGAACGATGCTGCCAACAGCCTCCTCATCATAACGCAAGTTAGGCGGGATTATTTGAAAGGTATGTCACAATGCTTGACCTTTACGTCACATTAATGCCTCTGCAGATTTTTCTTGTAACGCCCTTCGAATACTTGGATAAAGGAGTCCATTTAGCAAATTACCTGCTTATCAAGAGCCTTTTGTGGTAGCTGAGAGACGTAAATTACTGTACATGCATTTATAATACAGCTTGAATATGAATGTACTTGTCATTTGACCACTTAGTCCAGTTTCCATTCCATTTAACACAAGATGGGTTTTCTTAAGATGAATCACAGCTCTTCAGACATGCAAAATTTGTGTTCCAGAACGAGAGAAAGTACAGGCTTTCAAGTGCGTTAAAATTCACAGTGCAAGTCATTTTGCTTTGGAAATTAACATACTTTAGAGCATCTGAAACAATTCCCAGCAGTTGTTTCTTGCATATTGTGTTGGTTGTGTGTGAGATAGCAAATGAGTTAAATTGAGTGTTAAATGTGTGGGATTATGCACCAAATGATTATAATATTGATTTTTAAAACTTAATCCAATACTTTTAAGTAGTTCATAATACCAACAGCAATAAAATATGGTGTGTGTTTGAAGTTTAGAGTTTTTAAATTAATGTTAAGGTAACAACAGTGATATGTGGCAGTGACTTTGGTGAGGACAGAGATAGGGACTGTTGAACTGTGGGTTCTCAGTGGGGTAGACTTGGATCTGAAGGTCCGATGAATGAGCTCCCAAGGAGAAATGATGAAGCCCTTAAGTTTAGGTGGGCAGCTTTTTATGTAAAGTTTTCCATTTGAATTTTAGTCAATATAGTTCCACCACAGTTTTGCTAATACAACAAAACCCTCTTAGGAGAGCTGTGAGGGAAGCTGAAGAAGCTCTTAAGCTGTTACATGCATTTACCTGGATCTTCTCAGTCTGTTACAATGGCCTTAAGTCCTCGTTTGCATGTTTGTTGAACAAATTCGCATCCTGGAGAGGGAGAAAGTTAGCATCTGTGCAGCTTTGGGGTTGCCTGTCAGTACGTGAACACGCCGGGCATCTAGCTGTCTCCTGAGTGACTCGCACTGAATCTGGACGTGGTAACTCCTTCCTTTACAGCCCTTGCACCCCAGCACCCTACAGGCCAAGCACACCATCCAGACAGGCTTTTTGAACAACAGTAGGTCATCCTTGAAGTGGTGTGTAATGCTTGTTGTTAAAACATGAATAGCCTTCATTATGTTTCCCATAAAAAAAGACTTCATTAGGTTGAAATTTTATATAAAAATGAGAGGCAATTTTAAGGCATTGAAAAGTTGATCTTGCTCCCCCACATAAATAAACCTATTGTTGTCAGTAGCTTATGTTTCTGTAGAAATGGAGATAAGATAAAGACAGTGTCTTAATTTCAGGGAGTTCATTTTTGAGCTGAACCTGATGTGAATTTCACTGACTGCCATCTCTTACTGGCACGGGAGGCGTACCTGGTGTGGTGTCTGGCCTGCTCTTAACTGTTCCACTTGACTGAGGTTGTCTGAGAGCAGACACAGTGACCCGCTGTTGCCCCTCTAGCGACACCACCCCTCCCCATGTTCAGCACACACTAACCAGTGAGCTGCTATGAGGATGGGAGCAGTGCTGGCCCATTTCCTGTCCCGTCTTTGAGGTTTCTTTTTCTCAACCCCATCTAAAGTAGGGAGAAAAAATAATGCCAGTTAATGTTAACTTAATTTTGTAAGCTTACACTGTGGCAGAGTTAATAAGGTACCTGGCACCTTTGCAGTGTGATTAGTATCACTAGTGAGTAGTTGAGTGAGTGACTGGGGTGGAAAGGAGTCAGGGAAGGGAGGGGTGGATACCGCATATGGTGTCCTTTAAGATATTAACTGTGCAGAAGGAAAGTCTTGTATAAGAATATGATTCAGGTCACAGGGTCTCATGCTGCCTTCGGATGGACATACCAAGATCTGTTCTCTTGAACCCCTCCACTCTCTCATGTACACATACAGCTCTAGGTGCAAACTCTGGAACGGTTAGACTAGGATTGGTGCTAGCAATGTGACCTTGACTTTGGAGAAATATTTGAACATTCTGCCTCAATGTCTCATTTGTATAATTGGTTCTTAACTTTAGAAGGGTAATTGTGATTGTGAGACTGGGTACCATGCCTTGCATGCAGCAAATAATCAGTAATACCTGCAAGGCATCTAATCTGGGAGTGTAAAAATTGGGTATTCCGGTTTGCCTGTATCCTGTGTGAGTGATTCTGTCTGAACTAGAGGGAGACAGTGTTTTTAAGAAACAATCTGTGGGATATTAAAAGCTTTCTTAATCACATGATCTCTGATTGAATCAAGTCTGGGGAAGTATGGCTAATTTTTTTAAATTCTTCCTTTTTTATGTTTTTCTGAACTTGTCAACTTACTTGAAATTGGTTACAAAAGGTTATCCCTGAATGGAACTCACATTGTTGGTAACCTTGTATTTTTTCTGTGACTTAAAGTAGAAATTTCTCTGCACTCAATATCTTATGTCATTTTTTTAGATTTCTCATGAAGTTTTAATATTTTTGTGATCCAGAGTAAATTATTCATGGTCTTTCATATATAGCCATTTGGTGCTCATACTTAAAAGCTGGTTTTCAAAATGCATTCGTCAGTATGGATCATATGAGAAGAGCTCTGTGCTCTGCTCTTTGATTTCAGAGGCTCTGAAGACGCTAAAAGCTGCCTTGGACCTGGGGCAGATGCCCTCTAGGTTAGCAGTGACCCGCCTCATCCAGGCATTTGCCCTGAAGGGTGATGTACAAAGCGTAGAAGCAATTCAGAAGATGGTGCATGGACTTGAATCAATTGGACTTTCGCGGATGGTTTTCATCAATAACATTGCTTTGGCACAAATAAAGAAGTGAGTATTTTTTTTTTTTTTAAGCTTTCTTTTCCTCTGTCATACCCTGGAGTGAGTGAGCAATATCTGTTTTTACTTTTTAAAAAACTCTTTCAGGCATTTGGAAAACACGTCATCTGCATTAGAAATTCCATATTCTGATTGTTTCCTAGTTAAATTTTAGAATGAACAGCATTTGTCAATTTTCTATAAGTTGCTCCATAGTTACTCACTTTTCTTGTCTGGGTTTCTTGGTGAAACACTTCCATTACAAAAGCTAAAAACAATCTCATGTTTGTCAGCAGTCCTGGGAGTGACCCCCTCCTAGAATATGGTGAAACAGAGCAAGCTTCTTAAAAATATGCGTTTCCATATCCCCCACCTCCCATAGGGTGCTCACCCACAAAAAGGGGAGATATTTAAGAGTGGAGTCTCTTAATACCGCTGTAGAAGGAAGTGAGATGAAAAAAATTGATTTTTTAGTAACCTCACTTGCAAGGCATTTCGTTCACGATGAAGGGCACTTTTAGTACCTTTGTGGGGAAATGTTCTGTAACAATTAATGTATAAATTTAATGGCATATGACTTTAAAATATAATGTTTGCTTTTGCAGTATTTTTTTTTGTTTGCTTACTCCTGTTTCTTTGAGCAGAGAAGGTTATTTTTGCTTTACTTTTTAAAACTATTTCCCCAAATAGAACTTCAAACTTTCCCTTTTCGTAAGAAAATGTGATTCTTTTAAGTTACAAGATATGGCAGTTACCCAAGTAAGAGCCAGTTGAATTTTTAATTGTTACACAGTTTTATATGATTTGGAGAACGTATTTTTTACTCACTATATTTTCTCTGAAACACAGAAGAAAAATGTGTTTTAAAAGAGCACTCATTTTTTTTTTTTTTTTTTTTTTTTTTTTTTATTTTTTTTTTTATTTTTGACAGGCAGAGTGGACAGTGAGAGAGAGAGAGACAGAGAGAAAGGTCTTCCTTTGCCGTTGGTTCACCCTCTAATGGCCGCCGCGGTAGCGCGCTGCGGCCGGCGCACCGCGCTGTTCCGATGGCAGGAGCCAGGTGCTTATCCTGGTCTCCCATGGGGTGCAGGGCCCAAACACTTGGGCCATCCTCCACTGCACTCCCTGGCCACAGCAGAGAGCTGGCCTGGAAGAGGGGCAACCGGGACAGGATCGGTGCCCCGACCGGGACTAGAACCCGGTGTGCCGGCGCCGCAAGGCGGAGGATTAGCCTGTTGAGCCACGGCGCCGGCAAGAGCACTCATTTTTAACATGAAATTATTTGAATCTGGAATGCTGTAACTATAAACTATCAGATACAGATGAGCTCAACCAAAATGATACACATGAAGTGTATTTATTAAATGAGGCCATATGGTTGGATTTTTTTTCACATTTAAGTATGAAAATGCTTCAGGGACTTTTACTATAAGTTGAGTATATCCCAAATGTACCTGACAAAGAGAAACATACAACTGTGGGCTCATATGAAAACATATACCTTTTTTGAAGACATTATCATCCTCTTTAAAAATCCTAAGATGTTCCTACTTGATACACTAGTGACCAATTGTAGATTATAAAGTACAAATTAGAGATATAAAGTATTCACTTTATATCCAGAGAAACACAAAATCAAATTTAAGTATTTAAGATAGTGTTTTCTAAGTTATCTCCATTAATTCTTCTGTGTACACTTGTTTGATACTGTCAGTAGAGCAGTATTTTAAAACAAGCAACTGTTTTAAGTGTGGTAAAGAATAAAGTAAGGAAGTACTGTAGCATGAACCACCCAGTGATTCCTCTGCTACCTAAATGTGAGTGGACGCGTGTTCCACGGTGTTTTTATCTAGTTAACTGTAAACACAGTTCCTTTTTTTTCCTCAATGTTTTTCTATCAGAATGTCTAAAAGTAAGTTCTTAGAGTAAAACTGCCTGCAATATTAATATAAAAACAAACATTTGTACATTTATTTTGCTTTCTTTTATAGCAATAACGTAGATGTTGTCGTTGAAAACATTGAAAATATGCTTACTTCAGAGACTCCGACCGTGGAGCCCCAGTTCTTTGGCTTGGCCTACTTATTCAGAAAAGTAATAGAGGAGCGATTGGATCCAGCAGCGGAAAAGTGTAAGTTGAAGAAAGAACAGAAAAGCACATTTTCTCTCTGCTGAGCCCAGGCAAATCTCTTTGGTGGGCTCGTTATACCACTGTTGTGACGAAGGAGTCTTCTTACCTGTTGTTTTTCCAGTAAGCATCATGGCAGAGAGACTGGCCAATCAGTTTGCAGTTTACAAACCTGTCACCGATTTCTTCCTTCAGCTTGTGGATGCAGGCAAGACAGATGATGCCAGAGCCCTCCTACAGGTACGACCCTCTCCTCGTGGAGCAGGGGCTTGCGGCTCGTGAGAAGTACGTTGAGAAATGTCTAGACAAGTGTATGGTGGAACACTGGCAGGGAAGTGTGGCACTGCTCCACATTTAAATTCAGCGTGAGTCCAGGTTGCCTGACAAGGACTGCATTGTAGGTTGTAGGCGGCTGGTGTTCCAGATGCCAAGTGGGACTGGAAATATCCTCATAATTAACAAGGGGTGGGCGCTGAGGAAGACGGGTCTCAGTGAAGTGATTTAAAGACAAATGTGTCCGTGCAGATAGGTAATGTAAAACAACAATTCCTTTGATTTCCTACTTTAATTTCTCTAATGCTCTAAATACTGTGCATCACCATGGCAACGCAGTTTGCAAACAAAAAGTAGGAAATGTTTGCTTTTCAAGTACAGCTCCTCACTTGAATACTCAAACATTCTCAGCGCCTTATTCAAGATTTATTAAGAGTTGAATTTGCTTTCCATTCACTTGTGTGTCACAGACACATTAAATGACAAATGCAGGTCTCTGTGGCCTGCACTCTCAGTTAAATTAGCAATCTTCAGGGAGGGAGACAACCGCATTCATGCCATTTTAACAGCACTAAATATAAAGCTGCGTGCGCCAAGTGCAAGGGAACGGTGGGTGAGCGGAGCTGCCACTGGCAGTGTACACAAACAGGCGCCGCCGGGGGCCCTTCCCAGCAGGTGGCAGTCAAACAGCCACCGCGATCCCGCCCACGACTGTGTTTGTGTAGACTCCCTGTGTCAAATTGAGGCCTGGGGCCAATTTCGGATAGTAAATAGTATTATATTCACTCACATGTCTACCAGCTGCCAAGACCGTAAGTGGGAGATTGGGAAGGTAAGACTGTACCCCTTTGCTGGAGCTTCTGTTTGGATCCTTAAAGCACATCAGATTTGACAAGAAACCCATTCCATTTTAAAAAGACTTTTCTCAGCATTAACACAGTTTTTATTTAAAAATAAAAAAACCTGTAAGTTGGCCCTGCTTCTAAGGTTTTTCATTTGTTTCTGAACAGAGATTCTGGTTTATTGGGATTTTTTTGTTTGGCTTGGTTTGTCTACTTTTTTCTCCCCCCGCCCCCTTTTTATTGTTCTTTAAAGGATAAAAGGCAGTATCTGGTAGGCAGGGACTGCAGGAATCTTCCCATTGCTGCTTTCAGTGGCGAACGTTCTATTTCTAAAGAAATGAACTCTTAGCTTTATCTTGGTCCACGTGTGTCTCAGCAGCCAGGAGGGGAGCAGGTGCCTAACTGTGTAATCATACGCGGTCGCTGTGTGCTGCGTATTTTAATGCACTCCTTTGACAGCGGCCCTTGTGCTCCATCCGCCAGCTCTTCAGCACTGGGTGCAAGCGCTGGGGCTCTTGCCTGCCCCTTCCAGCTACGGCGCCCACGGCGGCCCTACCCAAGGGCTCTTGGGCGCAGCTCTGAGTTGAGGCGTGAGCCGCAGCCTTTCCTTGTGCTTTTCTCTACCAGACGGAGGTTCCTGATGAGCAACACTTTACCCATCCTCTACCTGCTTGTCAGACAGTAAAAGCTGATTCTTGCCGTAGTAAAGAGTACTTTATTCGCAGATGTCGAAAACAGCAGTTTATAATGTAAATGTACTGTGTGTCCCCAAAAGTGCTTTTATACCTTCGTTTTAGTATTGACAGTGTCTTAAAGCCTTGAAAGAGCAGTGTGCTTTTAGGAACTTAGGAGAGTGACATCTGTGATGAATGTAAACTAAAATAGTGTCTTGCCATATTTGATTTTACTATAGCATCTCAGGTTGGGTAGACACTTGATTTATCTGGTCTGTCATGTAAACTTTTTTTTTGAGTTTAACTTTTGTCTCTTTCTCAAGCACTGGCTGTCTGTTGCAATGAAAGCCTTTTATAAAATAGAGAGATTGAAATCAGTCCTTTTGTATGCATAAGTGTAGGTAATTATACTTTAAAGAGAACTTGCTTTGTACATTTTAATTTTTATAAAGAAACGAGCAGTTATCTCCCTGACACCTTATTAAATGTATAATTAACCTTATGATCCCCAGCTCACTTGTGAATGCTTGGCAGTATAATTGGAGAGGAATCGTGTTTCTTTTTTTCCTCTTTCTTTGCAGTCCTAAACCTTATTCTGTGGTTGTGGAAGCATTAGTTTAATTTTTCCCTTTTCTTTTTAAACAAACTTTGTACTCGCAGTGCCAACGGCAGCACTCACCAAAGCTCGGCATAGCTCACACTTGTTTTCTTCCTTCCTCCCCTTCAAAAATCGTGGTTGACTGTCAGGCCTTCCTGTTGCTAATGATACACTGGTGCATTATTGTGAGCTTCCTTAATTGGAAATATTCACCCTGATCTGCTTGTTTATCAGAAATGTTCACTTGCTGCGTTATGTTTTAATTTTTAGAGATGTGGCGCAATTGCCGAACAAATCCCAATTTTGTTGGTGTTCTGTATTAGGAGCGCTCAGAAACCGGGAAAGGTACTGTGCTCTCCTTGTTATCAAATCAGTGATGCTGTCAGCCGCTCTTGCTCCATGGATTAACGTAAGAGCTTGGGGGTTCCAGGCCTTATCTAAAGCACTATTGAGATTGAGGACTTTGCTTGTCAGTACCGCCTGCTTTTTGTAGAATGTAGCTGAGAGTGAGTTCTAGCTCCTTAGTTGGACTAGAAGGAAACAAAAAGGAAGCTCATGGAGTGAATTCTCTTTTCGTCTAAGTGTGCACTGAGAGCCCCAAGAAAGGGCCCTCAGAAGCGGAAGTGTAGGCCACCCCGGTACATTTGATGGTGCGGAGGCCCTGCCGAAGGAGCCTTGCTCCTACAGATGTCTGTCCCTTTGGGTGCCTCCTTTAGACCGTTTATCAGGTTTCAGCCACCAGGTAGATGGGCTCTTTGGTTTTTAAAATAGACCAGTTAACATCCCAAGTTAACGTTCTCATTCATATAGGCTCATGTGTATAACAGAGTCAAGTCCTGTTTTCGATGTCTAAAACACAGATAACAGCATATTCCAAACATTTATTTTAGATCTGATTTTACCTGGTGAGCACCAGAAACTCCAGTTTACTTGGGTACTTTCAAGTTCCTGAGTGGGTGCCAGCGATGTTTGCTGTGAAACATACAGGTTGCTTCCAGGCCAGGAGGTTTAGTTTTCCCTGATTTCCACACGCTCCCCATTCCTCCACACATGCTTTTTAAAATAATTAATTGCAGTTTTTTAAAAAGCCTCACATGTATTTATTCACAACAAACAACTGTTAGGAAATATTGTTTAATACTTGTTTGTTTTTGTTTTGTTTTCAAAGAGGCTATTTTTTAAACTCTGTGATTAAAAAGCATGAGAGATCTAAAAGTGCCCAGCCAGGTGTGGGACTGTGCCAGGCTCCTGCCTTTCTCAGGAGACGGTCAGCACAGTGACGTACAGTAATACATCGCTCGGCACCTTCTGCCCAGGAGGCTTTAAATGCAAGCTGTCGAGGAGAGGTGCAGGCCTGGGAGTAGACTGACTGACCACGGCGAAAAGGAAGCTGCGATGTTTCAAACGTCAGTTTCGGCGTCCTGCTCTTTGAGAGAGGACAGTGAAGCCAGATTTGGAGGCTCTCTGTGGGATGGGAACGGCCCGTGCGTGGGATAAAGTCGGCCGGTGATCTCTCCAGCAGGAGTGGAGTGTGTGTGGAAAGACTCCGCGGTTGTTGATTACAGGAAACAAAACTGGAGTGTGTCTGCACGCCCTTGGAAGCAGTCGAGTAACGATTTCAGTGAGATCTGAAAATGCTCGCTCTGAATGCCACACGGGTGGCATTTCCGGCAGAATGTTTGAATTCTTCTCATTTCGTCAAAGATGTTGACACCTGAAGTCCAGATCTCCTCTGCCCTGGAGATCTTGTACCTTCTTGGTAATGGCCTGCCAGCCGGCAAAAAAACAATCTTTAGATGTTTAGGAAATACTGTATTTAGATAGATCCTATTATATTTAGATATTTTAGGAAAGTAGTCACAGAATTTTAAGTAGAATTGCATCACTTCTGAAAGCTGCTGGTTGGTTTTGGCAGTAAATTACTGAATCACAATCACTAAAATATGCAGAAGAAAAGGCCACTGGATTAAATAGATCTGTTATAATCACCGTCAGGACTTTCTGATACAGTACTGACATATCAGTTCTATTTTACTATTTTGAGCTAGTGATAATGTTGCCTCTATTTAATTTCCCAGGCACCAACTCTGAAATCTTTGTTAGAATTGATTCCTGAATTAACTGAAAAGGAAGAAGCATACGCTTCTGCCATGAAAAGCTACGGTAATAATTTTATTCTGACTCTATTATTTAAGTGATTTAAATTCTTGTGGTATAGTCAACTAAGTTGTACTCTTCAACTCAGAGCAGTAATCTAAATACCAGGTTAAATATCAGATAGCTACTTATGATATAAGTAATTCACATAGTTCTAGAGTGTATGTTTTAAAGCTGTATTTAAGAAAAATACAATATTGCATGTTGTAGGATCCCAGGCTCCTTGAAGGAGCTGGACCTCCACTTACATTTATGTGTTAGAGACCAGTTTGGGGGCCCAGCGTGGTGGTACAGCAGGTTAAGCCCCTGCCTGGGACACTCACATCCCATGTGAGCACCGATTTAATTCCTGGCTGCCCTACTGCCAATACAGCTCCCTGCCAGTGAGCCTGGGAAAGCAGAGATGGCCCTTCTACCCGCACGGGAGACCTGGATGGAGTTCAAGGCTCCTGGCTTTGGTCTGGCCCAGTCCCAACTCTTGTGACTATTTGAGGAAGATCACTCTTTTTCTCTGTAACTCTGACTTTCAAGATAAATAAATAAATATTAAAAAAAAAAAAAAAGTAGAAACCAATTCGGGTCTTCCATGATCCTGTACGTGGTGCGGAGCATGAAGTAAGTTAATGTTTGAGACTATCACTTGATTTGTTGTCTTTTTTTTTTAAGATTTTATTTATTTCTTTGAGAGGCAGAGTTACAGACAGAGGGAGACACAGAGAGAAAGGTCTTCCATCCACTGGTTCACTTCCCAAATGGCTGCAACAGCTGGAGTTGAGCCAGTTTGAAGCCAGGAGCTTCTTCTGGGTCTCATGCAGGTACAGGGTCCCAAGCACTTAGACCATTTTCCATTGCTTTCTCAGACCATAGTAGGGAGCTGGATCAGAAGTGGAGCAGCTGGGTCTCAAACCAGTGCCCATGTGGGATGGGATGCCGGCACTGCAGGCTTAGCCCACTAAGCCACAGCACCAGGTCCTTGATTTATCTTCTTGCTCCCTCAGTTCCCCCACTCCTACCTACACCTTTGAAATAACAGACCCCTTAATTATGAAGTCCCAGTCGAACTTCCCTGACTGCTAGGAAATGGCATTGAGTCAGAGAGCCAGGGTGAGGTTTGCTGAGTGATCACAATCACCCATCCCACTTCCACTCACTGATGTGCTCACTGGGGGCCTGGAGTATGGAAAACATTGCTTTGCTGATTTTACTTTTGGCATGACAACAGACTCAGTCGTCAAAATGAGTCAACTGGGTCTCCATTTTGCCTCCCTTATGAGGGAAATATACTGTTCTTCAAATTCCAACTATAGTCAAAAACCTTATCGAATTTCCAGTAACTACTAGCATGAAATGATGTCAATTCTTAACAATTCATGTGCCTGACTGCCAAATGAGGTGACCCAGCGTGGGGCAGAGGGCAGGAGTTCAGGAAGGGGAGAACGCGGAGCTACAGTTTTCAGCACAGCTTCCTAGAAGATGGAGCTCGAGCCCCTGAGGGTAGGAGGGAAGCAATTCTTGGCCCCTTTGGGAGAGGAGCAGAGGTGTAGACCAAGGACATGGACATTATCCAGATCTGTGTTAAGATGAGTTCCCTTTGTGGGGGAGAGCTGTTGTCAATTGATTGTTCAGCTTCTCACCACGGTCCTGTGGGTGCACCCTGGCTTCATGGTGGAGTTCCTTAGATGTTAACAATCTTCATACAAAGTCCCCGGGAGCCAGCAGTGTTGCACAGTGGGTTATGGCATCCCACATCGGAGCACCGGTTCAAGTCCCAGCTGTTCCGCTTCCTGTCAAGCTCCCTGCTACTGCACACCATGTGAGGTAGCAGATGATGGCCCAAGTTCTTGGGTCCCTGCTACCCACATGGGAGACCTATATGGGGCTCCTGGGCTTCAGCCTGGCCCAGCGCCAGCTGTTGCAGGCATTTGGAGAGTGAACCAGCAGATGGAAGATCTTCTTGGTCTGTCTCTCTGCCTTTCAAATAAATAAATATTTCAAAACTTGGCGAGGGCCAGCTCGTCATAGCTGCTAGGCCCCTGTGTCCTTCAAGTGCAGAATGAGTCTGACTGGTTAGAGCTTTGCTTTGTCATCGTAGCTACTTATACTCTCCAAATTTGCTTATTTGAAAATAGGAAAATATATTGAAGTCTCTTTGTGGACGTTTAGCTGTTAATCTTGATGGGTGCAGATATGCAGACTTCTACATCATTCCCACGCCCCTCACCGCGGCAGGCTGGGTTTTCTTGAATTCAAAGTGTGGATTGTAAGCAGAAGGGGCTTGAATGGCGTGTGCTGACTACTTTATAACCAGGGGCGGCAGTGTGGTCACTGACTCTCCGTGGGATACCTAGGGCACGCAGTGCCATTCACGCTCTCCTGAAGGCGGTTGAGTGTAGCCACACCTGTCCTTTCCCCTCGCCTCCGCAGTGCCTGGCGCCGAGTGGGTGGTAGAGATTGTACACAGGACTTCTTGCTGCAGGTCGTTACTTAGTCACATGCCGTGGGGTAAAGGGGCCAGCAGCCCTGAGCAGCTGAGAGTTTTGGGGGAAAGGTGGTCTCTGCCTGTGGCTAACACCTTCTTCTGTAACTTTTGTCAGTCCTGGACAAAGACGTCGCGTCTGCTAAAGCACTGTATGAACATTTGACGGCAAAGAAGACAAAACTGAACGATCTGTTTCTGAAGCGCTACGCGGTGTTGCTGAAGGGCGCTGGAGAGCCAGTCCCTTTCACGGAGCCCCCTGTGAGTATTTCTTAATTATGGGCAGAAAATACCTTTGCAGATCGACGCGTGCCTCCGAGTGATGCGAAAGAACATAAGTTGAATACTTAATTACGCGAGGATTAGGTCTGTGCGCGGAGCCCTGGGGGGGGGGGGTGGCCAAGGCTCTGGGAGACAGGGCCCCCCAGGCGAGGCTGTGGACAGGGCTGTGGCAGACCTCCAGCCAGAGGAGGGAATTTCTCCGGTGTCCTTGGGGCAGTTCTCTCCTTGTTTCAATTTGAAACAGGCTTTGATGGCCTGGACTTCAGTAGCCAAACATATGCCACTGTTAATTACTTGTTTGCTGTAAATGAATTGGGTTTCTTGGATTTCTTCATCTAGGAAATTTGGTTTGCTTTCAGTAAGAGAAATCACATATGCAGAATTCCTTTTTGTTGTTCATTGAGCCGAAAGTCACTGCACCTGGATTGTTTCAAACACCTTGACCTTCCGTACCCACGTGCACACATGCACACAGCAGAGGCTTCTGCTGCTGACGCTAACTCTGCTTTGGAGACTTGAACTTGTGATTTCATGAAACAGAAGACTGTGCCAAAGCTTGGGGGTGGCATTGGCCGCAGGACCAGCAGTCTTAACTACCAGTTTGCTTTATAATTTTTTTAGATTTTATACTGTTACCTCTTTTTTTTTTTTTTTTAAGATGTGTGTGTTTATTTATTTGAGAGACAAAGGCAGAGAGAGAGAGAGAGGTCTTCCATCTGCTAGTTCACGCCCCAAATGGCCACAACGGCCAGTCTGAAGCCAGGAGCTTCCTCCTGGTGCAGGTGCCCAAGGACTTGGGCCATCTTCCCAGGCCACAGCAGAGAGCTGAATCGGAAGTGGAGCAGCCAGGACTCGAACTGGTGCCCATATGGGATGCCAGCACTGCAGGCAACGGCTTTACCCACTACGCCACCGTGCCAGCCCCTGACGTTACCTCTTGCCGTGAACTCTTTCTCTAACTTCCCTCTTCTCTCCCTTTTTTTTTTTTTTCCTTATTAACAGGAAAGCTTTGAATTCTATGCAAAGCAGCTAAAGGAATCAACAGAGAAGCTCTCGTGAGATTAAGGAGGCACTTTGCTGCATGTATGTTCATGATTCTGGACTAAATGTTATTTGTAAAATGTACTAGAAAAAATAAAGTGAAAAATTACTTTTTTACATACTTTCATGTGTAAAATGTGAACATTCAGCATCTTATTGCTGATTTTGTGTCCACTGAGTCATAATACGTCTGTGTTGTTTCTTTACGGCTCCTCTGTATGAAGCCGTAACTCTTCAGGGTTCTTCCGGCTGATGCCATCAGTTTTCCTGCTCTGTTTCATTTGTTATTTTCATTAAAATCTTATTCCTTTCAAACTTGCTTGTTTGTATTGTTTATCTGAAAAATTTTGGAGCTAGAGAAACAATACTTAGCTTCCCACTGTTTAATATTCTATAACTCTGCTGTGTGTGTGAAGTCCTGGATAACTTTCCAGTTCTGTAAATCACCAAATCTAGCATTTGTGGTTTTCCAGCGAGCAGCAGAGTCCAGTCACTGTCGCCATCACCTGCCCTCGGCCAGGTGCTGTTGGCCAGCTCCCGATGCACACGTTCAGCACATGGTCGTTCTTTCCCTTTTTCCAGGGGCACCCATGAAGTCTGAGTCTTGGTCATGTCCTCCCATTTTTTAAAAACCTTTATTTCTTTATCAGAAAGGCAGAGAGAGAGATCCACTGCTTCACTCCCCAAATGGCCGCAACAGCCCAGGCTGGGCCAGGCCAAAGCTAGAAGCCGGGAACTCCATCCTGTTCTTCCACATGGGTGGCAGAGACCCAAGCACTTGAGCCACCTTCCACTGCCTTTCCAGATGCCATTAGCAGGGAGCTGGATCAGAAGCAGAGTAACTGAGACTCAGACTAGGACTCCGACATGGGATGCTGCTGTCACAGGTGGCAGCTTTACTGGCTGTACCGCGGCACCAACCCAGGTCCTCTCATTTGCTTCCAGGACTCTGTTAGCACAAAGCACACCTACCCCAGGCTTGCAACATTACGCTTGTATCCTGTAAATATGTGATTCCATGTATGAAGGGGTGAGCTACTGGTTTGTGTTCACTTTTATAGGTTAAAAGTTACCCTCATGCTGGCTCTTGTGCCTTTTAATATCTATAGCATAAGTACATTAATAAGGTTTAGGATGGGAAATCAAGACAGTTTATAAAGGTGGGGTAGGTAATTAATTTTGAAAAATATTGAAGATATTTTATTTGAGGATTACCCTCCACTGTGGGTGTTCCTTGTCAATTTGAATTTGGTGACCAGCTTCTGTGGTTCAGTGTGGACTTGGTTCCTAAGTTAAGGGAAGACTTTGCCTTGGGCAAGTAGGTGGACCTTTTCCTCTGTGCTTTTGACCTTGTGTTAAGGACCAGCCCTCCTCCATCCGGTGCCTGCCTCAGAGAGGGAGAAGGGAGGCTCGATGGCGGAAGACAAGTGCATGTCGTCATGGCACTAGCCTTGCCTTTACTTCCACTGTTTCAGAGTTCGACCTGAGGAGGCAGGTGCCTTGGCCAATGCTGTGTCTTAGGAGACATAACCCAGGCCCAGCACCTGTACAGGTTTCACTACTGATTCACTGGGAGCCTCCCTCCTGTTCACCTGTCACTCGTGATTGCACTGAAGCCAGCCTTATTTTTTGCGGTCATGCTAACCACAAATTAGTTGAGCTAAGTTTTATTGATGTTCGTTAAAATCAACCCTTGAAGTGAGGCATACATAACCTTGGGGCATAACCTGAATTTGCCAGTCAATTTAGGGAAAGCAGAAAGTAAAAAATCTGATTTGCATGAAGTGACTGCTTGCTTATGACTCTGAAAAAGGTGAATGCAGTAAAGAAGAGATTGTTCAAAACCCCCATCTAGCATTCTGAACAGCAGATGGGGCACGAAGCAAATTGTTTACAAGGGACTGACTGGTCAAATATCCTTAGCACTGTATGGGTTCCCCTTTTGAATGTAAATGTGTAAAGTGAAACTGTATGTTCTAAGTGAGTTTAAATGCTTTCTAAATAGGTAATAGCTAAACTGAAAACATTAGCAATATAAATAAAATAATACAGCTCAATTTACTAGACTTAAATTATAAGCATAAAACTAATTCTTCAAAGTAAAACTGTCACTGTAAACTTCTGGAAGGTATAGTATTTTATATGTAATTGTATGTTAATGCACTTGAACCTAATACAAATGTGAAATGCTTTGAATAAAGTATACCTCAGTTAACTGTGGGCTGCCTTTTTTGTTGTTGTTTTTTGAAAGAGTTACAGAAACGGAGAGACAGAGCTTTTATCCGCTTCACCCCACTCCACCTCTCCAAAGTGGCCACAACAGCCAGGGCTGAGCCTGGCTGAAGCCAGGAGCTTCATCCAGGTCTCCCATGTGGGTGCAGGAGCCCACGCACTTGGGCCATCCTCTGCTGCTTTCCCAGGCATGTACGTTATCAGAGAGCTGGATTGGCAGTGGGGCAGCTAGGATTCAAACTGGAGTCCGTATTTAAGATTTTTTTTTAATTTTCACTTTATTTGAAAGGCAGAGAAAGAGCAACAGATGCGTCCTCCATATGCTGGTTACTCCCCAGATGCCCACAACAGCCAGGCCTGGGCCAGACCAAAGCCAAGACCCAAGTACTTGCGCGTCACTGCTGCCTCTGTGGATGCGCATCAACAGGAAGCTGGACTGAGACGCAGAATCAGGATTCAAACACAGGGACTGCAGCACGGAGTGTGGGCATCCCCAGTGGCAGTCAGCCTCTGCCCCAAATGCTCGCCCTGCTCTTGTAATTTCATTTATTCTTTTAAAACTATTTGGGAAAGGGAGAGGCAGAGAGAAATCTTTCATTCTTCCATCTTCTGGCTTATTCCCCTAGACGAGCCAGGCCAAAGCCATGGAACAAGGAACACCTGTGTCTCCCATGTGGGTGGCCTGGGCACATTAGCAGGAAGCTGGATCAGAGGCGGCAGGAACCAGTGGTCCGATGTGGGATGCCAGTGTTGTAAGCAGCAGCGTAACCCACAGTGCAACACCTGTCTTTCAGTGTTACAATTTTAAAGTACGTGGTGACCTCTGGTGTGGCCAGAATTCCCTTCTTAAGTGTCTTACAGTTTATATGAGGCTTATGGGGAACCCGTGAAGTCACTGCTTACCTGTCTTAAGGACGAGCAGGTGTTGAGGTCCCTGAGGGACGAGGTTGGTAACATTCCCATGTTACGGCGTGTGGTAAGTTGACCCCTGAGTGACTGCGATTCCATCATGGGTGTCGTGTGACGTCAGCTTCGTGTGTTAGGTCTCTGTGGGTTGCTGTCTGCACAGAGGGTCCCGGGTCTCTTCACCCATGTTTCTGAGTGCTCACCAAAGCCCCCATCTCATGACTTGTCTGCCGCTTCCGGGTTCCCACAGGCACTCAAGCAGAGCGAACTCTCAGGACCAGCTCTTGCGCTCATCTGTGCTCAGACCGAGCCCGATCCTGGCTCCAGGCTCAGTAACTGAGAAGCAGCTCCAGTGGATTTTGTGGCTGCCATGTGTCAGGCATCCTCCTGTCCAGCACTCACATGAGAAAATGGGCTTTCAGAGGGGAGTCTGCAGCCAGAATCCTAGCTGTGAGTCACGTGATTAGGACTGAAACAATCCATTTTTATGTCAGTTAAAATCCCAAGTAGCAGTCAAATTGGAATCGAAGAGTATGTTTTTTAAAAAACCCAAAAACCTTTCCCATTTTACGTGTGCTTTGGTTTCTGGACACATTACACCATAAGGATATTTTCTTCTGTTTAATCAAATCCCCGGTGCCTGGCACAATCACCAAGTTCATGGTTCCAGTAAATTACTGAGCAAGCTTTATATAGCAAATTGTTCTTCCTGGTACAATTTATTTCTCAGACTTGAAATGTGTGTACCTGCACACTTTTCTCGTCTTTAAACACAATTTTCACTGACTATTTGTCTTTTTGACAAACCAATATTTGTAGAAATTCTCAACATTCCTAAAGTATGGTGGGACTAGTAGCTGCAGGGGGTACGAAATCACGGTAATTTATCGCTTTGCTGTTGTACAAGCCTGTGAGGGAGTACTTCCATTAGAAATGTATCCTGCTTTCAGACTTGGGGACTTTACAAAGCATGCATTATGCAGGCTTCTTGCAAATAAAGGAAATGTCTGCATTAGCAAATCCAAAATAGGCACTTCTCTTTTTTCCCTTTTTTGCATGAAGAAAACATCATCAGGTCCGGGTAGCGTGAAAGCACTGAATCAGCCCCAGATATGCTGCCCCCACGCGTCTGTGCGGACAACGATTGGCCGTTGAGAGGCATTATGGAGTTCTGCAAGCCAGTGCCTTCCCCGCTCTGGCCCCGTGGGGGTGGGGGTGGGGGTGCAGTTGCTGAAAGTCTCTGCATTATATCTTTGTTTTCTGCTTGCTCCCCCAGGAAGGGACCTTCCCTAGTGCCCGCCAGCCCTCCCAGTTAGAACAGAGCTTGGCACTGGGCGGCACCCATCAGGCATCCTTGAAGGAGTTGGTGGGTACATGGCTGCCTTTCCCCTTGCAGGTCTTGTTCTGTCTGCGCTGTGTGTGTGGTGTGTGCATGGTGTGTGCATGTTCGCTTCCATAAGGGATTCAAAGATGCCACTTCCCAGTCATTCATCTGTAGCTCAGAACTAGGGCGCTAGGAATTGAAGCCCAAAGAGTTCAAACCCCGAGTGCTCCTGGCAGGTGTTTGGTCTAACGGTTGACAACTGTGGCCCATATCAGAGTGCCTGGGTCCCAGCTTCCTGCCGGTGTGCACCCTAGCAGGCAGCAGGTGATGGCTCAAGTGCTTGGGTCCCTGCCACCCAGATGAGTTCCAGGTTCCCAGCTTCAGCTGTGGACATTTGGTGTGTGGATGAGAACTGACGCTATCTCTACCTGTCTCTACCTCTCTCTTAATCTCTCTGTGTGCCTGTCAAACTAAATTTTAAAAATTTAGAAAAAAAAAAAAAATCCCTAAGGGTCCAGATGAGAACATTTCCAAGTTCATTGTCGGGAAGAAAAGAAGGAGGCCTCTTGTATAGGTGAGGTCAGCCAGTGTCAGGCTGAGCCCCAGCACGGGGCAAATTTTCTGTGCACTAGTGAAAGAATTAAGAGAGCTTTCTTTTTAGCATAGGAGAGTGGAGCTTTTCAGCAATTTGGGAAGTGAGAGTACTTCGGATTTTACAATCATATACAAGATACATGGTAGTTCTATTCCAGTGAATGAGCTGGTATGTGCCTAAAAATCTCACCCCAGGCATAAACTGTTGTTATCGTTACCTGCTAACCTCAAAGGCACTGCAAGAAATGGCCTGAACTCCACCCACTGCCCCTGCTGGAGCTGCCTCACGACAGGCCACGGGAGGTGGACATGCAAGAGCGTGGGCCACTTCTCTTCATTGAGAGCCCATCTGTTTACCAAATACAGATGACAGCTGAATTGAGACTCGGATGACAGGTGAGCTGAGATTTGGATCAGCTGAGCTCAGACTGCGAGTAAGGAAGATGCCTTGTCTCAGGCACGAGCATTGGTTCTCTTTTCCCAACAAGTGCAGGCCAACCAGTTAAATGCCTCATGACCTGCCCCCTGCAAACTTCGTGGGAGCTGATGGGTGCGTCAGACCCGAGGAAAGTGGTTCCAGAAGGCTCCCTCAGCTCTTCTGCCAAGGGGCTAATTTGCATCTCAGCAGGACCCCCTGTCTGTGAACACCCAAGTTTGACATAGGCTTAAATATCTCTGCTGCTAGCTGTTTAATCTGGGATCAAGACAAGAATTGAAGGAAAGTGGGAGAAAAGCGAAGCGAAACAAATGTGAGTTCTACCTCTGTGGACAGGCTTAACCCGGGGCAAGATGACGTGATCTTTACAAGAACGAGAGCAGTTCAAAGAAACCACACCAGGAAATGCTGCAGTCGATACACGGAATTCTTTTTGGCTTAATTAAAATTCCCCCTTCAACAGCAAAACTTGGAATTGAGGGGCTTAACGGTGCAAATTTCCACCTCTACCTTTTGATCAAGCACCGGCCAAATCCAGCAGGCTGGATTGGCACGAGGACGCCCACCCATAGCTTACTCATCTGAGTGAAATAATCGCGACAGAGACTATATGGCTCAGAAAACTGAAAGCCATTACTGTCTGATCCTTAATAGCAACCCCTGCTCTAGGTACTGACAAATAAGCTCATCTCTGCCCCTTTGCAAAGCAGGGCAGAGCGCTGCTCTTCCCTGGCCCCCCATGCCTCCCATGCCCCGTGAGCATTTTAAACACAGCAGACTCCTGGAATCCGAATGCCCAGGGTTGGATCCCCACCTCCAGTGTGGGCCACCAGGGTGCAGAAGCACCGCTCCAGCAAACACCAAGAAACGACCCCTACCGGAGTTTCTCCAGCTCCCCTGCCTTGGGACCTGGCCCCTCGTCCTGGCCTGGCAGGCAGGGCTCAGCGAGTTCTGGAAGCCTTGTACACTGCCTGGAGAACTCCAAGTCAGATGAGGGCCCAAAGGGGCTGTCGGTCCACCCTGCACTTTAGAACCACCAGGGAGGTTAAAGCAACGCAAACGTCCTCTTCCCGCTTCTTCTCCCTCCAGTGACCAGCGTGTGGCAGGGGAGCCGTAATGAGGGTGAGCATGAGACTCAGGGTCAGCTGGAGGAGGGTACGGAGGACGTCGCCCAGGGCAAGGCATGGCGGCGTGGACAGGAGCTTGCTGCCATGCGGGGAGGAATCGAGTGGGTAGAGCAAATCTGATGGAGGACAGCTTCCCACAACTGGGACAGAACAGAACAGATATGAAAAGGGAGAAGGCAGGACCCAGCTCTGTGATGCCGGATTAGAACTGGCTGTTGTCAGACAGTCTGGGAGCAGTGATGCCCCGGAAGCAATGAGTGTACTTACCCCCTAGAGCGTGGCCTCTCAACACCATTTTCCATGAAAAGGACCTGAGAGTCTTTAGATAAAACATCTGATTCCAGGGCTGGAGTGAGGAAGAACTAGATGAGCCTGAAACACTTCATTGTGTCAGAAAGTCCTCAAAGAGTGACGGGTCGTGTGTCCGAAGGATGCAGAAGCCAGCCTGGAGGGGTTCCTGCTGACCACGTCAGGGTCAGCCGGGGCATCAAAATTCATAATGATGGTAAGGCTTAGGACCATTGAATGATATGAGAAACTGGAAGTCTATCTCCATAGCAATGGGAAAGGACTGGATGGAAATACAGGCAGTCTATGTAGTTTCGAGGTACCCACTGACAAGATGCTGGTCAAGTACTGAATGAGGCAGGCAGACAGCCCTCCGATCCCGTGATCCAAGAGAACCTCCTCTGCGTAAGACAGCTGGAAGCCGATGGGATGCACGTGGTAGAAGGTGGTGGCTCTGGCCGGCGCTGCGGCTCAATAGGCTAATCCTCCACCTGCGGCGCCGGCACACCGGGTTCTAGTCCCGGTCAGGGTGCCGGATTCTGTCCCGGTTGCCCCTCTTCCAGGCCAGCTCTCTGCTGTGGCCCGGGAATGCAGTGGAGGATGGCCCAAGTGCTTGGGCCCTGCACCCCATGGGAGACCAGGAGAAGCACCTGGCTCCTGGCTTCGGATCAGCGCTATGCACTGGCCGCGGCAGCCATTGGAGAGTGAACCAACGGCAAAGGAAGACCTTTCTCTCTGTCTCTCTCTCACTGTCCACTCAGCCTGTCAAAAGAAAAAAAAAAAAAAAGAGGCAGGTGCAGATTCTGATTCAGTGGGGTGTGTGTGTCGGGGAGTGGAGGGCTGTCCACCCAGCTGCTCCCAGGGGAGGCCCTTGCTGAAGGCCCAGGGGTGCCCGGGAGTCCTGAGAACATTTCCGTTTGCTTCCCAAGCCCTGGACTTGCCGCTGCTTCAGGCTGCAGACCCAAGTTGTTGTTGGGAACAACTGCTGAGGGTCAGATCCCATCTGCCACACTCAACATTGGGCATGAAGCATGCACCCTGGGCCTGCACCGCGCTAGGCCCTGGCCGCTGTTGAAGTTCAAGGTCGCTCCTGGGACCCAGTCAGGGCCAGTGAGATGCACCGCCGAGGTCGGCTGAACTGACACAGCCTCTATCAACCTGTTGGTCTCGTGTAGTCTTCCTGGGCCTGCAGGCCTGGTGCTGCCTCCAGTGTCGCCTGCTGCCCCTGACGCATACTCGGCGAGTAGCGCGATCTTAGCAAACACATGTTTCCTTTTAAAGATTTATTTATTTGAAAGGCAGAGTTACAGAGATGGAGAGAGAGAGAGAGAGAGAGAGAGAGAGAGAGAGAGCTCTTTCATCTGCTGGTCCATTCCTCAAACGACCACAATGGCCAGGGCTGAGCCAGGCCGAAGTAAGGAGATGGGAGCTCCCATCTGGGTCTCCCACATGGGTGTCAGGGGCCCAAGCATCTGGGCCATTTTCTGTTGCTTTCCCAGGCACATCAGCAGGAAGCTGGATTGGAAGTGGAGCAGCTGGAACTGAAACTGGTGCTCATTTGGATGCCAGCATTGCAGGCAGTGGCTTAGCCCATTGTTCCATGATGCCAGCCCCTAATCTTTTTTAAAGATTTATCTATTAGCAAACGAGTTTGTACCTCGGTTTCATCACCTATAGAATGGGACACTGTTTGCTTCATAGGGCTATTTTGATAGCAATTGTGGCATCCATGTTCCACGTTCTGCACTGCACCAGCCATGGCGTAGATGCGTGATAGATTTTTTCATTGGTTACTTTGACTTCTGGAGCCCAAGGTCCCACACAAAGAGAGGGCTTGGCAGCTTCCTGGTGTGTTTTATGTCGCTTTGTGTATGGAGAGTGGCTCAGCACAGAGTCTGGGGACCCTGGAAGGCAGACATGTTGCTAACTATTATATTATTGTTCCATTTGGAGTCCAACAAACTTCTGCAGAGCCTACCAACTCAATTCAGATCTAATTTTCTCCCGTCCTATATTGAGCTGTCTATATAGTCATCGTCAAAAGGAAATGAATTAGCGATATTGTACGTGCCACCAAGTATAGGTTTTCCCGCTCCCAGAAATCACAGGCTCCGGCCATGAGCAGATAGCCCTCTCAACTGTCTTTATTCTACTGCCATCCTGTGGCCGACCTGTACCACTGCACCCCCGGGGCCGGATGGAGAAGAGCATCCCGGGCCGTGTGCTCCCGGGGGAAGGGAGTGCGGTGGCGGGGTCTGCCGCCGGCCAGGGGTCCTGCCGCGAATCACCAGTCCAGCCTGGATTTCTGCTTGATGAACCGTAAGGACACATAGTAGAGGAGCAGAAAGCCACCGCTGATGCCGATGAGGATGAGGTAGATGGCGTACAGCGGGTGCGAGTTCAGGTCCATGGAGCTGACGATCTGGGGACACACACAAGCAGGCCGCGCATTAGGACGCTGCTGGGCCGGCTGTGGGCTCGCGCACACGCCGGGCCTCGGCTACTTACTACATCTCCTGGGACGGACAAGGTCAGGTTGCCGACCTGCGTGTTGTACTGGCGCCCGTTAAACTGGATCTGCATCAGCCCCTCGAAACACCACCGCAGGAAAGACACCTTGGAAATCCACGCCGGCACTGAGGACGACGAGAGCCCGTTAGTGCCCCAGCCTCGGGACGCACTTATGTCACTGGCCAGAGGCTGAGGGCCCTGGTCCCACGGAAGCAAGGCACACCCAGAGATGGCTGAGGCCCCGGGAGGTTTCTGACAAAGCAGGGATTGAAACTGCACCCTAGGAAGCTCACTCTGCAAGCCTGCGAGCTCTGGCCCAGGGCCCAGTGTGCAGTGGCCCAGGGCCCAGTGGCGGGGCCAGGGCTGGGCTGGAGAGCCGAGGGGACATTTCACAATCGACCCGGCCCTCGGGAGACTGCAGAGAGGGAGGGGGTCAGGTGGCTTGCGAGGAGCGGCCATGTGTCTCCTCGGATGGACGAGTGCCCTGCGCGGGCTGCCGGGCGGGCCAAGCTCCGGCTTCCAGAACCGCAGCCCTCGGCTGACCGTTATGCATTTCCCTTTCTGGATGTGGGCAGCTTCTTCAAAGGCCTGGCCAGGTCTCACCTGCCCACAGGTTGTCCAGGCTTATCATGAAGCCACCAGTGAGGTAGAAGGAGTTGTAGAGGGCGTTACAGAAGAAGGAGGACATGTGGAAGGTGGGCAGCAGGGCGGCGGCGGCCATGGCCATGGCTCTGCAGCAGAAGACCACCAGCCACACCAGCAGGAAGTGCAGCAGGAAGGGCAGCGGGCCCGGCCGCAGGTTGGCCAGCCAGTAGGTGGGCATCCCGTAGATGATGATGTAGGCGCAGTGCTCCGGCAGCTCCCCGAGGATCTGCAAAGGACGCCCTGACTAGCACGTGACTCAGACTCCTTGCTGTGCCCTTGTTTTAGGCTTCAAGGTCGCACCCCTGCCCTCGCAAAGTGCCAGCCCCTCCCCCTCCAGGCCGCCTCAGGGGGTACCCTGGTTGCTGCTGCACCACACCCAGAAGCTGAAACTCACTCCAGGGAGACAATGGATGCGTCTCTGCTCTCCTAACACCTGCTCTCAAGTGCTACCCCTCCTGCCCTGCCCTGTGGATGTGTGGCCTTGAGAGGGAGCCACATACGGCTGCTCATGCCTGCCTGGCCTGCTCTGGGGCCATGGAGTCTGCCAGGTGTTTGCCACCTCCTTTTTAGCACGCCTGGCCCACAGTCCTGGCATTCTGGATCTGCCAGCCCCTTGGGAACAAGGCACCTGCTGGCACAGATGTCGCCCCGCCCCATGCGGCCTCTCCCCCTACCCCCAGCCTGGGGGCCTGCTCACTCTCAGCCCTGACCCTTCACCTTGGCAAAGAAATAGGGAGCCGCCGTGTACAGCCCGTCCTCCAGTTCATAGTAGAGCATGGCTCTCTCCGAGTGGCCTGTGAAGGCGGGGCGGGGAGGAGAGAATGAGAGAGGGAAAAGGATCAGCAGTGTTTCTGATTCTGGGTCTCTCCTAACACAATTGAAAGTAGTTATATGGGGCCCGCACTCTGGTGTAGTAGGTTCAGGTTCTGCCTGAGGCACCAGCATCCCATATGGGCCCTGGTTTGTGTCCTGGCTGCTCTACTTCCCATCCAACAGAATGCTTGTGGCCTGGGAAAGCAGTAGAAGATGGCCCAAGTGCTTGGGTCCCTGCACCCACGTGGGAGACCTGGCGAAAGCTCCTGGCTCCTGGCTTGGGCCTGGCCCAGCCCTGGCTGTTGAGGCCATTTGAGGAGTGAACCTCTGCCTGTCAAATAAATAAATAAATCTTTTTAAAAGAAAAGAAAAAAGTAGCTATATGGCTCAAGTTTCTTGTGATTTTTTAAAATGGGCACAGTCAAGCCATCCTAATTGAGGTGTTTGGTGAGGGTGAGCAAGACTGGCTGTGTACTGCTGGCAGGTCTAAATCCTGTTGGGACAGGATCAGTAATTTTCTTTCATTTGCATATTCATATTAATGTGAGAACTTTAAAAAATATTGTCTTAAAATTATTCTTTGAAAAGCAGAGAAACAAAAAGAGAGAGAATACTCATATCTGTCGGTTCACTCCCCAAATACCCACAACAGCTGGAGCTGGGCAAGGCTGAAGCCAGGAGCCTCGGATTCCACCTGTGTCTCCCATGTGGATGGCAGGGGCCCAAGAACTTGAGCCGTCTCCTGCTGCCTCCCAGGGTGCACGTTAGAAAGAAGCTGGACTTGAGGGCAGAGCTGAGACGCGAACCCAGGCACTTCAGTATAGGATGGGTGTCCCAAGTGGCGTCTTAGCTAATGCATCAAATTCCTGCTCCCCAGTGATTGTCTTCTATTTCACAATCACTATGCAATTCTCTGGCAAGCCCATTTCCCCCAGGAGCTCAGAGGAAGACAGAGGCCAGCCGTGGACCAGCTTAGAGGGCAGTAGCTGCAGCCTGGGCCGGCTGCTGCACATTGTGGTCATGAGAGCAGGTGGCACTCACATTTGGAGGTGACATCCAGAATCACGTTGAAAGGAATGAGAGCTCCGATCATGAACAAGAGGGCTGTGGTGTCCATCAAGGGGAGCTGGATGTCTCCGTGGCCGTAGTAGAGGAACCCGATGACGAGGGACATCAGGCAGGCCTCTGCCCCGTGGATGAGGAGGGTGGGCAGGTCTCGGAAGTCATTGGAAATCTGACGGCTTAAAAACAAGAGAAAATGAGGCCGGTGCTGAGGCACGGCGGGGTGAAGCCCCAGCCTGCAGCACCGGCATCCCATGTGGGCGCCAGTTTGGCTTCCAGCTGCTGCTCTTCTAATCCAGCTCTCTGCTATGGCCTGGGAAAGCAGTAGAAGATGGCCCAAGTCCTTGGGCCCCTGCACCCGCCTGGAAGAGGCTGCTGGCTCCTGGCTCCTTGTTTCAGATCAGCTCAGCTCTGGCCGTTGCAATCATTTGGGGAGTGAACCAGCGGAATGAAAGATCTCTTTCTCTCTCTGGCTCTACCCCTCTCTGTAACTCTTTCAAATAAATAAAATAAATCTTAAAACACACACACACACAAGAGAAAGGGAGCTGGCGTGGTGCAGTAAGTTAAGCTGCCACTTAACACGCCCGCATTCCACATCAGAGTGCCGGTGCTTCTCCTAGCTGCTCTGCTTCCCATTCAGCTTCCTACCAACGCGCCTGGAAAGGCAGCAGAGGATCCAAGTGCTTGAGTCCCTGACGTCCATGTAGGGGTCCTGGATGGAGTTCTGGACCCCTGGCTTCTACGTGGGCCAGATCTGGCCATTGTGGCCATTTGGGGAGTGAATCAACAGAAGGCAGATGTCTGTCTCTCCTTCTCTTTCTCCTTGTCACTCTCTTTCAAATAAATAGTAAATCGTTAAAAGAAAAACAAAAGAAAGAGGTGTCAACCACACCCCCTCACCCTATGACCTTGGGGGCTGTCCTTTAATCTCTGTAAGCCTCATTTTTCTCACCTGTGAAATAGGGATAGCAACACCTCTCACCGAGTCGCTACGAGGATTTAAGGAGACACTAAGTGTCCGCGGGCAGTGGGCACTCCGATACGTGATTATGACTCCGCCTCCCAATCAGCAGCCTGACAACCTGCCTCGAAGAAATCACGCTGAGCTGGGGTGCACCGAAGCACAACCATGCAGGGCAGAGCGGCCTGCAGCCCGTGGCCTCTGTCCTGGATCAGAACGTCAGCGCCCGGGGAAACACTCACCACGCAGAGGGACTTGCTTTCCCTCTGGGGCTGGTGTGGAGGGGCCTTGCCCTTCCCACCTGAGAGTCTCGGGGACTGCTGAACTTTTTGTTTGTTCTTAAAGATTTATTTATGTATTTGAAAGTCAGAGTCACACAGAGAAAGAGAGATAGAGAGAGAGAATCTTCTATCCATGGTTCACTCCCCAGTGGCCTCAATGGCCGGGGCTAGGCCAGGACGAAGCCAGGAGCCAGGAGCTTCTGCTGGGTCTCCCACACAAGTGCGGCAGCCCAAGCATTTGGACCATCCTTTGCTGCTTTTCTAGGCGCATTAGCAGGGAGCTGGGTCAGAAGTGGAGCAGCCGGTGCCCATATGGGATGCCAGCATCTTTGCACGGCTTTACTGGCTATACCACAAGGTCTCCCCTTCCCTTTTAATTTGTGTTTATTTGAAAGGCAGAAAGAAAGAGAAAGAGATCTTTCATCTGCTGTTTCGACTCCTCAAATGCCTGCAACAGCTGGGGCTGAGCCAAGTCATAGCCAGGATCTCAGAGCTCAATCCAGGTCTCCCATGTAATACGGCAGGAAGCCAAGTACGTGGGCCACCACCTGCTGCCACCCAGAGTGTGCATTAGCAAGAATGCTGGAATCAGACGCTGAGCTAGGACGCCAACTCAGGCACTTCGATGTGGGATGTGGCGTTCTTTTTTTTTTTTTTTTTTTTTTTTTTTGACAGGCAGAGTGAACAGTGAGAAAGAGACAGAGAGAAAGGTCTTCCTTTTCCATTGGTTTACCCTCCAGTGGCCTCTACAGCCGGCGCACTGCGCTGATCCAAAGGCAGGAGCCAGGTGCTTTTCCTGGTGTCCCATGGGGTGCAGGACCCAAGGACTTGGGCCATCCTCCACTGCCCTCCCGGGCCACAGCAGAGAGCTGGACTGGAAGAGGAGCGACAGGGACAGAATCTGGCGCCCCGACCGGGACTAGAACCCGGTGTGCCGGTGCCACAGGCGGAGGATTAGCCTATTGAGCCACGGCACTGGCCCGGGATGTGGTATTCTAAGGGGCACCTATCATTAGTTGATTTGAAAGGCAGAGGCAGTGAGACAGAGAAAAGAGACACAGAAGTATCCCACTCACTAGTTCACTCCCCAAATGGCCACAAAAGCCAAGGCTGAAGTCAGGAGCCAAGAATTCCTTCCTTGTCTCCCACATGGGTGGCAAGGGCCCAGGAAACTGGATGGGAAGAGAAGCCGGGACTGGAACTGGCATTTCCACATGGGGTGCTGGCATTGCAAGGCTCAGCTTAACCTGTTGCGCCTCAATGCCCACCCCTAGGTGGCGCCTCAACTGCTTCACCGAACGCCTGCCCCATGTTCCTTTAGATGGCGAGGGCTTAGTGCTGTACTGGCTGAGGTGGGACGGGGATGAAGTGACAATTACCGGATCAGCGCGGTGAACTGCTGCAGTGCCCCGGGCAGCTCGCTGGGGCTCTGGAGGGTGTCGCCGTCCTGTGCGAGGGTCGGGCTGTTGGGAGGCAGAGTACGTGACCAGGTCAGGCAGTGGCACCTGCTGCTGGGAGCTGCCTCCCTAGAGTCGCCCAGCCTCACCTCTCCACACAGGTGCCCACATCCAGGTCCCTGGCCTCTGCTTTCCACAGAAAGTCATCACAGTCCCGCACTTTCTCCCGAAACACGGCCGCAAGGGACCGGACCTTCTCCCTGGTGGCCATCTCCTGCTCTTTGCTGCGTCTGTCGATGCTGGTCAGGTCCACTGTGAGCAGAGGGTGCAGGGTCATGGGCCACCCGGGGCCTGGCCTGTGTCAGCCCTCGGGGTCTCTGGGACATGCTCCTGCCCCTCTGAGAGGGGGAGTCATGACGGGACGGCCAGAGCGCCCTGCCAGGCCCCACCACTTCTGCAGAACCTCAGGGGAAGGTGATGTGTCAGCAGCAGAGGCCCTGGCCCCGGGCCCCCTCCTCACTCCCAGCCATCACCAGGCTCATCGTGGGAACATCCCAGGCCTGAATGTGAGCCTTCAGCGTCAAAGCCCAATGCCCAGGCTCCAACTCCAGCCTCCCAGCTGCGCCTGCTCGTGGGAGGTGGACTAGTCAGGTTGGGCTCCTGCTGTTCTGCCCCTCACCGTCCATTAATCCCTTGGCTTCTCTAGCAGCTGCCCACAGAGGGAGAACATGGGGATGGAGGGAGCCAAAGACCAGGCAACTGTGGCAGAGGACTCTGTGCCCCCCCGCCTTTTTTTTTTTTTTTTTACAGGCAGAGTGGACAGTGAGAGAGAGACAGAGAGAAAGGTCTTCCTTTTCCATTGGTTCACCCCTCGATGGCCACTGCGGCCGGTGCACTGCGCTGATCCGAAGCCAGGAGCCAGGTGCTTCCTCCTGGTCTCCCATGCGGGTGCAGGGCTCAAGCACCTGAGCCATCATCCACTGCACTCCCTGGCCACAGCAGAGAGCTGGACTGGAAGAGGAGCAACCAGGACAGAATCTGGTGCCCTGACTGGGACTAGAACCCGGGGTGCTGGCACCGCAGGCAGAGGATTAGCCTATTGAGCCACGGCGCCGGCCATCCATGCCCTTTGGTCAGCTGCTCTACAGAGGTGCTGAGCTGAGCCAGCAAGAACGGGGCAGCCATCTTCTGGGGGTGCTTCCTGCAGGGGGCCAGGTGGAGGGAGGGGGAGTATCTGGCAGCCCGCAGGGCAGCCCTCCTCGCACAGGGCCCATGCAATGCCTAAAAAGGCAGAGCACCCCACCCCAGGCACAGCCGGGCCTCTCTCCAACCAGCTGGGCCCAGGACTAGCACGCCTCTCCTGCCTGCCCTCCATTCCTTCCTTAGAGCTGAGCCCTGGCTGGGTGCCACCTCTTCCCTCCTCTTACCTCATGGCATGTTTGTAGGCAGGCTAATGTCTGGGAAGATGATATAAACCTTGATTATCCCCGGTACAGGGCTATGGCTCAAAACACCAAATTCACTGGGCACCCCAGGGCTTGTAGACAAGAGCACCTCCCCCCACCCTTCTGAGATCACTTAAAGAAAAAGTGTTCCCAAGTCTGCTGTAGCATCTGCCTATGATCAGCTCTTCTCTGGGATTCTTCCCATGTCTCCTGGTGATCAGGTGGGCAGGGGCCCTTGGCCCACTCATCTCTGGATGCCCGGCCTGAGCATGGGTGACACCCCAGCAGGAGCCCGGCTGTCCCCTGGGCACAGGGAGCAGCGTGACTGCCATGTGAGTACACAGGACAAGGGTGGGAGGTGGCAAGAGTGGCACAAGCAGCAGGAGATGGTCAGGGTTGGGGCTGGGCACACCAGGTGGGCACCCCAGGTGTGTGCCTGGCAGCTGTGCCACGGCAGGCAAGGTGTTCAGCTCCGCAGGCTCTGGTCTTGCCATCTGTAGAGATACTGATGCCCTTGGCCTGATGGAGACGTGAGGCTCAAACAGGAGACCCTGTGGAGTTGGCACTTTGGGCCCTGGTGCACGCCTTCGAGGGAACGGTCCCTGGCATCCTATTTATGGGTGAGGTCCTTGTAACTCCTGCCATCCTGGGAGGAAGCTGACGAACCATGACTGCTGCTTCCCCTGGCCATGGTACAACAGAGCCAGCTGTGAGGAGCCATACCTTGCTCAGCAGTTCAGATCCAAGCTGGTGTTTGCAGCGCAGGTGGCTAGAAGAAATTGGCTCACACACTCCTGAGTGTAATATGCTGAGGGCTCAGGAGCCAGGAGAAATCAAGTCTGGGACAGAAAAGAGCCATTTTCATATCTAGAGATTCATCAGTTAAGATTGCCAAAAAGGGATGCAGTGCCAGCATCCCACATGGGCATGGGTTCAAGTCCCAGCTGCTCCACTTCAGATCCAGCTCTCTGCTATGGCCTGGGATAGCAGTAGAAGATGGCCCAAGTCCTTGGACCCCTGCACCTGTGTCGGAGACCTGGAAGAAGCTCCAGGCTTCTGGCTTCAGATCAGCCCAGCTCCAGCCATTGTGGCCATGTGGGGAGTGAACCAGCAGATGGAAGACTTCTCTCTCTCTCTCTGCCTCTCTGTAACTCTGCTTTTCAAATAAATAAATAAATCTTAAAAAAAAAAAAAAGATTGCAAAAATGCCCCATGCTGGCCCAGGCTTGGGCCCCCACCACCACCATGCACCTGCAGCCTCCCTGCCTGACCTGGAATATCCTAAGTTTGTCTACAGAATCTGACCAAAGACCATAGTTGCAGACATTGACGCAAACTGCCCTGGATTCCACATCCTCTGATCTTTGGAGCTCCTGGAAATTTCTGCATAGAAGAATGGCTTTGCTTTAGAAGCCACTTGCTTAGGGTCCTCACGGCCAGCGTTTCATCCTTGGATGACTGACCCCCTATTCTCCACCCACTCGGATCATCACCCACATCCTCGCCTCTCCTCTCCTACAGCTCAGAGAGTTTTTCCCCAGGAAGAGAGTTTGGGGTGCAGGTGCCTGGGTGCCAGGGCGCCGGCCGCTGGCCTTGCCAGCTCACCATAGAAGTCCGCAGGGTTTCTGTAGCGGGGACAGGGGTGGCCGATGGATGTGAAGTACTGGACCATGTGCTGGGCCGCCCCCAGGTAGATGGTGGTGCCTGATGACATGAGCAGCACCAGGTCAAACAGCCTGAAGATGTCCGACCGGGGCTGGTGGAGAGAGATGAGCACCAGCCGGTTGCCCTTGGCCAGCCGGGACAAGGTCTTCACCAGGTTGTGCGCCGTGAAGCTGTCCAGCCCGGAGGTGGGCTCGTCCAGAATGAGGATGCCTTCCCGACAGACAGCGGGGCAGAGGAGTGAGTCAGCAGGACTCCGGCTGGGTGGGGCACGCACCCACCACCCCTGGGGCTCACAGGCCTCACCTGGGTTCCACAGGAGCTGCACCCCGATGCTCACCCTCCTGCGCTCACCTCCTGACACCCCGCGCACGTACATATTGCCCACGCGTGTGTCGGCACACTGCCGCAGCCGCAGCTCGGCGATCACGTCCTCCACCTGGGAGCGGCCAGACAAGAGACGGCTCAAGGCCAATGCCATGGCTGCCGCCACCGCGGTCCTCCCTTGCACCTGGGCAGGTGCAGAGCCAAAGTCTAAAACCACCTGTGGCTGCCCCCTGGGTTTTTAAGCGAAAGGGCCCCCAGCTCCAGCCGCCACCCTTGCTCTCCTGATTCTTTCCACAGCTCCGGGCAGGCTTCCGTGGGCATCGGGCTGTGTTTTGGGGACAGTGGCCATGACCTGGGGACTAGATGAGTGGGCTCCCTGCCCACGTGGATGACCAGGAAGCTTGTCAACAAACTCACCCCATCCCGGGCCAGGCGCTGCGAAGGGGACCTCCTGGGGCTGAGGTGAGGATGAGGGACTGGGGTTTAGTGTGCAGGTGGATGCTGGGCTGGCCTGCTCAGACTCCGCCTGTGGCTGGGCACTGATGCGAGCCAGGGAAGGGACGGGGAGGGGAGGGTAGCATGGCTTCTCAGACCCCAAGGTCACGGCTGGGGACAGGTAGTTACCCTTTTGTTCCGCTGGGCCTGGGAGAAGGTTCTGGGCAGACGCATTTGGGCAACGAAGGCTAGGGTCTCTCGCACGGTCAGGTTGGGGAGCAGCTGGTCGTGTGGGCGCACGTGGGCCACGCACTTCCTCACCAGCTGAGGCGTGCTCGGCTGCCCGTTGATCCAGATTTGCCCCGACTTGATCTTGCCTCCATGGTCGCGGCTGGTGATGACATCCAGCAAAGAGGCTCTCCCACAGCCTGCAAAGCCATCAGAGAGAGCTTCCACAGGGCCAGCCTGGGGGCCACTGCTCCCCCACTCCCAGCCCCCAGCACCCGGGACTGCTCTGTACTTGTGGAAGGGACTGGCGCCCAGGGAAGGTGGCACAGATCCTGCACCTGCAGCGGGCGGCCCCAGCACACACAGCCCCAAGGCCTCTCAGATACAGCCAACGTGAGCACCCACGGCAGGCACATGGATGCTGGGGTTCAGGCCAGGGCCCGCCAGCGGCCACAGGATGGAGGAGTGCGGGCTGCCTCAGGTGTGCCTCTGCTGGGAGCGTCTGCCCCTCCCACTGCTAACCAGCGCCTTTCTCCCCAAGCAAGCCTGGTGTTAATTGCACTGCAAAGTGAAGTTGCTTTTGGCTGGTGAACATGCCAGCCAGCCTCGACCTTGTTTAGCTCAGGAGCTGACTTTGTGAGAATAATTCGGAGCATTCCTAGAATGCCTTTAAAAATAGAGAAAGCAAGACCAAGCTTTCCCACCTACTCATTTCACTCCTCAAATGCCTGCAACGGCTGGGTTGGGCCAGGCTGAAGCTGGGAACAGGGAACTCAATTCAGGTCTCCCATGTGAGTGGCAGGAACCCAACTACTGAAGCCATCACCTGCAGCCTCCCAGGGTTCACATTAGCAGGAAGCTGGAATCAAGAGCAGAGCTGGAACTTGAACCCAGGCACCCCGACATGGGATGCAAACATCCAAGTGGTTGTCTTAGCTGCCGGGTCAAATGCCTGCCGAAACCTCTGCCTCTATTAAAAGGATGTCCTTTGAAAATGCAAAACCAGGGGCCAGCACTGAGGTATAGTGGGTTAAGCCACAGCCTATGATGCCAGCATCCCTTATGGGCACCAGTTCAAGTCCCAGGTGCTCCACTTCCCATCCAGCTCCCTGCAGATGGAAAAACATTGGAGGATGGCCCAAGTGCTTGGACCCTGCACCCACATGGGAGACCTGAAAGAAGCTCCTGGCTCCTGGCTTCTGCCTGCTTCTCCCCACTCCACCCCCCACACCCCCGCTGTTGCCACCATTTGGGGAGTGAACCAGTGAATGAAAGATTCTCTCTCTCTCTCTAACTCTTTCAAATAAATAAATAAAATCTTTAAAAAATGCAAAACCAGAACATATTTTGAGAAATGAGAGAGAAAAAACCAGAGATGTAAAAGGTGTGAAAATGATTTAAAAACTATAGCACAAGGTACACACCTGTTCTGAATATCATCTTCACACCCTTCTCTGTCTTATCTATACCGGTGGTACTTTTTACTCTCTTTTTTAGAAAAAAAAAAAAAAAAAAAAAAAAGACCTATTGCACCCAGGTTAACGTTACCCACTTCTGAATGACATATTTATTACTGTTGATTTAGGGGAGTAAGCCCCAGACTGGGTCTGGGTTCCAAAAGCAGGCACCAGGGCCCTTTTCTGAGAGCCCTATAAGCTGTGAATGCCAACTGGCTCAGACTGGGAGGACAGCTTCCTGTCCCTGGACTGGTACCAAGTTTTGTCCAATACCCCCCCAGGTAGAGTTTTGATTTCCAATTTTTTCACAATTGTTTTCAAACTATGAAAGTGCCAGGACACACATGTGACAAGTCCTCCTTGCCACTGTCCTATGTCACCTGCCAAAAGCCCCACAGCACCCCATGCAAACTCCAAAAATCAAGAAGGTCCCCCATGTGACCCCATGTTTACTGCCCCAAGGCTCCTGGGGTGGACACTGCCTCCTGGGTGCACCTCGTTTAAGGTCCCTGAGAACGTAGGTGGAACAAAATAGCCAGGGAAGAAAATAAATAGCCAGGGAGTGGGACTTCCAGCCAGCACCCTGTTCAGGCTCAGCCAGCAGATCCAGGCTCGGGGACTTCAGGGGAGTTTGCCAGCACTCACAGGGACCAGAGGATGCCCAGTAAGAATTAGGAGGCTGCCCTTCCCGAGCCAAGCCTGCCGAGAGGCCCGGGAGGATGTCTGGTGCCTTGAGGGAGACCCTCTAAACACCAGGAGAAAACACTCGTGGGCATCCAAGATCCTTGTAAAATGACCCACATGTCCACATCAACAAATTCATTACTTGGAATTAACAACCTTTCGGCATTGCTGGTTCTATAGAAGAAGGTAAAATGCCTGAGACTGTTTTTTATTTGTTTTTTGAGAAGTTAGAATCAGCATTCTTGGCGTGTGTGTCTGTGTACATGTGTGTCTGTATTGTACAAGGCACAGGAAACGTTATTCATAAACCTTTCTATGAAATCCCTTTGATGATTTCAGCTGAGAAAACATAAAGCCAAGGGCTGCCGAACACAGTCAGGAGGCCTGGAAAGCAGTCAATACATTTCCTGTCCAACCTCTGAATTTCATTGCCCTCAACCAAACCAGTGATACTAACGGGGCACGGGGTGGCGGGGGGAGTGGTATGCACTCAGCACTCACCATGGCGACTCCAATAAGGGCCCTGCACCTCCAAAATGCTCAGTTCAGCCATAAAAGGCAGGTACAACAAGTAAAGCTATCAGGAGTTACAGATACAAAGGAAATCGTTGGCTATGGGGGATCTTCCTTTTTCTTGTTTATATTGGAATTGCAAGGCCAGGGCCAGGGTGGGAGGGACTTGTGATTGTGCAGGTTGATTCCGTTACAAAGTGCGTTGACACATCATGCTTCCTTTGATCTTTGGTTAGACG
Source organism: Lepus europaeus (assembly GCF_033115175.1). NCBI lineage: Eukaryota > Metazoa > Chordata > Mammalia > Lagomorpha > Leporidae > Lepus > Lepus europaeus. The sequence continues at coordinate 40,173,467 of NC_084839.1, read as the reverse complement.
ATAAACAGAACTTCTCTATCAAGAGTGTAAAAGTTTGGAGCAGACGGTCAAAAAGTTGCCTTTGGCAATGATTAATGAAAAGGTAGAAAGTGCTCTCTAACACTGTGTAAGGGTGTGCCAGGGAGAAATACTTGGGCCCAAGAATCAAGAGAACAAGTTCAAGCTCTAGGTCTGCATTGAATGTGTGTGTTCAGGGAGAATCACTCAAATGCCCTGGATTAGTGTCCTCGTGTGTGTGTGTGCGTGTGTGTGTGTGTAGGGGCAGGAGAACACTCTAGAAACACTGAGGACTAGATAATTTGAAAGTGTTCCTCTAAAAATGCTTCCCAACTCTTAGGGAGAAGGAAAGGTAGGACAAGAGATCCCTTGTCATCTCCGACGTTCTGTAAGTTTAAATCCAGCCTGAGGAAGTGGCCCGTTGAGGCACTCCCAGAAGCTGGCTCTTCACTGGTGGTCGGAGGTTGAACTATGACCTGGAAGGGCAGCTGAGCAGTGAGCGCTGGGGTGGAGCTGTGCCCAGTTGCTGTCTGGCTGTGGAGGGAAGAGCCTGGAGCCGAGGGCCCCTAGTCCCTCGGCTACATTTCCTGTCCAACCTCTGAATTTCATTGCCCTCAACCAAACCAGTGATACTAACGGGGCACGGGGTGGCGGGGGGAGTGGTATGCACACGTTCTGTGCTCTTACCCTGAGATGGATGTGCTGGCTGCAGCTTCTGGTGGAAAGAACCCACTCACGGTTCACAACAGCGGCCACCTGAGAGCCCGTCAGTGGATGACCTGGGGTTTGAGCCCAGATCAGTCTAACCCAGAACCTGTGCTCTCAACCATCCTGCTGTATTGTTCTATCAGGCAGCAGAGTTGTGCAAGAAGCATCCCTGTTTCCGGTGCCCCATTCTGCATGCTAGGGGACAGATAGAGGTAGAGATAGAGATGAGATTGAGATTGAGAGAGAGAGAGAGAGAGAGAGATGATGGGGGGAGAGAGAGAGAGAGAGAGGCCCCACCTGCCTCTTTGCCCCGAGTGGTACCTGAGCTCCCAATGATGGCCAGCATCTGCCCACTTGTCACTCTGAAGTTCAAGTTCTGGATGCCCAGCTCACGAGAGTCTTGGCTGTTGTGAGATAGCCAGGGAATTCTGAACTGGGCCAGCTGCTCAAACCAAGGCACCTGGGAGGACATGTCCACCTGCAGGGAGACATTGGAAAGTGCCCCTGTGAGCCTAATGTGCCCAGTAGGGCCTTTTCTACGGGGACAGCCCCCTGCTGATGACAACAGGACCTAAGATTCCAGCCGGACCCCATCATTCTGAGAACAGAGGCTGCTGTTTCCAAGCTTGAAGATAAGGGGCTGGGAAGCACGTGGAAGGGCAAAACAGGCAGAAAGATCCAGCCTGAAAAAAATGTCTCGACAGAATGGTAATTTACTAACACTTCATACAGGGTTTCCTATGTGCAAAACATAGGGACACTTGATGGCCATTGTTCAATCCTCGTTGCAAACCTGTAGAGGCTCTGTAACAATGCCCGCTCTGCGGATGAGGCTCAGAGCAGCGAAGTAACTTGCTCAAAGTCACCGCTGGGAAGTGGCAGAGCAGAGAAAGAGTGCGTGTGGCTCATTAGCGTGTTCTAGCTCACACCTGCAGGAAACCAGACTCAGGCCTCCAGGGTTCACCACCCGTTCAGGCAACATGCAGTCTCCCCTGGGGAGACGGGGAGAGAGACTCAACTCTGATGCGGGAGGGGGCTCCTGAGACCTCTGGTAGGCTGGCACTTGTCCCTCACTCTAGATGCTTTCCTAGCTCCAGGAAAGTACATGTTACTAAAACAAATCCACAAACACTGATGACATGTGAATAAAGTCTATGGTTTCGTGACAGCATTGCCCCTGTCAATCATTGGATTTGGTCATTATACTGCATTCATGCACTATGTCAACACGGGGAGAAGGAGAACAGTGGGCATGATAGGAGCACTACTTTTCTGCAACTTTTTCAAAAGTAGAAAATTATTTCAAAATATAAAGTTAAAAAAATGTAAGAGATTTTTTTCCCCATGGATCCATGGCGTTTGCTTTTTACCCTTTCTCAAGGGTGTCATTATCTTCTCATGGCTCAGCCAACAGCTACCACACACGTCGTTGTTGAGGGAGTGAGGGAAATTTCTGTGGTGCTGGCATTCAAGGTGGACTGGACTCTGTCCTTGAGGGCAGGAGACCTGCACGACGGAATCTCCCTTCCTTTCCCTGCCCACGCCTTTCCGCTCCACACAGGTGCACCTGTACCTGGTAGCTGAGGTCTCTGACCTCCAGGGTGTTGGATTGGCCACTGTAGGTGAAGTACAGGCTGTTGTCAGTTTCAGAGGAGAACAAACTGTCCTGGAGGCCCTGCTGGAGACAAGAGAGGGGAGGGGCTCATGTGGAAGCTGCTGAGGACCCAGGAGGCGAGAGCAGCAGTGAGATGTGGCAGAGGGTCCAGATCGGCACGAGACAGGGTTGTGCACGTGGAGTGCCGGGGTCTTGAGAAAACAGGAGCAGCGCTGAGGGCACAGCTCCTCCCAGCTTCAGAGAGAGCTCTGAGGCTTCTTCCCGGAGAGCTCCTGACCCAGAGAACTTGAATCTCAGGCCAGCAGAACATGAACACAAGCAGCTTATGGAGGAGGTCCCGGGCTAGACAGAGCCATGACCTCTGCACTCAGGGAAGACCTGAGCTGGGAGGTGGCAAACATTTGGCCTTGAACTTTCTCTCCCCTTCATGTGGCTTAATATCTCATTATGCAAAATAGACCTCACTAATGTAGCAGGTAAGAGGAAAACAACTGTCAGCATATTTTTTTTTTAAAGATTGCATTTATTTATTTGAGAGGTAGAGTTACAGAGAGAGAGAAAAGGAGAGACTGAGAGAAAGGTCTTCCATCGCTGGTTCACTCCCCAAAAAGGCTGGAGCAGAGCCAATCCGAAGCCAGGAGCCAGGAGCTTCCTCCGGGTCCCCCTCTTGGGTGCAGAAGCCCAACTTCCACTGCTTTCCCAGGTTGTTGGCAGGGAGCTGGAGCAGAAAAGGAGCAGCTAGCACATGAAACGGCGCCCATATGGGATGCCCGCACTGCAGGCAGAAGATGGCCTACTACTACACCACAGCGCCGGCCCTGTCTGTCAACATGTTAATGCTCTACATTTGTGAAGATTCCATCCCAAGAAAAACTGTATCTTATTTTGATGAGTTTTGTTAAATAATGCCATTGAAAACGCCACTGGGAAATTTCAGAGGAAATCCCTACCATCATCATCATTATCACACCACCACCATCAGCATCGTCATTGCCATCATCATCATCACCATCCTCCCCGTCATCACGATTATGGAAGTGACCTTCCATTTGAATGTACATCAAACAAATCAGTGTTTCACGGCATCAGCTGGCACCCTGGATGGTACTAGCCATCTGCAGCTCTGAACTCTCCCTATTTCATCAATTCAATCATTGAGGGGCCAGCGCTGTGGCATAGTGGGTAAAGCCGCAGTCTGCAGTGCCGGCATCCCACATGGACGCTGGTTCGAGTCCTGGTTGCCCTACCTCTGATCCAGCTCTCTGCTATGGCCTGGGAAAGCAGTAGAAGATGGCCCAAGTCCTTGGGCCCCTGCACCCGCATGGGAGACCTGGAAGAAGCTCCTGGCTCCTGGCTTCAGATCTGCCCAGCTCCGGCCATTTGCAGCCATGTGGGGAGTGAACCAGCAGATGGAAGACCTTTCTCTCTATCTGCCTCTGCCTCTCTGTAACTCTGCCTTTCAAATAAATAAATATTAAAAAAAAAAAAAAAGAAATCATTGAGGCCCAGGCAAAGGCAGAACCTAAGTAGTAAGATTTTTGGTTTTTAATGCATTCTGCTTTTTTTTTCCTGCTTCTACAATGCAGGAACAAGCATGGGTTCATTAACACACTCCCGCAGACCCCTGTCATTCTCACACAGATGTGCTCCTTCAGTCAATCAAGCGTCCAAACACCGGGAGCCCACAAAACACCTGAGGATGTGACAGTGAAACAGATCACCTCTGAGAAGCTTGGACTTTAGAGAGCCAGACAGGTGGTTAGCAGGGAGCAAGGCAGGCCAGGCAGAGACACAGGCTGACCTGGAGCATCTAATCAGGGTTTGTTTTTGCTGTGTACACAATGCACACGTGTGCCTTAGGTGAAAAGCCCGTGCCTGGTGACTGATGTGAAAATAACATCCAGCAGCCTCTGTCCCTGGGAGGGTGGCGGGAAATGAATGCAGGTGCTGGTCTGTGCAGGAGCCCCCCACCCAAGTTCCAGGAGGATATGAGTATGAGCAGCCCAAAGCTACTGTGGTGTTTAGCGTTTGAACTATCACCAGAAAGACCCCTGATGACACAGTGAAATTGTGGGGAAGAGAAACGCATAGTTCAGGAGAGGGGTTATCTCTGGGGAACAGGGAGAGAGAGAAGGGAGAAGGGTGTGTGGAGCTGGGAAGAGAGAGACCTTAAAGCTATTGGTAATTGGTGGATGGGACTTCACTACTATTTAAACCATCTGAAATAGCTCACACATGTTTTCAAATGGAGAGAGCAAGCCCACGGCTGTAAGTTCAGGGTCCTACTCCCCTCTTGACTCCCAGCTGCCAACTCCCCAAAGCAGGGGAGGGAGGTGGAGGTGGGGCTGGGGGAGGGGAGAAGTCAGCCCCGCTCTGTGGCCCCCACCCTCCCTCCGCCTCTCCCACACATGCACACCACCTCGCCTTTCCATTTTGTTGTGCTAAGCTGCCAGAAATTCTGCCACCTCGAGCCAGCCTGGGACCCACCAAGAGACTGTGCCTTCCGGGAGCTTCAAATTTTGGAAGAAGAAAACCTGTGCCTGGGATGGGAACGACCTCTGTTCCCTTTTAAAATATTTTCCTTGGCTCCCAGGAAGGATGTGTTAGACTCTTCCTGAGGTTTTGACAAACCCTCGGTATTTTTCAAATACTTAAATATCTATTCGGCTGACATCTTAATCAGTACGACTGTCAGAACATCACTTGAATTTCTGACAGGTGACACCCAAAAAAGCAAAAGCAGGTTTATTTGTAGGTAACCAGCTCGGCTCCTGCTGGGTTACACTGTAATTTCTCCTTGTATTAACTTCTGATTCAATTCCTGAGTCGGAAGCGCAGACGAGAAGCGAGCGTGCACAGAGCGCGCGTTCCTGGTGCTGAGATGGGGAGCCTTGCCCACAGAGGCAGGTGCTCTGGGGGCCCTCGTGGACCCTTGTTGAAACATTCAGCCTGGCTCTCACACAGCTCTGCCCTGGGGCCGGGGCCCTGCTCCTGCCCACGGAGCAAGGATCTTGTAGGCCAACAACCGCCTTTCTGGGTACTCAGGACCCGAGTGTTCCCACTGCAAACGGCCCCAGGTGCCCTCCCAGGGCCTGTGTGCACCTTCTCCCAGGCCCGGCCCCCTGAGCCCTGCCGTTACACAAACTGGGCATTTGTCTCTGTGGAGGGTGGGCCAGCTGAGGACAGGAGCGGAGAGGAGACTGCAAATGGCCAGGCCCATGTGCATTTGTGGATATGGGGGCTGGGCAGTTCTTTGCCTCCCGGGTTGAGGCGGCTGAATCAACAGATCTTGCAGGTGGACCACATACGTTCCCAGGGCACCACTGACTGTGCCGTGCTCAGGCCATGAGCGCTGCGGCCCCAGCTGGGGTTGCAGGAGTTGTTGCCTGCAGGCGCTGGCCCACGGGGTTTGCAGGGAGCAGAGCTGCCATTTGCCTTGGCTGCATGCAGAACTGCCTAGAAACTGTGGGCTCCCCGGACCTGGCTGGGCCACGCCCCAGCAGCTCAAGGCCAGGCCGAGGGCTCCCCTGTTGAGTGTGCAGTCCTTAGCTGCTCTGCCCCTTCTCTCCCTCCTCTCCAGCACGGGCAAGCACAGAATGCTGGCCTGGGGATCAGCCACCCCTGTCAATCAACTTAGCCTCCTGCTTCCGATCCCGCCCACACTCCAATTTCAGTCGGAGTTTCCCAGGTAAACTGAGGGAGGACTCCTTGCAGCCCTGCCTCTTAGTCCCTCTCTAGCTCTCTCCCAGGCCTAGGCCCTGCCCGCTGCGGCCCTGACATTCCCTTGTTCCCAGGGGAGCCGGGGCCATCCTCTCACGACCATCCCTTTCTGCCCTGGGATTCGTGGGCTGACAGCCCCGCGTGGACACAAGAGATACCAACAGAGTCCTCAGGGTTCCGGAACTCAGCTCTAGGGCACAGGCTCATTTCAAAGAAGCTACCTGGGCCCTCTTCACAAACCAGACAGGAGCTCACCTTCGCGGTGTATGTGGGGGGGTCCTGCCCCTCAGCCCTTGGACCCCCAGGAGGAGCCCCTCTGCCATACCTCCCCCTGCCCTTGTGCAGGCGCTGAGTCACTCACCGAGTCGTCCCGGGGGGCGGTGCCCACCTGCCGCCCTTCCCCCTCCGCAGTCTTCTCGGCCATGGGGCCCACAAGCTCCATAGCCAGGGCTGGCTGCCCCGCACCTGCTCTCTGTTTCCTAGAGCTGAGCAGCCGCGGCTTCCTTCTCTGTGCCGGTCTCTCTCCCAGCGTCCGTCTTGGCAAAGCGTCCTGCAAACATACCGTGTGTGCTGCCCGCTGTCAAGATAAGGACGCTCTGGCTAAAGGTACATCAGATAATGGCATCCGTGGGTGGCCAAATCCCGGGCCTCACGAGGCACTCTGGGGCCGGGCGGGGAGCAGACCGGGCTGTCTGCCACTGGCTCCGCAGCGCTCAGGGTGGGCCGGGCCACCACACAGCTCGCCGGTCTCTGCTGCCTGCCGGCCATGAGTGAATTCCCGCGGGGGACCCCACGGAGGTCCTCGGCGCTCCAGGTAAACGGGAGCTCCCAGGGCTGCCTGGAGGAGGTGCCTGCCGCCACCCCCGCGTCCCGGCACAGCCTGGGCGTGTTCCACGTCTCCTACAGCGTCAGGTAAGGCAGATCCGGGGCCCTCTCCCCACCTGTTGAGCCTTGCCACTCCGCTCTTGCCCCTTGGGCTACCTGTCCTCGCCAGTGGGGGCGCTGCCTGGGGGCTTATGGCTCCCTCTGGTGGATCGGGAGGAGGGTGGGCTGCCGCCGGGAAACCAGGAACAAGAGTGAGTGGCCCCTCCTCCTGCCCAGGGCAAGGCCAGGGATTAAAAAAAAAAAAAAAAAGCCTGCCTTGTGCCTCTGCCTTTCACCCCTTCCTGTTGCCCTCTCTCTGCCCGGGGGTCTCCAGCATGCCCTAAGTGGACGGAGGGAACTTGTGGGGTGGGGGAGCTGCGAACACCAGGGCGGGAATGCATGCGGGCCACCTGAGGGAGCCACTCTGCACGGAGGGCCGGCAGCCTGCAGTCACTTCCCCAGAGGAAGCACAGGCGGGAACCTGCCCAGGGACGGCCGGGGTAGGGCACAGCTGGTATCAGTGCTGGGGACAGGGGTCTGGCCCCTTCCAGGACCCCACGCTGCCTTTGCCCCCGCCGGATTTCCTTTAAAGCAATCACGTCGGGCCCTGGTGGGACATCACGTCTCGCCAGCAGCGATGGAACAGGCAGATCCTCAAAGATGTGTCGCTGTACGTGGAGAGCGGGCAGATCTTGTGCATCTTAGGGAGCTCAGGTAAGCGGGGGTGGGGGTGAGGGGGTGGGTTCTCGGCGTCTCCAGGTAAGGCTCTGGCTTGCCTTACACACCACATCAAAGCAACAGGTTGAAGTTGTGGCAAGGAGGCCCCAAGTTTGGTATCAGGATGAAACCTAGTGGCTTGCCTGATTGCATGGAACCTGGGACCAACATGGAATCTTCAGAAAGGCCCTCGAGAGAGCGCTGTGTCCTGTGTGTGTGACGCCAGGCCCCCGGCACGGGTCTCCCCTGCCCTGAAACAGGAAAAGGAGTTCATAGGCACCAAAATGCCCATTGAACCCCCACATCTAACTCCACTGGTCATTTTTTAATGATGCACTTCACATACACAGTCAAGAACACAGAGTAATTTTTTTTTTTAAGATTTACTTATTTATTTGAAAGTCAGAATTGCAGACAGAGAGGGAGAGCGGGAGAGACGGAGAGAGAGATCTTCCACCCTCTGGTTCACTCGCCAGCTGACTGCAATGCCAGGGCTGGACCAGGCCAAAGCCAGGAGCCAAGGGTCTAGGTACTTGGGCCATCGTCCACTGCTTTTCCTGGACCATTAGCAGGGAGATGGATCAGAAGTGGAGTAGCCAGGAACATGGGATGCTGGCATTGCAGGTGGTGGCTTAACCCACTGCGCCACACCACCAGCCCTGAGAATAATGTTTAAATGTTCATGTACTAACATCAGATCAACTTTGCTTTAGATCTTTTCCTCTTCTAAGAAACTGAACATTAACAGCACACTGAGGCCATCTATGTGTCTGCTCCCTGGGGGGTCCTTCTCTTTCCCAGGGGAACTGCATTCCAGTCTGAATGCTGAATTTGTCTCTGTGTCCCTGCACCAGCCAGGTGTTTGCTTGAGAAGGGAGGGCCTTTGCTGAGGCAGCTCCTGGAGGTGAGGCGGGGAGCTGGGAGACAGGTGCACTGGCCTTGCACTGGTGCACTGCTCTGTGTGGCACCTTACAGGTAGAGATCCTGACAGATGGACTTCCCCAGAGCCTCTTGATGGAGCCACTGCTTGCCAGCTGTGGACATGGACTGCCACTCTGTTTTAGCACACTCTTTACGAGAGGTGGGGGATGCCAGTCCACAGGAAAGTTGGGCATGGGCAGTGCTGTGGTTTGGATATGGTTTGTCTCCCAAAGGCTCCTGTGCTGGAAGCTTGGTCCCTGGTATGGCAATACTGAGAGGTGCTGGAGCCTTCAAGGGGTGGGGTCTAGCAAAAGGTGGTTGTGGCACTGGGGATGCAGTCCTCAGAAGGGATTAATGTAGTTCTCACAGGACCCCAGTTAGTTCCTGCCAGAGCCAGTTATAAAAAGAGCAAGCCTGGCCCCTGCATCCCTCTGGTTTTCCTGCTCGCCATGCAATCTCTCCCTCTGGTGTGTGTCTTCACCATGATTTGTCTGCCGTGTTGTGATACACCGGAGCCAAGCAGATGGAGTTTTAGCCCCCCAAGGTCTGTGCTAAATGCGCCTCTTTTCTTTATAAATTCCCCAGCCTCAGACTTTGTTTTAGCAGAAGACAGACTGCGACAGTCAGCCTCTGCAGACGCACAGCCACACTTCCATCATAGCAGGTGCACAGCGCGATGGCAATAGATGTGGGTTAAGATGAGATGAAGAGGAATCCACTACTTGCTTAGTCCCCTTGGGTCTGCAGTTAACAAAAATCCACACATGGGGTGGCTTATGAAAACAGGAATTTGTTTCTCACAGTTCCAGAGGCTGGGAAGGCCAAGAGCAAGGGGCTGACAGAGAGGGCATCTGGTGGGGGACCACTTTCTCATAAACAGCTGTCTTCTCACCCTAACCTCTCATGGCGGAAGGGGGGTTACTCCTGAGCCTCTTTTATAAAGGTTAACTCCAATCAAGAGGGCTCCACTTGTAACCTAATCGCCCCCTAATGGGTCTCACCTCCTGGGGGTAAGGATTTAGACTTAGAAATTTTGTTGGGACATAAACATTGAGACCATAGCACTAACCAAAGCTGGTACATTTTCCTGACATTTCCGATCCGTTCTTATTTCCATTTTTCAACAGTTACTGACCATACACAGGTACGATCACACTCAAAGTCATTCTAGTTCCTTTTGATAAATATAATGTACTCCTTTAAAAGAAAAAAAAAAAGCCAAGCTATCCCTATGATAATCTGTCATTCATTGCATTTCTTTTTTTTTTTTTTTAAAGATTTATTTATTTACTTGAAAGAGTTACACAGAGAGAGGAGAAGGAGGGAGGGAGGGAGGGAGGGAGAGAGAGAGAGAGAGGTCTTCCATCCACTGGTTCACTCCCCAAATAGCTGCAATAGCCAGAGCTGTGCTGATCCAAAGCCAGGAGCCAGGAGCTTCTTCTGGGTCACCCACGTGGGTACAGGGGCCCAAGGACTTGGGCCATCCTCTACTGATTTCCCAGGCCACAGCAGAAAGCTGGATCAGAAGTGGAGCAGCTGGGACTCGAACCAGCGCCCATATGGGATGCCGGCACTGCAGGCTGCAACTTTACCCTCTATGCCACAGCGCTGGCCCTCCCATTCATTGCATTTCATAAGTGGGATTCAAGCGATGGCTGTGGTGCCTGTGGCAGAGGTGTGTCCTACTTCTCAGGTCAACAAGGAATTGAACTCCTCTTCCCAGAAGTGTGTCCCACAGGCCAGACACGTCTCCTGCACACCTCGGCAGAACAGTGGGTGGGGTCCCATGTCGGGGGAGGGGCTGGTTCCTGGTGATATATCTAATCGCAGTTTTATGGCAATGCCTGTCCTTTATGCCAAACACGAACTCATAGGGCACAAGTTCCTCAAGGGCGGGGCCTTTGCTTTCTTTCCTGCTGTATGTATCATTAACACCTGGAGTAACATCAGCCATATAGCAGGTGCTCAATAAATATTTGTTGAATATACGAAGAAGTTAATTGATTAAATGATGGTATTTCATTAAACCAGCCTGGCTCACTGGCCGTCTTATCTGAAGCAGTATTGTCTGTCCAGTCTTTATGAGTGAGGCGAAAGATGGCTTACGCGTTCAAAGTCTCGCTGGAGTGTGGGTGACAGTGGTGGCCTCTGCCACCCAAGGGAAACCCCGACTCACTACCGGCTGTCAGTCAGGGCCAGACTTGGGGCTGGATGCTGTCTTGCAGATTATTTAGTTACAAATTATTTCTGTCCTTTCAAAGAAAGACTCCCGTGGGTCATGGTTTTATTGCCATCTAGGGCATTCATCATTTTTGTGGTGAACTTTGCTATCTTATTCCACCTGCCTTTTCTCCACTGATTCTATAAGGGAGTCTTTAAAAAGTTGACAGAAAACATGTATTATAAAGAAACCGTGAGTGTATTTAAAAAAACCTTTCTGCACCAAAATGAACTATCTTGTAAGTACATTTTCCCATGAACTTTTTGAAGTGCCTTTGCACATATCAGTTCCTCATGTCTTTCTCTGAGTGAGCACGGTCATCCCACTGGCTCCCCAGTGAATGAGTTGACAAGTAGTTGACACGTTTGACAACAAGGAATTACTTACCTATTTCTGTGTTCAAAAAAGCATCCCAAAATTTAGTGGCGTAAACGCCAAATGCATGATTTATGATCTCTCAGGGTTTCCAGGGGCCAGGGGTCAGCCAGCAGTGGCTTCACTGGGAGGTTCTGTCTCAGGGTCAGAGGTCAGCTGAGGGCTTGGGCAGGGCTGAGGGATCCGCTTCCGGAGAGGCCTCCTCCCAGCTGGCACAGTGCAGTTCGGCAAGACTCTGTGACAAGAGCAGAGCAGGATGTCCAGGGGAGGCCCCGGAGGGAGCTGAGAGGCAGCAGCCCTCCTGGCTGATGTAAACCCCACAGCCAGGAGAGAGAGGCCGACCGGGTAGAGCCCCGCAGTGGCCATGGAAGGCCCAGACAGCAGGCAGGGGAGGGTTCACTGGATCCGGCAGCTTGAAGGCAGCTTGATGTCCTTGGAGGCCAGTTTTGGCGGAGTGGTGGGACTGGAATCAGACTGCGGGCTGTCGGGTGCTTCGGTCAGAATCGAGGTTGGATTCCAGAAATGTATAGGCTGGAAGAAAACCACAACGGTGGGTCTGAGACCACAGCGGGAAATAACAGGGCATGTGTTCAACGACAAGCCCAGGGCAGCCATCTGTCTCTTCTCTTTTTAGTTCATAATATCTTAAGCTTTCTCTTGAGATGTCTTCTTTTTAAAATTTACTTGAAAGGCAGGGTGACAGAGGGAGAGGGAGAGCGAGATATCTGCCATCTGCTGGTTCATCCCCATAGGCCCACCACAGCCAGGACTGGGCCAGGCCAAAGCCAGGGGCGGGAACTCCAGGTGGATCTCTCTTTGGGTGGCAGGGACCCAAGTACTTGAGCCATCATCTACTGCCTCTCAGGGTGCACACTGGCAGGAAACTGGAATCAGGAGTGGAGGCAATCCACATATGATGTATGGTCTCTCTCAAACATATGTATTTGAGACAGAAAGAGAGTTCCTATCTACTGCTTCACTCCCCACATGCCTGCAAAAGTCAGGACTGGGTGAAGCCAGAGCCAGGAGCCTGGAACGCAATCAAAGTCTCCCAGGTGGGTGGCAGGAACCTAATCACTTGAGCCCTCCCCGATCCCTCCCAGGGTCTGTATTAGCACATAGCTGGAACCGGAAGTAGAGCTATGACTCGAACCCAGGCAGTCTCATACAGGATGTGGGCATCGTAGTAGCTACAGCGAGCGCCCACTCCACATTTCACTGTTTCATAACCACTCTCCTGTCTTCTACACCCTGACCTATCACACTGGGCTGATTCTGAGTCTGGCCAGCCATGGGTTAGAACAGAAGCCAGCTGCTCTAGGAGTTTATTCATCTGTGTATCCCTCCTAGCAACAGGCAGTTTCTTTAAAATATTTGAACCAAAGATCTCCTTGACCTTGCACAAGACATCATATCCTCAGAGGGGTTCTCTTGCATCTGCCCAGGTGGTTCAGAGCCTCTGGCCTATTTTCTCTCTCTTTTTTAAAATGCTTGTTTATTTTCATCTGCTTGAAAGACAGAGGGACAAAGATGGAGAGAGGGACACAGACAGAGATCTTCACCCAACAGTTCACTCCCCAAAAATGCCTGCAACAGCCAGGGCTGGGCCCAATAGAAGTCAGGAGCTAGGAACTCCATCCCTATCTCCTGCATGGGTGGCTGGGGCCCAAGTACTTGAGCCAGCACCTGCTGCCTCCCAGGTGCATGGCCGGAAGCAGGATCAGAAGTGAAGTAGCTTGGATGTGGGACGCAGGTGTAAGTGGCGGCTTAACACGACAGCACCTGCCCCATGTTAGTAATTCTTAACAGCCTTGGATAGCTAAGGGCTAATGAAGTCTGTTCTGTCTCCCCGGACTCTCAGGGTCCATGTTAATGGTCTGTCCAATGTGACAAAGAGGGGACAGCTGGCTTCTTATCCTAGAGGCACCCCCTGACTGCTAACCCCAGAGGAAAGCAAACCAAGAGGAAACGTGTCCGCCGGCAGTGACCGTATGCACCGGCCATGCGCTGAGCACAGCCCCTCTGCGGGAGTGTTCTCGGTGACAGCCGCCTAGGCTGTGCCCCCTGGGTTCTAGCAAAGGACTCACTAAGCCTGAGCTTCTGGAACCCTCCTCTGCAAGGGAAATCCCCGGGGTTGGAGGGGGTCTTGTTAAAAAGCAGAATTGGACTCAGTAGGTCCGGGTTGTAGTCTGAGTCTCTGCATTTCTCTCAAGCTGCTGCTGTTGACGCTGGCCAGGGCCCACACGTGGTCATCAAGGCTCTACGCAATGGCCCCTAGGTCCAGGTACAACGGGACCACCCTAGGGGTCGACAAAAAGAAATTCCAACAGCTCCGACTCTCCTTCAACGGGCAGACAAAGCGACAAAGCAGTGTCAGTCCTGGCCCGAATGATAGGCGCAAACCAGAGAGCTTCAGTTGTGTCATGAGACTTCAACCCACGAAGCCAGGAGAGCGCAGGTCAGGGCGGCTTCCCCATCGGGAGGCACAAGGACTCCCCCAAGACCTTCTCTTGTCGCCCCTCCAGGCTCAGGGAAGACCACGCTGCTGGACGCCATGGCCGGGCGGCTGTGGCGCAAGGGGACCTTCCTCGGGGAGGTGTGCGTGAATGGGCGGGCGCTGCGCCGGAACCAGTTCCAGGACTGCTTCTCCTACGTGCAGCAGGTGCGCGCGCCCCGCCCCGGTCTCCCGCCCCGGCCGCCCGCGGGCTCGCCCCTCTGACCGCCCCTCTCCCGCAGAGCGACACCCTGCTGAGCAGCCTCACCGTGCGCGAGACGCTGCACTACACCGCGCTGCTGGCTGTGAGCCGCGGCTCTCGCGACGCCGTGCACAAGAAGGTGGGTGCGGCCTCGGGCCGGCGCTGGGGACAAGCCCAAGGGAGACAGCCCCCACTTTGCTCTGCCTGTTGCCCCCCACCCACCCCCGCTTGCCCCTGGCACTCGCTGCACCTGCGCCGCCCCACAGCCCTATGAGCTCTGGAAATGGAACCAGACTGAGATGTGCATGCGCCGCATCTTGCAAAAAACACATCCTTGATTTCAGGTGCTTCCTCTCAACAAGTAGAAGGTGAAATCGCTCAAGAAATTTTTAATTTATTGATTACTGGTTTGCAATGATGCTGTTCGTTACTAGCCATGAATTTCACTTGTTTCTTTTTACTTTTCAAAATACGGCTACGAAAAGCTTGCACACCTGAAATGTTGCACATTGTTTCTATGGGACAGGCCGGTTCTCCCAGCTCTATGTTGGAACAGATAGGATTATTTGCTGGGTTGTTTTTTTCTTCCTCAACTTGCTTTGTGGCACGTTGACTCCAAACTGGATTAGTTAATGAAGGGAGAAACCACTGAGTTGTCGGCTCTTTCAGAGTTCAGTGTGTTTCCTTAAAAGTCCCCAGTTTGGAAGTAGTGTTATGCCCGCAGTCCAGTCCGTGGTCCCCCGAAAATCACACCACCAGAGACCGAAGTTGAAGCCAATTAGCAGGGTCATTTTTATTCGAACCCGGGCCTCCCAGTGCCTCCAGGAGAGGAAGCCCCCCAAGAAGCCCCGAGCCCAATTCTTACAGAGCTTTTATTATCATGTACAAGCAGGTTTTAGGGGAATGCTTAGGCCAAGTTGACACTTCTGATAAGTCCCAACATCACCGCAGACTCCATCGTAGGGGCTGTTTGTTATCTCAAGCTTTAAACCTCCCTTTTACATTCCTGGACCTGGGTCAGGGTAGGGTCACATCTGGCCAGGTGGAGGAAAGGGGGAGTGTATGATAGCGAGGGCCAGGAACGGGCAGTGGTGTGGGTCGTACAATAATCAACTTAATGTAGCTACTGGATTACTTAGCTCAACATCTAACATAACACATATATAAAGTCAAAGACACTTAACATTGCTTATTATTACTGCTAGTTGCCTAATAAGCTAATGTGATTACATTTTAGGTTACATTAAAATAATGATAATATTTTCTAGCACTATTATAATGGATAATAAGGGCATAGTAAAAGCTGGTTATGCGGCTGGTGCCGTGGCTTAACAGGCTAATCCTCTGCCTTGCGGCGCTGGCACACCGGGTTCTAGTCCGGGTCGGGGCACCGGATTCTGTCCCGGTTGCCCCTCTTCCAGTCCAGCTCTCTGCTATGGCCCGGGAAGGCAGTGGAGGATGGCCCAAGTGCTTGGGCCCTGCACCCACATGGGAGACCAGGAGAAGTGCCTGGCTCCTGGCTTCGGATCAGTGAGATGCGCCAGCTGCAGCGGCCATTGGAGGGTGACCCAACAGCAAAAGGGAAGTACTTTCTCTCTGTCTCTCTATCCACTCTGCCTGTCAAAAAAAAGAAAAGAAAAAAAAAGAGAAAAAGCTGGTTATGCAGGTGTCTTCTCAGTAGCTGCAGGTAAACCTCCCTTGGAAACACTGCTTCATTTCTGCTGGGGCTGTGGAGGCCTGGAGCAGCCAGGGAGCCAATGACAGCAGCCAGGCCAGCTCCCCAGGGCGCACGCTTGCTTATTATGCCTGGGTGAGCAAACAGCATTCTTTGTTTGAGAGTGTAGCTCTGACTGTGGGGGAGCCTGGCAGGGGGCTGGCGCCCAGAAGGACCCTCATGCTCACACTCACCGAGCAGGGCCTGACCTTGGGTCCTCCCCAGGGGTTACCTTAGATCACTCGGAAGGTGTTACAAGGTTCTTGCTGTTTCACAGGTTGTACTCTGAGCTCTCCTATCTGGCTGGCACTAGGCAGGGCTTGTTGGCATCACACTATCTCCCTTTCATTCTGTCATCAGCTCTGTGAGAGAGGCCTTCTCATCTTGCAGACCAAGACACTGACACCCAAGGAGGTTAAGATCAGACACCTGGGAGTGGCAGAGCTGGGGCAGAAAGCACAGGGCTGTTCCTGCTGGAGGGGTCTTTCTGATCAGAGGAGTAAAATCCTGATGGAGTCCTGTACTGAGAAGGAAGTGCTCGGGGCAACAGAGGAGACCCTAGGCAGATCTGCTTCTGTTTTCCAAGGCACCTGAACACAAAGCATGGCTGCTGTGAGCAGGTTGTTGGCTAAGCCTTGTGCCTCGTGGGCCACCTGAGCGAGCACAGCCGGTTCTGCTGTGCCCTTTGGTGGTGGCAGGTCCTCGGGCAACTTATGGAGCTCTCTAAGAATCTGCTGTCTCTTCTGTGACCAGGGAACCACGGGGCATCGCTCCTGGGTTACCGCAAGGATGCCATCAGATTACAGAGCGTACAGATTGGACTTGCTGTTCCCCTCCGCCTCTTCAAAGGCTCTGTGAATTCCACCTGCAATACGTGGAGGTGGCCTCCAGGCAGGAAACACCCGGGGCAGAGTAAATCAGTGTCTCCTCTGTCTGCCCTGAGGTTTGAGAGGAGGAGGCTCAGTGAACTGCCGAGTGGGTTCGTGCATCAGCCTGGCCCCGTGGAGCACAGCTCGATTCTGGGTCCTTCTGCTCCGATGGCAACAGGAGACCCTTCTTTGTTTATTTTTATTTTTTCCAAATCAGGCAGCACTAGTTTATGTCTTTCTTATTATTCCTTTGTATCTATTTCAGATGTGTGCCTCCTTCATCAGAGGTTCCTCAATGCCCCTGACCCTACTCCCTGTCTTCTCCGAATTCCATTCCACAAATCAACCTCTTCTACTCCAACCTAGCTTGCCCTTGCTTAGTGCAGTGCTTTTGTTTCCTTTCTCATTGTCAAGGTGACAGAGTCTCCGTAGGGGTGTATGAGAACAGCACTCATTGCCCCCAAGCCACACTGCTGCTTCTCCATCTCTTCCTGTCGGATCTCCACCAGGGCGGGAAGCACACAGGGGCAATCAGCAAAGGGCCGGCGTGGAGACAGAGAATTTTGGATGGCTCAGGGGTGAGGGGATACACTGAGGAGGGAAAGGGGGAGAGGAGGAAAGCAGCTAAGCCTCTTGATTAGAAAGTCGCTACAAATATTTCTTTCCAGTTGTGATTGTTACAGGGAGGTAGAGGAGGAGGAGCAGGGAGGGCTGCGGGGAGCCGTATGGGTAAGTGGAGTAAGGGCAACTGGGGACAGGGGATTTTCAAGAGTGTGGCTGGGGGCTATAATTTGGGGCTCCCTTTAAAGTCCTTTAAAAAGATCCCAGTAAAGATTGGAATTACTTTTAATTGCTTTGGGCTGCTGGATTATAATCTTTTGATGCAAAATCCTGCTGAGATTGGACCACATGAGACTCTAGGCTTTTTGGGGTTACACAGGGGAAAAATGGGCTTAGTTGAAATCAAATTGGACTCCTTAAAACATATAAACTATTTATTATAATCAAGTTTTAAAACTCATGGAAATAAGCTATATTTTAGCTATGCCTTTGGAGGTGTTTTGTGGGTGGGCTGGACTGATGGTGGCATCAGAAAACAGGAGTTAATGAAGTGTCCATCGTTTTCTAGTGCATTCCCTCAAGTGCAGATAAGCAATTTGTCAAAGTTAAAAAAGGAAAGTCAACATGATTTGTTTATTTGAAAGAGGAGAGGAAAGGGAGAGAGAAAGATCCTCTGGTTCACTCCCCAAATGCCCACATCAAGCCAGGGCAAGGCCAGGATGAAGCCAGGAGCCAGGAGCATCATCTGGGTCTCCCACATGGATAGCAGGAACCCAAGGATTTGGGCCATCTTCCTCTGCCTTCCCAGGCCCATTAGTAGGGAGCTGGATGAGAAGCACAGAATGGTGGGGACTTGAACTAGTTACTCCAAAACAGGATCTGGGCACTCTGGTCAGGGATATGGGCATCCCAAGTGGCACTTTACCTGCTGCCACAAAGACTTGCCTCAAGTATAAGCAGTTTTCATGTCATAGGGACTTTTAAAAAGTTCATATTATTTACTGAACTCTGACAACGTGTATTATGCTGTGATTTAAAAAATATTTATTTGAAAATCAAAGTATGGAGAGAGAGACAGACAGTCAGACATATCTTCCATCCACTGGTTCACTCCCCAAATGGCATCAACTGTTGGAGCTGGGCTGATCTGAAGCCAGGAGCCAGGAGCTTGGAGCTTCTTCTGGGTCTCTTATGTGGGTGCAGGTGCGCATTAGCAGGGAACTTGATAGGAAGTGGAGCAGCAAGGACTCAAACTGGTGCCCTTATGGGATGCTGGTGCCGTGGGCAGTGGCTTTACCCACTACGCCACAGTGCCAGCCCCATCTGTTGTGATTTTTAAGCCAACTTAGATTTGGTTATAAGAGGCTTGATTTCCCCAGGGAGCAGTGAGTCTGAAAGTGACCCGTGCACTCCAGGGAGGTGGGCCGCCTCCCTCGTGCCCACCCCAGCCGTGAGCTGAAGTACCAGCCGCAGCAACGGCCATCCTTCCTGGGCTTTGCGTCTCCTGCAGGTGGAGGCGGTCATGGCAGAGCTGAGCCTGAGCCACGTGGCCGACACACTGATCGGCAGCTACAGCTTCGGGGGCATCTCCAGTGGCGAGCGGCGCCGCGTGTCCATCGCAGCCCAGCTTATCCAGGACCCCAGTAAGTGGGACCCAGGCCGGCTACTTCCTGCCTTTTCTGTCATCTAGACATTTGAGGCCTTTTCTTCACAGTCCTCATATGGAAAGCGGAGTGTGTGTAGAGCTGGAACCCCTGGGTACTTGGTGTTTGGGGGAATACCACATAGTCATTTCCTGACGCGCTGCCATCATCCACGTACGGTTCTCAACTTACGATGGCTCAGGTTGAAACTGCTGGACTTTGTGCTGGTGGGAAAGTGAGGGGCGTTCAGTAGAAGCTGTACTTGAAATTTGGAATTTGGATCTTTTCCCAGCGACGTGTGTACGATGCTCTCTCTCTCTCTCGATGCAGTGGCAGCAGCAGGGAGCACAGGTCCCAGTCAGCTTGACCATCCCGAGGGGAAGCAGACAATGCCCTGGAGCGTGCTGTGTGGTCAAGTTTAGGTGGATTCTGTGCATTTGCAATGCACACTATTCTTGACTTACCGTGGATTTACCTGGGTGTAACTCCATCATAAGTCAAGACGCACCTACAAAACTGCTCTCGGAAGCACTGCATTGCGTTTCTGCACTCCCTGAGTGTCCTCCACGCATAGGGAGCCCTGCCCTGTGTCCATCCTTATTTCTTAGTAGAGCAGCACCACCGTGTCTGCCGGAGGAACACAGTGAGTTTTGGTCTCCTAGAAGCGTCTTATGCCACGGCAGGAATTAAAGCAGGAAAGTGGCACACCCAAGTGTGCGTGTGGTGGGTCAGGGGCTGTCATGGTGGGGAGTGAGGCCCTTGCCTGGTTTGGTTGCTCCTCTGACCTGGGGAAACCTCACCTCATACATGCACCTGGAAGGTGGTATATGGTGCCTGGATACTTCTGTTCCCCTGGGTAGTCCTAGCCTGCCAGTTCTTCAAATGGTGCTTGGTCACCAGACGGTCAGCTGCTCCTACAAGAGTCAGAGAGATGCTCCTAGGAGCACCTGTCACTTCGGGGGTAGAAGGAAGCTACAGTAACAACCTCTAAAGAACCCAAATGCCTTTCTCCCCCCAGACTTGCTTCATTGGGGAGATTCCTTTGCAGTACAGAGACCCTGTTAAGTACTGGGAAGTGCTACTGACATGAACAAGGGTTGTGCCTTTTTAACCAGGTTCCTTCTCAGCCCTTTCAAAACAAATCGGTGCCCGCCTGCTTAGCCTTGTTCCCTGCCAGGGGCCCCTGGACAGAGCACAGCAGTCCCTATCCCATGCCCCATGTAAGAGGCCTGATCCAGTCCCCCTTGAGGTTTAAGCTCCACCTGATTGGACTCTGCGGCTGAGTTGGGTCGTCCCAGGTGAAGCTGTGTCTCCTGGGGCCAGGCTGTAAGCCAGTTGGCAGGCAGGTACTTCTTGCCACAAACCGTTTGAGTGAGGCATGGCGGCTCAGTAAGGACACTGCGTAACATTCCAAGTTCCAAGCCGAGAGCCTGGGCTGGGCAGTGGCTAAGAAGCCTGCCCCTTCTTTGTGGGCAGAGGTCATGCTGTTTGATGAGCCAACCACAGGCCTGGACTGCATGACTGCCAATCAGATCGTGGTCCTCCTGGCCGAGCTGGCGCGCAGAGACCGCATTGTGATCCTCACCATCCACCAGCCCCGCTCCGAGCTCTTCCAGGTAAGCAGTGTCTCCCGTTCTGCTTGGCTCCTCGAGGTGGGTGTATGGTGCGTGGAGCTGGGAATCGCAGTGTGCAGGGTACGATTAGGAATGACTGGAGTCATTGGTGCCAACACTCCTGACTCAGGAAGGGCAACGGGTGGAGACTCACTTTGTACAGCACCGACCATGGACCAACCATGGAACATGCATATTATGAAAAGACTATGCATGGATTTCAAACATTTTTTCACATTAAATAAGCTTGTATTTAATTCCATTTTCCATGAATTTCTTGAAGTACCCTCATACTTTCTTTTGTTAAAATTTATGTATTAATTTATTTTTATTTGAGAGGCAGAGCAACAGAGAGAGAGAGAGGGGGAGAGAGAGAGAGAGAGCTTCCTTCCCCTGCACCACTCCCCCAATGCCTGCAACAACTGGGGATGGACTAACTAGGCAGAAGCCAGGAGTCAGGAACTCCATCCAGGTTTCCCATGTGGGTGGCAGGGACCCAAGGACTTTAGCCATCACCTGCTGTGTCTCAGGAAGCTGATATAGGACCCAGGCATCCCTAGCGAGAGCTTAGTCTGCTGCACCACAATGCCCATTCCTTTCAGACTTTTATCTGCTGCTTCATTTCATGCATGCAATCTTTTGAGGTAGAATTAGTTTATCCACTTGATAGAGGAAAAGAGCTGAACTTAAAAAGGACTCAAAACTGAGGCAATATCACACAGAATAAGAATTAAGAAGCTGGAATTGCCAGTCATGGCCACGTTGGCTTCAAAGGTTGTGTTTTTCCAATAAATATACAGATTTCCTTCCCCCCAAAAAAAATTCTGATTTTACCCTCCCAGTATCCTTTGGGTTAGTTATTATTTGCTTTTTATGGATGATAATCTGAGATTTCAAATAGAAACATCACCCAATCAAACAAAACACAGCCTAGGTTGCCCAAGGACACTCACTTGTTGGAGAGGCTGGGACTAAAACCCAGGTGTGGTTGGTAGTTCTTCTCTCCTCCAGCTGTGCTGCAGGGGCTCAGCTCAGGGACAGCAGGATCGGCAGGGGTGACCCAGGCTGACAAGGGCAGTGACCTCCAGGGCACTCATTAAGAAAACGGGTGCAGGGCCAAGGTCATCAAAGGGCTGACTGCTGGGAGATGTGTGTGTCCCGGAAGGACACGATAACCGGATCACACGCTAACCACCGCCTGTTGTCTGAGCAGCTCTTTGACAAAATCGCCATCCTGACCTACGGGGAGCTGGTGTTCTGCGGCACGCCGACAGAAATGCTGGATTTCTTCGACGGCTGTGGTTACCCGTGTCCAGAACATTCAAACCCTTTTGACTTCTATAGTAAGTTTTCCTTGCACACTGCCCTCCATGCACATGGTGCAGCCTTTCTCCTCCCAGCGTTCTGCCTGGATGACAGTAGCCCTGGTGGGCTTTAGCACGGGTTCTGAATGCTCCCCCCTGGATAGCTTTAAGACATTCCAGTTTATAGGTATGCATTAGCAACAGGTTTTTTTCTGATGGCATGGGGTTTTTATGGCAAGTATTTCTGAATCAATGATGACATTGCTATCCACTGTATGTATCTTTGAATTAAAAAAAAAAACACCTGGGTCTCTATCTTTTGGGGAAAAAATTTTAGTGGACCTGACATCAGTGGATACCCAAAGCAAGGAAAGGGAAATAGAGACCTACAGGAGAGTCCAGAAGATTGAGTACGCCTACAAGGAATCAGCGATTTATCACAAAACTTTGGAGAATATCGAAAGAACCAAGCACCTGAAAACGTTACCAATGATTCCTTTCAAAACCAAAGATCGTCTGGGAGCGCTCTCGAAGCTGGGCGTTCTTCTGAGGTAAGAGCCAGGAGTGGCGAGAAGGCCCCGCGTCAGGGCTTTAGACACTTAACACAGGAAAAGGAACTACAGGAAGGCTGTTTGCTTTCAGGAGAGTGACGAGAAACTTACTGAGGAATAAGCAGGCGGTGACGATGCGCCTCGTTCAGAATCTGATCATGGGTTTGTTCGTCATTTTCTACCTTCTGCGGGTCCAGAACGAGGTGCTCAAGGGTGCGATCCAGGACCGCGTGGGCCTCCTGTACCAGTTTGTGGGCGCCACACCGTACACAGGCATGCTCAACGCCCTGAATCTGTGTAAGTGTCCGCACGCGGCAGGTGCCACTCTGCCCTCAGCGTCTCCCTTCTCCAGCTTTCCCATGGCGCGAGCCCACCATTATCAGGGTCTTTTTCCGAGCTGAACCTGGCCCTCTCCAGGTGCTCCCCCACTGGGGAAGGGCAGCTACCGACACCTTAGTGTGAACTAGCTCCCCAGTGGATTCCTGCAGGAAACAGGAAGTGCCTAGGTGTTGGTGAGTGAGGGAAGAGTCCGTTCAAAACAGGTCCTGGGTGGCTCCTGCTGGCCCCTGGGAGCAACCTGCCAACTTCGCATCACTAGTTTCTTCCTGGAGCCTATTTTAGGACAGACAGCACCTGATTTTCAAACTCAGTGGAAACCCAGAAGCAACACCTAGTTGCCTGGCAGCACGGTTTATTCAGGAAAATAGATGTGAGAGGGATTCCCAAAATGTGACTCTTGGTAAAAGGGCAGAACCACACTTCTGCAAAGCGAGTCCTGGAGGCAGCACCAGGGACGCTGCTACGTCCCAGGTCTACCAGGTAAAATGGAGGCTGCTGGGGGCGCCCAGAGCCGGAACGAAAAGGGAACAAATCGCCTCAAATCACTCATTTGGGCCCCCTTTGCATGTGCTATTCTGGAATGGGTGACAACCTCTCATTTAGAGGGAAGGAAATGTATGGTGTCTATTGCAATTCAAGGAGGATATAGACTTCTGGGGTGGGGTTGGGGGAGTTATTGTCCTGTGGATGGCAGGTCCCTTCCTTCCATGACTAAGGGAGCTGCCCAGCTGGTCTTCACCATTCACCCCTGACAGAGAGACCTCAAGCTCAGCCAGGGCTAGCCCGCCCGCCCTCAGCTGTGTGCTGACCAGTGTTCTGCCACCTGCCTTGCGTGTCCAGTTCCTGTGCTGCGAGCTGTCAGCGACCAGGAGAGTCAGGACGGCCTGTACCAGAAGTGGCAGATGCTCCTGGCCTATGTGCTGCATGTGCTCCCCTTCAGCATTGTCGCCACCCTGGTTTTCAGCAGTGTGAGCTACTGGTAAGGGGGCATGCGGGGCAGGCAGTTCTCCCAGGGCCAGGCCTCCTGTGGCTCTCAGAGGACTACTGGGATCTGTGGAGGGAGAGCTCCAGGGCGGCCAACACCATGTTCTCTGCCCCGGAGGACCTGCATTTTGCCCATCCGTGCGTCCAGTGCAAGATCCTATTTTCAGACCGTGTATTATGAATATGTTAACCCCGCTGTAGGCTGCGTGGGACCCGAGAGCAAACCAACAAGGCAAGGATGCCTAGGCCGTGTCGCGTCCCACATTCACTGCAGACCCTGGGCCCGAGAACAGGGCTCTGAGGTAGCTGGCACTCAGCCGCATGTAGGGCCCAGGTACAGGGGCTGAGAAATTGCCCACTAGCAACTGAGCATGGCGTCCCTAAGCCTCTGGAGGCTGGGGTGGAGCAGCTCTTCTTCCTGAGTGTTCACTGATGGACCTTAGGATATCGCAGTCGGATGGGTGAGGGGGGCTTAGGAACAAATCACCATGGGCAGAGGGCACCAGAAGCCCTAGAATATTCCTGATGCTGTTGGGTTTTCTGATAACTTATCGACAGTGCTTTTTATTTCTGAGAACTTGGTAAAGATCTGAATCCCAGCACGTGTGGAGTTAAAGTATCTGCGTGATGTGTTGCCATGGGGTGATGGAGCCTCCTTCATCAGAGTGGCTTTCCCTTAAGAAACACTGCGGGAAGTCCCCAGCACCTCTGGCTCCATTAGTGTAAGGGTGCTCTGCTTGCTATCTGGAGGGAGAACTTGAGCATTCTTGACCCACTGTCCTTCATCATCTGGAGCCACGTGTAGGTGCTCCCAACCAGAGCCAGGAGAAAGACCCATGACACCAATACGAATCATATTGTAAATGAAAGGATCTAAGTACAGGGTAAATGAGGGCTTAGTGTGAGCTCCAAGATTAAGTTTGATGGTCTTCCTGCAAGCTTTCAGAAGTAGGTGTTACCTTGGAGAGTGACAGGAACACCACCATTGTTTCATGTCAGCAGGAGGGTGGATTGCCAACTGAGGGCAATGGCCAGGACCACACAGCCCTACCTGCTGGCTCTCATGAAGTTTCCTCATTCTCTGACACACAGGAGCATGCTAAGTCTCCAAGCTGTGGTATAACCCCAGGCCTATCTGGTTCAGGCCGAAAGAGCCAAGAGCAAATTCTAAAAATGGTTGCCCTCCTTTTTTTTTTTTTTTTAATTAGTTATTTGAAGACCAGAGAAATAGGGAGAGGAGAATGAGGAGAAAAGAACGAGAGACATAGACACAGAGAGATCTTCTATCAGCTGGCTCACTCCCCAAAGGCCCACAACAGCTGGAGTTGGGCCAAGCTGAAGCCAGGAGCTTGGAACTTAATCCAGGCCTCCCTCGAGGGTGGCAGGGACCAGGTACTTGAGTCAGCACCTGCTGCCTCTCAGGGTGCACACTGGCAGGGAGGTGGGATGGAAGTGAAGCAGGGTCTCACACCCAATATGGGATTGGGGCATCCCAAGCAGCATCTTCACCACTGAGTCAAATAACTACTCAAAAATGTGACCAGTTTTGAGTAGAGCAAGGTAAGGTGAAAATTGAAGACCTCGTTCATTTAGAACCTCACTGTTCATTGTGGCCCATGGACTACAGCGTGCATGTTACTTTGGGGCTTGTTCCACTTGCAGAATCTCAGGTCCAGCCCTTGAATTCGCAGAATTGGCAACTGAGGGTGGAATTCTGCAGAACTGGATTTGCATTTAACAAGATCCCTCCAGTGATTTGCATGCACTTTGCAATATGTAAAGCACTGATTTTGAAGACAGTACAGTATTTGAGACTGACCATGAGAAACATTTTGTTCTGTAGGACTTGAGAAAACTGTGCAAATTTAAACCAACTTCAGTGGGAACATCAGGTCTCTGCTGATTTTGATAAGTCAGGCATAAAAATGCAGGATCATGGGGCCAGCATATGGTTCAGTGGGTTAAGTTGCCACCTGCAACACTGGCATCCCATATGGGAGTGCTGGCTTGAGTTCCTCTGCTTCTGATTCAGCTTCTTGCTAATGCACCTGGGAAGACAGTGGAAGATGCCCCAAGTACTCAGGCCCCTGTCGCCTGTGTGGAAGATCCCGATGTATTCCAGGATCCTGGCTTCGGCTTGGCTCAGCCCAGGCCATTGAAGCTATCTGGGGAGTGAACCAGTAGATGGAAGATCTCTTACTCTGTTTCACCTGTCTGTTACTCTGCCTTATAAATAAATAAATAAATGCAGAATAATTTCCAGAGGCAGCACAGCTATTAGTCGTGTAGCAAATACTTTAAGGAAATGATAGAAATATTTGCTGAATGCCTATTAATTGCCAGGCGCAGTTTGTGCTACAGGTTGTTTGAAGAAGACTTCACTCCAAGTGCTATCCTCAAGCTCGGGTAGCCCGGAGTGTATCTGTAACTCTGTTAGCAGGCCATCTGGCCCAAACTCAGTGGCAACACCTGACTGGACCTGACCTGAGGGTCTCTGTTCTTGTCTGGCATGAACACTCTGGGGCAGTAATATTCAGGTGCTGGAGTATGGCTAGCATCTTGGATCCCACTGTGGCACATGGTACAAAACCTTTCCACATCAGTGCGTTTCCACGTTCAGAACCACATACGGCTTTAAGGTATTTCAGATCATGACTGCAGACATAAACAGATTTCTTTTCTTGAAGAAAGCATCAGATTGCTATTATAAGAAGCACAGATGCTGTGCTGAGAAATAGAATAAGAGTTGGCGCTAACACACAGCGAGCACTTGCTTTATATTGGGCACCAAGGGCTATAAAAGAATTAATTCATGCAATGCTTGGAACCATTCCAGAAAAGTGTTACTACAGGTATCCTCGTTGGTAGGTGGGGAAACCAAGGCACAGAGGA
Organism: Lepus europaeus; assembly: GCF_033115175.1. Taxonomy (NCBI): domain Eukaryota; kingdom Metazoa; phylum Chordata; class Mammalia; order Lagomorpha; family Leporidae; genus Lepus; species Lepus europaeus. The sequence goes on along the minus strand of NC_084839.1, from coordinate 40,147,163 downwards.
GTGTTTCCCATCTCACGTCCCTGATGTTAGTAATTACAAGGACGACCAGACCGGCAGAACATTTGGCTGGGTGAAGAGAGGGGTTCTTGGGGAAAGGAACTCTTGGGGGTCTTTGGAGGAGGAGAACTTGAGATATGAGCAACATCTCAATGAACAGAAAAGGGAGCAAAGGCATTGCCACTAAAGGAAGAGCAAGGAAGGGTGTAGGTTCAGAAGCAGAAAGGTAAGCCCTTTGCAGAGGAAAGGTTCATTTGCACCATGGGGAATGAAGGATTGGCAGGAACAGTAGAAATCAAGACTGGAAACTGGGGCTTGGTAAGGGAGGCACTGACTGCCCAGTCCACAGGCCCACACGTATTTGATAATGGGGCACAGGAGACGGTTCTAAGCCACGGAACGGCTCCTCTGTGTTGAGTTCTGAGTGGGGAGTCTGGCATCACTTTGGCAGCAAACTGGAGTTAGGATACAGAAGTCGGATGGTTCAGTGAGGGGCCGTTGCAACAGGCTACCGGAAGGCAGAGGACCCTCAATGAAGAGAGTAGCAGTGGCAACAGAGAGGGGGAATTGTCCTGAGATGCTGACAAAGTAGAGTCAAGTGGACTCAAACTGAATGGATTTACTGGAGCAAAGAAAGTCGCCGATGATGTCTGAGAATTCAACCTCAGGGAACAGGAGGGCGGCAGCATCCTTACAAGCTTTCCAGGAAAGAGTGGATTTTGTTTTGAATACACAGCATCAGGGATGCTAAAGGACAAGCAACTGGAGCTGTCCGTCTGCGGTTTGTGTGATGAGAAAGAGAAGGGTAAGAGTAACAGATCTGGGAGTAGATGCCACAGGGAGAGTGGAGGAAGAGGGAGGAAGCAGGCTGAGGGTGACACCTACACCAGGGACACTGAGAGCAGGAAGAGGACAATGAAGGAAGCAAGGGGTGGTCAGCGAGGCAGAAGGAGGAACAGGATTGGGCAGCACCAGAGTTTTGAGGAGGTGTGGTAAACCATTTGACATGGCAGAAGTTTAAGGAGGTGAGGCCTGAGATAAGGAGGTCATTGTCACCGTTCACAAAAGAGCTTCAGTAGAGTGGTGGGGCTGCAAGTCAGGTTTATGAGGGGAAAAAGGAGTGAGGTGGGGGAAACAGATGCTGTTTGGAGGGGCTTGTTGATAGAGGGTAGGATGAGGAGGGAGAAGTTGCTTAAATGGTTATCAGGCTCAAGAATGGTGGTTCTAAAAACATCGGATTGAGAACAGGTGAAAATACAGCCAGCATTGGGAAAGCCACAGATCAAGGTTTCAAAGCAGACCAAAGTACAGGTAGGTGGAATCAGAACAACATGGGTTCATCGATGCAAATAGAGAGGGTCATCCATGGCAGAGATAGGGGAGTGAGGAGAGGGGGCGGGGCGGGGAGAGGATGGGGACAGAGAACAGACTAGGACAACAGAAATTCATGTAATGGGAGGTGAGTTCATGTGCTGAGCACATGAGAGACTGAGGTTGGTGATTTAAAATAGAGGTTCTATCAGCCAAGGTGGGATGTGCCATTAGAACCCAAGATGCAATCAGGAAACCTTAGGGGCCCAGAGGCCAGGTGAAGCAAAGAGCGGATTCAATCAGTACAACGGTGTGTGGTATTCAACACATCCTTGATTGCTTCCGTGAGAGAGTGGAGTTTCCAGAGGTGGGGGTGAGGGTCTGAAGTAGAAGGGCACTGGGGAAATGGGAGACAGGAGGCCATGACCAGAGAGCTTGTTTTCAGAACCTGAAACCTTGCAAGTGGAATAGTTTTGCGTGGGAGTGTGAGACATGGTGGCAAGTGATCAAGATTAGGTAGATGGAGGAGATTAGATAATTAGGAGACATAGATGATGATGGCTCATCAAGAAGGTTAAAGACTAGGGAAACGACAGCGAGAGGAACAGAAAGAATGACCCTTGTCTGGGTGATACAGAGTGTTTTGAAAGTCCACAGAAGACTACCATGGGGATGGAAATTGATAATGTGAGAAAACGTCAAGATTTGTACATGTGGAAAGGTGAGCACGGTAGGGAGGAGTGGGTGCCAAAGACGCCAACTTCTTTTCCTCCCTCTACAAATGCAGTAAGGACCAACATCGTCTAATGGGCACCGTTTAAGACCTGCTACTACCAGGGAAAAGGAATCTGGTGAAAGCAATGTAAGAGAAAAGCACATGGAGATAGGGTCATTTGTTTGCAAGAAGACAAAAGGCAGATCTCTGGAAGGGGTTGGTCATAAAGATAATAATGGAAAGGAGGAGAGGCCTGCAGTGGGCTAATCTCATGGAGGTCGAGAGTGGGAGCAGGAGTTTGGATTTAAAAAAATATGGGGAAAAATAAAAGCACTTTTAGGACTACTTTGGGAATAACAACAACAACAAAAGCCGTGAGGGGTTTTCATGCCAGCAGTGACCCCACATCACGCAGGGATAGGTTTGGGGGAGGCGGGGCTGGGCAGCAGGTTGGGTGAGCCCCTAGTGTCAGGGCAGGAGTGGTGCTTGCCAGGCAGAATGTGGTCACGTAGGAAGACTGGAGAGCCAGCAACTCAACTACCTGCTGCAGTTAGGACCATTGTCTGTGTAATTCCCTATTTCCCATGAGAGCTGCAGGAGCTGTAAAAGGGAGAAGGTGGCTCCCACTGAGTTGGCACCAACGGAAAGAACCATGGGCCTAGGTTTCAAGTGCTGGCTCTTTCAGACAAGGCCTGACCAAGGGGAGCTGGGCTTGCCCTGCACACCGCCCCGACCACCACCACCACCACCACCACCACCACCACCACCATCGCAGAGTTATTCATAGAAGGCAAGCACAGTGCTTTGCTTAGTGGTAACTCTTGGAGAAAAAAACTAAAGACCTTATGTTTTTCTAGGACTCTGGGCTTATACCCGGAAGTTGCCAGATTTGGATATTTCTCTGCTGCTCTCTTGGCCCCCCATCTAATTGGCGAATTTCTAACTCTTGTGCTACTTGGCATCATCCAAAACCCAAACATAGTGAATAGCGTGGTGGCTCTGCTGTGCATTGCCGGGGTGCTGGTTGGATCTGGATTTCTCAGGTAAGATATAATGCTCTGATTTATTACTAATGTCACATGACAATGACCGTTTATGAGGAACTGCAGAGAGCAAAGTGGTAGTGGTTAAAGGTTTCACCTCAGAGTCTTGCATAAGTACACTGCTCGCTAATTATTATTGCCCCAGACTTTGAACTGTTCACCATTTGTTCAATAAACTGTCTTTTGATTGGGAATCTGAGGATGACAAGGTAAGCGTATTGATAAGATTCTTCTGTAATAAGCCATTACAGCAAGAGGAGGAAAGGCATTCTGGATGTTGCAGAAAAACTCACAGCCCATATTGCAGGTTAAATAGCATCCCTGTTTTTAGTTCCTTTCTGAACTGGCACTATTGAGTCTCTATTCCAGTTCCCAATTTTAAGTTATTTTTAGGAATTAAGACTAGTCAGATAAGAGCCTGCAAGATAAAAGACTCATCAAGAAAGTCACAGGGCTTAAAGGAAATACACTAAATATTGACAGTAATTCTCTTTGGGTGATATTTTAATTTTTTTCTTTCTTTTCCCATACTTCATACATTTTCTATAATGGACAAGCATCATTTTGTAACTGAATACACACACACACACACACACACACCGAGTGCTTCCAATAGTTTGTGGAGGTGTGGGCATTTGGCGTAGCAGTTAAGACACTGCTTGGGATGCCTGCATCCCATGTTGGAGTGCCTGGGTTCAAGTCCTAGTTCCACTTTGGATTCCAGCTTCTTGCTAATGCACACTTTGGGAACCAGCAGGTGATGGCTCGAGTTCTTGGGTCCCTGCTACCCATACAAGAAAGCCCAGACGGGTTCCAGGCTCCTAGCTTTGGTCTGGCTCAGCCCTGACTGTTGTGGGCATTTGGGGAGTGAAACAGCAGATGGAACATCTGTCTCCCTCTCTCTTTTTTCTTTCTGCCTTTCAAATAAATTAATTCATTAAAAACATAATCAGATAACAAACAAGAAAACTACTGAGCAGCTACCAAACATGATTATATGTTTAATTACTTAGCTCTCAGAGCAGTCCATCTTCAGGTAAGAAAAACAAGTTCAGACTTGATCTTGCTGAAGTCCCACCATCATGAGGACTCTCCCATGATATGTGTGTTCCCTAGAGAGGGCTGATTTAGGAGTCAGGAACTTCCTCTACCACTTAGCTGCCACATGAGCATCAGCAAGTCACTGTTCTATCTAAATTGTTTTCCTCATTCATAAAAGGAAGGTAGTCTTCTTGGGCCCACAGACCTCAAAAGATCACAGAGAACAAAAGAGAAAAAATGCAGACACAGTATAAACTCCATTGAGCATCATAAAGGCGAGAGATTATAGAGCAAAGTGAACTAGACTGTGGTCATTCAAGAATATTCCTACAGTGACATCATTACACTGTATTTGTGCTACAAGTGAATTGTTAGCATCCATGAAAATCATATCACCCCCAAGGATACAGAAATCAAATCAAACCACTTTCAAGGACACAGAATCAAACCAGCACGGTATAGAACCAACCTTGGGTAGTATCTCCTGTTTTTTTATTATTCAAATAATTACATGTTCCTGTCAATGTGGCACTATTTCATATATTCGGTTTGGAGGAAAAAGGGATTACTCTTAAAGGGGAGGCAGTGGTGAACATCATCAAATACTCTTGGGTTCTTTGCAAATTTTTTTTTTTTTTTTGACAGGCAGAGTGGACAGTGAGAGAGAGACAGAGAGAAAGATCTTCCTTTTGCCATTGGTTCACCCTCCAATGGGCGCCGCAAATTTTTTTTTTTTAACGATTTTTTATTTATTTATTTATTTTTTATTTTTATTTATTTATTTTTTTGACAGGCAGAGTGGACAGTGAGAGAGACACAGAGAGAAAGGTCTTCCTTTTGCCGTTGGTTCACCCTCCAATGGCCGCCGCGGTAGGCGCACTGCGGCCGGCGCACCGCGCTGTTCCGATGGCAGGAGCCAGGTGCTTCTCCTGGTCTCCCATGGGGTGCAGGGCCCAAGCACTTGGGCCATCCTCCACTGCACTCCCTGGCCACAGCAGAGAGCTGGCCTGGAAGAGGGGCAACCGGGACAGGATCGGTGCCCCGACCGGGACTAGAACCCGGTGTGCCAGCACCACAAGGCGGAGGATTAGCCTAGTGAGCCGCAGCGCTGGCTTCTTTGCAAAATTTTAACAACTCAAAAGTTTCATGTGGGGTCCACTCCTATCTCTGAATTGAAATGCCACCCTTGAAGGCCACTCCAATTTCCTAATCAGTATGTTGATAGTTTCCCCTCAACTCATCATCTTTCCTGAGCTGAACTGCCGGCGGCATTTGCATTACGGAACCCTTCCTCTTTTAAACACAAATGGAAATAGCTTTGCTGTTCTTTCTGCTTGTGAAATGATGCAAATTGTTTGGGAAACAAATGCACACACTATAGAACTGTCTGTTATGAGGAATATGGCAAAAGTTATTTGAAGTATCACAACAGAGTTCAATTTTGTTGGATATCTTGCTAGACGTTTATAAATTTTTTAGTAAAAATGAGATAATGCTATTGTATAAGATGTAAAGTGTACATCCTTTCTTCCCTTTTAACAGAATGTGGACAGTCCCATGTCAATCAAATTAGATCTACAGTTCCTCCCTCTTGAAATTTCTCCAAGGGTTTCTATGACATAGCCTGGCTCTTGTGTGCTTTTTACTGATGACTTGTCTCCCTCTGCCACCTGCACGAAGTTTGCCTATTGTCCCCTTGGCTACAGGGGCTCTCTCTGAAAGTCCCCTTTGCTTTCTCACATGCCACTTCCTACTTCTTTTAATAGGCTGTCAACCTCTTGGGGGCAGCAGCTGTCTACTTATCATCATAGTCTTTCTCAGTGGCCAGCCCATGGCCTTGAGCCAATTAAGTTTGCAAAAATTACATGTTGAACTGAATAAATGAGTGGCTCTCCTCTTATACTGCCTACCACTAGATCAGACACCAAATTGTGTTGATATTTTCTGATACCCATAATATCCGAAAATGTCCATGGAGCATTTTGTGTTTAGCCTTGTGTGACACAGGGAGAGACGAAGGCACAGATCCTGCCTCAGGGAGCTAGCTCCAGCCAGTTGGGCAGCTATCCTCTGTGGCCATCATGTTAGTCCTGGCCTTCGTCATCTCAGACTTGAATTTTTGCTGTTGTTTGCTTCCTTTGTTGGCTGTTCTTAATCTTATTCTGGTCCATCCTACTTGTTGGTGTCACATTAACTTTCTTTTTTTTTTTTTTTTTTTTTAAAGATTTATTTGTTTATTTGAAAGGCAGAGTTACACAGAGAGGGAAGGAGAGGCAGAAGAGAGAAAGGTCTTCCATCCGCTGGTTCACTCCCCAATTGGCCACAATGGCTGGAGCTGTGCTGATCCGAAGCCAGGAGTCAGGAGCTTCTTCAGGGTCTCCCACATGGATGCAAAGGGCTCAAACCTGGACATCTTCTACTGCTTTCCCAGGCCATGGCAGAGAGATGGGATCAGAAGTGGAGCAGCCAGGACTCAAACCGGCACCCATATGGGATGCTGGCACTGCAGGTGGCAGCTATACCCGCTATGCCACAACGCGCCCCCCGCCCCCATTAACTTTCTCAGAACAGTGGTTGCAACATAAACTTATTTGTGGTCATTCAATATCAACTCACTTCGAGGCCCTGTTTCCAACTGTTGTTCCAAACTCACTTCCCATTGCTCCCACTTCAAATCCTATGCTCCAGCTGTTCTGGTCCATTCAGCTCCATTAGCAACCCGTGCCTTGCCTGTGTGCATGCCATTTCTGCATTCTTGGTATATCCTCCCTCTTCCTCTAATTCCTTCCCAATTCCCATTTACCCTTTTCAAACAGCAGCTTCTCAGTGTGGTTAATTCACTTAGTGCCTTAGAAAATCTCCAGTAACTGAAAGTCGTGGAGTTTGGGAGTCCCTTGGGAATAGGTGAAACCATAAATATGCGCTGAATATAAGAATGTTATAGACACATGATACTGGTTTTTAATATTTTCTTGGTATAAATAGCTCACTACTATGTGTTTTTACAGTCTTAATAATGTATATTTTATGTCTCCAACGACACTGTGAGTTCTTTAGAGAAAGAATACTTTTCTTGGAATTCCTCCATCACCTTTGCCATACAAACAGAAAGGATTTAATAAAGGTTTTGATTGCTAGACCCATACAGCAGATCCAGAAGGCCACAGGGTCAGCATGAAGTTTCTCCTGCCATGGATGGAGAAGAGGGCATTTCGTCTCACTGTGACTGTCCACTTTCTCTCTACCCGTCTCCTCTTTTACACTCACTGTCATTTAATGTTTTCATTTTGTACACTAGCTCCTTCCAATCCGTTTCATCACAGACATCCTCGCCTCTAATGCAGTATGTGTTAGGTGTGTGTTTTCTTGTATCGCTAGTGCTTACCAAAATAATTACATACCAATAAATCAAGTGGGGACTGTTAAATTCAGGTCTCTGCTACAACGGACTACAAAGCAGTGGTGAAAAATGCTGAACTGCTCTGCTTACTGACTTGGCAGGTTGTTTGAAATATGTTTTTTTTTTTTAATCTTTATTTTTATTTTTATTTTTGACAGGCAGAGTGGACAGTGAGAGAGACAGAGAGAAAGGTCTTTCTTTGCCGTTGGTTCACCCTCCAATGGCCGCCGCGGTAGGCGCGCTGCGGCTGGTGCACCGTGCTGTTCCGATGGCAGGAGCCAGGTGCTCATCCCGGTCTCCCATGGGGTGCAGGGCCCAAGAACCTGGGCCATCCTCCACTGCACTCCCTGGCCACAGCAGAGAGCTGGCCTGGAAGAGGGGCAACCGGGACAGGATCGGTGCCCCGACCAGGACTAGAACCCGGTGTGCCGGCGCCGCAAGGCAGAGGATTAGCCTAGTGAGCCGCGGCGCCGGCCTGAAATATGTTTGAAAGGGGAACATAGCAGATTCATGAAGGGCATGAATGAAGAGTTTAATTCTATTTCTGTAAAGTTTCCTAAGCATATACATATACCAGAAATTTAAAGACAGTTATTTCTAGGCAATGGTATTTCTTTTTTTTTTTTTTTTTTTTGGTATTATTTGAAGTTTTTGGGGGTGACCATAACTTTTATAAGAGATGGAAAATTATATTCATATTAGAAAGCATGATATAGGGATTGCCTTTCTTTTCATTTGGTAAAAATTACCAGAACCTACTGAATTTAATTTTTTTTTCTTTTTCTTAAGAAACATAGAAGAAATGCCCATTCCCTTTAAAATCTTCAGTTATTTTACATTCCAAAAACATTGCTGTGAGATTCTTGTAGTCAATGAATTCTATGGATTGAATTTCACTTGTGGTGAGTATTTTGTTTTGGAATATTATTATTATTATTTGGTTTTTTTGGTGCCGAAACCCGGGAACTAAGGAATATTATTTTTATGAATTACTCTGAGGAATCAATTTCCTGAGGGAAATATATTTTTGAAATGCAAGCTATATTTTATAATAAATCAATGTAAAATTTTGTTTTGAAATAAAGTCCAACATTTTCTCTGATTTTTAAAATAAAATAAGCAGTGAACAAATTATTCTCCTGCCAAAAGTCAATAGCTTGTGACCACTTTGATATTATCAGAAAGTGACAGGACTTCTGTATGCTGAGGTAAACTCTAGTATATTCTGGAATAGGGACTGGGTCCCTGTATCTACTGAGTGCACTGAAGCAGACAAGTGGCTTCTTGTCCCTTCAAATGTGCATAGCAGACAGCTAAGAAAATCATTTTCACCAATCTCATAAAAGGGTGCCCAATCCACATGACAAGGTCCTCATGGCCATCGGAGCCATTCTGGAAGCAACTAAAAAACATGGTAGGATTTAATGATTTAAATATTTTTAGGTGATCATGTCAGTAACTTTAGGATATTTAATGCTAAGGAATCATGATTTTTTTTTTTTTTGCAGTCAGGAATATGGTAATAAATTTATACCCAAAATACAAACACACCCATCTCCATCTTCAAATTAGTCAAGGCTCAGCATTCTCACTCTTCATCTAATTGTGAATTCTGGGCCCTCTAAACTGTCATGTGTCTTTCATGAACAAAGGTTCTTGTCACTGAGTTAGCATTTGGGAAATACTTCATCAAATTACCCATGATTCCCCATAACTGGCATTGTCAATATTTTCCTTGACAGGTGGCCCAAATGGTTCTATGATGGCTCATCCAATGTGTACCTTCACTCAAGGAATTCAATTCATTGAGAAAACCTGTCCTGGAGCAACAACCAGATTCACAAAAAACTTTTTGGTTTTGTATGCATTTATCCCAGTTCTCGTCATCCTAGGAATAGTCGTTTTTAAAATAAGGGATTACATCATTAGCAGATAGTATCGAATAATCCTGGGAAAATGGAACTGAAGCTGCTAGATGTGCATGACTGCTTTGAATGTCTGGGATAAGACTGCTAAGTATTTCCTTCCTGATGGGATATTTTAAGTCTTTTAACCATTAAGACTCCATTTGTGAAGCTGGCACTGTGCGTAGCAGGTAAAGCCGCTGCCTGCAGCGTCGGCATCCCATATGGGCACTGGTTTGAGTCCCAGCTGCTCCACTTCCAATCCAGCTCCCTGCTAATGTGCCTGGGAAAGCAGAGGAAGATGGCCCAAGTCTTTGGGCACCTGCATCCGTGTGGGAGATCAAGAGGAGGTTCCAGGCTCCTGGCTTCGGATCAGTCCAGCTCTGGCCGTTGCAGCCATTTGGGGAGTGAATCAATGGATGGGAGACCTCTCCCCCCCCGCCCCTCTACCTCTTCCTCTATGTAACTGTGCCTTTCAAATAAGTAAATAAATCTTTAAAAAAAAAAAAAAAGACTCCATTTATGCTCTTGGATCCACATAGGCCTTGAACGCAATGGAATTGGATCATAGTCCCTTGCTGTCTCAACCTGCAAGGACATGTGCCATTTGGAAATTATGAGTGAGCTGGTCCAAGAATATAAGTAATAATAATTCATAAATCTACAGAAGACTAGTGTGCCTGTTTTCTTTCCTTGCTCTAGACACAGAAAAATAGGTCAGTTTAACAACTTAGGCTTATATTTGATAGACAATAAAAGCAGCAGCAGGTTTCAGTGATTCTGACTGGAAGTAACAGATGAAGAGTTGTGAGTTTAACTGAAGCAGAGCATCATGCAGAAGTGGGTGCGAATGCTTGTTATTATTTAAAACCCATTTTTTTCACATGCACACAGTCACAGGATGGCCCCAAGTTACCTGATTGCATGGAGTGTTTTGAACAGATGTTTAAAGAGGAACACCCCTGATACTGGGCACCCAGTGATTTTATGGAAGGTTGAATTAAAAACTGTAGGAATGGGCTGACTGGTGAACAAAGCACACCGGCCAAACCTCTGGTGATGCCTTTAAAGGTTAGTTTGTTATTCTTTACTTTCAATTAGTTTACTTATGAAATTAAAAACAAACATTACTAGACAAGATGTATGCATTGAGAAATGACTTCTTTAAGGTTTTAGAGCAGCTGTTATTTCAAGTCCATTTAGAAAAAATTCTCAACTGACACAACATTTACACTAGGAAGAACAGGATTACCCACTAGGAATTCACATTCTTGAACTTGTGAAGAGAAGAATCCTGACAAATACAAGTACAGACACCTATGTTACATATTTCCAGGGCTCAAATTATATATATATATATATATATATATATATATATATATATATAAAATTAAAAATGGGTTCTCCACCGAATGACTGATTATCTTTCTGATTAATCTTCACGTAACTCAAGTTCAAGTCTGAAATGAAACTGTCTCAAGGTTACCATGGTAACTTTGACAAGACTATAGAAGCCAGCATATGAACTTGTTCAGTAACTGTGACCTATGTTGTAAAGAATAATAAATTATAGCACTTGAAATGTCTCACATGATAGTAGGAAAGATCATTTCATTAAGGAAGCCACAGTAAAATTCTATTTCATAGAACACTATTTAAGGATCTGGAGACATTGGTAAATTACCAGAATAGCACTGTCAATTTTTATAAAAGGTCTTTGACACTGATGATTATGGTATAATAGTTACATAATGCCTTACAGATTATATATGTCACATCAGTTATAGACAATCCTGGGGAGGATAATCTATTAAAGTAGTTCAAAGAGAGTCCCACAGGAACCTCTTTTGAAATCACTGATTTCAGCTTACTAAAGATATGGGTGTACAATGTAAGTGGAAACGTTTTCTATTCATATGCAGATGAACTTCATTCTAGCTCAAACATTTGGAAAATTGACATTGCATGTGACTTCAAGCTATTAAATGTTAGTGATAGCACCTTAGGAAAACACTATAGCTTTCAACATGTGACAGTTGGTGTCTTAAGTGAAAAATGGACAGTGATGTGTAAGAAAATCAAATTATAAAATGAAAATTCCTGTTATATTGTGGAATAGGCTCGCTCTTCCCAGCAAATCAGTGATGCTTCTGAGATCGCGATGTTCACTATGACTTTAAAGGGAGCTCTTTCTCCACAGTGCTCAGGCAGGCATCTGTCTGTTCTTGAGTCCAAGGTTCCTTGGAAACATGCTGAAAATTCTCTTCTCTGGAGTGTCCAAACCATATGCAAACAGTGTATGAAGTCCTATTTCACTGTAGCCGTCAGAGAGCTCTCTAATCACTCAGACACTGCCCACCAATTTTGGTATTCTTGAGGTTCGTAAATATGCTTTTTGGGAAGCTGGGTGTGTGGCATACTTGAATAAACATATTTGATACATGGAAATGGAGACCAGCGAATAAATGAATGGCCAGGTTAATGATGGTAGTTAGAACTGAACTTGTCTAGCAGGTGCATAAATTTGCAGAACAGGAGGGCTTCTCATAGGTTATCCCACCCTGGAAATGCTCCTGCTTATCCCCAACTCATCAAGTTCCAGCCTGCTTACTGAAGGGCCACCTCCTTAAATTTGCCTGTGTTTCAAAAAGTGACATTTAAAATACATGTATCAATCTCACTGTGTGTGGGAGTGCTGATAAGATATGCTCCATTCCAAACAATTGATTAAGAATCTTTGGGTGTGGGGTGCCAGGAATGTTCATTTAAATCACAACTTCAGGTGCTTCTTTTGTCTCACTGTTAACAGTAAAATCATGACACTTGTGAGCCCAGAGCCGGTTTCCTACCAGCTACAGCTGAGCACACCTTACACTTGCAGAAGAAATGTATCCAACATGCATGCTCAACACATATTTAAAGCTGAGACCAAATACTCTTGCATTCATATTTCTTAAAACATAAATCATACATGCAAAGCTGAGTATACACTACTCTGAAATGTGTTGCAGGTGGGCTGTGAAAGTTTTTTTTAATGTTTTTAAAAAATAGTATATATGCTTACACATTTCCCCCCTTTTGAAAGACTTCAAATATCCAGGGAATTGCATTAGTACAAGAAATTTGGCTTTTCCTTTAAAAAATTAGGTATCATAGCTTTCTTCACATTTTTGTCACAATAGGTAATAAAAGAATCTTACTTGTGTTTGGGAAAAGAGAAATAAGTAGATACACAACAGCTGAGTTAGATTCAGGAATCAAGATCAATTTGTTTCCAAGACTTGGAAGAACTCTTTTTGTACTGTTCCAGCTCCTAAAACAAAAATATGTATTACTTTAAGAAAAATCAACTTTACAAACTCAAGCAGGCATCTTAAAGTGGTCTTAGCACTTTTTGGATGTAACAGTGTATTCTTCATATATTTTTACTCCCAAAATTTCTTGTCCATTATACTAAAGATTTATTTTCTAGAATATAGTCTTAAGTTTCTGTGCAATTTACACAGCACTTAGAAAGGAATCTATTAAAAATTTCAGACAAAACAATATTTGCATGGTACATACAAATTTTCTTCCAGTACAGCATTTGTCATACCTCAATGATTTTAAAATGATCTTATTTTTGTTTGCTTGTCAGAAAGCTGGTTGAACTTAGCAGTATCAGTATTTAAAATGTATTGGGGCTGGAACTGTGGTACAGCTAAAGCTGCTGTCTGTGACTGGTTCAAGTCTCGGCTGCTCCACTTCTGCTAATGGCCTGGGAAAAGCAGAAGATGGCCCAAGTGCTTGGGCCCCTGCATCCGTGTGAGAGACCCAGATGAAGCTCCTAAACCTGGCTTTGGCCTGGTTCAGCTCTGGTGGTTGTGGCCATCTGGGGAGTGAACCAGTGGATGGAAGACCTCTCTCTCCCCCTTCAACTCTTTCAAATAAATAAATGAATCTTAAAAAAAATTTTTTTAAATGTATATACCCCTTTACTCTTAGAAACTTATAGAGAATAACAGAGAGGTGAGCAAGGAATAGAAGGACACTCATTGCACTTGTAGCTCAGCACACAGTAGGAAGCAGTCCTTACTGGAGGACACCTGAGTGCATTAGCATGCCTTCACACAGGCTTCCTAGGCAGCCAGCAAAAATGATGGTGGTCTTATGTGCTACGTGGGAAAGCAAGTCACCAGGAAGAAAGCAGGAAACTTCTGTTTTCTATACTTCCAAATCTTTTTAATTTTTCACAATGAGTTATGTTAATTTTCATAAAATAAAGAAAAATGTTATTAGAAGTGGAAATCCTCCATGAGACAATTAAAATGCAAAAGGAATCATTTAAGGAGACTGCCTTCTGACCTCCTCTAAGATGTTTAATGTCTAAGTAGGTGTACAAGTATATTGATTTTATATTTGCAAGAAGTGGCTACATTGAACGGTAAGGCAGTCGCTGCCCTTCGGCTAACATAATTGAAGTCTGTAGTTGCTAAGAAAATATGAAAGGAAAACTGATCTTCACTTTCAGAAAAATTGCAGATTGTCTCATAAATTTTAATGTTATAGAACTTTCAAAACTATATATAGACTTTGGGCCCTGCACCCACACAGGAGACCAGGAGGAAGCACCTGGCTCCTGGCTTCGGATCAGCGTGGTGCGCCGGCTGCAGCGCGCCGGCCGCAGTGGCCTTTGGAGGGTGAACCAACGGTAAAGGAAGACCTTTCTCTCTGTTTCTCTCTCTTACTGTCCACTCTGCCTGTTAAAAAAAAAAAAAAAGAAAAAAGAAAAGAAAACTATATATAGACTTTGGAAGAATTTTTATAGTGATGACTCTAGTAGTCTTGACAACTTGGTTTGTTTTTTTCTAATGAATTCAGCTCACCAGTTACCTACCACTTATGATTTCAGAATGTAAACTGATAATGAATAAACAAATCAGTATTGGAAAGTTTGTCTTTTATTGAAAGTGTTGTCTTTTTTTCCCAATGATAAAAGTGAGAACTTTGCTTTGAGATTTTTGCTAGTAGTGTTTCTCTTCCGTAGACAGAAAGTTGAGAGAGGAATGGGGCTGGTCACGCAGCCCATGGCGGAGGGAGAACAAGTTCTGGTGTGACACAGAGCTCACCAAGTCCACCTGATCTTCAATACTGCTATCATGTGCACTCAAAATAGTATGATGGTATTTTAAAGAGGCAGCAAGTAAGAATTTCTTTACACTGTGGTTCTTTATGGCTGCTTTACAGATCCATTTTAAAAGTGAAAGTAAAACCAAGAAATTTTCTACCTTGACTTAAAAACCCATAACATTTTCAAATAGAAAAGGCCCTTGTTTTACAATGGACGACAGTCTACTAATGCTTAAACCAACATTTTCAATAAAGGAGAGTAACAACATTTTTCTCTAAAAGTCTGAGTTAGTGTGTTTAATTGAATAATAGGCCTAGGAATTATAAGTAAATTGACCTTTAAAATCAGGGATTTGAAATAGATATTTGTGGTTGACTAAGAAAACCTTAAAAATAAATGTTTACTGAAACCTTTCCTTTTTTTTTTTTTTTACTTTAACAAAAATGTAGTAAAGAAGTAGAAAGTCTCAGCAAGTGCTTCCATATTAACATTTCCTTAAATGAGGAATACTTTAAAACTAGAGGGAAGAAAGAAAGAAGGAAAGAAAGTGGAAATGGAAGGAAGAAAGGAAGGAAGAGAGGGAAGGAGGGAGGGTGGGAGGGCACAGATGAAGTATTTTCTGGTGCCCACGTGAGTCTGGCAAAAGAGCAAACTTAAGGAAAGAGCTCATCAGGAAAGATCCTTAGTCTGCAGGAAAGGTGAGAGGGATCTTTCTACCGATTCTTAGATCCACGAGGACTGGTTTCACAGGTCATAAGGATTTCCATGCATCTGTATTCAGAACAGCTATAATAAAATAATCATTTTACTACAAAGACTTACAGAAAATTATGGAATATTGTGGCACCAGCAGGATATTTAATAGAGGTGTGGGTCAAATGCAGTTCTGCAGGGGCATGGGGCAGGCACATTTTTCTTTCCTGATGATTCAATGGGACTGGGGCTTTTTTGAAAGCTTGAGTTTGAGAGAACTAAACAGAACTCATGAATTTACTCATGAATTTGCCTCTCCATTCTAGAAGTGATGAGCTACAATTTCACTGCAAAAGCTTAAAGGCCCTAAATCTCATTTTCTGTTTGTTGTGGTCTGGGTATCCATCCCCTCCAAATCTCATGTTGGAAATCTCCAAAGACATAAAGTTACTTGAGATAGTTCATGGAAAAGGAATTAAGAGATAAGTTTCTTTTGGTGTGAAAAAAATTGAAATCTGTGCATCAATTTCCATTATGCACACTTTCCATGAACTTTTGGAAGACCCCTCGCATTAGTGGCTTTATAAATGAGGAAGAGAGACATGAGAGAGCAAGTGGACTCTGTCTCATCACAGGATGCCTTGTGCTGCCTCTGGGCCCTGTGGAGAGCCTCACCAGCATGAAGGCCCTCACCAGGTGCGGGCGCCTTGATCTTAACTTTGTTCTTTATAAAATACTCAGTCTGTGGAATTCAGTAATAGCAGCAGAGAATGGATTAGGACACTGCTCTGTTCCTGATAATTATTTAGGCCTCTATTAATGGACCTTGGGGATGTGAAACAAGTTAAGATGAGGGTCACATCTGCCTCCTGTCATCTGTCATGTTTTATATTTTAATGAAGCAGGATGCCATTTCTCCTCCCAAGAAGTACAAGAATCAGATGTAACTATTTGAGTTAGAGGCATGCAGACACACAGCACACAACCTAGACTTCTTTAAGCATTTACAGGTTGCTTTTATTTTATTTTATTGACAGGTAGAGTTATAGACAGTGAGAGAGAGAGAGAGAGAGAGAGAGAGAGAGAGAGAGAGGAAGGTCTTCCTTCCATTGGTTCACTCCCCAAATGGCCACTACAGCCGGCGCTGCGCTGATCTGAAGCCAGGAGCCAGGTGCTTCTTCCTGGTCTCCCATGCGGGTGCAGGGCCCAAGCACTCGGGCCATCCTTCGCTGCCTTCCCGGGCCACAGCAGAGAACTGGACTGGAAGAGGAGCAACCGGGACTAGAACCCGGCGCCCATATGGGATGCCGGCGCCGCAGGCAGAGGATTAACCAAGTGCGCCACAGAGAGTGAGAATTTAAAATTTAGAAGTAGGTAGATCATTCTTTCCCTTTAATGAATATTATTATTGTTCTAAATGTCAAATCAAATCTAATAGAAATATTATTATGCTATTTTCCCTGGAAAGTGTTACATAGCAATAATCACATTAAAAGATCAAAAAGACAGGCAATGTGAAGAAAGAGCTGCAGACAACTGGCTAGATTTTCACCTAATGCAGTTGAATTCTTCTATAGGCTATCAAAAAAACTGGCAGTAACTATCTTGCCTGTATAAAAATGAAAATGGGGGCCAGCACTGTGGCTTAGCAGGTTAAGCCTCCACCTGCAGTGCCGGCATCCCATGTGGGTGCCAGTTCAAGACCCAGCTGCTCCACTTCCAATCCAGCTCCCTGTTAATGGCCTGGGAAAGCAGTAGAAGATGGCCCAAGTCCTTGGGCCCCTATACCCATGTGGGAGACCCAGAAGAAGGTTCTGACTCCTGGCTTTGGATCAGCCCAGCTCCAGCCATTGTGGATGGAAGATCTCTCAGTCTGTCTCTCCCTCTCTTTCTGTAACTCTGTCTTCTGAATAAAATAAATAAATCTTTAAAAAAACAGAATTCTGGCCGGCACCGTGGCTCACTATGCTAATCCTCCGCCTGCCGCGCTGGCACCCCAGGTTCTAGTTCCGATTGGGGCGCCGGATTCTGTCCCGGTTGCTCCTCTTCCAGTCCAGCTCTCTGCTGTGGCCTGGGAGGGCAGTGGAGGATGGCTCAGGTCCTTGGGCCCTGCACCTGCATGAGAGACCAGGGGGAGGTACCTGGCTCCTGGCTTCAGATTGGCACAGCACACCGGCTGCAACGTGCTGGCTGTAGTGGCCACTTGCGGGGTGAAGCAATGGAAAAAAGAAGACCTTTCTCTGTCTCTCTCTCTCACTAACACTGCCTGTCAAAAAAAAAAAAAAAAAAAACCACCAGAAATCTTTCAAAATCAATGTATAGAGAACTTTCTTACACCTAAGTCAGCTTCTGTGTATGCATGTACATAACTGGAAACAACTTAAGGCCTTTGAGAGTATTTTGAAAGAGCATGATATAATATTGGAATTTAAAATTTTAGATTTTACAATGTCAAATTGTGGGCTCAATTATCAACTAGACAACTGAGCATCACTTGGTAATCATTATAGTATCTTTATAGCACAAGAATAAGTTTATGTTATGATATGATGTGTATAATCTGAAATCAGTGGAATTCATCTTCTAAAACAACATAGATGAAACTGGGTTAGAGGTAAAATTAGGATATTATACGTTTTCAGGTAGGTTAAAAAAACATTCCTTAGCCAAGCAGGAGGTATAAGAGTTGAATGAAGAATGAGAGAGGCACTGTTGGGTTGTCTTCCATTTCCACTCAGTATTCCTATGAGTCAGTTAGGGAAGACAGATTTTCAGATGAAAACTCATGATGCCTAGGACTATCCATCCTGTCCTTTAATAATACCTAAGCATGTGACCCAAACAAAAGTGGTCACTATGCAATATAAACAGATAGTCTTATCAACAACGGCAGTTAATCATTGATACCCTAAATATTACTCCAGGGATGACTTCCAATCTCTATAGCCAAGATGCATATATAACAAGGGTTACTTGAAGTCACTTTACTGTTGTTGCAACATGCCTCTCACATTGCAACAGCTACAAAACTCTCTAAATGTTCTTGGAATATTTTTCAAAAGCCTTCTGAACTCTGTTTAAATAAAATGTTTTGCTTACTCTAGGGCTCCTCCTGATGGTGAAAGCCTAGTGCTGATAAACACCATCTTCAGGTCACCCTTAGAACAACATGACTGCTCAGCACTGCCCCCACCCTAAGAGGTTGTCAGGGCTTTAAATTTATAGTGTTTCCTGTACTTGCTTATAAATTTAATTCCTGTAAGGACAGATCCTGCACAGCGTCTCATTTTATCAAACTAAAAGGAGATCTGAGAGAAATCCAAGTATTCAAGTCATAGTGAATTTTCCAACTCCTGCATTCTTAAATTAGATATGTGTGTTCAAATGGGGCCCCTGAGGGGCTGGTGCTGTGGTGTAGTAGGCTTCATCTCCTGCTGCAGCACCGGCATCCTTCGAGTCTAGCTTCTGCTCTTCCAATCCAGCTCTTTGCTTATAGCCTGGGAAAGCAGTAGAAGACAGTCCAAGTGCTTGGGCCCCTGCACCCACACGGGAGACCCGGAAGAAGCTCCTGGCTTCTGGCTTTGGATAGGCTCAGCTCCAGCCATTGCGGCCAATTGGGGAGTGAACCAGTGGATAGAAGACATTTCCCTCTGCCTGTCTCTCTGTCTCTCTCTCTGTCTATAACTCTACCTCTCAAATAAATAAATAAAATCTTTAAAAACAAAACAAAACAAATGGGGCTCCTGAGTAAACTATGGAATGGCAATCTCTATATGTAAGCACTTTCTGAGAAACCCTGGGATGTTTGAGTACTTTTGGTCTGAGAAGTCCCTAACTGGACAATTTCTCTGGAATAAGAACACTATAGGTATGTCTAAATGTCTTAATGGAAAGCCAAACCTTTCAGATAATCCCGCAAACCAAAGAATATTATCAAAATGTCTCCCCATCAGCAAGGTAAGACCCACCATCCATCTCTAACATAAAGTGAACTAGAGAATTGAAAAAGGAACATTAAGTAATCTCTGAGTGGTAGAATAACAGGTGCTTTTAAATTAAATTTCTTCTTTATGCATATCAGAACTGTATTTTTTCTATTGTGTAGATATACTACGTAAATAATTCTTAAAATAAAAACTACCAAGTAAACATTGAGAAAAAACATATAGAATTCCCTAGATACTCCAGATTTTATGAGAAAACTTGAGATGACTTAAATAAATGCTTAGGATAATACCTGATCTTTCTGTATTCTCATCTCATCAACATCACTTTCAGCGTACTGAGGATCTCGTGCGGGGTCCTTGATGTCTTTTAGTGCGTTGACACTCTGAAATTACAATTCATCAAATCATTTCTTGCCCATAATACCATCTGCTTAACAAACCAAGCTCCCCGTTCCTCACACTGCTATTGAAGGCTAAGAATTTTTTGTTTTGAAAATTTATTTTTTATGAAAGGCAGAGTTGCAGAGAGAAAGGGAAAGACAGAGAGAGAGATTGTCCATCCAGTGGTTCATTCTCCAAATGGCCACAAGGGCTGTGGCTGGGCCAAGCTGAGCCTGAACTCCACACAGGTCTCCCACATGGGTGCAGAGGCCCAAGAGCTCAGGCCACCATCCATTGCTTTCCCAAACACATTTGCAGGGAACTGGATCACAAGTGGAGCAGCCAAGACTTGAACCTGTACTCATGTGGGATGCCGGTGTCACAGGCTGTGGCTTAGCTTGCTGAGCCACAAAACTTACTGCACCACAGTGCAGGCTGCTCTCTAAGATCTTTTATCATCACTGTCGTGGCCATTTCAAATTCCAATAGGACCTCTTCCCTTTTCAGATAGTGTCTCTCCCTTCTCCAAACAGTCAGAGAACTCTGTTTCAAAGTGGAGCAGGAACTATGCCGTACTCATCGTTCAATACCCACAGTGCCATATTTATAAAAATAGATTTTTAAGCAAATGTTTAATTGATTTTTGAGCATGGGAGATAAAAACAAGGTTATCATAATAGGCCTTTTGAAATATTTCCCATACTGTTGAAAAGTGCTACAGAATCCTTTCTTCAAAAAATTAGAGACACTTGTGATGCCAGCATCCAATATCAGAGCACTGGTTTGAGCACCATTGCTTCACTTCTGATCCAGCTTCCTGCTAATGCACCTAGGCAAGCAGTAGAACATGGCCCACCCACTAAGAGACCCACTAAGAGACCCAAATGGAGTTCTGAGCTCCTGGCTGGCTTTGGCCTGGACCATCTCTAGTTATTGTGGACATTTGGGGAGTGAACCAGCAGATGGAAGATTTCACTCTCTCTCTCTCGGCCTTTCAAATAAATAATAAAATTCTAAAAAAAAAAAAATAGAAATACATACCTTTGGTGGAAAGAGCTTTTCATATACTTTTTTCCACAGTTCCATTGGTGAATGGGCATGAAACTGGCCAATGTCATTATCAGGAACAGGAGGAGACCCTAACAATTGGAAATTTTACTTGAAATGATGGAAATGATTAAATCATTACCAACTCTATCAATATAACAGATAACACTTACAAAAGTACAAATCTAAGATCACTCATTTTCCCTCTCCCTAATACTAATCCCTATGCAGCTTAGCAAGACACTGGGGCAGATGCCAGTATTAGGAGAAGAGGGAGCAAGGGGTAATGAGTAAATTGTAATCGTCATTGTCCATGCTCTATTCCTACAACCATAACTATACCTAGGTCTACAGCCCATGAACAACAATCTCAGTTGCTGGTGTTCACCTTAGAAACCCACATGTATGTGTTAAGGATTTCATACTGCAGTATCACTTAAACTAGTGAAATTTATCACAATAATAATTTCAATAGACAGTGAACTAGATTACTATGCGTAGCCATGCTTTGGACTCTACCCAACAATTAAAATAAAAAATTTATATGTAGCATCAATAATACTGAATTAAAAAGGCAAATTTAAAATTGGTATAGACTGACAAAATTATGTTAAAGTAAACAACTTGTTCTGTATCACTTACATCCGTATGTAAATGTACAGAAATTTGTCTGCCAAGAGACATACCAACCTGGCTCCTTACATGTGCTATTTTAACTTTTTACAGAGAGGAAGTATTTACATATTGCTTTAAAACAATTCAACTTGAAAAATTTGGAAATGTGACACCATTTTTTGACAATTTTCAATTGATAATCTGAGATTTTTCATGTTTTCTATTTCTAAAATCTGTGTTCACCAAAAACAGTTTCACTATAAATCTTCCAGGACCTCCTTACTACTTCAGTTGGAAGGCACTGGTACACTCCATTGATCTTATTCAGCTTTGCCAAGTTACTTTGTGTGTGTGTGTGTATAATATGTTCTACAAAATGTTTTCACTTTCATAGGTTCATGGACAAGGGTACTTCAAAAAGCTCACAGGAAGGGCCAGTGCTGTGGCACAGAGGGTAAAGCCGCCGCCTGCAGTGCCGGCATCCCATATGGGCGCCGGTTCAAGACCTGGCTGCTTCACTTCCGATCCAGCATCTCTGCTATGATCTGGGAAAGCAGTAGAAGATGGCCCAAGTCTTTGGGCCCCTGCATCCATGTGGGAGACCTGGAATAGGCTCCTGGCTCCTGGCTTCGGATTGACGCAGCTCCGGCCGTTGTGGCCATTTGGGGAGTGAGCCAGTGGATGGAAGACCTCTCTCTCTCTCTCTCTCTCTCCCTCTCCCTCTCCTTCTCTGTGTAACTGTGACTTTCAAGTAAAATAAATAAATCTTAAAAAAAAAAAAAAAAGCTCATAGGATAAATGGAACAAAAGGTAAGTTGAAGTGGTGTTGGCTCAGTGGTAAAAATGAGTCTTGGGGCTGGCACCACGGCTCACTTGGCTAATCCTCTGCCTGTGGCGCCAGTACCCCAGGTTCTAGTCCCGGTTGGGGCACCAGTTCTGTTCCAGCTGCCCCTCTTCCAGTCCAACTCTCTGCTGTGGCCTGGGAGTGCAGTGGAGGATGACCCAAGTGCTTGGGCCCTGCACCCACACGGGAGACCAGGAGAAGCACCTGGCTCCTGGCTTTGGATCGGCGCAGCATGCCAGCTGTAGCAGCCATTTGGGGGGTGAACCAACAGAAAAGGAAGACCTCTCTCTCTCTCTCTCTCTCTCTCTCTCTCTCTCTCTCTCTCTTTCTCTATCTAGCTCTGCCTGTCAAAAAAAAAAAAAAAAAGATTCTGGGATGCTCTCATCCCATATCAGAGTGCCTCGTTTGGACTACTGGGTCTGCTTCTGAGTCCAGCCCCTGCTAATGTGCTTCCTGGGAGGCAGAAAGTGATGGGGAGAGTAGCTAGGTCTCTGTCTCAAGTGGGAGACCTGGGCTCCCGGCCATTGCAGACACTTGTAGAGTGAGTCAGCAGATGAAGATTTCTCTCTCTCTTTCTCCCTGCCTTTCAAATAAGTAAAGAGAAATAAAAAAGTTTAATAGACAAGTACATCTGGTTTTGAAAACCACGCATAGCTTTTTCAGAATACACATTTTCCATGAACTCTTTGAAGACCCTGTGTATGTACCACCATGGTCACTGCAGACACGAACCAGGATCTCCTGTGCTGTTGGCCACTTTCCTGCCCCTTTCACCGACTTCCCCATCCATTGTCCTTTCCTACCCATTGACAACTACTAATCGGCCTGCTATTTCTAAAATTTCTAAAATTTTGTATAAGTAGCATCACATTGTATGTAAATTTTTCTGATTGGCTTTCCCTCCAGCTAGCATGATTTACTGGAGATTAATCTAAGTGTGTGTATCAATAGTTTGTTCTTTTTTATTGCTAATTAGAATTCCATGGAATGGATGTACCATAGTTTGTTTAGCCATTTTCCTGTGGAACAACTTCTGGGTTACTTCTAGTTTTGTACTATCACAAATAAGCCTGCTAGAAATACTTACATGCATAATTTTGTGTGAATATAAGTTTTTACTCTGGCATAAATACCCAGTAGTAAAAATTCCTAGGTTATATGATAGTTGCATTTTCAGTTTGAGAAGAAATAGTTAAACTTTTCTAGAGCAGGTGTACCATTTTACATTCCCACTAGGATTGGAGGAGTGATTTGGTTTCCCTGCATCGTCACCAGTATCTGGTGGTGCCATTATCTTAACTATTTTCATAAGAGCAGTAATATATCATTATAGTTTCAATTTGCATTTCACCAGTAGCTAACAATATCAAACACCTTATCATGTGCTTATCATTTTTATGTCCTTTTAAGGGAAATATCTGCCCAGGTCTTATGCCCATTTTGTAGCTGGGTTGCTTCTTTTACTGCTGATTTCTTTATATAGTCTAAATACTAGTTCTTTGTCAGATATGTAGTTTGAAAGTATTTTCTCCTAGACTGTAGCATCTCTTTTCATCCTCTTCAAAATGGGCTTTCACAGGGCAAAGTTTTACACTTTGGTGAGGTTTAAGCTTCATGATTTTTAAATTTAGTGATTATTAACTCCTTTCTGACCTTCAACTGTTCACATAGGCAAAAAAATTTCCATCATCTTTACTATCGGTACAGTGATTCTCACTTAAATTGTTAGCACTAATAAAAATAAGGCTCCATGCCATTCATGAAGCAAAACCACCTTTGCTCCTTTTATTTCAACTCAATTTATAATCTCATTACAAAGATTTCTACATTTGGAGTAAAGTCCCCTTCAGCTTGTAGCAGCATTGGAAGATGAGAAATACAAAGGAGAGCAACTGCCTATTCGATGTTAAAATAAACCATGCTACTTCTAAAGCATGAAGATTTGCTAGGCCCAAAGATCTTCACAATGAGAACAGCTTCTGTGTGGAGATAAAGGGATTCATATATAAACTTTTAAAGTTCCTTGTGATTCAGAAGCCTCTAGAAACTATGAGTTTAGAAAACATATTTCAATAGATGAAGTAAGCTGTTTTAATAATGAAAAATTAAGGCATACCTAATTGAGATAATCCCATTCTTTTTGGTTTATTCTATTACTCCAATCTCCTATTTTATTATTGCCTATAAAATGTGACTTTGAATTTCCTGACCACTCTATGCTTCTGGTTTCTTTTAATCTCAAGGAACAAAAATTTTAAAGTACTTGGAAATTAGTGAGGGAAAGAAAACACGCACAATTTTTTAGTGCAGTAAGTCTCTTCTGTCAATGTGAGGCATGTTGCATGAACACTGGGTATACACATAAATGCATATGGAACAGCAATGATAATGAAACCAGAAACGATAATATGTTGGAGATGAAGTGAACACAGAGTAGGATAAAATCAATAAGCAATTAAAAAAAGATTGAACAATCTTAATAAGTTCACCAACCTATTTGACTTAAAGAATCCAATCCTGCTGTGATAAACAGTGGTTTATTCTGGTCCACACATATTGATTTGCTACATGGAGAAGAAAAAAGATTCTAATTTAGTTTAACAGTCGAATATGCTGCCACACTCTCTGGTAAACATCTAGCCACTGATGAAAGCATTGCCCTAAAAGAATGAGCAAATATTAATTTAAGTGATTCTAAAAATTAAAGTACATTATAATAAAGGTTTCACAGGGAGAAAAAGTGACAGACCCATATTACCTTAAATCAAAACTGAGAGAGAGTAAAGCTAAGAAAGATATTAAAATTTCTAATTCTACTTCAAATCAATATTAAGAAAGTAATAATAGGGAAAAGATGCTCAAACTGGGGGGAAAAGAAATTAGAAAATGTATGTAATAATATCATTTTGTTCTAGTATTCAAACAATATGAGAAGCAGGAGATAATATAAAATTATTCCTTTTAAGAACAGTCAACTGATAGCATTTTCCTGGTGAGAACAAAAATCAGATTGAGACAAACATTGCAAGAAAACAAAATGATAAACAAATATTTTACCTTTTGTCAATGCCAAATGCCAACTGGTTGATAACTCCACGTATTTTTAGTAACAGAGCTTCTGATTTACTGGTGAACTTAAAAAAAGTCAAAAAGAATAAATTATGTGCTCTGTTTTCCAATCACAGAAACAGGTAAAATAAGCATGGTTTCGAATGAGTAGATGCAGAGAGAATTACGATTTATTTGCCCAACAAATACTTATGCCTGAAAAGGCAAAACAAAACCTGAATAAAGAAATCTTTATAACTTAAACTCCTTCTTCATGAGTACCTTATGGGAAAAGGGCTTGCATTTATGTACTAATCATTTCAGCTACTCAAAGGGGTCACAATCAAAGAATTTATCATTCTTGTCAAAGAATTTATATATGTGTGTGTGTGTATGATGCATATGTATGTGTGTAAACATATTCTAATAACAGTCTAAAAGAAAAATTTCCAAAATGCAATTGGGTTGCTTAGAAAACAAGAGGCATACAGCAAAAATAACTTTTACATCCAAGGGCATAGTGCTGCCTTCAAAGCAATCAATGTTTAGAGTTAGAGACATGTCCAACAATACTGACACTCACTTAAAATGATTTTTTAAACTTCTCTTTTATATTGCTTTTGGAGATTGAATGCTCTCAGTGGTAATATACAACTAGGACTACCATAATCAGAACATTTAAAGGAGGTGGGTACTATTAATAAAAAAATTGTGACATCAGGACTTATCCTACAAATGAGGACTTACCCTACAAATATCCTAAGTCTAAATTTTATTTTTAGAGATACCAAAAGTCATTCAGAGACAAATCAGAATGACTAAAACACAGGAAAACTGCGGGGAAAAAAATCCTTGAAGAGTAACGAAATGTAATTATGAAGCAAAGATATCAATTTTCTGGTTCCAGTGGTAATTCCACAAAACAAGCTTTATTCTGGATTAAGAATAGGCTCCCAGGCAAAGTATTCAAAGGAAAACCCTGATGTAAATATATAAGATCCAACACATTTATTTAAAATAAAACATTGAAATAAATTTAATGCTTCTACTGGGATGTTTAAAAGTATACATAGGAAACTCTAATTCTTAAAATACAACTCCTCTGTTTAACTGTCTTGTATGTCCTTTATGGAGAGGAAAAGAGCTACCTGCAAATGCATATACAATAATGTAGGGCTTGAGAACATAAGATGTTTTCTAACCCAACTCTTCTGTCACTGCATCAATTGCCTCTGAAGCATCCTCACAAACAGCTATAGACCTTCTGCTTAAGGAAACTCAATGCCTGCAACTCATTATCTCCCAGAGTAACTCATTCCATTTTCAGATAATGGTAGTTCCAGGATCCCCCGCAGATAACCAAATCGGCTGATGTTCAAATCCCTGTATAAAATGGTGTAGTATTTACATATAACCAATATACACAACCTCCAGTATACTTTACATCATCTCTAGAGCATTCATCATACCTAACATAATATAAATGCTATGTAAACAGTTGTATACCAGATTATTTAGGGAATAGTTACAAGAAAAAAAAGTCTATGTGCTTAATACAGACACAATTATTTTTTTTCAAGTATTTTTGATCCATGGTGATTGAATTACGGGTGTAGAACCCACTGATACAGTGTGGATTATATTAAAAAGTTATCTTATTTTGAGTAAATATTCCCTATTAATTCTTTTTCTTTTTTAGAGATTTATTTAATTGAAAGGTAGAGTTACAGAAAGAGAGGGGAAGACAGAGAGAGACAGGTCTTCTATCTGCTGATTCACTCTCCAAATGGCTATAATGACTAGGTCTAGGCCAGGCCAAAGCTAGGAGTCAGGAGCTTCTTCCACAGGTACAGGGCTCCAAGAAACTGGGCCACCCTCTGTTGCTTTCCCAGGCACATTAGCAGGGAGCTGGATTGGAAGTGGAGCAGCTGGGTCTTGAACTGGTGCCCATACGGGATGCTGGCACTACAGGCGGCAGCTTAACCCAAAGCACCACAGCGCTGGCCGATTCTTTTTTCTTGACTTAGGAAAACAAAAAATGGTACTGAAAAAGAATTGCTATCATGGAATCTTGCAAAGCAGTACCCAACTTTATTTGAATGTGTATAATAACAGAAGGAAGTTAAACTGAAAGACAGGTTTTTTTGTTTGTTTGTTTTGTTTTTTTACAGGCAGAGTGGATAGTGAGAGAGACAGAGAGAAAGGTCTTCCTTTTTGCCGTTGGTTCACCCTCCAATGGCCGCTGCGACTGGCACATCTCGCTGATCCGAAGCCAGGAGCCAGGTGCTTCTCCTGGTCTCCCATGCGGGTGCAGGGCCCAAGCACTTGGGCCATCCTCCACTGCCTTCCCAGGCTACAGCAGAGAGCTGGCCTGGAAGAGGGGCAACCAGGATAGAACCCGGCGCCCCAACCGGGACTAGAACCCGGTGTGCCGGCGCCGCAAGGCAGAGGATTAGCCTGTTAAGCCACGGCGCTGGCCAAGACAGGGTTTTATTACCTTTGGCTATACTCTTCTTCGTATAAAGAAAGGCCTTATGATGGTCCAAAACTGCCCCAGTAATTCAACCCCTGTTCCCTTGGGCTTACCACAAGCTGAGAAGCTCTTCTTAAATGCTTTCCACGATCCCTATCTTCTAGGGTCTTCTGGGCCGTGGTTAATTCCAGGTGGCTGTGGAGTAGGTTGATCTGATTGCATCTAAATGCGTACCTGTATACCGCCTGTATACGACACTGAACCATGACTAACCATCAGGTGTGATCTGCTCCTAAAGACAGGGAGACCGGCATTGTGGTGCAGCAGGTTAAGCTGCAGCTGGCAACATTGTCATGCCATACAGGAACCCCAATTCAGGGCCCAGCTGCTCTGTTTCTGATCCAGCTCCCAGCTAATGTGCCTGGGAAGACAGCAGACGATGGCTCACGTGCTTGGACCCCTCCTGAGCACATGGGAGACCTTGATGGAGTTCCAGGCTTCTGGCTTTGATCTGGCCCAGCCCCAACCATAATAAATCAGTGGGTGGAAGATTTCTTTCTCTGTTTCTCCCTCTCTTACTGTCATTCTGCCTTTCAAGAAAATAAAACAAATCTTAAAAAAAAAAAAAAAAAAAAGCTAGGGATTTCCTTTTGCTAACTTTAGCCAGAATTAAATGTGAGGTTTTATCTAGTGGCAAAATTAAGGAACTGAGAGCTCGCTCTCTCTCAGTGCTCTGGATGAGTCATTCACTCTAAATTCCGTATGTCTTTGCCAAATAGTAAAGAAGATTTTCCAAAGTACTCTGTCAACCTAATATGAAATTAAATACATTTCAAACACAAAAGGTCATGATTTTTAAAAAAAATATTTATTTTATTTATTTGAGAGGCAGAGCAACAGACAGTGAAAGGAAGAAACAGAGAGAAAGGTCTTCCTTCCATTGGTTTACTCTCCAAATAGCTGCAACGGTGGGAGCTGTGCTGATCTGAAGCCAGGAGCCAAGAGTTTCCTCCAGGTCTCCCATGTGGACTTGGGCCATCTTCCCAGGCCACAGCAGAGAGCTGGACTGGAAGAGGAGCAGTCGGAACTAGAATCGGCACCCATATGGGATGCCAGTGCCACATGCTGGAGGATTAAACTACTGCACCACAATGCCTAACCCAAAAGGTCATTATTTTTAAGAAAATACATAATAAAATGCATTTGGAATGTTCTGAGAAGTCTAATAATTAAATACATGTTATATATTTTGCTTTCCGTCATAATGTTCTAGCCATGAAGGCAAGGGGCTAGATGTGGTATCTCTGAGAACAGTGATTTGAAGGAAAAGACAGACCATGAAATAATTAAGGAAATCATAAATAAATAAAGAGCTAATTGAGGGGCCGGCACTGTGGTGTAGCAGGTAAAGCCACTGCCTGCAGTGCCGGCATCCCATCTAGGCTCCAGTTCAAGTCCTGGTTGCTCCACTTCCGATCCAGCTCTCTGCTATGGCCTGGGAAAGCAGTGAAAGATGGCCCCAGTGCTTGGGTCCTTGCACCCATGTGGGAGACCTGGAAGAAGCTCCTGGCTCCTGGCTTCAGATCTGTGCAGCTCTGGCCATTGCAGCCATCTGGAGGGTGAACCAGCGGATGGAAGACACCCCTACACGCACCTCTCTGCCTCTCCATATCTCTGCTTTTCAAATAAATAAATAAACCTTTTTTCTTAAAGAGCTAATTTATCTCTTTAAGCTTGATTGAGGTTTATGGATATAAGCAATTTAAAGCTTTTGACCAAAGAAAGGGGAGGCCATCCAGCTAAGACGTCTCTGGGAGTGGGAAAGGCCAGAAGGGGGCAGTGTTCTCTAGTGAAGAATTCATCAATGTGCATTTTGATACTCTTCACTCAAGTACAAGGAACAGGAAATACACAAACCATTAATGATGCTCCGTAATAATGTGCAACAAATCGAAGTGTCTTGCATATTACTTTTCTCTTCTCAGAGTCAAAATCCTGTAGAAAATGTTGTTAAAAAGAAAGAAAAACAAGTTGAGAGAATGAGAAATCTATAGCAGGAAGATGCAAATTATTAAAAGTAGAAACTGTTTCTTAATTTTAAGGCCAGCTCTGAGGAGTGGGATTCTATTCCTTCCTATCTATTTCTATAGGGAGTTGAGCAACGGCTGCAGCCTCCTACAGCTATAGCTATCAGATCTTTTTTCTTTAAGCACTGAGCTCAACAGAGTTTAGATTTAAGCCCACACTTTATAGTATAGAATACCCCGAGGATTCTCTGACAAGCAAAGATAAGAAGAAACTAATTTTCTTCTTTCTTCAATTTACAAGTTGGGAAGTAAGTCCTATCCCTCAGTGACTAGCTGAAGATTCATTTTCTAAATCTTCTACCTTATCTTCATTCTAACTACCGTATTTACTTTCTTCTACCTTATCTTCATTCTAACTACCGTATTTACTTCCTTTAGTTATTTTCTCTGTCCCAACTCTATCTTCTTTTCTAAAATCTTTAAGATGTGCGATTCTTTAATCTCTCTCTCTCAAGAGTTATTTTCTTATTTCATCATTATTTTGGTACCTCTCTCATAAAATATATTCATGCAGGTACAACTAACTCAGCCAGAAGTAGAAGAGCTTACCTGGAAAATATCATATTTACTTCCAATGATGACCAGAGGTATTGGAAATGGGTCAATTAATTCACGATCCTGTTAACAAATGTAATATTTTGTTTATTGCTATGTGCTTGGCAATTTCTACTTCCAAAATTACATCATTTTTATTAGCTTCTTAAATGTTGACTTTTGTTTGATATGGAATTTGTTCCAGTATTAATTTCCACTTACTAAGCTGTATTTCATAAGTCTAAGACTAGAAATGACAAATCTCAAATTAAATGTGATATTTATATTTTTCCTTTTTCTGTTTTTTATTTCCTTACACAATATAATCTTCCTATTTTTCAGTGTGTTTGTTATTTTATTCTAACTGCTTATTGCAATAGCATTTAAGCTGCATAGATTTGTCTTGTTCTAACCTGACCTGTGTAAAACACATTCATATAAACTCAGGACAATCTAAAATGCTACTCTTTGTTTTCTAGATGAAAATATTCATGATTGTATTTAAAGAACTTGTATTACTATCACAGCAACTTTGTAATTTAATTAGTCATCAGATGATCAAAAGATACTGAGTATGAGAGACACTAAATGAATGTGAAACACAGTGATGGTGAAAGCTGTTAAAACTCTATTCTTGGGGTCAATGCTGTGGCATAGTGGGTAAAGTCGCTGCCTGCAGTGCCAGCACCCCATATGGGCACCGGTTTGAGTCCCAGCTACTCAACTTTTGATCCAATTCTCTGATACAGCTTGGGAAAGCAGTAAAAGATGGCCCAAGTCACTGGGCCCCAGCACCTGTGTAGGAGACCCAGAAGTTCTTGGCTCCTGGTTTCGGGTCGGCACAGCTCCCGATCTGTGGCTATCTGGGGAGTGAAGCAGTGGATGGAAGACCTCTCTCTCTCTCTCTCTCTCTGCCTCTGCCTTTCAAATAAATAAATAAATAAATCTTTCTTTTTTAAATCCTTTATTCCTTGCTTAAATGTGTGGCTTAATCTAGTCCTTGCCAGGTGACTTTCGTACAGTCTGTTTTTTTATGTTCGATCTACAAAGATCGTAAAATCAATATCAAGCTACTATTTTAAAACTCTCTTTCTTTTGATGGGTGTGATGTGCCAAACAAGCACAGCAGATGTCTAACAAGAAGACAGAAGACATCCTTTTTCTTGTTTTGCTCTTACAGAGGTTTCAGTAAATTGCTATAATTTTCCAGTGAACAGGTTCATCTACATCAAATGAATTCCAAGTCATGCATAAAAATCTGCAAAAGTTGTTTGTGATGTTATCTGAAGTATGTACGGGGCTAAAGAGCCCAAGAATAGTCCCAACAGCCACTCACTGGATGGTCCTTCTGCATGTTGCTCCAAATCTTCTGTCTCATTTCAGAAGCTGCTTTAGAATTCACCTTTCCCAACTTCATTATCACTTTATCCACATGGCTTTTTGTGGCTTGCAACAGGTTTTCCATGGTGGGCCAAAGGTCATTTGGTTTTGATAGATCCAAAACAAGAACAATAGAAAATGTCCTAAAGAAATAAAGACACCTTTCAAAAATGACTCAGAATAATTACCATTTTGAAATATGAGTATACTGAAACTTACATAAGAATATCAACATTATACATTAAGAAAAAATAGCATTATTCTAAGATAACAACAAAAATACCAAAGTGATAACCTTGTTTATCCCAATGTTTTTCTCTAGTGACATTTAAGTGTTATAATCCATAGTGGTTTTGGCACTGAATATAATCCAGTTCAAACAGAAAGGTGCAAGCAGTTGGTGCAACATCATATTTAGATCCAATTTAACTGTTTGCTTCAAAGAACCGAAACAAAAATAGTAGGACTAGCAGTGATAACACAACAGACAGTGAAGGAGGAAGAAATAGATTTACTGGTGTACTTTGTAAGAGAAGCACCACTTACTTTATTCAGTCTTCACAACAACACTGCTAGAAGATGTTATGATGATGATCTTATGGCTTGGGTCCAAGGCACACATTTATATAAAGAGCAAAGTCTTACAGTCTCAAAGTAACATGTCTGTATGTTATACCATTTTGTCTCTTGGAAAATATGCCCTTGAACACCAGACATACACTACTGCCATCATCACATGAATTTTTATTTCTTCATGCATATCAAACTTAAATATAAACTCAGCCACAAAAAACAACCTATTTAAAAAACGGACAAAGCACCCAATAGACAGTTCACCAAAGAAGATACATAGATGGTCAATAAGCACATGACATCACTAATAGTGAAATGTAAAACAAAACCATAATGAAATATCACATCCATTTGGATAGCTACTGTTAAAAAAAAAAAACCTAGGAAATATAAAGTGTTGGAGAGAATACAGAGCAACTGGAACACCTGCACATTGCTGGTGGGAATGTAAAATGGTACAGCTGGCAATGGAAAACTGTGGCAATTTCTCAGAAAAATTAATCACAGAATTACCACACGACCTAGAAATTCTCCTTCTGGGTCTATGCCCAAAAGAATGGAAAGCAGAAATTTGAACATATATTTGTATATCAATACTTGCAGCAACATTATTCACAACAGTCAAAGGATCGAAACAATCCAAACATCCAGCAGTGAATAAACTGAGTAAATAAAATATGGCATGCACATACAGTAGTATATACATATGTTCAGTCTTGTAAATAAAGAAAAATCTGAAATGGTTAGTGCAATAGATCAATAACAAAAGGGTAAATACTATATGATTTCATTTACAGGAGGGACTAGAGGCAAATTCATATTCGGCAAAGTTTTCAAGTACCTTTGTATAATTCTATGAAGTTATTTCAAAGATAAACATATCTAACAGCATCTACCAATATTATTCTCTCAAGTTGCTGGGCTTTGTACAACACAAGGAAATTATGTGTCAAACTAATTCCAGCTAAAAAAAATGCTCTGAGATTGGCAACTATACTAACAGTGCAATGTTTTCCATGAATTCTTTTACCACTCAGCAACCTATTTTGGACCTAGGCCTATGGCTCCCTTTCCAACGTTAAGCATAACCCTGACCCCCTCTCCTACAGCAGGCTGCAGCTGTCCTAGAGCTCCAGGGAAAGGAAGGCCAAGACCGCACAAGGCGAGGTATGAAGGAAGCCGGGGGAAGAGCTGGTTTCCTGCTGAACCCAGCTTTTCTACAAGCCTGTCAGGCCCAGCTGGTCCCAAGTCTAGAGAAGAGGGAAGGGAGATCGCAGCAAGTCAGGGCCACAGCAAGAGCCAACTCAAAACTCAGGTGAGAGCGGCCTCGGTGTTCCACCCTCTCAGCCTCTGCCCACACTAGACAGCAGCTCCAGTTCCTTCAGGTGTTCCCTGCCCGTGCTGTCTCTTCTCAGCCATGCCACCATGAACCACCCTAACTCCAAGGCAACTCTGCTTGTCTCCATAAAAGAAATCAAATGGAGGCCAGCGCCGTGGCTCACTAGGCTAATCCTCCACCTTGCGGCGCCAGCACACTGGGTTCTAGTCCTGGTCGGGGCGCCGGATTCTGTTCCGGTTGCCCCTCTTCCAGGCCAGCTCTCTGCTATGGCCCGGGAGTGCAGTGGAGGATGGCCCAAGTGCTTGGGCCCTGCACCTGCATGGGAGACCAGGAGAAGCACCTGGCTCCTGGCTTCGGATCAGCACGATGCGCTGGCCGCAGTGCACCGGCCGTGGCGGCCATTGGAGGGTGAACCAACAGTAAAGGAAGACCTTTCTCTCTGTCTCTCTCTCTCACTGTCCACTCTGCCTGACCAAAAAAAAAAAAAAAAAAAAAGGCCGGCGCCGTGGCTCAGTAGGCTAATCCTCCGCCTTGCGGCACCGGCACACCAGGTTCTAGTCCCAGTCGGGGCACCGATCCTGTCCCGGTTGCCCCTCTTCCAGGCCAGCTCTCTGCTATGGCCAGGGAGTGCAGTGGAGGATGGCCCAGGTGCTTGGGCCCTGCACCCCATGGGAGACCAGGAGAAACACCTGGCTCTTGCCATCGGAACAGCGCGGTGCGCCGGCTGCAGCGCACCTACCGCGGCAGCCATTGGAGGGTGAACCAACGGCAAAAGGAAGACCTTTCTCTCTCTCTCTCTCTCTCTCTCTCTCTCTCTCACTGTCCACTCTGCCTGTCAAAAAAAATAAAAATAAATAAATAAATAAAAAATAAATTAAAAAAAAAGAAATTAAATGGAAAACCAGACAGCTATAAAATGTCATGTTCTGAAAAATCATGAGAAAAGGTGGAAGTGGCTACATGTATGAAAGCAAGATATAAATGTGTACATAAAACATCCAAAATCCATACCAAGTATATTCACAAACACTGAAAAGACGGAAACACTCTGACATATTAATAGTGGTTATTTCGTATGTGATTCTGGATGCTCTTACTTTCTTTGTACCTTTCAGCATTTCCCAAAATTTTCTAAATGAGTATACATTACTTTCTAATATGAGAAAGTAAATTATATTTTACTGAAAAGAAAAAGAATTATTGGGTGAATCATTATATGTATCCAGTCAGTTATAGAAAAATAGTTGTCCTGTTAACAATAAATAATTCTATTCTCTACGCATCTTAATAACAAATAATGGCCAATGCTTGTATATTTGGGCCAGGCAGTAGCAACGGTTTGTGTCAAACTCTGACAAGAATAAGATATTTCAGATTTAACACTTTTGCTTTTTTCTTGGCTAAGACCGGTACCCAGCAGCATTGTGAAAATTGTCACAATTTTCCACATCTAATTTGGCCAATATGTGGGAGTCTTCTCAGGAAAACACCACCAAAGGGTTATGAGGTTTCCCCAGGTTCTGTTTCTTTAAGGTCATCAAATAGAGACATTTTCACTTCTCCAACAGATAGTCTTCCTTTGGAGGAAGCCTTGGCAGTATTATTAGTATGAAATTAAAAAACGTAATATGCAGCTGAAGAAAAAACTCAGAGCTGAATTATCTCACACTGAGATGGATATTGGAAAGAACTAAGCTTCGCAAATTTATTGTTGCCAAATGAATTCATTGCCCAAGTGCTATTTGACATTTGTTTGTTTGCAGGCTTGCAAAATACATTACTAGTGGGAACGCCAGCTATCTTATTTCAGCACAGGCTACAACTTAGTTTTTTTCAAAATCTCTTTGAAAGCATTATAGTTTTAACACTTAGAAAGGAAGTGAGTCTCTACTTCTTCAGCAACATAAAACTGTCCC
The DNA here is from genome assembly GCF_033115175.1 of Lepus europaeus. Classification (NCBI taxonomy): domain Eukaryota; kingdom Metazoa; phylum Chordata; class Mammalia; order Lagomorpha; family Leporidae; genus Lepus; species Lepus europaeus. Next base: position 40,111,765 of record NC_084839.1, on the reverse strand, counting down.
CTGAAATTCTGACTCACAAAAGCCCACTCATATTCATACTCATCCCGTGGACACTACTGGGTACCTACTGCCCTTCTCAGAGCTGGCTTGCTTATCACTTACCGTAAGGTGTCACTTGTGATTGGTATGCTGATTAAATCCAATAAAGAGGTTCCTCCACCCAGTTCCCAAAAGTGAGCAATATCTTTGGGCTGAAAAACAGGTTTTTAAATATATAATAAAAGTTCTGAATTCCAAGGACTTCTTTTTTAAAGTTATTTATTTGGGAGACAGAGTGACTGAGATAGAGAGAGCTCCCATCAGCAAACTCCCCAAATGCCTGCAATGGCCAGAACTGGGATGGGCTGAAGCCAGGAGCTGAGAATTCAATCCAAGTCTTCCACGCAGGTGGCAAGAACCAAACTATCTGCACCATCACCGCTGCCACCCAGGGTCTACATTAGTAAGAAGCTGGAGTCAGGAGCTGGAGCCAGGTGTCAAACTCAGGTTCTCTGATGCAGGATGCAGGCACCCCAACCAGCAGCTTAGCCACTAGGCCAAACACCCAGATTGAATTCCTGGCTCCTTGCTTTGGCCTGGCCCAGTTCCAGTTATTTCAGGCATTTGGGGAGTGAACCAGTGAATGGGAGATCTCTGTCCATTTCTCTCTCTTTCTTCAAGCAAATGAACAGAAACATAGTCTTTTTTTTTTTTTTTTTTTGACAGGCAGAGTGGATAGTGAGAGAAAGAGACAGAGAGAAAGGTCTTCCTTTTTGCCGTTGGTTCACCCTCCAATGGCTGCTGCGGCCGGTGCATCTGCGGCTGGCACATCTCGCTGATCCGAAGCCAGGAGCCAGGTGCTTCTCCTGGTCTCCCATGCGGGTGCAGGGCCCAAGCACTTGGGCCATCCTCCACTGCCTTCCCGGGCCACAGCAGAGAGCTGGCCTGGAAGAGGGGCAACCGGGATAGAATCTGGCGCCCCGACCGGGACTAGAACCCGGTATGCCAGCACCGCAAGGCGGAGGATTAGCCTGTTAAGCCACGGCACCGGCCTAGAAACATATTCTTAAAGAAGCTTTCTTTTCTCTAGCCCACTCTTCAAAATGCACCAGTGCATCTATTCCAGAACAAAGAGAGAGCCAGCGCCGCGGCTCAGTAGGCTAATCCTCCGCCTTGCGGCACTGGCACACTGGGTTCTAGTCCCGGTCGGGGCACCGATCCTGTCCCGGTTGCCCCTCTTCCAGGCCAGCTCTCTGCTGTGGCCAGGGAGTGAGGTGGAGGATGGCCCAAGTGTTTGGGCTCTGCACCACATGGGAGACCAGGATAAGCACCTGGTTCCTGCCATCGGAACAGCGCAGTGCGCCGGCCGCAGCGCGCCTACCGCGGCGGCCATTGGAGGGTGAACCAACGGCAAAAAGGAAGACCTTTCCCTCTACTGTCCACTCTGCCTGTCAAAAAAAAAAAAAAACAAACAAACAAAAAAAAAACAAAGAGGAAACATTAAGAATACATAGTCTATATATTTGCACAAATGTCAATTCTACCAATACCTTAACAGAAGATATAAACAATTCCCCTAATTTTATAAATATCACATTTAGCATACATTTAAACAAATTTTAAATAGAATTAACATGCTGAACAAATTTGGGGTTGAAAGCATTTATAATACTAATTATAGATAAAACAGCTGAATTTGCATTCTGACTTAGGATGAAAGAAACTCACAAAATGAATCAGACACACAGAAAAGGCATGAGGACGGGGATGACCCGGTGGCAGTCCCAGTGGTAGGTGAAGATCACTTGAGGCAAAGTATGAGCAACATCCATGCCTAATTCCCATGGGGAACCTGACAGGCTACCAGACAGGCTGCCAGGCAGACTAAATGAGTGCTTCTCTTTTTATAGGACTCTTAAAATGGGTTGACGGGGCTAGGCAGCCAAGTAGTCTGCAAATAAGACTATTCCATGAGAACTTCCCAGACAGCTAGTTAAAGCATCCCTGCTCTCCCCTAGACACTGAGGAGCCAACAAAGTGCTTTTATTTAGAACTCTTAGGGAACATCTGAGAAAGACATGATGTTTCCAGAAATAATATGGCAAAGTCTTACTTGATAATAAAAAGTCTAGAGAAAAAAAAAGGTGGAAAATGGTCACATGGATTTTTATAAATTTGCTACTATAAGCCTGAAAGTGACAGTCATTACAGTGAATTGTATTTTTTTTTTTTAATTTACTTGAAAGAGTTACAGAGAGAGAGATAGAGACAGAGAAAGAATCTTCCATCTACTGGTTCACTACCTAGATGGCCACCAACAGCCACTGCCGGGCCAGGCCAAAGCTAGGAGCCCGGAGCTTCATCCAGGTCTCCTATGTGAGTGGCAGTGGCCCAAGCACTTGGGCCATCTTCCATTGCTTTTCCCATGCCATTAGCAAGGAGCTGGTTCAGATGTAGAGAAGCCAAGACATGAAGCTTGCACCCATGTGGGATGCCAGCATTTTAGGTGGAGAGAGAGAGAGACAGAGAGAAAGGTCTTCCTTTGCCATTGGTTCACCCTCCAAAGGTCGCTGTGGCTGGTGTACCGCACTGATCCGAAGCCAGGAGCCAGGTGCTTCTCCTGGTCTCCCATGCGGGTGCAGGGCCCAAGCACTTTGGCCATCTTCTGCTGCTTTCCCAGGCCATAACAGAGAGCTGGATCAGAAGTAGAGCAGCTAGGACTCAAACCGGTACCTATACGGGATGCGGGCACTGCAGGCAGGGGCTTTAACCTGCTGCGCCACAGCACCAGCCCCATCATACTGTTCTTTGGCCTAGTTATACTAATAGTGATAATGTAACTTTTTTTTCAACTGAGAACAATTTTGTTACTGTCTCTCTAAAAATCTGAAGAGAGTACCTGACTCTTGGCATTGGCCTGACCTGGAAGAAGCTCCTGGCTCCAGATCAGCTTAGCTCTGGCTGTTGGGGTCATTTGGGGAGTGAACAAGCAAATGGAAGACCTCTCTCTCTCTCTCTGCCTCTACCTCTCTCTGTAACTCTTTCAAATAAATAAAATAATTTTTTAATAAAAAAAAGAACTGTACGATAAAGTTACAAAGGATTCTTATTCTTTTATTTTTAGACATAACAAATGAGTAGGCTGAGCTATTTTCAGTTGATTGGATTTACATCTGCTGAAATACATTTGAAGTTTAAGTCCATAGAACTCTGAAGATATAACTGGATATGTTCAGTGATGGTCAGTAAGATAGAAAATGTAAGACAAAGTCAGCATCATTACTTTCCCAGCTATGGGCAGAGCAGTAACACTTAAAAAGACACTCACTGTGTTGTGCCCCTTTGCTCTTCGTCCGTAGGTGTATTCCAAAGCCAAGGTTGGTTTTGGTGGCTCATCCCTGTTCAATAAAGGCAGAAAGTCTTACCATGGTGGATGGTATTAGTTTCTTTTGTTACCTTACCCAAATTATTTTTGCTTCCTCTTAATAATTTTAACCTGTTAGCTGGGAATTCACCAGTGTAATAGCATTGAGGTAAACATGAAAAAGATTTTACATATTAAAAAAACAAGCTTTCAAAAACACCATCTTGGTGGATTTTAGTGGTAGCTGCAGAGGTGATGCTACAGCGTGGATGCGGTAGCCCTTACAGGCCTGTGGGGGCCAGTGGAGAAGGTGATGGGGCTAGCATTGCACTGCCCCTAGCAGCACAAGTTTGCCACATGCAGACCGTATGGGAAGTGCTGACATCAGGTTTATGCCCAGTCTTGACTGGGGATCTGGGAACTTTAAGACTGTCAATGGAAGGGAACACTAATGGACACTTCAATACAGTTTTCAATCTTAAATCATAGCTCAAACTTGGGCATCATTTAGCTTCGAGAGTTATAAACAAATTACATAAGCAAGTGCAAAAAGTCAACAAATGATTTGGAAAATATTAAAATGATTAGATGAATTATACTATAACTTATGCTATTTGGTGATCAGTTTTATGGTCTATATTTTAAATTTTTTATGGTAAAACACATAAGCTATGTATTTTCAACAATTTTTAGTGTACAAATATAGTACTACATATATTCACACTGTTGTACAACTAATCTCTGGAACTCTTTCATTTGCAAAACTGAAACTCCATACCGATTAAGCAACTCCCTCTTTTCCTCTCCACATAGTCCCTGGTAACCATCATTGTATTTTCTCTTTCTATGAGTTTAATTCCTCCAGAACCTCATGTAAGTGGAATCATACAGTATTTATCTTTTTGTGTCTAGCTTATTTCACTTGGCATAATGGTCTTAAGATTCATCCACGTTGTAGCATCTATGTAAGGATTTTGTTCTTTTTTAAGGCTGAATAATAATAATGGTATATATCTCTTTTGAAACTGGAGAACACAAAGAAATTATTTTTTAAAAGATTTGTTTATTTTATTTGAAAGGCAAAGTTAGAGAGAGAAAGGAAGAGAGACAGATCTTCCATCTGCTGGTTCACCCCCAAATGGTCACAATGGCTGGATCTTGGCAAGACTGAAGCCAGGAGCCAGGAGCCAGGAGCTTCCTCCAGGTCTCTCACGTGGGTGCAGGGGCTCAAGCACTTGGGCCGTCTTCACTGCCTTCCCACGTGCATTAGCAGGGAGCTGAATCTGAAGTGGAGCAGCTGGGAGTAAAATCCGTGCCCACATAGGATACTGGTGTCGCAGGCAGCAGCTTAACCTGCTATTCCACAGCACTGGCCCCAAAATGAAATGATTTTTAAATCTGTGATTCATATGTTTATTAAATCTTTTGACTTTCATTCTTGCATATGCCTTTTTTGATACATATATTATATTTGGTTAGATTTCCCAAAAGATGGAAATTTTCTTTTATGAATCAAAATGTTGTTTTTTGGGACAAAATTTAGAAACTCTGATATTTAACCCACAATTTGGAAAGTTTTTCTGAGTAGACTATCAAGGAATTAGAATTAATATTTTTCAACTCAATGTAGTATTTTGTAGTATTTATCCTAAGCTAACATTGTATTAGATAGTCTGTTTATAATAAGAAACATTTAAGTGGGGGATGGCGTTGTGGCTCAGTGGGTTAAAGCCTTGGCGTGAAGTGCCAGCATCCCATATGGGCACCAGTTCTGGTCCTGGCTGCTCCTCTTCCGATCCAGCTCTCTGCTGTGGCCTTGGAAAGCAGTGGAAGATGGCCCAAGTCCTTGGGATCCTGCACCCACTTGGGAGACCCAGAAGAAGCTCCTGGCTCCTGGCTTCAGATCAGCGCAGCTCCGGCCGTTGTGGCCAATTGGGGAGTGGACCAGTGGATGGAAGACCTCTCTCTCTCTGTCTCTCTCTCTGCCTTTCCTCTCTATGTGTAGCTCTGACTTTCAAATAAATAAAATCTTTTTTAAAAAAGAAAGAAACATTTAAGTGTGGCTATGAGAGACAGAGAGATGATACAGGTGTCACTATGGATAGTTAGGTCTCCTCAGAGACAATTTCACAGGGGAAAGGAATTACACAAATCCAAGATTCCATTATTTGTATTCTCTAATAATATTTTTCAAATGAGTAATGTTTCTTTGACCTTAAGACCAAATCCCACTTCTTTTGATGTTTTTGGAGAAGTTATAAGAAATGTCCATTAGCATGAAGGGAACAGAGAAATATCTTCCAAAACTGATAAAAGACCTTCCTTGACAACTTCCTGCAACATGTATCAGTCATGATCCTAAATCTTAATCTGATGGCATGCTTCTATAGTCAAGAAGTATGCAAGGCCGGCGCCGCGGCTCACTAGGCTAATCCTCCGCCTTGCGGCACCGGCACACCGGGTTCTAGTCCTGGTTGGGGCGCCGGATTCTGTCCCGGTTGCCCCTCTTCCAGGCCAGCTCTCTGCTGTGGCCCAGGAGTGCAGTGGAGGATAGCCCAAGTGCTTGGGCCCTGCACCCCATGGGAGACCAGGAGAAGCACCTGGCTCCTGCCATCGGATCAGTGCGCTGCGCCGGCCGCAGCGCGCCTACTGCGGCGGCCATTGGAGGGTGAACAAAGGAAAAAGGGCAAAAGGAAGACCTTTCTCTCTGTCTCTCTCTCACTGTCCACTCTGCCTGTCAAAAAAAAAAAAAAAAAAAGTTTAAAAAAAAAAGAAGTATGCAGATAAGAAAAATTAAAAAATGGCAAAATGTCCAGTTTGAGGACTAATCCTTCATACCTCTGCACAATTTAGAAATTATAATTGATGCTCAAATAATCATGAATTAGGTAGAATAAAAAGAATTTAATATAGCAAAGTAGCACAGCCAATATGATGGGAAGTACTACTGTAGGCTGGAAAATCTAGCACTAATCTCATATAATTTTTTGGTTAGTTAGTTTTACCTTTAAATGAAAACTTAAAGGTTACACTAAGGATTCACTAAGGAATATTTAATATTCATTAACTATTTTGTTTGGGTCTCAGAATCGTTCACCTGTTATCTGTCTTTTAGAATCTAACTTGCCCTAAAACAACTAGGGTAACCATGAATGCAGTCTAAAGGTTAACATAATACTTACCTGTCAAGACACCTTAGAATAATAGTAGTCTTTCCCTGGAAATTCAGAAAGAAAGAACACTGTGTTAATGTCATCCATATGTAAAATTTTAGTATTGTTCATAATTATGGTTCAAAATTTATCACTTGAATGATAAATTACCTGGAAACTGAAAACTAGAAACTTTCAGAATTCTTCTAAAGTTTGATAAGTGGGAAAAGTTAACTGTCAACTTTCCATCACAGTGTAACTACACTGCTATTATTATAATTATAAAGTCCCACAGATGACAAATATTAGCAAATCCTACCTCACTGTAATGGTCAACTTGGCAGCTGTCTTAAAATTTCTCTACTCATTAATGCTAATTACTGGTTAAGCTCCTGATGAGTGTCTTCTAAGATGCTTTCATTTCAATTGTTGAGGTGGAAATAAAGAAAAAAGATTACATACAAATAAAGGACATGCTGCAAATATGTTCAAAGTAGGCTTTTCAGATACTGGGTTACAGTAATAGGTTTGTGTTAATTCTGGAGGATGTACCTACTACAAGTTTCTTTTTAGGATTTGAGAAATACTGATTCTGGCCCCATCTCTGCTGGTAACAATGAAACTCAACCTCACACTAGTAAGGAGCAGCTCAGGGTTTAAATCATTATTTAAATAGTAAATGTCTTGAAAAACATGATCCTTCGCAAACAAACAGATAAAACAGGAACAGCAGGGAAAGCTCTACTGAAGGAAATCTTTGGATTTTAAGGAAAATAATTTGGAAAACTCTAAACTGCCAAACACAGATCATTTTACTCTATTTTCTTTTCTAAAACACCCACAACTTTTGAGGCTGGTGTTGTGGCTTAGTGGGTTAGGCTGCTTGTGACAGCAACATTCCATATGGGTTCTGGTTTGAGAAATCCCAGCTCCTGGCTCCTGGCTTCAGCCTGGCCCAGCCCTGGCTGTTGAAGCCATCCTGGGAGTGAACCAGCCGATGGAGGATTGATCTCTCTCTTTCTCCCTCTCTTTCTGTAACTCTGACTTTCAAAATGAATAAATAGGCTGGCGCCATGGCTCAATAGGCTAATCCTCTGCCTGTGGCGCCGGCACCCTGGGTTCTAGTCCCGGTTGGGGTGCCGGATTCTGTCCCAGTTGCCCCTCTTCCAGTCCAGCTCTCTGCTGTGGCCTGGGAGTGCAGTGGAGGGTGGCCCAGGTCCTTGGGCCCTGCACCCTTATGGGAGACCAGGAGGAAGCACCTGGCTCCTGGCTTCAGATCAGCACAATGCGCTGGCTGTAGCGGCCACTTGGGGGGTGAACCAGCGGAAAAAGGAAGACCTTTCTCTCTCTAACTCTGCCTGTCAAAAAATAAAATTAAAAAAATGAATAAATAAATCTTTAAAAACCTATTATTTGTGTAATACGAACAAACTGAATGAATTTCTTTGTAATGAGACGTATAAATAAATCACCGAAATTATATAAATAATGTATATTATAGTATGTTTATTGGATGGTGTGTTAACTAACTGAAAAACTAAAAACCACCTAAATGTCCCCAAACAGGAGTCTGGCTAAATTAATTATGGTAACCCATTTAATCAAATAATATGCAGATATTAGAAATGACAATGTGGGGCTGGTGTTGTGGTGTATTGGGTTAAGCCACGTCCTGCAAGGCTGGCATCCCATATGAGCACTGGTTCGAGTACTGGCTGCTTCACTTCCATTCCAGCTCCCTGCTAATGTGCCTGGGAAAGCAGTGGAAGATGGCCCGAATACTTGGGTCCCTGCTACCCATGTGGTAGACCCCGAGGAAGCTCCCGGCTCCTAGCTTCAGGCTGGCCCAGCCACTACTGTTGCAGCCACCTGGGGCATGAACCAGGGGATGGAAGATCTCTCCTTCTGACACTCTCCTTTCAAGTAAATAAAAATAAGTCTTTTAAAAAAATGATAACATAGAAATATACTTTCATGGTAAGATGTTTATAATAGATTTGCATGGCTATTTCTAAATAAAAATATCTTTTCATACCTTCTTGAGGTATCTACACACACAAATCCAGAGGGACATAACTACGTTAACAGCAACTGCTTCTGACTGATGGATTTGCAGGTAATTTTTAAAGAAATCAGGATTTTCTTTTTTTTAAGATGAAAGTATTCTCTCTATTAGTGATAAAGCTAACACCGGAGAATGCTGCTCTGCATTACTGGACCTGAACAACGTGGCTGCAGTGGCAGAGGAGCAGCGCTATATTGGTGGAAAGAAATGTCCCGTCTCCGAAATCAGGAGCATACGCATCACTGTTTTGCTCTCCTGAGCCACATCTTCTGCAGCCATTTCTTCCATTAATCCCTTAGGTGCTTATAACTTTCAAATCTATAAATTCTTGCCATTTTTTCAGCTTCCTTCTGAATATTTCTTAATTCCACAGGTACTGTAACCACAAAATGCCCAAAATGAGACTATTCATCCATATCTACACTTCTCCTTACTTTATACTCTTCTGTGCTTCCCACCTCTAAAATTATACTATGTACCAATTTCCAAAAGCTATAAATCCTAATGATCCTAGATTTTCCTACATCCAATCTGTCTCCTAGTTTCTTCCAAATAAGATTCCTCTTCCACTGTTGCTACTTGAAGCCCACTTCTTAAACATTTTTATACTGTTGACTAAATAGTCTGGTTAAAAAATGAAAGTTTATTCAGCTAGTTAAACTGAGGCTTTAACCTCAGAAACAACCAGGCATTTGTCTTGAATCAGCTGTTCCACGAGCCTGAGTTTGGTTACAGGTTTTATACTCTGCTGAGTAAGTACACTGAAGAAGGTTAAAAAAGACAGATACACGTGTGGTTATAAATCACATTGAAAACTGAGGAAGGATACCTCATTGAAAATTAAAGAACAACTGCTAATATCAAACGAATGGACTAGGGATTACTGATTTTGTTTTCCCAAAGAAATCTTTTATTTAATGAGTACAAATTTTATAAGTACAACTTTAGGAATATAGTGATTCTTTCCTCCATACTTGCCCTCCCACCCATACTCTCATCCCCTCTCCCCCTCCCTCTCCCATTCCCAGTCCCATTCTCCATTAAGATTCATTTTCAATTAACTTTATACAGAAGACCAACTCTATACTAAGTAAAGATTTCAACAATTTGCGTGCATACACACACACACACACATATACAAAAAATATAAAAAACTGAGAAGATGTTTTACAGTTAATTCTTATAATACAACTCATTGAGGAGAGAAGTTCTGCATGGGAAATAAGTGCATAGTGACTTATGTTGTTAACAATTAACACTTTTATGTATGATGTCAGTGACCACTGGAGGCTCTTGACATGAGCTGCCAAGGCTATGGAAGATTTTTGATTCCATAATCTCTATCAGTTTTTTTTTTTAATTTTTTTTGACAGAGTTATAGACAGTGAGAGAGAGAGACAGAGAGAAAGGTCTTCCTTCCATTGGTTCACTCCTCAAGTGGCCACTATGGCCGGCGCCAGCCAAAGCCAGAAGCCAGGTGCTTCTTCCTGGTCTCCCATGCAGGTGCAGGAGCCCAAGAACCTGGGCCATCCTCCACTGCCTTCCCAGGCCACAGCAGAGAGCTGGACTGGAAGAGGAGCAACCAGAACTAGAACCCGATGCCCATATGGGATGCTGGCACTGCAGGCGGAGGATTAGCCAAGTAAGTCACTGTGCCAGCCCCTCCATCAGTATTTAGACAAGGCCATAAGCTAAGTAGAAGTTCTCTCCTCCCTTCAGAGAAAAGTACCTCCTTCTTTGATGGCCACTTCTTTCCCTGTGGTCTCTCACAGGGATCCTTCATGTAGGACATTTTTGCCACAGTGTCTTGGCTTGCCATGCCTGACATGCTCTCAGAATGCCTTTAGGGCTGATTCTCAGTATGAGTCCTATTTAAAGGGAGAAAAATCAGGATTTTCTAACTTCCTTACATTGAACATATATCATATGTAGCATATTTTTTAAATGTCTAAATAAATAAGGATTATATTATCTAAAAATTAATATTCTCTATGCATAAGAAAATATAGAATCAGAATCACTATATTTTATAATTAGAAGGAATTTTAGACAATATCTTGGTAAATTCCTCAAATTCTTCAGGACCCTATTGTTAATTTAAATCATTTTTATTATAATTTCATATAAATGGGTATGTGGTGACAATTCCAAATAAACATAAACCCAACTTGGAACTGAAATCAAATTTTAAATTATTATTAAAATGACAATCCAAAATTTTAAAATTTACTGGTAAACTGTGGTCCCAGAAAATGTATCCACAGATTCCAGGGTTTCCTAATTCGAGAAACACTGATCTATTGCAAGTTCATTTAGGATCCTCAAAGTGAGTCCCATCTTCTCTCCAACACCTCAGTCATACCAAAAGTCCAGTGGCCCACTATTCTCAGAACTCTGAGTTCCATAATCCTCTATACATCCTTTAACGTGACCCAATAACTCCTCCTGTCCTCCCTTTCTCCAAAATCCTGCCCCTCTGAAACTTTAGTTCTGAGACGGGCCAACTTTCCAGTTTTTCAATCTTTTCTTTAGAACATTCTCTCCACCTGTAGTCCTTAACTAGAATAAGGCTATCCCAGAACTACTTCCTCTGCACACACAAATCCAAGAAAACACTATACTAATAGTGATCACTTCTAGTCGATGAATTTGCAGATTAAGGAGCTCTTTTTAAAAAAACTAATTATTCTCACCACCCCATGACTTCAGGACCCTCATTGTTCCCCAGTGCCATGCGCAGACAACTACTCTACTTCCTCCATCAGAGTCTCTGAGCCTCGGAGGCACGTACTGTCTATTAGCATGGGTGTCACCCCTTTTGGCTCACACTCCGCCTTCCCCTTCCCGCTATAGTCATGAGTCTTGTAGATGTCACACCATGTGGGCATGCACAACCCCCAATACCCTGACATCTCTGGCAACCTCACTCAACTTCTGCCACTTGTCATTTCCAAGGTTGTATCTTGGATCATTTCTCCACTGGAAATTGTACCACTTCCAAAATCACACTCACAAATAACACATTCTCTTCAAGAATCCCCACAAAATTCTTAAGTCTTAGTGAAAAGTTTCAAAAGTCCATTGACCCCTTCCCACCAAAGTTTCTCCTCCATAAGCCCCCTTCTACTTTCTGCTCTCCTTCCTATCTTAGAGACCACAGTTTATCATTACAATCATCTCTTGCAAATATCTATTCTTAGGCTTCTTCACTTTGCATCCACACAGCAAAAACCAACCCCAAGAAAACTCAATCACCTTCTTCTACATGCTTGCATTCATGTGGAAAGAGGAGACAGCAAAGTATTGGTTTCTTTGGTAAATAAGCCTATGACCCGTGACTGAGCGGCTGGGTTCCATACCTGCCTCTGGCTCCTGACTCCAACTTCCTGCTAAGGCAGACCTTGGGAGGCAGGGGTAATGGCTCAAGCAGCTGGGTTCCTGTCACTCACGTATTCTATTAGTTAAACAACTGAAGCATTAGTTGCTTATTTCTCCTCATCTTTCAAAATAATGTTCTGCAAAAAGTATACAGTCAGTTGCTTTTTAAAGAAAGTTGTAGATATTTCAAGGGAGTCCCCAAGTCCTCAAAAACAAAACCCATTTTAATCTATGGTAGTGAAAATGATAAAAAAAAAAAAACAGCTTTTATAAACCACATATTTCTCTAAGAAAAAGGACAAACAAGTAAAATATGAAACAATACAAAACAAATGGGCTGTTTCCAGTAGTAAATTCATGAAATGCTTATATACTATACTTGGGTTAAAATTTTAAAATTCATATGGGGCTGAGCTGGAGCTGGGAGCCTATAACATTCAGGTCTCCCATGTAGGTAACAGGAACCCAATTTATATGAGCCATCACCACTGCTTCCCAAGATCTGCATTAGCAGGAAGCTGGAGCCAAATGTGAGAAATTTTTTTGTAAAGATTTATTTATTTGAAAGAGTTACACACAGAGAGAAGGAAAGGCAGAGAGAGAAAGAGAGAGAGAGAGAGAGAGAGGTCTTCCACTCACTGGTTCACTCCCCAATTGGCCTCAATGGCCAGAGCTGAGCTGATCTAAAGCCAGGATCCAAGAGCTTCTTCTGGGTCTCCCACACAGGTACAGGGGCCCAACGACTTGAGCCATCTTCCATTGCTTTCCCAGGCCATAGCAGAGAGCTGGGTCAGAAGAGGAGCATCTGGGACACAAACCGACGCCCATATGGATGTCGGGGGGCCGCAGGAGGAGGCTTAACCTACTTCCTGCTTCCGCAGATGCTGGCTCAAATACTCGGGTCCCTGACACCCACGTGGAAGACTCAGATTGAGTTCTAGTTCTTGATATGGCCTGTCTCCACCCTGGCAGCTGCAAGGATGAGGGAAGGGAACCAGCAAAAGGATGATCTTTCTTTGTCTCTCTATCTCTCTTTCAAATAAATAAAATTTAAAAAATAAAGTACTTGTAGGACAGCCTATTACTAACTGCTCAGAGATATAAGCCATTCTTTAAAATTCTGTTTAAGAGAAGAGGAGGGAGAATGCACTGTGAAATACTGATTGCACTGCTGATAGGAGCCAACTCAGGGAGAGGCTATGGTGGAGACACTGGGCCCCCTCCTCTTCCCAGCTTGTCCTCTCATCAGAGACAGAAATTGGAAACCAAAAACCAAAACCAAAACACTTCAAACATGCCAATGCCCTTAAGCTAAAGCATGAAGCACAGAAATTGAATGGTAATAAGAACCCCTGATAGAAATGAGCTACACTCCTACATGACTTTGAGCATGTCAGACCTGGCAAGTCTCAATGTTTCATAGACTGTGTTACCAGCAGTTCTGCATCCCTGGCAGGAAACAGCCAAGCAAAGCTGTGTGAAAATGAGATGCATCTGTTCCTGCTCTGTGTGTCTACTTCCAAAACCTTCTGTCTGCTTGGTTAAATAAAACCTAAAATTACAGTGGGTGGGGAGGGATCTCTCCTACCAGCCAGTGGCTCATTACTGCTGCTGTATTTCCCCTACATTTTTCAAAATAATTAATAATCTTATGACAACCACCATTAACATATTTCAATTACTCCTGTAATAAAATTCCTAAAAGTGAGACATCTGAGTCTAAAATATGAATATTATATTAATTTATTGATTTAGATGCTGAGAAATATGTATATTTCAAAGGATCACAGCTTTTATTGTCAACTGAGGTAGAAGACCTAAATATTCTCAAATAGCAAAATAAAAACACAATAAGTCAAAATATTTTGAAAATTTTTGTCAAGCATTATAATTGTTCCTAGATCAATAATAAGTATTTTCTTTTTAAAATTTTTAGTTTATTTATTTGAGATGGAGGCAAGTAGCAGGACAAAGAGAGAGAGAGGGAGAAAGAGAGAGAGACAGCATTATCTTGAGTTCTTTTTTTTTTTTTTTAAGATTTATTTATTTACATGAAAGTCAGAGTTACACAGAGAGAGAAGGGGAGAGAGAGAGATAGAGGTCTTCCATCGCTGGGTCACTCCCCAAATGACCACAACAGCCAGAGCTGGGCCAATCCAAAGCCAGGAGCCAGGAGCTTCTTCCAGGTCTCCCACGCGGGTGCAGGGGCCCAAGGACCTGGGCCATCTTCTACTGCTTTCCCAGGACGTAGCAGAGAGTGAGATCAGAAGTGGAGCATCTGGGACTTGAACCGGTGCCCATATGGGATGCCGGCTCTGCAGGCGGCTTCTTTACCCGCTATGCCACCATGCCAGCCGAGATACAGCATTAAAGAAAGTCAGCTTCCATCCACTGGTTTACTCCCCAGACATGTGAGGCTGGGTCAGGGTGAAGCTGGGAGCTGCAAACTCAATCCAGGTCTCCTACCTAGGTGGCAGGGACTCAATCACTTGAGCCATCACTACTGCCTCACAGGATCTGCATTAGCAGGAAGCTAAAGTCAGCAGCCACAGCCAGGAATTGACCCAGGCACTCTGATGTGGGACAAGGGTATCCTAACCAGCATCTTAACCACCAGGCCAAATACTTGCCCCCTAAGTACTTCCTAATTCATTCTAAACTAGATTTACCATGTAGTTAAAGAGTTAAAGTAACTAAATCTATATCAAAGTATCAAAGTGAATTTTGCCACAGGTTGTTAAAGCATCACAAGTGAAGAATAATTTTTAAAGCATTACCCCATTTTTACTGCCGATGAAGAAAACAGATTTTTCTCCAATTTCAACTCCATTGTGTTCACTTCCACTAGTCCCTCTTTTTTCGACTTCAGCTTTTGCAATTTCCCAGAGAGTTTCACTATATGGGAGGTAGAAAAACAAAATTCAGAGAAACAAGAAGACTCCTTTCAAATATTTGTTTCAAGTTCACAGAAACTTTCTTTAAGTGAAATTTACAAAGCAAATTAGTATTTTTTTCCTGGGGGACAATAACTTGGCAAAACATCTAAGGACTAGTCATTTTACAGTTTTTTCTTTAAGCCAGTTCCTTTGAAGAATACTGAAATTGCCAGAGCATTTACCAACAGGATTTCAGGCTGTGTTATCCTGGAGTTTCCAAGCAAGGCTCATAGCTGTATGTAGTACCTTCTTGGCCACACAGGAAGATACAAGGACATTGGGAAAAACACTTCTTGGAAAACTACCAATGCTCCAATCACCCAGGAAGATGGGAAACAGGCAAAGGCAGCATCCCAAATCATCTCTGCTCTCTGAAATATTTCTTTGTGTTTTTGTTTTTAACATCATGTCTTTGGCTGAAATCTTTTCTTAAAAGATTTACTTACTTCTTATTTATTTGAAAGGAAGAGCTAGAGAGGGAGATGGCCCCAACTGGCCGGAGCTAGATTGATCTAAAGCCAGGAGCCAGGAGCTTCTTCCGGGTCTCGCATGTGGGTGTAGGGGCCCAAGGACTTGGGACATCTTCCACTGCTTTCCCAGGACATAGCAGAGAGCTGGATAGGAAGAGGAGCATCTGGGACACAAACTGACGCCATATGGGATGTCAGGGCCACAGGAGGAAGCTTAACCTACTTTGGTACAGCGCTGGCCCCTAGAAATCTTTTTTTTAAATATAAAAATACTGGCCAGTGCCACGGCTCAATAGGCTAATCCTCCACCTGCGGCGCCACACCCTGGGTTCTAGTCCCGGTCGGGGCGCCAGATTCTGTCCCAGTTGCCCCTCTTCCAGGCCAGCTCTCTGCTGTGGCCAGGGAGTGCAGTGGAGGATGGCCCAAGTGCTTGGGCCCTGCACCCACATGGGAGATGAGGGGAGGCACCTGGCTCCTGGCTTCAGATCAGCGCAGTGCGCTGGCCGCAGCGGGATGGCCACAGCAGCCATTGGAGGGTGAACCAACGGTAAAGGAAGACCTTTCTCTCTGTCTCTCTCTCTCACTGTCCACTCTGCCTGTCAAATAATAATAATAATAATAATAATATATATAAAAGTACAAAGCAAAGGGGAAACTGTACTGTATTGAACTAAACAAAATGTGAGACCTGATGGTTCCTAGCCTGAATCTCTTTCTATGTCTATGAACTTGAGCCAATGACTTAATCTAATTGTCATTTAATAATAAAACATTTATTGAGCATCAAATACATGCAAGCCCCTGTACTAGTTCTCAGACTCAATGCTGTTTCTTCATCCCTCAAATACCAATAAAAAAGAATGTCAGTGTCATATTATGATTGTTAAATGCCACAATTCATTTCCTGTAGGACCTTCCCCATTAAAATATAAAAATTACTGAGAGCTGGGGCAGGCATGTGGTGTAAGGAGTAACACTGCTGTCTGTGGATCTGGCATCCCAAAGGACACCGGTTCGTGTCCCAGTTGCTCCAATTCCGATCCAGCTCCCTGCTAATGGCCTGGGAAAGCAGCAGAGGATGGCCCAAGTGCTTGGGCCCCTGCACCCGTGCACATGGGAGACCCAGATGCGACCATCTGGGGAGTCAACCAATAGATGAAAGATCTTTCGCTTTCAAATAAATAAATAAATTCATTTTAAAAATTACTGAGCTTATAGATATCTCTATTCAAGAACCAGGAATAATAAAAGGCCATCAGAGGAACAGAAAAAACAAAAACATGTTTGTGCTGAAAACTTATGCATCTGTTTCACGGGTGAGCCTCCAAGAACTCAGTTTGGGGCGGGGCTCTTCATTCACACGCATTCTTTAAAGAGGAGATATTCCTAAGCACCCAGCGGACCGAGGGAGGCCGCCATCTGTGCATATCCGTATCCAGTGGGACCAAGGAAGAAAGCTGACAACGTTTCACACTGATGTTCGTAAACCTAACAGCAATCACGCTGTGGTCCACGACGTGAGAGACAACTTTCTTCTGTCCCGAGGTTCAGCGGTTATCTCGAGAACAGGTCACGAAAATGAACATGCGGGCACGGAAGAGCTCTGGTGTAATTAGCAGGCCCTCAAGGCCTCCTCCCCTGGCCTCGGCTCTCCAAGTTTCCTCTCATTCGCAGCCCCTGCGAGCCCCGCACCAGGAGGGAAGGCCCTGGGGAGGTCGCTTTGGGTCCGGTTCACCCCGCATCCCCTAGCTTGGAACAGCCCCTGGCTCGCAAGAAACCTTCACGGAAATCTGGGAATGGATGAGGCTCAGGATGTCTCAAAATCCCTCTTTCTTCTGCTTCGGGCACTTTTCTACCCGTCTGCAGCAGAGTCCTGATGTCCGAGGAGAGATCCCCACCTCCCCGTCCATCCCGACCCGGCTGCTAGGACCTGACGCACAATCTTCTTCCACCGCAGGTCCTCTCCTCAGGGGCACCCTCAGCGGCCTCTCCCTCCTCTGCCCCTTCGAGGCTCCGGGCCTGGCGCACACCGCGCTCGGGGACTACCTGGGCATCGTGGCTGGGCTGCCTACACGTCGTGAGCCGGGCTTCGGGCCCAACCTAGAATCAGGCTGGCGTTGAGTCGCGGGACGAGCAGGGGAACACAGACCTCCGGCGTTGCCATGGGAGCAACGTCGCGCCGCGGCTGCGTGCGGAACATTGGCATCATGGGAAATGTAGTTTTCAGTCTTCCTTTTCTCGTCTTCTCTCAGCATCCACCCCCAGGACGTGAAAGAACCAGGGGACAGTGGTTACAACCCTGGGGCCGAGGAGCAATCGTTTCTGAGTTGGGAGTTGTTGTTCTCTTATTAAAATAAGTACTTTACTGAGTGCCGATATGCCAGGAATCTCTGTTCTCACACATCTTGTATTTTTCTCTCCCCAATAGCCATGGTTTGGGAATAGAACATGAAACAAACAATCCATTGAGTTTGTTATCCAGTAATTTACTGGAAGACAAGAACATATTTTTAAACTGAAAATAAGACAGCGATTTTAACGTTTCCCAACTTTGTGAGTGTTTGTTTAGGTTTTATGCAATAGCACATTACTTATTAGTGAGTTGATGGAGCTAGTGCATGTCTTCATTTATCTTATGAGTATAGATTACTTTTGCTTGAATTTTGTGGTGTCTTTATAGATCCCAAAGCCTCCACAAACATTGAGCTGTTACTACAAGCAAGACCCTGAACCACACAGTAAGGAATAAAGAGAAGAGTATGATGAAGTCCTTGTCCTCAAAAAAGACATACACAGCTAATTACAACACTCAAGAAAGTAAATGAATAAGCAATTGAAGAGAGGTACAAAAAATTACATAAGAACAAATAAGTATGCCTGAAGGAAATGGTGAAACATTCATGGTAAGTGGTAGAAGATTTTTTAAAAGATTTTATTTATTTATTTGAGAGGCAGAGTTACAGACAGAGAGGAAGAGACAGAGAGAAAGGTCTTCCATTCTCCCATTCATTACCCATATGGCTCCAATGGCTGGAGCAGGGCCAATCCAATGCCAAGGAACCAAGAGCTTCTTCCAGGTTTCCTACATGGGTGCAGGGTCCCAAGGACTTGGGCCATCTTCTACTGTTTTCCCAGGCCACAGCAGAGAGCTGGATTGGAAGAGAAACGGCTGGGACTTGAATGGCACCCATATGGGATGCCAGTGCTGCAGGCGGAGTTTGGTCTACTATGCCACAGCACCCACCCCATGCAGATTTGTTTTGAATGTCGAATAGACTCAGGCTTTCTAAGCCAAGATGCCCTGAATATTTGAAGGAGATTCTTTCTCTACAACCCTCTTTCAGTTTCTATGGTGTAATGTTCAAGAACAGGGGCTTTGAAATTAAATAGACGTAAGCCGGCGCCGCGGCTCACTAGGCTAATCCTCCGCCTTGCGGCGCCGGCACACCGGGTTCTAGTCCCGGTCAGGGCACCG
This sequence comes from Lepus europaeus, assembly GCF_033115175.1. Classification (NCBI taxonomy): domain Eukaryota; kingdom Metazoa; phylum Chordata; class Mammalia; order Lagomorpha; family Leporidae; genus Lepus; species Lepus europaeus. The sequence continues at coordinate 40,092,946 of NC_084839.1, read as the reverse complement.
GATTCTGTCCCGGTTGCCCCTCTTCCAGGCCAGCTCTCTGCTGTGGCCCAGGAGTGCAGTGGAGGATGGCCCAAGTGCTTGGGCCCTGCACCCCATGGGAGACCAGGATAGGCACCTGGCTCCTGCCATCGGATCAGCGCGGTGCACCGGCCGCAGCGCGCCAGCCTCGGCGGCCATTGGAGGGTGAACCAACGGCAAAAGGAAGACCTTTCTCTCTGTCTCTCTCTCTCACTGTCCACTCTGCCTGTCAAAAAAAAAAAAATTAAATAGACGTAGACTCAAATCCTGCCTCAGTCACACAAGCTAAGTTGCCACCTTGTCATACTGAGTATATGACTAAATTTTTCTGATCCTGAAAAGCATGGAGAGGTTATGAGCTTTAAATTATATATATGCACACATATATAATACATGTGTTTAACACATTGTAAGCACTGAATACTTGCGATTATCAAATTTTAATTAATTAAATTTTAATTTTCACTGGTACACAGCTTCAAACAAAGAAACAGACAGAAGGAACACATCCCAAATGAAGCATATGTTGATTTGAGGAAAAGGCATTCACTTTGGATAAAGTCCCACAACACATAGGTGCACTGTGGAGAGTGAAGGCTGTAGTTGTCCATAGGCAGGGATGTAACAGGTATGTAATTCAATGGAGAAAGAACGATTTCAAAGGGAGTTGATGCACTCATCATTGAATCAGCATTTCTACCCTGGTGTTAGCCAGCCTATAGATTGATGTAAGACTAATGATTAGGGTTCTGGAGCTTCAGAATCCCTTTGCATGCAAGTTAGGAAGCCCCGTTAATATTGATGATAATCACAGGGAACGTCTTTATAAGTGGATCACTGGGATGGTAGCTGAAGGATGGAGTGCGCTAACAAGGAAGGTTGTCATCTGGCTGGGTCTTGATTGCCAGTATCGATTCAGGGTTGATTGAATTGATTGCACTGAGTGAGTGAGTTCCCTTTTCTTCCCTGTTCTTCCTGAGACTGCCCACTTGAGCAAAGAAAATGACCTTCCCTGGAAGATGGAAACTGTTCACAAGGTTAAAGATTTGAGCTTCCACACTGGATTACCCAGAAGACTCAAAAAGCTGGTGATGGAGGAGGTGCTTTTATGCTTTTTGTTGACTGGGAGGAGCTACAGTGCAGAAGCACAAAGATGCCTGCAAGATGAATTTGGGAAACTTAATAATTTGGGGCGGGAACACATGATGTACACAATGAAGCTAAGATGGGAGAGCAAACTGGACAGAAAGATGGGCTATCATGAAAGAAAGACCCTGTAGTTTGACTTCACTGTGTTAAATATGAAAGGCCAATTAAAATTTAAAAATAGGAGTACGCCATGGCCAGACCTGAATGGCAGTGAGGTAATTTTTTGCAGCTGTGTGGAGGATGTTTTGGCGGCTAGAAGACCACATGGGGTTTATTATTAACAGCTGTGAAAGTGATAGAGTTTTTGACATTTTTTCCTCTTGCTTTTCCAAGTTACATAAGCTTATCACAGAAAAAAAGATATGCAGCAAAACAGAAGAGGGCAAAATCAGAATACCCCAGAAGTAGACTATTTACACATTTAGCTGTGTTTCATCCCCATCATTTGCCTTACAGAGTTGAGATTGCACTGTGAAGTTAATATCCTGATTTAACATTCATCTCCCCCATCAATTTTTTAAATTTAATTAATTTATTATTTTTTTGACAGGCAGAGTGGACAGTGAGAGAGAGAGAGAGAGACAGAGAAAAAGGTCTTCCTTTGCTGTTGGGTCACCCTCCAATGGCCGCTGCAGCCGGCGCACCGCACTGATCCGAAGCCAGAAGCCAGGTGCTTCTCCTGGTCTCCCATGCAGGTGCAGGGCCCAAGCACTTGGGCCATCCTCCACTGCACTCCCGGGCCACAGCAGAGAGCTGGCCTGGAAGAGGGGCAACCGGAACAGAATCCGGCGCCCCGACCAGGACTAGAACCCGGTGTGCCGGCGCTGCAAGGCGGAGGATTAGCCTAGTGAGCTATGGCGCCGGCCGTCCCCCATCAATTTTTAAAAATGCATTATGAACATTCATGGAAGCACAACATTCCATTATAAAGACTTTCTGTAATTTATTGAGGCATTTTCCTAATGTTGAGTGAGTCTGGTGGTTGACTAAACACCTGACTCGATCTGGTGAAATAAGAATCCTTTCCTGGAATTCTTCCAACTAGGATTCAGGAAAGCAAGTCACCACCCCTCTGGAGGAAATTCACATCTTTCTGCTAACTGAAGCAGCCCTTCTGTAGTTGGAGAACATGAGGCAAACACACACTGATCCAAAGAGAAAGCCCTGGCACAGGTCTTACAGCTCAGGCTGTCCCTGAGGCTCCCGTGTGTCTCCATCTCTTGTGGCTTCACTGCCCAGCTCCTCCTTTGAGTAGCGGAGACATCTCAGTATCCTGGCAGTAAGCTTACTCATTTTCGGCCAGGTTAGTTTAAGGTGAAATTTGAAATTTACAACAGAAAGGGTTCTGTCTGATGCAGCTCTTAGATGGTGGAGCGGGAGGCCTTGGGGAAAGGGAGACAAGTCAGTGTTTCTCTCTTGGCTGACTGGTGAATTGATACTCCTATGAACACATTGTTGGGAGCACAGAGTAGGAGATCCAGGCTCAGAAGTCATGGCAAGGCCGGCATTGTGGCACAGCGGCAGGGCTGCTGCCTGGGACGCCAGCATCCCATATGGGCACTGGGTGAGTCCCAGCAGCTCCTCTTCCAATCCAGCTCCCTGCTAATGGCCTGGGAAAATCAGCAGAGGGTAGCCCAAGTGCTTGGGTCCCTGCTGCCCATGTGGTAGACCCAGATGGAGTTCCAGGCTCCGGGGTTTGGCCTGGCCCAGCCCCAGGGCTGTTGTGGCCATTTGGGGAGCAAACCAGCAGATGGAAGATTTCTTTCTCTCTCTCTCTCTCTCTCTCTCTCTCTCTCTCTTTCCCGATGTTCTGTAAACTTCTGACAAACAGAAGTCATGATGACTTTGAGACATTATCCAGCAGAGAGTTAGACCATCTGGAGTCCTTGGAGTTGGCAGTTAGAGGCCAATGATAACCTTATGGAAAGATGTTTCACTAGAACAGTGCGGCCATGGCATCAGTATGGACAATACTCACTCATCCCCAGGCAGGGATGGGGAGAAGCAAGGGAGGGCACATCCTATAATCTGCAGGTAATCCAGAAGCTAACTAGAAAGTTTTTCTAAGGATACACACCTCCTATAAACTTGACTTGCCAGGAACTCCAGACTAAGTCATCTCCTCTGGTATTACCCAACATTCAGTTGTTAGGGACTTTTCCTGGGAATTCACTGGAGCCACATAGGGAGAGAGGGACTTGGCCTTCTTTTGTCATGGCAGCTGCTAAGGAAGCGTCATCTGTTTTAAAAATTGATGAATTTATTTGAAAGGGAGAGAGGGAGAGAGGGAGAGAGAGAGAGAGAGAGAGGGAGAGAAGGAGAGAGAGGGAGAGAGGGAGAGAGGGAGAGAGGGAGGATGTCTCATGCACTGGCTCACCGTCCAGATGCTCACAGTGGCCAGGGCTGGCCAGGCCAGAGTCAGGAACCAAGAGCTCAATCCCGGTTTCTCATGTGGGTCCCAGTGATCTAGCTGGCTTTAATGAAACCATACTATAACCCAGCAGCACTTTCAGAGTTTCATCCCCACCCCTCAACACACATGCGCGTGCACACACACACACTGTTTATTAGATTATGTTAGCAAAATGCTAGAAGGTACCCTGTATTTAAGTGCTGCTGTGAAATTTGTGTCTTGGGACTGGCGCTGTGGTACTGTGTCCTGCAGCTTCTCCTGCAGTGCCTCCATCCCATATGGGTGCCGGTTTGAATCCCAGCTGTTCTACTTCTGATCCAGTTTCCCCTGCTAATGGCCTGGGAAGACAGTGGAGGATGGCCCAAATGCTTGGGCCCCTGCACCTATGTGGGAGATCCAGAGGAAGTTCCTGGCTCCTGATTGGTCCAGCTCCAGCTGTTTTGGCCATTTTAGACCTCTCTCTGTCTCTCCCTCTGACTGTAACTCTGCCTCTCAAATAAATAAATAAATCTTCGAATACAAAAAGTTTAAAAAAGAAATTTGTGTCTTATGTTGATATTACTTCTTAATAGATGTTTCCTTAGAGAAGTTTTGTTCTTTGCCCATTACTGGACTACAAAATAATTATAAAGCACACAAGGAAGGTTTGCGGTTGATGCTAATTGTAGTTGTATCTCCTGAATCATTGTGATCATGTTTAATTTAGGTAAAATTAAATTCAACAAATAAAATCACGGTTTACAGCAAGTCTCCTCTCCTCAGCCTCCCTCCCAGGCCATCAACTCCTCCTTACAGGGTCCACTTTTCCACATCAATGTCCAAGAAAAGCCTGAGTCTTGGTCCCACTGATACGTGGACAAATTTTACAGTGCCCTAAATAATTATGTATGGATTTATCTTAACGTGAAGTTTAAAAGGAAATAAAAGGTCCTCTTGTGGCAGTGGAGTCGCTGTCTTCTCTGAGGGAAAGGGCGTGGGGCGAATGTGCAGGAGATGTAATTTCTGCCTGAAGCAGCTGGGGAGACCCTTGCCCGCCCACTTCCTCCAGCTGCTGCCTCCCCCGGCCCCCAACACACACACCGCCGAGCCTCTCCTGGGCAGAAAACAGCCCACACCCCCTCAAGCAGTGAGGGAGGCCAAATTCCCCAGCAGCTGGGTGTGGGGGATGGGGAAAGTGTTCTGGCATCGCAGGGACACGTACAGCTTTCTTCTAAAAACAGCCGTTTACGGTGGTTATTCCTTCAGGATGCCAGTTGGGGCTAAATGTACTGTTCTAGGAAACTGACTGCCATGCACTTTATTTCTATGGAAAAAGTGCCAAGCAACCAACTAGTAAACATATTTTTAAAACAAAGACTCTTTTTACATTGTGACTAACTTCTTTAAATTGAGAGTTAAGTTCATTTCCAAGCTATGGACTTTGACTTTAAGGATGCACACACATGTCACACACACACACACCATCCAGAACATTCAAAATAAATTTTTAGAACGTCATCCTTTCAATTCACCTGTATGAAACAAGCTCCCTTAAGGGACTTATGATGAAATAGTAAGAGAACCAGAATTTCTATCTATGTATTTACATATTCTATATCTATATGTACATAGATATGTACTAAAGTTACAATTTGTCAAAATAGCTTTCTTTTATGCAGATAAAACAAAGTAACACTGAAGACAAAGCATGAATGCCTTGAAGGAGGTAATAACCACCATTCTCCCTAGTCATACACCTCAGCTTTGACAATGAAGACATTATGTGTTTCTTGAAGATTATTCAAAAGAAAACGCTCAAAATGGGTTTTGTAAATCATTTATTATGATTGAAAGGAAAGAAAATGATAGGAGACAAATATGACAATTAAACATGTTAACATTATTCTCTTGTAACCAATCATAATAACATACTTTGAATATTTTAAAATAAAATTTTCACATCATCAGTTACAGAAAATTGATTTCTTTCCATCAAAATATTTTATCTCTGCTCTATCAAAAATAAATGCCAAGTCTATGGCACTACAGTTTAAGCCTTCAGTACTTGTTTAAATTAGAAGGTTGTGGGTGGGGGTGGGGGCTTACCAAATAGTGAATGAACTATTGCTGGCGAAGAAGATCCTCACACATATGTCACAGCTCTGCCAAGCCTCTGGCTCACCAACCATGGGTGATTAAACGCTTTTCAGGGAATTTAGAAACTGTACTGTATGCTAGGCAAAAAGCTGCTGAGAGTTTTCCCAAATTGCTAACTGGTTTATTCTCAAAAACTAATTTGCTTACTCAGTGAGCGGTTATGGCTCAAAACATGCAGGGGAAATGGGCGATAGACGTGTATTTGGTGGAGCTCTTTAAAATCCTCTTTTAATTATTACCAATAAAGCACAGAATTACTTATGCAATGTATTTCTTGGCTCTGTCCCTTCTAAGGATACTCAAACAGGACGGAACGGTGAAAAAGGCTTCGTGTGAGAACAGTGCACTGCCGTAGGGAGAAAGCAGAGAGAGAAGCAGGAAGGCTCTGCCGACACAGCCACTCAGCAGCTAACACTTTTCTCAGGTTGGTTTAAAAAAAAAGACACACAAAGTGATAAATATATATTCAAAAATAAATACAAATATTCTACACATAAATAAAATTAAGTGTATTTGTGATTGCTATTAAAATTAAACATTTTTATGATATAATTTTCATGTCTTATCACAGGTTCACGTTTCGTAGGAATACTAATGACGCGGTGTTGACACATCCCGGGATACACAGACCACTTACACAACTCAGTAAAGTAATACTTTTCAAGGCTCTCTCAACTAAAATTTTACCTCCTTGGCAGTAAAAAATTCTTTTTGGACAAAAGAATTATTTTAGCTTTAAAAATACTATTGGAAATGTATTTTCAAGCTATAATTAGGAAGGATGGTATGAAGGGCAAGGCTTTAGGGATTATCTTTGTTTTCAAAGATCCGATTTCACACAGCAAGGTCAAAATGACCCAGCTGCAAATGCAATGAAAGTGGGCAATATTCCAGAGCGCATGGGCTACGCTGACAGCCAAGAAACGTCAGGAATCGCTGCCTCATTTTAAACTTTACACCCCAGTGATCTGCAAAGGTGACAGGGGATACTTTTAATACCACATAGGAGGTTCTGGTTACCTAACTCATGTTTTCTCACATAATAATTCACGGAGCCAAAATATTTATTGCACTTGCTCTAGAATTTTACCCCTGCACATCACCCTGCAGCTGTTTCTTACATTGTGTATGCCAGTTTTTCCAAACTCCATACTACTCAGTAAAAGCACATTTAATTACAGTACTTAATTTTTGGCAGTCAGCATTTCCAGCCAACTAGTTTATCAAGTTGGAGTTTTGTATCTCCCTTTCTGAAGATTTACAGAACATTCAAAACAAAAGAAAGAACAACCGTAGTGCACAACGCTTCTGATGGGAAAGTCGAAGGGAGAAGGACAGATGTACTGTAACCCATTTGCTCTAAGAAAATTACCATGTTGGCAAATCTTACGTTTGTTTCATGCCTAGTACTCATTTGCATATTTAAGAATCAAATAAAAGCGAGTAACCCCCAATACTGTTACAGTCAGGAATACCAGGATGGGGCACCATGCTGCCCTAGTGTGCAGCCGACACAGCCACCACACAGTGCACGAGAGAACATTCCAGATCTTCACTTTCAGAGCAAGGTGGGGCCTTTGGTTGGTCTACTGTTTGTCAGAGGCGGCTGGCTTCCCATGGCCCTGGCTTGCGGTCCCCCAGTCCGGGCTGAGAGGAGAGCTGGAGCAGAGAGGTGGTGGAATGCTGCCTTTTGCTGATGAAAGTTGTTTATATAACTGGCAATCAAAAGAGTGATTTCAAGAATCTAAAACAAGAAAAACAATCGTTACGCTCCTGAGAAGTTCTCATCACTTCAGAAAGACAGTGAAGGGTTGGCCATGGGCGAGCCTGCCTTGCACGTGTCCGGGCTCCCAGCACTCATTTCTCTTTAGCCCAGACAGCAAAGTGCTACACGTGCCGCACCATCACAGCACCAACACGTTCTCCGTAAGCCAGTAGAGTGGAACTCAAAAATACAGAAATTTAGTGGCAACACTAGGAAACGTGACAGTCATTGGCAAAACTCTATCAATGTCTCAAAGCCATGTGTAAGCAATTCAGCATATCATTTCCACTCTTTATTTAAGCTAAAGTACTGAATGTGCCATGATCTGCATTAGTGGCTGATGGGCTTTACTTAAGTCCAGACTTAATTAAGAAAGCTGTCTGCCATTTTTTTAAAAAAGCTTCAGATTCTGAAGAAGTATAGTCTCTTTTAGTTGACAATTTTAAGACAGTTTAAAGTTTTAGGAAAATTGATTTTCCATTCTTTATACTAAAGCTATAATCACATATTGGAATGTCACCTTTTTATTTACTGTCTTTACTTACAGACATTACAACTATATAGTTTATTAAAGATAGTAAAAGAACTGGTATGCCTTAATTATAAAATCCTGCTACTTCCTGTAGTGAGTCCATGAAGTGAATAACCCCAGGTAAATAAGTTAATTTGTATAAAGTACCTGACAATCTAACTTACACCATGACCATTTGTTTTTAACCTTCTGTATGCCAGGCACCATGCTAAATACTTTACAAACGTCCTTCACTGAACTCTCAAGACAAAAAAAAATAGGTGGCATCACATTCTTAGTTGAAGAAATCAAGGCTTCGAAAGATGAGGTAAGCCAGTGTTCTCGTCCATGGGTGTTTGATTATAAATACTGTCTTTCTCCCACCTGGAGCACAGTCTTTGCTCCATAAATGTTTCAATGAGAAAAATCTAGCATAAAACATTTGGCACAAAGGCTTCCACTCACCTTGGGCTTTGCCATGGCAAAAAGTAACTTCTCTGTTGGTTTGTCCTTTGAATGTGTATTGTTGATGACTACCATGAAATCATCCTGATAGCCTCCAAAGGTCATTAGACTCTTGTACACATAGCTGACTATTAACCTCTTCAAAGAGAAGAAAAAGTAAATATGTTATATACCCTTTATTTTCAAAGAAAACAAGAAATTGTTAATAACATATATCCCATTAAAATACTGATATTAATTGTGGTATAACACAAAAATTATTTTCTAAAATGAAATCTATGATTCAAATAGATAGTAGTGTTACAAACTTTATTTAGGCATTCTCTACCTTCACAATTAAAGTACATTTTGATCCTGAAGCAAATATAACTCACTACCACAAAAATTAGAAAATAGAAGAAGAAACTATAAAGTACTTATATTCCACTATCCAGGAGCAAATAACAGTTAATATTTTTTGTATGCCATTTCAGAAATCTCTCTTATATGCATTAGGTTGAATCATAAGAAAATGACACTTTTTATGTTCAAAATGGTTAACTATTAGCAAATCTGTTTTGTTTCACTCTGAGAGATTAATTCTGATGTATATAATTACAGTATCATGCACACTGTTTCACCTTCTCCTTTTTTTTTTTTTTAAAACTTAACAGCATAATGTGGACATCTTTCCATGACAACTAAAGTACTTGGCTGAGGCTCACTAGGCTAATCCTCCGCCTGTGGCGCCAGCACCCGGGTTCTAGTCCCAGTTGGGGCACTGGATTCTGTCCCAGGTTGCTCCTCTTTCAGTCCAGCTCTCTGCTGTGGCCTGGGAGGGCAGTGGAGGATGGCCCAGGTCCTTGGGCCCTACACCCGCATGGGAGACCAGGCTTCGGACTGGCACAGTGCGTCGGCCACAGCGGCCACTTGGGGGGTGAACCAACGGAAGAAAGACCTTTCTCTCTGTCTCTCTCTCTCACTGTCTAACTCTGCCTATCAAAAAAAAATAAAATAAAGTACTTGTATATTCTCTGGTTTCTCTTCAGATCGTATAAATCTTTCATCTTTTACTAAAGTACTTGTATAATATCATTTTAAATGATTTTATAGGCAATTCCTTATTTAGTCAATCTCTTATTACAGTATATTTAAATCATTTTTTATTTTTCACTAACTTTAGCAATACTCCAGTGATTGCTTCTGGAGTTATTTCATAAGGCGTATAACTAATTATTGTTTTGGTTATAAAATCAAACAACAGGAATTGCTAGTTCAAAGAATAGGGACGATTTTTAAGTACTTAAAATTAAAAAAAATTATTTGAAAGGCAGGCAGATTGGGGCCAGCGCTGTGGCGCAGTGGGTGGAGTTGCTGCCTGCAGTGCCAGCATCCCATATGGGCACCGTTTCGAGTCCCAGCTGCTCCACTTCTGATCCAGCTCTCTGCTATGGCCTGGGAAAGCAGTAGAAGATGGCCCAAGTCCCTGGGCCCCTGCCCCCACATAGGAGACCTAGAAGAAGCTCCTGGCTCCTAGCTTCAGATCATCTTAGCTCCAGCCATTGCAGCCAATTGGGGAGTAAACCAGTGGATGGAAGACCTCTCTCTCTCTCTCTCTCTGCTTCTCCTATTATGTAACTCTTCCAAATAAATAAATAAAAATCTTAAGAAAAGAAAAAAAAAAAAGAAAAAGGCTGGCAGAGAGCGAGGGAGGGAGACAGAGAGAGAGAGAGAGAGAGAGAGATCTCTCATCCACTGGTCTACTTCCCCAATTCCTGCTTTAGCCAGGGCTGGGATAGGCTAAAGCCAAAAGCTGGGACTCCATCCTGGACTCCCACATGGGTGGTAGAGGAGAGACCTAAGCACTTAAGTTGTCAACTGCAGTCTCCCAGAGTGTGCATCAGCAGGAAGTCCACTCAGCAGTGGAGTGAGGACTACAATCCAAGCTCTCCAGTATGGGATGCGGGCCTCCTAAGCAGTCTTAACCACTGCACCAAATGCCCACCCTAGGGCAATTTTTGAAAATGTTTTCAAATCTCCTCTTCAAGATTATACCTATCTACCTTCCCAGCAGTGCAGCCTTGCTAACCTGGAATCACTTCCTTCTTTTAAATCACCGCAGCCTGACTCAAGAAAAGTCGAATCTTGCTGTTCTAGGTTTACTAATTAATTACTAGTGAGAGTAACATTTTCAAATACATTTATTGACTGTTTTATTTCTCCTGTGAATTGCCTTGGCTAATTTGTGTACTGATATGCCCATAACTTTCTTGGTGCTGAATAAGAATCAGTGTATATCAAGAATACCAACGTTTTGTCATATATGCAACAAATATTTTTTCCAACTGTGTCTATAAAACAATTTTTAAGGTATGACTAAGAAACGTATAGCCTAAAAGGAAAGAAATCTGTACACCTAATGCAAGACCGAGCAGATCATTCCAGCACCAAGTGCCTCTGCGTCTGCTCCCCAGCCTGCATGGTTGCCTCCTGGGACAAGGGGGAAGAGAACTAAGGCAACTCAAGGACTTGAAGTCATCGGTTTGATAATCTATCTACAAGTTACCCATTCAAGAAAGCTACTTAGAAAACATAAAGTCATTTGAAAAAGTATTTTTAGCAATTCTAAGAGGAAATGATAACTCACACCAAAGGATAGCTTTGTTTCCAAAAAATTTTACTCATCTCTGTCTATAGCTACAGATAAGAGAAGCACATTATACATATGAATTTAACAATTCCTGCCCAGCAGATTAATAATAATAATTTTTTACTATATAACCCATACATGAAATAAGTTGGAAAATACTGTTTCAGACAAATGAACATGTAGAAACCATAGTTTGATTGTACTTTTAATTATGTGGTAAGATATTATATATGTTCAAGCGAACTGGTGGCATTATGGGAAATTATAGAAATTATGTCACAGAAGTCTTAGTCAAACTAAAGTCTATTTTAATGATACATTAAATATTGTTACTTTAGGGGTCGGCGCCATGGCTCACTTGGTTAATCCTCTGCCTGTGGTGCTGGCATCCCATATGGGTGCCGGGTTCCAGTCCCAGCTGCCCCTCTTCCAGTCCAACTCTCTGCTGTGGCCCGGGAGTGCAGTGGAGGATGGCCGAAGTGCTTGGGCCCCTGCACCCGCATGGGAGACCCAGGAAAAAGCACCTGGCTCCTGGCTTTGGATTGGCGCAGCGCCAGCCATAGTGGCCACTTGGGGAGTGAACCAGAGGAAGGAAGACCTTTCTCTCTGTCTCTCTCTCTCACTGTCTATAACTCTACCTGTCAAATAAATAAATAAATAAATGTTACTTTATATTGGAAACAATCTTCCTAACACCTAAAAAATGGTTGTCTCAGCCATCTCAGGAGAAAAACTATAATTGCAATTTAATCATGGTAACTCAATATTTTTAAAAAAGATTTAGTTATTTATGTGGAAGTTAGAGTTACAGAGAGATAAGGAGAGAGAGAGAGATCTTCCATCTGCTGGTTCACTCCCTAGATGGCAGTATGACTGGAGCTGGGCCAGTCAGAAGCCAGGAGTAGGGAACTTCATCTGGGTCTGCCATGTAGGTGGCAGAGGCCCACCTTCCACTGCTTTTCCCAGGCCATTAGCAGAGGGCTGGATCACACAGTGGAGCAGCCAGGACCTGAACTGGCACCCACATGAGATGCTGGTGTCACAGGCAGAGGCTTTACCTTCTACACCACAATGCCTACCCCAATATTTTTCTTATACACAATAGATGATCCACCTTATCTCATTTTAAAAGATTAAGCTATAACCACAGTTGTATTTGTAAAATGACTATTCATTTGGTAATGTTAGGAAAAATGTGTATGAGAAAATTAGATCAAGATATCATTACTGGGGCTGGTAATGATCAGCCCAGCTCTGACCATTGCAGCCACTTAGGGAGTGAACCAGCAGATGGAAGACCTCTCTCTCTGCTTCTCCCTCTCTCTGTTACTCTGCCTTTAAAATAAATAAATAAATCTTTTTTAAAAAAAGATATCATTACTTCCTGTTTACCATATAATGATCAATGGAAACAACTGACTCAACGCAAAAGTTTAGGGTTGAATCTTACCATGGAGGTGTATTCCAAGATGCTTAAACCATCCTCATGTATAGCCAGCCAAAGGAAAGTACTTCCTAGTGACGACGGAGTTATGGGCTATGATAGGTGAAAAATACACTTGATTACAAATGCTAAGCAAAATTACAGAAATATTTTAGTCTACATTCCAAGTAACATTTTCCATTATACAACAACAACTTATCATTAAAAGTCTCTCTCAGGGGCAAGGTTGTGTGGTATAATGAAAATATAGTGAGTTTGATATTGGGAGAGCTGGGCTGGAGACCCAAATCTGCCATTTGGTTATGTGCGCATTGCACAAGCTATTAAGTCTCTCTTTAGGCTCAATTTCCTCCTCTACAATGTGAGAATGATAATGTTAATATGTTATTTTGCTTTTGTTTCATGAGGTGAATAGTTGACCAAGCTTTCAGGGTTTCTATGATAACCACAATCCTAATGAAACAAAAATATATTGATAACCTTAAGATGTGTAAAGGATTATTGCAATTGTATACTTCCCCTGAAAGTTTATTAGAGCCGAAGTTCAATGTCTAGTATAAAGATAGAATAAAAAGAAAATATAAAACTATGTGATCAGTAATAATGACAAAAATTTCTACCAAATTTTTATTGCAAAAGCAATGAAATTATATTAAAGATCTCCCACTGCTAAAACCCAATGAAAATCCCTGAATATCTTTGAGCATTTCATAATGATTGTTTTGTTGTTAACAACTAAAATTCTAACAAAAAATATTTCTCTTAAATCTTATAAAAGAAAGTCAAGACTACAATGGAACTAGGATGAACCTTGTACTATCTTTATACAGTAAAACTTATCAGAATCCCCAAAATTAAAAACTAGGTTACAGTTTATCTACTGAGGGTTATTTACAAAGGATAGGCAAGCATTAAGCATTCAACTCAAGTGCCCATGAGCAGATAAATGGATAAACAAAATGTGACATAGATACAATGAAATATTCAGCCTTAAAAAGGAAAGTAATTTTGACACCTGCTACAACATGAATAAACTTTGAAGCCGTTATACTAATTGAAAGAATCCAGTAGCACAAGAACAAATATTGTATGATTCCTAGTCTATGTGGCACTGAGAGTAGTCAAATTTACAGAGGCAGAAGGTGGCATGGTGATTGTGAGGAGCTAGAGCATAGGAAAGAATGGCGAGTTAGCTTTAATGCATACAGAAGATGCTGGTGATGACAGTAGCACAACAATGTGAATGTACTTAATGCCACACAGCTGGACACTTTAAGATGGCTAAAGTGGTAAATTTTATGTTGTGTCCATTTTAACACACACACACAGAGGGACACCTTAGGCAAACAAAGGAGGTAACTCCTGACCTCCACGGGTTATAAAGGAAGAAAAATACCTGTTGTGAAACATGAAACCCAATAGTCATTATTTAATAATAGCATGTTATGTCAGCAAGCACAGAATATATTATCAGAGAAGAGAAAGACAGAAACTGACTATATAAGTTGAATTACATTCAATCTCTGCTATCATGAGAATTAAATTTTGTCTGTTATCAGAAAGTCACTACAAGCTTTTCAAGGCTTCTTCCCAGTATGCCAGTTGTCTACTTCTGGACCAGTTCAAAGGAGCAGCCTTCTTGGCGTCAGGGGAGAAACAGTACCCTACAACCTTGCATACTAATTCTTATGATGGGAATAATTTACCTGGCAGTAATAATAGAACATCTGTCAACCAGCAAAATTACACAGTCAAATACCACAAATGTCATCTGGCCCTAGTCAACAGGCAACATTTTGCACTGGTTGCCATGAGCAGAGTAAAATAATCAGTTTTCTGCATCCAAGGACACCAGAGTCATATGAGAAAATCTTCTCCATTTGTATCTATGAAATCTGTTCTCTTTATATTAATAAAAACCTCTAAAAAGGCTTTTCCTTGTCACCATTAACAAACTAGGTACCCATAGACCAATAAAAGGAAAAGGAATTGGAATTGGATTTTCTTGATTGGCTGGGACTTGTATTCAACTAGGGGTGTGTTCAGTTTCCTGCGAATACAGAGAGATATGTAGGAAGGATAGATACCTGAAAAAAAAAAAAAAAAAAAGGATTCTGTTTGGAGGAAGAGTTAGTATACAGTACTTCGGTCAACTACAGTTAATGTCAGCTCCCTGAATATAACATTGATTTTACACATGTTTAAAAATACTAACCTTACCATCTTTCTGTTAACCTAGCATACAGCTTTCAGTTCTATAGCAAAAATAATTTCTTGCCTAATAAAAGGGTCACTCAGCTTCCGAGTTAGAAGGTATGTTAGATTTGATTTGTCTGGTCCATCTGTGTTCATAACAGATGAGGAATCCGAGATCCAGAGAGGCTCACCGATAGTTGCTGCACAACTATCAGCAAACATTTATTACAATAATAATTATGTGCAAAGCATTATGATGGGCACCAGAGGAGGATTTTAGGGTCAATGAGTCTATACTCTCAAGGAGTATGCGACTTCATAGTGAGACTAAAACACAGAGAAATATAGCACAAGACAGGATGTGCACTAAGACTCTGAGAGAGTAAAAAGTGACCTGGTGGAACAGACACAAGAATTAGAAAGTGTGGTCTCTCCCCTGGGGAGAGAGCTGGCCCTCCTTAGCAGGTGTGTCTGCTTTCTCAGTGTGTCTGCAGCACTCTGTGTCACTCTTAACCATGTTTACCACACAGCGGCTCGTTTACAGATCTGCTACAACCCTGGACTAGAGTAAGTGAAGCAGTCCCGCAAGTACCAGTACAACCTATCTGAAACTGTGGGTTTATGGATTCCTCAGAGCTTAGCTCAACGGCAGACAGAACTCAATCTTAAGAAAATGAGCAAATGAGTGAGTTAGTAAATGAATGAATGAATGAATGAATGAAGAGAAGAAAGCAGGACTCAAGTGGTTACAGACCTGTGATTAGCCCAAGGAGTCTAAGCAGTGGTTTAGGGTTTGGGGAAAGTTGAGCAGAGGGGAAAAGATGGAGACGCTTTCCTGCTCTTTCCCTAGTGTCCCTCTACTGTTTTCTTCAAATTCCTGGGAATTTCTCTGTTTTTAAAAAAGCAAAATACACTAAATCTTGGGGCAAATCTGGTCGATTATGTAAACTAAGGTTCTTATTTTGCATCTCCCTCCCATTCATTCTTACTTTTGCAAGAAACAACTTGGCACCAAAGAACGGCCATTTTCTGGCTACGGTCAAATAAATGCGCACACAGTCAGCCGCACTGTGTCCCCGGAGGGCCACCCATCTAGTGGACAGTCTCTGGCAAAGTTGCCTAAAAAAAAAAAAAAGAAAGAAAGAAAGGAACCAAAGCAAAAACATACGCAGTACATTATCCTCCCAAGATGGAGTTCTCTTTGAGCCAGTTCTGCACACAACTGTTGAAGGGCAGGCGTAACCCAGATGTGGCTCTCATCTCAACCTTGACTACCTTTTGTCCTTTCTGGAGCCTTCCTTCCACCAGATTCTCAGACCATCAGTGCTCTCAGCATGACCTAGGGACTATTCCTTACACGTCCATCTCCCACCCCCTGGTAAATTTAAACAATCTGAACAGCTGACATCAAGCCTTAGTGTAAATTAGTTTAGAAGGTAATTTCTCAAGGTATTATTTTAATTTTTGAAGAAAAGTACAATAAGTAGAACCCCTGATGAATCCTTAATGGCAGAATTCTAGGTACCGCCACTCCTGGCTTGAAGAGATGTGGGATGCAGGGAGAAATTTCAAATCACAAAGGCAACCGATTATTCTACATGACAAAAGGCTGATGTTTAATGTTTCTGTTTTGAAAAACTCATGGTAAATTGGAGTTGCCTCTATTTTTTAAAACTAACCAGCTTTTCTTTATAGCACTTTAAAATCGAAACTCCAAAAAATAGAGTTAACTGGGGCTGGTGTTGTGGCACAGCAGGTTAAGATGTTGCTTGTGACAACAGCATCCCATTTTGGGGTGGTGGCAACTCTCCTTCAGATTCAGCTTCCTGGAAGGCAGCACAAAATGGCTCAAGTACTCGGGCCCCTGCTACCCACGGAGAGACCAGGAAGGAGTTCCTGGGTGCTGGCTTCAGCTTGGCTGGACCTGGCTATTGCAGCCATTTGAGAAGTGAACCAGCAGATGGAAGGTGGGTTTCTCTCTCTCTCTCTCTCTCTCTCTCTCTTGTTCTGCACTTCAAATAAACAAATAAGTAAATATTCATAAAAATTGAATTAATTAATTATTCTGAGAGACAGAGAGCAAGCTTCCATCCACTGGTGCACTCCCCAGCTGCCTGAACTAGTCAGGGCTGGGTCGCGGCTGAAGCTGGGAGCCTACCTAGACCACAATCCCAGTTTCCCATATGAGTGACAGGAACTTGAAACATCATTGCTGGTGGAGTAAAAGTAGAGCCAGGAATTGAACCCAGGCACTATGGGACAGTGGCATCCAAACCAGCAGCTTAACCACTAGACCAAATGCCCATTCCAGCTGAGTTTAATTAAAACTATATTAAAAGTCTAGACTAAGAAGAGAGTTTATTTTTATTTCAATTTGTGGACAATGGAATATCATGAGATAAAAAAATTTTGGTAAATACTTCATAATAGACATTACTGTCCAATTTCACCCCCCTCATTTATTATTTGGATTAATTTGGACAAGAATGAAATAAAAGTAGATTAAAATGAAAAGTAGACCTAAATTAAGGTAGATTATTTTCATTAAAATTTAAAAAGATAGATTCTAAAGCTTTTGGATATGTCTTAAATAAGAATATTTATAACTTCTTGGTGCTCAATAATATTTAAAAATCTTGAGAAAATAATTGCAATTTTTGCACCTTAGAAATTTGAAAAGAAAAATATTACTAAAAAACATTAATGTGACACCACCCTCTACATAGTTACAAATATTCCCTTACCTTAACTGTTCTTCAGAGCAGCCATCCCTATATCTTTTAGGATAAAATTTCTCTATGACTTGTTTTAGGGTTTGATTTGTTTTGCACTGGTTAGTAACATGTCCTGCTGGAGTTGAGAAAGGCCTTTCAAAATCTCCAATCTCTACCTAATTGGAAATCCAAAAAAGAGAAAATATTAGCGCCAATGAGAGCTTTTAAAAAGAAAATCAGTTTTACTTTTTCTAAACATTCTTTGTAATCATCTAATACCTAAATCTGTGTGATTATGGAGTTTAAACTCACACACAAGAACTATTATTCAATCCAAATTTCATTTAAATTCTAATTCTTTTTTTAAGATTTATTTATTTACATGAAAGGCAGAGTTTCAGAGAGGCGGGGCGGGGGGGAGAAAGAAGAATTCTAATTCTTAAAAAGTCTAGAAATATTTCTGTTCCATTTCTACACTAACCTCCCTAAGTTACTGATGCTACCTAGCAGCATTCATTGAAAGCGCTACTTTGCTATTGTCTATAACATAAGACAATTTTTCATTTTAAGGTACCGTTTTAATTGCTAATGATAAAGTGAATTTGAAGTTACAAATAAAAGGCAGAAAAGTTGTACTTTTTAATGGTTTCTATGGATTGTAACAGATGCAATATAACTATATTCTCATTACTTTTTTCCTAGATTTTCTCCATAAATGCTATTGTATTGACTCTTTCAGTTCCTTCAATCTTCTCTCTCTTTTGATACAAGAATGTTCAACTCTTTTATTTTTTTTTTAAGATTTATTTTATTTACTTGAAAGACAGAGTTACACAGAGAGAGGAAGAGACAGAGAGCTTCCATCAGCTGGTTCACGCCCCAAATGGCCACAACAGTATGGCCCTGCCTGAAGCCAAGAGCCAGGAGCTTCTTTTGGGTCTCCCAAATGGGTGGCAGGGCCATCTCCCACTGCTTTTCCTAGGCCATTATCAGCGAGCTGGATTGAAGTGGAGCAGCAGGAACGCAAACCGGCACACATATGGGATGCCAGTGCTACAGGCGACAGCTTACCTCGCTACGCCACAACGCCGGCCCCTAGAATGTACAACTGTTATTTCTACAAACAAACCACACAGATACCATCCTCTACCAGAACATTCAATTACCTACCCACCAACTATCAACTCACCTGTCCATCTATTCATTCAAAATAATACTGAGTCCATATTATAAGTCAGGCATTGTGTGAGAAAGGAAATAGTTGACCATAGTCCCTACTTCCACGGAGTTTGCCATCAAGTAAGGGAGACTGAGACAGACAAATATTTGTGATAAACTGAGCTAAGTACCTTGTATAGGCTACCAAAAAGGGTTTAAGGAAGAGGAAACTTTGGGGGACACTCAGGTGAATGTCTTTCTGAACATTCACATCATTCCTATTGTACTCTCCAACAAACAGAAGGAAGACTCTACCACGTCTGGAATGGTCTCACAGAGGGCCCTGGTATCTCCAGCCTCTGCCTCCAGGTAAGCTATTAGCCAACTGGTAACTGTGATGCTGACCCCCAGAATTCTTCTTTTCCAGTTCATAACCTGATCAGTTACTATGTAAGTCTTCAGCCAGCCTTTGTGCTTACAGTCTATTCTTAGGACTTTCTGGGTTCTTTGATCCAGTTTCTTGGCTGCTTGTCTTGGCTTTGCTGTTTAGTTCCCATGCTTCATTTCCCCTTGTATCCGTCAGTACCCATCTCCTACCTAGTCAACTACCCTTTTTAATTTCCTTACACCAAATAAAGCCCATACACTGTCTCTTCAAA
Organism: Lepus europaeus; assembly: GCF_033115175.1. NCBI lineage: Eukaryota > Metazoa > Chordata > Mammalia > Lagomorpha > Leporidae > Lepus > Lepus europaeus. The sequence continues at coordinate 40,073,689 of NC_084839.1, read as the reverse complement.
TATACTGAAATCCTTCCTCCCAGAGGTAGCACTCCCACAGCTGTCTGTGAAATCTGAGATCAAGACTTAACCTCCAGGGATGTGGCAGCTGGCCAAATAATGGTTAAAAAAGCTGTAGACTACTCATGGCAAACTTGTCTCATAGGGAAGTCTTTAATGGTATGTCCAAGTTCAGCATCTCCCTTCTCAGTGTCCAACAAACCACATGGCATAGAATGAACACAATAAATGTGCACAGACTAACTGAAAATCAACTCAGATAATTCCCAACATATTCTATATGAAACATGCCACAATAGAAATAATAATTCTTCAAAGCTTAGGTTCCTTTAGTATATTTCATTTACCTTCACAAAAGCTATTCTAAGGAAAAGACATCACAGAAGTTACTTAATTTCCCTTTTATTGATAGAGAAATTGAAATCACTATTTACTGGTTCACTCTCCAAATGCCTGCAGCAGCTAGGACTGGACTGCGGCCAAAGCCAAGAGCCTAGAACCCAATCCAGTTCTCCCACATGGGTAGCAGGGACCCAAACACCCGAGCCATCACTTGACCCCTGAGCAGGGATTCAAACTCAGGTGCTCTGAGAGGGGATGCAGGCATCTTAACTGCTTTCTGAACCACCAGGCCAAACGTCTGCCCCAGCTTCCTGCAATCAGAGTTTCCTTAGGTGACATAAAATTATTGTAAAAGTGAACTAAACTACCATTCCTCCAAGAACACTAATGGGAAATGAACTATTTATAAGGCTGTCCTATAAATAAAGAACAAGTCCTGGCCTTCCAAAAGTCCACAGTCAGCAGGGCAAAGGGGGAACATGAATAGATAATTATGAACCATTGAGGTGAGGACAGCAATAGGTACATGTAGGTCATTACAGAAACCCTAAGAGGCAGGATTCAGGAAGCATTCCTGGAATCAGCAAACCTGTGAGTAAAACTAAAGGATAAAATGAAGCTAACAGTTGAAGGGGTGGGGTTAGAAATGTTTCAAGCAATGAAGATATACTAGGGCACATTTGTGGCACAGCAGCTTCCTGCTAATGTACTTGGGAAAGCAGTGGAGGATGGCTCCACTACTTTGGCCCTGCCACCCACGAGGAGCTCCAGATGAAGTTCTGGGCTGCTGCCTTCAGCCTGGACTAGCCCTGGCCATTGTGGCCATCTGGAGAGGGAACCAGTGAACGGAAGATCGCCACCCTTCTCTTCACCTCTGTCATTCTGCCTTTCAAATAAATAAATAAATAAATAAATCTTTTTTTGTTTTAAAGAATAGAAATAAATTAGTAGAGTATAAGAGGCAAGACAAAGTGAACCATATGCGAGTCAAGGAATTGTGCACACAGCCATACTTGACACTTTACTGAAGCACAACTTCAGGGTAGGGAGTGTTGAGGCAGGAAAAGCAGGTGGAGCTCAGATCATAAAGTGCTATGACAGCCTCATTCACAATTTTGCTACATATCACTTACTGGTGCTGTAACAAATCTTCATGCAAAAATGATACTTCTTTTTTAAAAAAACTTTACTTATTTATCTGTTAGAGAAAGAGAGAGAGAGTGCGCGCGCTCCCCCATCATCTAGATCTAAATCGCCACACGGAAGCCAGGAGCTGGGAACTCAATCCAGGTTTCCCACATGGGTGGCAGCTTGAGCCAGTTGCTTGAACCATCACAGCAGCCTCCCACAGTCTACATTAGCAAGAGCTGAAATCAAGAGCCAGGACTCCAATCCAGGTACTCAGATAAAGTCTTTTTTTTTTTTTAAATATTTATTTATTTATGTGAAAGGCAGAGCTACAGAGAGGCAAAGGCAGAGAGAGAGAGAGAGAGAGAGAATTAGTCTTCCATCTTTCCATCTGCTGGTTCACTCCTGAGGTGGCTGCGACAGCTGGAGCTGCGACGATCCAAAGCCAGGATCCCAGAGCTTCATCTGGGTCCCCCTTGTGGGTGCAGAGACCCAAGTACTTGGGCCATCTTCTACTGCTTTCCCAGGCCATAGCAGAGAGCTGGATCAGAAATGGAGCAGCCAGGACTCGAACCAGTGCCCACATGGGATGCCAGCACTACAGGTGGCGGCTTTAACCACTGTGCCACAGCACTGGCCCCTCAGATAAAGTCATAAGCAGTGTCTTAACTGCTAGGTCAAATGCCAGCAGCTCAAGTGCACTTCTTGTCTCTCCCTTAAGATGTTGCTCTTGCCCCCATTCTGGGAGAAAGAACAAGCAGTGATATAGAGAGAGCACGTGTAGGTGTTCCAACTGAGAGTCCCAGCAGAATTTCCAACTAACAGTCAACATCACCCAGCAGACACGTGAGAGACTGAGCCTTCACATGATTCCAGCCCTCCAGCTATGCCAGCTGATGCCATGGGAGGCAGAGACAAGCTGTCCTTTCACATTCAGGCCTCAGTTACTGTTTTAAGAGACTGAGATGTGGGGTCATTTGTTATGCAGTAGCAAATAACTAGAAAAACTGCACTAGTGTCTTTGTGAAGAATAAATTTGTGGGAGATCAGACCAGAGAAGGGCATGCTGGTTAGAAGCCGACTGAAGGAGACCTGGGAGGATGTGGCATTGGTCTGACCATGGCAATGGTAGTCAGTTTGGAGGGCAGTGAACAGAGTAAAGAATATGGAGTTAACAACTGGCAGGACGTGGTGACTGGTGGGAAAGGGTGAAAGAGAGAAGTATACTTCTATTTTGATTAAGTCATTATTTACTTGTATATGTATATGTTTATAGCAGGCTGAACTTAACCCTAATGGATACAATAGATAAGTCAAAGAAAGTATTCTAATCTTCCCAAAGATCGAGCCCTGTGAGATTACTGAGCACTTTCAGCATGCATCCTCGGGCCACAGCTGGGATTCCTTTACTAGCTGTAACACCTAGTGGTACACGCTCAGCGAGGTTCTCTTCCTGGACTTCCATCTCATCCCGCCCCACTGCAATGGTCAGCAACTCACAGCCACTCTGCAATGACAGTTTGTAAGGTGTTGGTCATAGCAAAGTGAATTTAAAGAATTACTAGCAGTATATTATTTTGCTACATTTAATTCAGTGTGGAAATTAGCATCTTATCAATTCATTATACTCTTCTACAGAACATGGAAGTTACCTGAGCTAAAAGAGCTGCCATTTCCAACGCAAGATCCTTGTTCAGAGGAAAAAGTCCATTTACTATTTGATCATTTGTCTGATACATTAACAGCAGCTTTTCTCTGTCAGTCTCTCCACGAGCTTGCATTGAGAAATACAGTCTGTAAAAAACGAAATTTTTTGTTACATGGGAAATTTTTACGAAGGAAGAAAGTAAAGATAAACCCAGAGAACTGTTCTCTGTAACCTGCTCAGCAAAATGAGGAAGAACTGTTTTTGAGTTGAGGCTGAAGATCTCTTTTAGTTATTTTATGGTTTTTAAATTATTATTTTATTTATCATTATTTTTAAAGATTTATTCATTTATTTGAATTTGAAAGGCAGAGTTACAGAAAGAGCAGGAGAGACAGAGACAGAGAGATCTACCATCCACTGGTTGGTTCACTCCCCAAATAAGGCATTGGCCAGGGCTGGGCCAGGCTGAAGTCAGGAGTCAGGAACTTCTGGGGCTACCACGTGGCTGCAGGGGCCCAAGCACTTGGGCTGTCTTCCACTGCTTTCCCTGGCACATTAGCAGGGAGCTGGATCAGAAGTGGAGGGCCAGGCCATAAACTGATGCCCAATGGGATGTCAGTGTAGCAAACGGTATCTTAACCCGCTTAGGCCACAACACCAGCCCCCCCAAATTCACTTTTTATATCCCTCTTGACAGGCAATACTTCCATTCCTGGCTTGGGCCTCAGCCCAGCCCTGACTGTGGGAGGCATTGGGGAATGAACTAGTGGATGGGAGCTCTCTTTTTGTCTCTCAAATAAATACACACATAAATATTTTAAAAAGGAATTATCTGGGGGCTGGCACTATGGTGTAGTGGGTAAAGCTGCCACCCCAGTGCCGGCATCCCATAGGGGCACCAGTTTGAGTCTCGGCTGCTCCACTTCCAATCCAGCTCTCTGCTATGGCCTGGGAAAGCAGTAGAAGATGGCCCAAGTCCTTGGACCCCTGCACCCATATGGGAGACCCAGAAAAAGCTCCTTGCTCCTGGCTTTGGATCAACAACCATTTAAAAGATTCAAGGCTTTTAGCCTCCTGTTCTTGCCAGTCACTAATGGCCCCAGGAGAAGGCTGCCAACAATGGAAACAGTTATTCCAGGAGTACTCTATTAGATGTCCATGCATAGATGTCTACGCAATCTTGCTGATCTTTAGGAATTTGTAATTTAAAATGTGTTGTTTATTTATTTGAAAGGCAGAGAGAGGAAGATGAGACACAGAGCTCTCATCTGCTGGTTCACTCCCCAAATGCCTTCAATTGCTGGGATTGGGCCAGGTGGGTGCCAGTGAGGCAACTTCTTGAGCCATCACCTGCTGCCTCTCCAGGAGTCCATTAGCAGGAAGCTGGAATCAGGAGTGGAGCTGGGACTTGAACCCAGGCAGTCTGATTTGGGATTTTGACATCTCAACCCGGCATCTTTACTAGGTCACATGTCTGTCATGGAAATGTATGATTTTTAAAATCTTAGCAACCAAAGGTTCATGGTCACCTTCTTATTACTTAGAACTCTGGGAAATCATCACAACTCATGAACCCTTGAACAAAGAAACTCCAATTTTTCACAACCACCATCGATTCAGAACAAAGAAGTCAATAGGTAACCCTTTAATTGCTGACTATGTGAGAGGAAGAGGAATGCACCATAACTATTTACCCATTTCCTTTTATTTTTTTAAGAGATTATTTATTTGAAAAGCAGAGTTAGAGAAAGAGAGAAGAGAGGCAGAGAGAGAGAGAGAGAGAGAGAGACAGAATTGTCCATCCACTGGTTCCCTCCTCAAATGGCTGCAACATTTTGCAGGGCAAAATGCCAGGGTAAAGCCAGGAGCCGGGAGCCAGGAGCCAGAAGCCAGGGCTCCCACCTGAATACAGGGGCCCAGGGACTTGGACTTTCTTCTGCTGCTTTCCCAGGCACATTAGCTGGGAGCTAGATCTGAAGTGGAACAGCCAGGACTTGAACTGGCACCCACAAGGAATGTCAGCATCGCAGGCAGTGGCTTTATCTACTATGCCACAATGCCGACCCTGCCCTATTCTCTTTAAATAAACATGTAAGTTTCCTCCCACCTTTTCACTAATATTAAAAATGTGGTAAAGAAGATATTGAAACATATTGAGATAGTCTGCCCACTTTTGTGGGTTTTTCTGTGAATAGATGATCAGGAAAAGAACTGAACTGGATCAAAGTCTATAACATTCTATATGTACTACAGCAGTTTCATTTCTTACATTCCAATTTTAAGTTCATGAACATCTTCCAAAAGTAGGCCTCTGAAATTCCACCAGGTTCTGATGCTGACATTTTATTTATTTATTTATTTTTAAAGATTTATTTAATTATTATTTGAGTGGTAGAGTTATGAACACAGAGAGAGAGAGAGAGAGACAGAGAGAAATGTCTTCCATCCGCTGGTTCACCTCCCATATGGCCTCAATGGCCAGAGCTGGGCTGATCTGAAGCCAGGAGCCAGGAGCTTCTTCCAGGTCTCCCACACAGGTGCAGGGGTCTAAGCATTTGGGCCATCCTCTACTGCTTTCCCAGGCCATAGCAGAAAGCTGGATCTGAAGAAGAGCAGCTGGGATACTGTGCCTATATGGAGACTTAGCCCACTATGCCATAGCGCCAGCCCCTGATTCTCACATTTTATAGATTTTTTAATTTACAAGGTCTAAAACTAAAATCAAATCTGCAAAATACCATTATTTTGGTACAGTGAGTGTGAACTGGTCAGTTAACAGTGCTCACCAAGTACCATCTTCCATTAACATATGAACAAAAAGAAAGTTTAAAAAGAAGGAAAGAAAATCTGGTTTCTGACCAAAAGCCAATGTACATTGACATTTTATCTGCCGAGAAGGAATGGGCTCCAGTTCTCCTGGCATCTTCTCACTTCCTAAAAAGCTGTGCAGCCTCCCTCTGCAGGCCTCTGAACACCAGGCCCTCCTTGACCTTGGGGAAGCATCAATTCCTCATAGAAGCTTCTGAAATCTGCAGGGTAGGTGAGCTCACACCCTTCCTCTGGGGAAGTTAATGTGTAAGCGCATGTTCATTAGAGCAAGCACATGATTAACAACTGCCTTCCTCACAAACTGTAAATCTGAAACGTCATGGATTGGCTCTACCTGTAGGTTTATTGCCATTTTTCCCAGAACATCTAGCAAAGGGGCTGCATAAAACTAAGAGACAACAACAAAAAAGAGAGAGGGGCCGATGTTGTGACATAGCAGGTAAGGTGGCCTGCTATGCTACCATCCCTTATGGGCACTGGGACATGTCCCTGCTGCTCTGCTTCTGATCCAGCTCCCTGCTAATGGCCTGGGAAAACAACAGAAGGTGGCTCAAGTGCTTGGGTCCCTGACACATGGGAGACCTGAAAGAAGTTCCAGCCTCCTGGCTTTTGGCCTGGCCCAGTCCTGGTCATTGTGGCCATCTGGGGAGTGGACCAGCAGATGGAAGATCTCTCTCTCTCTGTCTCTCCTTCTCTCATTGTAACTCTTTCAAATAAATGAATAAAACTAAAAAAAAAAAAAAAAAGGAAAAGAGAGAACATGAAGGAATGAGAATGAATGCATATGAATACATCACATCTAAAAGACTTGGGCAAACGGTTATTTCTTCTTACTACAGATCTACAGTACAGTATTTGCATATTCAGTCCTTATAAAAATGTAATAATAGTGTTAAATGGACTTTTGAAAGTGAAAAATTCATCCTTGTATCAACCAACTTAAGAGAGCAGCTATTTTTTCTAATCTTTGTGCAGATACATTTTTATAAAATATAATTTTTCGGCCGGCGCCGTGGCTCTTACACACCTGTTTTTGTAAGTCAGCCGCACAGTTCTTGTACCTTCACATTTCCCAGGGTGCTGTTCTTTGGAAGCTTGCTCCCATTTAGAGATAATGTCACAAATCTAGAAGGGAAATGGAAAACTGAGATTTATGGGACATTTCAGATGAAGATTTTCTGAAAAGTATATTTGTAGACCGGACGTTTTCAATTACTGTGATCAGGTCAAATCTGCTCAAGCCTTTTGCTTCCAGCCTCTGCGCCATTCTGAGTTTAGGATTTAATTATGCATTGCTCTTTGGCCAACTTACCCTTTTGAATACACATTAACTTTGGACTGTGGCCTTGAATTTTTTACTCAAAAAGGAATCTTAATGAAGGACTGGATGAAACTGGAAACTAGAAGATTCCAAGGATTTTTTCATGATTTGATCACTGAAGAACTAACTTTTCCACCTTCTAAGTTTACAAAGATTGGAATAACAAGTTATACCAAAGAAATCCGAAATACAAAGAAAGGGCCTAGGGCCAGAAATAGTTAGTTGTCTGATTTTGGCAATCTCCTCATTTGCAAGAAAAGTGGACTGTTTGTCTGAGGTCCCTTGTGTTTCTATAATTCTGTATTCCTAAACTTTAAAAAAAGCTTGTTCCACAGGTCCGCTTTCTACTCATCCTTCAAATTCTAGCTCAGGTCTTCCCAAACTTACAGTGTGGAACTTAATCTCTCCCTCTGTACAAAGTTCACAACACTCTTAAAATATTTATCACCCTAGTTTAAGATTATCATTGTGTAAATCTGCTCTTTCCTAGGCAAATTATGAGTTCACCATGGACAGAAACCTATTTTTGACCCTTCTTGTATTCCCCATAGGGTTCAGCACAGCCCCTGGGACACAAGAGTTGAATAAATGAAAAGAAATGGAAAATCATTTTATCAGTGGTTTTACACTTTTATTATTCTAGCATTCAGAGGTTATCAATCTTTTTCCTCTCTTTCACATGGAGATGTGTGTGTGTAGACTGTGCATTGAGAATTTTCTTGTTGGGGCCGGTGCTGCGATGTAGTAGGTTAAGCCTCTGACTGTGGTGCTGGCATCCCATATGGGCGCTGGTTTGAGTCCCAGTTGCTCCACTTCTAATCCAGAACCCTGCTAATGGCCTGGGAAAGCAGCAGAAGATGGCCCAAGTGCTTGGGCCCCTGTACCTACATGGGAGACCCAGATGAAGCTCCTGGCTTCAGCCTGGCCCAGCTCCAGCCATTGTGGCCTTCTGGGGAGTGAACCAACAGATAGAAGACCTCTCTCTCTCTCCTTTTCTCTGTAACTCTGCCTCTCAAATAAACAAACAAATCTTAAAACAAAACAAACAAACAAACAAACAAAAACCCTGAATTTTACTGTCTGGCCAAAGTCTGATAATTTTTTAAACAATTTTCAAGGTTAGGTTTAAAATAACATTTCGCTTTGTTCTGTTTTGAAAAATTCCTAAACTAAGCCTCTTGCAAAGAGTAAAGAGTAGGCTTTTTGCTGGTGGCTGGCTTTGGTTCCTTCTAGGACTTGCTTGTACCTTGATGTTTCCTTGAAGACAGTGCTCTAAATCTCTGCCAGAAGGGTCATCTGTGAACAAAGCAAATCCAGACTGTGCTGGCTTCCTCATTCCTGTGTCCTGGTTCAATGTATTCAGAAATTCTTCCACTGTGGTGGATGCATCAAACCCAACTACCTAGACAGGAATAACAAGGCAGTTCTCTTAATACAAAGTGTACAAATTTCAAACTGAGTTTGCAGTAAGGAGACAGGGCACATTTGAAGCATGATTAATGATAACATTTATTTTTCTAGGTGCTTTAGCTTTTTTCCCTAAAGCTTCACTGGAGAACATTGACAAGATTACTTGCCGCTTGCTGTAAAAATTCAAAAATCTCAGCTTCAGCCAACAGACAGGAATTCAAAATAGACCATTTGACAGCTTCAGACAACTTGCAGAAACATTATCGTACCCATTAGAAACAAACCAAGAACTACCATTCAATATGCAATGTTTAAGCAAATGAAAGGAAACACAAACAGGAAATGCATTTAAAATAAAGGAATATTTCTATGTATTTAATGCCTGTGTCCTTACGTAACTGAATTCTGTGATAAAAGGCTGCTGGCTCCAAAGACTAATTACTAGCTTTGGAACAGTTAAGAAGTAATCACCTGGATCTGAGAGTTGGGAGGGTCCAGGAAAGTTTTTCCAAATAATTTCTGCACTTTGGAGATTTAAAAAGGTAGTAAGGGGTCGGAGTTTGGCATAGCAGTTAGGATGTGGCTAGGGACGCCCGCATCCCACAGAGGAGCCTGGGTTCCAGCTCCGGCTGTATTTCCAATTCTAGCTTCCTGCTAATGTACACCATGGGAAGTAGCAAGTGATTGCTCAAGTACTTGGGTGCCTGGCACCTACAAAGAAGACATGGATGGTTTCTGAGCTACTGGCTAAAGCCTGGCCAAACCTTTGTTGTTACAGGCATTTCAGAAGTGAACTAGTGGACAGAAGATCTCTCTCTGCCTTCTAAATAAAACAAAGATAAATAAAAATTTATAAATGATCATAAAATTGTACACACAGATGTTAGTAACTATTTTACTCACCTAGTAGTTGCATTGATGGTGAAAACCTTAACCAAAGTGTTTTTTGTTTATTCCATCAGAATCATAATGGCAGTGAAATCTATCCCTTAATTGGTTCAATATGAATTTGTTTTTAGTGTGAATCTTTTCTTTTTTTTTTTTTTAGCAAAACTACTTCAAACTCAGCTGTTCTAATAGATGATCTGTTAGATCTGGTGCAGGTTTATCTCTGCTAGCTGCTGCCAAAGGGAGGCGGACAGTCTCACCAGCCTGTTCCATGGAGCCTACACATATGGTTCTTGGCTGAGCAAGTTTTTATTTCAGTACAAATGCTAGCCTACCTGATATATCCCATTCATGAAGTGCACTGGTATACTGAAGGGCAAAGAATGATGATAAGGGTTTCTAAGAAGGGTTGAAAGAATTTCCATTCTTGAGGGTCGTGCTTCCCGATCACCATTTTGCTGGGTTCTTTCCACACATCGCTGGCAGTAAATGGCATATTTTCCAAATTCAGTCCTGTAATACAAAACTTAAAATAAAACTTGAAGAATAAATTTAATTGAGACAATCTAAAATATGCAACCATTTATAAAGGGCCCCTTGAGGTACACTATTACAATGAATGATGCTAATGTTGGCAGTAATTTTCCTTTCTGAATGATTCCAAACTGCTGTAACTTTTCTCAAATTTAATGTCTGCTTTAGCAACTGAGTGACTGAAACATCCCTATGAAGTATTCTTGATCTTTATTGTATTAGAGTCGCATTACCAGTCATTATACAGTCAATACATAGTGATGCCATTAAGAAACAGAAAGAAAATACTTGTATGGAGACTGGTAAAGGAAAACAGGATGCAACAGAGTTCTCCTTTAAACATGCAGATTAATACCCGACTGCCTAACAAGCTGAGAAAATGTTTTCAAACAAAAATGAAAATGTATTTTCCTTCTTTACCCCATATACACACACTTGTGAAAAAATATTGAATGTTAAAACCACCAGATAAAGAAATGTAAAAGTTGGATAAAGGTCTTATTTGACCTCATTTATTCTAGATAATTTTTATTCTGTTTATAAAGTCAAATTGATAATACTGCTAAATATATTTGTATTCAATTGCCTTCAAGGAGATCCTAAAGGGTCACCCTCAGTGACAGCAACTGAAAGCATATGACCTTGATCACAGTGCCCCAAAATGTAGAATGAGCTGCAGGCTGTTTTCCTATTGCTTCCAAGTTGTTTTTGTTTTACTGTGTATGTGTGTGTTTGAGTCACAGGATCTATTTGAGCAGCCCAACATTAGCCTCGGGTAGGACAAAATGATTCTGGATCAGCCTTGGCTGAATGCTCCTGAGCCCCATTGCAAGAAAGCCATTCAGAAAGGTGGATTTTCCAAGGGAATACAAATGCTGAATGTAATTCAAATACATCCAATTATAGAAGAAGGGAAGACCATTAGGGGAAGTTTTCCACACCAAAGAATTCAAAGGGAGGAAAATAGTAAACGGGAAAACTAAGGAAACGAAACAGTTCCTCTGACTGAATGAACACCAACTAATGTTAAGTCATTCATACCGGAAACACACACAGACTTTTCACTTTAAAATATTCTTTGTCAGTTTGGCTTTTATTGCAATCGTCCAAAAGATTAACATAACAAAGGAAACCTATTCCAAGCTCTACCTAAATGATAACCAAAGACTTCCTGTATCCATATTTGTGTCACACATTCTTCTGAAAGTGTACCTGGCAGGATATTAAATACTTATGATTTATTGTAGATTTTCAGAGGCCACAGAAATGGTTCAGCGGGCTAGTTTTCTGCACACCTGGAATCTGCATTCCTCTTTAGATGGAGCCTGAGGAGCCACAGGAAAGGATGATGGGGGAGGAAGAGCCCAACACAGAGCGCCAAGAGCTGCCAGCCCTGGGCAAAGAGAGGGACCACAGGTTAGATCTCCCACGATGGTCAGAGGTGTGGCTGGTGGAGGCTGGGAGAGCAGTGGTGGATGATGGTCTCCCTTCACCAAAAATGTCTTGCTCCATATATATATATATATACACACACACACATGTATATATGGAAGGAGCAAGACATTTATATAAATGTATATTTGTTGAGAACACTCATCACATATTAAAAACATAAACAACTATTAGATCAGATTCATGCATCCATCTAGTAGTGGATATGGTTGCCTGCTACTGAGATACAAAAGCAAAGTGGACATGTAGATCTCTTGACATCACACTCAAAGACTAAGACAGCATTCCTTTTTTTGTTCATTTACATATTTACTCATTCATGTAAATTTAAAAGCTTTGAGGAAGGCAGGTTGGTTGCAAAATAATAAAAAACCATATACCCTAACCAAGACTCACCTACCCACACATGCGTACATATAGACAGATAGACACACATGAAGGGCAAGTATAAAAAATACTAACAGAAGTTATGTTTAAGTAACAGGATTACATGTGATTTTTATTTTTTCATTGCTTGGTTCTATGTTCTCTTTTCTATATTTTTTTCATTAAGTGAGTAGAACTATATAGAAACGGAGGGGTGAATGGGCACAGTCCCTGACCTTGAGGAGCCTCCAGTATAGTAGAAGACAGTTATGTATTTAAACAGTAAATTAGGGGGCTGGTGCTGTGGCACAGTGGGTTGAAGTCCTGGCCTGAAGCGCCAGCATTCCACATGGATGCCGGTTCAAGTCCCAGCTGCTCCTCTTCCGATCCAGCTCTCTGCCATGACCTGGGAAAGCAGTGGAAGATAGCCCAAGTCCTTGGGCCCCTGTACCCAGGTGGGAGACTCAGAAGAAGCTCCTGGCTCCTGGCTTTGGATTGGTGCAGCTCTGGCTGTTGCAGCCATCTGGGGAGTGAACCAGTGGATGGACCAGTGGACCTCTCTCTCTGTCTCTACCTCTCTCTATAACTCTGTCTTTCAAATAAATAAATCTTTAAAAAATAAATAAACAGTAAATTAGAATACAGTATAGTGATATCATGTGTTAATTTTTTAAAAGTATAACCAACAGAGGGAATGCTGGAGAAGTCAGGAAAGGAGTCACACAGAAGATGTTGCTTGGACTGGGTGGTAAATTCTACAGGTGGGAAGGAAGAAGAGCCATCCAGGTAACAGAAATACTGACAGGTACAAGGTAGACAAGTTGCAAAGGCAGGATGTGATTGAAGAACAGGGAGAGGTTATTCGTTCACTGTGTGCTGGAGGCAGGAAGAAGAGATAGGGGAGCCCAGTAGAGCCAGAGTAGGAAGGGCTCTTGACACAAAGCAAGGGTTGCAGAACCCCTCTTTTGCACAGGCCCCCACCAGGCCCTGGGAAGGAGGGCCCTATTGACTGTGTTCATGTGATAAACATGGCAAAAGTGTACAAAAGCAATATAACTTGTACTTTCTTTCTTAAAAGAGTTTCCAAGTCCCTCAAAATATAGATTCAATCCCAAGTCCTGTGTGCTAGGGTAAGAGATTTCTGTTTTATTCGGAGGTTAACAGGGATCAATTTGCAAAGATGAAAATAGGCATTCACAAGAGAGGAAACACAAATGACTACAGAACACCTGAAAAATATACTCAGTTTTATAAATTATTGAAGAAATGTATCCCAAATCAATAACAAACTACCACCTTTCCCCTAGAGAGAATTTAGAACTGAATATTGTTGAAGATACAGAAAAATTCTAGAAGTGTATTCAAAGGGATTTACTGTACATTAGATTTTATATCTGTACATGAAATTTTGATAGAAAGATGTCTATTATAGAGGTAACATTATAGGAAAGATAACTGTAAAAAATAAATGTATAGTAATTGATATTAATAAGATCATTAATGCTTAGAAGAATGTTTAAGGATATAGTGGAAATGAATATTTATATAATTTTTTTTTTATTTTTGACAGGCAGAGTGGACAGTAGAGGGAAACAGAGAGAAAGGTCTTCCTTTTTGCCGTTGGTTCACCCTCCAATGGCCGGCGCGGTGCGCTGCGGCCGGTGCACCGCGCTGATCCGATGGCAGGAGCCAGGTGCTTCTCCTGGTCTCCCATGGGGTGCAGGGCCCAAGCACTTGGGCCATCCTCCACTGCACTCCCTGGCCACAGCAGAGAGCTGGCCTGGAAGAGGGGCAACCGGGACAGGATCGGTGCCCCGACCCGGACTAGAACCCGGTGTGCCGGCGCCTCAAGGCGGAGGATTAGCCTACTGAGCCACGGCGCCGGCCGGAATATTTATATAATTTATAAAGAGTGATATGCACACTATAACTGCAGTGATATAAAAAACTGAGAGTGTGCATATATCTATACACACATCTTCATTTACACATAATCGTATAAGTAAAGCAAAAGGATATAGATCAAAACATTAATAGCTGTTTTTCCTTTTACACTTTTGTATTTTCTAAACGTCTGTTTTGAATGTATGAATGTATATCATCCTTACAATCAGGAAAACATCATTTTAAAATGCACGGTTATACATCAATACATACCTGCAGTGGTCCTGGCTGGTTCTGAGGCTGTCTTCGTCTTGTCTGTTTGATAAGCTGACAGCAAATTTCATTCTGCAACTCAGGATGTGTCAGGCAGATTTGTAAAGCACTCTGGGCTAGAGATATGTGGTAATCAATGGCAGGAGAGTCAACTGCTGCATTGATAAAAAGCTGGCAGGTCTGAATTAAACACACATAAAGACATACTCAAGGTAAGAAACCATTGCACTTATTCTGCATGAATTCTACTGACTCTGGCTTAGTAACAGTTTCTGTTTACATTGGAAAAAGATATAATATTAATCAAAAGAAATCCGGAGTGGCTACAATAATAGTCAACTAAGTATGTTTCAAAGCAAGAAATTCTTCCAGAGATAAATAGGGTCATTTTATAATGAAAATGGGACTAGGTCATGTACAGACATATCAATTCTCAACATTTAAGTAGTTCATCATAGAGCTTCAAAATGCACATTAGTTACATCCAATTTAAAAAGTCATCGTACTTTTCATCTCTAAAAGTTCAGTGTGGGTCTTCTCGGTGCTTCCCATTATTCTCCTTACAATGCCCATGCTTCTGGAACGTATGAAGTGTGGTAGCCAGTCTCCAATGGCTCCCTGGGATCTCTACCTCCTGATAACACATATGCTTTCTCTAGAAATATGATGTTTGCTTTTAGCTTAGACACACACATTTTACCATTTTAAGGAAGTATCTGTTCACTGCTATTTCATGAACATTGAATTTATCAAATGCTTTTTCAATATCAACAGATGATTATCTATTAATAAACAATATTAATAAGTCTCCCAATATTTAATCATCCTTTATTTTCTAAAATAAATTCATCCTTGTCATGATTTAGTACCCTTTTAATATGATGCTGGGTTATGATTGCTAATATTTTGTTTTTGCATATGTGCTCTGTTTTATACAATATTTGTTGGGATTTGATATCAAAGTAATATTTACTTCACAAAGAAAATATGATGGTAGGAAGACTGAGAATTTCATCAACATAACCCAACACCAAAGAGAAGTGGAGATGGGAAAATAAAACAAAATAAGTGATGTGCTAATGGCTGTGGACATGAGTGATGACTATCTTAGACCTCCACCCTTACACATGTATGTATTTACAGTTTCCCAAAATCAAACAAAATATGGACAATTTTCTTCTATTTTGATGCATTACAACAACTTACACAACACTGAAACTATCTACACATAAAATTTGGTCAGTTCCTCTCAAAATTTTTCTTTTCTTATGGAATCAATTTTGGTAATTTGTCTTCTTATAAAATTGATCAATTGAGGGGCAGCCATTTGGGACATCTGCATCCCATAATGGAGTGCCTGATTCAACCTGCAGCTCCACTTTCAATTCAACTCCCTGCTGCTGTACACCCAGGAAGACAGTAGATGATGTCCTGGACCCCCATGGGAGACCCAGATGGAGTTCCTGGCTCCTGGTTTCAGCCAGGCCCAGTCCCAGCTGTTGATGACATTTGGAGAATGAACCAGTGGATAGAAGATATCTCCCTGTCTCTCTGTTTTTCAAATAAAATGATAAAAAATAAATATTTAAAGTTGATTAACTCATCCAGATTTTTGTCTTTGGGTACTGTGTATTCCACAGATGATTTTTTTAATAGAAAATTTTAAATATGTACAAAAGTAGAGAGACTAGGGGCTAGCGTCATGGCATAGCAGGTAAAGCAGCCGCCTATGACACTGGCATCTCATATCAGCGCTGGTTCGAGTTTCAGCTGCTCCACTTCCAATCCTGGAAAATGGAAGTGGAAGTCCTTGGGCTCCTGCCACCCACATGGGAGAACTGGAAGAAGCTCCTGGCTCCTGGCTTTAGGCTAGCCCAGCTCTGGCTGTTGTGGCCATTTGGGGAGTGAATCAGAGGATGGAAGATCTCTTTCTGTCTCTCCCTCTCTCTCTCTGTAACTCTGACCTTCAAACAAACAAATAAATCTTAAAAAAAAAAAAGTAGAGAGTCTAGTATAATGATCATGTATATACAGATCCATTTCCCAATCAATAATTATTAGCATTTTGTCAAATTTGTTTCCTTCACTACCACCCATTTGCTCTACTTTTGCTCTTGCAGTATTTTAATGTATATCAAGTACTTTATCAATAAACACTTCAGCATGGATAACTAATTGATGAAAAGTTTTTTATATAAACATCATTCACCTCCCTAAATGAATAATTTCATATTAACAGATATCTAAAAAATAAATGATTTTTTTGAGATGGGAAGAATGTAGATAAGAAGCAACCTAAAGAAACTGAGGCTCTTAGAGACTAGGGGGAACTGTAAGTTCTTGTAGACTACAACCCAGACCACAAGGTGCACGACATTCTGAGATTGGAGGAATGCAGGAGAAAACAAAGGAAAGAATGTTGGAGAAGGGATTTGGGGTCTCGGTGTCTAACATATTCTGAAGGTCTCCGTTGTGAGGGGTGTTACTGAGTAGGGAGTGAGGAGGATGTAGAGGGATCAGGTCCACGGATATATATTGGCCTGGGACAGCAGTGGAAGATGGCCCAAGTCCTTGGGCCCCTGCACCCACATGGGAGACCTGGAAGAAGCTCCTGGCTCCTGGCTTCAGGCTTCAGAGCAGCTCAGCTCTGGTTGTTGCGGTTATTTGGGAAGTAAACCTACAGATGGAAGACCTCTCTCTCTGGCTCTACCTATCTCTGTAACTCTTTCAAATAAATAAAATAAATCTTAAAAAAAAAAAAGAATGCATAGAGAGGGAAGAGGAAGATGGGTGGGAGGGCCAGTACAGTGGGAAGAATTACTATGTTCCTAAAGTTATATTTATGAAATGCCTGCAAATAAATAAATTATTAAAATTTAAAAAAAAAGTGCATGGAAGTATGGTCCCAACGAACAATGAGGATTAATGAGTACAGGAATCCAGACTGGATAAGGAAGAAGAAAAGCAAAAGGAAATTATGATCTCAGAAAAAATAAATGGTACACAAAGGTCTTAGAATTGGCAAAAAATGAAAGAGTAAGAAAATAAGAGAGCTTGTAGGCTAAGGTTATGCTTAAAGAAAGAGATATTAGGACTTAAGCTTTCAGAGGTAGCGTCCTCGAAAGAATGGTGAGGTCAAGGTATGTGTACACAGAGAATGGGAAAATGAAATGGACCAGAGGTGAAGCTCACTAGAGTTAAGAAGATCAGGAATCTTAAAGCCATGTTATTTGTGAGCAATGTGATAATAAAAGTCATTTGCAAGATTTCAGGTAGAGAGAAAGAGTGTGAATGCGAACCAAAATCCTTAATGGAATTTAAGGTGTCACCACAAGGTGACGGATGAGGGAGTTGGGAGGATGAAGAGTGGTATAGCTGAATGGTAACTTCAAGTGGTCAGGACTTTCTAATAGTGGTTGAGGTACTAAGTATGAGTGTGGCCCTGGAGAGACAGGAGAGAGCTGAAGCTGGTGTGACGTGAACAATCTTCCCATTTGAGAGCTAAAGGGGAAAACATTCTGCAGCTATCCAGGGTTTCAGATTGCCCAAACCACACATGGCTTATTTCAGTACATCACAAATCCTCACTCAGAAAACACACTGGATTTACCAACTTTTATTTTAATACATTTCTTAATCATCATCATCATCACATATTCAATTTTCCTGGAGTGAAACTTTATAGGCCAAAGTATTATTTTATTTTATTTTTCAATTAAATTAACTATCTAACAACACATAACTACCTTACCTTAAATAATTTAATAGCTTCTGTTTGTAGAGCTTCAGAAGGCAGCGTTGTCAGAGGGGAAATGATTCCTTCTTTGCTGTGACACAAAGTGGGGTGTCTCCAGATCTGAGAGGCTAAGCACAAAAGAAAATATGAACAGAAAACGGAACAAATCACTTATTTTGGCGTTCCATTAATCCTGTAGAAATGAGCTCCTAACAGTCTGGCTCTCAACGTTTGCGTCACAAAGGTCAGGAGAAAACTTTCACAACATCACTTTATTCCAGCTGCTGGGCCACTGGGATTCTCATGTTCTACTGTGGATCACGTTCACTAAAATGCTGGTACCTAATGTACTCGGCTACAACAAGCCTACAGGGCACTGTTGTATTGTTTAAGGTGCTAAAGACTTGGGTAGGGAGATGAGCGGACAGGAGATGAGCCAAAGGAAGGTGTACAAGAGAGATCAAAAAAGGAGATCCGAAGTAAAAGAAGAATTTGAAATCATTCCTAAAATCAACAGCTACTAAGTGCTTATGTGGACACTGCAAATGAAATGACGTCTCTGTTAGTATGCAAACTATATTATAGGACTCAGACTCTCAGTGGGGAACCCTTAAAAATTAACTCACATGCAAAGCTACAAATACCTTAAGAGAGTTAAAGGAGCAGCGGGAGGGGACAGGTGTTCTGTCCAGAGTAAAGACGATCGCATTCCCACACTGGAGTGCCTGGGTTTGATACCTGGCCCCAGCTCCTGACTCCAGCTTCCCAGTAATGCAGACCCTGGGAGCTAGTGGTGATGGCTCAGGCAACTGGGTTCCTGCTTCCCATATAGGAGATCTGGATTGAGTACCCAGATTGAGTTCCTGACTCCTGGTTTTGGCCCAGCTGAGTCCTGGCCATTGCAGGCATCTGCAGACTGAACCAGCAAATAGGAGATCTCTCTCTCTTTCTACCTTTCAAATAAAATAAAATAAAACAAATAGGAATACTATCTTTGACTTACATCATTTCTGGGGGCAAAGAAAACTTTAGAAAAATCAAATGGCAAAGTATGTTGGGATATAATTTTAATATTGATCAAGCACCTTTTACCAAGGCAGATGCTGAGCGGAAGTGGGCTGGCTGGGGACTCTCCCATGCCTAGGTAGGATTTCATCCTGTTGGTGAGGATGGTGAAGGAAGGGAGGCATTCTGAACAGAGGGAGCAAGGTGAACAAAGGCAGGAGGGTGTGCCAGGGCACAGCTCACTGGGGAATAATGGTGGCCCTGCAGTGAGAATTCTGGCCACTGCAGGTAAAGCCAGTGACCAGGTGGTACACTATAGGGAAACAGGAACCCACAAAGTGAAAACTCTGTTGGGCTAAGGGGTTTGGGATCCATTTCACAAACCATAAATCCTCCCAGGTGTATGAACTTACAAGGTTCCCCTTCTATATTCAGCAATTTGCAAACAAGTTGTTCAAATTCTGATCCAACGTTCACATTGTTCCTTCCAGCTGCTACAGTCAGATGGTAAAGCCAAGTATCCTTAAAATCAGAACAAATGAATAGAAAAGTTACTCGAGATATGGATTTGATTACTTAAGGAAAAACTGTAAAAGTAACAGAAAATATTTGAGTCTTAGAGGAAACTACTTATTTTAATTTTTAAATAATAACTAAAAGCCATTTAGTCAAAGGTTTCTAAGGCAGGTTCTCTCAAAAGGTGCTCATATTACTTTTCCCATTGTTCACAATTTTATGATTTTCTGTACATGTTTTTTAGAAAAGCATGACAAAATTAAGCAGAGTAATATGATGTTAAGGGACTGGAATAAATTTAACCAGTCAATGTTCTTTTCTTTTCTTTTTTTTTTTTTTTTTGACAGGCAGAGTGGATAGTGAAAGAGAGAGAGACAGAGAGAAAGGTCTTCCTTTTTGCCGTTGGTTCACCCTCCAATGGCCGCTGTGGCTGGCGCATCTTGCTGATCCGAAGCCAGGAGCCAGGTGCTTCTCCTGGTCTCCCATGCGGGTGCAGGGCCCAAGCACTTGGGCCATCCTCCACTGCCTTCCCGGGCCATAGCAGAGAGCTGGCCTGGAAGAGGGGCAACCGGGATAGAATCCGGCACCCCAACCGGAACTAGAACCTGGTGTGCCGGTGCTGCAAGGTGGAGGATTAGCCTGTTAAGCCACGGCGCCGGCCTCAATGTTCTTTTAAGAAATACAATAAATTCTATCAACTTTAAAATCTCACTCCCAAAGTATAACATACAGAATATTTAGAAAATGTGAAAAATTTTAAAGAAGATAATAATACCCAAATTTCTCTGCTTCCCAAAAGTAATTCCTGACTTTTTATTTTCTATATGAAAATATATATGTAATTAAAATTTCACATATTTGGCATTATTCTAAAAATAGATAAAATTTCTGAATTTTACTAATACGGAGTAAGTACTGCTTTGTTGGTAGAAATTCCTTATAAACAAATTTTAATGGCTATAGGACATTCTACTATATGGACATACCATATTTATTTATCAATTTCCTATTGTTGAGCAAGTAGTGGTTACTAATTTCTCACTAACAAAAATAACATTATCATGGGGTGGACACTTAACTTAGTAAGATGAGGTTAAGATGCCTGTGCCCCACGTCAGAGTCTGAAACACACTTGCAGCTCCTGATCCCAGCTCCCTGCTAATGTAGACCATAGACCTCAGGAAGCAGTGGTGGCTGAAGTAACTGGGTTCTTGCCACCCACATGGGAGACCTGGGTTGAGTTCCCAGCTCCTGGCTTTGGCTCATCATGTCCTAGCTGTCGCAGGCATTTGGGGAGTAAACCAATGATTGTGAACTGTCTTTCTCTCTGTCTCTCAAATAAATAAAAATACTGTCACAACTAATATGGGATTAATTAATCACTACATTTTATGTTTGAAATATTTCAGAAATGAAATTACTTTCTTAAAAATATTTATTTATTTATCTGAAAGTCAGAGTTACACAGAGAGAGGAAGAGACAGAGAGTGATCTTTCATCTGCTGGTACACTCCACAGATGGCCACAATGGCTGGGGTTGGGCCCAAGCTGAAGCCAAGAGCCAGGAGCTTCTTCCAGGTCTCCCACATGGGTAGTGGGGCCCAAACACTTGGGTCATCTTTCACTGTTTTTCCCAGGCCATTAGCAGAGAGCTGGATCAGAAGCGGAGTAGCTGGGATTTGAACCAGAGCCCATACGGGATGCTGGTGTTGCAGGTGGAGGCTTAACCCTCTACACCATGATGCCAGCCCTGAAATCAGTTTTAAAAGAATATCATGTTCAACAAATTTATACATAAAACTTTGGCTGCATTTATGATCATTTACTTAGGATATATATTCTTTGAAATAGAATTATGAGTCATTACTGGGAAATGAACACTTTTAGGACTCTTGAAACATACATTCAAAGTGTTTTCCAGAGCACTTATACCACCTTATATTTCTACCAAGGATGAGCGAACTTCCTTTATCAAGTCTTACTAACATTTTTTTAATATAATCTTTGATAAGTTGAGAGACAATACCAGTTTTGCCAATGAGACTTAGCATTTCTTTGTTACAAATGAATCTAATTAAGCATAAATTAACCATTAGTTAGACTATCTGTAATCAAATCTCCTCAGTAAGTTGTTCCCTGGGTACAACTCCCATTTTCCCGTTGAAAACTCAGTTCTTTTCAAATCAGGTAGGAGGCAGCAGAGGAAGTGCTTGGGAACATGGGTTCCAGAGTAAAAGCTATGAGTCTACACACCAGCTCTACCGCTTGCGAGATGTGTGAACACAGGAATGTGCTTCTGTTTTTCTGTCTGTAAATGGGAGTAAGACCATTTCCCCCAGGGAGTATTCATGAGGAAGAAGAATAAAGAGATTGAGCACTTTGTGCCTGATATACATGATTAAACACAAGGATCATTACTAACTGTAATAATTTATAAGTTATTTGTATGTTAAAGAGATAATATCTATCCAATGAAATTTTGTATTTTGTAGTTTTTAATTATGTTTAGGATTTAATTTTCCATAAAGAAGTATTTCAATATTTTATACTCAAATATACCAATCATTTCCATTGTGATTTCTTTCTTTTAAAACATCTTCTATTCTTTTTTTTTTAAGATTTATTTATTTATTTGAAAGTCAGAGTTACACACACACACACACAGAGGGAGAGAGAGTGAGTTATCTTCCATCCACTGGATCGCTTCCCAGATGGCTACAAAGGCCAGGGCTAGACCAGGACAAAGCCAGAAGCCAGGAGCTTTTTCTGGGTCTCCTGCAGATAGGGGTCCAAGTACTCAGGCCATACTACATTACTTGCCCAGGAACATTAGCAGAGAGCTGGATTGGAAGTGGGGCAGATGGGACTCGAACCAGAGCCCATATGTTGGTGTCACAGGCAGTGGCTTTACTCACTATGCCACAATACCAGCCCCTATTTATTTATTTTTGTCTTATTTGGAAAACAGAGTGACAGAGAGAGATATGCAGGTTTTTTTTTTTAAGATTTATTTATTTGAAAGTCAGAGTTATACAGAATGAGGAGAGGCAGAGAGAGAGAGAGAGAGAGAGAGAGAGAGAGAGGTTTTCCATCCGCTGACTCACTCCCCAACCAGCCACAATGGCCAGAGCTGCACCGATCGGAAGCCAGGAGCCAGGAGCTTCCTCTGGGTCTCCCACTCAGGTGCAGGAGCCCAAGGATCTGGCCATCTTCCACTGCCCTCCTAGGCCATAGCAGAGTGCTGGATCAGAAGTGGAGCAGCTGGGTCTTGAACCAGTGCCCATATGGGATGCTGGCGCTTTAGGCGAGGGTGTTAACTCCCTGCGCCACAATGTCGGCCCCGAGATATACAGTTTACCCCAAATGCCTGCAACAGCCAGGGCTGGGCCAAGCCAAAGCTGGGAGCTGCAAACTCCATCTGGGTCTCCCATGCAGGCAGCAGGGATCCAAGTACTTGAACCACGACCTGCTGCCTCCCAGAGTGCACATAGCAGGTTGTTAGAATCAAGAGCAGAGCTGTGACTCAAACCCATACACTCCAATACGAGATGTGGGCCTTGCAAGTGGCATTTCTTACAATGCCTTCTCTTCCTCAGAAAATACTTTCTATTTATATATCATATAAAGATTTTCTTAAAAAATAATTTCATTGAATTTTTTAGCTCTTTAAAGTCACTTGGAAATTATTTTTCCATGTGTGTGAGATGAAAAATTAATGTCTTCCTAAGTAGCTAATATTCAATACATAATAAACACACAATACTATGTTTGAATAATCTGCTACTCCCCATCAATTTGTGATGCCTCCTTTATCATTTATTACTATACATACTAATTCCAGCCTTGAGACCACTTTTCCCAACGGGATTGAAAAGTGACAAGACCCTTTCCCAGGGAGGTGAAGAGTCACTGGATGCCAGTGCTATGGCGCAGCTGGTAAAGCCACTGCCTATGACGCCGAAATTCCATATGGGCTCTAGTTCGAGACCAGCTGCTTCATTTCCGATCCAGCTCCTTGCTAATGTGCCTGGGAAAGCAGTGTGGAAGATGCCCAAGCGCTAGGACCCCTGCACCCAGCTGGGAGACCTGGAAGAAGCTCCTGACTCCTGGCTTTGGTCTGGCCCAGCCCCAGCTATTGTGGCCATTTGGGGGAGTGAACCAGTGAATGCAACATCTTTCTCTCACTCTGTCTCTTTATCTCTGTGTAACTCTGATTTTCAAATAAATAAATCTTAAAAAAAAAAAAAGAATCTCTGAAAACAGAGATGAAAGTCTTTAGCAAAATATTCATCTTCATTTTTATAAAATCAATTCAAAAATTTTCTAGCAATATCTGAGTAATATTAGTCTAAAAAGTCATTCTGAATCAACCAAGAAGTCTGGAAATACCTTTTCATGCTTGGATCCAATTAGGAGGTAAGTGGGACCTTGATCTTTGGGGTGGATTACAATGGTGTGATGTGTGGATAACAGACTGCGCCCACTGGCCTCGTAATCTTCATCAGAATCGCAGGATCTGTCAACCTCTTCCACTTTAGCCTCCCAGAGTTTGATCTGACCTAAAGGAAACTGAAGCAAATGTTAGTAATTGTAAGATAGGCACTTTCTAAATCTTTTCCTACTAACATTTGTAAAGAATTCATTTATTTTACTTATTTAAAAGGCAGAGAGAGAGAGAGATCTCATCTGCTGGTTCACTTTCCAAATGCCTACAACAACTAGGGATAAGCAAGACTACAGCCAGGGGCCAGGAATCCAATCTGGGTATCCCAAGTGAGTGGCAGGGACCCAGCTACTTAAGGCATCACCTGCTGCCCACAGCGTGCACACTGACAGGAAGCTGGTATGGAGAACAGAGCTTGGACTCTAACCAAAGCAATCCCACAGGTCATACAGGCATCCCAAGCAGCAGCTTAACCACTGTGCCAACTCCTCCCCCTACCAACATTTTCCATGTTCATTTTATAAAGTATACTTTATTTTAAAAAAATCAATGTTTGGAGGCAATTTGGTTATCCACATTGTTGCAAAAGCAGAAACAACAACTGAAAAAGCTTGATTGTAATGTAAAAGAATATTAGGAACACTGGATTTAACTTCTGGAAAAAAAAAGCAAGAAGCTACTTCTGTACACTAGTTCAGATTATTCAGCTGAACTAAAATGACCTACTACCCAGTCAAGTATTAGCAGTAATGCAATCAAAATAATCAAATCACTGATCAATTCCATAGGGAAAAAAAGTCAAATGTGGACAAGGGTAGACATAGTCTCAACTTTGTTCAGAGGGAGAAATAACATAATTAGATGGTGCAAAGATTAACTATCACTTCAAATTCCAGTAAATGGGTGTTCTGAGGCTATTAACAAGTGTAATGTATCACAAAACAATGTCATTTCTTCTATCTTAATTTAAAGGTAGAAAAAACTTCCTAAAGTTAATTTACATCAAATTTTACCTAATCTATTATTGACAATAACAACTGTATCTGCTGTATTGAATATTTAACATATCTCTTCCAAAACTTCTGTTTTA
Organism: Lepus europaeus; assembly: GCF_033115175.1. Classification (NCBI taxonomy): domain Eukaryota; kingdom Metazoa; phylum Chordata; class Mammalia; order Lagomorpha; family Leporidae; genus Lepus; species Lepus europaeus. The sequence continues at coordinate 40,048,823 of NC_084839.1, read as the reverse complement.
ATGAAGCACATTTATTCCAGGAAAATACAGTTTGCTTCAGATTTTTGGCCAGGTTGGCAATTACAGTTCTGAGAAAGTGTTCTATCTCCAAAGACATTTACCCTCATACACTCTTTTTTTCAAAGATTAATTTATTTATCTGAAAGTCAGAACTAGAGAGAGAGAGAGGTCTTCCATCTTCTGGTTCACTCCGCAAATGGCCACAACAGCTGAGCCAGGCCAATACCAGGAACCTGGGTCTCCCACATGGGTGCAGAGGTCCAAACACTTGGGCCATCCTCCATTGCTTTTCCAGGCACATTAGCAGGGAGCTGGATTGGAAGTGGAGCAGCTGGGACTTGAACCGGCACCCAGAGGGGATGCCAGTGGTGTAGGTGGTGGCTTAGCCCCCTGTGCCACAGCACCGGCCCCTCCCTCCTACACTGTCAAGCTCAGTTCCAGGGACCAGGGCTTGGACTCCTTTTCCATCTGTATTCACTCCCTGGGTGATCTCATCTAAGTGCCTGGCTTTCATGCCAGCAAGTGTTAGCTATTCTCAAGGTTACAATTCCAGACTCACTACCTCTACTGAGAGGTCTAATAGGAACTCAAACTTGGCAAGTCCTCCTTGACCACCTGCTCCTACCAGTCTTTCCCATCTCAGTTTGCTGGTAACTTCAGCTTTCCAGCTGTTCAGGTCAAAAACTTTGGCATCATCATGGGTCCTTTTCCTTCTATCATATCTCACACTTTCTCAGTCAACAAATCTTGTCAGCAAGACTTTCAGAATATATCTACAATCTTCTCCTTCCCATAAGTCATTGCCACTACTAAACTACACAATCATCTCTTGCCTGGATTATTCTAAGAGCCTCATAACTAGTCTCTGCCTTATTCCCATCTGTCTATTCTTTTTTTTTTTTTTTTTTTTTTTTTTTTTTGGACAGGCAGAGTGGACAGTGAGAGAGAGACAGAGAGAAAGGTCTTCCTTTGCCGTTGGTTCACCCTCCAATGGCCACCGCGGCTGGCGCACCGCGCTGATCCGATGGCAGGAGCCAGGTGCTTCTCCCATGGGGTGCAGGGCCCAAGCACTTGGGCCATCCTCCACTGCACTCCCTGGCCACAGCAGAGGGCTGGCCTGGAAGAGGGGCAACCGGGACAGGATCAGTGCCCCGACCGGGACTAGAACCTGGTGTGCCGGTGCTGCAAGGTGGAGGATTAGCCTAGTGAGCCGCGGCGCCGGCCTGTCTATTCATTTTAAAAACTATTTATTTATTTATTTATTTATTTTATTTGAGAAGCACAAAGACAGAGACAGAGAGAGATCTTTGAGCTGTTAACTCACTCGCTAAATGTCCACAACAGCCAGGGCTAGGTCAGGCCAAAGCCAGGAGCCAAGAACTCCATCCTATGCTCCCTTGAGACAGGGTCCCAAGTACTTAAGCCCTCACCTGCCTCCCAGGGTGTGCATTAGCAGGAAGCTGGGACTCTGGAGAAGAGCTGGGACTTGAACCCAGGCACTCAGATATGGGATATGCATATCCCAAGTATCAGCTGCTAAATCAAATGCTCACTTCATCTTCAGTCTATTCTTAAATAGAAACCAGAACATTCTTATTAGACATAGGTAAGATCATGTCCCTGCTCAGCTCTAAACCTACCAATGGCTTCTCATCTCATTTAGAATAAAACCTAGGGGCAGGGGAGTATTCAGCTTAGCAGTTAAGACACCTGAATTCCATATCAGAGTACCTGGGTCCCATACCCAGTTCCATTCCTGACCCCAGCTTCCTGCCAATGCAGACCCTGGGAGGCAGTGGTGATGGCTCAACTAATTGGATTTTTGTCATCTATATGACAGACTTGGATTGAGTTCCTAATCCAGGCATTTGAGGAATGCATCAGCAGCTGGGAGCTAGCTGTTTCTCTTTCTGCCTCTCAAATAAATACAAAACATTAAAAAAAAAAAAAAAGCTGTCACTGTTAAGGGAAAAAAGCCTGAAGAGTAGCAGAATATGCCACCATGTCCCATCCCCCCAAAGACATCATTTTAGCATAAGGAGTATTTTGAGCTAAAGGCACTGGAAAAACTTTTTAAAAACCAGGTGCAAAAAGGTTATTCTGACCCTCCCCTTTTTCCTTCTAAAGCCAGAGATAAAACCCTACAGGCAAGATGTTCTCCTGTGCCAGAAAGAAAATAAGCTTCCTATCAACAAGGACAGGAAGTTGAGGCCAAGGGAAACTTGTACAAACAAGCCTTACTGGCCAGCGCCGCGGCTCACTAGGCTAATCCTCCGCCTAGCGGCGCCGGCACACCGGGTTCTAGTCCTGGTTGGGGCGCCGGATTCTGTCCCGGTTGCCCCTCTTCCAGGCCAGCTCTCTGCTGTGGCCAGGGAGTGCAGTGGAGGATGGCCCAAGTCCTTGGGCCCTGCACCCCATGGGAGACCAGGAGAAGCACCTGGCTCCTGCCATCGGATCAGTGCGGTGCGGCGGCCATTGGAGGGTGATACCAACGGCAAAAAGGAAGACCTTTCTCTCTATCTCTCTCTCTCAATCTCCACTCTGCCTGTCAAAAAAAAAAAAAAAAAAAAAAAAAAAAAAAACAAGCCTTGCTAAACTAATCCCTATCTACCTGGTCACTTCACTGCCCAATGAACTACCCTAGCTTAAGTCCCTTTGCCTGGTCACATTTTCACCATTTACTTCTCTTTGCCCAGTCTAGTGTATAAGTGTTCAACTATGTCTGTCTTCATCTCCTTATGAAGGCTCCTACAGCATGTCAAACATACTAGAGAAGTCTGTATGCTTCTTTCCTGTGACCTCTTTCCTCAGAACTCAATTACAGTGTCAGCTTCTTAGTGAGGTCTTTATAAAATGCAGAATTATCTGTCTGATAGCTGGTTAATACTGAAAATTAATTCACTTAAATGTATTGCCTTTCATGGGAAACATGGATTTTCCCCATTACATTAATAACAATTTCTTAATAAGTGTTACTATGTGCAGAGCAAAAGGTAGAAAATTTACTTCTCAGGGAAAATGCAGAATTAACTGATCTACACTTTTGTTAAAAAAAAAAAAAGGTGATAAAACAAAAGCAAATGAACAGCAGAAAGGGCACACAAATAAATAAAAAGCAAGCTTTTAAAAACAGGAGGATGAGGCCAGTGCCGTGGCTCAACAGGCTAATCCTCCGCCATACGGCGCCGGCACACCGGGTTCTAGTCCCGGTCGGGGCGTCGGATTCTGTCCCGGTTGCCCCTCTTCCAGGCCAGCTCTCTGCTGTGGCCCGGGGATGCAGTGGAGGATGGCCCAAGTCCTTGGGCCCTGCACCCCATGGGAGACCAGGAGAAGCACCTGGCTCCTGGCTTCAGATCAGCACGGTGCGCCGGCCGCGGCGGCCATTGGAGGGTGAACCAACGGCAAAAGGGAGAGCTTTCTTTCTGTCTCTCTCTCTCTCTCTGTCCACTTTGCCTGTCAAAAAACAACAACAACAACAACAACAGGAGGATGAAGAAAACCAATTCTACTTATGATAATTCATGACAATACTATCCTAAATGTATGCTTTAGGCACAGAACTTAGGGAACCTAGCAAAATCTAAGTTTCATCCCAATATTTAATGATGGTGGTTATTCATTTGACCTAAAGATTCACCATGGCTCTAGAAACAGCAAATATACATAGTCTTTTAATATTTTGATTTAATAAAAAAGATATTGATCCAGTTTAAAAACAAGTTGTTTTGGAAACAAGTATAGCACAAGTAAGTAGGTCTATCCTGATTCACATAGTTTCTCAGCACTTTCCAGTCATTAGAATGAATTTCAGAGCATTTATCTACACTTCTGATTTGTTTTTTCATGGCCAATGCTATTCGTTTTTACTAAATTATGTTTCAATATTAGTAAATACAGAAAGATATTTAAAAAGAAGGAAAAATCATCAATAATCCTACTGGTTGAGCACCCCAATCTGAAATTCTGAAATCCAAAGTGCTTTGAAACCTGAAACATTTTCAGTGTTGTATTGACACTCGGAAAGTTTTGGATTTTGGAGCATCTCAGATTTCAGATTTTTAATTAGGGATGTTCAACCCATAAAGGCTGTGCAAATATTCCAAAATATGAAAAACTCCAAAATCTGAAACATTTCTGATCCCAAGTATTTCAGATAAGGGATATTGAACTTGTATCACCATAGATAACCATGGAATATTTGTATGGTTCTTTTCAATCTTCTGTGCATACCTTCACATCCATGTGTCAGTTTAAGAGTTATAAATGCATTTCCCAACCACTCTCTTCTAAAGCCTTCTGCAATTGCAGAAGAGAAGTTGGGAACTATGTTTGCCAGAACTTCCTTCCATGTATATGGCTCAATTTAGAGTTTGCCTATGGGAAGATCTGCATGAGATCTGGAAGTTATGGGTGAAAGAAAAGTCATGGTCCTCCTCAGCCAGCTGCAAAGAGAAGCCTGGGCTGATGCCAGATCCACCGAGGCTTCCCAGGGTCTCTTGAGGACCACCTGCCGTCAGTGTTGACCTTGCTCTCAACTTCTCTAAAAATTACCTAACTTACAGAACTTTTCCAAAAGCTATCTATGGTCCTAATTCTATAGTAAAACTTTCACACCTGGGTTTTCCCAACTGGTAAATCAGGATTAGACTGAACATACAGTTGTCTAGTGTGCTTATTCAGGTTGCATTTGTACCTGGGTGTTTCCTCACATTTCCTTCCGATGGACTGTTTTTAATGGCTGCACTATGTTCACTCCCATCCCATCAGCCAATACCGGGAACACTGACATACATTTTAAAATACAGTTGATCAGACCAGAGAGTGAGAAGGGTCTGTGAAGAGGGAACGGAGAGATACTAACTGACCCACAAGGTGACAGGACCAAGTTTAATCTCATTCACACAGTCATCAGTTACGGGGCTGCCATTCCACTCAGCAGACATCATGTTTTATGAAAGTACGCACAGCCCGTGTTGGCTCAACTTACGTAGTTTCAGTAATCTGAAAGGGACACAGAGTGCCCATCATGACGACTGGGCAGACATCTCAACTTTGAAAGATATTTCACCTTTTTACTCTGAAAGTCATGATAATTCAAGTTCTTTGGGCTAGGAGATTAGTTTAAAAACGAAAAAGCAGGATCTAAACAGGCAGCGGGCTAGAGAGGCATCTGAACACCTGGGACAGGACAGGGTTCTTGTTCCTTCCCAGGTTTTCCTTCCTAGCTTGCTATTCCCTTCTCCCAACCTTATCAAGTTTGTCAAAACCTGGGAAATAAGAGAAGAGGATGGGGGGCCAGCGCTGTGGCTCACTTGGTTAATCCTCCGCCTTGTGGCGTTGGCATCCCATATGGTTGCTGGGTTCTAGTCCTGGTTGCTCCTCTTCCAGTCCAGCTCTCTGCTGTGGCCTGGGAGGGCAGTGGAGGATGGCTCAAGTCCTTGGGCCTCTGCACCCGCATGGGAGACCAGGAAAAAATCACTCCTGGCTTCGGTCAGCACAGCATGCCAGCCGTAGTGGCCATTTTGGGGGGTGAACCAACGGAAGGAAGACCTTTCTCTCTGTCTCTCTCTCTCACTGTCTATAACTCTACCTGTAAAAAAAAAAAAAAAAAAAAGAGAAGAGGATGGTGGAATTGTAGATAGAAGAACCTTTTCTCTTCTAGGTCTTAGAAGATGCATTAATTAAAAGTTGTTAAGGATTGTAAATTAACAGTCAAGACCTCTGTAGGTGATAGGAATGTTATTACCATAGTAACAGTTTTTAATATCAAATTCCAGCCTTGTTTAAGATTCTAACGTTTTTATCTGGCAACAGAGGAATGAAAGAAAAAACTTTAAAGCACAGCAAACAAAAATTACTCTAATTAGCTCATTAAGAATATATACATACCTTATCTTCCTGGTTACGAAAATAATACAGTGTCTTTCCTATAAGAGTACACCACACTCTCTTGGAGTAGCCATGTTTTACCTGGAATCACATTTCAATGAGATAAATGTAGCTCAGAACTTTGATCCTTTAAGTAATAGCTTATATACTCTATTTGAATCTCTAAGTATACAGTTTGCCCAGGACATAAGTGATATTCCAACTAGACTGTCCAAATGCTGTGTAAGACTTACCTGTTACAGTAGTAGCACAGCATATTTTGCTTTGTTGCTCACCAATGACTATTCAATGAGTGATGACTAGGTGTCAAATACAATGCTTAGGACTGAGGAGTCAAAGATCAATAGAAAAAGGTGCTAATTTCACAAGTAAGTGTATTTCATAGCCTTCTAACAGCCCAATGGCTCTCTAACAACCTAACGTCAGAAGTCAGGAGATTAAATCCCGAAGAAGTCTAGCAATTTCCCAAATGGAAATGATTCATTCACTCAAAAATGTTTGATGCCACCTCCAGAAGTAATCATATAAAATAACAAAATAATGATTAAAAGCTAGTACTATACATCAAGTACCTCTGTGTCAGGCCCTGTGTTAAGTGCCCAGGACAGAATTTGAATCTAGCTCTTGACTTTGAACAGTTAGAGACTGACCAAGGTCCTGGGACAACAGATTTGAACCAGATACAATTTCCTTCTGCAAGGAGTTCACAGCCTTGTAGACAGACAGACGACCAAATTAGTCGTGTGCTACATAACTACATCAAGAACACAAGAGCTTACATTGATATGCATTCTTGTGGAAGACATTTTACCAAAATACTTATTGGGTATTGTAGATTTATTATCAATTGGTGCTTCATGAGATTCTCCCTGTGCCAGTCTTGCCCAGGTAGAGGCTCTGAAGATCTTCACCAGACAACCCCTCAGCATCCTCAAGCCTTGGGAAACACAAAGAAAAGCATCCCTACCAGTGGGTGAGGTCGAAAACAAGTCCTATGACCCCAAACTTAGATCATGGTGTGCCACGTTGAGCTTGCCCTATATGTTCCCATTCACCTGGCAGCCACCCTGCCATCTTCAGCCTTGAGGCTCTACTGCTTGGAAACCAAGACTAGCCACAGTCCCAAATTCAGTTGCTACGAAGAGAAATATGAAGGAGGAGTAGAAAGGAAGTGCTTGGAGAAGGAGGAGCTGGTCAGGAAGGCCTTGCTGACATCGAGTGAGGCCCTGAAGGAGGTGCAGAAGCTGTGTGGTCATCTGGGGAAGAGCAGGTGCATCTACTGAGCCATGGGCAGAGAGAGTCTGAGGAACAGCAAGGAAGCCTGAGTTTCTGAGGCTGAGCAAGCGAGGGGAGAGGAGATGGGGGAAGGGGTAGAGAGGGAGAGGGTGGGTAGGGAGAGGGTGGATAGGGATGCAGATTGGACAGAGGATATTCCAGGCTCTTGTAATGACTTCCATTTATTTATGTTTCAAAAAGATTTACTTATTTTTTTGAAAGGCAGAATGACAAAAAGAGACGAGCACACACATACACACACAGAGGTGGACCTTCTGTCTGCTGGTTCACTCCCCAAATGCCCACTACAGCCAGAGCTGAGCCAGGAGCCAGAAACTCCATCTGAGTTTCCCACATGGGTGGCTGGCAAGAAGCCAAGTACTCAGGTCACCATCACTCAGGTCACCATCAGCGGCCTCCTAGACTGTGCGTTAGCAGGGCCTTGGGTTTGATGCACAAAGTTGCCAGGAATCAAACCAGACTCTTCTATGGGGATATAGGCACCCCAAGTGGTAGCTTAATCCACTGCCCCACAATGCCCGCCCTATGACTTATATTTAAATGGACTATTCTGACAGTAACACATTGAGAAGACTATAAATTATTGTCACAATGGACTTTACAGTAGGCAAGTCACTAAAGAAGAAATGGTCTGGACTTTGAGGTCTCATGGACCATGGCTTGAATTCCATAGATGTCCCGAGGCAACTGACTGAGTCTTGTCCCCTCTTCAGTAACATTGCTGTACACCCCACAGGGCTGTTGTGATGGCCAATGGTGAAAGTGTGAGTAAGGGACAATAGTAGTTACACAATAAATGCTGCCTTCCTCACTATGAATAATAAGAAGTAAAACACATGTTTTCTTTTAAACCCACATACCCAGCCAGACTTTGGGCTTTCGAGCTGTAGTTTAAGCAAACAAGTAACTCCACCATCAGCAGTTTGATGGATTTAGAATGCTGCTGGAGAAAACAAAAAACAAAAAATGTTTCATTTGGCAAGACATGTTTCAGTTTAATTAAATTTGGAAACATATTTATAGGCAAATATCCTGGCAGTTTTAAATAGAGTTATGCAGGATTTTTTTTTAATTCTTCTTCTTTGAACAAACTCCAAAAACAAGTCTCATCAAAACTGCATTATAATGCATCTGACTACAGACCGTGTACTTTTGAAACTATTTATCTGTGAGAAATAACCATGGTTACCTTTGAAAACTGCAAATTAATGAAGAATTTTGCCAACTCACTGTGAAAGCTGTGTTTTAAAAATAGTCTATCTTTGTATGTAAATCTTATTATATTAGGATTTCTTAAAATGCCGACTTACTCTAAAAACATTGTAACAACATGAATTATGCTAGAAGAATTCTTATGAGGATTTAAAGGCAATCACAAGTCTTTGGCAAACTAAATAGTTGAAAGAATTTTTTTTAACCTTACATCCACAGCAAAGGTATATCACATCAGCCTGCTGGAAACATTGGAAACAAATAGCGTGTCATACGCCAGTCAGCCTTTGAGGTCACATGAAACATCAGCTCCCACAATTTCCCCTCCTTGCCTGTATTCTCATCCCTGTAGCATTCTCTGCAAGTCCTGCCTCCAACCTTGCTGACTTCAGTATCTAAGGAAAACTCTCATGATACTAGTAGCTGCTGGTTTTGGTGTTTATTATGTGTTGGGCACTGTTCTAATGCACTTTCCATGCTTAAATAATTTGTTCAATCCTGCCAACGCTCTGTGAGATTGGCACTGTTATTATCTATCTCCCTTTGACCAAGGCACAGAGCCTGTGGTGAGGGGTAGTTACAGGACTTGTGCCCAGGCATTCTGGCTCCCAAGCCCCTGTTCTAGCTTCTCTGCCAAACGCTCTCTACATTCTCACTCACTTCATGTCCAATAATCTTTATCATTCCTCCATTTAAAAAAAACACATTTATTTTTCTGTTTGTTTGAAAGGCAGAGTGACACCGAAAAAGAGAGAGATAGAGTGAGAAATTTTCCATCTGCTGGTTCATTCCCCAAATGGCCACAAAAGACACATCTGGGCCAGGCTGAAGACAGGAGCCAGGAGCTTCATCCTTGTGGCAGGGGCCCAGGTAGTTGGGCCATCTTCTGCTGCCTTCCAAGATGCATTGGCAGGAAGCCAGATTGGCTCACACTGGCCCTCTGATATGGGATGCCAACATTGCAAGCATGGACTTCAGCTGCTGTAGCACAATGCCAGCCCCGATCCCTCCATTTTGCCACCCATCTTAGGGTCACACTTAGCTCTTTCTTCTTCACTGAGAACTGCTCCACTTTTTCACTTTACAGTGTATTCTCAGATCACAAGCTCCTTCCTCTCTCTTACTCACACCACTCTTATTCTTCGACTTCATTCAAAACATTCAGTCCCTGATCCTTCCATCTTATTAGTTTATCAGTTCCCTCCTAGCTTCTGGTCCTTCTCCAATTGCCTGAAAACTCGTGTTTGATCAGAAAATAACTCTTGCTCCAAGACCCTTACATTACTACACTTCTCAACAAACCCACTCAACACAATCTCATTAGTTGCTTTAAAATAATCCAGTGCAGAATATGGAAATACAGAGATAGTTATGGGGGTTTTTATGAAATAATATAACACTGAGATCACCCCCTCCAGAAGGAACATTCCCCTCCCATGGCATCACCCCAGGGGCTCTTCACACACCCCTTTATGTTCCCTCCAGTTTGGAAACCCAAGTGTTCCATTAATGGTCCCCCCCTATTCCCACCTAACACATTTTCTGGGTGATTTCTCTCAACTGCTTGGTTTTAACTGAGATGTCTATGCTGACAATTACCATTTGCTTCTCCACAGCCCAGCCCCTCTGATGCTGGACTTCTCTTGATGAAGATGCCCTAGGAAGCTCAAAAAAAAAATTGACATATTTGACAATAATGTTAATCATCCTAAACTCTTCTAAGCTCTCCCTTATCTGGCACCATCCTTTACTCAGGAAATCTATTTCTTCTACTTCCCCACCCCAGGCTCATGCCCTTCACATGAACCTTTACCTTGCCCTTAACAACTTCATCTTTGCCTCAGCAGAGAAAGCAATAAACAACATAAGCATGTCCATGCTCCTGTTATAAACCTTGGCAGAACCTTTTTTCTGCCAAGGACCATTTGGGTATTTATAACATTATTTGTGGGCCAACTTAAAAATCAGCCTGTTAGAGATGTATTAAATTTCAAGGCACACCTGCAGTTGCCCTGCAGAGCCACACCAAATGATTTATATCCTGGGTCACATATTCCCCACCCCTGTGGGCCTAAAGGGGTCCTGTATCTGTCACAATGAAAACCAAAGTCCTGAGGAATGCAAAATTAGCTCTCCATGATCACACTCCTCCAGATTTTTCTCCCAAGACTTGTTCCCAGTGTAGGTGGCACTGTCTCAAGACTCCATGCCTGTATTCATACTGGCTCCTAGTCTGGAGCACCTTCCCTGCCTCTTCCCATTTAGAAACCTAACTCTTACTCTTTCTTGAAGACTTGGCACAAGGAAGCTTCTCTAAGACATGGTTTCTGATCCCACAGCTAAAATGGCTTCTCTTGGACCTAATGCTATATCTCAATTACTGCATTTTTCACATATTATTATAAACAAGCTGATGTCTCTCTCTCTCTCACGCAATGGATTTGGAGGCTCTCTGAGGAATGGGAGAGTGGTCAATCCATCTTAATATCTCCAGCCCATTGTGTCACACTTGGTAATGCTCAATACATTTTTAATAAATTTTTAAATGTTTATTTTTATTTATTTGAAATACAGTGACAGAGAAATGGGGGAGAGGCACAGAAAGACAGGACAAAGAGAGGGAGAGAGGGTGAGGAAGCAGGAGGGGGAGGAGAGGGAATGAGGAGAGAGAGAAAGAGAGAGAGATCAATCTTCCATTGGTTCATTCCCTTCATTCCCCAAATGCCCACAACAACTGGGGCTGGGCCAGGCTGAGGCCAGGAGCCAGGAACTCCATTTGGTTCTCCCACATGGGTGGCAAAGACCCAAGGACTTGGGCCAACATCTGCTGCTTCCCAGGTACATTAGCAGGAAGCTTGATTGGAAGTGAAAATGGGACTTGACCCCAGGCTTTCTGTTATGGGATGTGTGCATTTCAAGTGGCTTAACCCACTGAGCCACACCAACTCCAATAAACTTTTTTAAAGAAATGAATTCTTACGTTAAAAAAAAGTTCTTCTTAAGTATTAACATAAAAACTGCAAGAGTGAGTATCCAGAGACAAATTAGTCAAGTTCTTAACATATACCTATCTATTTCTATACCTAATAAGACAACAACTTGAGAAAAATCCACCTTCTACTTTATCTCAAATTTTAGTCTATATATGAGCTTGAAATAAGACACACAGAATAACCAAGGGAAGTTTTATCTTATAAATTCTGATGATGAAAATATGGAGGGATAAGCCTTCAGAAACAGTAGGAAGTAAACCTAATAAGCATCCTACCAACCCTAATGGATAGTCATAACCACATCAGCTCATTTACAATCTAAGTGTGAAATGGCAAGCAGAGAGTTGCAGAAATGGAATATGAGCAGAAACTGACAGTGCTATGTTGATAAGTAAAAAAGATGAAAACAAATAAAAAAACAAACTAAATGTGGGGGAGTAACAAACCCTTAGATGTGATTATATTAAATTCTTAAGGTTTGATACACATGGCCCTTGAAAGAAGAGGAAAATTCATTATGAATCACAGTAAGACTGTGATTTCATGTAGCACTGTGCTCACTGAAAAAAAAAACACACCACAGTTGCACAATACCAGTGAGTCTTCTAACCCACCAGTGACTGAGAAAACATTCACAGGAATGTAATATTTTAGAAAAAACAGACTACTTCTCTTCACTGAATACACTGGTGAATTCTGTCTTCCTTTCACTGCGGTTGGCCAGTCTTTGTAAACCCATTTGAATAGCACTCACTTCCATTCCCACACAGTCATGAAGTACAAATGACAGGGTAGCCTCGCTCCTTTACTTCTAAAATAGTCACCTCTTCTATAGCCAGGGCACATGAGTGATGAGTGTGTATGTGTAAACATTTTATTGCATTCTTCTAAAAGCAATCAAGGGAACTTTTTAAATTTAAAAAATAATATTAAGTATAAATCAATACTTATTCTAAAAAATGGCAGAAAACAAAATTAGGCAAAAATAAAATAGAAATAACTAATATACCTTGGTATTTTCTATTCTGACATTTTTATGACTACATATAATAACAATGGAATAAAAATGTAACAATGTACTCTTTCACCATAACATATTTCCATAGTATTATTCTTTCACAATATTTTAAAGGCTGCACATGATATGATTGTATAAACATTTATTTAAACCGTTCCCTATTTTAAATCTAAATTGAGTCCAAATTTTCTTTATAATAAACATGCTCTGCAAAGAATCTTCCTGAGGTAATGGAAATTTTCTATATCTTAATAGAATGACACTATTTCACAATTCATCAAATTCTATAAGTAAGATCTGCATATTGCAGAATATGTTAATTATACTTCATTTTGTAAAATAGGGAAAAACCAAGCAGGATGTGCTAGAAATTTTCATTCTTTTTTTTTAAGATTTATTTATTTGAAAATTAGAGCTACAGCAAGAGAGGGAGAGACAGAGAGAGAGAGAGAGGAGAGAGGAGAGAGGTGAGAGGAGAGAGGAGAGAGCAGAGGAGAGGAGAGGAGAGGATCTTCCATCTGCTGGTTCATTCCTGAAGTGGCTGGGCCAGGCTGAAACCAGGAGCCAAGACCTTCATCTGGGTCTCTCATGTGGGTGGCAGGGACCCTGGCACTTGGGCCATCCTCCACTGCCCTCCTAGGAACATGAGCAGGGAGCTGGATTGGAAGAGAAGCAGCCAGGACATGAAATGGAGCCCATATGGAATGCTGGTGCTGCAGATGGTGACCTAACATGCTGCATCACAGCGCCAGCCCCCAGACATCCTTATTCTTAGATCTTCTACAAATTGGGGCCAGAACTGCATTGTAGAAGGTTAAAACTCCACCTAAAGTGCCAGCATTTCATATAGGCACTGATTTGAAACCTGGCTGCTCCACTTCCGATCCAGCTCCCTGTTGATGTACCTGGGCAAGCAGCAGAAAATGGCCCAAGTGTTTAGGCCCCTGTACCCACATGGAGACCTGGAAGAAGGAAGACTTGTCAGCCACCACTGAGGCCACTGGGGAGTGAATCAACAGATGGAAGATCTCTCTCTCTCTCTCTCTCTCCTTCTCTGTATCTCTGCCTTTCAAATAAACAGATCTTTTTTAAAAAATCTTTTAAAAATCTTTCTTAAAAAAGATTTATTTATTTTGCTTGAAAGTCAGAATTACAGAGAGGAGGAGAGGCAGAGAGAGAAGTCTTCCATTCCCTGGTTCACTCCCCAGATGGCCACAACGGCCGGAGCTGGGCCAATCCGAAACCAGGAGCCAGGAGCTTCCTCCAGGTCTTCCATGCAGGAGCAGGGGCCCAAGGGCTTGGGCCATCTTCTACTGCTTTCCCAAGCCATAGCAGAGAGCTAGATCGGAAGTGGAGCAGCCGGAACTTGAACTGGCACCTCTATGGGATGACGGCACTGCAGGTGACGGCTTTACCTGCAATGCCACAGTACCGGCCCCTAAACAAATAAATATTAAAAAAAAAAAAAGCTTCTGCAAATTAAGATCATTCCTTTTTTTCTTTTTAAATATTTTATTTATTTATTTGAGAGGCAGAGTTACAAACAGTGAGAGGGAGAGACAGAGAGAAAGGTCTTCCTTCCATTGGTTCACTCTCCAGATGGCCACAACGGCCAGAGCTGTGCCAATCCGAAGCCAGGAGTCAGGTGCTTCTTCCTGGTCTCCCATGCGGGTGCAGAGGCCCAAGAACTTGGGCCATCTTCTCTACTTTCCCAGGGCATAGCAGAGAGCTGGATCGGAAGAGAGGCAGCCAGGACTAGAACCGGTGCCTATATGGGATGCTGGTGCCTCAGGCGGAGGATTAACCTACTGTGCCACAGCACTGGCCCCTAAGACCATTTCTAAGGATAAACTTTTTGAAGTAAGACTGCTGGATCAAAGATATGTATATATGGAATATGCTAGTTATTCATTCACTTGTTCATTCAAAAATATCCACTAGTACTTTGGCAACTGCCTTCCAGGGTAATACTCTCACCAGCAATTTCTTAATCTGTATGAATACTGGGTTTCAAAAATCTCAAAAATGTATTCCCTTTAATCAGAGTTTTACAAACTATCCCTAAAATGATTAGTGGTAGTAAAATATTTTCCCACATGCTTATTGATCACTTGTGTTTCTTCTTCTCTTCTTTCCCATCATGTCCTCACTTCCTTTTCTCCCCATTTTTATTCGTCCTCTATTTAGTTATTAGAAAAACTTGTTAAATATTAAAGATACTAACCAATTTACACACAATGCAAATATCTTTTAAAAGTTCTTTCATTTGTCTTTTTAAAAGTTTGCTGATAGAATTTTTGATAGAACATTCACATTATTATGTTTTGTGGTCAAAGTCATTTTTTATCTTCATGGGTTTTATTTTAGGCACTGTACTTTAAAACATCCTTCCTTACCAGAAGATGACATAAATATTCAACATGCATACTTTCTGACACCCACTTTCATGATCACTGGGGCTACTTCTCATAGTTGCCTCGGACGCTGCTACACACACAGCTTCCTACCTTAGTGAGCAATCCCTTCATAGTTGGTTTGCCTTCAGGCTGTAGGAAAAGTGGGTTGGCAGCTTGTACTCGGAGAACATTCTGTAACACTTTAATCCATTCCTCCAATATATTGGGAGAATCAGCAGTCAGATAGTACGTGTGCTTTTCAGTAGTCAACTGGAATGGGGTTAGAAAGGAATAGGAATAGAAATTATAAAGATTTAGGATTATCATCATTTCCTGTCCATTCTTTAGACATCATTACTTAACATGGAAACAAACAGGATAAAGCTTGAATCTGGGTTCTAAATAAATGATTCCATAATAATTGAGAGTATTTTAACCATTTCTTGAGAATTTCAATAACTAAACTTCAGTTAAGATAAATAAAGTTACTTTAAAACTTTTCATAGCATTAAACTTGGTAGTCATGATTTTATATTTTATTTACTTGTCAAATTTCCCTTTTCTTTCTTAAATGTGTTATAGGCTCTAGGTTGTTGAAATGAGAAGCAGAATAACTGAAGACTATAATAAAGAACACACTTTTAGCAATTAAAAAGAAGAGTTTTTTTAAATTTAGTAATGAAGAACTCTACTATAAATTAGAATATCTTACATATGAAGGTACTTCAAAAGTTTGTATAAAAGTGAAATTAAAAGATCAGTTTACTTGGTGCAAAATTTTTTGAAATCCATGTAGAACTTTTCTTTTTTAAAAATTTTATTTATTTATTTGAAAGTCAGAGTTACACAGAGAGAGGAGAAGCAGAGAGAGAGAGGTGTCTTCCATTTGCTGGTTCACTCCCCAGATGGCTGCAAAGGGCCACTCTGATGCCAGGAGCCAGGAGCTTCTTCCAGGTCTCCCAAGCAGGTGCAGGGGCCCAAGAACTTGGGCCATCTTCCATTGCTTTCCCAGGCCATAGCAGAGAGCTGTATCGGAAGTGGAGCAGGCATGACTTGAACCGGCACCCATTTGGGATGCCAGCACTGCAGGTGGCAGCTTTACCCACTATGCCACAGCGCTGGCCCCAGAACTTTTTCATAATATGCCATTTCTCAAGAACCTTTGGAAGATCCCTTATATATATAGAATTCAACATTGTTTTGCACCAAAATAAACTTATTTTTAAATTTTACTTTCCATGAACCTTTTGAAGTATCCTTGTGTAAGAAGAGAAATTCTTGAAAATAACACGGGATTGTATAAAATGAATTTGCAATTTTCCAGTCTCAAATCAACCACACTTCAAGTTCCCCAAATATTTCAGAAGCTTATAAATGATTTTCAACTGCCATGCTCCGAGGAAAGCTTTCCCTGATTGTCCTTTCTATGTTTCTGAGGTGCCCTCAGATATAATCCATTGGAAACACTGATAATGTACCTTTCTGGCAAAAGTTGTCTTCCAGCTTCCAAAGACGCAAGATAAGAAAACAATGGTTATTGAAAACATTTCATAGTGTCTGAATTTAATTACATACATCACACTGTCTCAATATCCCACCTCTTTTTTTTTTTAATATTACAGTCCCGAGGCCTTTTAGTTTTTATTACACTTATTGTGCCGTGACGTCACAGGGCATGGGTTCCAGCAGCTCGGGCTCCTTTCCAGTGTTCTGACAAGACGGGCTTCTCTGGTGGATCAGACCAGCACTTCAGTAGGAACTTGGGGACCTTGTTTTTGGTTTCCTTCCTGTTTTATCATTTTCCTTCACATATTTCAGGAAGCTATCCTGGGTCTTAGAGCACTTAATATGCTTATCATGCACATTAATTCTCTTGGCAAGAATTGCCCTTATTTATTTACAACAATGCCAACAGCATGCTGGGTAACATCTATGGGGCATTCCTTTTTGAACAGTACCCTTGCCTTGCTTTCTACAATAGCATCTTTCTTGTAGGTGGGCATGTATGTGGTCATAGGACAAACTTCATGTTTCTGAAAGGCTTGGAGCACATACCCAGGGCACCTCTCCTCTTTCTTTTTGTGTTACCATGTTGATGAAGTACTAGAAGATGGTAGCTCTGGCCCAAAGGCAACAACCTTTTTTTTTTTTTTAAGAAAACAAAAAAAGATTTATTTATTTTATTCAAAAGGCAGAGTTACAGAGAGACATTTGCTGGTTCACTCCCCAGATGGCCACAACAGCTGGAGCTGGGCCAGGCCAAAGCCAGAAGTCAGGAGCTTTTTCTGGGTCTCTGACATTGGTGCAGGGGCCCAGGGATTTGGGCCATCATCTGCTGCTTTCCCAGGCGCATTAGCAGAGGGCTGGATTTGAAGTGAAGCAGCTGGGACTTGAGTAGGCACCCATATGGGATGTTGGCACTGCAGGCCATGGCTTAACTCGCTGTGCCATGGCACAGCCTACTTTTTAGATGTAACAGAAACTTGGCCGGTGCTGTGGCTCAATAGGCTAATCCTCTGCCATGCGACGCCGGCACAACGGGTTCTAGTCCCGGTCGGGGCACTGGATTCTGTCCCGGTTGCCCCTCTTCCAGGCCAGCTCTCTGCTGTGGCCAAGGAGTGCAGTGGAGGATGGTCCAAGTGCTTGGGCCCTGCACCCACATGGGAGACCAGGAGAAGCACCTGGCTCCTGGCTTCGGATCAGCGCGGTGCGCTGGCCGCGGCGGCCATTGGAGGGTGAACCAACGGTAAAGGAAGACCTTTCTCTCTGTCTCTCTCTCTCACTGTCCACTCTGCCTGTCAAAAAAAAAAAAAAGTAAAAACAGAAATTGGCTTCATGTGTAGGTGAAACTGGCAGCAAGTGCTCTATGGTGTGACTTGGCAGATCAGCTCCTGTGCTCACCAGTGTTGTTTCCATTTAGGTGTTATAGCATCTGAAGTTCATGTAAGAACTGGCTTTTTCTGATTCTACATTAACATATAAACACTCTTGAATTTAGTAGTACATTATATTACTAGCATTTTTGGGGGGATCCATTTATCAGCTAACCCTTCCCTAAAATAGCTTGATAGCCTGAAAGCTGAAAATACCTGGGAGATTAAATATTCTGAAAGATGAGAATAAATGGGGAAAGGTAAAGAAAATGTAGTGGGAGTTATCCAAAACAAATTTAGCTTATATTATAGTTTTAACTAAAAAGTCTTACATACTTTTGAGACATGAACTTGATCCCAAAGTGAATAAAGAAATTCGAATCACCAATCTCATTCCCATTAGGTTGGCTAATTAAGAATAGTTTTGCATGATACAAAGAAAATTAAGGGAAAAAAAAGTACCTGAACTGTTTGTTTGTTATCTCCTCTTAAAATACTGCAGGATGCACTAAGTTCAATATGTCCCTGGGGTTTTCTTATTACATCACTCTGTATGAAAAGAAGACAACCAAGAGAATAGTGATGTAGTGTAACAGCAATACTAAGAAATGTTTTGCATCATTAACTGCATTACAGGGAAGAAAAGCAATCAGGAGATTGATTTAGCTTCAGCAATTCAGTGCTAAATTGCAAGCACTTTCTGCTCACCGGAGATTTGTAGTAAAGTAATTCACCGCCTTTAAGAACAAACCATCTTCGCTTCCAAGTCTTGACTTTACCACTCATTTTTAATAAATAGCCAGATTTTTCCAGTGGTTCCTAATGGGAAAAAAAAAAAAATGATTAAAAATATATATCTTATGTTGCCTTTTGGAGGCTCAAACTAATGAATTCATTAACTTTTTAAAAGCCCGATTCAGTGTTTACATTTTTCCCGTTATCACTGGAGGCTGAGCAGGTTTTGGGGAGCTTCTGCTCAGGCTGTGAGCACTCCGTGTCGGGGGAGTAAGCGTCAGGAGGAATAGCGTAATCGCTTTCGGAAGCCACAGAGGACAGAGACACACCTACAGGAACAGAGACAAGTCAAGTCAGCGTTTTGCCCAGAGCTGGTCCACACGCCGGCTCTGAGTTCTCCTAGGAAACCCAACTACTCCTAGAGCACAAGCCTCTTTAGACTAGACTTTATCACATTCCCTTGGCCTTGAAGAACTTTTAAAGTAGAAAGAAAAACTAAGCAGAATAAGCAACTCTCCAAGGAAGTCAAAGGAACACAAAAAAGTATTTTGGTGTGATTACAACCTCAGCTATTTTTACACATATAAAATATATGTAATAGTCTACTACTATACCTTTTGTAAAGAATTAAAAATGTGTTTTTACATGCTGATATACAGGAAAAACAAATGTTGAATGGAATTTTCACAATCACATTTTAAGCAGCTTAATTTTTATAATCACTTAAAATTTTCTAAATTAATTTTTATGTTATTTAAAAGGCAGAGAGACAGACACAGAGACAGAAATCTTTCATGTGCTGACTCACTACCCAAATGCCCACAACTGCCCAGGTGAGGCCAGGCTAAAGTTAGGAGCCTGGAACTCAATCTGGGTCTCCCACGTGGGTGGAAGGGACTGAAGTACTTGGGCCATCATCTGCTGCAGGGTGCATATTAGCAGGGAACTGGAATGGGGAGCAGCGCCAGAACTCAAACTCAGGCACTCTGAGCTGGGATGTGGGTGTCCCAGTGGCGTCTTAACTGCTATAGCAAATGCACGCCATTAATCACTTTTAAAGTAATCTCACCAAAAAACCTCACATGATTTCAGTATTTTTCATGTACATTCAATATACTACTAAATAGTTTATAGACGGTAAAAATCTCTCATAAAAGCATGCAATAAGAGGCCAGCTCTGTGGTGTAGTGGGCCTCCACTTGTGGCACTGGCATCCCATATGGGCACTGGTTCATGTCCCTGACGCTCCTCTCCCAATCCAGCTCTGTTATGACCTGGGAAGGCAGTAGAAGATGGCCCGAGTGCTTGGGCCCCTGCACCCACATGGGAGACCCAGAGGCAGCTCCTGGCTTCTGGTTTCAGATAGGCTCAGCTCCGGCCGTTGTAGCCATTTGGGGAGCAATCCAGCAGATGGGGGACTTTTCTCTCTGTCTCTCCCTCTCTCTATCTGCAACTCTGCCTTTCAAATAAATAAATATAATCTTTAAAAGGGGGGGGGCAGTAATAATATTTAAAGAGATAAACAACCTACTTCATTTGCCAGAAACTGTAAAGTAAGATTCAATGGATTGCTCACAATAATGCACTCGCCTTTACAGAAAACTGCTTAGAGTTGCAAGCCACATTTGGAGCATTATTTAATATATTTGAAGATACTCAATAAAATTAAGGAATTAGGCCATTATTCATTACAATACCCAGCAATTTTTTAAAAAAATTTATTTATTTATTTGAAAGGCAGAGTAACAGAGAGGCAGAGGCAGAGGCAGAGAGAGAGAGAGAGAGAGAGAGAGAACTTCCATCCACTGGTTCACTCCCCAAACTGCCACAACAGCTGCAGCTGAGCCAATCTAATGCCAGGAGCCTGGAGCTTCTTCCAGGTCTCCCACATGCATGCAAGGACTTGGGCCATCTTCTACTGCCTTCCCTGGCCATAGCAGAGAGCTGGATCAGAAGCAGAGCATCTGGGACTCGAACTGGCACCCATAAAGGATGCTGGAACTGCACGTGCTGGCTTTATCTGCTACACCACAGTGCCGGCCTCCCAGTGATTTTTAAAAAGTGTTTTTAATATTTAGAGTACCTACAAGGGCAATCACACTCTTGTCATCCTATTTTTTACTTGACTCAGATAAGTAGTGGTTGTGATAATATCTTTATTCTTCATAGAATAACACAAGTTTAGATTTCCAAGGGACCTTAGAGATTATCCTCACTAATGTTCTCATTCTCCAGGGTGACTAAGGCCTAGAGATGAAAAGATCTATCCTAATGCAAATAGTCAGAAAAGCACAATGTTGGAGTGCAAACCGTGGGCTCCCAGTCCCAGGGCCAGTGTGCCAGGCACTCTTAGGTACTAGGCATAGAGCCGACAGCATAAAAACCTCAGCCTCTTAGAACATAGATTTTAATGGAGGGATATGGTTGACACAGGCAGTAAGTTCTAGGGAAAGATAAAACATAAAGAGGATAAAAAGAACCGACAACAGAAGGGCCAAGGACTTCCATTTGAATGGTGTAGTCTTGGTGGATCTTTAGAGAAAGCATTGTTAGAACAAAGTACTCTAGGAGTAGCACAGACACCCAGGGGAAGATAACCAAGTAAAGGAAGCAAAAGCACAATCTTAAAGAAAAAGAATGCCTGGCAAGTTTGAGGAACAGCAAGGATTCAGTGAGCCAGAGCCAAGTAAAGGAAGAGGAAGGAGGTGGTGAAGTCAAAGACCAAAAAACCATGAAGCTCCTTATGGCGTCTGTGAGCCATTGCAGTGTGTCAAGAGAAGTGACAAGACCTGATTCTGATTGTAGGTGGGCAAGGGGAGAGTACGGAGACCAGTGGAAGTCAACAATGTAAAATTAATGAAAGCTGAATAGTACAGTTTAAGCTGAAGGGTTTGGGAGTACCTAAGGGTTCTGTGGAACATAGTTTGAAAATCAACAGATATACCAGATATACTTTTGCTGTAACAAAAGCTTCTATAAACCATAGACTTATTGGGATTAGATTTCTCTGTAACCTCTATCTATGCACAGAATTCCTTCAAAATCCACTTAAACTCATAGGAATGCCCAAAGTAAAGTTTGGGTCACTTTTCACTTTAATCTCATATTAACTAACATATTTATAGGTGTATTTTCTGCCATTTTACAGTATAACAAATTTAGTTTAAATATTTGGCTATTTCAAATGGGTCATGGAAAAATAAAAGATAACTACATTTTGGTGTAAAAATATTTAAAAATCCATGCATAACTTTCTGTAAGACATAATTTCCATGACTTTGTTGGATAAGTCACTCTATCCCATAAATAATTCAAAATGCCACAAAGAAGCTATAAAAGAAAACTCCTCATTTTAGTCAATTATTTCACTTCACTCCCACAACAAAGTAATCTCTCTCTGACAGATAAGTCTTAAAAAAAAAAAAGAATATGTGGTTTATCAGGAATCACAGAGAATACAGAGAATTAAGAAGAGAATCAGGGCTGAAATATAAACATCTCTAAAGTTAAAAAAAAAAAAAGGAAGAAATATAAACATCTCAACCCTAGGAAAGTGCTTGTCCTTTTTTTTAAAACATGTTGTTCCAATATATTTTCTTTTTATTTATTTATTTATTTTCATCTTATATAAGAGAGAGAGAGAGAGAGATCTTCCATTCACTGGTTCACTCCCCAAGTGTGCAACAGCCAGGGTTGAACTAGGGGAAGCCAGGAGCTGGAACTCTCCCACATGGGTAGCAGAGACACTGGTGCTCTTTCCACTACGATGAAAGTACTAAAAGCTATCACGGGGTTGAAATTCCCAGTACATATTCTGAATGGTCAGGAGTCGTCTCGCTTGCCTGTGATTTTCCCTCACCTCGTTTCATGGCTCTGGGGCTGCCCGGCCCACACCTACTGCGTGTGTCGGACTCCGATGTCCGGGAGCTGGATCTGGAGCTGTCTTCTTCCTCTGAGCCAGAGGAGTCATCCAGGAAAGGACTACTACTGATTTGGGTCGCCTTCTAAAGAAACACAGAACAACAGCTCTGTATCCATCTCTATAGTTACCTCTCTCTTTGGATACAGAATGTTTTAAGTTATGGCATTTGACATTTTAAAAGGAATGCAACAACATAGTAATTTGCCTTCATCAAGTCAGGTGGCTAAACTCCCAGTTCTAATTAGTAGGGCATTTGTCAATTATCAGAGACTCCTGAAGACATAAGATTGTTAATATCTGACAATCCAAGGAAGCCTGACACCAATACAAAGATCTTTCTAACTTAGGAGCTCTCGTTCCATTAACAACATGCTTCCTTTAAACAATTAACAGCCGTGAGAGCATGAGACACAACAAAAACAGACTCAGACTGCTAGTACTCTGATAAAAATATGTATCTTCTCCAGATCTTTCCATTCCTTCTTTTCATGATGTATTTATGTGAGCTTCTAAAACTCTCTGCAAAGGGAGACTCTTGTATAAAACATTCAGAATGGAATCTGGCATTGGAATAAACAGTCTTTTTGATCTATGATAAAGAGAACCACATGTTTAGCAGTAACAATGGTGAGTTACCCCCTTCAAAGTTGTGTACACTGGGGTTGTCATATTCCTGTATATCAGAGATGTATAAAGTCCCGATATGGTATAGGAAGGCACTGCAACAGAATCTGAAACAGAAAACATTTTTAGAAAAGTCATCAAACTAGTACTTTGGTCTACTTCTTATAAATATGAATGGGGGTAATTTCCAATTACAGGGAAGTTGGGTTAACACATGGGGTTGCTAGTTATAAAGTCTATGAGTTATGGCACTTAGAGCCTTATTTATGCACATTTTTTCATGGTTCATTATTTCCTCTTGGGTGCTAGTTCTTCAACTAGACTGTAAGCTCTGTGAGAGCACAAATCAGAGCTTTTATTTATTTGACATCTCCGCGCACACTTGCTCAGACTGCCCAGAACTAAGGCTAAAACAATCATTACCACCAGACTCAATGAGCAGTAACTATGGAAGATGATAGGAGGGGCTTCAAAATGTTCATGGAAATGGAGTGAAAAGATAACGTGAATTTTTCATTAACTTCCTGAAGCTCCCTCATGTTCTCTATTCTTAGCTGTATTAATGATTTGACATCTGAGATTGAATGGTTAGAATATGACTGTCTGAGTCATAAGAATAGCAGAACATTGGAAAGGAATAGAACACCAATGGCTATCTCTAAGATGTGAATAAACTGAACAGGGAGAGGGCCAGTAGAAGAAATGAAAAGTTTCTCTTTTTTTCCAGATAGTTGTTTTTTTTCTTTTTAATTACAGATACACACTGCTTCTATAATGATTTTTTGGAAAAAAGGGAAATATGCTCTAAACTCTGGGGAAAAAAGACATAAATCTCAATATTTATATTATTTCAACTAGCTAAAACACCACAGTTTTTCTACTTAATCCTCTTTACAGTAAAAAAAAAAAAATCATGAAGTACTCTACTCTGAATGAATTTGTGCCCCTACACTAAGTAAGATGAAATTCAATGTTAAAATTGAAGCAATGTAAAAATAATTACCAATGACTTTTAACATTTAGTAAGTTCTTGGCTACCAAAATAGCAATACAAAATCATTCACTATTTTTAGAATTTTTTTTATTGTGGTTAAAGAATACATAACGTCAAATTTAACACCTTCCCATTTGTAATTGTCAGTTCAGTAGTGTCTGCTATATTCACGCTGCTGCAAGCAGACTCTAGAACATTTCCAATTTGCAAATCTGAAACTCTAAAGCCCATCAAACAACGAATTCCCTTCTCAGCCTTCCCCCAGACCCCCATGCTCCTTTCTGTTCCTATGAATCTGACCACTTCAGATACCTTGTTTAAATGGAAACATACAGAATTTGTCTTCTGTGACCATATCACGTATTTGTATTATGTTATCACCCAGCATTATGTCAAGTTTCATCTATGTTATAAAATGCAGAAGCACTTACTTTTATTAATGTTCTCCATATTGAAGGCCTCTGACATTCGAATCCCTGATTTAGCTACAGCATAAATTCTGCTTTCCTAATGTAAAAGAGAGAGTTGAACAGGGTATTTAAAGGAAAGACATGATTAGTTTCCATACACATGTTTTCCATTTGTTCTTCATTTACTATTCACTAGAGGATAGCATTACACTAAAACTGTCATCAGCGCCAACTAAAAGGTACCATTGTGAGAAATACTGCAGAGCCATATTCCATTATTTATCTTTGTTCACAAAATTTTGCTTGGTATTTTACATTCTTTTGGAGAGACAGGCAAAAAGAGGAAGCTTATTCACAATCACAGACTATACTTAAACATCACTCTAATATTCTGCCATTTTAGAATTTTGTTAAAAGGCCAGCGCCGCGGCTCACTAGGCTAATCCTCCACCTTGCGGCGCCGGCACACCGGGTTCTAGTCCCGGTCGGGGCACTGATCCTGTCCCGGTTGCCCCTCTTCCAGGCCAGCTCTCTGCTGTGGCCAGGGAGTGCAGTGGAGGATGGCCCAAGTGCTTGGGCCCTGCACCCCATGGGAGACCAGGAGAAGCACCTGGCTCCTGCCATAGGATCAGCGCGGTGCGCCGGCCGCAGCACGCCTACCGTGGCGGCCATTGGAGGGTGAACCAATGGCAAAAAGGAAGACCTTTCTCTCTGTCTCTCTCTCACTGTCCACTCTGCCTGTCAACAATAAAAAAAAAAAGAATTTTGTTAAAAAAAAATTTGAAGTTAGGAATCATAGAAGTATTATTATTCAAAGCTATCACCTCTTTATTTTTATGTACATTTCAACCAAATAATAAATGAATTTGAGAATTATACTGGAATTTATAATATTATTCTTGTTCCAAATGTAGATTGTTTTGTTTCCTATTCTCTTCTAAATCAGGGTACCAGAAAGGCTGTTAGCACTGTCCCCAGGGCCCCTGGGACAGTCTGTCTTGAATTTTGTAATGGGTTGAACATGGATTCAGGTGATGGTACAGCGCACAGGGGACAACTAAGGCTGTCCTATTCAGGCTAGCCAATGGCCTGAGAGGTAACTGACACAAAATCTTTAGATTGAGGAGTGGCTGACTTCATGGATTAGATGCAGTTTCTTTGAGCATGTGATTTTGAGATACACACACACACATGCACACACACATACACATTCAGAAAAACAGCAGAGTGGGCAGAACAGACAGACGTCCACAAATAAGGCAGTCAGCAGGTGTGTGGGGCAGTGAGAAGCCATGAGAAGGTCAGGGAGGGTAGTTCATGGTGGGAGTAGTAGACAGAATCACTGACAGATGACCAGCAGAGCCCTGGAGCGTGGGCGGTGGGTGTCACTTGTTTCTAAGGAGCTGACTTTCAGAGGTGCTGCTGAATCCTCATTGCTGTCCCGTAGGAGTGACTATAATATTTTGAATGATATTCCAGTTCAATAAGGTAATGCTTTAAACTCTTAAAAATCCTTAAAATAGGGAGTTGGCATTGTGGAATAGTGAGTTAAGCCATCTATTGCAAGATTGGCACCCTATATCAGAGTGCAGGTTTGAGTCCCAGCTGCTCTGCTTCCTACCCAGCTCCCAGCTAATGCACCTGAGAAAGCAATAGAATATTTCCTGAGTACTTGGGCCCTTGACATCCACATAGGAGACCTGGATGGAGTTCATGGCTCCTGGCTTTGGTCTGGCTCAGCCTATTGAATATGGCTATTTGGTGAGTGAACCAGAGATGAAAGATCTCTTCTCTCTCTTTATCTCCATCTCTGTCACTCTGCCTTTCAAATCAATAGAAAAAAAAAAACTTAAAAAAATTCTTAAAATAAATTCATTACAGTAACTAGAACATATCTCTTCCTTGAAAGCAGAAATGACCTAACACACACAGAAGTCACAGAAATAAGACCTTAAACTTGGTCACTCTCCTGGAAGGATTTTGAAAAGCAATCCTTGTACTGCTTTTTCAGGACTGAATAGCTTCAAGAGAGATGTGAGAAAGGAGGAAAAAAATGTAGGAAAATGGTTTATCAAATAAAATAAACTTGAAAGCCTAACCTAAAGCTCTGAAAAATGTCAACATAATAGAAGAAGTAAAATTTCAACATCCCACTGCCTAAAGGGTAACATGTTTGGGATTTCAGAGGCTCCACATGTCGTTAACTTCCACTTTTTTGTGCCATCCAAGAATTTAGCAATATACTTTAGACAGTTTCATGTGGATACAGAATTAAAATGTTTTCTTGAAAGCAATTAAATGCGGATAAATCTCTAGGGCCTGAATTTATATTAGGAAAATATAGCTGCCCTAATTAATTTAAAATTTCTTTGGTCACTAAATTAAAAAAAAATAGTAATAAAAAGTCCAGTAATCCAGATGTTTCTCTGGAGGCCAAAGGTTAAATTATGCCACTAGGAAAAGGAAAATTGATCTATAAAACAGTTCATTCTACTTTGTCCAATACAGGAAGAATCTTTTCATTCCAGTGATGCAGATATTCCTAAGAATCACACAACTGATAGATTAATTACTGTCATAGTGGTCAGTGTTTCCATGGAAGAAGATTCAATCTATGCTAGATCCATAGGAAAATACTTTTGTTAAGGCAACAGATCTTCTTCTCCACCCCTGATGTTTCTTTCCAAATAAAGGGAGCTCCAGTAACTGAACACTTCAGTTTCTCTCACCCATTCACTTGTTCTTCTCCAAGACAGTAGCAAACTGTGACTGGTAAGCTTAGCAGGTGGATCTGGGTATGCAGAGCCCAGTACCTTCCTCTCTCTTTCTTGAGAGGTGTCTGCCTTCAACAAGCACCTGTTCTATTTCTCCAAGTAGTTAAGTCTTAGAGGGGCCCCACCTCCCTGGAAGAGGCCAGGGGTAGTCCAGTGCTGCCTGGGCCTGCATGAACAAATCTAGCTAATTCCGAAGTTCGGTGCTGAAAAGCTCATCTGTCCACCAATTCTCTAAAATGAGTTAGCAGTAAATAAGGTAATATTGTGATCTCCCATCCATGTGTTTCTCTATTGATTCAGAACTCAGTGGGATAAGGAGACTGTATTTGAAAACTGGAAATCGTCAGAACAAAGCTAGATTTGGAAAGAAATGGGAAAAATAGGATGAAATGTGAAAATGAATAGTTCTGGGGGAAGACTCCTGTGCAGGTGTTACCCACAATGATATAATTACCCAGGAGGGGAAGCGGTGCAGGGGAGGGGTCGGAGGTTTGCTGCCTGCAGCTTTCTTGGCTGAGTCACAGCTTTCCTGATCATCTGAACACGGAGATTCCAGAGAGTCGTTGGAAAACAACCCATCATCACAACTGGTATCCATTTGCTCTAAAACTTCTGTGCTGTCACCATCAACTAGATCGAGATCAGTTTCCTGCGGTTTCAGTGGACGTATCATGCTTATAGCATTTCTGTTGGTACCAAACATCCTGTCGGAACTTAACTGAGGCTGGCTTAAGTGCCTTTTGGCTAGTGCTACACTTATACTGAAAACATTAGGAAGCCTTAACCGTGGGGGTGGCAGGTGGGATGAAGGTACCAACTGTGTTCCTTTTCCAGGGAGTGAGTTAGGATGCTTTGGAGTTAAAGCTGGAGTCAAAATAGGGCTTGGGGTGTTGGCCTCACTAGACGAAGATGAATAATCCAGTCTCTGAGATTGAAATTTTTTATTCAGTTCATCTGAGGAGCTGTCTTGCTCCCTTTTGCTTGATTCAGAATTTCTCTTTCCCAGATGACTATTCTGAGCTTTCCACTGGGCCTCCTGTTGCCAAGAATACAGCTTCCTGTGTTCTGGCCTCTTGATGCCGAAAGTCTCCTCTTCAAATACGGAACTGCTCTCGTCAGACGCTGTCAGGTACGTCTCACTCCCCATCCTGCTGCACTGGGCCCCTTCCTCTGACGTGTGACTGGACAGGGTCGACGTGCACCTGGACTTGGACCTCCCCTTGCTTCCGTCTTCCTCATCAGAACTCCAGTCGCTCACGTGGGGCCCCGAATTCTGGGATAGGCCACCATCAGCAGCAAAGCTTGTCCTTGTTTTCCGATTCTGCTCTGAACCACAAGGGGTTTGATGCAGTGTTCTCTGGCCTCTGTTGCCTTCTGGAACTTGATTATCAATAGGCTTTTCTGGGATTTCCATTTCTAGGAAAAGGATATATCATTTCAGCTTGTTGTCTTTCATCATATAATTTTTCTGTACATTCAGCGTTAGATAATTGTGCTGTAGAAACTGACAACTTCATAGAAATAAACTCAACTTTACATTACCCTTTCTAAGTTTTAAGTCTTTTTAAGACAGAATACAATAAGCTTTATGAAAAACACAGTGCTTTAGCACTTCAATATAAGAATAGTATCAAAATTCAATTGCTTTTTACAAAAAAGAAATGGTAAAAAAACCTGACAATATAATCAGATAATATGAAAGCAAAATGTGAAACAGGACAACTTTGACTGTTGGAGAAAGCAGCCAACAACAACAACAACAACAACAACAAAACCACTAATTCTATTTAGAAGCAAAGAAAATGACATTCATAAAGTAAATTGAAGCACAATAAATACAAAGCTAAAATTTAAGAAACAAATTTCCCAAACTTCAATATATGAATCTTGCAAACTCATGAAGAAAACAGAGAAAAGCTTTTTTTGCTGTACTTTTGGTTTAATCACAACTACAAAATGTGTTTCAAAATAAGAATAACATTATATTTAGATATAGCTTGTTTTTAAAATAATTAATAGAATGGCTTCATAAACAACTATTTAAACCTTTAGACTGAAAAAGTAGAAAAGAAACTATGAGGGGCTGGCATTGTGGCATAGCAAGTTAAACCACTGCCTGTGACACCCACTGGTGTCCCATCTGAGCACCAGCTTGTGTCCCGGCCACTCCACTTCCAATACAGCTCCCTGCTAATGTGCCCAGGAAGGCAGCAGAAGATGGATCAAGTGCCTGGGCCCCTGCCACCCACATGGGAGACCCAGATGAAGCTCCAGGCTCCTGGCTTCTGCCTGGCCCCATTCTGGTCATTGCAGCCATCTGAGAAGTGAATCAGAGGATGGAAGATCTCTCTCTCTCCCTCTCTCTCCCTCTCTCTCTTTTTCTGCCTTTTGAATAAATCAAGAAAACTTTAAAAAAAAGTAAAGAAACTATGAAAATATTGATATGATTTTCATAGTTAAGAAAACCAAATACATGCAAGTGAGCAAACGCTTGAGTTCAGGCAACTTTAGCTGCACTCAACTGCTTATTAGAAAGTGTGAAGGCATGAGAGTATTTTAGGCATGGAAAGCCAAGACACTCTGGGAAAAAAAAAAAAAAAAAGAGGACCTAAATGAAAGATCTCTGCAAGTGAGATCCCAGTAGAAAGAATGGGCCATCAAAGAAGGAGGTACCTTTCTCTGAAGGGAGGAGAGAACTTCCATTTTGACTATGACCTTGTCTAAATAAGATAAAAGTCGGCGAACTCAAAAGGCTTCCATAGCCTTGGCAACTCATGACTAGAGCCTAGGGAGATTTCTGACACCATAAACAAGAGTGTCAAATTGTTAAGTCAACAACAAGAGTCACTGTGTACTTACTCCTCATGTGGGATCTCTGTCCTAAATGTGTTGTCCAATGTGAATTAATGCTATAACTAGTACTGAAACAGTATTTTACACTTTATGTTCTGTGTGGGTGCAAACTGATGAAATCTTTACTTAATTTATACTAAATTGATCTTCTGTATATAAAGATAATTGAAAAGCAATCTTGATGTGAATGGAATGGGAGAGGGAGCGGGAGATGGGAGGGGTGCAGGTGGGAGGGAAGTTATTGGGGGGAAAAGCCACTATAATCCATAAACTGTACTTTGGAAATTTATATTTACTAAATAAAAGTTAAAAAAAAGAAAGTGTGAAGACAATGAAAATGGCTTCTCAAAAAAGAAAACAAAAAGCAAGAATAGCATGAAAGCAAATAGCAAAGGAGTCTTCTGACTGGAGAAATGTTATGTAGTTTTCAGAAAACTACATAACAGAAAGCAAGCTTTGAGGGCTATAATTTTTCTCCTTGGGAGGAAGGAAGCTGGAACTGAAAATAGAGAAAAGGAAAACTCAAGAGCCTCTAAAACATTTGGGGAAAGTCAACAAAAGAGATTGCATTGGAGGTGGTAAAGTCAGAGCTATACCACAAATCAAAATTTAGAGCTGGTTAAGACTAAAAGAAGAAAGGTCAAAACAGCATTTGAAACTAAAAGAATAGAAATCTGCACACAGGACCAGAGCTTACATGACTAAGCAAATACTTTCCTGTTCAACAATAAAGGAAAAATCAAAGCAGTTACTAAATTATCCCCTAATATCTTTTCCTTATAAGTTTCTATGCCATATTCAATTTTATGTTTAATATTAGGTAAACTTTTATATTCTAAATAAATAATAGATAGATGATTCACACTTTTTTTTTTTTTTTTGACAGGCAGAGTGGATAGTGAGAGAGAAAGACAGAGAGAAAGGTCTTCCTTTTTGCCGTTGATTCACCCTCCAATGGCCGCTGCGGCCAGCGCATCTCGCTGATCCGAAGCCAGGAGCCAGGTGCTTCTCCCAATGGTCGCTGCGGCCAGCGCATCTCGCTGATCCGAAGCCAGGAGCCAGGTGCTTCTCCCAGTGGTCGCTGCGGCCAGCGCATCTCGCTGATCCGAAGCCAGGAGCCAGGTGCTTCTCCTGGTCTCCCATGCAGGTGCAGGGTCCAAGCACTTGGGCCATCCTCCACTGCACTCTCGGGCCACAGCAGAGAGCTGGCCTGGAAGAGGGGCAACCAGGATAGAATCCGGCGCCCCAACCGGGACTAGAACCCGGTGTGCCGGCGCCGCAAGGTGGAGGATTAGCCTGTTAAGCCACGGCGCCGGCCCACTTTTGTTCTGAAACTCAGCTATGGCATGTATCTTGTAGGTAGAACCATAAACATTTTAATTTAAATTATCACTTTCGGGGCCAGCACTGTGGCGTAGCAAGTAAAGCTGCTGCCTGCAGTGCCGGCATCCCATATGGGCACCGATTTGAGTCCTGGCTGCTCCACTTCCAATCCAGTCCAGGCCTCTGCTATGGCCTGGGAAAGCAGTGGAAGATGGCCCAACTCCTTGGACCCCTGAACCCACATGGGAGACCTGGAAAAAGCTCCTGGCTCCTGGCTTCAGATTGGCTCAGCTCTGGCCGTTGCAGCATCTGGGGAGTGACCCAGCAGATGGACGATCTCTCTCTCTCTCTCTCTCTCTCTCTCTCTCTCTCTCTCTCTTTCTCTCTGCCTCTCCTTCTCTCTGTGTGTGAGTCTGACTTTCAAATAAATACATAAATAAATCTTTAAAAAATACCACTTTCACCTATTGCAGGAAAACATATGAAGATGAGAAAAATCAGTTTCTCCTATACATCAGTGGCAAAGACTCTCAGAAAACACAAAAGTAGCAGACACAGTTAAATGCTATATTACTGCTTAGAAAACATTCTCATACAACATCACACTGTTGGGAAAAAGGAAATTTAAACTATATTTGGTTTAACCATAGCAAATTATTTTTTCCCTTTTAAAAGCATGCTACATGTCAAAACATTCCTATAGTCCACAAGTACCTTCTACCTCCTTCCCTTCAATGAACTCAGGTTCTTTAGATGCTATCTTGCTCATTTCCTCAGATTTTATGACTTGAGGAGGACTCCTTGCTCGGGACGAAAAGCACCCAAAGGTCAAACTGCTCAGGCGCTGGCCTTCCGAAAGCTTTGTTGTGGAAGCAGTGGACGACTTCTTCCCTTGAACTTCTGCAAGGCCATTACTCAAAATTAATATTTCTTTCAACTCATAAAAGCAGTCTTTTTTATGTATTTGACAAAAAGCAGTCTTTTAAACATAGAACCAAAGCAAACAAAAACTGATGGTAAAATCATATCACTCGTTATGCCAGAAAAAAGCCTAAAGTTCATGTCTATTTATGTAAAGTAATAGGGCCCCTTCAATGTCAAGCATCATATTTCATATAGTTTTAGTGTTCAAAATATTTTTAACTGCAGAGAGAAAAATACTGAATCCCTTTTACAGTAATTAGCTCTCAAAAGAAAACAAAAAATACAAAAACAGTTTGTAAATAACTAGAGTTAGTTTTTTTGAAAAGTCATATATTGGTAAGTATCCATGGAGACTGATAACATGTATGCAGTAATATCACTAACTGTGAGAAACATGGGACTGAGGTCTAGATTACCAAAACAACCCGAGGAAATTTAGATTGTCATTGGGGCCAACAGCATATGATCGCTGTGATGACTTTTGTTTATACTGGTTTTCCTTAGTGAAAAGGCCCATGAAGGGGATCAGTCTATGGTGACCACAATGTAGACCACTTTAGTTACTTCTTTAGAGGGAAAAACATGCAGATACAGAAATTAGATTCCTAGTGGAGTGATTAGAACAGCACCTAATGAATGGTTTAATTTATTTCTAAGACTTTCAACATTGCTTCTTATAAAATCAAAAGCATGGGGGCCAGCATAGTGGTGCCGGGGGTTAAGTCATTGCCTGCAATGCCAGTATTCCATACTGGAACTCTGGTAAAAATCCAAGCTGCTCTGCTTCTGATCCACTCCTTATAAATGCACCTGGGAAAGCAACAGAGCTAGCCCAAGTAGTTAGGCCCCTACCACCCACATGGGAGACACAGATGGATTTCCTGGCTCTGCCTAGGCCATTGCAACCATTTGGGAAGTGAACCAGCAGCTGGGAGATAACAATAATATAGTAATACATCCATAATTGTATCTTGAAAATACCAGAAATACATAGTAAAATCCCATATAGCCAAATAAACCCAAGCTATTTTAGTCAAAATATTCGTACCTTGTAGTTTTAACTGCATTGTTCTTATCTCTTCAGTTTGGTTTTGGTTGATCAAACGAAGATTCTGATTCTCTAATTCCAGCTAAAAGAACATAATGGTATTCTTTTACACAGGGACAGAATTTCTAAAATGTAATACATTATAATATCCATCCTAATTCTTCTATACAAGAGCAAAACAAAAATGATATGCAAATATCAGATGAATTTATCAGCATAGGTGATCAACTTAGATAACTGACATCAATATTTAATTTTTTATAACTAAGAGTTCTAAATGACTTTCTCATTTTTTTGTTTTTGTTTTTTTTTTTTTAATTTTTGACAGGCAGAGTGGACAGTGAGAGAGAGAGAGAGACAGAGAGAAAGGTCTTCCTTTGCCGTTGGTTCACCCTCTAATGGCCGCCGCGGTAGCGCGCTGCGGCCGGCGCACCGCGCTGTTCCGATGGCAGGAGCCAGGTGCTTCTCCTGGTCTCCCATGGGGTGCAGAGCCCAAACACTTGGGCCATCCTCCACTGCACTCCCTGGCCACAGCAGAGAGCTGGCCTGGAAGAGGGGCAACCGGGACAGGATCGGTGCCCCGACCGGGACTGGAACCCGGTGTGCCGGCGCCGCAAGGCGGAGGATTAGCCTGTTGAGCCACGGCGCCAGCCGACTTTCTCATTTTAAAATTACATTTAAACAAACTATTCCAATGATTAATCTACTATATAATGTTTATATTTACTAAAAATTAATAGTAAAATAGCTCCTCAGATATCAGATAAATTAAGAACTATACATATAGTCTGTAATCACTTAAAACTAATTAGTACTAAAAGTAACTAATTTGAGAAAGACTATTTATACTGATCATCATGAGTATACCAGGATTTTTAATTTTTCAAATGCACTAGGTGTTAAAAGGAAAGCTAACTATCCCAAGTACACAAAATGATAGCAGAACCACTAACAAATCAGAATTTTGTGTTTCAGTCAGAACTACCACATAGTCTGATGATTTTACAAAAGAAATGAAAGGTAAAGAAAAAAAGAAAAAGATAGCAATAAATACCTCATTTAACTTAACTGTTACCCATTCTTTGATCTTAGCTGCTTTCTCTTCTATTATTTTAGCTTCTTGTATTCTTATTTGTTTCTGAAATAACATTAGCAATTTAATTCAAACAGAAATTCAGTGGTCTGGAAATGTTAAATCAAAAGTATATAAGGCAAATCCACTTATAATGTTCCCGAGTTAATAGATTTAATCCACCAAATGGATTTTAAAGAGAGAAAAATTATCCAGCAGATACAATATAAATAATACAGCCATATGCAAGAATTGCTAGTTTTAACAACTATTATTCTCCTTTTCTTAAAGGTCAGACATTGAAATCAATCTACTGAATTTACCAAGAAAATAAACCATTTCTAGAAATGGTCTAGGGTTCAGAACAGTTGAGTAGGGGTAGCCAGGTTAGGGAGAGGAGACTGAGAATCGCCTCAGGAGCATGACTTTTGACCCCTTAAATACTGGTCTTTAAACATCCAGGAGGGGCCAGTGTTGTAGCACAGCAGGTCAAGTTGCCATCTGAGACACCAACATCCTATATGGGAGTGCTGGTTTGAGTTTTAGCTGCTCTACTCTAATCCAGGTTCCTACTAACGTGCGTGGGAACTGGCTCCTGGCTTCTGCAAGGCCCTTATCTGGCTGTTGCAACCATTTTGGGAGTGAGCCAGTGGACAGAAGATCTCTCTGTCTCTCTCTCTCCCTCTTTCTCTCTCTCTCTGTTACTCTTTCAAATAAATAAAATTTTTAAAAAAAGATCCAGACAAAAATAAAAATGAAAAACTAGCTCACATTTAACCATCTTAAAATCTGCTTATGAGCATAATACTACTAAGATTGTGACTACCATATACATCACAATGCAGGAAGTACTGGGGGTGGTAGAGAACTGAAATGCACTGACCTAAAGAAACACTGACACCCCCCTCCCAGGAAAATGAAAAAAAAATCGTTGAAAATAAACTATTTAACTTATTTAACAAATCAATTTTATAGTGGTCATAATTAAATTATGTTAACTACGTTAATGACCCCAATGCAACTTCTTTCGAATAAAACTGTAAAATAAACTAAATTCTACACTTGATCTCAAATAGCTTAAAAACTGAGTAGACATTTCTCAGCAAAAGAATTAGCATCAAACATAAATATTGAAAATACAATGTTCTATAAACATCTCCAACACCCTCACAATCTAAAGCAAATTCAGCCATCCACATTTTATGGACATAGATGCTTGCTGATAACCAGAAGTTTCTAACTTAAACCTAATTTGAATGTTAAGGAGCACTGTCACATTTTGCCTTGGAATCACCCCAGACTTCCAGTAAATGCCATTTTACTAGCATGATACGATTCTACGGGTTGACCAAATAAGTAAGAATTTCTCCTATAAATTTAGAACTTTATGCTCTCTCTTTTTAATCTTTGTGATTATGCACAAAGGATACACACAGAACTCTTTCATGATCAAATTCTTCCTAACCTGCTCATCGAGTTGCAGTTCCAAGTTTTGAATGATGTCATCTTTTTCCTGTATTACAGACTCCAGATCTTGACACTTTTTATATAGCCTTGTCTCTGATTCACTGGTTTGAATATTAGCTGCTTTTAATTTCTCTTCCATAACTTGTACCTACGTTCAGAGGATAAAAGTATTTAACATCATAGAATTAAATTTAGAATTTTACTTTAACATTATACAGATTCCTAAAAGGTATCAAAATAGAAGGAAAGTACAAGATGCAAAATGCATTTAAGAATGATCGAATAAGATTATTTCTCCAAATGGTCTTACCTTTGCAACATATGGGGTACATAAGAGGCTCTCAGAATATTGGCATCATATAAAGTAATGGACATGTTTATTAGAGCAACAATAATATGCAAGGTGTTTATACAAATATAGAAACAGAAATCTTTAGATCTTTATTTTTTTCATATTTTAAACAAAGTAGGAATATAAAGTAGAGAAGATGAGTGGTGAGATAAGACTTACAATAGATGACCTGGTAGAATAACACATTTCAGGGGGAAAAAAAAATTGAACTTAGATGAAGAGAATCACATACGAAATGGAAAGGAAAAGGAAAACAAAAGAACCTGAAAGCCCCAAAGGATAAAACTCATTAAAAAATAAGAAGAATGAGAGTCTAGGTGCAGTAAGACAGTGTGTGCTATGAGGCCTCATTGATTCATTCACTCCACAAATATTCACTGACTACCTGCCAATTGCCAGCCCTATTCCAGGCCTTAAGGAGGCACCAATGAATTACAAACCCAATAATCTCTGCTCACATAGAAATTACATTCCAGCGAGTGAAAGAGATTACAAATATAATAAACACGTAAAAATGCTACAGGACATTACACAGGTGATAAGAGTAATGGGAAAAAGTAGAGCAGGGTAAAAGAGCTCAGGTGTGTGGCTGGAGGTGGAGGGATGTCTCAATTTTAATATCCAGGATGGAGAAGCTCTGCTTATCTTCTGCAAAGCACACTGGAGCATATAAAATCTTGGAAGGGACTTCTTATAAGTGGACTTATAAGTCCACTCAATTCATAGTGAAATTTAGATTATATTGTTACCATTTTTTAGTTCTCAATTTTCTCTCACCTTTCTTCAAATCACAAACCTGATCCTTGGTTATAACTGGTCTAGTGGACTGGAAGCCTCAGCAGAGACTTCATGAGAAGAACCAAATTAGGAAGGCATGAGATGTCAACGTCAGTAAGAAAATATGGAGTCTGTGTACAACTAGGCTTTGGGGCCAGCACTGTGGCATGGCAGGTAAAGCTGCTGCCTGCGACACCAGCATCCCATATGGGTGCTGGTTCAGTCCTAGCTGCTCTACTTCCAATCCAATTCCTTGCTAACAGCCTGGGAAAAGCAGAAAAAGATGGCCCAAGTGTCTGGGCCCCTGCCACCCACATGAGAGACCCAGACTCCTGGCTTTGGCCTGGCCCAGCCTTGCCACTGCAACTACCTGGGGAGTGAACCAGTGGATGGAAGGTCTTTCTCTCTCTCTCTGCAACACTGACTTTCAAATAAACAAATCTTTAAAAAAAAAAAAAAAAAGTGAGACTTTTATTCCAAAAACTCTAAATAGGAAGAATATAATTTTAGTAATGGTTTAGGTTATGGGGCAAAGAAAAAAATATGAAAGCATTTGAGAAATTAAAGATGAAAAAATTTAACTATTAAAAATACCTCTGAAAAATAATCCCTTATAGTTCAAAATATTTGACTAATGAGGGGGTTTTCAGAAGGAAGCTGTAAAGGTGAGTTTGGTTATACTTTTTTTTTTTTTAAACCATGAATTCCAGGTTTCATCTGTGGGTTCACTGTACAAATGCAAATTCAACTCAGAAGCCAAAATGGTTCTATTTAAATACCACTCACACAGCTGGAAACTACTAAAATAAAAGCAAATTCCCCCTCCCCCCCCCAAAAAAAGGAGGAAAAATGTATTCCACTATCCATTTTGCATTAGCTCATGGACATAGATCTGCAACAAAGATACTGTCATGGAAAACAACCCAAGCAGGACCGACAGCGGAGAACAAATAGCAAAGGCCATCTGAAGTTGGAGTCAGCTGATGCACACGGGGCATCTGAAGCTGGGGAAGCTAGCAGAGAACAAAGCCCAAGTCCCACTTAGTCATTCTCCTTTGGGGACACAGTAACAGAACATAAACCTCAGGAAAACAGATGTAGCTGAATAAGAGCAGAAATAAATATTACCAGACCTACACCTGCAGTCTCCTGTTATGAAGTCACCACAAGCCACCCTACTGGGTTGTCATATAAAATTGTCCTGTTACTTTTTGGGAAAGGCCTATAATCCTAGAGAACTATGATATGGAACTATTCTTTTTTTTCCCTGAAAAACGTGTTTAATTGGAAAGTTGTTCTCCCTCTCTGAATGAATGCTATAGAGATCTTTGAATGCATTTTTGCCATCTGACCCTTTTTCCATTTGACCATGACTTTTGCACAAACGAATTTCCCAGGCAAGAAAAATATTTCTAACCTCATCCCTCCTTCCCCACTGCAGGTAATCCAGATGTGACTCTGTGTTTTGAGTGCTGGTTAAAGGTTTCTATTTCTAAAAATAAGTTCCAATAGCATGACAAAGATTCCTGATTGTTCCCAACTGAAAGGAAGAAAGGAGTTAAGAATATTTTGGGGCAGGCGCTGTGGCACAGTGCAATAACGCCCTGGCCTGAAGCACGTTACAGGCGATGGTTCGAGACCTGGCTGCTCTACCTCAGATTTAGCTCTCCACTATGGCCTGGGAAAGCAGTGGAAGATGGCCCAAGTCCTTGGGCCTCTGCACCTACGTGGGAGACCTAGAAGAAGCTCCTGGCTCCTGGCTTCGGATCAGCACAGCTCCGGCCATTGCGGCCATTTGGGGAGTGAACCGGCAGATGGAAGACCTCTCTCTCCTCTCTCTGTGTAACTCCGACTTTCAAATAAATTGATAAATCTTTAAAAAAAAAAAAAAAAAGAATATTTTGAATCCCAAACTGGGGAAAGTGACAAAATCTCTTAGGGAAAGTAGCCACAGGCAACCTACTTACTAACTGTTCCTGGTAGGACCAAGTTCCACAGGATTCACCAGTTTTCCTTGGTAATTAGCAAGAATAAGAGGTCTACAGAAAAGCTAGGAGGCCTACAGAAAAGCCAGTAACCTTTTAAATATCTCACCACAACCACTTGGAAAATAGCCCAGTTCCTTTTCCATTCATTTAACCTGCGCCATGTAAGAATTTTAACTCCTGAGAGATTGGCCAATAACAAACATCTGTGAATTCAAATGGGCTTAAATAAACTTTTGCAATTATCTATACACGGATCCCCTCCAGAGAGGATGCTTCATGTTTTGCACCTCCTTTTCCCCTTTACTTCTGGGAGAGCCCTTCTCGTTACACCTGCCCACTCAGCAAACTCCTCAGCCATTTCCCAAAAACCTTCTTGATCCGGAGGTTCCCAAGTTCCTATTCAGCAAAAGGTTAACTCAGCAGTGTTGAGGTGCTTGCATCCTGCACATTCCAAAGAAAAGACTGGATCTTGAACTGCTCCTGAGAGACCACCACTGAGCCACTAGAATATCCTGATAGACACCTGAGGTGTTGAGTCACGCCAGAAAG
This sequence comes from Lepus europaeus, assembly GCF_033115175.1. Taxonomy (NCBI): domain Eukaryota; kingdom Metazoa; phylum Chordata; class Mammalia; order Lagomorpha; family Leporidae; genus Lepus; species Lepus europaeus. The sequence goes on along the minus strand of NC_084839.1, from coordinate 40,009,334 downwards.
TTAACACTAACAAAGTGATTATGGTGAACACTTGTTTCTGTTCACCTGAGGCCCTGGGCCATGCTGGATCAGTTTGACTTCTGGGGGTCCGGGGACTGAGTAACTAAGGTCAGCCTTGTGGGTACTCCAGGCCTATATTTCTGGCCCCCAATAAAAATCCTGGATTCCATGGCCCTGGTGAGCATCCATGCTTGGCAATACGTCCTACGTGTTGTCACACATCATTGATGGGAGGAGTAAACAGAGCCTCCTACAACTCTTCTGCAAGAAGACAACTGGAGGCTCCTTCCTGATTTCTCCTGGATACTGTCCTATGTGCCTCTTGCCTTTGCTGATGTTAATGTGCCTTTTCACTGTAATCAACCACAACCATGAGGATAGAAACTTTTCTATGGCCTGTGAGTCCTTCCAGCAAGTCAGGGTCTCCAAGCCCCAGACATCGCTTCCAGTGCTATTCTTCATGATCCTGCCCGAACTGGAGAAAGCAGGAACTGCAAATATTACTGCCATGGTAATTATCCATATTGCTATTTCCTTCCTCCCACTTCTAACCTAATCCCTCCCTCCCTTGGTTACTAGAAGTAACCAAGATACGCTTATTTTTGAGCGAGGGTTGAAAGTTTCTATTTTTCTATATAAGTTGCAATGGCATGACAAAGATTCCTGATTGCTCCCAACTAAAATGAAGAAATGAATAATTAGGGGTATTTGAATCCCAAACTGCTTTCCAGTTACTTGAAATTTATTGCAAATCAGTTAATCACTCTAATCAGTGGTTTTTTTTTTGTTTGTTTGTTTTTGTTTTTGTTTTTGTTTTTGACAGGCAGAGTTAGTGAGAGAGAGATACAGAGAGAAAGGTCTTCCTTCCATTGGTTCACCCCCCAAATGGCTGCTACGGCTGGTGCGCTGCACCGACCCGAAGCCAGGAGCCCTGTGCTTCCTCCTGGTCTCCCATGCGGGTGCAGGGCCCAAGCACTTGGGCCATCCTCCACTGCACTCCCGGGCCACAGCAGAGAGCTGGACTGGAAGAGAAGCAACCGGGACAGAACGGGCGCCCCAACTGGGACTAGAACCCAGGGTGCTGGTGCCACAGGTGCAGGATTAGCCTAGTGAGCCACAGCGCTAGCCATCTAATCACATTCTAAACTCAAGTATTTTGTGTATGAAGTAGGATCCTTCTTGGTGAAGGTGAAAATATAAAATCACTAAGTAAATTTGCTTTCCATGTAATGAAGGCAGGCTTCATATAGAAAATCATTACAAAGCCTGGAATTAGGATGACGAGCAGTAACAATTTATTAGAAATCAAAACTGACTTCAATACTAACGACTAACTTTACAGAAATACAGAAAAGAAGACTAGTCCACATATTAGCATGGGAAGAGAGAACTTTATTTTTTTTTAAAGATTTACTTTATTTATTTGAAAGACAGAGTTAGAGAGAGATGTAAAGATGGGGGGGTGTCTTCCATCTGCTGGTTTACTCCCCAGATGCCCACAATGGCCGGAGCTGAACTGATCCAAAGCCAGGAGCCAGGAGTTTCTTCCAGGTCTCCCACATGGGTGCAAGGACCCAAGGACTTGGACCAGCCTTCACTGCTTTCCCAGGCACATTGGCGGGGAGCTGGATTTGGAAGTAGAGTAGCCAGGACTTGAACCAGTGACCATATGGGATGCTGGCAATACAGGCCAGGGCTTTAACCCACTGTGCCACAGAACTGGCCCCCAGAGGGGACTTTAAATTCAGCTCCGACCACATATAAGCAAGTGAACAAGCCCTGCAGGTCGAATGAAAATGCACCCTTCTACAATGGAAATTACCCCTCCCTCTTCAGTCAGTACAGATTAGTATAATAAATTGTGGTAGTCACCTACTCAGACACTTGCAGGTCAGCATTTCTTAAAGGCACTGTTTGCTGTTTCTCTGCCTCACAAGAGTCATCACAAGTAGCACTGGGTTGCTTCTAAAACTTGCAGACAACAAAACGTGTGCTGCACAGTGCAGAGCATGCAGACAGCTCTTCATATCACGACAGAAAAAGAGAGGCGCTTGGCATAGAATGACAGAGAGCAACACAAGCATACCAGTCTGGCACAGAATTTAAGTAGCTGTTCATGATTTACTGGTAATGACTGCCCTGTCATGGCTTTACGCTGGGATAGCACTACCTGGTACTATCAGCCAAAGAATATTAAAAAACAGGCATAGATCTTACAATTCCTAATGGTAGTTCTCCACCACCACAACTTAGTGAGGGCTGCCTGTACGCCAGGCACTTGGCCTACGCTGGAGTCAATCTTCCTAACAGCTAACACTTACAGAGCACTTGTGTGGGCCAGGGAATACAGCAGTCCAAGCACTTCCCTCAAAGTAACCTATCAATGTGCTGAGAATCCTATGAGATAGGTATTAGCTCGTACTATATTTTACAGATAGGGAGCTGAGGACCAAGTCAAAGACGTGCTAAGAGATGGAGGCAGATCTTCTTTGAACTGGGCCTTTTGGCCTGTTCTTAATCCCTGTATCACAAGCCTCTAACATAACACAGAGGCAACCAGCTCTGCAAGTATTAAGATTTCTCATAAACAACAAAATCGAGACTCAGGTTAAGAAACTTTTCCAGTTAAATAAGTGGTAGACTTTGGATTTAAATCTGGTTAAAATTTTAAGCAGAGAAATATGAATTCATCTTTATTTCTCTTTCAGTATACAAAGTACTTATCTTAACAACCTTTGGTCCCATAACTCTCTCAAAGAATAAAGGAAGAGGGAGAAGGGAAAAAAGGAGGAGAAAGAGTGGGAATAGAAGGAAAAATGAACAGTTCATCTTAAATTCTGGATTATAATTCTATGTTGAGAACACTGCTAATGCTAATTGGAATAACTACACTCTAGGAGCCCTGGAGAAGAGGCAGGTTAGAATTCACCTTGATATCTGCCTTGTCCACAGTTTTCTGTACAACTTCCACAATTATCTTGGATTGGCCTTCTCTTATGTTATACTCTACATGCATCTTCTCCTGTCTTAGTAGACCCGTTGGTGACATTTTACAATAATAATAATAATAATAAAACTTGCTTATTTTTTATAGGCAGGGATTACTGAAAAAATGTCAAAAGAAGCTCTTACTAAGATAAATTCAAACCAGAAATGGTACATTTTGTGTTACACTTCTCCATTAAACCAATGATGAGAATTTAGATTAGTGTTCTTTTCCACATTAACTTAGCAAGAATGGCTAAAATGAAAAAGAATAATACCAAGCATTGGCGAAGTGCAGGAGCAACTAGAATTCTCACGCACTGCCAGTAGTAACGCAACTCAGCACATTTACTCTGGAAAACCTCTTGACAACATCTGCTAAATTACACGTTTTCCAACCTGTGACTCAATAATTCCACCCTTTGGTGTATACCTGAGAAAAATAAGATACCAAACTATAACTACATGGATGTTTGTAGCAATTTATTCCTAAGAGCCTACAATTGAAATTTAATCATGTGTCCGTCAACAGGTGAATGGATAAAAATCTTATTATATTCTTAATTAAATACTACTCAGCAATAAAAAGGAACCAACTAGTGATATATACACATAACATGGACGAATTTCATAGATATGATATTGAAAAAAAGAACCTGAATACAGAGAAACCACACACATGGGGTCTCCAAGAAGCTAATAAAATGTAACTATTAAAAAACTGGGGCCGGTGCTGTAGCGTAGCAGGTAAAGCCGCAGCCTACAGTGCCGGTTTCCCATATGGCCAATGGTTCTAGTTTCGGCTGCTCTGCTTCCAATCCAGCTCTCTGCTATGGCCTGAGAAAGCAGTGGAAGATGGCGCAAGACCTTGGACCCCTGCACCCGTGTGGGAGACCCAGAAGAAGCTCCTGGCTCCTGGCTCCTGATCGGCACAGCTCCAGCCATTGTGGTCAACTGGGGAGTGAACTAGCGGATGGAAGACCTCTCTCTGTGTGTAACTCTGCCTTTCAAATAAATAAATAAATCCTTTTTATAAAAAAAAAGAAAAAACTATGCACAGAATTCAACTTTTTACACCAAAATAAACTTCTCTTTTAATTCCATTTCCCACAAACCTGTTGAAGTACCTTCACACATCAAGATGTGAAGATATTGGTTACTACTGGTGAAGACAGGGGTACTGACTTGGGAGAAGAATAGGGGAATCTTCAGTGGGATGAAATGGTTCTCTATATCTCATTCCAGGGTCAATTATAAACACTTATACTAAGATTTCTAAGTTCACTACACTTTACTATTATTTACATTATATCTTGGTTTTTAAAAGGTAGAAGCCAGCATTGTGGCATAGTGGGTAAAGCCACTGCCTGCAACACCAGCATCCCATATGGGTGCCAGTTTGAGTTCCAGCGGCTCCACTTCTGATCTAGCTTCCTGCTACTGGAAATCAGTGGACGATGGCCCAAATGCTTGGGCCCCTGCCACCCATGTGGGAGAACTGGAAGAAGCTTCTGGCTCCTGGCTTTGGTTTGGCCCAGTGCTGGCTGTTGCAGCCATTTGGAGAGTGAACCAGCAGATAGAAGCTCTTTCTCTATGTCTCTCTCTCTCTCTGTCTTTATAAATCTTTAAATAAATAAGTCTTTTTTTAAAACTAATAACCTTGGCCAGCGCCATGGCTTAACAGGCTAATCCTCCGCCTTGCGGCACCGGCACACCAGGTTCTAGTCCCGGTTGGGGCACCGGATTCTATCCTGGTTGCCCCTCTTCCAGGCCAGCTCTCTGCTATGGCCCGGGAAGGCAGTGGAAGATGGCCCAGGTCCTTGGGCCCTGCACCTGCATGGGAGACCAGGAGGGAGCACCTGGCTCCTGGCTTTGGATCAGCACGATGCGCTGGCCGCAGCGGCCATTGGAGGGTGAACCAGCGGCAAAAAGGAAGACCTTTCTGTCTCTCTCTCACTATCCACTCTGTCAAAAAAATAAAAAAAAAAAAAAACAAAAAACTAATAACCTTAAACATACTGTGGTACATTTACACAATGAAGTTTTGCTCAGTACTGAAAACAAATGAACTATCAAGCCATGAAAAGTCACAGAGGAATCTTAATACATATTACTAGGAAGAGAAAAAGTAAATCTGAAAAGGCTACAAACTGTATGATTCTAACAATATGGTATTCAGAAAAAGGCAAAGCTATGGAGACAGTAAAAATATCAATGGTTCCTAGGGACTTTGGGTGTGAGAGACTTTTATTTCTTACCTTTTTTAAAAATTTATTTATTTGACAGGTAGAGATACAGACAGTGAGAGGGAGAAACAGAGAAAGGATGTCCATCTGCTGGGTTACTCCCCAGATGGCCACAATGGCTGGAGCTGGGCCAATCCAAAGCCAGGAGCCAGGAGCTTCTTCCAGGTCTCCCACACGGGTGCAGGGGTCCAACCACTTGGGCCATCTTCCACTGGTTTCCCAGGCCATCGCAGAAAGCTGGATCGGAAGAGGAACAGCTGGACTAGAACCGGTGCCCATATGCATTGCCAGCACTGCAGATGGAGGATTAACCTACAGTGTCACAGCGCCGGTCCCCAGAGAGACGTTTAGTAGTGAAACTATTCTATATGATACTGTAGTAACCACTATTATGCCATTATACACTTTTCAAAACCCGAATACAAAACACCAAGAGTGAACAACAATGTAAACATCCTTTGATGGTAGGTGATAATGATGCATCAATCTTGGCTCATCAGTTGTAATAAATGCACCACCCTGCTGTGGAATGTCGACAGTGGAGAAGGTCTAAGAGTGTGCATGGTGAGATAAGGTATATGAGAACCCTGCACTTGCTGTGCAATTTTGCCAAAGCCAGGAGCCAGGAGCTTCATCTAGGTCTCCCATGTGGGTGGTAGGGACCCAAACACTTGGGTTATCTTCCATTGCTTTTCCCAGGCCATTAGCAGGGAGCTAGATCAGAAGTAGAGCAGGTGGACATAAACATGCACCCATATGGGTCGCCAGCATTGCAGGTGGAAGATTCATCCAACACACCATAACTACAGCCCCAAAAGTCTGTTTTTTAACAAAAGGAATGACTTCCCTGGTGAAATAACTGGTCTAAGCAAGATTATGAATGACTAACAATACAACAAAAGAGGTATCCAGATGCTGTATGCCACCTGACGGAATTGCACAATACCATATAAGAAGTCACCTTAAAAACAAAAAAGAAAGAGAAACAGTGAGAGAAAAGGGGAAAATGCCAAATTTTAGGCTCTAACTATATTGTACAGGAAATATATAGGGAAACAAACATCTTAAATAACCATAGGGGTGCAATAAACAACTCCAGAACATGGAAAGCTTTGGAGCACAAGTTACCACAACTTGTTCTATAAATAAATTGAAAGAAAAAAATGGAAAGGAACCATATAATATTAAAAAAGTTTAAGAATCAAATGAAGTATGTTGATTTAGTTTGGACCCTAACTTAAACACAAATATAAATGTATCTTATAATATAAATATACATTATATATAGATATACTTATATAAAACATATATAAAGAAATATGTGAGTATATTTATATTATAAATACATAATTATATTATATATAAAAATAAAAAATTTAATACAGGCACTCAAATACATGTACATGCATGTTCATAGAAGCACTAGTCACAACAGCCCAAAACCAGAAGCAATTCAAATGTCCATCAATAGATGAATGGATAAACATACTGTGGGTATACACACTACACCAAGGGTGAACTTTAAAAACTTTCTGATAAATGAGAGAAGTCAGACACAAAAGATCATACATTGTATGAAGCCACTTGTATGAAATGTCCAGAACAGGCAAATCCATAGGAACAAAAAGTAGATTAGTGGTTGCCCGGGGCTGCGGGGAGGGAGGGAACTAAATGCTTAAATAGAGTTACGGTTTCCTTATGGAGCTGATGGAAACTCTAGAACTAGACAGAGGTGGCGAATGCACAACACTGCAAGCTGTTCACTCCATAATGGTTAATTTTATCTCATGTGAATTTCACTTCAAGTAAAAAACAAAAACCAGAGGCAATTATGAGCTATTTGGGGAAGTTTGGCTAGACTTTTGATATATTGAAGAATTTTTAGTAATTTTTCGTGTGATGATGTTGCTGTAATGATTTTTAAAGAGTCTATGTTTAGACTTCTTGCTGTAATTTTACTCATCAATTTCATTCATGAGCAAAATTATATGTCTGGGATTTGTTTCAAAATAATTTAGTGTGAGGAGTACTGGGGAGAAAAAGCGGGTGGAGGTATAGACATGTTGAATAAGACCTTGACTATGACCTAACCTGACTAATTGCTGAGATGGTGATGGAGGTCCATGTGGACTATTTTTTCTACTCATAAGCAGTTGAAATTTTGCATAATAAGATTTTAAGATTTCTTTTTCAATTACAATTATGAAAATCAAGAATTATGCTACACTGGGCTTATCTCAAAATATTTAGCCACCCAAACAATCTACTGTAAAATCTTTCAGGGAAAAAAAAAATTGGTAGTGTTTATTTTTATTTGTTTGAGAGGCAGCGAGAAGGAGGCAGACAGAGATTTCCCATCTGTTGATTCACTTCCCAAATGCCTGAAACAATTGGGGCTGGACCAGACTGAAGTCAGGAGCTAGAAATCCAATCCAGGTCTCCCACGTGGATGGCAGGGACCCCGCTTCTTGAGTCATTACCTGCTGCCTCCCAGAGTGTGCATTAACGGGAAGCTGGAATCACAGGTGGAACGAAGACTCTAACACAAGAACTCTAATACAGGATGAGGGTGTCCTAACCGGCAGCTTAACTGCTAAACCAAATTCCACGCTAGTACTCAGTTTAAAGGAAGAAACATGACAAATGTAGAGGAAGTAGGAGAAATTTAATACACACTTCTTGGAAGAAATAATTTTTTGTGTAAGGCTTTTGGAATTCTTGATTCAACTGAACGTGACAGATCTTTTTTTATTTTTTTATTTTTATTTATTTATTTATTTATTTAAGATTTACCTATTTATTGAAAGGCAGAATTACAGAGAGGCAGAGGCTGGTTCACTCCACAGATGGCTACAATGGCCAGAGCTGCACCGATCTGAAGCCAGGAGCCAGGAGCTTCTTCTGGGTCTCCCACACAGGTGCAGGGGCCCAAGGACATGGGCCATTTTCTACCGCTTTCCCAGGCCATAGCAGAGAGCTGGATTGGAAGCGGAGCAGCCAGGACTGAAACCGGTGTCCATCTGAGATGCCAGCACTGCAGGAGGCAGCCTCACTCGCTATGCCACAGCACGGGCCCCATGACAGATCTTTTTACAAAAGGAGAAGCTATGGATTTTTGGATCATTACTCCAAGGCTGGGTGGACCCATCTAAAGAATTAATTTTACTGCTGAAAAGACTCAGCAAGGGTTAAGTGATTTACCAAAACATCATTTATAAACAAACCAGGCTGGTGTTTTGGGATAATGGGTTAAGCTGCCACCTGTGACACTGGTATCCCATATGAGCCACAGTTCAAGTCCTGGCTGTTCTACTTCCAATCCCACTCCTTGCTAATGCACCTGGGAAAGCAGTGGAAGATGGCCCAAGTGGTTGAGCCCCTGCACCCACATAGGAGACCAGGATGGAGTTCCAGGCTCCTTGCTTCAGCCTGGCCCAGCCTTGGCCATGGTAGCCATTTGAAGAATGAACCAGCAGATGGATATCCCTCTCTCTGTGTAATTCTGCCTTTCAAATAAATAAATCTTTAAAAATTAAAATAAAAATAAAAGCAGGTGTTTGGTGTAGCAGTTACGATCCTACTTGTGACAACTGCATCCCATGCAGGAGTGCCTGGGTCTCACTCTCAGCTCCACTTTGAATTCTAACTTCCTGCTAATGCCCACCTTGGGAGGCAGCAGGTGATGGCCTGAGTAATTGGGTCCCTGCCACACACAAGGGAGACTAGGACTGAGTTCCATCCTCACGGCTTCAACCAGTCCAGGCTGCTGCAGGCTTTGGGGACTGAACCAGTGGATGGCAGCTCTCTGTCGCTCTGCCTTTCAAATATAAATAAATACATACTTTTAAAACCCAGACAGTATGAAAACAGAGGAAAAAGATTCCTTATTCTACAGTTCAAACAAATTTGAACTACAATTTGGGGGTGTTTTCTCTCAGCTTTATCTTTTGTTTTTTAACTTCTTTTTTTTTTAAGATTTATCTATTTGAAAGGCAGAGTTACAGATAGAGATACAGCCAGAAAGAGAGAAAGGTCTTCCATCCACTGGTTTACTCCCCAAATCGCCACAACGGCCAGAGCTGAGCTGATCTGGAGCCAGGAGAGAGGAGCTTCTGGGTCTCCCATGTGGGTGCAGGGTCCCAAGCACTTGGGCCATCTTCCACTGCTTTCCCAGGCCATAGCAGAGAGCTGGATTGGAAGTGGAACAGCTGGGACTCGAACCAGCGCCTGTAATGGGATGCCTGTGCTGCAGGCTGGGGCTTTAATCTGCTGTGCCACAGCACCAGCTCCATTGTTTTTTAACTTTTTAATGTTCAATTTTTCTCACCTATAACTGTTAACATATGAAGTATAAAACTTTACATTTTTTTTCTAATATAACTAAGAATTTTTACATATTAATTATATATCCTTGGAAAAAAGACCTTTAATGGTTGTTTGATATTTTATGGAGTTGATATATTTTCTTTATTCATTCCACTATAAAATGGCACTCATATTTTTTCCAACTCTTTATTACTATAAATAAAGCTGCTATGAACATAGTTTTACATATATCAATTATGATTAGGATTATCATAAATCATTCGATTTCCTCGGAAGATAAAACTTCCTAACTGGAAGTCTCCTTTTCTCCTTGAAAATTTGCTAATGGGCAAAGCAAAGTGAGACTCTCCATTTTCTCTGTGGATGAAGTTCAAGAACAACCAAAATGACGAGATGTAGAGTTGGACTGATGACTCTTTTGGACAAAATAACCTTTAAATGGATAGAGGCAGAAATAAAAATATACTCTACCTGTTGAAAAGCTTTTTCTGCTTGACGTTCAGCATCAATAACTTGTCTCTCAAGTTGTTGCATCTGTAAAGTTAGGAAACATAAAAAGTGTAAAAATTCGTATTTCTCTTTTGGAGAAAACTTAAATCTCACAATGTCATCTATTTCTTTAAGAATACCTAAAGCAGTTTGTCAGATATAAGTAACATGCAATTACCACATTAAAGACTCTTTGCATATATAAAAATTGATCAAACAGAACACCAAAGTTGTGATATTTTAATACAATGTAATCATATATTACAGAGGAATATTTATTCATAGGTTTTGTCTTCATTGGATTGGAAGCTAGAAATTACTGATCAACCCATATTAACAACAATAAATTAAATCTAAGAGAAATGTAAAATTCAAGGGTCATATTTGACATATTGATAAAAAAGCTCACAATGGTATCAGAGAAATCGGGTAGTCTGATAAATTCCACAAGTAAGGTATGTTTAAATCAAAACTGGGCCACTTTATATTCTTATGGATGGGAAGAGTACAAAAGAGGCTTTGATTAAACACACACACACAAACATTAAAACGAATAATATAAGTAAAATGTGTGAGCTCTAAAACACAGCCAATGCTTTAACATAAAGGATGTATACAGGTGCTGGATACACAATCCATGAGGTGCAACTCAGTTTTGCCTGGGGTTATGTCCTGGGTTTTGATAGCTGTGTTTGGCCAGACTGACAAGGACACAGAGCTCAAACTCAAGACCATGAGCACCGGCGCCTTGGCCCAGCTCACATTCCAGAAGAGGCAGGCATGGAGCTCAGGAAAAGGACTTCTGTTGTCCATATCATCCTCGGAGAATCAGAACATGAACGCTGTGGGACTGCACTGAACGAGACTTGGACCAAACACTGGGACCAAGCGCAGCTCTCCAGTACTAAAGGTTGTTGGATACGGAAAGAAATGACAAGTGAGGAAATGACAGATGAGGAAACTTCACGCTACATCTTTGAAAAGACAGGTTCTTCCTTGCACTTCCTACTACACTTGGGGCCATTGAAATTTTCATGCACTTTTCTCGGGGCCACAATGATACAACCAGAGACTTGAAATATGTGGCTGTGCAGGGAGGAATTGTCTTAAGTGTGGAGGGGATGAGAAGCCTTAACAGACTTCTCCATAGCTCTAAATACTGTGCTGCAGATCAGAGTGTGAGCCTGAAGTTACTCTCAAACTGTCTGAAATACGCAGGCATTTTTGCAGAAAATGCAGAGGATTACGAAGGAAACAGATGTATGTAATACAAAGCCAATCATGCAGCTTCTTCAGGAAGCAATGCCTAGTAACCCTTGGCAAGTAGTAAAAGGCTGCTGTGCAGATATGGTTATAATTTTAAAGGACTAACTCCCCAAAAAGATGGAAGCTTTGAAGAAGGACCTGTACTGGCTAACAGATTTTGCACATCGTTTCACTGATGCATGGTTTTCTCACCTCCAGGTGACTCAGAAACAGCCTGGGGGTTGACAAATACTAGAATTGGGCTGTCAAAGGGCACTTGAAATGCAGCTGGTGCAAATCAAGCTAGTGTAAAATTCACACTTCTCTCAATAATGCAGATATTATCATAAAACAGTACAAAAACACAAAAATCTCTGTAACTTTTCATATTGACTCTTGAAATGATAATGAAAATAAGTTGCCTTAAATATACTATTAAAATTAGTTTCACCTATTACTCATTTTATAAATGTGTCTGTTAGAGAATTTTAATTATATATGTGGTTCACATATTTATATTGGATAAAGGCACAGAATATCCACTGTTACTACCTATGGCAATTCAACTGCCTGTCCAGAGAAAAGCATTTTTTTTAAAAGATTTATTAATTTATTTGAAAGTTACACAGAGAGAGGAAGAGACAGAGAGATCTCCCATCCACTGATTCACTCCCCAGATGGCTGTAACAGCCAGGGCTGGCTGGGCCAAGCAGAAGCCAAAAGCCAGAGCTTCATCTGGGTCTCCCATATGGAGGCAGAGGCCCAAGCTCTTGGGCCATCTGCTACTGCTTTCCCAGGCCAGTAGTAGGGGGCTGGAAATGGAGCAGCTGGGACATGAACCGGAACCCATATGGGATGCTGCATCACAGACGTTGACTTTACCTGCTATGCCACAACACCAGTCGCAGGAGAGCATTTCTACAAATATCATTTATTGCAGGAATCTAGATTCTAGAAGAGGTCTCAAATGCTTGGAAATGTAAATAGCTGTTTCTCAGGAGCATTCTCTGAACTTTACATCATCTTCAATTTTTGTGAAAAAAACTTCAAATGTTTAAATGAGCAGGTAATTGTTATTGGAAAGCATTTTGTTGAGTTAGTGTTTAGACTATGTCACCATATAGAAGCAACTGCACAAGTATTATGTCTCCTGGATGTCTCTAGGATATTTCTTAAACCCAAAAGCCAGCTGGCAGACATGTGGTAATATCACATTCTTCCACTGCTGGCAATATCCTGACAGCTGTCACCCCTATAAAATAACTAGATTCTATTTTCAAGGGAATTTTTTTGCACTTCTGGAGCCCTACCCTTTTGCATGTTACTGAGATTGCCAGGAGAAACAATTTTGCTTAAAAAAAATTGTCACTGAAAAAAGAAAATAGCTTTTTTTATTCATCTTTTTTGCTGTCAGGTTTCAATTTTTTTAAAGATTTGTGTATTTATTTCTTTATTTATTTATTTGAAAGTCAGAGTAACACAGAGAGAGGAGAGGCAGAGAGAGACAGAGAGGTCTTCCATCCGCTGGTTCACTCCCCAGTTGGCCACAATGGCTGGAGCTGCACCGATCTGAAGCCAGGAGCCAGGAGCCTCTTCTGGGTCTCCCACGTGGGTGAAGGGGGCCAAGGAATTGGGCCATCTTCCACTGCTTTCCCAGGCCATAGCAGAGAGCTGGATCAGAAGTGGAGCACCTGGGACTCGAACTGGCACCTATATGGGATGCCAGCACTACAGTCGATGGCTTTACCCACTATGCCACAGCACCAGCCCTTCAGTTTTTTGTTTGTTTGTTTGACAGGTAGAGTTATAGACAGTGAGAGGGAGAGACAGAGAGAAAAGTCTTCCTTCCATTGGTTCATTCCCCAAATGGCCGCCACAGCCAACGCTGCACCCATCCTAAGCGAGGATCCAAGAGTTTTTTCCTGGTCTCCTATGCTGGTGTAGGGGCCCAAGCACCTGGGCCATCCTTCACTGCCCTCCCAAGCCACAGCAGAGAGCTGGACTGGAAGAGGAGCAACCAGAACTAGAACCAGTGCCCATATGGGATGCTGACACCACAGGTGGAAGATTAACCAAGTGAGCCATGGCGCCGGCCCCCCTTCAATTTTTTTTTAAGATTTATTTTTATTTATTTGAAAGGCAAAGTTACAGAGAGAGGGAGAGGCAAAGAGAGAGAGAGAGAGATCTTCTATCTGCTGGTTCACTCCCCAAATGGCCAAAATGGCCGGGGCTGGGCCAGCCAGAGCCAGGATCCAGAAGTTTCTTCTGGGTCTCCCACATGGGTGCAGGGGTCCAGGCACTTGGGCCATTTTCCTCTGCTTTCTCAGGAGCATCAGCAGGGAGTTGGATCAGAAGTAAAGCAGGCAGTACTCAAAAAAGTGCCCATATTGATCAGTGCGATGCGCCGGCCGCACCGCGCCTACCGCGGCGGCCATTGGAGGGTGAACCAACGGCAAAGGAAGACCTTTCTCTCTGTCTCTCTCTCACTGTCCACTCTGCCTGTCAAAAAAAAAAAAAAAAAAAAAGTGCCCATATTGGATGCTGGCACTGCAGCCTGGGGCTTTAACTCACTGCACCACATTGCCAGCCTCACAAATTGGTTTTCTTAAGAGGACTCTCCAAATATCTGATTCGTCCTTCTATAAAGTTTGGATTATACTGGTATTAGGAAAGTGAACCAATGGATGAAAGAGTTCTGTTTGTCCATCCATCCGTCTGTCTCTGCCTCTCAATAAGTAAGAAAATAGTAAGTAAATAAAATTATTATTTTTTTTTTCTTTGACAGGCAGAGTGGATAGTGAGAGAGAGAGACAGAGAGAAAGGTCTTCCTTTTTGCCACTGGTTCACCCTCCAATGGCCGCTGCAGCCAGCGCATCGTGCTGATCCGAAGCCAGGAGCCAGGTGCTTCTCCTGGTCTCCCATGCAGGTGCAGGGCCATCCTCCACTGCCTTCCCGGGCCATAGCAGAGAGCTGGCCTGGAAGAGGGGCAACCGGGATAGAATCCGGCGCCCCAACCGGGACTAGAACCCGGTGTGCCGGCGCCACAAGGCGGAGGATTAGCCTGTTAAGCCACGGCGCCGGCCAAATAGTAAGTAAATAAAATTATAACAGAAAATAAATAAATAAATAATAATTAAAGACCTAGTGGGATTGTAATGTATTGAACCGAAAATAGTGGTTATTAATGGAAAATATGTAGCTCTTACTGTGAACCAATTCCCTGAAACCTTTTTTATCCCATGCCAACTGTCTAGCAGCAAAGTGTTTACTTTCTGCTATAAAATCGAAAAACTCTTCACTTTCCAAATGGAATACATTTTTGGACTACTTTAACAACTGTGGGTTTTATGAGCTCACCACCTAAAGGACAGTCTCCCACGCACTCACCCTGAAGCCAAAGTGAACAGTTGACCAGCCCTGGCTAATTATACACAATTGCCAGTCGACTTTATAGATGTCCCATTCTTAAACACGAGTACAAATAGACCACCAAAGATCATCAGACATTTGAGAAAAGCTCAGGACCTGCAATAATTAATTAAAATGGAAAAATAATCACAAAGGAAAGAAAGATAATTCAGGGAACAGAAGGAAACTTTGAAAAAAATTCAAACTAATGTTTAGGAACCAGGAACTTTTTTTTTTTTTTTTTTGACAGGCAGAGTGGACAGTGAGAGAGAGACAGAGAGAAAGGTCTTCCTTTTGCCGTTGGTTCACCCTCCAATGGCCGCCGCGGTAGGCGCACTGCGGCCGGCACACAGCGCTAATCCGATGGCAGGAGCCAGGTGCTTCTCCTGGTCTCCCATGGGGTGCAGGGCCCAAACACTTGGGCCATCCTCCACTGCACTCCCTGGCCACAGCAGAGAGCTGGCCTGGAAGAGGGGCAACCGGGACAGGATCGGTGCCCCGACCGGGACTAGAACCCGGTGTGCCGGCGCCGCAAGGCAGAGGATTAGCCTAGTGAGCTGCGGCGCCGGCCAGGAACCAGGAACTTTCAAATACATTATTTCACAGTCATATCATGAGACAGAAATTGTTATTCCCAACCTAAAGATTAGGAAATTAACGTTAAGAATGAGTATGCCTGGTGCAGATTTGTGCTCCTAGACAGTGGCACAACTGGGAAGTCGGTCTTCAGATTCAAATTCCCTAGTACTCTTTTCATTGAACCATAGCTGCTCTACTATTATAAACTAAACATACAGTTATAGTTACACAGAACCATATAAAAATCAGTCCCAAAATACAAAACCACAGAATTCTTAGCTGGAAAGCATTTGTCTTTATTTCTGTCTTTAGTTTGCTATTCTTTCAGCCTAGGAATCTTACTGTTAACTGAAAAATCATATTGACATTCCTTATAGGAAGAATTTTAAGTTGCATGTTTTCAGTAAGCCTATCACAGAAAGAAACAGAGAGAGGGGGAGATAACCAGACAAGGCTAAATTCTAACAAAATTCTCCCACTGGATAGGAAGAAGCTATGTACTCACTCTCCAGGTGTTAGGTGTATTATTTACTCACACAAAAATGGTTGAAGCAGGCATAATGAATACTATGTAACAGAAATTCAATAAATGCATTTGAACAAATGAATGAAAGAGCAAAATGAATAAATCAAGGCTTTAACTCTTTCCAAAAAATTATTTTAAAGTAAGGATAAACTAAAGAGAAACCACACTACATTTGCACAATGTATATGACAGATCATAAATACAGACCACTTCACATTGATGAAAATACACATTAGCATACCCAATAAAGTCTTAGAACACTTTAAAGCCAGCTTAAACATAAGAATAGTCTGAAAGTAGTACAATGATCTTAAATGATTATTTTTATAGGCATTCAAGCTGGAAAATCATTATGTAAAATACTCAGAAAAGCAATGCAGGACATATTCGTGTAAGTTTTTACTTTTACAGTGTGAACTATAATGTAAATTTGAGTCAATTCCCCAATCAATCCATACGAAAATGAAACTTATTATGTTCAACTGCCCCATGGCCACTTACACAGTACCAAAACGAAGCAGCCAATCCTCATTTAATGCTTTACTTATACTGCAAAGTGTGCTCTGTAAATAGCAGTGCCAAATGCCACTGACCTGGACTATAACACCAATGTCCATAATACCCAGTGATTTTCTCATTATTATAGGCATCGTATCCTTGTTTAACTGATTAGTTAGAATACTTACAGCCTTCACACTCAGCAATCTCTTCTATAAATCCCATGAAAGATTCTACCAACAGGCATTTTTAAAATTTTGTTACAATAAATAATATATTAAACTAATAACCCAAAAAATGACATTTAAGTTAGCCTGGAAAATCTGTTAGTATATGTAGCATTCCCATTAAGTTACCGACAGAGTATCTTGGGGAGTGGATTTAAAATTTAATGAGGCTAATACTGGCCTAATGTGTGAGAGCAGCTCAGGCTATGCTGTCCAGGGACTCCTTCATCCTGTAAGTCAATCCTGCACTGCCTCAAGAGAATCATATGCATGAAAGAAAGGCCAAGTAGCAGGAAACCCCAGACAGCAACGCTGCACCAGGTAAAGGCAGCAGTAGGTGATGTGGGACATACCACTGCCCAAAGGGAAAAGTTTTCATATTTTCCTCCTCACTGAAAAATCTAACCCATAGGAAATAACATTTCAGTTAAACTTAAAAAGAAACCTTCCCTTCTTCCTTCCTGACTCAGAAGCTAGCTAGCAATACCGTAAAGCAGAAAAACTACTCAAACCTCGGCTTCCCTGAAGAGTTTATATTTGGCATGCTAAGGATATTTCCAACACCATTCCTTAAATTCCTCTAACGACCTCTCCCACTTGCAGCAGCACTTGCCCAGGACTTCAATAAGGCCCTTTTCTTCACAAGCTTCAGTATTCTAAGTTGCTTGGAAAGCAGATGGCAAAAAAAAAAAAAAAAAAAAAAAAGGTGCAAAAACAGTTTTTTTAAAAAAATTTGTGTATTCTCTGACTCTATATCCAGAAAACATAAGGTATAAGTAATTGAAATCCATTTTTATTTATGAAAACATTCCACAATCATCTCACACATTTTTCCTAAAATATTTAGAAATATACCTTCTATCTATGTGTAATTAGATTTAACTCATCTCCTTGTGGGCATATACAATGTGTCCTGTATCAGAAAGATACAGGAGGGGCCAGCGCTGTGGTATAGTAGGTAGGGCTGCTGCCTGCTGTGCCAGCATCCCATACGGGCACCGGTTCGGGACCTGGCTGCTCCACTTCCGATCCAGCTCTCAGCTATGGCCTGGGAAAGCAGTAGATGAAGGCCCAAGTCCTTGGGCCCCTTGCACTCTCGTGGGAGACCAGGAATAAGCTCCTGGCTCCTGGCTTCAGATCAGCACAGCTCCAGCCATTGCAGCCATCTGGGGAGTGAACTAGAGGATGGAAGACCTCTCTCTCTCTGCCTCTCCTCCTCTCTCTGTGTAACTCTTGACTTTCAAGTAAATAAAATAAATCTTATAAAAAAAAGAAAGATACAGGAAAATGATGATGAGTTACTTGTATGCACTAGGAACTCTAGTGTCTATATCACAACAAATCTGAATGATGTAAGGTATGTTGACAGCTCTGCTACTTGTTAGCTGTGTGATATTGAGCATACTACCCAAATACTCTCAGCCTTAACATTAATATCTTTAGATTGGAGATAATGATTACATATTAGGGTATTATGGAATTTAAGCTAGCTAATGATTGTAAAGACATATCAACCATAGCTGGCAGCTAGCATTAGCTGCCGATAACCAGATCCAATAAAACGGAACTAGGAACCAGGAAAGAGACGTTGGCCAAAATTCCTGGCAAAGAGCTGAGGAACCAAGTTCGTATTCTCTCAAGAATCTTCAACCTTGGGCCTGCTTCCATCTGGGGGAAGGTATGAAGAATGATTAGGGAGAAGCCCTAGGGAAGACTGGTCCTAACACAAAATCAAAGATTGTAGATGAGACCAGACTAGCTTCTGGAATGTAACATTTGACTTGAATTGGCACTCAGAAGCAATGCCATAGGGTTTGCTTTCAAAAATATGTAATGTTATGTAAATTATTATTACTACACAGAGTTATACAGGGAACTGAGCCCAAGCAGAGATGGATTTACATGTTTCATTGGTGAAGAGAAGACAGAATAGATGAGTGGGTGGTAAGTCAGAGAATGCAAGGAGGGTGGTAATAAAACTAGATCAGCAAGGCCATTTAGGGTGACAGCTAAGCACCGAGGCTTGAAAGATAGAATGTCTGAGTTCCAATCTTGACTCCATCACTCAGTTTCTGGTGCAAACTCAGACAAGTTGAATAACTCCTCTGTGCTTAAATTTCCTCTTGTGTAAATATGGATAATATTAGTACTAACCTTATAAGATTATTGTAAAGGTTATAAAGTTTATATATATATATAATATATATATACATATATATTTGTAAAGCATTTAGAAGAGCTTCTGGTGCAGAGTAAACATCAGTTTCCTAATATATAAAGTGGAAACAATAAAATTTGTTGTTTCACAGGTCATTACAAGATTAAATAAAGTATACCTATAACGTGTTTAACAGATTATAAATCAACAAATATTAGATATGTTCAGGAAAACATGGGTTAGTAACAAAAAGTTCTTTTTTTTTTTTTTTTTTTGACAGGCAGAGTTAGACAGTGAGAGATAGAGACAGAGAGGAAGGTCTTCCTTCCATTGGTTCACCCCCCAAATGGCTGCTACAGCCGGCACGCTGCGCCAATCTGAAGCCAGGAGCCAGGTGCTTCTTCCTGGTCTCTCATGCAGGTGCAGGGCCCAAGTATGTGGGCCATTCTCCACTGCCTTCCCAGGCCACAGCAGAGAGCTGGACTGGAAGAGGAGCAACAGGGACAGAATCCGGCGCTCCAACCGGGACTAGAACCCGGGGTGCCAGCGCCGCAGGCAGAGGATTAGCCTAGTGAGCCATGGTGCCGGCCATAAAAAGAACTTTCAAACTTGAAAAAATATTTCATAATAGACCATAACAGAAAATGTGAAAATCCTTATTCCCATTTTGGTGTTGAACACATTTACTGGGCAACCATGAGTGACTTGGCATGCTTATCCATTTTCCAATGCACAAAACATATCTGAGTCATTCTATCTTTCAGATCTATCCAAAGATTTAAGTTACAGATACAAAATACAGGCAAAAGAAAGAAAGAAGGGGAGAGGAGGGGAGGGGAGGGGAGGGGAGGGAAGGGAAGGGAAGGGAAGGGAAGGGAAGGGAAGGGAAGGGAAGGGAAGGGAAGGGAAGAGAAGGGAAGGAAGGAAGGACCCAACCACAACCAAAACAGTAATTTTGAAATAATATGCCTCTCAATACTCATTTGCTGACATAGAAAACATGAAATCTAACAGCATACAGATTAATGATCAAAAGGTTATTTATAATTTTACTTACAGAGAAAGCTCTGTAAGATTTATAAAATAGGCATGCAAATAAAACCATGCTGCAACATGCTTTCTGAACAACAGAACCAATGTTGCCATAAAATTGAGAATTTAAAGATCATCTAATTGGAACCCAAATATGCTAACGTAGATCTTGTCCATAAGAAAACAGAGTATGGAAGTCAAGAAATCTGTGAGGAGACTGTGGTTAGCAGTGTCCGCTGCTGAGACGCTGCAGGCAGAGCTGAGACGTGTCCACAGATACAACCACCAGAAAATAAGGTCAATGTATGGCATGGTCAGGGTTGTGGAAAACATTAGATAAATCACAGTTAAATATAGGAAATTATTTCTATAGACAGAAGAGCAAAAGACAAATGCTGAATCATTAATTTTGAGCTAGAATTAGCTTCCCCAATGTGAAAATATTTAAACTGGGATTTTTTAAAGTTATAATTTCGTTGTAATATCAACAAATAAAGCACACTGATGTTGGGGATTTATTCTGCAAACCAACGACTAGGTCATCCTTGACCCAAAGTGAGTAGGATAACTTTAGTCTTTCCTCTTAAAAGATGTGAGGCCACAAAAATTTAAGATGATCTATATGACGATTTAAACTGAGCTATTTCATTGGATCTTATTAGAATACTTCAGTGCTAAACAGATTCTTGGCTAGCAATAAAAGGAAGATTGGAGATTTTCTTTGGGAATGTGATACCTAAATCAGTTTCTATTCCAAAAGAATTATGCAGACTAGGGCTTTAAAAACTACCCATAAATTCTTCCAGTCAGTTCTGAATGACTTTTTTTTTTTTTTTTTTTTTTTTTTTGGACAGGCAGAGTGGACAGTGAGAGAGAGAGACAGAGAGAAAGGTCTTCCTTTTGCCGTTGGTTCACCCTCCAATGGCCACTGCACTGCACTGATCCAAAGCCAGGAGCCAGGTGCTTCTCCTGGTCTCCCATGTGGGTGCAGGGCCCAAGCACTTGGGCCATCCTCCACTGCACTCCCGGGCCACAGCAGAGAGCTGGCCTGGAAGAGGAGCAACCAGGACAGAATCCGGCGCCCCAACTGGTACTAGAACCCGTTGTGCCGGCACTGCAGGCAGAGGATTAGCCTATTGAGCCGCGGCGCCGGCCTTGAATGAGTATTAATACCTATCATTCATCCATCTAGTGCTGTTCAACAGAAATACAGTAGGTGCCACATGTATAATTTTAAATCTTCTAAAATGCATATTAAAACTAAAATAAAACAGGTAAAATTAATTTAATATTGTTTACTTAATCCAATACCCAACATATTTCACATATAATTAATGTAAACATTTTTTCTAACATACTTTATTCTTTCATACTAAATTTTTCAGATTTGGTGTGTGTTTTACATTTGCATCACATCTGATTTTGGACTAGCATCATTTGGTATGTTCAATAGCCCCATGTGGCTAGTAGCTATCATACTAACAACACAGATCTAAAATCCAGGTTTCTGGAAACAGGAACGTGGGTTGTCTTGCTCATGTATGTAGCTGTGGTAACCCTGTCTGGCAGATAATTAGTCCTCAATGAATATTTGTTGAGTGAATGAATGAATGAATGGATCTACTCATTTTTGTACATATTTGCCAAAACAGAATTCTTAAGACATAAATGAAATTCTAATTACATGATTAGCACTATTGAAAGAAGCATATAATTATATTAAGCTTAACTCTAGTCAAATGATAGTTTAATAATAAATAGTCAATACAAATTCTTTAGCAGTTACCTATGTTCAAGTACAATATAAACACATTTTACTGTCAACAGGACATTTTCTTCTTTAGTCATTTAAACATGGTTTTCATAAACATTTATTAGATCAAAATGCTGTCACATTTCTCTAGTAAATCAAATAAATTATAGCTTTTCTCTTTGGAATGAATAAACTCCACATTCATCAAACATACACAATTCTCACATATTCTACCAGCATTTACAAATAAATGTGCTTTGTCTTCATGTCTAACCCATCCTAATACTAGCAAAAGAATATGCCAAATATAGCTTCAAACATTTGGTAAAGGTTAAGTCACATTCATTATTATAAAAATGCTTAACCCCAATAGTACTGAGGTTATCTAATATAAATGAAAGAGGCCCCAAGCAGCTGACACTGAATAACAAAGGTTTAGGAAAACAGCTGACCTTCTCTGCTAGGAGCTCTCGGATCTTGCTTGCTTGAACTCTAAATTTCATGAGCTGGGACTCCAGAGCCACACATCGCTCTTTCCAATCTACCGGTGCTTCTGGTTCAGAAAGCTCTGCCATATTTGTCCTAAAAAAAAAGAGGAAGCATTCAAAACAGGACGACAGAATTAGCATGTAAGATAACTCATTAAATCACCCAATGAACACCTCCTAGTCAGCATCTACTGGTATTCAGATACAAGTGCTAAATTCTAAGGTACGTTCCAGAACTGGTTAGAGTTAATGGGACAAATTTGATGACAGACAGAAGGGCAGGTTTGGAGGTTCAACTGCCACTTAACCTGCTCATACCTCAGTTTACTCAGTCTAGAAAAATGAGGCATGCTGATCATTCTTCCACATGGGTATGTTGTGAGGATCAGATGAAACACTGCCGTCTCCAACAGAATTTCAGACAATAGCACACACAGTACTCTTAACAGAAAAGTTTGAAAACCTACTCACTCACAATTTTATCATACTCTTAAATTTACAGAAATATCACAGTTTGATTCAGTTGGTAGCATGACAAAATAACCTAAAGAAACTGCATTAGCAGTGCCGCAACTATGGTTGAGATTTGTGTAAGTATCACTGTCAATCTACATTTGTCCAGGTGCAGGCTAAGTCTCTCAAGTCCTCTGGCATTTATAACTGGTGAGTTATTATGATCCAACAAGTTTCTATAATTTTTATTTGGTGTCAGAAGAGAAAAAACATAAATATGAAATTTGAGATCACCACCATTAAATAATTCTGGAATCAGTGATTTCCGTAGTTATTTACTTTCCTTTTAGAAGAAACTAATTCTAGAGAGAAACGCTGTAAGGAAGAAGAGGCAAGAAAACTGGTTTTGAAATTCTCAAGGGTTACTCTATTTGGGGAGCATAATTAATTCTGGCTCTGGGATTCATACAAGTAGTTTTAGTGACTGTTAATGTTTCATCAGGACATTTTTTAAAAAAGATTTATTTATTTGAAAGAGTTACAGAGAGAGGTAGAGACAGAGAGAGAGAGAGATCTTCCATCCGCTGGTTAACTCCCTAAATGGCCAAAATGGCCAGAGCTGAGCTGTTCTGAAGCCAGAAGCTAGGGGCTTCTTCCAGATCTCTCACGTGGGTGCAGGGGCCCAAGGAGTTGGGCCATTCTCTGCTGCTTCCCAGGCACATTAGCAGGCAGCTGGATTGGAAGTGGAGCAGCCAGTACCAAACCAGAGCCCATATGGGATGCTGGCACTGCAGGCAGGAGCTTTAACTCGCTGTGCCACAGCTCTGGCCCCTCATCAGGCTATTTTAACCAATGGCCTGATATGTGTGTCTGATTTGCCCTCGCTATGAACTGATCAAATCTGCACACGGAGTTAAACTCCTGTAGGAGCCATGCCTCAGTTATGGAGAACATGTGACAGCAAAACTCTGAGAGCCCCAGGATGGTGCTTCAGTTTAAGTGTATTATTCTTTTGTTTTATAAAAATATAACCACCTTTATTTTCCCAGTGTTTGGTGTCATATAACCCCATCCCTAAGTTTACACCAATATTTCAAAACTTTGCACTGTTAAAAACCCATTAAAATGTTATTTTCCTAGCATAATTACTGTTTTGTGTTTATGCTAGTTTCACATTAACAATGATATTATCACTCAATAATTTAATAAGAACTATAACCAGAATTTAAGCGAAACCTACAACTTGTATTAAAAGCACCCCAACTGTCTCCAGCTCCAGAGACCTCAAATTCCAGCCATTATTTAAGAGAAACTGATCACTGTAGAACTGGAAAGCATTCTCTTCTCCTTTCCTTGTTTTTATGAATTCTCACCTCATTGTTTCTGAGTCTTTCTCCAAGACTGTTAGCCTTGTTGGTATTATCTTTGTTTTCTTTAACCGTGTTAGCCTTTACCATCAGTGATTCAGGAGCAGATAACACAGTTTGTCAATAACTAACTTTTTCTCAACTCTACTGCCACTTCTTTTCTCACCTGACTAGCTTTAGAGTGGACAGGCAAATAATATATGAATGAAAGAATAAAAATGAAAAGGACTAAATGGACATCCTTAAGTCTTGAACCATTCATATCCTTGCATAGAAATGTAGGGACACTATTCTACTGTAAGCAACAGAAGGAGTCTATTTCTTGTTGGTTAATTTTTGGTCTACATTTAAAATAACTTAAAGGGCAAGCATTGTGGCACAGCAGGTTAGGTTGCTGCTTGGGATGTCTGCATCCCATACTAGAGAAACTGGTTCCTGGCTATTATGCTTCCCATCCAGTTTCCTGGATGGGGAGGCAGCAGATGATGGCCCAAGTGCTTGGATAGATGTGGGAAACTCAATATGGGAAACCTGGATGAAGTTCCAGGTTCCTGGCTTCAGCCTGGCCCAGCCCCAGCTGTTGTAGGCATTTGGGGCGTGAACCAGTAGACAGAAGATTTAGCGCTCACTCGCTCGCTCTCTCTTTTTCTTTCTTTCTCTCTCTTTTTCCCTTTCTCTCTTTTTCTTTCTTTCTTTCTCTCTCTAAATATATATCAAATATATATATATATCAACAAGAAATAGACTCCTTCTGTTGCTTACAGTATATATATAGTGTTGTTTCTCTGTCTTTTAAGTAAATAAAAGTAAACAAGAGAACTTGCTTATATTCTACTATAAAATGTCTACAGTGTTAAAAATAAGAGTACATATTTTTAAACAAGTGAAAATCAAGCAATGTAGTGAAATGAATGAGTAGAATAAAGGACAAAATCCACATGATGATTTTAAAAGACACAAAAACCCTTCAACAAAATCCAACACCCCTTCATGATAAAATCATTCAACAAATTAGCAACAGAAGGGAACTTCCTCAACCTAATAAAGGATATTTACAAAAAGCTAACAACTAGCATCATATTTATTGATAAGTAACTGAAAGTTTTCCCCTTAAAGTCAAGAACAATGTTGTGAGCACTGTGGCACAGCAGGTTAAGCTAACACTTGGGACATCACATCTCATACTGGAGTGCCTGGTTTGAATCCGGGCTACTCCAATTCCAATCTAGTTTCCTGCTTATGTGCCTGGGAGGCAGCAGATGATGGTCCAAGTACTTGAGTTCCTGCTATCCAAGTGGGAGACTCAAATGAAGTTCTTGGCTCCTGGTTTTGGCCTGGACCAGCCCCGGCTATTGAAGAGTGAACCAGCCAATAGAAGCAATTTCTCTCTTCCCCCAAGTCTCCCCATCCACACAGACACACACACACACACACTCTGCCTTTCAAAAAATAGATAAGTAAATATTTTTTAAAAAAATCAAGAACAAGACAAGGATGTCTGCTCGCACCACTTATATCCAACATTACTAGAGATTCTAGCATAAGAAAATAAAATAAGTTAGAAATAAAACCATATTTATTTGCAGATGATACACATCATGTATACAGAAAATTCTAAGGAATCCACATAAAAACTGTTATAACTATTGGATTTGGCAATGCCTCAGGAAATTAGATAAATACTCCAAAAAAAAAAAAAAGTCTTTCTATACACCAGCAACGAAAAATTCAAAAGTGAAATTAAGAAAATATTCCATTTACAATAGCATTGAAATGAACAAAAGACTTTAACAAAAGAATCAGAAAATCTGTACTCTGACAACTATAAAGCATCATTGAAAGACTTTAAAGAAGACTTAAATAAATGAGAGAAATTGCAAGTTCACGAATTGAAAGACTTAGTATTGTGAAGAAGGCAATATTTGCAAATGGATGTGCACATTCAATACAATCCTTATCAAAATTCCACAGCATTTTTTGCAGAAATTGACAAGTTGATCCTAAAATACATCTGGAAATCAAAGGACCCAGAGTAGCCAAAATAATCTTGAAAGGAAGGCGAATTCAAATGTTCCAGTTTAAAACTTATTACAAAGCCATAGGAATCAAGACCATGTGGAACTTGGAAAAAGACAGACATATGAGTATAGATCAACAGAATAAAGTTGAGTCCAGAGATAAACCATTACATCATAGGGTCAATTGATTTTTGGCAAAGGTACCAAGACCTTTCAAGGAGGAAAGAATAGTATTTTCAACAAATGCTTCTGGGGTACTAGGACATTCACATGCAGAAAAATGAATTTAGACTCATATTTCATAACATTAATACAAAATGGATGAATAAGAACCAATGCTCTAAAATGCTTTGATCTTGCATGGGGCAATACTTTCTTTGCTAAAGCACAAATAACCAAAGAAAAACTAGAAAAATTGAACTCTATCAAAGTTAAAAAATGTTGTGCTTTTGATGCACTGGCCACAGCGGCCATTAGAGGGTGAACCAACGGCAAAAAGGAAGACCTTTCTCTCTGTCTCTCTCTCACTATCCACTCTGCCTGTCCAAAAAAAAAAAAAAAAAATGTTGTGCTTTAAAGAACATTATCAAGAAAGTGAAAAAAAAAAAAAACCCACAGCATGGGGGAAAAATGGCAAATCATATGTCTGATAAGGAATGTGTCCAGAATACTAAAGGGTCTCTTATAAGTCGACAATAAAAAGATCACCCAATTGAAAAGTGGACAAAGTATCCAAATAGACAGCTCTCCAAAGAAGACACACAAATATCCAATAAGCACATGAAAAGATGCTTGCATCATTACTCGTAAGGATAAATACAAATCAAAGTCATGACATTCCATGTCACACTGGAAAGGATGGCTATAATGAAATGAAAACAATATGCAATATAAGAACAAGTGTTGGTGATGCTGTGGAAAAGTCGGAATTCTTAGCATTGCTGGTGGGAATGTGAAAATGGTAGAGCTGCTTTGTAAATAATTTACCAGTTCCTTAAAAGTGCAAACATAAAGTTACCACGTGACCCAGCAATACCAATGCTCAGTATATACCCAAGGGAACTGAATACATATGTCCACATCAAAACTTGTACCCAAATGTTCACAATTATCATTACCCATAGTAGCCAAAAAAGTGGAAACAGTCCAAATATCAACCATCAGATAGGTAAATAAAATGCAATGTATCTATACAATGGAATAATATCGAGCCATAACAAAAGGAATACAGTTCTAACATACTATAACAATGCACAAACTTTGAAAACATGTTACGGGAAAGCAACCAGACACAGAGGCCACATATTGTATGATTCTATTTACACGAAATATCCAGAATAGGGAAATCCAAAGAGACAGAAAGTGGTTCAGTGGCAGCCAAGGTCTGCGAGGAAACAGCGATGGGGATTGGCCATGGATAAGTAGGAGGTTTCTTTTCTGGGTGTGAACATGCTCTAGAATTAGAATTACACAACGTTGGAAATATACTATACACCACTGCACTAGCCAGCACTTGGTGACTACAAGGAAACACCTGAGACAAGTTACTTAAAAGAGATGTATTTTGACTCTTGGTTCAGGAGTCAAATCATGTTCAAACCATAGCAACCACGGAAGTCTACACCCTAAAAGGGTACGTTTTATGGCTTGTGAATTATACCTCAGTAAAAAAGAGCAGATATGTACAATGAACAAGGAAAAAGTAGCAGTTTAAAAGGATGTATGCTAGGACCACAATTACAATTTACTGATCCATTATTTGTGGTTATTCCTGCCAAGAATTTCATCATTAACTGGATCGAGAGATAACTGTTAACCTCAAATATGAGAATTATCACACATATACCTTACCTAGAGTACTGATACAAAAAACACAATAAATAAACCCAAAGCTAAACATACCTATTCATCTCTTTAGTTACCCAAATTATTTATTTTATAGTGAAGTAGCACAGCCTCAGGAGTATTATTAAATTGGCATTTAACATCTACATTCCTTACTAATTGAGTCATAATTTACAAAATCCAAGACTGAAGATTGCTTGGCTAACGGTCTGCGCTGAGGTCCAGACACCTGAGTTGCTCGTTTCGCTCTGTAATCCTAGTGCGTGAACAAGTATAAAACAACTGTTGTGATAGACTCCCATGCCGAATAGTCGCGAATTCTAATTCTGAACACTATTCACCACCCCGTCCGCTCCCACCGGCCTTACAGAACGGCACAGCCTCAGGCGCTGCAGCCAATTACTAAATAAATATCTAGCTAGATCGTCACGTTATGTACCGCTTTCCCAAATCCCCCCGCCCCGTGCCTTTTGGAAACATTTACCGACACAAAATAAACTGTTGACAATGAAGTGAAGACTCTCCTCTCTGAATCTCTCACTTCCTGTTTTCTCTGAACGAATCCCAAAAAGGAAAGAAAAAGAAATGAAAGAATCCATCCTCTCGGGCTCGCCCTGAGGAGGCTCAGGGTTAGCCGGGCCAGGTCAGCACCCACGACGGCGGTGCTCACCACC
Source organism: Lepus europaeus (assembly GCF_033115175.1). NCBI lineage: Eukaryota > Metazoa > Chordata > Mammalia > Lagomorpha > Leporidae > Lepus > Lepus europaeus. The sequence goes on along the minus strand of NC_084839.1, from coordinate 39,981,017 downwards.
TGGCCAGCGCCCGCGCTCCGGCCGCACGCAGCCCGCACTTCCAGCGCCACAGCCGCGACCCGCACGCAGGTAGCCCCGCGCCCGGGACCTGCCTCCCTCCGCGCGGCGCGGCGCGGCGCACAGCTTCGTCTTTTCCAGGTGGTCCACAGCTTCGGGGACGGCGCGGTTTCGACGCCCCGGCAAGTTTGTGGCAAGCGGTCCCTTCAGGTTCGGAGAGGGGTGGCCGGGAGCGCACCGCGGGGCTCCCGCAGGGCCGAGGCCGAGCCGCAGCATCCCCCAGGCCGGGCCCCCGGGTCTCAAGCCAGATGTCACAGCAGCCCGGGGGCCCGGCCGGGCCGAGTCCAGCGCCAGCCCGTCCCGCCCCCTTTGCCCGGCCGGCCAGCTCGGCCCGCAGCCCCCTCTGCACAGCGAGCCCGCCGGGACGGCGCGCCCTCGAGGGGCAGGGACCCCCGGAGTGGCGGAGGCGCTGGGCTCTCCCCTGGGCTCGAAACCCTCTCCACCTGCCTACCTCTGCAGCGGACCCCCGACGGCAGCGCACGACGTCCTGGATCGTGGAGCTCCCGGGATTTCAGCCTGCGCCCGCCTCGCTCGGAGCCCGGAGCCGGCGGGAGCAGGGCACCGCCTCCTCCAAGGACTGGCTGCCAGAGTAGCCAATAGGAAGTCGAGATCGGGCACTTGGCGTCACTGGAGGGCGTGGCTATAACTTTGGCTCTACCCAGTCAGTCTCTGCCGGAGACGGGGTTCTGTCCTGCAAGGGGTCTCCCCGGTGGCCTTTGCCGGCTGCGTTTGCTCTGGCTCCGTGCAGGCGCGGAGTGCGGGAGCGCCCTCCTGCTGTGTCTCGCTGCCTGGACGCCAATTCCCCATGCATCTTCCATCCTCCTGCCAGGCTGTGTCCTGCAGAGAAGTTTTGATGTTCGCTCCGCCCAAGACCTCCAGTGGGTGGCCTTCCGCAGCCCACCGTCTCAGGTCCAGTTCTCACAGCCGCCCGCGTCCCACGCAGCGGCTGCAGCTGTTCAGCTCCCCGCCGCGAGCGAGTCGCCTGGCGGGGTCTCCCGGCTGTTTCCCAACCCCACCTGCGAAAGCCCTCACTGTCCTCTGAGACAAAGCTCCAAGTCGTCTTCCGCACGTGACGACGCCCGTCTCCTGCCCCGCAGAAACCCCGTCCCCGTTTTCCCCTCGGGCCCCGACTCCTTCTGCGGGACCGCTGGGAGAGCAAGGATCCGCGTCCTTTCTTTGTGCCTCCTCCTGGGCGCCCCGCACAGAGCCAACTGCGCGAGGAGCTGGGAGTCGTTTCTGTCCGACTGGAATTCACAGCCCGAGCTGAGGTCTGAGAGGCCAGTCTTGGGGTTCAAACGGGAAAGACAGAGAATCCTGATGGTATAGGGACTCCTTCCCCAGGTCACAGAACTAGGTCCGACTGCTTTCTTGGATTCACGGTAGATAAAGAACATCAGAAGACTTTCTCACTGCAGTCACTAAGGGTGCGTGTGTGTGTGTGTGTGTGTTTAACTTTATCTTCTATAGAAAAAAGCACAAGAGATAAAGATTTACAAAGCCCCTTTTAGGAAAGGCCATCTGTGGATACCACTAAAAGACCAGCAAGTTAAGTATCAGGCGTCCATATTTCTTCCAGATGAGCACTAATTTTGGACTGGATCCCAGACTACCCCCACACATCAAATTCCTTTTGCCTTCTGTGGGAGCTGATGATGCGTAGCATATGAAAAATTGTCTCCAAACAGCCCTGGCAAACAAGCAAGCTGGACGGAGTTTATTTTACAGAGATGAGGAGTTACATAAACAGAGTTTAAGTCACTTGCATAATTTAACACGGCAAGTCGGTAGAGACCAAGCAGGAGAAAAAGAGAAAGAATGCCAAAATAGAATCACTTCCGTCTGTGAGTCAGAAATACAGCCTAAGAGCGCTCAGTGAATACAGTCACTCATGAAAGGCGGCCTTCTGAGCCCGCCGCCGCCCTCCGAGGCTCCGCCAACATTTACTCACTGTCACCCTTTTCTGGAAATAGGGCAAGCTGAATTTGTTTGGCTGTGGAGAACCCAGAGGAGCAACATCCTGTCTCTGGCCGCGCTAAGAAAAATACATGTTACAATGGAATATTATTTGGCAATAAAAAGAAGCGAGGTAATGACACGGGCTACAACATGGACAGGCACTGAAAACACCATGCTGAATGGAAGAAGCCAGTGGCAAGAGCAGGCTGTGCGTTCCCACTCACTTGAAATGTGCAGGACCAGCAAATGCGCAGAGAAAGAAAATGGATGATCCAGCTGCTCGTAGGAAGAATGGGGGTGACACTCAAGAGGGGTGAGGTTTCTCTCTGGGGTCGTGAAAACTTTCTAAAATTTGTAGTGATGGTTGTATAACCCTCTGAATGTACTAAAAGCTATGACCAAGAACAATTTAAATGGGTGGATTGTATGCTACGTGAATTATAGTGCAAAGCTGTTTAAGGGAAACGTATATATTAAAATTTATGTTTTTATATTAGGTAGCAGCAGATAGAAAATATCTCTGACCTGCCTTCATCAATGTTCATAGCAACACGGACCTGTGTTTCGAACTTACCTCCTTTGGGATACTGTGTTTATCTGTGGAGATTTGATCATCTGTTTCCCTTCACCAGGCTGAGACACTGTCTGATTTTGCTCTTTAATGTTTGTCCAGCACCCAGCACACACTTGGCACAGAGTAGATGCACAATAAATATTTGTTGAATGAATGAATGAACAAAGGTGGCAAGGGATACATGTTATCAGAATTTATGATAGATAAATAGACAGGCACCACACTGTGTTACAAGGAATACAAAGATCCACAAAACTGATATTTCTGCCAGGGGCTGGCTTTGTCACACAGCAGATTAAGCTGATGCTTCTTTTTTTTTTTTTTTTTTTTTTTTGACAGGCAGAGTGGACAGTGAGAGAGAGAGACAGAGAGAAAGGTCTTCCTTTTGCCGTTGGTTCACCCTCCAATGGCCGCCGCGGTAGCGCGCTGCAGCCGGCGCACCGCGCTGATCCGATGGCAGGAGCCAGGTGCTTCTCCTGGTCTCTCATGGGGTGCAGGACCCAAGGACTTGGGCCATCCTCCACTGTACTCCCGGGCCACAGCAGAGAGCTGGCCTGGAAGAGGGGCAACCGGGACAGGATCGGTGCCCCGACCGGGACTAGAACCCGGTGTGCCAAGCATCCCACATCCGAGTGCCAGTTCAATTCAAGGCTTCTGATCTAGCTTCTTGCTAATGCACCTGGGAAGGCAGCAAAAGATGGCGTAAAACTTGGGCATCTGCCACCCATGTGGGAGGCTTGGATGGAGTGCCTGGCTCCCAGCTTTGGCCTGGCCCAGCCCTGGCCATTACAGCCAACTGGGGAGTGACCCAGCAGTTGGAAGAACTCTCTCTCTCTCTCTCTCTCTTTCTTTCCCTCTATAACTGTAACTTTCAAAATAAGTAAATAAATACTTTTTTTAAAAAAAAGTACCCATAGCTACTTAAGTTTTATGATATTTTGTTTCCTACATACAGAAGCAATCAAAACCTATTTTCATTGGAAAATATTTAAAGATAGAACAAAGAGAAAAGCTAAAATCATCCACAACTCATCATTCCTAAACACTTTGAAATTTTGTTGTCATTCAATCTTTTTTTTCTATATGTATACTGTGTTTTCCATTAATACATAGGATTATGCTGAATTTATTTTTTTATCTTGCTTTTACAGTTAACATGTTATTATGAGCATTTTCTTCATCATTAAGTTTTATTTAAAGTACTTTTAATGGCTGGTTAATATTCTACCATAGAGTTCTAGCCAAATTTGTTTAATCATTGTCTTATTATATAGGTTATTTTTAATTTTTCACTAGTATAAACACAGCTTTTTCAATAGTTTTATATTTTCCTAATATAATAGCATTTTAGATAGTATTTTTATAACAGCTTTATTGGAATATAAATCAGATTCTTTATGTTTTGCCTATGTAAACAATGGTTTTTAGTATATTAACAGAGTTATACAGCCATCACCACAATCAATTCTAGAATATTTTTACCAACCACTCCCTGTCCACTGCTAACAGCAACAATAAAAAAAGAAAAAAACAAAATTGTACTTCACACTTCATACTTAACACTGTACTCCTCACTTTCCAGATCTCCTATCCCCCTCACCACTGGGCAACCACTACTTCACTTGTCGCTACAGTAGATTTGCCAGTTCTGGGTACTTCATATAAATGGCACCATACAATATGTGTCTTTTGTGACTGGCTTTTTCATTTAGGATAATGGTTTTAAAGTATATGCATATTGAGCGTTTATCAGTAATTCATTCCTTTTATGGCTAAATAATACTCCACGTTGTAGATATAACACCTTTGATTTATTCATTCCTCGATAAAGGACATTTGAGTTCTTTCCAGTGTATAGTTATGATGGATAATGCTCCTGTGAATATTTGTGTACAAATTTTCATGAAGACATAACTTTTATTGGTTATATCCTAGGAATGGGATTACTAGGCCATATGACAATTTTATTCTTAGCGTTTTAAACAGTTGCCAGACTATTTTTCAAAGGGACTGCACTACTTCACAATCCCACCACCAGTGGACCAGGGTCCACATTCATTACATCCTCACCAAAACCTGTAATTATCTGTCTGTCTTTTTATTACAGCCAGCCTGATAGTTGTGAAGGATTATCTCCTTGTCTTTTTCATCTGCATTTCCCTAATGACTAGCAACGTTAAGCATCTTTTCCTATGCTCCTTGGTCATTTCTATATCTTCCTTGGAGAAAACCTATTCCAATCTTTTGCTCATTTTCATTTGAGTTTGTGTTTTTTTTTTTTTCATTTGTTTGCTTTTTTTACTGTTGAGTGATAAGGGTTCTTTTAGATTCTAGATATGAGTTCCTTATCAGATATGGTATTTTCTTTCTTTCTTTCTTTTTTTATTTTTTTACAGGCAGAGTAGATAGTGAGAGAGAGAGAGACAGAGAGAAAGGTCTTCCTTTTTGCCGTTGGTTCACCCTCCAATGGCCACCACGGCTGGCGCACCGCACTGATCCGAAGCCAGGAGCCAGGTGCTTCTCCTGGTCTCCCATGCGGGTGCAGGGCCCAAGCACTTGGGCCATCCTCCACTGTCTTCCTGGGCCACAGCAGAGAGCTGGACTGGAAGAGGGGCAACCGGGATAGAATCCGGCGCCCCAACCGGGACTAGAACCCGCCGCAAGGCGCCGGCGCCGCAAGGTGGAGGATTAGCCTGTTAAGCCACGGCGCCAGCCAGATATGGTATTTTCTTTTAAAGACTTATTTCTTTGAAAGTCAGAGTTACATGGAGAGAGAAGGAGAGGCAGAGAGAGAGAGAGAGAGAGCGCGCACGCAAGAGAGAGGTCTTCCTTCCCCTGGTTCACTCCCCAATTGGCCGAAATGGCCAGAGCTGCGGTGTAGTCGTAAAAGCCACCGCTTGCAGTGCTGGCATCCCACATGGCCACCGGTTCAAGTCCCGGCTGCTCCATTTCCAATCCAGCTCTCTCCTATGCCCTGGGAAAGCAGTAGAAGATGGCTTAAGGCCTTGGGCCCCTGTACCCATGTGGGAGACCTGGATGAAGCTCCTGGCTCCTGGTTCCTGGTTTCGGATTTGCGCAGATCCGGCCAATGCGGCCAATTGGGGAGTGAACCAGAAGATGGAAGACCTCTTTTTCTCTCTGCCTCTCCTTTTCTCTCTGTGTAGCTCTGACTCTCAAATAAATAAATAAATCTTTATAAATAAAAAAAAGAAAGTATATTCTTGTGGGGCAGGTGCTGTGGGGTAGAGGGTAAAGCCACTGCCTTCAGTGCCAGCATCCCATACGGGTACCGGTTCAAGTCCCAGCTGCTCTTCTGATCCAGCTCTCTGCTATGGCCTGGGAAAGCAGCATAAGATGGTCCAAGTGCTTGGGCCCCTCCACCCACATGGGAGACCCAGAAGAAGCTCTTGACTCCTGACTTCAGATGGGCTCAGCTCCGGCCGTTGTGGCCATTTCAGGAGTGAACCAGTGGATGGAAGATCTCTCTCTCTCTCTCTTTCTCTCTCTCTCTCTCTCTCTGTGTGTGTGTGTGTGTGTGTGTCTACCTCTCTCTGTAACTGTCTTTCAAATAAATAAAAATAAATCTTAAAAAAGTTTGTTATTGCAAAAAATTGAAAGAAAAAAGGTAAGAAAGGAAGGAAGTGAGGAAGGGAGGAAAGTATTGTGTTCTTGGAATTATATCTATGAAGTTCATGAAATCTGTTCTCTGTATATTAATAAATAAAAAAGCAATCATTAAAACAAAGAAAAAAAGACTTTTTTTTTTTATAATTAAGAGTTGAGTAATATAACCCTGGGTTTCTCGGGTTCTTGTTATACATCTCGACGTTTCTCACACACACAAAACCCTTTGAATGGCTTAATTTCATTGCGGTTTGTCGCAGGACAGATTCCCCAGAGGAAAATGCTAAGATAAAATCTGGAGTGCACGTTGTTGTCGTTGAGAAATCAACACCTGTAACAGAAAGGAGCTTGAGCAGAGGGAAAGTGGAACTGCAATGAACTTGACAAAACTTGGTCAAGCCGGCAGGAAGTACCCGAGCAAATCCTGCCCACTGGAGTGGACTCACACCAAGTCTAAGTGGCTGGCCTTATGCTCCTACTGTAGCCTTCGGCAGAGGGCTTGACTTGACCTTGAGCAGGGGCTTCTCTGAGACTGGAGCAGCCTCTGGAGGAAGTGGCACCTGAAGGCTGCCTCCTGGCCATCTCCTCACAGCTGAGCACCTGCCCTTCTGTGGAGGGCAGTCTCGGGGGCACATCTTCAGCTCCACTATGCTAACTCTTGCTCTGTTTATGTAACAAGATGGAATTTGTATTATCTTAGACTTAAGGGGGACTGTTGTTTGGCGCGGCAGTTAAATGGCAGCTTGGGACACCTGCATCCCATATTCAAGTCTGGTTCGAGTCCAGGGTCATCTGCTTCCAGCTAATGTGCACCCTGGGAGGCAGCAAGTGTGGGCTCAAGGCCTCAGGTCCCTGCCAACCACATGGGAGACCTGGATTGGGTTCCAGGCTCCTGGCTGCCACCTAGTTCAGCCCTGGCTGCTGCATTTGGAAATGAAAAGTCTCTCTCTCTCTCTCTCTCTCAAACAAAATGCAAATAAATAAGTAAATCTTTAAAAAATTCACTTGAGAGATGCTGTTGGTGTTAGCAGGAGCCCAAGGGATAAAAGAATGACTAAGCTGCCAAACCAAGGAAAATGAGAGGAATTTGGTTTTGCTTCTGAGAGAGAGAGGAGAGCAGAGGGACCCAGCAAGCTGGCACAGAACTGGCATGGCACAGGGTGAGGAGTAATAAAAAGCCCCAAGAGGTGATCTGGCCAAAAGGCTTTTTAAGAGCAGGAAATCTAAAGTGTGACCTTAGGTTATTTGCTCTACGGTGCCTGATGTGACTCCTGGGTGACCCCCAGGTCGTCTGTAAAATCTGCAGCCTTCATAAATGAGTTGTGCAAGAGAAGGGGATCAGATTTCCTCTCTGAGTTAGCACTTAGGGCAGAATCAAAACAGAAAAACAACAACCCAGAGGCAGAGGTGACCGTAAGGACATTAGCTTCAAGAAATCACAGAAGTCTCTAGGGTGCCTTAGTTCTTCCACTGTTAAGGAATTGGGTAGAGAAGGGGGCTGGGCCACAGGGAGATGAGACTGTGCCAAACTAACCTAAATCTCAGGGGGCTGAGGAGGCCCCCTTGAAGTCTGGTACATTTCACTTACAGGGTAAGTGTAATTGAAGCCTAATTAGAATGAACATTATTTTCTTTATGTGGTTATTAGAAAAATAGTTGTAAATGTAAATAAAAGTTGTGAAATTAAGAATAGTACACGGAGTGCCTGTACAGACGGCATTCACTCTGCCTCATTGGCTTACCTCTTCCTCTCTTCTTATTTATATTTTCCCAGCCCACTTGCTAGTAAGTTGCGTGTACCTAAATACCAGCACATTGTCTCACCTGCATATAAGGGCTGTCAACTTTGATAAAATTTGCATTCATCCAACACTTTTATTTAACCTATCACTCATATTCCAATTTTCTTAATTGATTCAATAATGTCTCATAGCAATCCCGTCCCCCTCTTCCCCAGGTCAATCCAGTCTAAAATAAAATTAGATAATATGTTTAGTTTTTATGTCTCTTAAAACACCTTCAACCTGGAATTTCTTTTAGGTCAATGGCATTAAAATACTGCCCTCTTCTCACCTTTTTTTTTTTTTTTTTTTTGACAGGCAGAGTGGACAGTGAGAGAGAGAGACAGAGAGAAAGGTCTTCCTTTGCCGTTGGTTCACCCTCCAATGGCCGCCGCGGCTGGCGCACCGAGCTGATCCAAAGGCAGGAGCCAGGTGCTTCTCCTGGTCTCCCATGCGGCTGCAGGGCCCAAGCACTTGGGCCATCCTCCACTGTACTCCCTGGCCACAGCAGAGAGCTGGCCTGGAAGAGGGGCAACCGGGACAAAATCTGGCGCCCCGACAGGGACTAGAACCCCGTGTGCCGGCGCTGCAAGTCGGTGGATTAGCCTATTGAGCCGCTGCGCCGGCCTCTTCTCACCTTTTAAAACACAACAGCAGGGGCCAGCGCTGTGGCATAGCAGGTAAAGCCACCACCTGCAGTGCCAGCATCCCATATGGGCGCTGGTTCAGGTCCCAGCTGCTCCACTTCCAATCCAGCTCTCTGTTATGGCCTGGGAAAGCAGTGGAAGATGACTCCCCACTTGGGGAGTGAACCAACGGATGGAAGACTTTCTCTCTCTCTGCCTCTGCCTCTCTATAACTCTGTTTTTCAAATCAATAAATAAATCTTAAAGACACACACACACACACACAACAACAACAACAATAACAACCTGGCTCCAGCCTTTTGCTAACTGAGGACCCCGAGAGGCAGCCGGTGATGACTCACACTGTGGGTTCCTGCCAGGAAAATGGAACAGCTGCGCTGAGTTCCCAGTCCCAGCTCTTGTGGACATGTGAGGGAGGAACCAGAAAGTATGAGCTCTCCCTGTCTCTCAAATAAAGGAATTTTTAAAAATTAAAAAAGAGAAGCAAGCTTCCTATTACTTTAGGAGGAGAGAATCCCATCTAATGTGACTGCCACATTGCTGAAATGCAGCGGCTGATCCTGGGTTCTTACAGGTGCTGATGGAATAGCAGCCTTGGCTATGGCTGACCATTCCTAACTGACGAAAGGAAAAGCACCCCTTAAAATCTGAGAACCAGCGGGGCGCAGCAGCTCAGCCTTGGGGTGAGGAGAGGCAGTGGGTGCCACAGGTCAGCCACGGCGTCCCACTGGGCTTTTACAGTTTCACAGAACACCAACATCACAACAGTCACTCTGTCACCAGGATGAAACATAGAGAAAACACTGCTTCACAATGTTGACTAAGCACTGACAAAAGCAAGGTCACCATGATGGAACCACAAACAATGCCCAGAGCACCTCCCGCCCCAGGCTATTATCAGTGACAGCTGCCTCTTTACCATGTAGCTGCTTTATCCTCACTCTAGGCTTCCATCCTTACAATATTCAGAGATAGAATTATCTTCATTTTTTCACAGGATCCAGTTCAAGAAAAAGTCCACTTCCTTGAACTCTTTTCCACTGCAAATTGGGATAAAGTTAACTTTTGGAGTATGTATTTTTTCATATTTTTTAAATGACTTTTTTTTTTTAATTCAAGAAGCAGAGAGAGAGACAGAAGGCACTCCCTTCTGCTGGGCCATTTCCCATACGTTCACCGCCGCCAGGACTTGGCTAGCCAAAGTTAAGAGCTGGGAACTCAATCCAGGCCTCCCAGTTGGGTGGCAGGGACCCAACTACTGCCTCCCAGAGTGTGCATTAGCTGGAGGCTAGAATCAGGAGCCAGAGCTGGAATCAATCCTAGGAACTCAGACATGGAATGAAGGCATCTTAAACATTAGGCCAAAGGCCCATCTCCACATTTTTATTTTGGAAGTAGGTCCAAACTTAAAGAAAATTTGCATGTACAAGAATAGTATATAGAAAACCTGGGTAGACTGCCTATGTTTCATTGTGCCTCATTTGCTTTGTTAAAGCCTCCATCCTCTAATCAGTCCCTTTTACATCCTCTTATTGAGATGTCATGGTTCCTCATAGTGTGTGCTTCTCTTAGTTGCAATTCAATGAGTAAAAACCTCAACTTGTTCAACCACAAGTGTGTTTCAGGTAGTCTTTGGCTGGAGGGAATTAACAGAAACCCAAAGGCATTCTAAAAGTTCATGGTAAATCAAATGAAAATATATTTATTTAGGTCTCAAAATTTGGAAAGACTTGCATACATTTTTCATAATAGGCATTTCCCCAAAACTTTCTGAAGACCCTGCATGGGTGTTCCAATAAGATTCAGCTGCACCCTGTGTGGCCTCTGAGCAGGATCCTCAACTCAACAGTGGTGTGCACATCAGGGACCCTTCGTGTCTCCATCCGTGCTTGCAAAATCAAGCTCCAATAAATCACTGGAGCCTTTCAGTGTTGGGTTTCTTTCATTTTCATAGGAATAAGGTCCTTTGGGATTTAGGAGAAAAAAAAAAAAAGCTGACCAGATTCGTATAGCTTTTTGGCAGTACTGATTTTGAGCTGTCTAATGCCTGCTTTTGCTCAACCCCCATTTTTTATTTATTTATTTATTTATTTTGCCTACAGGAGGAAAACCACAGAGAGAAGACAGCATCAACCTAGTAAGTTTGCCTTTGAGTCCGCCCTGGTGCTAAGAGCTCAACCATCTCCACAGAGGAACTTGGAGAGTTTCCCTGGGGACACCTTTACGAACCTTATAAGGACTTCTCCCTCAGTCTCTGCCTTTGTTTCTCCATTCAGTTTCATCGAGATTCTGTCCAGCTCTGAATCAGTAACACTTGGGCTGCAGCCAAGCCCTAGAGACACAAAGGCAAGCACCATCCTATAGACCATTCTGTTCTCTGAATATAAAACTGTGCCACTTCTAGCCCAGCACCTGCCTCCTTCTTGTTTTTATCTTTGATAACACGGATGCTGAATTTCCTAAGCTGGCACTGTTTTACCACGGAAAACTCGAAATGCAGTAGCCAGTTTGCGGGGAAATTTGACATGAGCAAGTTCGCTCATTTGAGATGAATCAGAGCACAAAAGCATGCAGAAATCCTCACACAGAGATTTCTTTATGATTTTTTAAAGATTTATTTATTTATTTGAAAGGCAAAGTTACAGAGAGGCAGAGGCAGAGGCAGTGAGAGAGGGAGAGAGAGAAGAGAAATCTTCCACCTGCTGGTTCACTCCCTAAATGGTTGCAACCGCCAGAGCTGGGGCGATCTGAAGCCTGGAGCTTCCTCCAGGTCTCCCACATAGGTGCAGGGGTCCAAGGACTTGGGCCATATTCTACTGCTTTCTCAGGCCTCAGCAAAGAGCTGGATTGGAAATGCAGCAGCAGGGGCTTGAACTGATGCCCACATGGGATGCTGGCACTGCAGGTGGCAGCTTTATCTGCTATGCGGCTCCACAGAGATTTCTTAAAAGAAAGAAAATCCTGTTAACCTGGGAAATGACCCCTCCTTTGTTTTTGTACTTTGGCCCCCAGATATGATTTTTTCTTTGTTTACTAAGAAAGTTATAGTTTATTCAGGTAGTAAATTTAACATATACTTTTATTTATTTATTCATTTATTTATTTGAGAGAGAGAGGGAGAGAGGTCTTCCATCTATTGGTTCACTCCCCAAATGGCCGCAACGGCTGGCGTGCTGCGCCGATCTGAAGCCAAGAGTCAGGAGATTCCTCCAGGTCTCCCACGCGGGTGCAGGGCCCAAGCACTGGGGCCATCCTCCACTGCCTTCCCGGGCCACAGCAGAGAGCTGGACTGGAAGAGGAGCAACCAGGACTAGAACCGGCACCCATATGGGATGCCGACGCCACAGGCGGAGGATTAACCAAGTGAGCCATGGCGCCAGCCCAAAAATTCTTTTGTTTACCAAACTTAGGGTTAAAAAACAAAAACAAAAAAACCAGACAGACAATAAAAAAAAATTATCTCCTTACTCAAGCTATACTTAGGTGAAACAAGTTAATACAAATATCTCCCTATAATGGTATATTTTCTAAGTTTAAAAAAGACATTCTCACATGCAAGCACAAAAACAAATATACCAAGTCTCCCAAAATATTTTTTCCAGGATTCTACCTTTGCAATCTGTATTTCCCTTTTTGTTCCTGACAAGTCTCAGTAAACATTTGTGGAAGCGGCTCATGTATGTAGCCATCTTCAGAGTCCTATTGTTGATTTTAGAATTTCTACAAGCAGCTACTTTGTCTAAAACTAAAATAACAGCAGCAACAAAATCATAATGGGGAGGGCATTTGGCCTAGCAGCTAGGACACCTGCGTGCCACACCTGAGTGCCTGGGGTCAATTCCTGGCTCCAGCTTCTGACTCCAGCCTCTTGTTAATGCACACCCTGTGAGGCAGTGGTGAGGGCTCCAGCAGCTGTGTTCCCGCCAGCCATGGAGGAGGCCTGGATTGACTTCCTAGGCCCTGGCTTCAGCCTGGACCAGGCCCAGGTGTTGCAGGCATTTGGACAGGGAACCAGCGGTTGGGAGGTTCTCTCTGTTTCTCTTTCTGTTTGCCTCTCAAATAAATAATTGTTTACATTTGTAGAAACGTCATGGGCCAGCATGGTGGTGTAATGGGTTAAGCTGCTCCACTTCTGCTAATGTACCTGGAAAGCAGCGGAAGTCAGCCCAAGTGCTTGGGCCCCTGACATCCATGTGCAAGACCCAGTTCCAGGCCCCTGGCTTCAGCCTGGCCCAGCCCTGGCAGCCATCTGGGAGTGAACCAACAGATGGAACATCTCTCTCTCTCTCTCTCTCTCTGTAACTCTGACTTTCAAAACAAATAAATAAATCTTTAAAATAAACATAAAAAGACTCCCTTGATTACCCTTGATTTAATTTTATGATGATTCATACTTAAAAAGAAAGAAATAAGTATTGTCAAGCAGGCTTGACTATCACAGACTTAAATTTATTCTTGAAATTTAAGCTTCTTAACAGAAATTAAATCATTTCAGATGGCTGTATTACTTCCTCTTGCCAAGGCCTGCAGACTAACAATAGATAAAAGACAGGGCTTATGCTATGGTATAGCAGGTAAATCCGCTGCCTGCAATACCAGCATCCCACACGGGCACCAATTCGGGTCCCAGCTGTACCACTTCTGATCCAGCCTCCAGCTAATGCACCTGGGAAAGCAGTGGAAGGTGGCCCAAGTGCTTGGATCCCTGTACCCACATGATAAACCTGGAAGAAGCTCCTGTTTCCTGTCTTTGATCTGGCCCAATCCTGTCCATTATGGCCATTTGGGAAGTGAACTAGCATATGGAAGATCTCTCTCTCTCTCTCTCTCTCTCTTTCTCTCTCTCTCTCTCTCTGTAACGCTGCCTTTCCAAAAATAAATAAATCTTCTTTGTTAAAAAAAAAAAGACTTATACTGATAGGTGTTATTTGGGTTAGTTGATGATTTCAAAATACTTAAGATCAAAGAGCTCTCCTGACCAGTACATGAACCCTTCAAAGATGAACAGCGGGTGAAAGAACCTTGAGATGCTTTGCTGCTATCTAGAGGGATAGCCAAAATAAAAGTGAGAGTTTAACAGCAACAAAAACCCTTCATGACAACTTCCCACAAGAGCAAAGAGAAATTAGCTGTGATATGGAATCAACACTGATGGGGCATTCTTAAGGATTGCTGATTATATTTCCAAATATATCCTACTTGCCAGATATTTGTAGCTTGGTCTCTCATTTCCTAGAGGTCTGTTCAGATAGGACTTTATAATGAGCTCTCCCCTGCCCACCCTACATAAAACAAGAAGCTTCTCCCCTCCTCTCCTCTCCTGTTTGTTTGTTTTTTTTTTTCAGTTCATCTATCATCCATCTTTCTCCAGTGGTTTTTTGTTATTTTCTGTGCCTTGAAATGTCTAGCATATAATAGCATGGAATAAATACTTATTAGATGAATAGAATATGCTTTCCTAACTCCATTGCACTTGGAAGCATTCATTATTCATTAAGTAAACAGTGTCTTTTACCTTTCAAACATACTGTTGACATGTGATGATCAGCAGTGTCTTAACCCCTATCTTCGAGGAGGTTATGGTTTGGTCAGGGGAACACTGGAAAGGAAGTTAGTGATGAAAGCACAAATGCTGCTCTGCAGAACCAGACAGCAGGCTCATCCAGCTGCACCTTGAAGGAATCGCGGTGGAATCCTTGGGGAAAGCAACGTCCTCACAAAGCCACGAGGGACAAGGAGTTACTCCAGGGGAAGAATTAGGAGAGTGTGCGGAGTGTTCACACAAAGAGAACAACCTACAGAAAGACCGAGCAGTGAGAGGATGCGGCCGGACCCAAAGACCTGTCTCTCCCCAAACATGCTGAGTCATTGCCTGCGGGGTCTGCGCGGGTGGCTCCTTCTGCTGAGAATGGCTGGAATGCCACTCTGTTGACCACTTGGTCACCTGGCCACTAATTCCTACATCTTAAAAAACTCTTTGCTATGTAGCTTTTCCTAACTCACAAGAGCCAAAGGAATCACTTCCTTCTTTGCTCCTCATTATGATCAGTGTTTTCTTCTATGATAGCCTTAGCAATGGCTTTATTCAACATTGGATGGAATTCCTTAAAGAACAGAAGGTGGGACTTCTATCTTTTGCGTCCTTAGGATCCCAAAGGGGCTGGCATAGAAGTGGACACTCCCTAAATGCAGAATGAATGATTGAATTATTAATTCTGCTCCTGAATGGCATTTCCTCGTTCTGTTGTTTGGAGAAAACTGGAAAATCCCAGGGCTTTCTTGCATAGAGACAAGGGTGACCATGCTATGCATCTGAATAGTCAATACTAGCATGGATCTGGATATAAGCAGAGAGGGGTGTAGCTATGGATGTAGGTGTATCTATGTCAATCCATCCTTGTTCTAGCTCTTGCCTGACTAGTCAAGGAGGAAAGGAACCACAAATGAGCCTTTCTCTATCAATGTGTTAATTCTCGTCTCCTGTTAGTTCTGAAGCTGAGATGAGGCTTGGCACACAGGATACTGGGGGATTGCCTCTGGTGAAGGGGTGGGAAGATGTAGAATTGGTGAGGACGGCAATACACAGGCTCCCCAAAGCCTCAGCCACTGTCTTGAAGTCCTCAAGCACACATAAGCCCCACAATGATGGGAAATAGCCAGGCCCATCGGCACATCAGTGGTTGGATGTAGGCCTCCCAGGAAAAGTGTATGTTCAGGCGTGGCCACAGCACCCCCAGAAGCTAAGGCAACAAGTCCTTCTTGGAAGCAGGATCTCTGGCTCCATGGCAGTATTTTCCATAGTTACACAATCTCCTTTCAATTAGAGTAGATTCTGTTCACATTTCTCTAACCAGAGCGTGCGTGTTTAAAAATATATGGAAAACTTCAACGAGGTCTGCTGGAAATCAGCATGTTGGAAAAACACTGCAAGTGCACTTTTCCTGGAGATATTATTGGAATATGAAGCTACTGATATGCACTTTCCTTAAGTTTGATGGGCAAGGCTTTTATGCCAGAGTTTTGGGGTTCTTTTTAATCCCATAAGCCATCTAATATTTTCCATGGCAGATTGCAGATCTCTCTCTCCTATGAGTTTCATTTTTTCCATCACTTTTCCATGACATCAGGAGCCGACTATCCAAATTTTACTTAAATGGATTCAGATGGTGATCTTATACTTTAATGTTATCCTTTATGTTACAAAATGA
This sequence comes from Lepus europaeus, assembly GCF_033115175.1. NCBI lineage: Eukaryota > Metazoa > Chordata > Mammalia > Lagomorpha > Leporidae > Lepus > Lepus europaeus. Next base: position 39,965,170 of record NC_084839.1, on the reverse strand, counting down.
TTCTTGAAAACAATGTTAAAACAATGAGCCCAACTGATTTCTTGAAATTTTTCTAATATATTTTACTGAGGATTTTACTTTCATCTTTTATTTTGTAAAAACAAAACAAAAAACAAACAAACAAAAAAAAAACACAAGATTTTTGTTCTCTGGCTCTTCTGGATCATTCTATTCCACCATTGCTTTTTTCTTTCTGGCTACATTATTTAAAGTTTTTCTTTCCTGGCTTTTTTCTTTCACAGTTGATGTGGATATTGTTATCAGCAGGGTCTAGAGGTCACCCAGAACACACTAAGGGTTACTTCTGCATAAAATACTCATTAACAGTTGACAAATAGTCTGCTAGGCTTTAAGTCTCAACCTTTGGCTGTATGGTCCTATGCACTTACATCTCCAGTTGTCACTTGAAGTTGTGTCCTTTTTCTTTGTATTTTTGTTAGATTATAACAGCATCCAGGTCAGGACAGCATAGTTTGCTAAATGTTATTGGAGCACATCTTGGCCAGATTCTATAACAAGGACTAGAGGAGTAAGGGTAGTATCAACCCTTTGGGATTCTGGCATCTGATGGAGTACAAATTCACGTAGAGCATTTCCGTAGGAAATTGGACATGAAACAGATTAGGCCCAAAGAGCTACGGGAGGGGGCCAGCTCTGTGACATTGCAGGTAAAGCCACTGCCTGCAGTGCCGGCATCCCATACAGGTATGGGTTCGAGTCCTGGCTGCTCCATTTCCAATCCAGCTCCTTACCAATGCGCCTGGGAAAGCCGCAGAGCATAACCAAATCCTTGGGCCCCTGCACTCATGTGGGAGACCCGGAAGAAGCTCCTGGCTTCGGATCAGAGCAGCTCTGGTTGTTGTGGCCGGTTAGGGAGTAAACCAGAGGATGACGGACCTCCCCCCCCCCCTTGTGTGTGTGTGTGTGTGTAACTCTTACTTTCAAGTAAATAAATAAATCTTAAAAAGAAAAAAAGAGCTATGGGAGGACAAAGAGCAGGACATCAGCCTGCTCTTCAGGGCTCTAGGCAATGGCAGCCTCTTAGAAGAGGCGGAAGAGTCAGCCAGTCTCATATTACTGCAGTGCAAGAGGTCTTCAGTTGTGTATTCTGCACCCAGATAAACCTATCTTTTAATTCTATTTCCCGTGAACTTTTTGAAGCCCTCTTGTTAATCTGTGCAGGCCACAAAGGGGAGCTGGAAAGGCACCCCATGGAGGTGTCCTAGATCTTGACAAGCCACATCTGCTGTCTTCTGAGGGCCAGAAGGACCCATGCAAGGCTTTCAAGCAGAGAGAGTCCTGTATTTTGGAAAAATCATTTCCACAGGATCAGCGGAGTCGTGGTTCTCAATGTGCCTGGACAGGCAGAGTCAGCAGCACTTGGGAACTTGTCAGAAACGAACATTCTCCGGCCCCACCGCCGACCTGCTGGCTCTGAAGTTCTGGGAGCCGGGCCAGGCAGTCAGTGTTTCAGCACGCCTCCCAGTGGACTCTGCTCTGAACCAGCAGGGAACATTGGGCAATGCCTGGGGCCTGAGCATGGATTAGGGGGAAGTAAGCAAGGAATTCATGTTGGTTTCAACATTAAAAACAGTACTGGGGGGGCCCGGCACTATGGTGCAATAGGGTACCACAATCCTCGGTAATTAAGGTAAATAGTATTTTCTAAAAATCATATGAACGCAAAATCCATGATGAACAAAATATCAAAATTTTAAATAAAGACAGGTGGGTGGTGGTTTCAGGCCCCTGTGTGCTTGTGCAATGGGACAGCTCTTTCCAATCAGCTTGGGATTCCCAAGGTCTAAATGGCTTTCACATTTTACATCAGGCAGATTCACGAGTATGACAAAGGCTAAGTGAGCAGATCGAGTAAGTTGGGGTTCAGGACTAATTTGTGAGACCCACATTCCAAAGAGCTCCAAGCTCAGAAAGGTGCCAGACTTGGCTTAATGCTCTGTTCTCACTGTTTTGAAATTATACTAATTTTTAAGACGGGGCTCTGCATTTTCATTTTACACTGGACACACAAAGTTTCTCTAAAATTACTTCTGGATGCCTCTTTTTCTCCTTGCAAATGTTACATTAGCATAGAGTGAATTCAGTCTTTTGTTGTTTTTGTCATTGTAGCACTTTAATTAACTTTTTCCATTGGGTTCAAAATAGGAGAGCACATTTTGGCAAGTATGTCAGGGCACACATGTTTCTCCTTTTGTTTAGCACAGTTTAGGTCTGGAAACATTTTTTGATTGTCATGGCTGGGGGTGTTACTGGCTTCTAGAAGGTAGTTTGAGAGATGCTGCTAAATGTCCTACATGGAAAGTACAGCCCCATGACAGTGAATTGTTTGGTTCAAAATGTCAATAGTGCTGATGAGGAGGTTGTTAACAGCATCTGGAATTTGGACAATGTTAGAAAATATGGAGCTACAAAGAACTTGATGATTAATCAGCTGGGAGGCAGTGGATTTTTTTAAAAAGATTTATTTATTTATTTATTTGAAAGTCAGAGTTACACAGAGAGAGAAGGAGAGAAAGAAAGGGAGAGAGAAGTCTTCTATCCCCTGGTTCATTCTCCAAGCGGCCGCAATGGCTGGAGCTGGGCTGATCTGAAGCCAGGAACCAGGAGCTTCTTCCAGATCTCCCACACGGGTGCAGGGACCCAAGCACTTGGGCCACCTTCCACTGCTTTCCCAGGCCACAGCAGAGAGCTGGTTTGGAAGTGGAGCAACCAGGACTTGAACTGGTGCCCACATGGGATTCTGGCATTGTAGGCTGTGGCTTTACCCGCTATGCCACAGTGCCGGCCCCAGACTGAGGATTTTTGACAGAAAGAAAGATTTCCCAGAAGTTTTGCTTGCTTGGGGAACAAATTAGCATAGAAAATTCAGGAGGAGGAACGAGTTAGGTAGAACTGAGGCAGAGATAAAAATTTGAAGTAGGATAATCAAATGGAGATGCTTATTTGAAGGCAAGCACCTGAAATTTTGAACACAGAAATATTAGAATTGCCAATAAGTACTGCCATCATGGCCCTCCGGCCCCTGTCAAGACCCCTGGACAATTCCACCCCCTTGCCTGAGAGAATGGATGGCATAGCTAAACCAGGATACAAGAAAGGTTATTTTTTGGCTTTTCAAGACCCAAATGATTGTTCTGAAACCCACAATGGAGACATGGCTTTGTTCATTTTAAACATTTAAGTCCTGAAGAACTCAGAGTGTGGAGTTCAATGTCATGCTATAAATAACAGTCTAGGGAGAAGAGGCACAGAACAAGGCACTCTTTTCCCGAGTGTGGCTGACTGATGTCACTTGCTGCAGCCCACAGCATGCCCAATAACCGGTGGGTGCAGAGGTGCAGTGGCTCAGTCCCCTTGCGTGCAGACTGCAGAGCTCCCGGGAGAACTGGCTGAGGCCTCAGCTGCAAATTCATCCCAATTCAACTCCTTCTGACCGGCTGTGTCCTCCTGTTCCTTACAAGGGTGGTCCTCATGACTCCCCATAACCCTTTCCCATGCAAATCTCTGCCTCCACTTGGTTTCCTGGGGAATCCGTCTAAGACAGTGTTCAACAAATATTTGTTCAGTAAATGATGCATGAGCTTTTCCACTGTAAACTATGTGGATCCTCACTCACAAGCAGAGATGTCATGAAAAACCTCTGACCTTTATTTGTGTATTTAACATTTTATTTTGTCATCTCAAGTCCTGAAAGTTTACCCAGCTCCGGGGTCATGCTGGACTTCTTGGTGATGATAGTATCAATGCCCAGCTGTTGTGGTTGTGCTGCCATTTGACCACCAGATGGCAGAGGTGATACTTGGAAAACCTCCCTTGTTGCCCCTGGGTCATCCATGCCAAGATTTAACACTAAACCCAAATTACCCATTTCGTACCATTAATTCCCAAGCCCTTGTAATCATGGCATTGTTTCATTTTGTAGGGAAGTGTCACTGCCACAATTGGCCTTGTTTGCATATTAAGAGGAGAGTTTGGAATATAATGGAAAGTGCGCTGTACAGCCACTGCCGCTTTTTGAATAAGCTGCTTCACCAGTTAAAAAATAAATAAATAATAAGAATTGTAGGTCTGTTGTGAGAAGTAAATGAAGACGATTGGGGTGGAGGGGAGGGCTTGCTGGGAGTCCTCTCCAGCCCAGGTGAACTCTGGGATATGGAGGGTGGGGTCAAGTCCCTGTGGTCCTTAGGCCTCTTTCCCATCTCTAGGAGCTGGGTGCTGGGTTGGAGAATGTTCTCGAAGGCAGCCCTGGCTCCTGACACCTGCATGCGAGCCTATGCCAGCCTCGTGGGCCCAGCAATACCCTCCTTTGCCAGGCCCTTTGAAGTGTGTTCCCCCTTTCAGAATGGCACAGAGGTTTCTGACTGCTGGGATGCAGGCAAGCAGTATTGTTGCTTTCTTCCAAGAGGACTCAGTCTGTGCCATTCCTGCACGGCGTGCAATGAGATCATGACTGGCTGTCAGGGAATTTTTCATGCTGAAGTTAGAGGGTCCTCACCCTCACTGCCTGCATTCCTCCCTTCCTGAGGGAGCACAGGGGTACCCCACAGAGTCTGGCACAGGTTTGCTTCCATCAGCCCTGAGGCACTCAGCTGGTGGGCTGGAGGCAGACCACCAGGCGGCCGCTGTGGAGTCAGTCTGGCCTGCAGATTGAGATCGGGGAGTGAGGAGTCTCAGTATCTACCCTCCCTCCTTTTTGTCCACTTGAGGAACGAGTCAACATCCTACTGGTGTTGTCATCCCACACGTTTAGTGATTTAACACATACATTTATTGTCCTGCAGCCCCAAAATGGGTCTCCCAAGGTTAAAGTGAGGGTGTCAGCTGGGCTGTTCCCTCAGGAGACTCCAGGGGGGATTTCTGTGCCTTTCCCAGCTTAGGGGCTGCTCGCATTCTTTGGCTGGTGGCCTCTTCCTTCTGAGCACATCACTCAACCCATGCTTATGTCGTCAACACATCTCCTTTTTCCATCTCTGAACCTCCTGCCTCCCTTTTGTAAGGGCTCCTTGTGATTACACTGGGTCCATCTGTCGGAACCAGAATAACCTCATTTTCAAATGCGTAATATAGGGGCCAGAGATATAGCACAGTAAGATTAAGCTACAATCTGAAGTGCTGACATTCCATATGGGCATCAGTTCGAGTCCTGGCTGCTCCACTTCTGATCCAGCTCCCTGCTAATGCTCCTGGGAAAGCAGCAGAAGATGGCCCAAGTCCCTGGGCCCCTGCTACCCATGTGGGAGACCTGGAAGAAGCTCCTGGCTCCTGGCTAAGGTTTGGCCTAGCCTCAGTCATTGTGGCCATTTGGGGGAGTAAACAAGCAGATGGAAGATCTCTCCCCCCAACCCCAATTCTAACTCTGCCTTTCAAATAAATAATCTTTTAAAAATGCATAATTTAATCTCGCAAAGTCCTTTTTCCCACAGAAGGTAATACATTTACAGCTCTCAGGATGGCCACATGGACGTGCTTGGAGAGATTTTGCTCAGTTTACCCAGAGGGTCTGTGGTCTGGGATCAAAGGTGAATGAGGAAAATACAACAGAAGGCCACCTGTCGAGCACATTGTGTGCCAGAAACAGTGACTGACCCCTTACACGTGATAGCTCATTGAATTCTTACATCAAGGTGGCACAGCAGGTATTATTCCAGTATTCTTTAACAAGATTTATTTTTTATTTATTTGAAAGGCAGAGTGAGAGAGAGAGAGAGGAATAGGGAGAGGGAGAGGGAGAGGGAGAGGGAGAGGGAGAGCGCGCTTCTATCTGCTGGGTTACTTCCTGAATGGCCACAACAGTCAGAGCTGGGCTGATCCGAAGCCTGGAGCCAGGAGCTTCTTCCAGGTCTCCAGGGGCCTAAGTACTTGGGCCATCTTCTACTGCTTTCCCAGGCCACAGCAGAGAACTGGATTGGAAGTGGAGTAGCTGGGTCCCAAACCTGCGCCCATATGGGATACTGGCACCACAGATGGTGGCTTTACAAGCTGTGTCACAGTGCCAGCCCCATAACTTTGTTACTATTTAAGACAATTCCCTGATACAAAAGTTAGTAGCCCAAAGAAGTATTTCTATTTCTAAGCGAATGACAATTAGAAATGAACAGAAATCCAACTGAAACCACGAATCCTGAGGCTCTGGGACTCAATGCAAAGGAAGTAGTCTCCAACAACGAAGGCAATGAAAATCAAGATGATCTTGGCAGAGGGGAGAGGCAGAACTGAAGGAGCGAGGTAATGTATCATGTGCCATCAGCCACTGTGTCCACGAAAACCTCAGGGGCAGTGGAGCTTGGTGGTCTGTGTGTCCTTGGTTCTCTCTTGCCCGCTTGCTTGGACTCAGTCACCTTCTCCAGAACTGGGATTTTAGGAGATGAGTGGGGGTATAGATTCAGAGATCCTGGCTTCAAGCAAATATCTTGGAGGGATTTGGGGAACTCCAGCAATCCTGTTGATGATCTTGACGAAGTGGCCACAAAGTTTTGCTTGTAGCCTTGGAAATCAGGAAACGTGAAGGCTCTGAATGGCCTGGCCCTGTGATCAGGCAGGCACGGGATGGGGTGGGTGGCTGTGCCATAGACTCTTGGAGAGAACCTGGGACAAATGCAATACTACACTGGACAAAATATATGTACAAGGATTACTTTTCTTTTTTTTTTTCTCCAAAGATGTATTTATTTATTTGAAAGTCAGTTATACAGAGAGAGAAGAAATGGAGAGAGAGAGAGAGAGAGCACGAGGTCCTCCATTTGCTGGTTCACTCCCCAATTAGCCACAACAGCCTGAGCTGCGCCAATCTGTAGCCAGGAGCCAGGTGCTTCTTCTGGGTCTCCCATGCAGGTGCAGGGGCCCAAGCACTAGGGCCATCTTCTATTGCTTCCCAGGCCATAGCAGAGAGCTGGATTAGAAGCGGAGCAGCCAGGACCTGAACAGGTGCCCATTTGGGATGCTGGCACTGCAGGTCGTGGCTTTACCTCCTGTGCCACAGTGCTGGCCCCAAGGGATTACTTTTCATGATTTTATTTGTTTACTTTTACCATGTCATTTAACTGTGTTTTCATTAATACTTTTATAGAGTCAGGATGACTAATTCTTGCCCATGGGATCATTTTTACGAATGAATTATACAGTTACTTTAAAAAAGTTTTTGGTTCAAATTCATGCTAAAAAAACTCAAGCAGAAAAGTTGAAGCAGTCTCAAGTTAGAAATGCTGCCAGGTAGCTAACAAAACCAAAAGGATATCTTATTCAATTGTGCTACTGCTCAGCCTTTACAAGCAAACTTTCTCTTGTCTTTACTTCCCCCAGGAGCCACCACTCCAAGTATCCAGTCCTGGAGTAGTAGAAGTAGGAGTACTAGAGTACTTTACTTGATCTTGCCAGTTTCTCTCTAGAGTCTCTTTAAAACCCATTCAAATCAGTTTCATGTAAACTTCTCCTCTCCTCACCACTCCATGAATGGCAACTTCATCCTTTCAGCTGCTCAGGCTAGACACCTCGGAATTATATTTTTGACTGCTTTCCCTTATTTCTTATCCTTCCTAAAATCCTACTAGTTTTACTTCCAAATTACTGTACATCTACAATTTGTGCACTTCTCACCCTCCACTGCTATGGTCCTTGTCTAAGCCAACAGCACCTGCCCAGTGTACAGCAATTGCCCTTTTTTTTTTGGCAGGCAGAGTGGACAGTGAGAGAGAGAGAAAGAGAGAGAGGTCTTCCTTTTGCCGTTGGTTCACCCTCCAATGGCCGCTGCGGCTGGCGCACCACGCTGATCCGAAGCCAGGAGCCAGGTGCTTCTCCTGGTCTCCCATGGGGTGCAGGGCCCAAGCACTTGGCCATCCTCCACTGCACTCCCTGGCCACAGCAGAGAGCTGGCCTGGAAGAGGGGCAACCGGGACAGGATCGGTACCCCGACCGGGACTAGAACCCGGTGTACCGGCGCCGCAAGGCGGAGGATTAGCCTAGTGAGCCGCGGCGCCGGCCACTTTGCACTGGATTTTTATGGTTACCCCTTCTCAGTTCCTACATTGCTTGCAAATCTTTACTCAGTGATGCCTCCCTGACCATCCTATTTAACAGGCAGCAAGTCTCCCCCGTGTCATTTTCCAGCCCCCCACCCCATAGCATTCATCACCTTTTAACCTAAATGTTTATTGTGTTTGTTTCCAAGTCCAACCACCATTGTGCGGGCTAAAGAGTGAAAATGTCTGTCCCTTACTTTCAAATGGTTCAGTCAGAACCAAAAAGGACTGAAAAAACAAAATTTTTTAAAAAATGACATTTTACGTGTATTTTATCATAATTAAAACAGAAATTTAAAGTCTCAGAATTCCTGTGGAGTAATAAATATTTAAGACAATTTTAATTCATTTGTGTTTGTGTACTTATATGTACTTGGACCCAATGCATTTCCTCCTAGCAGTCCGTCAAAAATATTAGAAAAAATTACTGTAGAGAAAATTCCGCATGCACTCATCAGCCGAGATGCACAAGAGTTCAAGAGCAGCACTGTTAGAGGAAAAGCTGGAAATAACCCAAGTGTGCATGGATACATAACCGTAGCGTACTAACCGATGGGATAATGAGCAACAGTGACTGACAGAATGACAACCACTGTGGGCGAATCCCAACAACAATGCTCAAAGGAGCAAACTGCTGGGCAATACACATCCAACTCCATCAATAAGGCTCAAAATCAAACAAAACTGTATCTGGTTTAGTGATGCAAAAAAAAACAAGGCAAGGTGATACACGACTCAGAGACGCCATCGCTTAAAAAGTCATTACCCTGACTGAGGATGCTTCTCAGCACCTGCCGAGTTACCGCTGCTCAGATGGCCTCGCGTGTTTCCTGATCTTGTCCCTTGCCCCGGCGCCTCGTGGAGGGCGCGGCGCCGTTGCTTATTTCGGAAGGAAAGAATATGACAACTGGCGCGAGCTGCGTAATACGCGTATCCGAACGCGGGGACGACGCCCCGACCACACAGCTCACGGTCTGCTGAAGGAGCAGGTGCACCCCGGCGCACGCCCGTTCACTTCTCATTTGAGCCCAAATTCTTCGCGCCGCTTCGGTTAGATTCTTGCCCAGTCCTCTTCCCCCAGCTCGCAGGCTCCAAAGGCGCCGGGCTCCTCGTCCCCGCAGCCAGGGGCTGGTTTTCTCCCCTTCTCCGCGCCGGGTAAACCGCCTGGGAAGAAGGAGGAGGGCCCTGATTGAGGTAGACAGGCTCCTCCACGCAAGGTGGGTGCGGAGCCCGCAGTCCAGGCTGCGCAGAAGAGGTCCCGTGGGCGCGGTTCCAGCCTGCTCGGTCCGCCCCGGCGGCTCGCCGTCCAATCAAATCCGCTTGCCACGCCCACCCGCGGTGACATCACGGTTGACCGGCCTCCTAATTGGAGGGTCTGCTCCCGCTTCATATCGCGATGATTCCTCCTCCAGGCCCTGCCTCCCTCCCTCCCTCCTCGGCGACCCGGTAGTCGATCCCAGACCACGTTGCGGGCCACGGAGAAGCGGCAGAACTAGACCAGCTTCCGGGACTCGTGAGGACTGCCGCGGCTCGGCTCGGACGCCCACGGGCACTAGGTTCGGCTCCCAGGCGTGATGCCTGTCAGACCCGCGATGGCGCGCCACTCACTCTCCTCCGTGCGGCGGCCGGCCAGTTTGCTGGGACCGTCTGGCGGGTCGCACCAATTCCGGCCTTTTGGTCTCGCCCGCGTAGGGCGGCTGTGAAACTGATTTCCGGTCGCGTAGATCTCCATGGAGACAGCGCTTTAACCAGTTTTTTCACCTGTCATTCCTCCGACTCCACGTGGTTCGGAAATTGCCCAGAGAATGTGGGCGTCAGCCAGAGAGGTGTAGGTGGGGGTTGACCGCGTTCTGAAGGGAAGCTGTAAGTGGGACCCAGGAGCAGAGGTTGTTGGACACCTCCGGCCGCCTAAGCAGGGCCTTAGGGTGGACGCAAGGATTAGGGGTGGAGGCTCAGTTCTCCTGGACACATGTGTGTGACATCCCTTGAGCTCGCATAATCACCGAGTCCATTTCTGTGTCAGTCCCGAGGGTTCCAAGATCAGATCCTGCTGCAGCTCATCATTCATCAGAGAGCAGGCTCCCAGGTTGCCTTCTCATTTTGTACCGTGGTCACTTCCCTTAGGGAGTGAGCCTCAGCCATTCCCCTGGATGTAACTTACTGAATTCCTCCCTGGGCGATGCCAGTCCAGCTGCTTCCAATTTTAGTAGCATTTTTGGTTAAGTGGTTGATCACATGCCATTAAAGCATTTGCTCTCTTTCTTTTTTTTACATCCCAAATGGACCATGGTTTCTTAAGTGTTAGAGCTAAGCCTGTCACTTAGATGTATAGTTGAATTCAGATATCAGATCGTCTACCTTTCTGCTATATATTCCTTCTATATCGTCTCTGACCATTGTTTGTTAATTAAGTCATTGATTTATTCATCAAACAGATTTATTAAGCACCTACTGTTTGCCAAATGCGGTGTTAGGAATTGAGAATTAAAATGAGCAAAACAGATTAAAGTTGCTGCCTTCATGGAGTTTACTGCTAGGGGAATCAGGCAATATGAAATGTATGGGTTATCCCAATTTCAGTAAAGTGCTGTGAAGAAATGGAAGTGATGTGTGTGTGTGTGAGTGTGAGAGTGTGTGTGTGAGTCAGAGTGGTGCCATTAAAACGATAGAGCAGTCGTGGAAGACTCTTGGGAGGTGATACTAAGCAGAGATCTGAATGTTGAGAAGGAGCCAGCCTTGTGCAGGTGTGGGAGGATACCTGATTCCCCTTAGGTGGGAATAAGAGCCTCAGGAGGAGGTATGAAGCCCTGAGCTGGTGAAGAGGGACCGATTTGACAACAAAGAGGAAGGCAAGACCGGATTATTTCCCGGGGGTGGGAAATGTCCATCCTGGGGGCTATATAAGGCCTGTGAAATCGTTTGGTCTGGCCCTGCCAAGGCAGCTGTAGGCAGGATGTGAAATTCAGTATGTCTCATATAAGAGGCTAATTTTTTTTTTTTTTTGGACAGGCAGAGTTATACAGTGAGAAAGAGAGAGACAGAGAAAGGTCGTCCTTTTTCCGTTGGTTCACCCCCCAAGTGGCTGTTATAGCTGCGCCAGCCAGTGCGCTGCGCCGATCCGAAGCCAGGTGCTTCTCCTGGTCTCCCATGCAGGTGCAGGGCCCAAGGACCTGGGCCATCCTCCACTGCCTTACCGGGCCACAGCAGAGAGCTGGACTGGAAGAGGAGTGACGGGGACAGAACCCGGCGCCCCAACCAGGACTAGAACCCAGTGTGCCGGCGCTGCAGGCAGAGGATTAAAGAGGCTAATTTTTAAGTTGTTCATTTTGTATGACTCTCAAATAATGTTGTAAATATCCAAAAGACCTTTTGTAGAAAAAAAGGTTCCCCACCCCTGCATTCAGGGGCTTGAAAACTAAACTTCTGAGTTTGGGTTTATTTTATTTATTTATTCTGACAGTAACTGGGAGCCTTTGGAAGTTTTTAAGCAAATAGGCAATTTGGCTTGGTTAGTGTTAAGATAGATTTGATGAATGGAGAGATGGAGGCCAGTGCAGAAGTGAGGCCAGCGTTAGGAGCTCTGTCAAGCATCTGGGGAAAAAAAGTGTTCAGTCAGCTTCTGTTTGGATAGTCCCAGTGCTGGGAGATTTTCTGTTTACAAGGTAGCCCTTTCCTTCATGGGACCATAGAGTTCTTTTATGCTGAGCCAGAATCTGCCTCCCTGAACCCCGTGCTGATTTTTCCCTACTCAAAAGAAATTAGTGGGACAAAGGAAATCTACTTGCTTTTGTTGTTCGGAGCTATCCAGCAGCTATTTTAAGGCTCCTGGCCTCCTCTTCTCTCCAGGCTGACTGAGCTGTTGACTGAAAGAGATGCCCCCTAGGCCCTTCAGACATCTGCTTGCTCCTCCTCACGGCTCCTGAAAGTGTGGCCAGCAGCACGGTCCATAGCGCTCCACGTGTCTCCTGACCTGTGCACGAGGCTGAGCACGCAGGCACTGCCTTGGTCAGGCCACAGGGATTGAGTGCTTTTGGCTTGCATCTTGAGCTGTTTCGAACCATATTTCACCTCCCTCTGCTTTCGCATTCTGTACTTCAATGTGTGTTTTTTAAAGCTAAATTGAGCATTTTACCTTTATTTCTGTTTCATCTTGGTAAATTTCATATTACTAATTATTCCAATTCATTGAACTGTTTTTTTCGTTTTAGGAGTTACTTTATTTATTTGAAAGATAGAGAGAGGGAGAGACAAAGAGATCTTCCATCTGCTGGTTTATGCCCCAAATGGCCGCAGTGGCCAGGGCTGGGCCAGGCCAAAGCCAAGAACCAAGAGCTTCTTCTGGGTCTCCCACATGGGTGGCAGGGGCCCAAGGACTTGGGCCATCTTCCACTGCTTTCCCAGGCACATTAGCAGGGAGCTGGATGAGAAGTGGAACAGCCAGGACATGAACTGGTGCTCATATGGAATGCCAGCGTCACAGGCAGTGGCTTTACCTGCTTTGCCATGACTCAGGCCTGGTTGAACTGTTTTCAGTACTGATTGTGTCATCCATGTCCCCACAGCTTTGTGCCTTGTATACGTGCATAATGTTATGTCCTTTGATCTTTGTGCCAACAATCCTAAAAAATGCAAAGTGTGCCAAGATAAGAGCCCTGTGGCATTTCCCTAGTGACTTCTCTCCAGATAGCCTGGAGAGAATAGATTAGTGTATGGTGTATATAGTGGGGCTTGGTTAGCCCGTTCTAAACCCGTTGGTCTGTTGACTCGCAAGTACACTCACAAGCACAGTATGCCAAAGTTTCCTTTACCAAAGATTTTACAGGTATGAGCATACAGTGATGTCTCCTGGAATGTCAGTCTAACAAGTCCCTGAGATTAGTGTGACTCAATTGAAGTTTGGAAAATCTATGATGGTTTCTTTTGTTTTTATAGAAATGAAGGTTTGCTGTATTATAAGATATAAAGTAGTAGGTAAAAATAACTTTATATAATAACATACTGTTCTTGAAGTTTCAAAAAATTATTCTTCTACAAAGCAGGAATCTTTGCTCCTCAGGGGGATTTGGAGACAATTTTTTGGTTGTTTCAACTTGGGGAATGGAGAGGAGGAGGGGTCCTGCTGGCATCTTGTGAGGCCAAGGGTGCTGTACACCTCCTACGATGCATAGGACAACAGCCCTCCACAAAGACTGGCCTGGCCCAAAATGTCAGTAGTGCTGAGGTTGAGAAACCCTACTTTAGACAATGTCTTAAACTCTTCTTTCTTGTAGTGACTGCTGTAAACTCTACTTAAGATGGGTGTGAAGAAGAAGAGAGACATGCAAGTTGCTGCATTGACCGTTTGTCATCAGGACCTTGAAACTTTAAGATGTAAGTGATTTCTGATTTCACTTTATTATAAGATTAACAGAATATTTTCTAATTTACAAGCAGTGTATTTTAATCTCTGAAATCCCACAGCACATAATGTTTAAACTCTTTCTATTTAATTTTCCTGTGTTTATTAAATTCAGTGTTGGATGTAAAATGGTTTCTTAAAGTTCTATTTCTACACTAAATTCTACCTGTTTTTTGGTTTATAATTTAAAAATTTTGTAAAGTGCATGACAAACAAACTCATTCATAACTGAGGTAAATAATTAAAATTATGTGTGTGTATTCTGTAGCTTTTGCTGATGTGGAAGGGAGAAATCTGGCTTCTTTGCTGTTACAGTGTGCACAACTCACAGATGGAGTGTCACAAATCCATTATGTTAAACAGGTAAGGGTGGGTTGCTATTCAGGGATACATCTTGAAGATTATCATGCTGCCATGGATTTGAAATTTAACTGACAATTTTTTTAAAGTTTTTTTTTTAAATTTTTGACAGGCAGAGTGGACAGTGAGAGAGAGAGACAGAGAGAAAGGTCTTCCTTTGCCGTTGGTTCACCCTCCAATGGCCACCGCGGCTGGCGCACCGCGCTGATCCGAAGCCAGGAGCCAGGTGCTTCTCCTGGTCTCCCATGGGGTGCAGGGCCCAAGCACTTGGGCCATCCTCCACTGCACTTCCGGGCTATAGCAGAGAGCTGGACTGGAAGAGGGGCAACCGGGACAGAATCTGGTGCCCCGACCGGGACTAGAACCCGGTGTGCCAGCGCCGCTAGGTGGAGGATTAGCCTATTGAGCCACGGCGCCGGCTCTCAGGATTTTATTTATTTATTTGAGAGGCAGAGTTGCAGACAGAGTGACAGAGAGAAAAGTCTTCCATCCACTGGTTTACTCCCCAAATTGCCACAATGGCCAAACTTGAGCCTATCTAAAGCCAGGAGCCAGGAGCTTCCTCCGAGTCTCCCACGTTGGTGTAGGGGCCTATGCACCTGGGCCATCTTCTGCTGCTTTCCCAGGCCATAGCAGAGAACTGGATTGGAAGTGGAGCAACTGGGACTTGAAGCATCGTCCATATGGGATGCTGGTGCTGCAGGATGGGACTTTAACCTGCTGTGCCACAGCACTGGCCCCTAGCTGACAATTTTGGCTCTCAATCATTTAATATCAGTTTATCATTAAAGAATAGAGTTTTTCTTTTCTGTTCATTGTAAAAGGTCCTTTTATTTAAAGCTGTAATAAATGCCATATTCAGGCTTTTACCATAATAGGAGCTGTAAATAGATAGAATAGGAGATACTTGTCTGTTTTTTGTGTGTGTGTGTGTGGAAATATTTTTTTTAAAGATTTATTTATTTATTTGAAAGTCAGAGTTATACAGAGAGAGAAGGAGAGGCAGAAAGAGAGAGAGAGAGGACTTCCATCCGCTAGTTCACTCTCCAAATTGCTGTAGTGGCTGGAGCTGCGCCGATCTGAAGCCAGGAGCCAGCAGCTTCTTCTGGGTCTCCAACATGGGTGCAGGGGCCCAAGGACTTGGGCCATCTTTACTGCTTTCCCAGGCCATAGCAGAGAGCTGGATCGGAAGTAGAGCAGCTAGGACTCGAACTGGCATCCAAATGGGATGCTGGCACTTTAGGCGGTGGCTTTACGTGCTACGCCACAGCACCGGCCCCAGAAATAATTTTTTTTAAAGATTTTTTTAGTTGTTTGAAAGGCACAGTGACAGAGAGAAAGAGAGACACAGATCTTTCATCTACTGGTTCATTCCCCAAGTGGCTACAATGCAAGGAGCCAAGAACTCTATCCTGGTCTCCCACATGGCTGGCAGGGGTCCAAACACTTGAGCCATCTTGCACTGCTTTGCCAGGTGCATTAGCAGGGAGGTGGATCGGAAGCTGCGACTCAGACTGACATTCTGATGTGGGATGCTGATGTCATGAGCAGCAGCTGAACCTATTATGCCAATGTAGCAGCCCCTGTGGAGATAAATCTTAAAAAATTAACCTGAATAGGCCGGCACCGTGGCGTAACAGGCTAATCCTCTGCCTTGTGGCGCCGGCACACCGGGTTCTAGTCTCAGTCGGGGTGCCGGATTCTATCCCGGTTGCCCCTCTTCCAGGCCAGCTCTCTGCTATGGCCCCGGAAGGCAGTGGAGGATGGCCAAGTGCTTGGGCGCTGCACCCGCATGGGAGACCAGGAGAAGCACCTGGCTCCTGGCTTCGGATCAGCGCAATGCGCCGGCCGCAGCAGCCATTGGAGGGTGAACCAATGGCAAAAAGGAAGACCTTTCTCTCTCTCTCTCACTATCCACTCTGCCTGTCCAATAAAAAAAAAAAATAACCTGAATATTCAAAAAAATTTTGCATGTATATTTAAAGTGTAATTTAAAATATAAAGATTATCCTTATTAGTATTTCAATAGTAGGATTTACCACCTGAGCTTTCATTGTATTGTTTTGGAAAGTAATTAAATGTGTTTCTAGTTTTGTTTTTTTAAATTTTTAAGATTTATTTATTTTATTTGAAAAGTAGAATTAGAGAGAGAGAGAGAAAGGCCGTCTATCTGCTGGTTCACTGATGGCTGTAACGGCTGGACCGGAAGTGGAGCAGCTAAGACTCGAACCGGCGCCCATATGGAAAGACGGCACCGTAGGCGGCGGCTCTACCCGCTATGCCACAGTGCTGGCCACAATTTCTAGTTTTTTAATAGTGCTACAGATTTTCTATACATTAAACCAGTAACAGATCTATGATTCTTTCTGGGTGTATGGATCAAAAAGGTTAATAAATACTAAAATAGATTTTTAAATCAGTTTCCTTAACAGTGCAGCATGGAAAACATGTTACATCGTAGTTGAGAACTTAGGAATATCTGTGACTGTTACTTTACAATACTTGATGTTGGAAAACATTATTTTAAATTTTTTGGTTTATAGATTGTGCCTTTCCTGGAGAAGATAGATAAAAATGGTGCGTGTGATCCCATGGTTCGAAGTTGCTTCAGTATTTTAGCAGGCATTTATCTTTCTTTGAGTCTAAAGAATCCCTTGAAGAAAGTATTGGCAAGGTAAGGGAAACTAGAAATTCCATGTTATAAATGTTCAATTTCACTAAAAGTGACTGAAGTTTCTTCCTTGGTTTTATAAAACTAAACTGAACTATATCACTAAAAATTTTATGCAGTCTCTCTTTTTTTTTTTTTTAATTTTTTTTTTTTTTTGACAGGCAGAGTGGACAGTGAGAGAGAAACAGAGAGAAAGGTCTTCCTTTTGCCGTTGGTTCACCCCCCAATGGCTGCCGTGGCCGGCGCATTGCGCTGATCGTGCTGATCCAAAGGCAGGAGCCAGGTGCTTCCTCCTGGTCTCCCATGCGGGTGCAGGGCCCAAGCACTTGGGCCATCCTCCACTGCACTCCCTGGCCATAGCAGAGAGCTGGACTGGAAGAGGGGCAACTGGGACTGAATCTAACGCCTCGACTGGGACTAGAACCCAGTGTGCTGGCACCGCAAGGTGGAGGATTAGCCTATTGAGCCGCAGCGCCGGCCTCCTTTTTTTTAATCTAACTGTCTCAACTGTGTGAGAATGTAAAAAACCTTAGAGACAGGCCTTAAAAACAGGCTGTGGGCTTTGTTATGGACATAGATTGCTGACATCCAGCTTGATCCATTTGTATTTATTAGCTATATATTTTTAAACTATTTATTCATTGAAAGGCAGTTACAGAGACAGGGAGGTGAGATCTTCCATCTGCTATTATCTTCTCCAAGGGCTGGGACAAAGCCAGGGGCCAGGAGCTTCATGGAGGTCTCCCACATAGGGGACAGGGGCCCAACTTGGGCCATTTTCTGCTGCTTTCCCAGGCACATGTAGCAGAGAGCTGGGCCAGAACTGGAGCAGCTGGGACATGAGCTGGCAGTAATATGGGATTCTGGTGTTGCAGGTGGCAGCTTAACCAGCTGTACCACAACACTGGCCCTAAGTTGTTTATTTTTAAAAGTTTAAAAAATTTCGTTTATTCTAGAAGAGAGGCAGAGATGGCTCCTGTCAGCTTTTCATTTTCCAAATGCTTGCAATGAGTGGGGCTGGCTAGGGCTGGGCTGGGGCTGAAGCTAGGAGCCTAGTATTCAATATAGTTCTCCTATATGGGAGAATTAGGAACACAAGTATTTGAGGTGTCACCTACTGCCTCCCAGGTTCCATATTAGCAGGAAATTGGAGTCAGGAGCTGGAGACAGGAGTCAAACCTAGGCATTCTGATATGGGACATAGACATCATAACCCACTTCTTGATTGCTAGGCTGGATATCCACCCCAATTTATTGGTTATATTTAAATCTGTCATTTTGGTGGTTTTTTTCCCTCTACTTTTTCTATCTGTTCTTCTTCTTCTTTTTGTAAAAGATTTATTTATTTGAAAGGCAGAGTTACAGAGAGGCAGAGGCAGAGATAGAAAGAGAGAGAGGTCTTCCATCCGTTGGTTCACTCCCTAAATGCCGCAGTGGTCAGAGCTGGTCCGATCTGAGGCCAGGAACCAGGAGCTTCTTCTGAGTCTCCCATGTAGGCGCAGGGGCCCAAGAACTTGGTGCCATCTTCTGCTGCTTTCCTAGACCACAGCAGAGAGCTGGATCAGAAGTGGAGCAGCTGCCACTCCAACCAGTGCCCATATGGGATGCCGGTTCAATGTGAAAATTTTACACAATATAGAAGGATACAAAATAAAGTGTGAGGCTGCTATTTTACTCTTTCTGGCTTATCTTACTTTCTTTGATAGTTGTCGCTTAACAATTTTTTTGACTTAAAATATTCATTAATTTGAAAGGCAGAGATGTCCATCTACTGGTTCACTCCCCAAATTCATATAACAGCTGGGGCTTGACCAGGCTGAACCTAGGAGCAGAAATTCAATCCAGGTCTCCCGTGTGAGTGGCAGGGACCTAACTGCTTGAGTCCTTACCTGCTATCTTCTGTGTTCACATTAGCAGGAAGCTAGAATCAGGAAAGGAGCTGGGATCTGAACCCGCGTTCTCTGATAGGGGATGCAGGCATCCCAAGTGGTATCTTAACCACTGCCAAATGCTTATTTCTCACATAACATTTTGGTATCTTATCTTACTAGACCATTTTTGGGGGGACCTTAGCATATATGTGTTATATTTTATTTTTTCTTTTTTGTACGAGTGGGCATATATTCTTCATTATACTCTATAGCTTGTATTTAAAAAAAAGTTTAAAAAGCATTTATTTATTTTAAAGGTGGAGTTGGAGAGAGGCAGAGAGAGAAAGGTCTTTCATCCAGTGGTTCACTCCACAGAAAACCTCAATGGCTGGGCCTGGGCCAAGCCGAAGCCAGGAGCCAGGAGCTTCTTCTGGGTGTCCTGTGTGGGTGACAAGGCCCCAAACACTTGGTCCATCCTCCACTGCTTTCCCAGGCACATTTTCAAGGAGCTGGATTGGAAGTGGAACAGGCAGGACTCCAACTGGCACCCATATCTGATGCTGGCATGACAGGTGTTGGCTTTACCACAGCACTGGTCCCTGCTTTTTTTCCTTTTTTTTTTTTTTTTTTTTTTGACAAGCAGAGTGGATAGTGAGAGAGAGAGAGACAGAGAGAAAGGTCTTCCTTTTTGCCGTTGGTTCACCCTCCAATGGCCACTGCAGCCAGCGCATCTCACTGATCTGAAGCCAGGAGCCAGGTGCTTCTCCTGGTCTCCCATGCGGGTGCAGGGCCCAAGCACTTGGGCCATCCTCCACTGCCTTCCCGGGCCATAGCAGAGAGCTGGCCTGGAAGAGGGGCAACCGGGATAGAATCCGGTGCCCTAACCGGGACTAGAACCCGGTGTGCCGGTGCCACAAGGCGGAGGATTAGCCTGTTAAGCCACGGCGCCGGCTATGCTTTTCTTCTTAATGAAAGAATATCTTACAGGTAATATAACCGCCCCTCCACCCCCTTTTTTTCCTAAGTTGAGGTAAAAAACATGTAACTTGGGGTGAGGTGTTTGATGCAGTAATTAGAATACCTGGGGGGGGCCAGTGCTGTGGTGTAGCAGGTAAAGCCATTGCCTACAGTCCCAGCATCCCATATGGGCGCCGGTTCTCGTCCCGGCTGCTCCACTTCCAATCTAGCTCTCTGCTATGGCCTGGGAAAGCAGTGGAATATGGCCCAAGTGCTCGGGCTCCTGTACCTGAGTGGGAGACCCGGAAGAAGCTCCTGACTCCTGTCTTTGGATTGGCACAGTTCAGGCTGTTGCAGCCATTTGGGTAGTGAACCAGTAGATGGAAGACCTCTCTGACCCTCTCTGTCTCTTTCTCTCTCTTTCTTTCTTTCTTCCTCTGCCTCTCTGTAACTGCCTTTCAAATAAATAAATATTTAAAAAAAGAAAGCACTACCTGGGACATCCACAAACAGCAGGTGATGGCTCAAGCGCTTTCGTTTCTCCCACCCACGTGAGAGACCTGGATTAAATTCTCATCTGGCTTAAGCCTGGCCCATTCCCAGCTATTTTGGACATTGGGACATGAACCAATGGATGAATGATCTCTCTTTTTGTCTCTGTCTCTCTCTTTTTTTTTAAAGATCTATTTATTTATTTGAAAGTCAGAGTTACACAGAGAGAGGAGAGACAGAGAGAGAGAGGTCTTCCATCCGATGATTCACTTCCCAGATGGCTGCAACGGCCAGAGCTACGCCGATCCAAAGCCAGGAGCCAGGAGCTTCTTCCAGGTCTCCCACATGGGTGCAGGGGCCCAAGGACTTGGGGCATCATCTACTGCTTTCCCAGACCATAGCAGAGAGCTGGACTGGAAGAGGAGCAGCCAGGACTAGAACTGGCACCCATATGGGATGCCGGTGCTTCAGGACAGGACGTTTAGCCCGCTGCGCCACAGCACCAGCCCCTCTTTGCCTTTCAAATACAAAAAATTTAAAAAAAACAATCAAATTTTTGGTAAATATTGCTAGATGGTGCTCCAAAAAGCTATTTTAATTGATACTTTTGCCAACAGTGAATGCGAGGGCCTGTTTCTTCCTATTTTTTCAATTCTAGATAATATCAAACTTTAATAGGGGCCGGCGCCGTGGCTTAACAGGCTAATCCTCCACCTTGCGGCGCTGGCACACCGGGTTGGGGCGCCGGATTCTATCCCGGTTGCCCTTCTTCCAGGCCAGCTCTCTGCTATGGCCCGGGAAGGCAGTGGAGGATGGCCCAAGTGCTTGGGCCCTGCACCCGCATGGGAGACCAGGAGAAGCACCTGGCTCCTGGCTTCAGATCAGTGAGATGCGCTGGCTGCAGCGGCCATTGGAGGGTGAACCAACGGCAAAAAGGAAGACTTTTCTCTCTGTCTCTCTCTCTCTCTCACTATTCACTCTGCCTGTCAAAAGGAAAAAAAAAAAAAACTTTAATAGGTAAGATATGCTATCTGGTTGTAATTTGCAATTCACAAATTATTAGTATGATTGAACATTTTTTAATATGTGGAATTTTATTGACTAATTTTAATTTCATATAATGTACATTTTCTTATTAGAAATGTTTTTTGATTTGTAAGAGCTGAGTATTAGGTTGTATGTCAGATATATTGTTACTTCTCTTTAGACTTTCTTCATGCTATCTTGTCTTTAAGAAAATTTTTTGTTATGAACACTGCTAATTTTGTTTGTACTGTATATATTTCTGAGTTTCATGCTTTGCTGATGTTTGCTTTCTCTAATACAAGATTATAAAGGCTTGTTTATTCTCTCTTAGAATACTTTTTTTGTTTTACTTTTTTTTTAAAGATTTGTTTATTTATTTGAAAGAGTTACACAGAGAGAGAAGGAGATGCAGAGAGAGAGTCTTCTATCTGCTGATTCACTTCCCAGTTGGCCACAACTAGTGGAGCTGTGTCAATCCAAAGCCAGAAACCAGGATCTTCTTCTGGGTGTCCCATGTGGGTGCAGGTGCCCATGGACTTGGGCCATTTTATACTGCTTTCCCAGACCATAGCAGAGAGCTAGATCAGAAGTGGAACAGCTGGGACTTGAACTCATGCCATATGGGATGTTGACACTGTAGGTGATGGCTTTACCCACTATGCCACAGCGCTG
This sequence comes from Lepus europaeus, assembly GCF_033115175.1. Classification (NCBI taxonomy): domain Eukaryota; kingdom Metazoa; phylum Chordata; class Mammalia; order Lagomorpha; family Leporidae; genus Lepus; species Lepus europaeus. The sequence goes on along the minus strand of NC_084839.1, from coordinate 39,943,687 downwards.
GCCCCATTGTTTTACTTTTAAATCCATCTGAAATTAAGTTTTGACTGTTGGGTGAGGTAGGGATTCAACTTAGTTTTGTTTTCTATGTGGAGAGTCACCTATCCTGAACTGTTGAATAATTCATCTTTCTCTACGTTTGGAATGCCATTTTATTGTATTATATGTTTTATACACATGTGCTTGATTTTAAACTTGGGTTCATACACCAAAACAACACTTGTTTCTGTACAATCATTTGATATAGTTTAAAGAAGTACCTATTGTGGCTGGTGCCACGGCTCACTAGGCTAATCCTCCACCTGTGGCACTGGCACCCGGGTTCTAGTCCCGGTTGGGGTGCCGGATTCTGTCCCGGCTGCTCCTCTTCCAGTCCAGCTCTCTGCTGTGGCCCGGGAGGGCAGTGAAGGATGGTCCAGGTCCTTGGGCCCTGCACACTGGGTTCTAGTCCCAGTCGGGGCACCGGATTCTGTCCCAGTTGCTCCTCTTCCAGTCCAGCTCTCTGCTGTGGCCCGGGAGGGCAGTGAAGGATGGTCCAGGTCCTTGGGCCCTGCACCCGCATGGGAGACCAGGAGGAAGCACCTGGCTCCTGGCTTCAGATCAGCATAGCTCTGTCTGTAGCAGCCATTTGAGGGGTGAACCAACGGAAGGAAGACCTTTCTCTCTGTCTCTCTCTCTCACTGTCTAACTCTGCCAAAAAAAAAAAAAAAAAAAAAAAAAAGTACGTATTGCTTTGATTGAGATTGAGGTAAAGTTGACATACATTTAATTTATCCATTCAATAGATTTTTATTGACTGCCTACTGTTTTAAGCATTTTTCCAGGGATTAGAGATACGGAGAATGGAAGAGTCTAGAGCTACTGACGTTCCATTCCCACAGGTAGATAGCAAATAGACTAAATAACACATATAGCATATTTGCTAGTGTGACTGCTATGGAGAAAAGTAAAGCAGAAGGGGAAAAGGGAGCACTGAGCATGGCTGAGGGTGTGATTTCAAGTGTGGTGGTTACTTTATACAGCATTGGTCAGGTATGGTAAGGTGATATGGGAGACTGACCTGAGAGGGGGAGGCAGTGATTGCTGGGTGTCAGTGGGAAGTGTTCTGGGCGGAGGAAATAGCTAGGGCAGTGACTTTGGCCTGTTGTCAGAAGAGAGGAAGGCCTTGTAGCTAGAGCTGTGTGAACAAGGACTGAGGTGGGTCAGCCAGCTAGTGGTGGGCAGATGGCCTAGCATCTGGCAGGTCATTGTAAGCATTTTGGCAGCTACTTTGAGAAGGAAGTTGTTGGAGGCTTTTAGGCAGAGAAGTAACGTGGTATTTTGGTCGGATCACTTTGACAGCTCTGTTGGTAGTAGTCTAGAGGATGGGAGGGAAGCTAGATGGACTCAGAGACCAGACGAGAGATGGTAGACCAGGGAATTGTAGTAATGGTGGTGTGAAGTTGTCCTTTTTGCCTGTACATATGCAATACTACTAGGTTGTCAGATTTTTAATATTTCGTTCTTTTCTAGCTCACTAAATGGCCTACCTGAATTTTGTCTGGCTGAGGCTATATACAGTTTTACTTTTCGTCTTGAGCAAGAGTTGAATACTACTGGTGTATATTCTTATAGGAAAGTATTTGACAATCTGTCTTCCTGTATGGAGAGCTTTAACTTGGGTAAGCTTGTGCTTTTCTAGTACTTGTTCTGGCTCACACCAGTCACTACATCATTGTTTTTAAATAATGTTCCTTTTAGTCCTGAAACTCCTTACCAGTGTTCATTTTTCTCCCTGCAGGCAGAGCGAGTGTTGATAATCTGCTTAAAAGTGGTAAGTCCTATTTGGCTTTGTTCCACGAGGTGACTGATTATATGAATCATTTTGGAATAGGCTCATTTGAATTTCTTGTCAGTAGATGGAGTACCGCAGACAACTGAGTTACATCATGTTCCTGCTTTCTGATTTCTGCTTCCATATTGTGATAACATTTTAGGCCATGGTGATTTAAAATATTTTCTTATACAGGAATTGCAGGTCATGGTTTTAAACTCTTGTTTGTCATTATGATCTCTTTGTTTCAGTGCTCCATTTTCTGCAGAAGAGTTTAGTTGAGATCCTGGAAGAAAACAGGCAAGTGCTGTGTATTTGCATGCTTGTATATGTGCATACACATTGAGATTTGTATATTGACTCTCTACAAGCAAAATCGTCAGAAAGTTCTCAGAATGGGTGTTTCCATCCCTCTTCATTAATATATGACCTGGTTATTTAAATTTATTTTTTAGAGGTTTACCATCTAATTTTAAGAAGTTGAATAGGGGTTAGTGTTGTGGCACAGCTGGTTAAGCCCCTGCTTGCATCACTCATATCCCATATCTGAGTGCTGGTTCAAGTCCCAGCTGCTCCACTTCTGATCTAGCTCCCTGTTACTGTGACTACGCTTCTGATCTGGCACCCTGCTATTGATGGCTTAAGTGCTTTGGTTCCTGCATTCATGTGTGAGACCTGCATTCATGTGTGAGAATTCCTGGATCCTGGCTTCATTCTGGTCCAGCCCTGGCTCTTGTAGCCATTTGGGGAGTGAACCAGAACATGGAAGACTCTCTCTCTCTCTCTCTCTCTCTCTCTCTCTCTCTCTCTCTCTCTCTTTCACTCTGCCTGTCAAATAAATAAATCTTAAGAAAAGTCAAATTAATTACGAGAATAAATAAGAAAGGGAAGAGGTCTTTCACCCACTGACCTTTGAACCTTTGAGTTTTTCTTAGCATCCTGTTCTCATTTCTTAGGAAAAGTGTCCTCTGTTATCTCTTTGGGGATATTAATGATCTTCCATCCACTGGTTTACCCTCCAAATGCCTGCAACAAGCAGAGCTGGGCCAGACTGAAACCAGGAACCTGGAACTCCATCTGGGTCTTCTGCATATGTGGTAGGGGTCCAAGTACTTGAACCATCATCTGCTGCTTCTTAAGGTGTGCATTAGTAGGAAGTTGGAATTAACCAGAAATTGGTCCCAGGCACTCTGATATGGGGATAGCAGGAGTTGTAAGCACTAGGATTAACGCCTGCCTCATAACATTTTTTCTCGGGATCACCGTAGGTTCTGCTGTGTTGAGAATAGACTGAGAGTGGCAGTGGTGGAAGCTGGACAGTCAGTGGTCTGAGGGAGAGATGAGAGTGGTTCAGGCCAAGATGGTAGCAGTGGAGGCAATCTGTTTTTGAAGATACAACAACAGGATTTTCTTACCAGTGGGATGAAGAAGAAAGGGAAGGTTTGGAGTTGAAAGAAAGTTCACGTATTTTGAGACAGCTGTTAGACATCCAAGAGAAGCTACTGCGTAGGCAGTTAGAAACACTCTTAGGGTGTGCATTAGAAATTAGAGAGGTCTGAGTTGGAGATTTTTTGCAATTGTTATTACAGAGATTGTAATTTATGAACTGCAGGAGGTTAGCATCAAGGGAGAGAGATGGAGAATAGAAGAGAACTAAGGACTTTAGGGAGCTTTAGCATAGAGAGATAAGGAAAAGAGGATGAGCAAACCCAGGTGTCTGTGAAAGAGCAGCGGTGAAGTAGAACATCCAGCAGAGCCTGACGTCTTGGAAGCCAGGTAAAGAAAGCTGGTTCAAGTTCCAAGCATGTTGAAGTTTGTTTTACCAGTTTTTCTTGTTTTTTTTTATTTTTATTATTTTTTTTTTATACCTTTGTCATATAAAAGAGAAGCTAAGTTAGTTATTGGTTGAGGAAGAGGGACTTACTGAGGTTATTTCAGAGTGTTGAAGTTTGCAGTAAATGTCTGCATAATTGGAATGTTTGTGGGTATGGAAGGTAGAGGTGTAAATGTCTATCATAATCTAAAATTGATTTACACCCTGTGATTGAGGAACATGTTTATTTTTGAGAAGTGTAGAAATGGTGACAGTTTTGAGTTTCCTTTTGTAATAATGTCTTCTCTTCTTTGTAGAAAATTTGCTGGAAATCATATTGTTCAAACACAGTTGATGAATGACTTATTGGTAGGCATTAGAGTTTCAGTGATGTTAATACAGAAAGTACAAAGTTTCCAGGGAAATCTTTGGAAGACTTCCAATTCTCCTATATGGCAAAGTATGTGTAGATTGCTGAGTATTTTCACCAAGTTTTTAAGTGATGGTAAGTGTAACAACAAATGATGGTTACCTTTGGGGATTAGTCAGCTTTTCCTAACAATGTTATCAATGTTATGAAATATCTATCTATCTATATATATATATATAAAATTGTATCTTATATCTTTGTTTATATTGATTGATTGTTGGATGTAGTTGACTGAAAGGTTGAATTTCTCCTTCCCCAGCTTTTCAGAGTAGGGAAAGGCCCTGGATAACATAGTTTTTTTTTTTTTTTTAAAGATTTTATTTATTTATTTGATAGGTAGAGTTACAGAGAGAGAGAGAGAGGTCTTCCATCCAATGGTTCACTCCCCAATTGGCCGCAATGGCCAGAGCTGCCTGATCCAAAGCCAGAAGCCAGGTGCTTCTTCCTGGTCTCCCAAGCAGGTGCAGGGGCCCAAGCACTTGGGCCATCCTCTACTGCTTTTCCAGGCCACAGCCAAGAGCTAGACTGGAAGAGGAGCAGCCGGGACTAGAACCGGTGTCCATATGGGATGCTGGCGCTGCAGGCGGAGGATTAACCTAGTGTGCCATGGCGCCAGCCCTGATAACATAGTTTTAATTCTTTTTTTCTTTCAAATGTACCAATTCAGCAAGGGGTAATATTAAAGGAGTTTTCCTCTTTTTTTTTTTTTTGACATACAGAGTTAGACAGTGAGAGAGAGAGAGACAAAGAGAAAGGTCTTCCTTTTCCGTTGGTTCACCCCGAAGTGGCCGCTACGGCCGTTGCGCTGTGGCTGGTGCGCTGCGCCTATCTGAAGCCCAGAGCCTGGTGCTTCCTTGTGGTCTCCCATGTGGGTGCAGGGCCCAAGCACTTGGGCCATCCTCCACTGCCTTCCCGGGTCACAGCAGAGAGCTGGACTGGAAGAGGAGCAACCAGGACAGAATCCGGCACCCCAACCGGGACTAGAACCCGGGGTGCCGGCACTGCAGGCAGAGGATTAGCCTAGTGAGCCGCAGTGCCCGCCAAAGTCGTTTTCTAAGCTGTGTGTATTACATACAAGAAAGAAAACTGCCTTAGTATTTGAAAGCCTTAAGTAGCAAAACAAATCTTTAGACAAAATTTCCAGATACAAAGGGAAGATCTGAAAAGATTGGTGCAACCCATTCAGTTTTCCTTAGCAGCAGGTGTTACAAATAATGACAGTAGTTGCTGATTGTGTGCCTGGTCATTATTCCTTCTTATGGCTCTTATAGTTATATGAACTGTACCCGTAGAAAACTAAGCAGTGTATGAAAGGAAGCGACGATTTATAAAAGTATTTCAATAAATGAATTAAAAATGAAGTAATAGAATATCAGTTTTGTAGCCTCCAGTGAACTAACATAGGCATTGAGCATCGATAGCAGCTGATATTACAGAAACAGAGAAAACCATACAGCATGTGCCTCATAGTCTTCCTGTTACTACCTATAGCCTTCCCAAAGGGATTGAACTTGAGAATAATGCTGTTTCCGAGTTAGCTGCCAATTTGCAGCACAGGGGAATTTGTTGAACTACATCAGGATCAGTCAGTGACAACAGCACCCAGACTCTAGGAAACTGTTCAGTGCCAGTGGCTGTGGGATCCTCCAGAGAGAGATTGTATCAGAAAGGGACAAAGGGCGGCAGCTTTAGATGAAAGACATTACATTTTAGAAAATTATCACAGCAACCATAATGCTTAGGAATCCACATTTGATTGCTACAGCTATTGAGGAAACACAAGGAAGTAATTACGGTGAAAACGGGAAGAGTGAGAGAGGGGATTGTGACTATGAAGAGGTCTAAGAAAGAGCCTGCAGGGCTGGGGACCAAGTTCTATATTTTGCCTTTGGTGGAGGGGACCAGGATGAACACCTAGTAATTTATTAAGCTATACATCATTTTGAGTAATTTTTTTGTATCTGTTTTATAGTACAATAATAAGTTAAATAAAAAGCATTATGTAAAACATACGTAGCTACATGAAAAGCTAAATTATCCTTTCTCCCTTTACCTTCCATTCTAGATGGCAATGTACATATGAATTTAACTTAATTAAAAGCAAATATTGATTGGCTCTCTTCAGAGCTCTCGTTTGTAAAAAACAATAACTGACTCTGGTTTTGTTAGACTGGGGAAAAAAATAGCATCTCATTGTTTCTGTGTTTTTAACCATGGTAAATAGTGAACGTTCTAATTATATTACTGTTTAATTAGTATTTCCATTTTTCTTTTTGCTCAGCATATCAGCTGGATATTAAGAAAAAAATGATTAAAGTTTTCTTAAAATATAACATACCAACAACTTTTCAGAGGATATTTGATTTTTAAAAGAGGAATTTGTTAATTTTTTAAAAAGCTTTAATTGATTATATGCAGAGAAAACATGATTTCATATGAGACTGCTGCTTTTCTGAGAAGTTGATGGCACCTAATCTCTGTTATTCTCCTGTATCTTAAAGCGTCATATATCAGTACAATATTTAGCTGCAAAACAGAAAATCGAACTTAAGGGACTTAAGTAAGTGTGCTTACTTGCTCTTCCCACATAGAAAGTTCAGAGACAGGTGATCCAGAACTGCTGGAGACTCTCAAACCTAAACATCTTCTGCCTTTCTGCTCTGCCTTCTTTAGCATGTTGGTTTTTGCACCCATGTATTTGTTGTCTCATAATTGCCAAATGGCTGCTCTAGCTCCAGCTATCATGTCTGTATTCAAGGCAGGAAGAGGGGCTACTTGCATCCTTACCTTTAATCAGGAAAAACCCAGGGTCTTCTGCTTATATCTCATTGGCCTGGATTCTCTCATGCGGCTGTCTTTAGTTGCACTGAAGATTGAGGAAGCAAGTATCCTGTCTTGCTGGGTCTGTCCCAGTCAAAGCCACCGTTTGTTATCAGGGATGAAGGGTACTTCATACATAAATTATAGTGGCTGTCATACTTCTTATCTAGATTGTGTAAAACATCCTATTATCATAGGCTAATAGAGATTAATTGCTTTGGGTACAGTGCTAGTGATAGCAAAGTTTGTAATTAGCATTAATTTGGGTTTGGTACACAAGCCCTGCCATCTTTTTCAGGGAAAGTATATGTAGATGAGGGTTGGGCTGAGGCATCTGTGGAGGGGAGGGCATAGTTGGTATTGCTGCTAGTTGTGCTAGGGGGCAGTGAGTATAGAGGAAGAGAGTGGATGTTAGAGAAAGGAATTAGATTTATTGCATATTAAAAGGTCTGGGTTCATTGTTCATGTACACATTACAGCAGCTGTGTCAGATAGGAGCTCTATTTGCCACATTTATGGAGGAGACAGCTGAGTCCCTGGGAGGTGAAATAATTTTGTCTAAAATCTGCTTTAGGAAGTGGTCCAGCTAGAAATTATGCCCAGGACTGTTTGACCCAAAAGCATCTGTTCTTTCCACTGTACCAGGATCTCTTTTAATACATGCTTACTCTCACTGTTTTTTTGCCAAATAGATGACCTCCTACAGACTATTCAGAGCACATCTGGATTAGCTGTTATTCTTTTTGTTAAGACTATGTTTCATCCATCTGAAAAAATTCCTGATTTGGTAAGTGCGTCTGCTTTTTAGAATTGTGCTTTAGGGGCTAATGTTGTGGTGTAGCAGGTAAAGCTGCCACCTGCAATGCCGACATCCCATATGGGCCACTGTTTTGTGTCCAGACTGTTCCATTTCTGACTTAGTTCCCTGCTAATGTCCTGGGAAAGAAGTGGAGGAGAGCCCAAGCGCCTGAGTCCCTGCCACCCGTGTGGGAGACCTGACAGAAGTTCCTGGCTTCCACTTGTCCCAGTACTGGCCATTGCAGCCATCTGGGGAGTGAACTAGTAGATGAAAGATCTCTCAGTCTCCTTCTCACTTTGTAACTCTAACTTTCAGAATAAATAAATAAATCTTAAAAAAATTGTGTTTTATCGAGAGTTAGATGTATGTTTAACTTTTTTTTAAGAAATGAATTGGGGCTGGCGCTGTGGCACAGGATGTTAATGCTCCGCCTGCAGCACTGGCATCCCTTTTGGGCGCTGGTTTTAGTTCCATGTGCTCCTCTTCTGATATAGCTCTTTGCTATGGCCTGGGAAAGCAGTGGAAGATGACCCAAGTCCTTGGGCCCTGCACCTGTGTGGGAAACCTGGAAGAAGCTCCTGGCTCTTGGCTTCAGGATGGCCCAGCTCCAGCCATTTGGGGAGTGAACCAGCAGATGGAAGACCTTTCTCTCTGTCTCTCCCTCTGCCTGCTGTAACTCTACTTCTCAAATAAATAAATAAAATCTTTAAAAAAAGCAATAAATTAAAAAATACATTTTTTACATAGTCTAGGTCTTTATAATGGTTCTTTTATAAAAAGACAGTTCCAGCTGGTACTGCGGCTCACTAGGCTAATTCTCCGCCTGCGGCGTGGGCACCCCAGGTTCTAGTCCCTGTCGGGGTGCTGGATTCTGTCCTGGTTGCTTCTCTTCCAGTCTAGCTCTCTGCTGTGGCCCGGGAGTACAGTGGAGGATGGCCCAAGTGCTTGGGCCCTACACCCACATGGGAGACCAGGAAAAGCACCTGGCTCCTGGCTTTGGATCAGTGCGGTGCGCTGGCCGCAGCAGCCATTGGGGGTGTGCGCCAACGGAAAAGGAAGAGCTTTCTCTCTGTCTCTTTCTCTCACTGTCCACTCTGCCTGTCAAAAAATAAAAAATAAATAAAAAAATTAAAAAGTTCCAAAAATTCATATAAAGCAAAAAAAAAGTAACACTCACATGTAAATCCACCTCAGAAGGATGATGAATAACAACACATTTGATATATATCCTTGTTTTTCTAGTGCTGTTATTTCAGTTCCATCTCTCACTAGTATCATAAATGATATTTATGTTACTATATTTATAATGATAATGTTAAAATTATGCAGAGATTAATATGTGGATATATAGAAATTGATAAATATGGGCTTTTAATTAAGAATAAATCAAATGCTGTACATTAGAAAATGTGCAAGAGTCAGTTGTTTAGTGTGTTTGATCTACAAAGAAGGTGTTAATTGATAATTTAGGCCAGTTTTTATATTTACTACTGTAAATTTTTCCTCTTGATGTATTATCTAGGAACTTGTTTTAACTTTTTACGTAATCTTAAGTAAAATATATATGCATCATTCTGTCACACAAAGTAATTATCATTAGATAAAATTGAAAATTTTTCTCGTCACTTCTTACAAAGCATTCAGCTCTTCCACCTGCAGGTGGCGATGTATTATGCTCTAGCAGTACAGTCAGATCAGCAGAAGGATTCATGAACACTGATTTAATTTTTCCCTATATTTATTTATTTTGAAAGTCAGGGTTCCAGAGGGAGCAGGAGAGATGAAGAATTTTATATCTGCTGTCTCACTCCCCAGATGGCCACAACGGAGTCAGGAACTTCTAGGTCTCCCTTGTGGGAACAGGGGCCTAAGCAGCTTGGGCCATCTTCTGCTACTTTCCCATGCCATTAGCAGGGCCTTGGATCAGAAGTGGAGCATCCGGGACAGGAATGGGATACCGGCATCGCAGACAGCAGCTTTACCGTCTGTGCTATAATTCAGGCTTCAATTTTTTCTCTTTTAATATTGAAATAATAATTTTAATATTTGCAACTGTTTTATCTTTGTTTATTTTTTTCTGTGATGTTTCAGGGGAAAGATATTTTTAGATTTATGTCTTGCAATATCTCTGGGAAGTTTTAAAGCCTTTATATGCTTTAGTTCTTCTGTTCTTTTCCAGATAAGCAGTGTGCTTCTCCGTTCAGTGGACTGCACCAGCGTCCCCGAGTGGTTCGTGAGCAGCTGCGAGAGCCTTTGTTGTGCCAGCCTCCCTGCATCAGCTCTCTTATTCCTGTGTCAGGGGACGCTCGCCATGCTGGACTGGCAGGATGGGAGCATGGGCCTGCGTGGGGAGGCCCTGCTCTTGGATACTGCACATGTTTTGTTCACCTTGAGTTCACAGTGAGTTTTGATGCTGCTGTATCATATTTTGTTTTGCTTGTAAGTCATTTCAGAGATGCAGCTGAGCTGGTATTATTAGTATTCAGTGAAAGGTGGTCAGGGTAAATCCTAAATTAAAAGTGATACCTGTATAAGGAATGAAATGGGTGTGAAAGAGAAGCTAAGGTGAAGTGAGCAAGAGAATTATAGAAATTATTGGTGCAGATTAATCTGCAATGAATATTTTTAAAATTAATTTTAACATTTTGGTCTTTGTGCTAGTTTCTTTGAAAACTGTAAAAATTTCGATGCTCATATGTGAAGTGCTTTAGAATTTCATGAAAAACTGAGATAGGTGATCTAATGTGATCTTCATGTGTTTGGTAGATAGGATAAGAAACCTAATTTGTTGAATGAGAAAGTGAAATTTAGGAAGTAATTTATATAAGATCATATTGCTAATGAGAACTCAAGTTGGGAACTCTGTAACAAGGTCTTATGACTTCAGAGGAGTTTGTTTTTTTTTGGTGTTTTTGAGAATATTGAATGATAGAGCTTGCTAGAAATGAAAGTGTGGCTGAAGGAGGAATGCTACAATGTTGTAAAGATCATTTTCTATATGTTGGAGCTATAGTTTACATAGGATGTAAGTCATAGCATGTTTTCATCATTGTGAAAAGAAACTCCATTTCTCCTAACCTTCCTCAACCCTAGAGCATCAGTATATTTTAAATCTCTGGTGAAACCATCGTCACAGTTAAGATAATAAATGCTTCACTCACCCTCCCACCCCCATCACCAAATTTCCTTGTGTCCATTTTTGGATTATTTTTTATAAGGTAAGAAGATTCACATACAAATGTGAGATTTGTTTGGGCTTCGTGATTCGCAAATTTAATGCAGATTGAATTCCCAGTTCATTCTTTGTATTTAGATTTCTAAGGTCTAAACGATTACAAGTGAAATTTTTCTTTCTAGTCGGTTTATAGTACTACGTCTCATGGCTTGTTTTTCCTCAGGATTAAGGAAGCGACGCTGGAGATGTTTCTGTCTAGAATCTTGGCATCTTGGACTAATTCAGCCATGCATGTCCTTGAATCAAGTTCCTCAGGCCTCAAGGACAGTCTGAGTGGTAATTCAGGCATCGCTCAGAGACTTTTGGAATATGTCTATACCCACTGGGAACATCCATTGGATTCTCTGAGACATCAAACCAAAATCATATTCAAAAATCTCCTCCAAATGCACCAGCTCACTGCAGAAGGGGCAGACTCAGTCTCTGATCCTTTCTTTTTGGAATTGACTGGGAATCTTCTGCGATTGGAATGGCATATTAAAGGAAAGTACACATGCCTTGGCTGTTTGGTAGAGTCCATAGGAATTGAACATATTTTGGCAGTAGATAAAACCATTCCATCTCAAATCTTAGAGGTGATGGGGGACCAGTCATTGGTACCTTATGCAAGTGATCTCTTAGAAACCATGTTTAAAAATCATAAGAATCGTTTGAAATCCCAGACTCTCAACAGTGCTTGGATTGACCAGTGGCATGAGACTTGGGTTTCTCCTCTCCTTTTTGTACTGTGTGAAGGACACCTGGATCAAAAATCTTACCTGATTGATTATTACTTGCCAAAATTATTGAATTACAGCCCTGAAAGCTTAAAGTACATGGTCCAGATTCTTCAGGCTTCTATTGATGCTAAAACTGGTAAGAAAAATGAATTTTTATTTCAGTAGTTTCTAGTTATGGTGCTTAAATGTGGGCAGATGTTGACCACGTTCATATTACCACTTCTTTGATGAGTAAAGGTAGGTATTATTGGTATCTAGTTCAGGTTGAAACAAATGTTCCTGTACATAGCTGAATGGAGCTTTCAGGATAAAGTTGTGGTAGTAAGCTAAGGAGTAACTCTAGTTATGGAAACCATAATAAGGGTTCCTTTATTATCAAGTTTTAATTCATTTAACTGAGTTTTTAGTTTGTTTTTGTGTTGTTAGTCTAGTAAAAGTTTGTGTGTTAATATAATTTGCTTATTCAAGTGAGACAGTAATTAAAAATTATCTTAGTCAAGGTTAAAAAGACAGGTGAATTGGCAGCAGCAAGTTTTTGCATCTGGGGTAGAGTCAACATTTGAAGACATGACCTCAAGAAACAGGCTGTATTGTTTTAGAATAGGATAGGAATTCAGTAACCCTGAAGGACTTAGTGCACTAAAGCAGAATTTGATAATTAATATGTAAGATGGTGATCTGGACTCATATCAATCCTAAAATTAGTATATTCTGTTTCCAGGCAAGAATATTGTGTCCTACTGTACAATTTAGGAAATATTTTCAGCTAAAATGGTTAAAAACTTTCAGTATTTCAGAGTTATCATGAGATAACAGGAACATTTGATTTTTGTACACAAAAATAAGCCATTATTTGTCATTGTTAACAATAATTGTTCTTGACTGTTTGAGAAACCATCTAAAATCATGAATCTGTTCTGTAATAAGATTGTCTTAATTTTTATGTCAAGGCGCTTGTGAACCAGGACTCCCTGTTCCCTTAATAATGGCCGATTTCCTAGTCTCTCAATATGCCAGGTTCTTCGTGAGCCTCTTTTTATCTTCTTTACTAAATAGTAACTCCAAAATATGCAGGGAGGTTCAGTGTTTATGTTTAGAGAATGATAATCTTTGGTCATTGAAATGTTTTTCCTGTTCTTGGCAGAAAGCCATTTTGATTTTTGTGTTATTACTTTTAATGTCTTTACTTGCTCTTTCCCCTGATTCATTTTCTAGTTCAGTTTTTTTAAAAAAAAGATTTATTTATTTGTTTATTTGAGAGGCAGAGTGACAGAGGGAGGAGAAACAGAGAGATTGATCTTCCATTCACTGGTTCACTCCTAAACTGCCTTTTAACAGCCAAGGCTGGGCCAGATCAAGTTCAGGAGCCTAGTTCATTGTCTAAGTATCAAGGAAAAAATAAAAATAATAGCAGGGGTCAATGCTGTGGCGTAGCGAGTAAAGCTGCTGCCTGCAGTGCCGGCATCCCATATGGGTGCTGGTTCAAGTCCTGGCTGCTCTACTTCCGATCCAACTCTCTGCTATGGCCTGGGAAAGCAGTAGAAGATGGCCCAAGTCCATGGGCACCTGCACCCACATGGGAGACCCAGAAGAAGGTCCTGGCTCCTGGTTTCGGATCGGTGCAGCTCTGGCTGTTGCAGCCAATTGAGGAGTGAACCAGCGGATGGAAGACCTCTCTCTGCCTCTCCTTTCTCTGTATAACTCTTTCTTCTTTTTTTTTTTTTTCATTTTTTTTCATTTTATTTTATTTTTTAAAGATTTTGTTTTTTAATTTTGTGTTTACGTTTTTTTTTTTTTTTATTTTTATTTTTGACAGGCAGAGTGGACAGTGAGAAAGAGAGACAGAGAGAAAGGTCTTCCTTTTGCCGTTGGTTCACCCTCCAATGGCCACCGCGGTAGCGCGCTGCGGCCGGCGCACCGCGCTGATCCGATGGCAGGAGCCAGGTGCTTCTCCTGGTCTCCCATGGGGTGCAGGGCCCAAGGACTTGGGCCATCCTCCACTGCACTCCCTGGCCACAGCAGAGAGCTGGCCTGGAAGAGGGGCAACCGGGACAGGATCGGTGCCCCGACCGGGATTAGAACCCGGTGTGCCGGCGCCGCAAGGCGGAGGATTAGCCTAGTGAGCCGCGGCGCCGGCCTCTGTATAACTCTATCAAATAAATAAATAAATAAATTAGCAAATTAGTTGTGATTCCTTTATGTTAATAAGAGAATTATGCTTGATTGAAATTATTGACATAAGAATAATTAAACCATTTTAAATAATAATTATTTTATGTCCCAGCATTCTGGCACAGTGGGTTTTGCTGCTGCTTACAATGCTGGCATCCCGTTTCAGGGTATTGATTCCTATCCTGGCCTCTCTGCTTCTGGTCTAGCTCCCAATGTATATGTCTGGGAAAGCAGTGGAAGATGGCCCAAGTGCTTGGACCCCTGCCACCCACGTGGGAGACGCAGTTGGAGTTCCAGGCTCCTGGTGTCAGTCTGGTCCAGACCTAACCATTGCAACCATTTAGGGAGCAAACCAGTGGATGGAAGATCTCTCTGTGTCTCTTCCTCAATCTCTCTCACTCTGCCGTTCAAATAAATAAGCAAATCTTAAAAACTTATTTAAAAACAGGAAAATCATTTTATTTTTTCAAGGATTTATTTATTTGAAAGAGAAACAGAGAAAGAGGGAGAACCAGAGAGAGAGACTGATTGATTGATCTTCCACCTGCTGTTTCCCTCTTCAAATGGCTACACTATCTGGGTCTGGCCCAGGCTTCAGCCTGGAGCCAGGAACTACTGCCTTCTCAGGCACATCAGTGGGAAGGTGGATCAGTAGCAGAGAAGCCAGGACTTGAACCAGCTCTCTGAAAATGTATACCAGTGTCACAAGCAACAACTTAACCTGCTGTGCCAGAACGCCAACCACTAGAATAGAACTTTTAATTTGTGGTAGAATTTAATTTAAAATGTAACTTTGGTTTATTGAAACCTAACCTTCCTTGGAAGCATGACAGTTGACAACTGAAGATTATAGTAGTCACTGCATAACATGGGCATGATCTTTGTTATTGTGCTATTGGGACAAGAGCAGTCTTTTTCATCCTTAGGGTCTTGTAATAGCAGAGGGGCTCTGGGGGCTTTGGTGGCATGTCTGCGAACAGCTAGAGCTCATGGACATCTTCAGTCTGCAACTGATGCTTGGGAGAACCTTGTGTCCAGTGCAAGAATAAAGCAAGGCTTAATTCATCAGCACTGCCAAGTAAGGAATCACAATAACTGGGAGTGAGTGTGTGCAATAGATCGCCAGTGTTTCCATTCATTCAGCAATCCAATGTAGAGACTTCTGTGTTATACCTACGACTGTTTTCGTGGTCTTTAAAGAGGGTGAATACAAGGTAAAAAGTGTGTACCTTGTACTCAGGCTACTTAAAGTTTGGTTGGGGGGGATAAAAAAAAACTTAAAACACCTGGGGAGTCCTCGAAGACATCAGATGTGCCCTTATGCATGAGAACTTCCTTGGGACACTCTGAAGAGTGTTTGGCGTGAGTGGGTGGTGGGTGACTGGGAAAGTGGTGATGTGGTTAGAAGAGAGGAAGCATATACAATGGAAGGACCCAAATATGCAAGGACTAGAGGCTGATTACGGACATTGTTTGGCAGAAGTGGAATGTTGTGCATTTTATGGAAAGCTCCAGTGCCAGCTGGTTCCTAGTCATCAATTGACTAAAATTAATTCAATCAGGGCCACTCTGTCTTCAATAAGGTGATGTCATTAATGGACAGAGCTGAGTTTCTAATGGGGTAGTAAAAAGAAACCAGGAGACCCAAACGAAATGTACTATGATGAAGAGCTCCTGGGGTAAAGTGGTCAGTGAGAAAAGGGAATGGAGCTGAGCACCATAGAACAAGAATGAAAATTCCTTCATTTTTATAAATCTCCAGTTGACTTTTTTTTAAAGATTTATTTTATTTATTTGAAAGACAGAGAGAGAGAGCGAGAGGGGGAGGGTCTTCCATCTGCTGGTTCATTCCCCAGTTGGCTGCAATGGCTGGAGCTGCGCCAATCCGCAGCCAGGAGCCAGGAGCCTCCTCTGGATCTCCCACGTGGGTGCAGAGACCCAAGGACCTGGGCCATCTTCTACTGCTTTCCCAGGCCATAGCAGAGAGCTGGATTGGAAGTGGAGCAGCCAGGACTTGAACCGGCGGCCATATGGGATGCTGGCGCTGCAGGCCAGTGCTTTAACCTGTGTGCCACAGCGCTGGCCCCAACATTTTTAAAATAATTTTTCTTTTTACGATCTATCTATCTGTCAATCAGTCAGTCAGTCAGAGTTACAGAGAGAGAGGGAGAGACAGAATAATCTCCCATCTTCTGGTTCACTCCCCAAATGGCCACAACAGCCGGGCTGGGCCAGGTGGAAGCCAGGAGCCAGGAATATCTTCCAGGTCTCTCACGTGGGTGCAGGGGCCCAAGGACTTGGGCTATCTTCTACTGCTCTCCCAGGTACATTAGCAGGGAACTGGATCAGAAGTGGAGCAGCTAGGAAACAAACCAGCTCCCAAGTAGGATGCTGGGGCTGCTTGCTATGCCACAGCACTGGCTTCAAGTTGACATATTTTAAAAAATAATGTTATGGGTAATCACTACAGGATCTTTGGGGCTTGGCTGTCCATCTGAGGTTCATATAGATGGGCAGAAGTTTACTTCTGTCCTTTGGCAGCCCATGCAAATAATGAAACATTTTAAGTGGTTTAGATTTTGCATATGTCCTTAGAAAATTAATATTTTACTGCTTGATGTGTTTTAGGTCCGAATAGACACTTTAGGTTTGCTTTGTGAAAGCAATCGAAGCACAGAAATTGTGTCCACAGAAGAAATGCAGTGGATTCATTTCTTTATCACATACAATCTTAACAGCCAGTCTCCAGGAGTGCGGCAGCAGATTTGCTCTCTCCTTAAAAAGGTAGAAGTTCCCATCAGAAAGTAAAGGGAAATAGTGAACTTTACTCTGGAGATAGTTTTTATAAAGAGCCCCTCTTTTGGGATAGTGTGGGCATGGGGATGGGGTTGGGCTCCAGCATGCCTTTTTTGTGGCCTGGTCTATGACTCCATAAAACTTCTATCTGGGATTAAAATCCAGAGTGAGAAGTCTTTTTCTTTGGCTATAATAAAGTCAACCTTGAGCTCTTTTGTTGAGAGAAATAAAATCTGGAGCTGGAGTTCTCAAGGTGTGAGGTGTTTTGAAGATCACTTTTGTAACAGGAGGAAGGATGCATTTGTGTTTTTGTAGTATCTCTAAGGGCCTCAAAAAAAAGGCCATTTCTGATTATTTCAGCTTGAGTTAATTATGCAGCACACATAAGGGGAGAAGAACTGGTAGAGTATAGAAATGAATATATTCTTTTTGGGTTCCTGCTGACTTAAATGAAATAGAGAAACTAAGGTTTAATGACCATGTTCTGTTTTGGATTAGAGCTTTTGTTTAAAAAATATAAATGTTAATTTTCTGTTCAAAGGAGACATGATAAATATTAAAGAGTTCACCAAAAAAAAAAAAAAAAAAAAAAAAAAAACCAGAAAAAAATCCTTGTATTTTCCTTGCTTGAAGTTTTATTCTCAAGGATTCTGCCTTTTAGACTGACATTTAAGTTTAATTTGTGGCTCACACATGCTTTGTTTTCTTTTTCTCAAAAGTTGTTTTGTAGGATACAGGAAAGTTCTCAGGTACTTTATAAATTGGAGCAAAGTAAATCTAACCATGAACTAGAGAATGAGTCAAGAAAACAGCACCCTTCTGTTTCCTTACAGCAATATAAGGTAGGTGATATGTTTCTAGGCATACAGATTTTTAAGAAACCCAAAAGAATTATGAATAAGGATTAAAAGGGACTCAATGGAAATCTCTTAGTGAACACCAGTTCTGTGCTTTTCTCCTCTAAGCTAAGTGTGGCATGTATCTTCATGAGCTTTGGGCTCCTCCCAGGGCAGCCTGGATCATATTGATCTGACCTCAGTAACTTAGAGCTTATGTCTGCCAGGTGAATTTAGGACTCTAACGAAAGGTTGTTACTGCCCCTGAACTCCTCAACCTCTCCTGGGTGTAAGACTGCTGCAGCTGGGCCTACTTCCTCTTTAGACTGGCCTCACTAGTTCCATGTTAGTGGCTCTTGGCTCATGGTTCAACTCTGGTAGGGGCTTGAAGAGAGGGCTGGGTTTCAGGGCACTCTGATAATAAATTGGCTGGAACTCCAAGCATGGTAACTCCTGTCTGGACTAGGCCTCATCCTGACAATTTTCAGTTCTTTTCAAGAGAACAGAATGAGTCTTTCGCTGGTTTCTCACCCCAAATCTAGCCTCTCAGTAGCAAACTCATTTTCTCCAAAGGCACAGTTGAATGCAAAGCTCATCTACATTATTTTATTTAGGGAAACAGATACCATAAATTGATGATACATTTCAACTATGATGTACTCATTGCCTCCTGTAAACATTAATACGTATGGCCTTCGTTTTTAATTTTGTATGTAAAAGATTTCCATCTATTTACTGGGTGTGGACATTTAGCTTAATGGTTAAGATGTCTGCGTCCATGTTGGAGTCCCTGGGTTCATGTGCCAGCTCTGGCTGCCAGTTTCAGCCTCCTGTCAATGTGGACCTGCAGAGGCTCAGGTGGTTGTGTCCCCACCACCCATGTGGGACACTGCATTGGGTTTCTTGCCTCTGACATTGGCCTGGCCACCCACGGGCATTGTAGACATTTGAGGAGTAAAGCTGAAATGGGAGTGCTCTCTGCCTCTCAAAACTCAACCAAAAACAAAACACCATCTATCCAAGAATATTCCTATTTGTAGGAAATCAGCTTCATCTTTTTAATTAATTAGTTTTTTTTCCTTTTTTATTTTTAATTTAAAAATTTCTAAGGTGAACAAATTTCATGTATTTCATATATACAGATTTAGGAGCATAGTAATACTTTCCAACCCCCTTCTCCTTCCCACCCTTTAATTTTTCAAAAGATTATATGGCTGAGTGACAAAGAGAACGGAAGAGACAGATACACATACACATACACATACACGCAGATACACAGAGAGTGAGAGAGAGAGAGAGAGATCTTCCATCTGTTAGTTTGTTCCCCAAATGGCCACAATGGTCATTTCTGGGTCAGACTAAAGCTAGGAGCTAGGAATTCCATCCTGGTCTCCCACATGGGTGGCAGATGCCCAAAAATACTTGGGCCACTTTTTACTGCCTTTCTAGGCACATTAACAGGAACCTGGATTTGAAGTGGAGCAACCAGAACTCAAACCAGTATTCATGTTGCAAGCAGTGATTTAACTTGCTGCACCACACAGCTTTATCTTTCTAAAATCCCAGCCATGAAGATTAGAAAGTCACAGCCTGAAATTAATGATGTAAGTTTAGTCCTGGTTGTGACGCTTAACTGGCCGGCTGATGTAAAAGTCTTCTCAAGTGTAACATGTCTCCAGAGCCTTACTGGGAATCATTCAAAGGGACTTGGAGTATAAACCAAGCCCCTACTGTAATGTGCCACTTTTTTTTTTTTTTTTTTTGACAGGCAGAGTGAATAGTGAGAGAGAGAAACAGAGAGAAAGGTCTTCCTTTTTGCCGTTGGTTCACTCTCCAATGGCCGCTGCAGCTGGCACATCTCGCTGATCCGAAGCCAGGAGCCAGGTGCTTCTCCTGGTCTCCCATGCGGGTGCAGGGCCCAAGGACTTGGGCCATCCTCCACTGCCTTCCCGGGCCACAGCAGAGAGCTGGCCTGGAAGAGGGGCAACCGGGATAGACTCCGGCACCCCAACCGGGACTAGAACCCGGTGTGCCGGCGCCGCAAGGTGGAGAGTTAGCCTGTTAAGCCACAGCGCCGGCCATAATGTGCCACTTTTTTTTGTCTTAAATCATTGCTCGATTTAAGAAAACAGCTCTGGGGCCAGTGCTGTGGCTCACTACGGTGCTGGCCATAGTGGCCATTAGGGGAGTGAACCAACGGAAGGAAGACCTTTCTCTCTGTCTCTCTCACACTGTCTATAACTCTACCTGTCAAATAAATTAAAAAAAAAAAAGAAAGAAAACAACTCTCTTTTGCTTCTTTTCACAAGGGGTACAGTGACATTTGTGAAATCTCAATTAGGTACTTAGAGACACAGTTGTGAATTGAAGTTCTGAGTTTTCATGTATGCATGGTTTCTTGGTTTGTGCTTGTAGAGGTATATCTTTTGAAACTTAGTGCTTAGAGTTCCAACTCTGGATCAGTCCCCTGCGTGTGATAGCTTCTCCTGACTGGCAGATCATCACTGTGGCTCATGGAGGTTTCGACTTTGGTGCCGTCATCATCCTAACAGTAGGTTCCAGGCACAGTACCAGTCAGTAGACAAAAGGCTAGGGGAGAAAAAGAAAATGTTAGTTCGGAAAAGATGTCTTCTTGTCTAGTGGAGATTACTTCATACCTAAATACTATGAATAACTAGAATAGTTTTACATTTGTAAAGTGTTTTAAGCCATGTTCTCATATAATATCCAATAAAAATATCATAATCTTCTATAAAAAGACTATAGGGTAAGTATTATTATCTCCACCTGACTAGTAGAAAACTGAAGCTTAGTAAAATTCAGTAACCTGGGCTTGTAATAGGTTAAACCTATGCCTGCAGTACCAGCATCCCATATGGGTGCTGGCTTGAGTCCTGACTGCTCCACTTCTGATCCAGGTCCTTGCTAATGTGCCTGAGAAGACAGCGAAGGATGGCCCAAGTGCTTGGGCCCATGCACACACTTGAGAGACCTGTAAGAAGCTCCTGGCTTTGGATTGGCCCAGTTCTGGCCATTGTAGCCATTTGGGTAGTGAACCAGCAGATGGAAGACTTCTCTCTCTGCTTCTTCCTCTCTCTGTAATTCTGCCTCTCAAAAAACAAACAAACAAACAAACAAACAAAAAAGACAAAATGAAATTCAGTAATGCACTCAAGGTCCTGCAGCCAGTAAGTAGTAAAGCCAGGATTTAAATCCAGAACTGCCCTTGACTTTAAGGTCTCAATAGTTTTATCATCTAGTACCAGATTAAGTGAAGGCTTGGAAGCACAAGAAAGGGAGAACTTGGGGAATGGTGAATTTACTGGTATCAGTGACCTATAAGATATTTGGGGGAATTGAGGGATTGAACGAGGGGAAATGAGTCTAGAAAATCCAAGTGAGAATGGGATAGTAGAGAGCTGTCAATGGTAGGCGGGTTGTTTGCATCCTTACTGGGAGGCATTCAATGACCAGGGCATGTACTGAGTTCCCATTGAGTGTGTTGCATGCTGTGTTCAGGACTAGGGATCTAAACTTAGATGTGTTTGCTGTCCCCATTGTGGTTATAGTCTGCAGGAAATAAAAACTATATCTGAAAATATAAAGGACAATACAATCAGGATAAGATAATTTCTAAAGAAGAATTTGTCATGCTTTAATGTAAATACTGTTTTGTGCATTTATAATTAAAAACAATTTAAGATATTTTTCAGTAATTGTTTTATTCCTTTGAGACCCAGTAGAATTGATAGACTAATAAACTCTTAGAGCTTAGGGAGCCTATAAGATAAATCCCCAATGTTGCACGTCCTTCACCAGAGACATGAACACAAGGACATTGTCTAGTCAGCTGGGACTAGGGCTGCTTGTATGCTGTGCTCAGGCATAGCATTAACAGGATGCTGGAAAATCACAGCTTTTCCTTATAGTTTTTCTCTTCATCTTATACAGAAATTATCTTTGTCTTGTAAAAAGGCAAAGTGAAAGCGAGAGAGAGAAAGATCCATCCATCTCCATCCTTTGCTTCACTCCCTAAATGTTCACAACAGTCAGGGCTAGGCCAGACCGAAGCCAGGAGCCAGAAGGTCCTCTGGATCTCTCACAGGAGTGGCAGGGACCCAAATATTTGGACCATCCTATGCTTCTTCCCAGGTGCACTAACAGGAAGTGGAGGACCCGGGACTGGAACCATACTCTAATATAGGCAGCAGACATCTCAAGCAGCAGCCTAACCCACTATATCACAATGCCTGCCTATTCTTTACTTTTTTAAAAAAATATTTATTTATTTATCTGTAAGTCAGAGTTACACAGAGAGAGAAGGAGAGGCAGAGGCAGAGAGAAAAAGAGAGGTCTTCCATCCTCTGGTTCACTCCCCAAATGGCCACAGTGGACGGAGCTGCGCAGATCCGAAGTCAGGAGCCAGGAGCTTCTTCTGGGTCTCCCATTTGGGTGCATGGTCCTTGGGCCATCTTCTACTGCTTTCCCAGGCCATATCAGAGAGCTGGATTGGAAGTGAAACAGCCAGGACTTGAACTGGCGCCCATATGGAATGCCGACACTGCAGGTGGCGGCTTTACCCAGTACACCACAGCGCCGGCCCCAACTTTTTTTTTTTTTAACACGAGAAAGAAGACTTTATCCTAAGTTATTTGCTTTTTTTAAAATTGTATTTCATTAAAAGTTTCCTTTTTTTTAATCATTGATGTAAACAGAATGGTAGAGCAGGGGTCTCAAAGAGGTAAGTAGAACACAGGGAATAGTTGGATCTTTGTATCTATTATGTCATTATAGCCTAATTTGTCAGGTTTTGTGTATTGGATATTTCTTTGGTTATTTTGGAACTTCTAAAAGTATGTGTACCTTTGATGACTGGATGCCTCTAGTAAGGAAAGTCAGTATGTAGGCAACTCTGGCACAGAGTGGAGGCTGAATAGATCTTGTTTTCACCAATATTATATTTTTCCTTTGTCTGGGTTATGATAGGGATTGTAGTTCTTGTAGACTCTAAGAAGGAAGGGTTCATGAAAGTCGTGGTGTACTTTATGGGAAAGGATGTCAGGCTGAATTATCAAGCAGATTTAATATGCTTTATATTTATTTTTTGAAGGGGCAGTACTTATTGAGATGAATTCAGAGAATAAAGGCTTTAAAAAGCAGTATCTATTGTTTCCCAGCTGTCAGGTAATCATGATTAAAATTTCTGAGGCTTCAAAGAGTGACAGATTCAGTAGTCTTGGAGGTGACTCCACCTGCTCATTCTGTCATTCCAGAACTTGTAATATGCATTGAGTTGCAGTACCAATTAAGTGGCATCCTCTTTATTTTGCTACCTGTATATTTTAGTAAGCTGAACATCTATATCGCCAAGTGTTACCTTAAATCTTTTTATTTATTTATTTGAAAGAGATAGGGAGAGCCGGCGTTGCGGCTCACTAGGCTAAGCCTCCCCCTGCGGCGCTGGTACCCCAGGTTCTAGTCCCAGTTGGGGTGCCAGATTCTGTCCTGGTTGCTCCTCTTCCAGTCCAGCTCTCTGCTGTGGCCTGGGAAGGCAGTGGAGGATGGCCCAAGTGCTTGGGCCCTGCACCCGCATGGGAGACCAGGAGGAAGCCCTGGCTCCTGGCTTCGGATTGGCGCAGCGTGCCGGCTGTAAGCCATAGCAGCCACTTGGTGGGTGAACCAACGGAAGGAAGACCTTTCTCTGTGTCTTGTGTCTCTCTCTCTCTCTCACTAACTCTGCCTGTCCAAAAAAAAAAAAAAAAAAAAAAAAAGAAATAAAGAAAGAGATAGGGAGAAACAGAAACAGAGTTCCCATCTGCTGGTTTATTTCCCAGATGCCCATGATGGCTGGGCCTTGGTTAATGCTGAAGCTGGGAGCTGGGAACTGTCTGGTCTCTTATGTAAGTAGCAGGAACCCATTTACCTGAGCTGTTATCTGCCACCCTCAGGGTGTGTGTTAGCAGGAAGCTGGAGTCAGGAACGGAGCTGGGTATGGAATCTAGGCACTCCAGTGTCGCAGGTGGGTGTTTTAACTAGAGTCTTAATGACTAGATTGAATGCTGCCCCTCCAACTTATTTTGACAAGGAACATCAATATATTTAATAGTAACTCGGCATAGAAGAAACAGCAGGTAAATAGAAAAAGTGTAATGGTGATTGAGAACAGAGTTGTATGTTAGCACTGGCAATGGGACAGTACATCCACAGCTAAAAATAAAATACAGAAATGAAATGTAGCTGAGAATATTATCCCTACTCCCATCCCCAGCATGATGTCAAGAATTAATTTTATGACCTTACTTTGAATTTGCATGAATTTGCATGAGGAGTTATGTATTTCTTTTGGAAGTGATATAAACATCTTGAAGCACTAGCCTTATATGTAACCTGACTACTTTCCTGGAAGGTAGCATGGGGTGTATAAGGTAAAGATTAAGAGAGAGGGGCCAGTGTGGTGGCATAGTGAGTTAAGCTGCAGTCTGCAGTGCTGGCATCCCTTATGTTCAAGGCATCCCATGCCTGTTCAAGTCCCGGATACCCCACTTCTGATCCAGCTCTCTGCTAATGGCTTGAGAAAACAATAGAAGATGGCCTAAGTGGTTGGACCCCTGCACCCACGTGGGAGACCCTGAAGAAGCTCCTGGCTCCTGGCTTTGGATCAACCCAGCTCTGGATGTTGCAGCCATTTGGGCTGTGAACCAGCAGATGGAAAATCTCTCTCTCTCTGTAACTCTGCCTTTCACATAAATACATAAATCTTAAAAAAAAAAAAAAAAAATCAAGAGAGAATAAGGTACAGAAGGAGACCTGTAAACAAAGCCAATGACAGTATCCAAGGCCTTCTTCCCCAGTGTGCACCGAATAGACTGTCCTTCAGTGGTTTGTATGGGTCAGACCTTGAAGATGATCTATACAGAAGTAGCCCATGCTTCGTCCCCCCTTGGCTAATCCTGTCTACTGCACTGGTAGCTGGAAACCTCGAAGACTCTCCAGTGTGGTTCTTCCTGCCCTCTGACCAAAAGACAGGCTGAGTTGAAGCTGGTAAGGGGGCTTCAGTCTGCGTTTTTTGGAGTGCTCTTTCCCTGAGGCACCCACTTCCTGTCTCATGCTTCCAAAGCCAGCCTTCTTCTAAGGGATAGACTGCACCAAGAACTGACTGACCCCTCGGCTACTGTGGCAGGAACCAAATTGACTGTGATGGTAAAGTAACGCCTACCGGCTGCAGTGTGCTCAGCCTGCTTCCTTGGTGCTGACGTGCAGGTTCCTTTGGGATGGTTACACATTTCTTCCATTCTCTGTTCTCCTTTCTTAAGATTGACAGTGGTTTGTCCTGGCTGGCTAGCCACTGTTTGCTGTGCCTCTAGCGTGGCTACTTCTGCCTATGTAATTCTATGCTTATAAAAGATGATTAGATCTGTTTCTTTTGGAAACTCCAGACCCCAGAGGTGTGACTGAAACACTGCGAAGTTGTTTTGTGGCGTTTTGAAGACTGTCTCCTGAGGTTTCAGATTATCAGAAAGAGCAGAGTGATTGCAGACATTCCAGAAACAGCACATTTTTCCAGAGTGACACTTCCCCCCTAACCTCCCTGTAAAGTATGGCCACAGCTGGTGACAGTGAAAGGAGCCTAATCTTTTTGGAAACACTGGTAGCAGTGAAACCAGCCCATTCAAAACATCCAGTTCTCCTCACAAGAGCTGGAAATGGCAGGCCAACAGGCAGAGTGGACAGTGAGAGAGAGAGACAGAGAGAAAGGTCTTCCTTTGCCATTGGTTCAACCTTCAGTGACCGCTGCGGCCGGTGCGCTGTGGCCGGCGCACCGCGCTGATCCGAAGCCAGGAGCCAGGTGCTTCTCCTGGTCTCCCATGGGGTACAGGGCCCAAGCACTTGGGCCATCCTCCACTGCCTTCCTGGGCCACAGCAGAGAGCTGGCCTGGAAGAGGGGCAACCGGGACAGAATCCGGTGCCCCAACCGGGACTAGAACCTGGTGTGCTGGCACCGCAAGGCGGAGGATTAGCCTGTTGAGCCGTGGTGCCGGCAACAGGCCAACCAGTTTTGTTTTTAAACCCCTCTGCTCTCTTATAACAAACTAACAAAAACACCCACTCTTAAAGTGTACTCAATTATACTTCTAATTTTCTTTCTCTTTTTTTTTTTTTTTTCAGAAATTTATGTCATCTATTTGTGACAGTCTTTTCGAAGCATTGTTTCCTGGATCTTCCTACTCAACTAGATTTTCAGCTTTAACCATTTTAGTCTCAATAGCTGAAGTTTTTCCTGTTCAAGAAGGTATGTTTTTGTTTTTGATAATATTTTGAGGAAAGGTTTTTTTTTTCCTTTTTTTTGGTCAAAATGCATCCTTTTCACATTATGCTTTACTTGCAGTTTCAGTTCTGTTGTCTTTAGATTTCTGTGGGAGGTTTTATTCTTACCATATAATTCTTTGTATGAAATTAAGTTTGCCAGTAAAGAACAGATGGGAGAGAAACTATCTCCCTTTTCATCATTGTTACTCACCTACTCAATTGTACAGTTTTTATAGATTAGGCTTATTGTGAGAAGAGTTCTTACTAATCTCTAATTTGATCCTTGCTGTTTTAAGATAGTGTCTGCTATATTCTTTAAGTTTTAGAAATTAAAGTAATAATCGTCTCTTCTGTGTTTAATATTCCACAGTGAGTCTGTGTGGTTAAGTGTGGTTTCCCTTGTGTGCTGTCTGTTGTTTTGGAAAGACAATATGAGCATGTCATTTCCAGGCATTCTGGTTTAATGACACTTGTTTTTCCTTCTGAGAGGTACTCAAGAAAGTAAGCATTTAATGCCCCTCTTTGAGTAATCTTTTTTGCCTTTTCAACAAGAAATAATTCTCTTTATCCCCATAAATGAGTGTGTGTTTTTTTGTGGATTTCTTGCCTGTGTTCAGTGTTCTTGACTGTGGTCCAACAGGAAAATATCCTTAGCTGCCACTCTTCAGCAGGGGTGACCTGAGGACCAAAGAACTTTACACTGTAGTTGGATTCTCACTTATCTTTAATTATTAGGCAAAATGTAAGTTTTTAATGGGAGGGGGAAAGTTAATTGATGTTGATACAGGCTTGTATCATTTGAGGAAAATCATTTTTCCTCAAGTTTTTAATTTTGGGAAACATTCACACTAATGGCAAAGTTCTAAGAATATTTCATTGAACAGCTATGTGTCCTCTACCTGGATTAATCAGTTCATTTTTGCCATATTGACTTTATATGTTCCTTAATTGATTTTGCAGCTGTAATGCAGTGATCCAGTTCAGGAAATTTCATGTTGATAGAATGCCATCATCTAGTGCACATTCTATATTCAGATTTTGCCAGTTGTCCTAACAAATGGCCCACCAAATGTTCCCACAATTGGGAACCCAATTCTAGACATACATTACATTTCATTGTTATGTCTCTCGTTAGCCTCTCTTAAGCTGGAAGGTTTCTTTTTTCATGGCATTAACATTTTGGAAGAATATGTCTCATTTGGGGCACTGTCTCATTTTTCCTGATGATATGATTTAGGCTTTACATTTTTGTCAAGAATTTGCTTAGGTGATATGGTGTTCTTCTCAGGGCATCTTAATGGGGGGCACATAATGTTGCCTTGTCCAGGTACTCATGATGATTCACATGATCACCTGACTGGCAGGAGTGGTAAACTGAAAAATGACCACCAAGTGACATCCATATCAAGTTCTTAGAACCTGTGAATGTGAAACTTACCTAGAAAAGGAGGTCTTTGCAGTTGTGATTAGATTAAGGCTTTTTTTGGTTTGTTTGAGAAAAGATTAGTTTATTTGGAAGGAAGAGTGACAGAGAGATCCTCCATCCACTCATTCACTTCCCAAATCCCTGCAATATACTAGGCTCAGCCAGATCAAAGCCAGGAACCTGGAACTTAATCTGGATCTCCCACAAGGGTGGCAGAAACCCAAGTCCTGGGGCCATCATCTGTCTTCTGAGACTTATTAACAGGCTGCTGGACAGACGCTGTGGAGCCGGAACCCAAATTGGCACTCCACTATGGAATGTGGTCATTTCAGGCAGTGGCTTAATCTGTTTCACCACAACACCTGCCCCTAAATTATGAATCTTAAATAAGATAATCTGGATTATCTGGATGGTACATAAATGCTATCATAAGTATCATTGAAAGAGAGAAGTTAGACCCACAGGAGAGGAGGCAGTGTGACAGTGGAGGTGGGGTGATGGCTCATGGAATGCCAGCAGCCAGAAGACAGAAGAAGCCAATTCTCTAGAACCTCTCCAGTTAATGTGCACCTGCTGATACTTTGATTTTGGACTCCTGGCTTCCAGAATGGTGAGACAATAGAAGCCACCTACTTGTGGTAATTTGGTACAGCATTCACAGAGAAGGAATATAAGAATATACAACAGTTCAAGGGATTTCTGTGATATTACAACTGAACTTAGGTTTTTTTTAAGATTTATTTTATTTATTTGAAAGGCAGAGTTGCAGCGAGGCAGAGGCAGACAGAGAGAGGTCTTCCCCGCTGGTTCACTCCCCAAATGGCGGCAACGGCAAGAGTTGCGCCAATTAGAAGCCAGGAGCCTGGACTTTCTTCCAGGTCTCCCATGTGGGTGCGGGGCCTAAGGACTTGGGCCATCCTCTGCTGCCTTCCCAGGCCGTAGCAGAGAGCTGGATTGGAAGTAGAGCAGCCGGGATTCGAACCAGGGCCCATATGGGATGCCGTCGGTGCAGGTGGCGCCATGCCATAGTGCCAGCCCCCTAAACTTAAGATTTTTACCTGAGTGGTTACTTTATTTAACAAAAAATTCTCTGCACATTTCATATACTTTTAACTGTACCTAGGAACAGAAAGCTTAATTAGATTAGTAACTTTTCAGTCCAGATGATGTATTTAATTAAAGTAAATATATATTACTTTAAAAGTGGAAAACTTGAGTCAGCTTCTTAATGAATGAATCACGTGTAATTGGGCAGTGACTAATGTAGTAATTATGTTAACTAAGCAACTTAGAAGGAAGGAAGATGGAGCCAGCCAAACTCCACCAGCGATTGGGAAGTCATCCTTGATTACAAGTGTGGAGATTTTATATTATTTTATAGAAGGAGTATGATTTGATATTAGTCGATGATTTTTGCCTTCCCTCATGTATATCACAGACCAAGAAGAAGAAGCCACATGCATTTTTCTTAGGTGGAATCAAATGTCACAATACTCATGGTAAAAAATTGTGTTCTTCAATTAGATTAAAAAGGTTTGTCAGCAAATACTAATTTAGCGCTTATTTTAGTATTTGTATTAGATGTGTACATATATATATTTCTTAAAGATTTATTTATTTGAAAGAGTTACAAAGGGAGAGGGGGAGAGTCGGGGAGACACACACACATACACACACAGAGGGAGGGAGAGAGGGAGGGAGAGAGAATCTTCCATTCTCTGGTTCA
Organism: Lepus europaeus; assembly: GCF_033115175.1. Lineage (NCBI taxonomy): Eukaryota > Metazoa > Chordata > Mammalia > Lagomorpha > Leporidae > Lepus > Lepus europaeus. The sequence continues at coordinate 39,914,798 of NC_084839.1, read as the reverse complement.
CTCCCCAGGTGGCTATAATAGCCAGGGCCAGGCCAAGACAAAGCTAGGAGCCAGAATTCCATCTGGGTCTCCTGTGTAGGTGGTAGGGACCCAAGCACTTGAGTCATCACTTGCTTCCTCCCAGGATGGCACCAGCAGAATGATTAATAGGAAGCAGAGGAGCTGGGACTTGAACCAGGCACTCTAATACAGGATGCAGGTGTCCCAAGTGGTGACTTAACCACTGAGCCAAATGCCCACCTCTAACATTTTTTTTATTTTTAAATTTTTTAAAAAGCTTTGTTTATTTGCCGGTGCCGCGGCTCACTAGGCTAATCCTCCGCCTTGCGGCGCCGGCACACCGGCTTCTAGTCTCGGTCGGGGCACCGATCCTGTCCCGGTTGCCCCTCTTCCAGGCCAGCTCTCTGCTGTGGCCAGGGAGTGCAGTGGAGGATGGCCCAAGTCCTTGGGCCCTGCACCCGCAAGGGAGACCAGGAGAAGCACCTGGCTCCTGGCTTCGGATCAGTGCGGTGCGCCGGCCGCAGCGCGCTACCGTGGCGGCCATTGGAGGGTGAACCAACGGCAAAAGGAAGACCTTTCTGTCTGTCTCTCTCTCACTGTCCATTCTGCCTGTCAAAAAAAAAAAAAAAGTTTATTTATTCAAGAGGTGGAGTTACAGACAGACAGAGGGAGAGACAGAAAGATCCTCCATCCTCTGGTTCACTCCCTAAATGGCTACAATGGCTGGAGCTGGGCCAGTCCAAAAGCAATAGCCAGGAGCTTCTTCCAGATCTCCCATGTGGGTACAGGGGCCCAAGCACTTGGGCCGTCCTATGCTGCCTTTCCAGGCCATTGTCAGAGAGCTGGACCAGAAGTGGAGAAGCTGGCGCAGCAGAGGCCCAACCTACTACTCTGCAGTGCCGGCTTACATTTTAGTAAAGAGAGACAAACAGTAGTTAACAATTAATACAGGGGGCCAGCTCTGTGGCATAGCGAGTGAAGCCGCCGTCTGCAGTACCAGCATCCCATGTGGGCGCTGGTTCAGGTCCTGGCTGCTCTACTTCCAATCCAGCTCTCTGCTGTGGTCTGGGAAGACAGTGGAGGACGGCCCAGGTCCTTGGGCCCCTGCACTCACGTAGAGGACCTAGGGGAAGCTCCTGCCTCCTGGCTTTGGAGCGGCGCAACTCTGGCCATTGTGGCCAGCTGGAGAGTGAACCAGTGGGTGGAGGATCTCTTTCTCTCTCTGCCTCTCCTTCTTTCTCTGTGTAACTCTCACTTTCAAGTAAATAAATAAATCTTTCAAAAAACAATTAATACATAGAATTTCAGATGAAGGTAAGTTCTGTGACAAAATATTTCAAGAAGATAAGAGGCAGGTAGAGAATATCCAAGAAAGTGGAGTGCTAGCTATGTCATGTAGTGGTGTCAGAGAAGGCTTCAGGTCTGAAGTGGGTCAATGAAGTAGTCACAGAAGAAGTTAGAAAATACTTTGAGGTAAGTGAGAAGAAAAACAAAACACAGGAAAAGCAACACTGATAGGGAAATTTGTAGCTATAAATGTCTGTGGTAAAAAATTTCAAGTCAACAAGCTAACTTTGCACCTCAAAGAATTGGAAAGGAACAAACTTAACCCAGGACTAGCAGAAGGAAGGAAATAAAAGAGATTAGAACAGAGATAAATAAAATAGAGAATCAAAAAACAATGCAGAGAATCATCAAAACGAGAATTTTTTTTAAAGATCAACATGTGATAGTCTGAGCTAGACTAAGAAGAAGGAAAAAGGTGTAAATAATTAAAATCAGAAATGAAAATAAGGACATTTCTGTGTTTGCAGAAGTAAAAAGTGCGTGAAATGGACAGATTGCTAGAAATGTGAAAATCATGGACTCAAGAAGAAATAGACAATTTTAACTGACAGATATATTGAATCGGTAATCAAAAGCCTCCCAACAAAGTAAAGTCTTGTGTGAGTGGCTTCTTTTGTCAATTTCACCAAATATTTAAAAAAAGATCGGCACTAACCCTTGTTATACTCTTTCAGAAAGTAAGAAAAGAGCAAACACCTCTTAACACATTCTTTGAGGCCATCATTACTCTGATACCAAAGACACTGTAAGAAGACTCAGACCAATAACCCTTATGAATCTAGGAGCAAAAGCCCTTAACAAAACACTAGCAAAGGGGTCAGCACTGAGTCCTAGCTGGTAAAGCCGCTGCCTACAGTGTCAGCATCTCATATGGGTGCCGGTTTGAGTCCCACCTGCTCTACTTCTGATCCAGCTCTCTGCTATGGCCTGGGAAAGCAGTGGAAAGATGGCCCAAGTCCTTGGGCCCCTGCACCCACGTGGGTGACCCAGAAGCAGCTCCTGGCTCCTGGCCTTGGCTGTTGCAGCCATTTGGGGAATGAATTGGCGGATGGAAGATTTCTCTCTCCCTCTTTCTCCCTCTACCTTTGCCTCTGCCTCTCTGTAACTCCACCTTTCAAATAAGTAAATAAATCTTAAAACAAAACAAAACAAAACAAAACAAAAAAAACACTAGAAAACCAAATCTAATAGCATATTAAAAATATCATGCTTCATGCCCAAATGGTATTTGTTTGAAGAATGCATCATAGCGTTAAAAAGATACGTCATCATTCTTTATTAATTCATCCTAAAATTTGGTAGGACTTTGGATTATAGGTCAGTAAGTTTTATGGGGGGTTCCTGGCTACTCCATTTCATCCAGCTCCCTGCTAATGCGCTCAAGGAAGCAGCAGAAGATGGCCCAAGTCCTTGATCTCCTGTCACCCACATGGGAGACCTGAATGGATTTCCAGGCTTCTGACTTCAACCTGGCCTAACCCCAGCCAATGAGGCCTCTTGGGGAATGAATCAGAAGATGGACGATCTCTCTGTTTATCTAACTCTGTCTCACCCTCTCTGTAATTATGTCTTCCTTTTTTTTTTTTTAATATTTATTTTTTATTTGAAAGGCAGAGTTACAGAGAGGCAGAGGTAGAGAGAGAGAAAGTTTTCCATCTGCTGGTTCGCTCCCCAGATGGCTGCAATGGCTGGAACTGAGCCAACCCAAAGCCAGGAGCCAGAAGCTTCTTCTGGGTCTCCATTGTGGGTACAGGGGCCCAAGGACTTGGGCCATCTTCTATTGCTTTCCCAAGCCATAGCAGAGAGCTGGATTGGAAGTGGAGCAACCGGGTCTTGAACTGGCACCCATACAGGATGCTGGAACCACAGGTGGTGGCTTTACCCGCGAGGCCACAGTGCTGGCCCCATCTGTCTTTCAAATAAATAAATAAATCAAATAAAAAAGATTTATCAAGATGTTTTCCTAGAGGCAGGTGTTGTCCGTGGGTTTAGCCACTTGACATGCTTGCATCTCAGGTTGCCAGTTCCAGTCCTGGCTGCTCTGTTTCTGATTCAGTTTTCTGCTAAAGTATCGAGGTGGCAGCTGAAGCTAACTCAAGTGCTTGGGTCCTTGCCACCCACATGTGAGACCAGGATGGAATTCCTGTCTCATGGCTTTGGCCTGGCCTAGCAGTAGCTGTTGCAGTTATTTGGGAAGTGAGCCAGTGGATGAAAGAGCTATCACTCTGTCTCTGTTGCTCTGTCTTCCAAATAAATAAAAAGAATAAATAAACATTTTGTAAGAAGTTTAAAATTTTTTTATTTTCAAAAATAACTTAGGAATCTCATGTATAATACCTTTTGAAAGACTGTAATACTTGTTATTTTGTCATTTAAATAAATTAATGGAAAAGTTATTTTATGTTTTTGTGGGTAAAGTATGAAGTATGACTTCTTGTACTAATTGTTTGTAAGTCTGACCAGGTAGCTCGCTTCAGGATGTTGATTTCTTTTTCTTTTAGTTCATTTTGAAATCTCTTTTTTTTGTCCTTAGATGGAGTGCAGACGGTGTATCAGCTGAGTCAGGATATTGATGCTGGTCGTTTCCAAGCTCTACTGGAATGTTTTACCAGCACTTTTGAGGAAGTGAAAACTTTAGCATTTGATCTTCTGATGAAGTTATCAAAAACAGCTGTGCATCTTCAGGTATTTGTGCTTTTGATGTACACATGTTTATGTGGTATATATGTAAAGATTTTCTGTTTTAGTAGGAGATAAAGGAGTCTAAGGATTATCTTTGTTCTTTATGTCTGCCTGCTTGTGTCTTTTTTTTCTTTTTTAACCCTTTTTTTTCAGGTATCCTCAATACCTTGCTACTTTTGTGAGATGGTGTGATAGGAGGAAACATTGTAAAATAAAAAATCCAACTCAATTAGGTTTGCTTTTTTATTGCTTTATCAGTAGGGGTGTGCAGGAGGCAGTGGATTTTGTGTATATGATTATTGGTGTACTTTAGTTATCTGGGATCTCCCAGTCCCCTTAGACGTGTAATGTTTGATTAAAATCCATCACTTGCAATAACTTGAGTTTTTAAAAGGAATCTCCCTGCCTCGTAGACTGGGAGACTGAGTGTAAACGAGGTAGAGAATGCAATTCTGGACTCCCGTCAAGCAGTGGCTGAGCTGATCCTGAAACCCAGCATACTGGAGGTCAGCACCCCACAAGGTGCTCGGTGTCTTCCAGTGACTACAATAGTGAACTGTCCTTTGTTCCATCTTCTTTAGGACAGGCTATCTGAGTGGCTGTTTGTATGAGTGGGAGATAGGAATCCTTGAGGCAGAATTTCCAGGCTGAGCTGAGCACTTGTTCTCCCCACATGGATCTGGAGTGTTTGCAGGAACAGTCTCCCACTGTATTATATTTTTCTCCATTGAGGTAGCTGAATGTGAAGGGGGAAGGGAGAAGGGCAGGCGTATGGCACCCACATAAACGGAAACTTCAAGAGACAAAAGAAGTCTGCTCTCTGTCATCCTTCATCCTAGAACTTCTAAGGGGAAAAAAGTACACTTTTGTGGGAGCAAAATGGATTAAAAAAAAAAAAGGCTTTATCAAAGTTCAATTTCGCAATTGAAATGATTTTCAAGGCTTTCATCTCTGAACTGATCAATAATAACCATTAAGTACTATGAGAAAACTAACCTTTATTCAGAAAAGGAATGAATGTTCATACTGAGTTATAGTTATATGGCAGGCAGTGTTTTAAATCAAATTAAAGAAATCTTTCTGTGACTGTTACTGAGTCTGTACTTTATTCTAGGATTCGGAGAAGTTGGAAGGCTTGTTCCAGGCCGCACTGGAGCTCAGCACAAGCCCCAAACCATATGACTGTGTCACAGCTTCCTACCTGCTGAACTTCTTAATCTGGCAGGATGCGCTGCCATCATCCCTGCCTGCGTACTTAACCCAGCAAATTGCATGCGAAGGTGGAGATAAGTCTGCTGCTGTGGTGGAAAAGAACGCATTAGTGGGTTTGTATTGAGTAAATGGCCTTTTGCTCTTATTTATCAAAACCATTATCTTACTCTCTCACTCTTCATTTTGTTAGCATATCTAATGGTTAAACATTTACTTTGTGGTTTAGTATTTAAGAATTTAACAGCATATAAGAACACTATAAGTTTTATGCAAATAAACAGATTACTCAGCTGTCATACTTGTGTGGAAACAGAGGATTCCTGTTCATTGATATGCAAATGCATATAAATAAAGCTCTTGTTTTAAAAACTACCAACTCTTTCTCAACCAAATGTGGTTTTCTTGTTTGTTTTGTTTTTTGCAGAAATTTTACTATGACTGTAAGAGGATCATCTTTGTTATTTCTGTTAGAGCAGGTTTCCTTTGTGGGGGTGTAGGTTCTAACTGTCATACCCCTACACTGTTTTCTTCCCATATAGCCAGTTCTTAACCTAGAGTCTGAGATGGTTTAAATCTAGAGTCTCAACAAGTATGTGTTGGGGATTCAAGTACTTACTTGTATGCTGGTAAATCTGTTTTAGAAGTGTATAGGAAGTAAGAATAGATTTGGATTTATAAAGATCAGGATGATGTTTAGCATTTCAGATGTTGCTCTTCAAATAATTAAAACATTTATTTTTAAAATGGAGGTCAGATACAGAAAGTTGGAAACTATTCTTTCCATGATGGTGGAAAAAGCCATGAAGTAGGGAACTCATAGTGGGAGGAAATTAGGAGGCTATGGATAGTTCTGTGGGGAGTATGGCCATGTGTCTGGAGATAGGGAGGAAACAGTGCCATTTGAGCTGCTTTCAGGGCTGGGTTCAACACAGACCCTGATAAGACCATTGGAGGACTGGGGAGTACATGCTTCACATAGGCTGTCATTGAGAACTTTGTGAAATAGGTCAGGCATACAGAGAATACTTAAATATATAATGTTTAAATAGCAATAAAGGATTGGGTATTGGGCATGTTAGTTAAGATGCTGAATCCCATATTGAAGTACTTGGGTTCTATACCCGACTCAAGCTTTCTGCTAATGTTGGCCCTGGGAGCCAATGATGTTGGCTAAAGTAGTTGGGTACTTCTCATTCACAGAGGAGGCCTGGATTGAGTTCTTGGCTCCCTTCTGGCTTCAGTGTGGCCCACTCATAGCCATTTTCAGGCATCTGGGGAGTGAACAAGTAGATGGGAGCTCCTTCTCTGTCACTCTTGTACTCTCTGCTTCTCAAAATAAAAACGCAGTAACATAAAAACATCACAAGTTTATTCATAAGTTCGGTGATATCACTTATTGTAAGAAGTAGAATAGCACTAGTATCCTGGAAGTTTCCCCTTCATTCTACCCTATATTTTATGTTAACCCTTCATAACATATTTTAGGTTAATATTTCAAATTTGTGATTTTACCACCTATGAATATATATCATTAAACAGTATATTATTTAGTTTTATGTGATTTTGAATTTTATCTAAATAGTGCTTTGTGTATTATACAAATTTATCACAATTTGTTAATTCATTCTCATGGTGTTGGACTTGCTTTTTTCTCTAAATACTTGATGCCACTGTGAACATGCTCATCTAGTTCTAAGGCACATATATGAGAGTTTATGGTAAACCAAAACAGATTTGGTCATAACGTGTGTGGATTTTCAGTTGTATAAGATGATATCAAATAGGTTTTCAAATTATATGCCCATCAGCAAATTATGAGAATTGTGTTACATCACAATATCAGCATAGTTTGTTATTTTCGGATTTTAAAAATTTGCAGGATATAAATTAATGCCTCATTGTGGTTTGTTCTGACATTTTTCTGATTACTAATGTAGTTATCTTTTTATACAGTTATACACTGTTCACTTTCCCCTTTGTAAAATCCCTGTTTGTGTCCTTTCTTCAGTTTTCTATGGGATTGTTTATCTTTTTCCTATTGATTGTTAGAAGTTCTTTATATATTCTGAAAGTATTAATTTTTTAGTTATACACAATCCTCTTTTTAAAGTTGTCATTTTATTTTTATTTTTTGTTTTATTTATTTAAAAGGCAGAGAGAGAAAGAAGGATAGAGACAGGCAGACATAGACTGTCAGAGAGAGATCTTCATCGGCTGAGTTTACTTCTCAAATGCTGGCAATAGCCAGAGCTTGGACAGACTGAAACCAGGAACTTAGAGCTCCATCTATGTCTCCCTCAAGAGTGGCAGGGACCCAAGCATTTGAATCATTACCTGCTGCCTCCCAGGGTACAGGACACTGAATTGGAAGTAGAATAGGGTCTCCAACTCAGGCACTCTGATATGGGATGTGGGCATCTCGACTGCTGGCCAAATGCCCACCCTGGTTATGCACAGTTTAAAATTTAAAAGATAACTGGGATACATAGTATCACATGCAAAATGATAAAATTGAACCTACTACTTCACGCTATATAGAAAAGTCAGCTCAAAATGGATTGAAGAGCTAAATTTAAATGCTAGAAACTATAAAATCCTTGAAGAACACATGAGTGTCAATTAAAACAGTGGTTCCTTAGATATGACTGTCAAAGCACAAGCAGCAACAACGAAAATATTCAAAGATAAATTGGACTTCATCAAAATGTAAAACTTCTGTGCCTCAAAGAATGCCATTAAAAAAGTGAGAAAAAGACAACCTGCAGAATAGGACATTTGCAAATCTTACATCCAATAAGAGACTTGTGTCTAGAATAGATAAAGAACTTTTTCAGCTCACTAATAAAAGGACATAACAATTGAAAAAAGACAAAGGGGGCGGGCGCCGTGGCTCACTAGGCTAATCCTCTGCCTGTGGTGCCAGCATCCCATATGGGCACCGGGTTCTAGTCCCGGTTGCTCCTCTTCCAGTCCAGCGCTCTGCTGTGGCCTAGGAAGGCAGTGGAAGGTGGCCTAAGTGCTTGGGCCCCTGCGCCCACATCAGAGACCAGGAAGAAGCACTGGATCCTGGCTTCGGATCGGCGCAGCGCCGGCTGTAGCGGCCATTTGAAGGGTGAACCAATGGAAGGAAGACCTTTCTATCTCTCCAACTCTGTCAAAAAAAAAAAAAAAAAAAAAAAAAGACAAAGACTCTGAATGACATTTCTCTAAAGAAGGATATGCAAGTAAACAATAAACACATGAAAATTTGCCCAGTATCATTAGCCTTTAGGGAAATGCCAATCAAAATCATAGTGAGGATCCTGCCCAGCAGAGTGGCTATAATAAGAGAGGAAAAAATACATAACTAGTGTTGATGAAGACGTGGAGAAAGGACCCTCATGCATAGCTGGTGTGATTGTAAAATGGTACCTCTGCTTTGGAAAACAGTCTCTCAGTTCCCAAGAGTTGAAACATAGTGTTACCATATGACCACCCTTCCATTCTTAGGCATTGTCATTGTGAACTTGGGCTACTGTAACAAAATGTCATAGCCCAGGTGGGTTAGAAACAGTCATTCCTCTGTTCTAGAGGTGGAGAATGATAAGATCAAGGTGCTGGCAGATTTAATTCTTGGTTTAGGCCATCTTTGAGCTCTCAGGCACCTCTTCACTGTGTGTTAAGGTGGTGCAAAGAGAGAGGGATTGAGTGCACATGTGTATGTGCACCCATCTCTCATTTTCCTCTTATTTGAACATTAATCCCAACATGGGGTTACCCTCATGACGGTTACCTGGTCTAAGTCTCATTACCTTCCAAAAGCTCTATCTTCAGATACTACCACATTGCCGGTTGGGTTTTCAACATGGCAGTATTGAGGAGGATCCAAACATTCAGTCCTTAATAGGCACATGAAAACATGTCCACATAAAGACTTGTAGAGGAATGCTTGTTACAGTCTTATACGTAGTAGCCAAAAAGTGCAGACAGTCCACACACAGGTCCATCATCTGATGAATGGATAAATAAAATGTGGTATATCCCTACAGTGGACTCTTACTCAGCTGTAAGAAAGAATGAACTATTGACACATGCTGTAGCGTAGAAGAACTTAGACATGAAGTGAAGTGAGAGAAGCCAGTCACAAAAGACCATGTATATTGTGTGATCCCATTTACACTTTATGTCCAGAACAGGTAGATCCATACAGGCTGGAAACAGATTAGTGATTACTCAGGCTTGGAGGAGGGTAGAGGGTAGAGTAGAGGGGAGTCACTGCTAACGGGTAACTGTTTTAAAATGGACTGTGGTGATGGTTGCACATGAGTGTTATTATTCTAAAGACCATTGACTTGGGGTATGTGAGATATTTATCTCACTAAAACTGTTGTTAAAAAAAAAAAATCCTCTGTCCAAATAGCACATGCCACAAGGGCCTGGGGTTTGATTTTCCAGCTAGAGGAAGAGTAGGAGGAGTGATTCAGAACTGTAATGGTTCCAGACAGTGAGGGAAAGAAGATACTCAGTTCTACCTTAATTAGAAAATGGTCCATGGGCGGGATAACCCTGGAAGATCTCTTTTTGCTTCAGAAAGTCCCTTTTAAAGTTTAGTTGACTTGGGTGTTTTCCTAGGAACTGTTTTTGTGTTCTCAAAATTATAAGTGTTTTAAAACTGGATTACTCGTGTTTTTTGTTTGCTTTTTCCAGTTATTAAATGCTTGATGGAAAATCTTGAGGAAGAAGTATCCAGGGCTGAAAACTCTCTGCTTCAGGCAGCCGCAGCGTTTCCAATGTATGGGCGAGTTCACTGTATAACGGGAGCTTTGCGGAAGTTACCACTAAAGTAAGCGTCTCCACAGCTGTGTCCTGTCTCAGACGTGTGTGCATTTCTGGTTTTTTGCCTCTTCCTGGAATGTGCCCTGGGATAGGAGTCTGTTGCCCTACAGACAGTTGGAAAGTAGATTTGAAAGCCTTCATGTGTGTACATATTTTTATGTCTCAGATATTTCATGTATTGCACAACTTTGAAACGAGTGCTTTCAACTCCTTGTATCTGTTAATTTCCATGTTTTGCTTTGAGTCTTAATTGCTCTTCGATCCTTTTGCAGCAGCCTGCATCTGGTGAGCGAGTGGAGACCTGTGGTGGAGCAGCTCATCTCTCTATCCTACAGGCTGTCTACGGTGGTGTCCCCAGTCATTCAGAGCTCCTCCCCCGAAGGCCTTGTCCCCATGGACACTGATTCAGGTCAGCAAACAAAAGAGGCCACAGTACTGTGTTCTGATTCTTAGGTTTTCCTCTCCCTCTTTTTTTTCCTAGTTATTTCTTTGGAGAAATGCAAAGGCTAAATTGAGGAGTAAAAAAGAAATTATTATTTTTCCATAGTATTTCTATCTTTTTAGTAAAAATTTTAATTATTGCAAAATAGCTACAAATATCCAACCCTCAGCACCAGGTGATGGGCAAGGAACTTCCTCCCCCAGGGTCAGTTGGGTTTGATAAGGCATTTTGTGGGAACACAGCCTGCCAGGAAGTTGCTGGGCCTGGGAGACGGGCAGTGTAAATTATGAGGTGAGCAACTAGTGGCAGTCCACAGCAGGCGAAGACCATTCAGCAAACAAAGACCATTTCATTAAGAAAAGAAAGGAGAGGAAACATTCAACATGCCCAAATGGAAGTCAGGGACTTTTGTCTTTTTTTCTCCTCCCAGCTTTGGTGAGTGATCCCGCCAGAGATCGATCTATGCAAGTCTAAGGCCTCGTGCTGTGTGGCTTCTCTCCGTCCTTATATCCAGCCTGTCTCCACAGTCTCTCAGTGTTGCCTTAAGTAGCTCTGAAATCTTTATTTTATTTTATTTTTTTATTCTATGTCTCCATCTTCTCACCTTTTCCAGGCATTTATCCTCTCTTGCTTGGACTCCTCAGGGGCCTCCCGACTCCTTTCCTGCATCTCCTCTCATGCTATTTTCTTCTTGTTATGATCCAAAGTAGTGTTTTCTAATTCATGATGTTAAACATAATCCATATGGAACCTTTCTGCCTCCCCCCACTCTACTGTCCCTTCCCCCATTTGGAGTACTTTAGTGACCTCCCTGCAGATCCTGTAGGATCTTCTGCTCTTCCAAGGAGCTTTCTGCCACACGATTGTAATGTGCAGGGATCTCATCTGTGTTCTTTCTGCTTATTGCACAGTGCCTGCTAAAGGTGGATCTGTGTTAAATGTTGGTGATGAACACATGGGTGAAGGAACACATCCTTGACAGGACAGGAGCTGAGCTCAGTGCTGGACGGCCTGGGTGGTGTGTGCCTGCACTGTAATAGGCCAGAGGGACTGGCGGTGCTCCTTTGAACATACAGAGAGCAATGACTTTACATTTGGTATAGAAGTAGAGTTTGTAAATGCATTTTGGAGTGCAAATGGGAAACTTTTATTAGAACATATGGAATATTTCATAGACACGTGCTGTTCCATACCTTGAAATACTGGGGGCTGATAGTTAAGGTAATCTTGAGTTGTATGTTTTCCACAGGAAATGTTAGGTTTTATTCTTTACTAAAAACAAATTGGAAGATGCTGATAATTCATGATATTGAGAAGCAGAGTTGTTTATGTTGGTTGGTGTTAGTCTAAGTATGAAATTTTGATCTTTTAGTTTTCTGACTTAAACAGTGGAAGGGAATAAGGAACATGTGATCTTAGAATTGATATGTGGCTCAGGCAAGCAGCAGTATATGCCCAATGAGAAATCGTGACTATTTCTATAATGGGTAGAGCCTGTAGAATAATGTGCTAAAATTTGGTTTGTTATTGAAAAGTTTTTTTTTTTTAATTTTTATTTTATTTTTTATTTTTTATTTTTAGACAGGCAGAGTGGACAGTGAGAGAGAGACAGAGAGAAAGGTCTTCCTTTTGCCGTTGGTTCACCCTCCAATGGCTGCCGCGGTAGGTGCGCTGCGGCCGGTGCACCGCGCTGATCCGATGGCAGGAGCCAGGTGCTTCTCCTGGTCTCCCATGGGGTGCAGGGCCCAAGGACTTGGGCCATCCTCCACTGCACTCCCGGGCCACAGCAGAGAGCTGGCCTGGAAGAGGGGCAACCAGGACAGGATCGGTGCCCCAACCAGGACTAGAACCCGGTGTGCCGGCGCCATAAGGCGGAGGATTAGCCTAGTGAGCCGCGGCGCCGGCTTTTTTTTTTTTTTTTTGACAGGCAGAGTGGATAGTGAGAGAGAGAGAGACAGAGAAAGGTCTTCCCATTTGCCATTGGTTCACCCTCCAATGGCCGCTGCGGCCGGCGCATCTCGCTGATCCGAAGCCAGGAGCCAGGTGCTTCTCCTGGTCTCCCATGCGGGTGCAGGGCCCAAGGACTTGGGCCATCCTCCACTGCCTTCCCGGGCCACAGCAGAGAGCTGGCCTGGAAGAGGGGCAACCGGGACAGAATCCGGCACCCCGACTGGGACTAGAACCTGGTGTGCTGGTGCTGCAAGGCGGAGGATTAGCCTGTTAAGCCACGGCGCCGGCCGAAAAGTTTTAAAATATTCCTTGGCGTTAGACCAAGGCCACAGGCTTTTCCTTAATCCCGCTTTTTCTTTTAGATCTTTTCTTTTTTGTTGCTCTTTCCCATGTTATCTGCCCTGTATTCTGAATTCCTTGAAAAAAAAAAAAAATCCCTTGAGAACCATAAAATGGATGGATAGGTTCTCAGAATTTTATTCCATCCTCTCCTCTTTTTTCATCTTGGCTTTGTTGGTTTGTTTTTGGGCTAAATGTTGCTTTTCATGGCTGTTGAGCTTCTGGGTGACAAAATTTCAGGGAGGCAACAAATAAACTAAAGATTTTGGTTGAATGAACTTGATAGCACTTTGAGTTATTCCCGTGGTGTCTAAAATATTAGTAGAAATAATAGATATATAACAAATATCTGTTCTTTCACTTGTTAACTGATATCAGATGATTACCTGTTGTTATTTTGTTTGAAAATGGGAGCCTGGCATTATCTGACTATAGTTGAAGTGACAGAATTTGAAGATATTAAATTAGGTTATAGAATAAATTTTTATTTTGATCAAAATCTTTACTTTGAAAATAAGATTCTCTCCAAAGAATTTCATCTGAATGAGTGATGATCCATCTTTAAAGTCTGCTAACATCAGATGGAAATCTAGAAATGATTTGACAAAACGTTCAAGTCAGATGCAGATCAAAGCCAGCAGGAAGAGGAAGTGTGAGGAACCAGAGAGCTCTACATGGTCTCCTGACCATTCTGCTGCAGGTGAAATGAATTAGAGCTCATCAAAGATGATATTTGGCTGAATCCAGTACGGTACTACTTGGTTCCTGATACTAATGATGAGTAGGGGAAGGAGAATAAGATGATTATGATGGAGGAGGAGGAGGACTGGAAGACATTGAAGACGGAGTGAGGATGAAGGTGAAGAAGATGATGGAGGGGAAGGATGGGAAGATGAAGGAGAACACACTGATATAGTTCAACTTTTTTTTTTTAAATTTTTTCCAGTCCCTGAGAGAAAGTTGCCATCTTATTTTTATTTTATTTTTTTGCTCTTGTGCTCAGTCTGCCTGTCTTCTCTACACCACGGTTCTTACCTTATTGTGGGGAAAATACCTTAAGTAGAATACAGTGGGAAAAGAATCTACCCTTTTCTTTTCCAAATTCGTTTGTATCCCTTCTTGCCTTGACAAATACCTTACAAAATCAACCCGCCCTGCGCTCTGTGGAAAAAAAAGAAAACCTGACCCTGCTTCCTTCACTCTGCTGGGTGCTGGATAGTATTAGGCCCCTGTGTAGTAGAGCATAGAATTCTAGCTATTACCTCCTTTCTCTGTATATTGGGTCAGAGAATCGCACTGTTTCTCGATGTGACTACGGACACTTGGCATTTACCAACTTGCATCTGCTTGCTTTTCCTTGTTTTTAAAAAAGGAAAAGGTCAGCAGAGGGTGGATTTGAGGTGTTTCGATGGGTTAAGTGAGCATTTTGACAGCTTGGCTGCTTCTTTAGCATGTTTAATTGTGATGGTTAATGGACACTTTTAATGAAACTTAAAAATAAAATTCTCTCCTAATGATGACTTGAGCCCTGCCACTCAATGAGAAAATCAGCAGAATCTGTAGGATCTTATTTGGAATTGATGTTCTCTATTGTAATTTTATTCCAGTTTATTTTTAAATTTTGTTTCACTGGAAAAGAAAGACGATGCTCAGTTTTTTTTTTTGTTTGTTTGTTTTTTGTTTTTTGTGGTTTTTTTTGACAGGTAGAGTTAGACAGTGAGAGGGAGAGACAGAAAGGTCTTCCTTCTGTTGGTTCACACCCCAAATGGCTGCAATGGCCAGAGCTGGGCAGATCCAAAGCCAGGAGGCAGGAGGTTCTTCAGGGTCTCCATGTGGATGCTGGGGCTCAAGCATTTAGGCCATCTTCCACTGCTTTCCCTGGTGTAAACAGAGAGCTGGCTTGTCCATATGGGTGAAGCACCGGTGCCGTAGGCAGAGGCTTAACCTACTATGCCACAGTGCTGACCCCCATCCATTCATTTTTTAACCCATATTACTGAACCTCTGCTGTGAGCTATTGTTCTAGCGCTGCATCTTAGCAGTGAACAAAGTTGTGTACTGCTGGAACTTACAGTTCCTCATCCGGTGAGTGAAGTTCAATGAACTAGAACTGTAAATCATAGTGAGGAAGCAGTCTATTAAGTCATACATTTCAAAGAGACATCTTTATGTTATTTCTGGGCTGTTAAGTTTGCTTTTGTTGTTGACTTTTTTTTTTTTTTTTTTTTTTTTTGACAGGCAGAGTGGACAGTGAGAGAGAGAGAAGGAGAGAAAGAAAGAAAGAGAGAAAGGTCTTCCTTTGCCGTTGGTTCACCCCCCAATGGCTGCCGCGGCCGGCGCACTGCGCTGATCTGAAGCCAGGAGCCAGGTGCTTCTCCTGGTCTCCCATGCAGGTGCAGGGCCCAAGCACTTGGGCCATCCTCCACTGCACTCCTGGACCATAGCAGAGAGCTGGCCTGGAAGAGGGGCAACCGGGACAGAATCCGGCGCCCCAACCGGGACTAGAACCCAGTGTGCCAGTGCCGTAGGCGGAGGATTAACCTATTGAGCCGCAGCACTGGCCTGTTGTTGACTTTTTAAAATCTCTTTTTGCCTTTCTGTCTTTAAGCCTTGATGTTGTAGATAGAGAAATAACCTCTGAATGTTTATTGCACTTCCTTCACCAGAGTAAGCACCATATAAATAATTTTCATGTTATTCACCCTGTGAATCCCTTCAAACAGTGCTGATTGTCAAGTCTTAAAAATTATAGCATTTTTGAGGGCAAGTACACCTAAGGGTATTTCATGTGATTTGGAGCTGGAGTTTCATGTGCTCTCGTCTCTCTCCCTCAGAGTCAGCAAGCCGCTTACAGATGATTTTGAATGAGATTCAACCACGAGATACTAATGATTACTTCAACCAAGCCAAAATACTGAAAGAATGTGATAACTTTAACTTGGAGGACTTGACTGTCAGTGTGTTGACTCTTGATACTTCCGCAGAAGTCAAAGGTAACAGTAACATAGGTTTTTTTTTTTTTTGACAGGCAGAGTGGACAGTGAGAGAGAGACAGAGAGAAAGGTCTTCCTTTTGCCGTTGGTTCACCCTCCAATGGCCGCCGCGGTAGCGTGCTGCGGCCGGCGCACCGCGCTGATCCGATGGCAGGAGCCAGGTGCTTCTCCTGGTCTCCCATGGGGTGCAGGGCCCAAGAACTTGGGCCATCCTCCACTGCACTCCCTGGCCACAGCAGAGAGCTGGCCTGGAAGAGGGGCAACTGGGACAGGATCGGTGCCCCGACCGGGACTAGAACCCGGTGTGCCAGCGCCGCAAGGCGGAGGATTAGCCTGTTGAGCCACGGCGCCGGCCGTAACATAGGTTTTAATCAGAGTTTAAGTAACAAATAAAACTAAGAGCTGGGAACTTAATCCAAGTCTCCATTGTGGCTGGGAGAAACCTAATTGCTTGAGCTATCACTAGTGCCTCTTAGGGTCTGTATTAGCAGGAATCTGAGATCAGGATCCAGAGCTGGAATTAAACCTAGACTCTCCAATTTGAGCAATTTAACCAGCGTGTTAACTGGTTGATTAAATACATGCCACAATAAAGGGTTTTAAAACTTGGTTTTGGTAATTATTTGATCTTAGGAATGAATTTGTCAGATTCCTCCCTCACCCCCATTTTATCTGAAAAGCAGAAAGAGAGAGGCAGAGATCTTCAAACTGCTGGTTCACTCTCCAAATGCCCGTAACAGACAGAGTTGGATCGATCCAAAACCAGGAGCCTGGAAATCAGTCTCCAATGTGGGTCACAGGGACCTAACTATTTGAACCATCATGTGCTACCTCCCAGGGTGCACATTAGCTGGAAGCTGGATGAGAAGCAGAGTAGTTGGGACTTAAACCAGATGCTTGATATGGGTGTTCCAAGCAGTAACTTAACTGATGCTCAAACACCTGCCCCTTTTGGGCTTTTACCAGAAAATGAAGCTGTTTTAACAAAAGCCTTTTGCTGGTTCAAGTCCTGGCTGTTCACTTCTGATCCAGCTCTCTGCTAAGGCCTTGGAAAGCAATGGCAGATGGCCCAAGTCCTCGGGCCCCTGCACTTGCGTGGGAGACACAGAAGAAGCTTCTGGGCTTCTGGCTTTGGATCAGTGCAGCTCCGGCCGTTGTGGCCATCTGGGGAGTGAACCAGCGGATGGAAGACCACTCTCTCTCTCTGCCATTCCTTCTCTTTCTGTGTAACTCTGACTTTCAAATAAATAAATAAATCTTTAAAACAACAAAACAGAACAAAAGGCTTTGAGTGCTAAAACCTACTATTACAAGTCAGATGATGTAAGAGGAATGATGTATGCTGAACCTGGGTTGGGCAGCAGTCTCTCCCAGTGGTGTGGTTCATTGTCTGCTGTGTGAGTTCTTAAAGTCAGGCAGCCTTTTAAAGGAACCACACCTTATTACTCAGCAAAATGTGACCTGCTTGGTTGTACCATGCTTCTAGAATTTGCATTCTTACAGCTTGTTTTGGCATTATTTTTGAGTTTCTGCAGTGCTGTAAAAAGTCCGAAGCAGTCATTTAAGGTAATTTATTACATATTCTACATTCTCCACTAGATGGGGATATTGCTTTATATAAAGTTCTTGTGATTTTTTAATTATACAAAGTAGCATAGATATATGCTTAATGTAATAGCTTCAAAAAACACAGAGATAAATATACAGTCCCTTTTCATTTCCTCCCCAATCCCATTTCTTTTCTCTCTTTTTTTGAGATTGATTTATTTGAAAGAGTTACAGAGAAGAGGGAGAGATACAAGATTACACTGTAAATGTCATTTGTTAACTTGCCTTTTTAACTTAGTTTGAAAAAATTTAGCAGTTTGTCTTTTTTTTTTTTTTTGACAGGCAGATTTAGACAGTGAGAGAGAGAGAGAAAGAGGTCTTCCATCTGCTGGTTCACTCCCCAGGTGGCTGCAACGACTAGAGCTGAGCATATCTGAAGCCAGGAACCAGGAGCTTCCTCAGGGTCTCCCATGTGGGTGCAGGGGCCCAGGCACTTGGGCCATCTTCCACTGCTTTCCCAGGCCATAGCAGAGAGCTGGATCAGAAGAGGAGCAGCTGGGACCAGAACTGGTGCCCATATGGGATGCCGGCACTTCAGGCCTGGGCTTTAACCACAGCGCTGCCCCCCCTCCCCCTTTTAAACATGAATACTAAAATACTCTTAATACTAGAATAAGACAGTACATAGGGGTAATTATAGTTTATTGACAAGGGGTTTTAATTTTGTCTTGAAAGAAAATTATTGTTTTCTTTGATCTTAAAATTTCTATCCTGAGAGTGGTTGCTTAGTTCATAGTTAAGGCACCTACCTCTCACTCTGGGGAACCTGTTTGATAAGCAGCTCTAGTTGGTGACTGCAGCATTCTGCTAATGAAACCATGGGAGCAGAGATGATGGCTCAAGTAAATGGATTCCTGCCTCCCATGTGGGAAACCTGGATTAAGTTCCTGGCCTCTGGATTCAACCCTTGCTATTGCAGACATTTGGAGAATGATCTAGCACATGGGTACTCTCTCCCTCTTTCAATTAAATGAATAAAACCAAAAACGAAGTGTTAAGGAGTCATTAAAAAAAAGTTCTGCACCTTTACTGCTATAGTAGCTATCCTCAGCAAAATAAATTAGAAAAATTTTTATTATAGTCATCCATATAATACTTTATGAGTGATAGAAAGGCAGAGAGAGTTTATTTTATTAATTTCTAAAAATTACAGAGAGGCAGAGGCAGAGAGCAGGGTCTTCCATCTGCTGGCTTACTCCCCAGATGGCGGCAATGGCTGGAGCCACCCTGATCCGAAGCCAGGAGCTTTCGCCGGGTCTTCCACACAGGTGCAGGAGCCCAAGGACTTGGGCCACCTTCCACTGCTTTCCCAGGCCACAGCAGAGAGCCGGATCGGAAATGGAGCAGCCAGGACTCAAATAGGCGCCCATATGGGATGCCGGCACTGCAGGCTACACCACAGTGCCAACCCCTAGATAAAGGTTTTAAAACAATATTGTATTTTATTTTTAAATTTATTTTTAAATAATTAAAAAGATAGTGTGATTCCTCCTCTTAGCCCGTACTCATCAATTGTTGGCTTATTTCTCCTGAATAAATTTAACATGTGACAATCTGTTTGTTCAAGCAGGTTATTCTTGGGGAAATTATGAATAAGCTTGTTCTAAGAAAACTGGGGTGTGAGTAATCAAGAGTGTCTAGTGTTGCAATAGGTTATCATTATTATTATTGTTTTAAGGTAAAGAAGTAAAAACATGTGATGTAACTGCTCAGATGGTCCTGGTATGTTGTTGGAGAAGTATGAAGGAAGTTGCTTTACTTTTAGGCACTCTGTGCCAATTTCTGCCCATACAATCTGTGCCAGAATCTTCTGATGGATTATTAACAGTGGAGCAGGTAAGGTAGATGTTTGCTCAGCTACACAAAATTTCTGGTCAAAGCATAAATCACAACCTTTTATTTATAATGCATCTTTATAAAAAGAGTTTGAATTTTTCTTGAATAAAATCTTACAGAGATCGTAGATTTCTAGATTATAGATTTTATAGATACCAGTTGAAGAAAGTTCATGATAATTTAGTATACTAGACTTTGTAATACATTTCAAAACTATGGTATTTTAAGAAACATTTTTATTTAAGTAACTGTAGATTTTACCTTACTTTTAACTGCAGTACTATCACTTAAATTTTTATTTCTCCATTTAACATATATTTTAACTTAAATTTTAGCTGAAAATTTCTATGTAGTAAAACTCCACAAATCACTTACATTTTGCAAAGGAGTAACAAGTAACATACTGGTTGATTATGGATCTCATGTTTCCCACTATATCGATGATAAAGTTGTAGTCACTTTGGTGTTTTTGGCTGACTTTTATTTTAAGACCACAAAGTTGATTCACCATCTGGGACTGTTCAACTGACTTGAGTGCAGTGTTTACAAGAAATTAGCTTACCACAAGCATTTCATTTGGAAATATTTTAGATTTATTAGATTTCTGTTTTTAATTGATTCCTTCTTCCTTTCCATATGGTTTCAGCAAATCCATTTCCCACAGTTTTCCAGCAAAAGATATGTAACATGTACTTTCATTTTTAACCTTTTTCAAATAAAGATAATTTTTTCCCTAGGGTGTTACAACATTCAAGAACAAAACAAATATTGTAGTATGCTAATACTGATTACTTCTATAATAACCACATGACTGGTTGCATGGAAATAATGCTAATATTTTTATTCTCACACTCTGTGGCTCATGTGCTTCCATCTGGCTAGCAGCTGGGCTTGTGATGTTGCAAGAGCCTGAGATGGAGACAGGCACAGGCAGCAGTGCACTGCGGGCATCATTGTGTTCTTTTCCAAATATGATAGACATTAGTGGCCAGAGCATTACTCAGAGTCATTGCTGGTGACTGGTCGGAGTGCTGGTGCCAGCATCTTTGCCAAGGAGTCCAACCATGATCAGTGATTGCTTGCTGATGGTTGCCATCTTGCTACGAAGTAAACATGTGCTAGTGCCCCTGGACTTCTCACCTTCTCTCCCCAAGGACAAATTAAAATCTCTTGATTTTTGGGTTTGCTGGGTAGTGTTTAAAAACAAATTAAGAGAAACATGTTTTATTTTTACTGTAACCGAGAAAGACTTGAAAGCTTTATCTGAAAATCATTTTGCTTTGACATCTTTTACGTAGTCCCCAGATCTTATGAATTTATGTGGAATAGCTGTGTTAAAATTAGAAATCAATGTAAGATCAAAGGTGCATTTGTAAAAATACAATAAACTGAACATAACAGTAACAAAAAACTTATAAACCATAGGATGCTTCTGGTGACTGCTTGAGTAAGAAGTAGTCTTGATCGTTTTTCTTTAAAACATCTTTCCCACTGTGATGGGATTGTCAGTGTTCTATGGCACCGTTGTATGCCAACTTCACATACATAGGTGAATAAAGAAATTAATGACTGAATGAAGGGTCAAAATATATGATGGCCGTGTTCTAACACTGAAACTCTGCCCTCTGTGGGAAACTTTGTTCCTGATCTTGTCAACTTTAACTAAAGGAATGCCTTAGTTTTGGAGGATGTAGTCAATGAATATCCAAAGTCAGCAAGAAATTAGTGTTATTTACAGTTTCAAAAGGGTGTCTACTTTTAAACATAGATTTTATGCCACAAAATTCCTTTAAATTAAAAATACTCCCATGTATTTATTTCCTTTTTTTAAGAATTAAAAATATAAGTGATTGAGAAGAATATAATTTACATTGGGCTGGCTGAGCCACACATAAGGTACACTGCTTCCTTCCAAGGGCACAGTCACCCTGGCAGCTCTGGTTACCGTCAGCTGTGCCCAGTGGCAAAACCGACAGTGTGGGAGTCAACATCTTCAGTGACTGTGACTGCCACAGACCTGGAGAGGCAGGGAAGTGGCTTCCTGACAGAATTCTGTTCTAGTTATGGGAGAAAATATAGACCTTGATTTCTTGTTACTTGGGGACCAACTAATACCTGATCTGCTTTCCTCTTAGTGGGTGAAGGAAGCTGTTTCTCAAAGCCTGAAAAACTGGTATTCAGCCTGATGTTCCCTTTCATTCACCCTTTGTTCTTGAAGAAGCAATACCATTCCAGTGGAACAGAAGATTGTAATAGAAGGAAAGGGAGATTTCTTTAGTACCCCAGTTCCTTTAAGGCCTTCCTGGCTTTATGGCCTTTGTTAACTGGATGGCCACTAAGTCCAGTGTACTTGAATAGAATACCAGCAGGCCGACCAAATGAGACTGTAATTTGAGGATTTCTGTTGGCTGTGTGAAGAGGACTGGTGCTGGTTTATGATTCTGGGTTTTCAGTGCTGTCCTCACAAACTGTTAGAGCAGGAAGGGTTGCAGAGATTACCCAGCTGCCTTGGACAAGAGGCAAGCGAGGCTTCTGGATTTAGCTGGTTTGCTTGAGATGACAAGGCTGGTTTGTGGCAGCTCTGGGACAGGAACCCAGTTCAGCTTCCCAGCCTGTGTTCTGACATGGCACACTGCTGCCTTTGTTCTGAGCTACCCACTTCATTTTTCTTTAAATTGAATTTTCCCTGTGTTTTCAATGCCCAGGCAAATTTTTGCAAGCAGCAAGACAGGAAGACAACTTACTGTTGAACTTTCTAGCAAAGGTTCTGTTTCCCTGAGCACTGCTTGTCAAGCAGCATGCTCTCACTGGCTTCTCCACGAGGAAAATGTGTTCATTCAGAGGCATGTCTGATTTTCCGCCTGCACTGTAATCACATAACGAAAGGTTCTTTCATAACGTCCCTGTGTCCCTGTGCAAGAGGCAGAGATAAAACCAGCTGTGAGAGGTGGAAGTCCAGACCCTCGAGTGAGCGGTGCACACTCCCTTATCTCACAACTTCCCGACTACTTGGTGTGTGTCTCACTTTCACCCTTGATGTTTTGCTGATGTAGAGCTTTTGCTTCATAACGTTTTCTTGGCCTCTTTTCCATGGAGTATTTGATACCTCATGTGTAGTGATGTTTTTAAACCAACTTCCTGTACCTAGAGTATCAACTTATATTTGTATTTTCTTCTTAAATATTCCGAAGAAGTAGATCTTTTCGTACCTTATTTGCCCCTCTTACTATTTATTGCCATGAAAATCCCATGAATAAAAATAGTCGCTAACCATTGCAAATTAGACTCTTTCTTCAGCTCTCTCTTTGGATTCTGTTGCCATTTGTGTCATGCTCAGTGCTGAGTTGCTACATTCCCTCAGTGTCTTTTGTTACTGTTTTAGATTTACTGTCCTGGACTACAAATGGAATGTACATTTATTAGCATTCATAAGTCTTAAGAATTGCCTTTTATATATTCTTTTGTCAAACTTTAGTGTTTAGAAATTATGAATAAGTACATTGGCTTGTACTGACTGGATGTTACCGTTGTTAAGCTTTGAAATGAAGTTGAGTATGAAACCCCATCATTTAGTTAGCTCTTTATTGACTGTCTTACTGCAAAGGTATTGTGGGAACATAAAGAAGTATAACATTTGGTTCTCTGGCCTCAAAGTACTTAGAAATGGAATGGGGATACAAGAGACAGAAATACATTTTTAGGAAACACTAGACTAAAAAGCAGCAGTTAAAATGTCTCATGGTTAAGAATTTGTTAGAAAGCAAAGAATAAACATTCTGGTATAATGATGTCTGCAAACCTGGAAACTGACCTTTATTTTTATAATGAAGGAGAACAATGTTTGGACTTTGAAAAAAAATCCCAAGTGTTAATAAGAAATAACTAGTAAAGAGCACACAGTTTAAAACATTGATGATCTTATTAGAGTATGAACTTTTGTAAAATGTCCCATTTAACCTAAGTAGAAATAGAAACTCCTGACTGTTGACATGCTCAAGATTTTAAGATGTGACTGTCTCTTAGAGTCAGATTTTAAATTAAGGCTTAAGGATTAAATCTTACTACTGTATAATAAAAACAAAAGTGGACATTTTTTGGTTGCTTTTCCATTCCAAGTACTCTGCTAAATACTTGTATGCACTCACTTCTCATAGTAATCCTGTGAAGCAGGTTCTAGTTTGATCTCCCTTTCCCAGATGAGGGGACTGTGCTGCTCCATTAGTTTGCATTAATAAGGTAATGGAGTTGGTCCTGCTACTCAGTACTGTCGGCTACAGAGCCCAAGAACTTAATTGCGCATGCTCTTTGTCAGAATGTCATACCTGTATGTATGGATTTAAAACTCTTTGGGCTTATCTAGTTTACAGTGAGTGTAATTAGCCTTGATTTTTCTACTCTTTAAAAGGCAAATTGAAAAATGTATTTCCATTTGTCCTTTGTGAGTGTTTTGCTCTAATTGAGCATTTGCCTCCCTTGATTAGTCTGTTGGTGAGTTACAGATGCCTGGAGACATAGCATGGAGCTGTCCTCCCCTGTGGAAATTAGCACCTTGCAAATCCATAAAGTATGTCAATTTGCTGATGGGAGTAGGTTTTATGAAAAGTTAGAGGCAAAATACATTGAATTAAAAAAAAAGACAGGGCCGGCGCCGCAGCTCAATAGGCTAATCCTCCGCCTTGTGGTGCTGGCACACCGGGTTCTAGTCCCGGTCGGGGCACCGGATTCTGTCCTGGTTGCCCCTCTTCCAGGCCAGCTCTCTGCTGTGGCCAGGGAGTGCAGTGGAGGATGGCCCAAGTACTTGGGCCCTGCACCCCATGGGAGACCAGGAGAAGCACCTGGCTCCTGCCATCAGATCGGCGCGGTGCGCCGGCGGCAGCGCACCGGCCGCGGCGGCCATTGGAGGGTGAACCAACGGCAAAAGGAAGACCTTTCTCTCTGTCTCTCTCTCACTGTCCACTCTGCCTGTCAAAAAAAAAAAAAAAAAGACAGTTACTTGAATTTAGCTTTAAGAACAGAAATCAGTGATTGCTTTTTGGTATTTTATTTTAATTCTCTTTCAAACATCCTGAGATGTGTATTACTTATTTTTAAAATATTTTATAAAAGCATCACCCAAAAAGAAAGCTTTTGTGAACTTTATAAATAGGAACCCAATGACAGTTAAAGAAAGGACAGTGAATTGCAGTTTTCAGAGGAGTTTTTCATTTTTCAAATTAAATTTAAAAATTCTTTTTCTGTTTCTGATTCTAGTAATTTTGTAGCTGGTTTGAGTCAGCTGATTATCCACTGGCATGTTGTTAGCAGTGCCCTACCCCTGCGTAGCTGCTCATAGACCACACTGCCTAGCTGACTCCTCCCACTCTCTTTTAATGGTTCATCCCTGTCTTGCAACCCTGTCTTGCACTGCTCTCTAACATGAAACCTCTACGTTATTCAACCAGGTTTACTATCCTTGGCTTGTGTGTACTATATTCATTCAGATAAATAGACCCAGAGAAGTGTCTGGTAGGTAGCAAGTACTTAATGCTTATTCGTTCATACTAGCCTGTGAGTGTCTTTTATATTAATTACCCTCTTCCAATTTTGGTCTACCCAGGTACATTATCTTGTTCAACTTCGGGACATGAAACCTTTTCTAACTATTCTAATGCAGAAGGGTTTTTCATTTCTGGGAACTGTTAGGTTTCTAGCGTGGACCACCTTGCCTACAGATTTTTTCTCCCAGTCTGAACTCCAAAGCCTGCGGAGGACAGACATCTTGTTTTCACCTCCTCCATCCAGGCCAGCACGGAGCTGCTGAGTGTTTGGCAGGGTGCTAAAAATGTTGCTGACCAACAGGAATTCCGGACGTGCTTCAAAGGGGACGATTCATAGAATCCTGGGTATTACCTTTGTGCATTTGTTGAGAGATGGAAGTGCAAAATGAGAGAAAACTGTATCTCACTTTTGTCCTAAGAGTGTTATTTTGATTTCTGTGCCAGAATTACCCATGGTTGAGATTAACCCTTGATAAGAACACCCAATGGTCATTCTTCTGAATTCTTTGATTTTATTATATGTTCTTAGCTTAGACTCCATTAAGGGGAGTTAGGATAAAGGGAGCAATGAAAATCTTACTGTTGCTAAAGGAGTAGATTATGAACCATTGTTAAGTCCACAGAGAAGCACTTTGCCATTAATATTTATGTCTTAACATTTTGGGAACAAATTATCAACTAAGGAAGTTAAGCCCTATATCTATTATTTCCTGTTTTTATTTTCTCATGCCTGATACACGTTCTTAGAAAGCTTGGGGTGGGACGGGGGGGGGGGGGCACTACCATTGTGGCTTAGTGGGTAAAGCTGCTGCCTGCAGCACTGGCATTCCATATGGGTGCTGGTGCATGCTCCACTTCCAAACAGCTTCCTGCTAATGGCCTGGGAAAAGCAGCCTAGGATGGCCCAAGTACTTGGGCCCTGCCACTGCATGGGAGACCTGGATGAAGGTCCTGACTCCTGGATTTGGCCTTACCCAGCCCCCAGCTGTTGTGGCCATCTGGGTTGTAAACCAGTGCATGGAAGGTCTTTCTCTGTATTTCTCCCTCTTTGTAACTTAAAATTAAATAAATTATTTAAATTAAATAAATCTTTAAAAATTGTTCATGGAAAAATTGAATTAAAAGATTAGTTTATTTAGGCCGGCGCTGCGGCTCAGTAGGCTAATCCTCTGCCTTGCAGCGCCGGCACACCGGGTTCTAGTCCTGGTTGGGGCACCGGATTCTGTCCCGGTTGCCCTTCTTCCAGGCCAGCTCTCTGCTGTGGCCCGGGAAGGCAGTGGAGGATGGCCCAAGTGCTTGGGCCCTGCACCCCATAGGAGACCAGGAGGAAGCACCTGGCTCCTGCCTTCGGATCAGCGCGGTGCACCGGCTGCATCGTGCCGGCCGCAGCGGCCATTGGAGGGTGAACCAACGGCAAAGGAAGACCTTTCTCTCTGTCTCTCTCTCTCACTGTCCACTCTGCCTGTCAGAAAAAAAAAAAAAAAAAGGAGAGAGATTAGTTTATTTAAAAAAAAAAAAAAAAAAGCTTGTATTGCTCTAATAATAAAAAATAATGTCACACAATCAAAAGAAACCAGTGTTTCTTTTGATCCCCATTTTGTAGGATTAATGAGCTTTAGGTCTGTTTTTAGGTTGAATTCAGATTTGTTTTTTAAGCTTTTATTTATTTACTTGAGAGGTAGAGTTACACAGAGGAGAGACTCCATACTCTGGTTCTATCTCCAAATGGCCATAATGGCCAGAGCTGGGCTGATCTGAAGCCTGGAGCCAGGAGCTACTTCTAGGTCTCCCACGTGGGCGCAGGGGCTCAAGGACTTGAGCCATCTTCCACTGCTTTCCCAGGCCACAGCAGAGAGTTAAATTGGAAGAGGAACAGCTGGGACTCGAACTGGTGCCCATCTGAGATGCCAGTGCTGTAGGTCGGGGCTTTATCTCACTGCACCACAGTGCCAGCCCCCAGATATAGCTTGAGTGTAAATTATGTCTTATTTTTTCCCTGTATTTAGGACCGCAGACAGAACTCATTAAACTGACTTTGATTATAGCTTATTTGGCCTGTTCTGAGCTTTTTAATTTATTAGCTTATTTTAATCAGTAATCTATGAGGTAAAGACCATTATTATTCCCACTTCATAGATGAGGAAACTGACAGTTGCCCATTGACAAGTGTTTAACTGTTTCTCATACTGTTCATCATCTCTAATGTGTGCAAAACACTAATTTGGTCATTGTGTTGAGGAAAAAGCTATTTCTAGGTAAATGAATCAGAGATTTCTTGGTTCAGTTTGTGTCTTCACTACAGTGATCTGTAGGGAAGACTTAGATCAAGAGATAGCTGATTATATCTTTGGGTCTGAGTGTTATATAAAACCTGAATTTTCTAAAGCCTGTAGTCACCAAATCTAATAATACGAAAGCCCAATTTACCTAAACAATTTAACAGTTAATTCTATTTAGTTAATTTATTTTTCAATCTTGGGTGGAGAAAGACAACATGCAGCTAAACAATTGGGTGGCATTCAGGCAAATTGCATGGTTTTGACTCAGCCTGTTAATTTTTTCAGGAGGCCTTTTCTACAAAATCTTGCATTGCCATTAATATTTGTATATCTCTAAAAGGTAATTATGGGGTATCACTTTTTTTTAGAAGATTTATTTATTTATTTTCAAGTCAGAGAGAGATGGAGAGATACAGAGAGATCTTCCATCCATTGGTTCACTACCCAGATGACCACCAGGAGCCAGGAGCTTCTTTCAGGTCTCCTGTGTGGGTGGCAGGGGCCCAAACACTTGGGCTATCCTCAGCTGCTTTTCCCAGGCCATTAACAGTGAGCTGGATCGTCAGTGGAGCAGCTGGGATACAGGATGCAAGGGATACCAGCATCACAGGGGACGGCTTTACCCACTACGCCACAGTGCTGGCCCCATAGGTGTTATTGTTTAATAGGTATGAAATTTCAGTTTGGGAAGATGAAGAAGTTCTGCAGATGGATGATAGTGATGGTTGCACAACAGTATGAATATATTTAGTGTTACTGAACTGGACACTTAAAAAATGGTTAAAATGGTAAATTTTATATTATGTATATTTTACCACAATAAAAAAGGAAAATACTTGAAAGGAGAAATAAAAGGTAAAAATATTTCATCTAGATCTATGTGCGTGAGCATTGGTACTCTGTGTGATTTGCTGTTGCTGTTGAATAATAGGAGCTAACAAGGATTCAGTGAGGTTTGGGAAGCTGGCATAGGGAGGCAGTCCTATTTTGGTAGTTAAAGATGGCTGATTCTAGAGCCAGGCTGCCTGGGCCCATGTCCTGGCTCTACTGCTTCATCCCTGTGTGACCTTTGGCCTTTCTGGGCCTTCGTTTCCCCATTGTGAAGCAGCGATAATAATAGTACAGATTTCATGAAATTATTTCATGAAGATTAAATGAGATATTATAAAATTACTTAAAACGTTACCTGTCAAAGAGTAAGTGCTCAATAAATGGATATCTCGACCTGAACTCCAAGTGATATTATGGATTTAATACATTTATGTAAGCATAAATTGAATATTTTGTTTGAATTTTTTTTTAAGGTAAAAGAAATAGGAGATTACTTTAAACAGCACCTTTTACAGTCCAGGCACAGAGGAGCATTTGAACTGGCTTATACTGGTTTTGTGAAACTCACTGAAATACTAAACAGGTAAAACAAATATCCTTTTGTGTACGTTTTTAAAAGAACTAAATGTACAAACCATGTGCTTGGAGTAGAATTTAGTTGTGTCTTTTGATGTTTAACAGAATAAAGACATGGTTGGCTAAAGAAACTCTTGGGAGAAATTGTTTTCTTAGGGTTCATTGTGTGATTTACTGCAGATGATTGAGTGAAATGTCCAGACTGAGTCGCTGTCTCATTGAAAGGTGATTTGAAGCAAATGCAAAGATTTTGCTAAAAACAGCTTTGGAATTACTTTTTCTTTTCATTGAATGAAATGAATGTTTTGTCTATTTGAAAATTACTTGGCATTTGGCATAAAACAAACCCTGCAGGTTTTTGGATTTGTATGTGTTACAGACAGAAACACGTAAGGATTTTGTCTCTTTCTTTGTAATTTTATCTTACATAAAATTTTTAAAGAATAGTAAGTAGGCCAAAGACTATAAAAGATTTTTCCCCCCTTACTGGGAAAATGCTTAGGTAGATTTCATATGTTTAACCAAGTGTATTTTTTTAATTTATAGGTGCTGATAATTTCATTCATTCGTATAATAGATTTCCTCCAAAGAGCTTGTGAGGAAACCTTAAATTACTTAATGACTAAGTGTTCATGGCAAGTGTTCTCTAAATAAAAGGTAGTATTTTCCAGGAAAACATTTCCATTGCCTGGAAACTTTTTGAAATGAAGCGGAGTTCTGCCAGCCTTCTAGCCTCAGCAAACATTTTATTTTGGGCTGTTAAGACATCTACTCCTTGAATGTTTTTGAAACTTTTTTTTACACTCCTGGTAAAAACATGTATAAAACATTTTGGCAGTTATAGGCTGTACATAATGTCTTTGGATGATACTTAAACAAATGTCCTTGATGTCAAACTGCTGATCTTCAAACCATTTTGTCAGCTTTTCAACTTTATGTTTCTAGTATAGACATGACTTATGATTATTTTTTTCTTACAATGTAACACCCCCCACTCCCTAGCAAGTATATATTCAATACTAGCTGTGTGCTTAGTACTGTGCTTGGTTTGGAGGATATAATGCTTCTTTATAAGACATGGTTCCTGTTATTAAAGAGCTTATGGTTAGTTTGGGAAATAAGCAGGGTTGAAATTCAAAATATTTAGCAGAAACCATATCATGGGCACTGACTCGGCAGAACAGACACTGGCTGTGAGTACCTGGCATCACCATGTATATATGGATGTGTGTTGGCTGAATACCAGCTCAGGAAGTAAGACTAACACCAAATTATGGGTGAAATTTACAAATCCTGTAGGAACAACAGATAGGGCAACAGGGATAGGCTATTAGGTCTCACAGAAGAGGTAGAATGTGTGCTAGTGCATAAGTAAGTAGATAGGAAGAGAAAAAAGGAAGCACTGTGATCAAACGTTCAGAAGCCAGAATCAACTTAGGTGAGTAAATAAGCTAGCCTTCCTGGAGTGTTGGTGGTTGTGGTGGGGTTGGTAGGAAATAGCATATACCTGGATAGAGTGAGGCCAAATTATGGTGTGTCTCGAAAGTCAATTTGCTGTAATAGGAACAGGGAGAGACACCAGCAGTTTTTATCTGAAATATATCATAAGCATCGTAGGATAAAGAAATGAGCAGTGATCTGTGACATACGCTCTTGGTCCTATTTCTGTTCATTTATTGGCAATGTGGTGCAGTTTTACAAAGTTTAACCTCCTTAGTCTGAACTTGTTCATTTCTAAAGTAAGATAATATTTAGTCTAATGACATCTCCCGACCTTTTGAAAACTCTTTTGCATTGTAGAATTTCCTGAAAACACAGACCATTATGAGATTGATGTTGGTTGTAGGATGGATGTGTAATAGAAGTTTCTCCATTGGAAGTGTTAGTTTAAATAGATTGTAATGATAGATTACAGTGAGTAGAACCTGAGTTCAGTTAAAACAATCTAGATCTGATGTCTTCCTCCCTGGTGGTGGCTAAGGGAATGGGGACAAACATGTGATATTTCAGTTAACATTCAGCTTGCTGTGGTAACAATTCCATATATGACATATAGAATGATTTCAAGGGGAAGCTGTGGGCACATCATATTACATTGCTTAATTTTGTGTGTCTAGAATTACAGAGAAGGGTTTAGTCTAGCAGTTAAGATACCCACATCCTACACTGGAGTGCCTGGGTTTGATTGACAGCTGTGGCTCCTGGCTCCAGCTTCCCACTAATGCACGTTACTAATACTGAGAGGTAGCAGTGATGGCTCAAATGATTGGGTTCCTGCCATCCTTGTAAGAGATCGGTATTAGGTTCCTGGCTTCTGGCTCTGGCCCTGCCCTTTTCCCTGCTCCAGACATTGTGAACATTTTGGGGGTGAATCAGGTGAGTTCTCTCTCTATCTCATCTATATGTCTCGCTCTCTCAGCCTCTCTCCTACACACACACACACACTCTCTCTCTCTCTCTCTCTCTCTCTCACACACACACACACACACACACAAAATTAGGGCAGGGCTCAGCCATGTGATTCTTTTTAGGTTAATTACTAGTTTGGTTGGTGGCATTTAGCTGGCAGACTAACTGGTCAGAATGAATACAAGATAGCTTTGCCTGCCTTTGTGCCCCTTGGTGGAGATAGTTAGAAAACTTGGCCTAGGCTGGCGCCGTGGCTCACTAGGCTAATCCTCCGCCTAGCGGCGCTGGCACCCGGGTTCTTGTCCTAGTCGAGGTGCCGGATTCTGTCCCAGTTGCTCCTCTTCCAGTCCAGCTCTCTGCTGTGGCCCGGGAGTGCAGTGGAGGATGGCCCAGGTCCTTGGGCCCTGCACCCGCATGGGAGACCAGGAGGAAGCACCTGGCTCCTGGCTTTGGATCAGCGCGCTGCACCGGCTGCAGCACGCTGGCCACAGCGGCCATTGAGGGGGTGAACCAACGGAAAGGAAGACCTTTCTCTCTCTCTCTCTCACTGTCTAACTCTGCCTGTCCAGAAAAAAAAAAGAAAGAAAGAAAACTTGGCTTGGTTGGGACTACATGTGGTCATGAGTATCTTATGCAGTAGGCTTCCCTCAGAGGGAGTGTGCCAGGAGAACCAGGCAAAAACCATGCGGTCTCATGCATTGCTTCTGTCACATTCTTTTGGTTATATGTGAGTCTTTAGGCCAGCTTGGATTCAATCTGCCTACCAATGACAAAGTGGCAAAGACCATATTATAGAAGTATATGTGGGTGGGAGACATTGTGGTGGTCATCTTTGAAAAAATGCAGTCTTGGGACTGGCATTGTGGCATAGCAGGTAAAGCCACTGCCTGCAATGCCATGATCTCACATAGGTGCTGGGTTGAGTCCCAGCTGCTTCACTTCTGATACAGCTCCCTGCTAATGTGCCTTGGAAAGCAGAAGAAGATGGCCCAAGTATTTGGACCCCTGTACCCATGTGGGAGACCCAGAAGAAGCTCTTTGCTCCTGGCTATGGACTGACCCAGTTCCAGCCATTGTGGCCATTTGGGGAGTGAACCAGAGGATGAAAGAGCTCTCTCTGACTCTCCCTCTCTCTCTCTGTTACTCTGCCTTCCAAAATAAATAAATAAGTCTTAAAAAATGCAGTCTGCCACGTGAACCAGTGAATGTGAGCAATAGCAGTCAGCAGGGAGTCCACAACAGAAGACTGGGATCGATGCTAACAAAGCCAAAGAAACTGCAACAGGGAATTGGTTTGATAAAGATGAGTAAGTTTGCTTTGCATCTGGTAAGTGTGGGATAATGAGGGCATGTCCTGGTGGAACTATTTAAGTTAGCAGTTGGAGATAGGGGATTAGTTTGGGTGCTATAACAGAAACAGAGATGTAGATTTGTGAATTTTCTCCATAAACATCGTACTTAGGAGCGCAGTCTTTCGGGAAGAGCAGAAAATGAGAAAAGAACAAAGGATGAAGGACAGAGGTTTGTGTCCAACTGTGGTTGAATGATCTAGGTGAAGGCATTTCAGAGAAGTGGAGTAGGGAGACTAGTGCCTGCTCTCTCAGCCACTCCTAATCTGATTTAAAGGTCTCCTCATGACTGTCAGGATTGGCTTTTAACCAACCTGTCTTGCATTCTCTGTTATTGCCTCCACACCAAGTGGTTCTCAGTTCCTTGGAGATATCTCAAATCTGCTGGACAGAATGTTTTGCAGGGAACATCTTTACAGTGTGTGTGGCTCTTTTGTTTGGTTTTTATTTTTAAAAGAAAATTTGTTTCTTTTGGATTCTTTCTGAAAGCTTTTTGTAAGCTCTTAAGTTATGAAAAAAGTTGTTTAGGCATACAACATTTAAAAAGTTTGCAAAAAGAGATGTGGGCGCTCATGAAGATCTACAGAAATGGAGGCCAACTGCTGGCCACCTCTTGAACTACAGCTGTGCTAAGGAAGGAAGCACTTAAGGAGATTAATGGATAAATAACTGAAGAGTTAAACATGAGCCACATTGTTTGAATTGGTTTTTAATGGGATTATTCAAAATGTCTTCAAATGTAAACTGACTTCACTATTATAAACAAGCATCTCAGAATAAATGGGAATGGGAGACACTATTCTTTTTTCTGGGAAGCTTTTGGAAAAGCCATCCTTGCATACACATAACACATACACAAATAATATGTTGAGTTAATTTCTGTAATCTGATTTTATTATGTAGTGTTTTCTGTTTAGTATTTGATAAAATATTCATGCTTTCTCTTTTTAAAATTTATATATTTGGAAGACAAAGAGATAGTGAGATCTTCCATCTGCTGGTTTACTCCCCAAGTGTCTACAACAGTCAGGGGTGGGCTAGGCTGAAGCTGGAAGCCAGGAACTCAATCCCGGGCTCCCAGGAGGATAGCAGAAGCTCAGTCACTTGAACCATCACTGCTGCCTCCCAGGGTGGGCATTAGCAGGAAGGTGGAATCAGAAGCCCTAGGCAAGTATTAAGTCCAGGCCATCTGATGTGGGATGCGAGTGTTAACTGCTGGCCAAACTCCTCTTTTTTTTTTTTTTTTTTAAGATTTCTTTATTTATTTGAAAGGCAGAGTTACAGAGGGGTAGAGGGGAAAGAGGGAGGAGAGAGAGAGAGAGAGATCTTCATCTGCTGGTTTATTCCCCAAATGACTGCAATG
Organism: Lepus europaeus; assembly: GCF_033115175.1. Classification (NCBI taxonomy): domain Eukaryota; kingdom Metazoa; phylum Chordata; class Mammalia; order Lagomorpha; family Leporidae; genus Lepus; species Lepus europaeus. The sequence continues at coordinate 39,881,230 of NC_084839.1, read as the reverse complement.
GCAGGTGCTGGGCCAGGCCTAATCCAGCAGCCTGGAACTCCATCTGGGTCTCCCATCTGGGCAGGTACCGAAGTGCCTGGGCCATCTTCTGCTGCTTTTCCCAGGTGATTTAGCAGGGAACTGAATTGGAGGTGGAGCAACTGAGACTCCAACCTGTGCTCATATGGGATTCTGGCATCACAGATGGCGGCTTAACCCTCTGCAGCACGACAGTGGCCTCCTTATTTTTATTTTTTCTCCCTTCCTCCCTCCCCCCCCCCCTCCCTCCCTCTCCCCTCCCTCCCTCTTTCCTTCCTCCCTCCCTCCCTCTCCTCTCCCTTCCCTCCTCTCCTCTCCCTTCCCTCCTTTCCTTCCCTCCCTTCCCTCCTCCCTCCCTCTCCTCTCCCTCCCTCTCCTCTCCTTCCCTCCCTCCCTCCCCCTCCCTCCCTCCCCCTCCCCTCCTCCCTCTCCTCTCCTTCCCTCCCTCCCTCCCTTCCTCCCTCCCCCTCCCTCTCCTCCTCCCTCCCTCCCTCCCCCTTCCCCCCTCCCTCCCTCCCTCCTTCCTCCCTCCCTCCCTTCCTTCCTGTAATGAGATACAGAGAAAGGGAGTGAAAGAGACAGAGAGCTCCTTTTGCTGGTTCTCTCCCCAAATGCCCACAATGGCTGGGGCCTGCGGCAGGCTGAAGTTGAAAGCTAGGAGCTCGATCTCCATTTCTCATGCAGGGAACCAACTGCTAAAGCCTGCTGCCTCTCACAGTCTGCTTCAGCAAGAAGCTGGAATCAAGTCTGCGCTGGAACCTAAACCCAGGCTGATATGTGACATGGTTGTCCTAATGAGCCACTCAACTGCTAGACCAAACACCCACATCCTCTTTTTATTTTAAGTGTACTCCTACAGTTGAATTAGATATTACCTTCTTTCTGGAACTCTGAACATTCATTTTTACAGCACTTATAATAATATTTTGTCATGTAGACACAATGACAGAGAAACCTTATTCTCAGGGAATAACTTCTAGCTCAGCTTTTTCAGTACAGCTAGTAATAGATCTGGTAATAGAGTTTTTAATATTACTTTTTTCTCCTTAACCTCTAGGGATAGTCATAGTTAGTAATAAGAGAACCAAGTATCTGGTATATCTTTCCAACCTTCATTTACTTATTTATTTTTAAAGATTTATGTTAATTTATTTGAAAGGCAGAGTTAGAAAGAGAGAGAAATAGATAGCTTGTGTCCATTGGTTCACTGCACAAGTGGCTGCAATAGCCAGCACTGGGCCAGGCTGAAGCCAGGAGCCTGGGACTCTATCTGGGTCTCCCACATGGGTGGCAGGCACCTATGTGCTTGGGCCATCTCCTGCTTTCCGAGGCACATTAGCAAGGAGCCGGATCAGAACTGGAGCAGCTAGGACTTGAACTGGCGCGCATATGGGATGCCTGTGTTGCAGACCATAGCTTAATCTGCTACACCACAACTCCAGCCCCCAACCTTTTTTTTACCCCCTCTATTGTGCCCTTCTCCCCGTGACTCTCTGATTGGTAATTCATTTTTAGATTTGGTCACTGCTGTTGCCTGTGCCTGCAGCTGTGGCTTCAGACTAAGCCCCTGATGTTTTAACCTGCAGTATTTGATGGTGGCAAAGGAGGTTAGCATGGCTTCTGTCGACGTGTAACTTTCTCACTGGATCTCATTTGGCCAAATTATTTCTCAGGCTTAGAGTTTCTCTGTGCTTTAGGGTTATGTTCCTTTTAAAAATGTGCATGCTATAGCCTCCCTACACACACCTGTCAGTGTTTAATGTAATTGAAATAATAAACATGAACCTTGGAATAATAAACAAAATGCTTGATGAAAGAATGAATGGAGTGAAGAATTCAGCTTAAGAAATAGACTGCCGGTGCTGTGGCTCAACAGGCTAATCCTCCACCTTGCGGTGCCGGCACACCGGGTTCTAGTCCCGATTGGGGCGCTGGATTCTGTCTCGGTTGCCCCTCTTCCAGGTCAGCTCTCTGCTGTGGCCCAGGAAGGCAGTGGAGGATGGCCCAAGTGCTTGAGCCCTGCACCCCATGGGAGACCAGGAGAAGCATCTGGCTCCTGCCATCGGATCAGTGCGGTGCGCCGGCCGCGGCAGCCATTGGAAGGTGAACCAACGGCAAAGGAAGACCTTTCTCTGTCTCTCTCTCTCACTGTCCACTCTGCCTGTCAAAAAAAAAAAAAAAAAAAAAAAGAAAGAAAAAGAAATAATTAGAAATTGGAAAAAAAATCTCTTAAGTTTGGAAAAAATAACCATACTGTTTGATGAAAAGATGGTAACATTTCTCAGGTAACAATAGTATACAACTAATCAGAAGCTAACAAAAAATAGCTGTGTTACCATTCATTGATGGATGGATGAAGCCATTGGAAAGTGACTTTGTAGTCAGTGCATTTGATTTATAGGCACAAAATAGTCTAATGACCAATTAGTTGGGGAAAAATAGCATTTGTAATTTGATTTTGGTCCATGGGTTTTATGCTTGTTTTAGAATGCTTATTCTGTAGCAGTGAGATAGCTCTGTGGATAGAAGTTGAACTAATCTATTTATGGAACAATAATTTGCTTCAGAGATCAGCTTAAGACAACACAAAGGCCTGAACACCAGAGATATCCTGGCCCATTTATTTTTGTTACTTTTAGTGGGGGTTTTAGGCCATATGGCAATTAGCCTAGGAAAACAACAACAACAACACCTCTTTCCTGTCCATATTTTTTTTATTTTAAGAAAAAAATTTTCTTGACCTCTTCTATATCATGATGGACATGAAAATCAGAAGCCCTCCATCTCTCCTCCTTCCCCAGAGTTCCCTGAGCACTCTACTCACTGTACAATGCTGCCTTTTAGTGTGTGATTGGGAAAGTCTGGGGATTTAGGGTATGGGAGATTGAGGGAAATTGGATACATTTTTGGTAAGCTTACTTTAGAACTGGTAAACTGATCTCCTAGGAGTATTTTGTTCATTAATAACTTTTAGTGGCAGTGAGTTGTTTGTGGTGAACTTTGAACCCCTTGTAAGAAAGTTACCATTTTATGATGTACTCAGAGGCTAAAGACACTGCGTATTTAGTATTTATTTGACATGATAGTCAAACAAAAGAGCTTTCAGACAGGATGTCTGCCCTTTTGGAGGAGAGACATTCGCTCACAAAAGCAGGATTTTGGAATTCCCCTGAGTTGTGGTTGGTGACTGCATACAGTTGGCACAGAGAACCAAGGACAGCTTTGCCCAAGACCCTTTTCCTTTCCTTGCTGACCACTGGATTGTGTGATGAGGAACCAAAACAAACAACGAGGGTTTGCTGCATTGTTCTTGGGAACCTTGCATGGTTCCATTTTTACCTCTCAATTCCTTCATTATCATAAACACTAGCAACTCTATAGAGTTTTGAAATCACTTCCTTATAAAGTAGTCTTTCCTTGCTGGGGAGCAGACAGAAGATTCATTGAATAGTCAGAACTCTAGATTAGTGTGTTGTGTTATTACAGGTACCATGACCTCACCAACCCTTCTACACAAGCTTTTCAATCTTGTGCCTACCTCAGGCTTAGCTAATGTGCAGGCACTGGCACCAGCCCTAGTTCATTCACCAAAGATTTCTTAAACATTTCCTGTGTGCCTGATACAGTGTTAGATGAACTTCTTCGGGCATTGAGAGGATGGTATGGTAAGCAGTTACTGTCAACCTGGAGACAGTTATTAGGCTCTATATCTGAAACCTTGAATTCCTTGGAACTAAGAGGGACATGTGAGAGCCTGAATGAAGGCTCAAGGCTTGCCTTGGGCCATGGCAAGGTTTTGTGGGGCATATTCTCATCAGGAGTTTGGATACATATGTATTGTATGGTCATTGTTTTCTCTGTTTATAACAGTAACCCAGGGAATAATATCTCATTGAATTTGCAAATAATTTTAATAATGATTTTAATTTCATTCTTGGTTCTTAATAGATCAAATGATTTGCCCATAGCCACACAACTCATTAATGACAGAATGACAGAACCAGTACTAGAATTCAGGATGCTTTTGAAACTTCATTCTGTCTCAGAGATTAGCAGTTAAACAAAGATTTAGTGATCTCCAGGTTTACCTAAGGAATTGTGATAGATTGTCCCTGTAGAGTATAAAAATATTGGTACAACGTGGACCTTGTTCTTAGAGGAACTTCCAGCCTAGCTTTTTGTTGTTGTTGTTGTTTCACTTTTTTTTTTTAAGACTTATTTATTTACTTGAAAGTCAGAGTTACACAGAGAGAGAAGGAGAGGCAGAGAGAGAGAGAGGCCTTCCATCCTCTAGTTCACTCCCCAGATGGCCGCAACGGCCAGAGCTGCACCGATGTGAAGTCTGGAGCCAGGAGCCTCCTCCAGGTCTCCCACACGGGTGCAGGGGCCCATGGACTTAGGCCACCTTCTACTGCTTTCCCAGGCCATAGCAGAGAGCTGGATCAGGAGTGGAGCAGCCAGGACTCAAACCAGTTCTCATACGGGATGTTGGCACTGCAGGCGGCAGCTTTACCCACTATGCCACAGTGCCGGCCCCCAGCCCAGCTTTTTACTCTTAGATGAATTAGAGAATTTGCAAGGCAGAAATTAAAGACCAAGACAAAAGTTCTACTTGCTGAGCTTTCTGTCCGAGGTGATGAGAATAATAATTAATGCCATTAACCCCCCGCCCCCCAAAATAAAAGCAAAGCAAGGAAGAAGGGCTTAGTGGGAGGCAGGTTGAGGACTTAGACTTGTTGAGTTTGAGGAGGTGTTAGAAGGCTGCCTTGAGGGACAGTAGACAATTAGCAATGGTCAGAAAATTGGGAGAGAGAGGTTAGGGTAGGAGAAAGTTTGACCTGGAACTCTCTCAGCTTTTTAGCACAGGAAGCCCTGCATTCTGGGAAGCCCTTCTGTCCCAGGCAAACAGAGGAGTTGGTTACTCTGGCTGGAGGTCTGTCTTTGAAAGTCAGCCAAAGAGAGGTAAGTTGAAGCTCTGTGCCTGTAGGTCTCCCAAAGAGCCATCAGAGAGAAAGGGAAATGTTGGACTCTTGGACTCACTGTTGTGTCTGTTCTTAAAGCTCAGAGACACTGATGAAATTCAGCATAGTTTCTATTGCATGTTCGCAGGTGTTCATACCTTCTTTAGATAATATTTTACATGAACCTGAACTGTACCTAGGTTTGAACCCTGTAATTTGTTTTGTTCTTGAATCTAGGAGGAAAAATATCTCTTGGCAGCATTTAGGCTAATGGAGTCAGTTTTAAAAGGCTACCTGGAGCTTTCAGTAGGAAATACCTTTTGTGACCTTAGTATGCAGAGATTTGCTGAATGTGTTTATACCTGTTCCCAGAAACCAAGGCGCTGACTCACCTGCTGACTTGAATGGTGGCACCTCTTGTCACTGGAAAACAGTTTTGTTTATGCTTTCTTTTCTAATTACTCTGTCCCTTTTCTTTGTCAGCCTGGTTTATTAGATGGCTGACTCAATGGAGTTAGTAAATTCTAGGTCATTCATTCATTTATTCATTCAATAAATATTTATTGAGCTCCCTATTGGGTACCAGACCTTGTTTTAGGTCCTGAAATGGAAGAAATGGACAAGAAAAGTGTGTATTCCTGATATCCTGGAGTTTTAATTTTAAAGGAGATATAGACAAAAATAAAGAAACTATTAGATAGCAGTATGTATTTTGAAAATGATGAAGTTTGATGGTAAGGAAAAGTCTCTTTTCTCTCGTAGACTGAAATAATGTTTAATATAAGGCATGTTGGACAAGAAACAGCAACTTTTTGAGGAGGAGATTCCAAGCAATGGAAACTCCTAGTGCAAAAGTCTTTGGTGTATTCAAGAGTAGAGCAGGATAAGATGAGATTGAATTAGGTTGTACAAATACATAGAACTTTGTGAGCCAGGATAAGGAGTTTGCATTCTGTTCTCTCTGGAATACATTTTTTTTTTTTTTAGTTTCCAACCACATGGGTGTGAAAAATCAAAAGTATCTTGGGAATTATGCAAACATTAATATGTGTAGAGCAGAGTAAGTAGCTTTAAGGTTATAAAGAAGTCCACAAATATGTGTAGTAGTGTAGTCTGGATAGTTGGGAGAAGACTAGATGGGAAAATGAGAAACTTCCTGAATTTGCCTACAACATACATGGAGATACTTTCTGTTCCTAGAAAGTGTACTGTTCTTCTCTAAGCTACCGCTATCCTTTCCTGATTTGTTTCTTACCTTTACTTGGAACCTTAGATCACTTTGTTCAGTATCATTAGTAGGTGATTTTAGACTAGTGCATGGAATTTTTAAAGTACATAACTTGTGAAAGTAAGCACCTGTTTTGACATGGTAGGTAGATTTTCTTTTCCCAGTTTAAATTTAAATGATATGGTACCCCAATTTAAGGTCCCCCCACACTCCCCCTTCAAAGTAGGTAATCTGTTTGCTTTCTATGTTAAAGGCAGCTATAAACTTTGTTACACAAATCTTTAGACTTGGGTAAGTGTAGAGTTCCTTATAGCAACCTCAGCAGTAGGATGGAGGTTAGAAGTGATTCTAATATTGGATTTCTTTCCAACTACTTGGCCCTGAAAGCCTCACCCTTCCACCAGTCCCACCCTTCCTTCTTTCCTTCACTGTCTTTTTTTTCTTTTCTTCTCTTCTTTCTCATCCTCCTTCCCTTCCTTCTCCTCTTCTTCCTCTTCTTCTTCATGTGCAGGTAGGTACATGCTGTCTGGTATCCTCTGATTTCCTCTGAATACAAGAACAGAATTCTCATGTCTTTGTATTGTGTGTGTGTGTGTTTGTGTGTGTGTTTTAAAGATTTATTTTATTTATTTGAAAGACAGACTTACAAAGAGAGGTGGAGATAGAGAGAGGTCTTCCATCTGCTGGTTCACTCCCCAAATGGCTGCAGTGGCTGGAGCTGAGCCAATATGAAGCCAGGAGCCAGAAGCTTCTTCTGGATCTCCCTTGTGGCTACAGGGGCCCAAGGATTTGGGTCATGCTCTGCTGCTTTCCCAGGCGCATTAGTAGGGAGATGGATTGGAAGTGGAGTAGCTGGGCCTCAAACCGGTGCCCATATGGGATGCGGCCACTGCAGGCCAGGGTTTTAACCCGCTACTGCACAGCACCAGCCCTGTGTATGTGTGTTTTAATATTGTTTATTTTTTTATTTATTTGAAAGGCAGAATTAGAGAAAGGAAGAGATAGAGATAGATATTCCATCCACTGGTTCATTCCCCAGATGGCTGCAATGACCAGGGGTGGGTCAGAAGCCAGGAGCCAGGAGCTTCTTACTGGTCTTCTACATGGGTGACAGGGGCCCATGCACTTGGGCCATCTTCTGCTGCTTTCTCAGGTGCATTAGCAGGGAGTTGGATTGGAAGTGGAGTAGCTGGAACTCATATGGGATACAGGCACTGCAAGCAGCAGCTTTACCCGCTACATCACAGTGCTGGCCCCTGTATTGTGTTTTAACCTTTTCATTGCCTATGTCATTTACTCTGTTATGTGTTATATAGTGTTTTCGGAATCTACAGATGTGGTGTTGTGTTAAGAATCTGTTTAAATTATTGTTTATTACTGTTTTCAGATGATGATGATGATGATGATGATGATGATGGCTGATGATATTGAGCTTGAGTTAACATGTACCATTATTTGGTATCACTGTTAGGGACAAATTCTAGTTTTGTCCCCAAAATGAACTCTTGTTTTTTTTTACATTATTCAGATAATTTTTAAATGATTAGCAAATGAAAAATAAAAGAGAATTAAGAACCATGGTAAGGTAAAAATTTATTAACAATTAGCAAATATATAGTTTTGCTTTTATTGATATGTATTTTTCTTTTAAAAAGATTTATTTTATTTATTTGAAAGCAGAGCTACAGAGAGAGAGAAGGAGAGACAGAGAAATTTTCTATCCACTGGTTCACTCTCCAAATGGCTGCAATGATCAGGGCTGGGCCAGGCTGATGCCAGGAGCTTCTTCTGGGTCTCCCATGTGGGTGTAGAGGTCAAACACTTGGGCTTTCCTCCTCTGCTTTCACAGGTGCATTAGCAGGGAGCTGTATTAGAAGTAGGGGCAGCTTTGCCCGCTGTGCCATATTGCCAGCCCTGGATTATTCTTATCCCATACAAAATGAAAATCTGGGGGCTGGCATTGTTGCATAATGGGTTAAGCCTCCACCTGTGATGCTGGCATCCCATATGGGCACCAGTTGGAGTCCTGGCTGCCCCACTTCCAACCTACCTTCCTGCTAATGCTCCTGGGAAAGCAGTGGAAGATGATCCAAGCACTGGGGCTCCTGCACCCACGTGGGAGACCTGGGAGAAGCCCCTGGTTTCTGGCTTCGGCCTGGCTCAGTCCTAGCTGTTGCAGCCATTAGGGGAGTGAACCAGTGGATAGAAGATCCTCTCTCTATCTCTCCCTCTTTGTGTAACTCTGCCTTTCAAATAAATAAATAAATCTCTTTTTAAAAAGATTGAAAGTCTGTTTATGCAGAAGGGACAGGAGTCTCCTCTCTAGTGCTAGAAGCCCTTAGTGATAACATGGTAACTATGATTTAGTAAAGAAAGATGTAGGCAGAGGCTTCCCCGACTCAGTTGAGGTTACATAGGATTCATTTCCTGGCAATCCAGTCTTGATAGTTTTCTGGGAAATTTGCTTTGTAGATTGTCTTTCAGTGTACTTCATGTGTTAATTTGAAGTTAGTTGCTTTGTGTTTTCAGGTGAAGTCATTTCTTTAGGCCACCATGAATCATTCAGTTAATATAAGAAAAGACTTGATTAACATAATAAACTTTGCTCGTTCCCCAAGGGAGCTGGAGTACTTCCAAAGTGAATGAGGCACAGTTCGTTTCAAGTCAGTCATAAGCGAGTTACCCATCGAATGGGTTTTCGGTAGACTGTTTCAGTTCCCCAGCTAGCTTTCCATCCCTTTCACTCAGAACTACTTCAACCCCCCATCCTTAGGTAAATATATAGGGACTGAACTCAATTTGAAAGTAACCTGAATAAAATAGGATTAGGATTAGGATTCTTAAAACAATATACTCTGGAAATACCTTCCAAAGCAACCTGAAAATGCTTTCTGAATTATGTGCTGTTTGGAATTTTTATTATAATGATCTGTTTCTAGGGCACAGCATAGTGCAAGGCAAATACCAGGTACTTAATAGATTTTTTTTTTAATGAAGGAATGAAATCCACTGAAGCAAACAGTAGAGATTTGATGGTGTCTTTATCACGAGCCAGATCAAGCCAGATGTGTTACTGAGCATTCGCGGCAGACACCTTGAAGTCAGCCTTTTCACTAAGCAGGGACTTGGGTGCGATCTACGTTTTCATTCTCTCCATCACTTATTCCCTGTATGACCTTGGGCAAATTATTTAACTTCTTCTCGCACATCTTAGAAGGTGTATATTTTTGCTTTTTGGTTCGCTGCCTGTGATTAGAGGCTTCTTTGGTAGCTTTGTTTCTGCTCTGGGATCATTCTTCTCCATCTGAAGCACGAGATCAGATAGCAGCATGTTGGATTTCCCACTCCACACTGCTATGGGGACATCACAGATCTAGTTCCTGACTTAGGAACCTGGTCTGCGGTTAGTTCCCTGTGCCCATGATTTTCCCACTGCTGCAGCCCTGGCAACTGGCAGAGGCCCCCTTTTCAGTCTTCTTTCATGGAGAGTTTCCTGAGGTAAGGTGAGTTTTTCCACGGGAGCTGGCTTCCTGTCCACCACTCTGATTCTAAACCTGAAGCCTGGTGGGTCTCTGCTGTCAGCACGCTTACTGCTTTGCATTTCCCTTCAGTTGTACCCAGATGATTGCTTTGTTGTTGAGCTTGAGGGGTTTGTGTTTGTACACTTCGTGTCTGACTAATATGTACTGTGTGTCGGAGGATATGTTGTCAAGATGTAAGCCAGCTGTTCTTTCTCTGTCAGAAGATTAGTTGAAACTTTAAAATTTGCTTTTCTCATGCATAATAGCTTGGAAAACTATTATGGGGCCAGCAATCTGGCACAGTGGGTTAGGCTGCCACTTGCAACACTGGTGTCCCATATCGGAGTGCTGCTTTGCGTTCTGGCTGCCCTGTTTCTGGCCTATCTCCCTGTAAATATGCCTGGGAAAGTAGCTGAGGATGACCCAAGTTGCTTGGTCCCCTGCCACCCTTGTGGGAGACCAGTATGGAGTTCTAGGCCCCTGGCTTTGGCTTGGCCTAGTCCTGGCTGTTGTGGCCATTTGGGGAATTAGTAGATTTCAGAAGATCTCTCTCTCCCTCTCACATTCTCTCCCCCTTCTCTGTAACTAACTAACTTTCTTTCTCTCTCTCTCTCTCTCTCTCTCTTTTTTTTTTTTTTTTGACAGGCAGAGTGGACAGTGAGAGAGAGACACAGAGAGAAAGGTCTTCCTTTTGCCGTTGGTTCACCCTCCAATGGCTGCCGGCGCACCGCGCTGATCCGAAGGCAGGAGCCAGGTGCTTCTCCTGGTCTCCCATGGGGTGCAGGGCTCAAGTACTTGGGCCATCCTCCTCTGCACTCCCAGGCCACAGCAGAGAGCTGGCCTGGAAGAGGGGAAACCGGGACAGAATCTGGCGCCCCGACCGGGACTAGAACCTGGTGTGCCGGCACCGCTAGGCGGAGGATTAGCCTGTTGAGCCACGGCGCCGACCCTTTCTTTCTTTCTTAATATTTATTTATTTAGTTGAAAGAGTTACACAGAGAGAGGGAGAGAGAGAGAGAGAGAGAGAGGTCTTCCATCCACTAGTCCACTCCCCAGTAGGCCGCAACAGCCAGAGCTGTGCTGATCCGGAGCCAGGAACCAGGAGCTTCCTCTGAGTCTCCCACACAGGTGTAGGGGCCCAAGGACTTGGGCCATCTTCTGCTTTCCCAGGTGATAGCAAAGAGCTGGATTGGAAGTGGAATAGCCGGAACTCAAACCAGTGCCCATATGGGATGCTGGCACTGCAGGCGGTGGCTTTACCTGCTACATCACAGCACTGGCCCCAACTCTGTCTTTCAAATAAATCAATCTTAAAAAAAAAAAGACCTTATTATACACATTACAAAATAAATTCAGTTATTGCTTCCAATGATCTTCATTGTATAGAGCAGGAAAGTGAGAAGTGGAGAGGTGATGTAAATTGCCCTGGATCATACAGCTATTTGATGGCAGAGCGGGATTCTAAGCCTTATAACTGGGCTCCACAGCGTGTGTTCCTAACCATTGTGATATACTCCCTCTCATCTGTTGGTTGGGAAAAAATGATACTTGCTCACAGAGCTGTTGTGTTGCGAGGATGAGGTAAAATAAGGTATGAAAACCCTGCTCTTGATGGCCCAAGTCCTTGGGCCCTGCACCCCATGGGAGACCAGGATAAGCACCTGGCTCCTGCCATCGGATCAGGGCGGTGCGCCGGCTGCAGTGCACCAGCCGCGGCAGCCATTGGAGGGTGAACCAATGGCAAAGGAAGACCTTTCTCTCTGTCTCTCTCTCTCACTATCCACTCTACCTGTCAAAAAGGAAAAAAAAAAAAAAAAAAAAACTTTAAAAAAAAAAAAAAGAAAACCCTGCTCTTGTAACTGATGTATAGTGAGCATTCAGTAGTCATTGTGGCAGGTAGTATGATAACTTAATTTTTTTTTTTAATTTTTTGCAGAGTTAGACAGTGAGAGAGAGAGACAGAGAGAGAGTTATAGACAGTGAAAGAGAGACAGAGAGAAAAGTCTTTCTTCCGTTGGTTCACTCCTCTAATGGCTGCTATGGCCAGCGCTGTGCCGATCTGAAGCCAGTAACCGGGTGCCTCCTCCTGGTCTCCCATGCGGGTGCAGGGCCCAAGCACTTGGGCCATCCTCCACTGCCTTCCCGGGCCACAACAGAGAGCTGGACTGGAAGAGGAGCAACCGGGACTCGTATCCAGCGCCCCAGCCGGGACTAGAACCCTGGGTGCTGGCGCCACAGGTGGAGGATTAGTCAAGTGAGCCACAGTGCCGGCCGTATGATAACTTAAATAAAACATATACACCAGTTTTGTTTAAAATATAGTGTGCCTCATTTTGGTAAAAAGGGTGGAGATTCTATTATTGGGCTAAATTTTTTTTTTTTTAATTTTTTTAAATTTTTTATTTTTTTTATTTTTTGACAGAGTGGACAGTGAGAGAGAGACAGAGAGAAAGGTCTTCCTTTTGCCGTTGGTTCACCCTCCAATGGCCGCCGCGGTAGGCGTGCTGCGGCCGGCGCACTGCGCTGATCCTATGGCAGGAGCCAGGTGCTTCTCCTGGTCTCCCATGGGGTGCAGAGCCCAAGGACTTGGGCCGTCCTCCACTGCACTCCCTGGCCACAGCAGAGAGCTGGCCTGGAAGAGGGGCAACCGGGACAGGATCGGTGCCCCAACCGGGACTAGAACCTGGTGTGCCGGTGCCACAAGGCAGAGGATTAGTCTAGTGAGCCGCGGCGCCGGCCTATTGGGCTAAATTCTTTTATGTATCTGTGTGGCAAGACTGGCCTTCGAGAGATGCAGCAGTAGGAAGCAAGGGAGTCAGGAATATATGATCCAGTGACAAAATCCAAATTGGAAACCAGACAACTAAAGGGTTCTGCATTAATGCTGATTTGATCCTGGGGCATTCTAGAGCAGAACAAGGTTTAGACTGGATGGAAGGAGTTGGTGCTTTGAGCATTTCCCACAGCTCCTGAGCTTTCTGAATCCCTGGCCTTGGGCAGAGAGGGCTTTCTTGAGAGCCTTTTGCCAGACTTGGCCTTGTAGCACATTCTTCAGGCCTTTGTTTTCAAATTCCCAAAATTAACAAGGAGAATTTGGTCCTGAGTATGTAATACTCAAAGGAATAAATAGGCTTGCATAACTGTTTACAGTTAGAGTAGCCAAGAATCTAAATCAGGGAAGTGCCTCTGGGGCCTTGACTTAAGCTGTTCCCCAGTCAATTCATCTATTTTCTCAGCCCCACATAAATGGGCCTTCCACTATTCTACCTACACACATCCTTCAAAGTCTAGCTGAAATGATGTGATACTGTGTAGACCCCTGTTCACCTTATGCCTAGTAGTTGCCGCAAGTAAATTAGCAACTTAGAGAAAGGAAAGGTCCTTGTGAGGTGCAGTATTTGAAAGCAGCTTCAGCAGTTTGCATGAATAAGGATACATGTGGAGACATTCTTAGTTGGGAATATGGAGAGAGAGAGAGAGAGAGAGAGTGTGTGAGTGTGTGTGTGTTTTGTGTGTTAGTATGGGAACCAGCAAAGAGAACAGATTTCTATATAGTAATTTGGTTACATTTAAGTAGCGGGGTTGAGTCTAGGTCTTAGGTGAACTTTCAAGCTAAGAGAGTTTGATCGGGATGGAAGAGGAGTTAGATAGATCAAGATTTGGTTATTATTCAAGAGCTAGTTCTTGCATGGAAGGGTGATTCTTGGAGAGAGCAGCCCACTCTGTTCCCAGGCCTGCCTGCCTTCTCTGGTTGGCTGATTGGTTTTGCTAGAACCTCTTCTACATGGCCCCAGATCTGCCCCTGATGCTGACTTCCTGCTAATGCACACACTGGGAGGCAGCAGTGATTATTTAAATAGTTGAATCTCCCTGCCACCCACATGGGAGACCTAGATTGGGTTGCTGGCTCTTGGCTCTTGGCTTTGACCCAGTCGGCCCCAGGTTGTTGTGTGAGACGTGAGCCTGGAGATGGGAGCTCTCTCTGTGTTTCTCCCTGTCTAAATAAAATAAATATTTTTTCGAAGTATTTATTTGAGAGGCAAAGAGATAGAGACAAACAGAGGAATGGACTGAGAGAAGGAGTGCCTCCCATCTGCTGGTATATTCCCCAAATGTCTCCAGTGGCCAAGAAGCTACAATTGTGAGGTTGGAACTCAATTCAGGTCTGAGTGGCAGGAACCCAATTACCTGCACTATCACTGCTGCCTTCTAGGGTCTCTGTTAGCAGGAGGCTGGAGTCAGGAGCTGGGACTAGGTATAAACTCAGGCACTTTTATTTGGGACGTAGGGGTCTTAACCACTAGGCCAAATGCCTACTTCTGATTTCAGTTTTTGATCAGAATACCATGTGAGGATGATAGCAAACCAACAATATTAATAATAAAGAAATAACTCCAGGATGCTAGTGTTGTGGCACAGCAGGCACATCCCATATCCTGGCTACTCCACTTCCAATCCAACTCTGCTAATGTGCCTGGGAGGCAGCAGATGATGGGTCAAGTACTGAGTCCCTGTCACCCAGGTGGGAGACATGATAGAGTTTCTGGCTCCTGACTTCAGCTTAGCCCATCCCTGACTATTGGGGGCATTTGTAGAGTGATTCAATGCATAGAGGATCTCTTCCTTTCTCTCCTTCCCTGCTCTCCAACCCCTGTTTTTCAGTCTTTAAAAAGATAAAAAGAATTATTCCATGAAACACAGGACATTTATCTTGATTTTTTAAAGATATGAAATCCAGTGGTTGGGAAGCAATTTCAATTTTCAAAAATGTAAACGTGTGAGAAGGTCACGTCAGTTGTGGAATATTCAAACGTAAATGTGTGTGTGTATACGTACATATATATATATACACACAATATATATATATATACATAAATACACAATCATATTTAAAAGTAGAAAGACTAATATAATTAATTGATTCTCCCCATTACCCAGATTTTTTTTTTTTTTTAATTAGGCAGAGTTAGACAGTGAGAGAGAGAGAGAGAGAAACAGAGAGAAAGGTCTTCCTTCCATTGGTTTAACCCCCAAATGGCTGCTACGGCCAGCGCGCTGCACCGATCCCAAGCCAGGAGCCAGGTGCTTCTTCCTGGTCTCCCACGCCGGTGCAGGGGCCCAAGCACTTGGGCCATCCTCCACTGCCCTCCTGGGCCACAGCAGAGAGCTGAACTGGAAGAGAAGCAACTAGACTAGAACCCGGCACCCATATGGGATGCCAGCGCCACAGGCGGAGGATTAACCAAGTGAGCCACGGCGCCGGCCCCCCATTACCCAGATTTATAACAGTTTTTCCCCACTTACTTCAGTCTCTTTTTTTTCATTGTTGTTTGCTGAAAATTATGAAGGCCATCTCTGGTTTGTATCTTTTACTCCTATGTACTTCAGTATGTATCTCCAAAAATATGGATGTTTTCTTCCATGTCCACAATGCTACCGACACATCCTGTGAATAATTCCTTGTGGTCATATAGTACCTAGCACGTAACACATTTCCTCTGTTACTTCTTTTTGACATTTGGTTTATTCATATCCAAATATAAACAGGGTTCACACAATGCATTTGATTGTTAGGTTTTTGAATCTCTTTTGAGCTAGGGTTCATGTTTGTGATAGGTGGTTTTAGTGGCCAAGAGGGGTGAGTGGGAAGAAATAGATTGAGGTGATGTGCTTTAAACGATGCTGGAAGGAAGCTTAAAATCACAGCCAACCAAGACCAGGGAGATTTGATTGTAGCCTTTATGGCTGAAGTATTTGCTGAAATATTCTTAGCAAACTCTTAAAAATGCATCCTTTAAAGTAGTATTATGTATATGTGTTATTCTATATGGAACATACAGCTAAATTTGAGTTATTGTTGTTTTAGTCACAAACTGAAGTTGTTTATTTTACACTAAATGAGAATAATTGGGAAAAAATTCTAAATATGTGTGTGTATTTAAAGATTTATTTATTTTATTTGAAAGGCAGAGTTACAGAGAGCCAGAGAGAGAGAGAGAGAGAGAGAGAGAGAGAGAAAGGTCTTCATCTGCTGGTTCACTCCCCAAACGGCTGCAACAGCTGGAACTGGGTGGATCCAAAGCCAGGAGCCAGGAGCTTCCTCAGGGTCTCCCATTCGGGTGCAGGGGCCCAAGGACGTGGGCCATCCTCCACTGCTTTCCCAGGCCATAGCAGAGAGCTGGATTGGAAGTGGAGCAACTAGGACTTGAACCAGCGCCCATATGGGATATTGGCACTGCAGGCAGCAGATTTACCTACTCCTCCACAGGGCTGTCCCCCCCCAAATGTGTTTTTAGGACATCTAATTCTCAATATTTATTAGAAATCAGATATTTTTCTGGTATCTCTCAATTTAGAAAATATTATTTTTTCCTTTGGACTTTATTTTCATATATTAATTTCAATTAAATTCAGTTATCTTCCTATGATAATTTGTGTACTTATCACTAAATATGCTATTTCTTCCAATAATAGTATAGAGTCTGGTAGGACATAAGTGTAGATATTAGAAGAGGTAAATTGTGTGTTAAGCTCTATAATTACACTCAATGTGGTAGAGCAGAACCTTACAACGTTTACGCCTCTCTGCAGTACCTGGCTTTCTTGATTCTCTCTAGGGTCTGGTTCTCTCTAGGATTTATTTGTGGGAGGCCACATTGTGAGAGAGATGAAGTGGTTACTAAGGAATAGTTTAAAATGTTTTATTTCAGTGTAATTTCTGTAAGTATAGAACATAAGTCACAGTAAACAATAAAGTTCTGTTTTCTTTGTTGGAAATCTTGAGTCTTACCAGCATAAGACGTGTGAGGGCTTGACTAGCCTCTTCACAGCACTTGGAGCATGGTTGTGGACCTATGTGCTAAAGCTTCTTTAGCAGTCAGGCACATGCTCCACACACACAAGTTGTGGAATCTTCAATAACTGAACCCTAAGACCCATGATAAGGAGAGTAGATGGAAAATACAAGGGCGACTTTTTAGTTCAACACCTCCCACCCAGTGTAAGGGTGACTGTTTCCTAAAGCTGTTACTTATATCAGTAGCTTGTGCATTCACCTTTTGGTGCTCGATAATTGCTAACGTTTGTTTGTATATGCCCTTTAGGTGCCCTGATGTGAGTCTGCACAAGCTGCCGGAACAGTGGTTATGGAGTGTTCTGGAGGAAATTAAATGCAGTGATCCTTCCTCTAAACTCTGTGCCACAAGGCGCAGTGCTGGAATTCCTTTCTACATACAGGTACTTATCTACAGGACGGCAGTGGCTTGTTTGTCTTTTGATGGTGGTGTATTCTGATCCCCTTAACACATGAGTGCACATATTGCATGAGGGATATTTCTGTCTTTTCAGTTCTCTGAGACTTTGTTTTGCTGCATGGACAGTGTGTTCCTGTGGCATTTCTGTTCTTGGAACAAACCCTCTAAGAGGTCAATCTTGTAATGTAAACAGAATGTGGTATGATGAATAATTATATCGCTTATGTATTAAGTAGGGAGACATCACTGTGATACATTCATTGCTCCCTTCCAGGAAGTGCATATGTTACATTTTCTTAAAAAAAAAAGTCTTTAGGGCTGGCAGTTTGGCATAGCAGGTGGATCCATAGCCTGTGATGCTGGCATCACACATTGGGCGCCTGTTCAAATCCCTGCTGTTCTACTTCCATTCCAGCTCCCTGCTGATGCTCCTGGGAAAGCATTGGAAGATTGCTCAAGTATTTGGGCCCCTGCCACTCATGTGGGAGACCCAGATGGAGCTCTTGGCTTTGGCCTGGCCCAGCCCTGGCCATTGCAGCCATCTGGGGGAGTAAACCAGCAGATGGAAGATCTCTTTCGTTATCTCTCCCTCTCTCTTCATAACTCTGCCTTTCAAATAAATAAATACATCTTTAAAAATAAAGTCTTCATTTCAAGACCCTCAAAATTCTTCCTGTAGGCCACCAATGTTAACAGATTCATTTGACTCCATCCAGAAGATAATCATAATCTCAGTAATAGTTAACAGTTATTAGTGGTTATTTCACATATATTACTTTTTTCAATCCTTCCCTTAGCCCTGTGATATAGGTATTGTTAACATGCATATATCCTAGATGAAGGAGCTAGAGCTCAGAAAAGTTAAGTTACTTTCCAGAGGCCATGGGTATGGTCAAAGCCAGGCTAAGACATGGGTGTAGGCAATCTGACTCTTGAGCCCCTATTCCTATGAGAATATGTCTGAATTAGTGTGTTTTTCTTTGGGCCATAGAAAGAAGCACTGTGAGCCCTTGCTTTTTCTCATGGATCATTATACCTTAAAGACGGCTTCGTATTTGCACACTCAGATACTGCTATTGATTGGAAAATATTTATTTTCACAATGTAGAAATTAAGAAATTATCACCTTCCTGAACCCAAAGAATAAAAAGCAGTACCCTCACAATATTTAATCTGTCCTATCTCAAAAGGCCTTTGTTTAATACAGAGTAAAGTCTAGGAATGGTGAAGTATAATAAAAGTAACAAGAAGTGAAATTAAGGCTCTGTGTCTTTAGGGCTCCTATGTTGTTTCCTTCTTTCTCTTATTCCTCCCTCAAAATCCCAAGGTTCCTGCATGGTTATTTTGGTGACAGTGGGTGTGAATTGCAGAGGTTTTTGACAGAGATCGTTGGCTTAGTTTTTCTGGACAGATTTTAGTGACCTTCAGAAATCCCCTTCTCCCTCATCTGGCCCATACTGTATTGGTGTAGTTCTCTCTCCTGCTTGTAATTCATTCTGCCCTGGTGTGTTCACGCCTTCGTTGTCAATCTGGGGATGAGTGTAAAGGAAGGAGCAAGGTCTTGTCGCATGTTTGTGCTGTGTGCTCATTGTACTCTGGTGCTCAGCTAGTTCCAAGTATTGGTTTTAGGGACAGATGATCACAAGGTGTACTTTTCTCACCTCAGCCGTGGCACAACTTTGCCTACGTCTTTGGGGAAAAAACCCGATCTTCCCCAGAAGGCGCTTTAGTAATTGTTTGTAGCTTTCTTATTTAATTTGAATGAAGTCTAAAAGAAAATATGCTTAACTTTTGAGTTGACTATGTAGACAGATATAATTTTTTAAAATAGTCTTTCTGAGCATAAATGCACTGTGAGAAATCTCTTTTTTAAAGTTTAAATTACTTATTTGAAAGAATAACAGAAAGAGTGAGAGAGAGAAAGGGAGAGGGAGAGATCTTCCATTGCTGGCACTTTCCCCACATGCCTGCAACAGCCAGGTCTGGGCCAGACCAAAGCCAGAT
Source organism: Lepus europaeus (assembly GCF_033115175.1). Classification (NCBI taxonomy): domain Eukaryota; kingdom Metazoa; phylum Chordata; class Mammalia; order Lagomorpha; family Leporidae; genus Lepus; species Lepus europaeus. Next base: position 39,862,245 of record NC_084839.1, on the reverse strand, counting down.
GCTAGGAACTGCATCTGGGTCTCCCGTGTGCATAGCAGGGACCCAAGTACTTGGGCCATCATCTGCTGCCTCCCAGGGTGCGCATTATCAGGAAGCTGGATGGGAAGTGGAGGTGGGACTCCTCCAGGCATTCCTAGATGGGATGCGGGCCTGTGGCGACTTGTCCTACAGCACCATAACACCAACCCCAGGACATTTCTTTTAAACTTCACTATTTTGTGTGTGTATCTTAATATTCCTCTTTTATGGATTATAAATGCTTCAGAAGAAGCTGAATAAGTTAAAACTGTCACACTTGGGAACCAGTAACTACATACTTATGAAGAGTAGGTATAGAGGGAGTCTGAAAGTATGGCTAACCTGACTTTTAACAGTTTTTTTGAGATATAACTCACTGAGCAATTTGTGCTTTTAACATGCACAGGTCAGTGATTTTTAGTATATTCGCAGAGCTGCACAACCATCACCACAGTCTGATTTTAGAGCATCATCCCCCAAATCCACTATCCCCATTAGCTATGCCCCCTTTCTACTCCCAGCCCAAGACAACCACTGTTCTAGCTTCTCTCTTATAGATTTGTCTATTCTGGGTATTTCATACAAATGGAATCATACAGTATGTGGTCTTTGCATCTGGCTTCTTTTACTTCACATAATGTTTTCAAGGTCCATTCTGTAGCACGTGTCAGTATTTCACTACTTTTTGTTGCCTCAAGTGGTTGATTTCTTATTTTTGTTTACTGGCTGTTGGCAAAGTGTTAGAAACAAGGCAAATAAGCAGCTGCTTGAAAATTCAAATGTAGGAGCCCTGTAGAGCTTGTAGTATTTTCGTCTCCTGGAGTTTCCAGTGCTGTGATTGTGAGTTGATTAGTCCTCCAGGTATACTCTTCTGGAAAGAAGTAAAGAACTGATCAATCTCTAGGGAGCCTCAAAATTATTAGAGGAAATTTAATCCAGTTTTTTTTTTTTTTTTTTAAAGAAGAGAAATTTAGAGTGGAATAAATGTGTTACCAAACTGAGTTGCATATTGTGGTTGAGCCCTCCACCTAATTGAAGTCTTTAAGGAACTGTCAAGAAGAGTCATTTCTCAGACTCTTAGAATTATGTAATTAGCAAGCAAACTGGAAGTGATCTCAGGAATGGTGGGATTTTGCCTTAATCTCATTTTACAGTGGTGGGCATTTGGTGCAACAATTAAGATGCTGGATTTTCTTTCTCTTCTCTCTCTCTCTCTCTTTTTCATTCTCTTCTCTCTCTCTTTCCTTTTTTATTTGAAAGGCAGAGATACAGAGAGAAAAGGAGAGAGAAAGAGAGAAATCTTCCATCTGCTGGTTCAGGCCCCAAGTGACTGCAATGGCTGGGGCTGGGCCAGGTCAAAGCCAGGAGCCAGGAGCTTCCTCTGGGTCTCTCACAGGAGTGCAGGGGACAAAGCACTTAAGCTATCCTCTGCTGCTTTCCTGGGTACACTAGCAGGGAGCTGGATTGGAAGTGGAGCAGCTGAGACTGGAGCCAGTGCTCTAGTGGGATGCTGACACTGTAGGCAGAGGCTTAATCTTCTGGTGCCTCGGAGTCGCCCGTAAGGTGCTGTTTTGTGTGCCCACGTCCAGAATTGGAGTGCCTGAGTTTGAGTCCCAGCTCTGCTTCTGATTCCAGCTTCCTACTCATGTGCATTCTGGTAGGCAGCAGGTGATGGCTCAAGAATTTGGGTCCCTGCCACCCACCCATGAGACCCAGATTGGGTCCTGGGCTCCTGAGTTTAGCATGGCCCAGCTCTAGTTGTTGTCAGCATTTGGGGAGTAAACCAGTGGATGAGAGATTTGTATCTCTTTTCTGTCTCTCTGCCTTTCAAATTAAATAAATAAATAAATAAATAAATAAATAAGTAATTTTACAGGTAAAGAATCTGAGTGTTGAAGAAGTTAAGCCACTTTCCCAAGGCCACATGGCTCAACTTGCTTGTCTAGATAACCATTTTTATAAAGGGGATTTTGCATTTGGGGATTGATTCAGGAGCATGGCAAATAGGTATATGTAAAATAAGAGTCCTGTTAATTTTTGCCTTGTTTTTCCGTAGGCATTGTTGGCATCAGAACCAAAGAAAGGCAAAATGGATTTGTTGAAAATAACAATGAAGGAGTTGATCTCTTTGGCTGGGCCTACAGATGACTCACAGAGCACAATCCCCCAGGTAATAATGGAAATATACAAACCCTGCTAGAAAGACAGTGTTTTTAAATCTTCACTGTATTTTTTAAAAATAATCTGCTAAACATACAGAATTCTTGAAGATGGGCAGCTATTTGAAGTATATATAGATACTTTTTTGGGTTCTTCATCTTTCCTGTTCACAAAAGAAACCATTTCTTTAGTTGATATATTTTGATCTAATGCACTATTTTTAACTTAGGATCAAAGCAGTCAACTTACCTAAAATATTTTATAATATTGCTACATCTAAAAGTTAGAAAATGAATATGCTATCACTTGCTTTTTTTGAGTTGATGTACATTTTTAACTTTTGCTTTATTCATGTTTTAATTTTAGCTAGCCTTTCCCTTTTAGTCACTACTTGTATGTGCAAAGTTGAATTAAACACTTCTTACATCTGCACTCCATTGCTAGGTAGTAAATACCTATCAATTTCTTGTGCTTTGTAGTCTAGGTTTACTCAGGAAATTCTTCACAGTAGGACCTTCCTATGCAACTGGGGGAGGCCATGTTCAGTCATAGAACTGACTGAAAACTGACGTACAAGCAGTTTTATTTCAGCGCTTTTGGGCGGTGTTGAAGGGTTGCCCAAGGGCCAGATTGGAGGCTATTGGCAAAGGAAGGGGTTCACAAACATATGGCACATAGTGGCCAATGACTGTAAGATACAGAATTTCTTGATTTCTTTAAGAAATTTAACTAGGCCGGCACCGTGGCTCACTAGGCTAATCCTCCGCCTTGCGGTGCCGGCACACCGGGTTCTAGTCCCGGTCGGGGTGCCGGATTCTATCCCGGTTGCCCCTCTTCCAGGCCAGCTCTCTGCTGTGGCCCGGGAAGGCAGTGGAGAATGGCCTAAGTACTTGGGCCCTGCACCCCATGGGAGACCAGGAGAAGCACCTGGGTCCTGGCTTCGGATCAGCACGGTGCACCAGCCGCAACGTGCAGCTGTGGCGGCCATTGGAGGGTGAACCAACGGCAAAGGAAGACCTTTCTCTCTGTCTCTCTCTCTCACTGTCCACTCTGCCTGTCCCCCCCCCCCAAAAAAAATAATTAATTAATAAAAAAAAAGAAATTTAACTAAACTGTTATCAGTCATCTTTCATAAATGATCATTTCAAAACATTTTCCGATGAAGTATGAAAAATATAATTGAATCCATTTTCTTTAACTGTCACTTTAAAAATGTACTGTTTTTATAAGACCATTTTAAAAAATGAAATTTGGCTTTAAGAAATTCTGAATAATTATTGCTGTACTCTGCCTCAAAGCAATTAATGGCATTCTGGTGATCATTTTTTATGAAACAGTGAAATTTAAAAATTTTGTCTCTTGACTACTCTTTTAGGCTTTAGTTGTTAATTTACTTTTCTCCCCTCAACTCCCTTGTTTATTTTTTATTATTTTTATTGTGTTTCTTTGAAACATTTCAGCATACAAAAGTGTATAGTATCTAACAAATATCCTTGAAACCAATCCCAGTTTAAGAAATTAAACATTATAGGTAGAATTGCACATACCCTGTGGATTTCTGCCAGTCTCATTCCTCTCCCCCTGAGCTATAGCCACTACTGGAGTTAGTGTTGTCATTCCTATGTATTTTTTTTTTAATGATTTATTTATTTATTTGAAAGGCAGAGTTACAGAGTAAGAGAAGGAGAGACAGAGAGAGAGATTGTCTATCTACTGGTTCACTCCTCAAATGGCTGCAGTTTGGGACAGGTGGAAGCCAGGAGCCAGGAATTTCTTCCTGGTCTCCTACATGGGTGCAGGGGTCATGGGACTTGGGCCGTCCTCTGATGCTTTCCTAGATGCACTAGCAGGGAACTGGATCAGGACTAGAGCAGCCAAAACTCGAATGGGATGCCAGTGCTGCTGGCCATGTCGTAACCCGCTGCACCACAGCACTGGCCCCTCCCATGTATTTCTGTCATACTTTTATGTTCGCCTTTTACATCTGTAGTATCAAGTACTTATCTTTTTATAGTTTTAGATTTTTCAATCAACATTATTTCTTAAGATTAGAAACTCTAGTTCAGTTTGATTTCTTTACAAAATTGTTTCTTTGAGAGGCACACACAGAGAGTGAAGGAAAGAGGGCTGCCGTTTGCTGGTTCATTCCTCAGATGCACGTGATGGCCCTGGCCGAGCTGCATTTGAAGCTGGGAACCAGAAACCCAATTACTTGAGATATTGCTGTGGCCTCCCAGGCTGTGCATTACCAGGAAGCTAGAGACGGAAGGCCTATGTGTGTTACCCGTCAAACCCAAGGACTCTAGCCTGGAATGTGAGCATCTCAGCTGCTAGGCCAAATGTCTGCCCTTCATTTTTTGTTCCTTTTCTGAACAGTGTTTCTTTGAGGGAGTGAACCAGTGGATAGGAGAAAGCGCTCTCTACATTTCTCGGACTCTATCTGCTTTTAAATATTTTGTTTGAAAGTAAATAAATGAAAATTTTAAAAAGAATAGTATTTTTAAGAACATTCTTATAAATGGTGAGCATGTGTGTTTATTCTCTTGAATACACATGTAAGAGTGGCTATTGGCTGTTTTGATAGCCAAGTTACACTAGACTCAATAGAATAAGTTTGGTAGTTTTCCTTCTCTGAACATCTTATATAAGATTGTTCTTTCACGGGGCAGGTGCTGTGGCTCACTTGGTTAATCCTCCGCCTGTGGTGCCGGCATCCCATATGGGTGCCGGGTTCTAGTCCTGGTTGCTCCTCTTCCAGTCCAGCTCCCTGCTGTGGCCCGGGAAGGCAGTGGAGGATGGCCCAAGTGCTTGGGCGCCTGCACCCGCATGGGAAAACCAGGAATAGGCTCCTGGCTTCGAATAGGCGCAGCACCAGCAGTAGCGACCATTTGGGGAGTGAACCAACAGAAGGAAGACCTTTCTCTCTGTCTCTCTCTCTCACTGTCTAACTCTACCTGTCCAAAAAAAAAATTTTTTTTTAAAAAGATTGTTCTTTCAATGTTTGGAATTCATTGGTAAAATCATATGGATATATTTATTATTTTTATGGTTAATTTGTTGGATTTCTTTTTTTTTTTTTAGTGTCTAGGAGAATTAAAGATTTTTTTTTTTTTATTTGAGAGACAGGGAGATGAGAGAGAATTCTCATCTGCTGGTTCACTCCCCAAATGCCTGAAATGGCTGGGGCTGGGCTATGAGTGGAGCCAGGAGCCAGGAACACGATTCAGGTCTTCCACATGGGTGACAGGTGTCTCAGTACTTGAGCCGTCACTGCTGCCTCCCAGTGTCTATGTTGGTGGAAAGTTAGAGTCAGGAGCCAGAGCTGGACTCAAACCTAGCTACTCTGTCCTAGGACTTGGGCGTCCCAGCTGGTAGCGTAACCACTGGACCAAGCACTTGCCCCTCTTGTCTTATTTAATTTTCTTTCTCTCAAATATTCTATCATCTTCATTGGACACTTAGCACATTCATTTTCAGTGATTTTTTAAAAATTTATTTGATAGGTAGAGTTATAGACAGTGAGAGAGAGAGACAGAGAGAAAGGTCTTCCTTCCGTTGGTTCACTCTCCAAATGGCCGCTACTGCTGGCGCTGCGCCTATCCGAAGCCAGGAGCCAGGTGCTTCCTCCTGGTCTCCCATGCGGGTGCAGGCACCCAAGCACTTGGGCCATCCTCCACTGCCTTCCCGGGCCACAGCAGAGAGCTAGACCGGAAGAGGAGCAACCAGGATAAGAACCCAGCACCCGTATGGGATGCCGTCACTGCAGGTGGAGGATTAACCAAGTGAGCCACGCCGCCGGCCCATTTTCAGTGATTTTTAGAAGTATCAGCATATAAGATCCTATAAATGTTAATGTGTACCAACTTCATTATTCAGCTCTAAGTTTTTTTTTTTTTTTTAATTTTCTTTGGCTGTTATTTTAAAATGTGTCAATTTTTAAAGCATTTAAAGCAATATTTATAACTTAATTCCATTGTGATCAGCACATAATATATTATCACTATTGTTGAAACTTTGTGGCTATATCAATAAAAATACATATTTCATGTGTGTTTGAAAAGAATGTGTTATTATTTGTTAGGTGCAGGATTCTACATATCTTCATTGTGTCAGGCTTTTTTATTGCATTGTTAGAGTCTAATTTTTTTTTTTTTAAGATTTTATTTATTTATTTGCAAGGCAGAGCTACAGAGAGAGGGATAGACAAAGAGAAAGGTCCTCCATCTGCTGGTTCACTCCCCAAATGGCCACAATGGCCAGAGCTGGGCTGATCCAAATGCAGGTGCAAGGGACAAAGCACCTGGGCCATGCTGCACTGCTTTCCCAGGCCATAAGAAGAGAACCAGATCAGAAGAGGAGCAGCTGGGACACAAACCAGCGTCCATATAGGATACCAATGCTGTAGGCAGAGGCTCAGCCTACTATGCCACAACCTTGGCCCCCGAAGTCCAATTTTTTAAAAATGAATCTGTCAGTTACTGGGTGTTTTAAAAATTAAATCTGCTATTCCTTTTTTTTGTGTTGTCTCTTCTTGCCATTCAGTACTTTTTTTGTTTTCGGACTGTGCTGTTGGGTATGTACAGATTTAGAATTCTCATAATTTTCAACCTACAACTAATTTTCAGCTCTTTGTTCTAGGTTCATGCTTTAAATATCCTTAGAGCTTTGTTCAGAGATACACGTCTGGGAGAAAATATTATTCCTTATGTTGCCGATGGAGCTAAAGCTGCAATTCTGGGCTTTACATCACCCGTCTGGGCAGTAAGTGCTTTTGTCATTTATTTTCATTGACTTAATTAAGCTTGTTGGTAGATTTTAGTAAACTATCCTTTCACTAGATGATAAAATATGTATATATACGCACTGTGTATTATCAAGGAGGGTTTTTAAAAGATAAACCTTGGTATTGTGCTACTTTTTGATTCTTGATATTTTTATGGTTTCATTTATGTTGTTTGTTGGCTTATTAGCCATTACTCTTGGTTTTCTTATTTTAGTGGTTGCTTTAGGGTTTATGGTAGATATTTTTAACTTATTTCAGTCTATTCTCATATGATATTTCACCATGTCATTTAAAGTGTAAGAACTTAATAATAGTGTACTTCTGTTTCTCTTCTCCCTTTATATTGTTATTGTTCTACATTTTACTTTTATGTAAAATGTATGTATTTTTATGTAAAATGTATGTTGAAAACCCATACTACATTGTTATTTTTGCTTAAACAGTTACCTTTCTTTTCAGTTTACCATTTAAACCATTTGCAAGTATACCCAGTTCGTGTACAATATTTCATCCACACTGGTTCATTTTCAGAACTTTTTCATATCCTCAACAGGGCATTAACTCTCCATCTCCCACCCCCTCAACCCCTGGCAACCTCTGTTCTACTTTCTGTCTCTGAATTTGCCCGGTCTAATACCTCCTATAAGTGGTCATACAATATTTGTGCTTTTATTGGGTTATTTCACTTAGTATAATGTTTTTAAGGTTTATCCACATTGTAGCAAGTATCAGAATTTTTTTTCTTTTTAAGGCTGAATAATATTCTTTGTATATTTACTACATTTTTGTTTATCCTCTCATTTATTGATGGGTGTTAAAGTTGTTTTCACACTTTGTTGCAAATAGTACTATAGTAAATATTGATGTACACATGTATGAGTTTCTGCTTTCAGTTTTTGTGGGTCTATCATAAGATAATTCTATGTTTAGCTTTTTGAGGAACTGCCAAACTGTTTTCCACAGCAGCATTATATATGCTATCAGCAATGCACAGAAATGCGTTTCTAGACATTGTCACCAACACTTGTTGTTTTCCACTTTATTATAGTAGCCATTAAATTTAAAAATTTTAACTGACACATAACAGTTGTATATAATTATGGGGTGCCATGCAATGCATGTATATAATGTATGGTAACAGCTATTTTAATGGGTACAAAGTGGTATCTCATTCTGGTTTTCATTTGCATTTCCCCACTGATGAGTGATGTTGATCTGGAAGCAGACAATTTCTTAGTTTCTCAGTGTGTTTTTTCTTTTGGATGCGATGGCTTCTGGGTATCAATGTGCTGAGTAAACACTATAAATATATTCTATCAGATGTTGAGAAAACAATACATACACTTAAAAGGGAGAAATGAAACACTGATCACATTTTCTTTTGCAATATGATCACTGTCCAAAAGCCTTTTGATTCAAAACTCTAAAGATAGTGAATGTTACCCAGTACAGTTGTTGAGTTTCAATAAGTAAACTTTTGTTTGTTTTTATCATGATTCCTAGGAGAAATACCATGGTTCTTCAATTTTCTTCTTGTGTCTTCTAGAATATAGGAGAACACATGTGGTTTGTAGATACTTGAAATTTGGCTTTTAAAAAGAAGCATGAAAGAGGAGAAGAGAAGCTAGGACCTAATACATTACCTGCAGAATGGAGTATTTACTAGAAAGGCAGTCTTTCCAAGTAGTGAGCTGCACAAACTGATACCTGCATGATAAGCCTCTAATTGAGTCAGTGTGTTGCAGCGGTTGCCAAAGGGCTGCAGTCTCCCAGTGCCAGGAGGGATCCTCAAGGTTGCCAACTCTTGCCTGGAAAATGGTGCATCTTCCTGTAAGACATACAGACTTCTGGAATTCTGTCTAGGAGTGTTGCATAAGTGCTCTTGAGGACACTATTTACCTTTTGCATTACAGGAAGCAGAGAATACAGAAAGCAGAGAGGTAGGAATGTGTCTTGACCATCAGGACAGCTAGAGATCATAAAACTGATCACCAGAAATAGCACTGTTTTCTTCATACCATTAATTCCAGATGACCCAGGAAGTAATTTCTGTGAATGGGCTTTCAGAGAGTGAAACCTGGTGATTTTGTCAATGTCTTAGCAAAAACGAATATCAGAAATGAGTGATTCATTTTTTTGAGACTATGGAGATTGCTCAATCTTTGCCACCTAATAGGTATTTTTAAAACAGAGGGAAAATGGAAAGTTGTATTGTTGTAAACATATTAGGCATTAGGGACATCTACTATGTTGCAGATGATCTATTAAGCCCTGGAAATATAAGAATAAATAAGACATTGTATTTTTCATGTACCCGATATTGTTTACGTTTGTTTTCTTAGTTCTGTTATCATTATATCTACCATTTAAAAAAATTTATTTATTTCTCTGAAAGAGTTATAGAGAGAGAGGGTGAGAGGGTGAGGGAGAGGGAGAGGAGAGAGAAAGGAAGAGAGAGAGAGAGAGAGAGAGAGAGAGAGAGAGAATATCTTCCATCTGCTGGTTTACTACCCAAATAGCCTCAATGGCCAGAGCTGGGCTAGGCTGAAGCCAGAAGCCAGGGGCTTCTTCTTGGTCTCCCACATAGGTGCAGGGGCCCAAGCTCTTGAGCAATCTTCTGCTGCTTTCTCAGGCCTTCAGCAGGGAGCTGGATTGGAAGTGGAACAGCCGGGATACAAAGTGATGCCAATATGGGATGCTGGCAGTTGCAAGTGGTGGCTTAACCCACTGCAGCACAGCACTGGCCCCTATAATCCTCATTTTATAGATAAGGAAAACAAAGCTCAGAGAGCTGAAATAACTTTAAGGACACACAGCTATTATCTGTCAAATTCTAGAATATGTGCAATTGTAGAGGAAGGTTTTGCTATTACAAGAATATAGAGAATGTCCACTTCATTTACCTTGTAGGGTTCTTTCCCTGTTTCCTTAGAAGACAAATGGAACTAGAACCTAGACCCTATGGTTTTATTGAGTGATACCAACCCAGAGAAGCCAGAATGAAAGAAAACAAAAAAGAAATAAGGCAAGGAAAGAAGGAAGACATTACCAAGTGGGCCTTAGCCTTGCAGGAAGACTGAACTGATATCATGTCACATGGTACATCTTCCACCCAGACCATGTGAAGCTACCACCTCTTGGAACAACAGTCCTCTCTCCCATCTCTCTCTCTCTCTTTTGTTAATGTTCACCCCTTGGGGCATTAACATAATCCGAACAGGAATTGGCACTACTACTGGGGAGCTACTAAGGAAGCTAAACACCATGTCCTGTGATGTGATATCTCGTCTGAATCTAGAGATTGCTGGATGAGTCAGAACCTCCATGGGTGTGGTTGGGACAGACATGGGGTTTGAAGCCCTGACTCCCACTGTTGCTGCAAAGCCCTGCATGAGAGAGTTTCCCAGCAGCGGAATGATGAGCTCTGACTGATGTGGTTAAAAGTGGAGACTAGATTATAAGGTGGTAAGAAGGAAGAAGGAAGACCAGTCAGGAAGCTGTTGTACTAGTTCTGCCAAAATACCATGGTGGCCCACAATAGAGAAGTGATTAGTAGAGAGTGAGAGGTGATCATTTTGACATATATTTTGGAAACTAGTTAAAAACATAAGTGTCAAAGAAATTTATTGTGTGTGTGTGTGTGTGTGTGAGTAAATTGCTCAGAAAATTCTCAGATTATATATATATTTTCTGAGCAGATTTTTACTTACAAATATGATTCATTTCTCTTTCTGTTCAGTGATTTTGAGACACCTGATCTTTCCCTGCAGCCTCACTGCAGCACTCAGAAGCTCCAGTGGATGTGCCAGGGCCCCCGCTAGTCCCATGCTGGGTTTATATTGTCACCTGGCATATGTTCAGCTTGCTTCCTGCAGGCCAGTTCATGAACAGCCTGCCGTGGGTTGCAGAGGAGGATAAGGAAAAGGCCCTTTTACATCTTCCTGGTAGTGCTGCCGCATGTCCCCTCTGCCTCTCTGGCTATCAGCAAGCTCTCTGGTAGTTGAGAGGCTATCTCAAGAGTACCTGTCCAAGGGAAGAGGGAGGAGGAGAGGTGGGAGTCTGGGTGGGAGCTGGGTATGGTGGGAAGAATAACTATATTCCTGAGGTTGTACTTATGAAATTTATATTCCTTAAAAACATAAATTAAAAAGAAAAAAAAAGATTACCAGTCAAGGGCTATGTAGTGCTGAAACCTAGCTGTGCTCTGCTCGTTATGCTAAATGCCCAAGCGCCCAGAGGAAAGTGTCCTTTTCTGCTAATCTCCTTGTAGGTGCTCTGTTGACCAGTAGAAGCCCTGTTCCTTCTTCTGTCTTCTGGTGAGGACATGTCTCGGAGCAGGTCACCATGAACTCCAGAATGTCGCTAGCCCTCTCCTCAGGCATAGGCTCAGAAATCCCAGCACAGTTTTCTTGGCTTAATGGACGCAGCCCTTAGATCCTTGTTGTAGTGTCTTTTTCAAGGTCCCATGTTAAGAAGTAATAGAAGGCAAATTAGAATCCAAATCTCATTTTTTTTCCAGAATATATTTGTTATTAACTTGCTTCATATACATTAGGCAAAATATTTTAAATGTCATATATGGATCCTGTCCTAAAGGACTTCACTGTGTATTGAGGGTAAAGATTGAAGGTGTGTAAATGACCACACTAAATACTGACAGCGTATGAGGGGCTCTCCATTCATACTTTTTAGATATTTGTGAAGGAAGTATTTAGGTTATTTAAGAAAAAAATGTAGCTGGCACCTCAGTTCACTAGGCTAATCCTCCGCCTGTGGCACCAGCACCCCGGGATCTAGTCCCGGTCGGGGCACTGGATTCTGTCCCGGTTGCTCCTCTTCCTGTCCAGCTCTCTGCTGTTGCCCAGGAGGGCAGTGGAGGATGGCTCAAGTCCTTGGGCCCTGCACCTGCATGGGAGACCAGGAGGAAGCACCTGGCTCCTGGCCTTGGATTGGCGCAGCGCGCCGGCCGCAGCAGCCATTAGGGGGGTGAACCAACGGAAAAGGAAGACACCTCTCTCTCTCTCTCTCTTTCTCTCTCTCACTGTCTAAATCTGCCTGTCAAAAAAAAAAAAAAGAAAAAGAAAAAAATGTATATACATGTAGCTGTGTGTGCGCACACACGCATGGCTTTGTATAACCTGATTTTTTTTTTTAAGATTTACTTATTTATTTGAGAGGCAGAATTAAAGACAGAGAGCAGCAGAGACGGAGAGAGATTTTCCATCCACTGGTTCACTGCCCAAATGGCCGCAATGGCCGGAGCTGGGCTGATCTGAAACCAGAAGCCAGGAGGTATACCACAGCACCAGCCCCATCCAGATTTTCTTTTCATTTACCTAATTCTTCTGTAGCTTACATAAATCTGTGTAAAAGCTTTTTTGTGAAGGAAAGGAAAGAAAAAATCATGTAAAAGAAAGGAAAGAAAAAGTTCATATCCTCAATGAATATAAGAGAAAAACTGGTAGCAGTTGTCATTTGCATCTGAATGGTGGAGGCTTGGTGGAGAAGGCCATAGGCAGCAGGAAGGTTTTTCTGGTTTCTTCGTTGTGTGGAGGATTGATTGTAGCTAGAATTCTGTGGCAGCCCTTCTGATATCTCCATTTTCACCTTTGCTGCTCCTTACTCTTTTCTGTCTTTACTCTCCTTTTAGCTTGCATTCCCCTTCATTCACCCTGCCCAAAAGGGACATGTTTTCAATGCCACTGCTTATTATGAGGTTTTCAAAAAATATTAGCCCTGTTAATGACCTTTTGCTTCATTCACATTAATATTTACATCAGTGATTCATATTATCAGTGAGAGTGTGGTTTGTCAGCCAGTCACATCCTCTTTCTCAATTCTATGTCTGCTTCGGCTTTCTCCTCATTAACTCCATAGTGGTGTGGGACAGAAAATATGAATGAAGTACTAAAACAGGAAAAGCAGTACCTGAATTAAGTGTCCTTCAACCATTTAAACTATCATCAGAAGTATAGGGAAACTCTTCTACTATGCTAGTTATTTTGCTCTACATGTATAATAACTCTTTGTAATGTTCTGTGTGTAACTTCTGTGGTTGTAAAAGGGTGTATATATATATATATATATATATATTTTTTTTTTTTTTTTTTTTGACAGAGTGGATAGTGAGAGAGAGAGAGACAGAGAGAAAGGTCTTCCTTTTTGTCGTTGGTTCACCCTCCAATGGCCGCTGCGGCCGGTGACCGCGCTGATCCGAAGCCAGGAGCCAGGTGCTTCCTCCTGGTCTCCCATGGGGTGCAGAGCCCAAGCACTTGGGCCATCCTCCACTGTACTCCTGGGCCACAGCAGAGAGCTGGCCTGGAAGAGGGGCAACTGGGACAGAATCCGGTGCCCCAACCGGGACTAGAACCCGGTGTGCCGGCGCCGCAAGGCGGAGGATTAGCCTATTGAGCCGCGGCGCGGGCCAGGGTATATATTTTTAAACAATTGAAAATCAATCTAATATGCCATGTGAATAAATGAAAAAAAACCACTTGATTGCTTAAGTAGATTCAGAAAAGGTATTTGACAACTTCCAATATCATTTCATGATAAAAGCACTCAATAGACTGGAAATGGAAGAAAACTATCTCAAACCAATGAAGGGTATCAACTGAAAACCCATAGCTAACAACACACCTGATAGTAAAAGACGGAAAACTTCCATCCAAAATCAGGGGCAGGACAAGAATGTCCTCTCTCGTCACTTCTGTTCAACATTCTACTGGAGATTCTACCAAGGAGAACTAAACAGGCATAAGAAATAGATGTCACCTAGATTGGGATGGAAGATGCAAAACTGTTTTCTGATGACATGTGCTTATACATAGAAAATCTTAAACAACACACACAAATTAGGGCTAATAAACAATTTCAATAAGGTTGCAGGGCACAAGGTTGAAACACAAAAATTACTTTCACTTTAGCAATGAAAAATCCAAAAATGAAAATAATTCCTTCCTTCCTTTCTTTCTCATTCTTTTTTTTCTTAATTTTTGAGATAACATATTTTTAATTTATAACCAAAGGCTTAATAACTACATTAATTATATTATTATATATCATATAATTACATATGAAATAATTATATAATAAAATGGATAATGCATTATATTAATAACTCTATTAATAATTAATAGTATATAGTATATATTTATGTAATTATATATTATATATTATTATATATTCCATATTATATTAATATATTCCATTCCATATTATATATTCTATAGTATATAAATTTTGCATAAGACTATACATTAAATATATAAATATATAACTTATGTATAAGTTATATATATACATATATAATTGTATAGTTATATAAAATTATAGAATTACATACTATATATAATCACATATAATTAGAGTATATATGTTTTGTATGTTGTAATATATAAAAATATATGCTATATTATATGTATAATTATATATTATATAATATAAAATAATTATATATTACATATAATTATGCTTATATTAATCAAATGTAAATAAAAAGAGAAAAAGAAAATAATTTCACTTATAATAGTTTCAGAAAGTATATATTGTATACTGAAAATTATAAAGCATTATTCAAAGAAATTAAGGTTGAAATAAATAAAAAGATATCCTGTGTTCATCATTGAAAGATCTAATATTGTTATGGTGACAGTGCTACCCAAATCAATCTACATATTCAACATAAGCTCTATTAAAGTCCCATAAGGCTCTTTTGGGAGGCAGAAATTGACAAGCTGATTGCAAAATACATATGGAAGTACCAAGGATTCATAACAGAAGAATTTTGAAAAACAAAGCAAAGTTGGGCAATTCACAGGCCTTATGGGACTAGAACTGTAGTGTAGTAGGTAAAACTGCCGCCTGCAGCGGCAGCATCCCATATAGACACTGGTTCAAGTCCCTGCTGCTCCACTTCCAATCTAGCTCCCTGCTAATGCACCTGGGAAAACAGCAAAAGGTGGCCCAAGTACTTGGGCCCCCCACCCACACCGGAGAGCCAGAAGAAGCTCTTGGCTCCTGGCTTTGGATCAGCCCAGCTCCAGCCATTGTGGCCATTTTGGGGAGTGAACGGGCAGGTGGAAGATAGATCTCTCTCTCTCTCCCCCCCCCCCCCAACTCTGCCTTTCAAATAAATAAATAAATCTTAAAAAAAAAAAAAAAGATTCACAGGTCCCAATTTCAAAACTTACTACTGAAGCAATAGTAAACAAGGGATTGTGGTTTTTGCATCAGGCTAGATATATAAATCAATGGAACAGGATCAACTATCTGGAAATAAACCTCTCAGTTAAAAACAAATTGCCAAGACAATTTAATGGAGAAAGAACATACAAAAGAAGGAATTCAGTCTCTTATCTGTTATTCAAATGGATCAAAAACTCAGATGTAAGAGCTAAAACTATGAAACTTTAGAGAAGACATAAGTGTAAATTTGTGTACCTTGGATTAGATAACAGTTTCTTAGATATGACACCTGAAATATAAGCAACAAAAGAAAACAAATTAATAAATTTGACTAGATCAAAATTTAAAATTTGTGATCAAAAGGACATTATCAACAAAGTAAAGACAATATAGAGTGGAATAAAATAATTATAAATGATGTATCTATAAAAGTTTACAATCTAAAAATATAACGAACTCTTACAACTCACTAATGAAGCAGTCCAGTTTAAAAATGGGCCACAGAGGCATGCATTTAGTCTGGTGGTTATAGATGCAAATTATGATGTCCAGGTCCCATATTCGAGTACCTGGATTTGATGCCCAGCTTCAGCTCCTGACTCCAGCTTCCTGCAAATGCAGACCTGGTGAAGCAGTAGTGATGGCTAAAGTAATTGGATTCTAGCCTCCCATGTGGGAAAAATGGATTGAATGTGTGGCTCCTGGCTTTGGCCAGGCTCAGTCCTGGGTGTTGTGAGCATCTGGGAAGTGAGCCAACAGATGGAAGTTCTCTTTGTCCGTCTTTTTCTGCTGCTCAAAAAAGAAACAAGAGAGAGAGAGAGAGAGAGGACACAAATTTGAATACAGTTCTCAAAGCAATTATGCAAATGACTAATAAGCCCATGAAATAATGCTTAACATAAGTCACTAAGGAAATGCAAGTCAGAATCCCTATAAGATACCATTTCATGCTCACAAGTATTGAGGAGAATATTGAGAAATCTGAGAATTGGTGGTATTGGAACCTTCATACATTTCTGGTGAGATTGTACAGTGGTTCCACAACTTTGGCAGTTCCTGTAAAGCAGGAGTGGGGAACATATTTTCTGCCAAAGGCCGTTTGGAGTTTCATAACATACAAAATTATTAGCTTAAAAATTAGCCTGCTATAGGTTTCTTGAATTTTGTGTCCCACCTATAGTTGCCTTAGCAGGGACAGACCCAATGATTTCATGGGCCTTACACCATCCCCAGGCCAGACATTTTCCCACCCCTGCTCTAAAGGCTAAACAGAGTTACTTCATGACCTGCCAGTAGCACTTCTTGATGTATACCCAAGAGAAACATGTTCACCCGAAAAACTTGTGCATGAATGTTTGTTACCATCATTTTTCCTAATGGTTGAAAAGTGGAAACAGCTCAAATGTTAAATTATGAATAGAATTTTTTTTATTATTTTTTTATTTGACAGGCAGAGTTATAGACAGTGAGAGAGAGGCAGAGAGAAAGGTCTTCCTTCTGTTGGTTTACTCCCCAAATGGCTGCTATGGCCAGAGCTCTGCCGATCCGAAGCCAGGAGCCAGGTGCTTCCTCCTGGTCTCCCACGTGGGGTGCAGGGGTCCAAGCGCTTGGGCCATCCTCCACTGCCTTCCTGGGCCACAGCAGAGAGCTGGACTGGAAGAGGAGCAACCAGGACGAGAACCTGGCACCCATTTGGGGTGCTGGCACTGCAAGTGGAGGGTTAACCAAGTGAGCCATGGCACCAGCCCTATAAATAAAATTTAAAAATGTGATATAGCCTTACAATGGGATATTAAAGAATAGCTTACTTATATATGTTACAATGTGGGTGAGCCTGAGCCTTGATTACATTAAAATGATGACCAATTTAAGATAGTGAATTTTATGATATATGCATGTATCTCAATGAAAGGAAAAGTAATTTTAAAGATGCTAATAGGAGATGTTCAGGCATAATGTTTCATAAGCTTTTTGGGATGCTCACATCTCATATCAGAGTGCCTGGATTCAAATCTTAGGTCCATCCCTGATTCCCACCTACTTGGGAGACCCATCTTGAATTTCTAGCTCTTGGCTTTGACCTGGCCTAGCCCTAATCCCACCGCTGGCTATTGTGAGCATTTTGGAAGTGAGCCAGTAGATAGAAGATATTTCTCTTTCTCTCTCTCTCTCTCTCTCTCCCTTCCTCTCTCTCTTTCTCTGCCTTTCAAATAAATAAACAGATATCCCTATTAAAGAATAAAAATTCAATTACCTTTTGAGGTTGATGTGTTTTGCACTCAATATTCTGAAAACTGGTGAATATATGGAAAAAATCTGCTATATACTGAATAACAGGGTAGCCAAATAGCTGATGAGAAAAGGCCTTTTTCCAAAACTATTTTTTCTGTGAATAAGTAATGCAGAAGGCTACATAGAATATCACCATTTTGTTACACTTACTATAATCATCATTGGCTGTTGCTGCTGGAACTTTATGATGAAAGTCTGTGTGGCTATAATAAAATATCACAAACGAGGTGACTTACAAACAAATTTATTCCTCACAGTTCTGGAGGCTAGGAAGTTAAGATCAAGGTGCTGGTAGAATCGTTGTCTGGGAGAGCTTACTTTCCTGGTTCAGAGGAGACATACTTGCTGTGTCCTCACGTGGTATAAGGGATGAAAGATGTTTCTCTTGGGCCTCTTCTGTATGGAGACTAATCCCCTTTATGGTGGGATCAGGGGGGAGGGTCCTCCATCATATCCCAAAGGCCCCAACCCCTAATAACATTAGGGGTTAGAATTTCAACATAAGAATTTGGGGCAGACACAAACATTCAGACTGTATGATAGCCCTGATCCATCTTAACATTACTATAAGATATCCTATGTTTTCTGTGTCCAGCCTATTGAATCAGTCAAGGTGGTTTTATTTCTGGGGCATGTCCATTCACTTTGTAAATCGGTCCTCTACAGTTTTGCTGAAGGTGTGCATTCTTGACATCTCTGGGTACTCCAGTTTTTAACTTTACAGCATTTGGAAGCCTTTTTCAGAAAGTTTTGTTTAGAGCAAGGTGGAGTTTGTGTTTTGGCTTTTCCTTTTGTGTGTGTGTGTGTGTTTTTTTTTTTTTTTTAATTTTTTGACAGGCAGAGTGGACAGTGAGAGAGAGAGAGACGGAGAGAAAGGTCTTCCTTTGCCATTGGTTCACCCTCCAATGGCCGCTACGGCTGGCGCACTGTGGCCGGCGCACTGCGCTGATCTGATGGCAGGAGCCAGGTGCTTCTCCTGGTCTCCCATGTGGGTGCAGGGCCCAAGCACTTGGGCCATCCTCCACTGTACTCCCGGGCCACAGCAGAGAGCTGGCCTGGAAGAGGGGCAACTGGGACAGAATCCGGCGCCCCGACCGGGACTAGAACCCGGTGTGCCGGCGCCGCAAGGCGGAGGATTAGCCTAGTGAGCCGCGGCGCTGGCACCTTTTGTGTTTTTAAGAGATTCATAAAAAGAGACAGAGTCCTAGATATCTTTTTTTTTTTTTTTAAGATTTATTTATTTATTTGAAAGTCAAGAGTTAAACAGAGAGAGAAAGAGAGGCAGAGGCAGAGAGAGAGGTCTTTCATCCACTGGTTCACTCCCCAATTGGCCACAATGACTGGAGCTGCACCATTTTGAAGCCAGGAGCCAGTATTCTCTTCCGGGTCTCCCATGTGGGTGCAAGGGCCCAAGTGCTTGGGCCATCTTCTACTGCTTTCCCAGGCCATAGCAGAGAGCAGGATTGGAAGTGGAGCAGCCTGGACTCGGAATGGTGCCCACATGGGATGCTGGCACTGCAGGCGGTGGCTTTACCTGCTGTGCCACAGCGCCAGCCCCTAGTCCTAGATATCTTTATCAGATCATCTTACACCCAGGAGTCTTGTGGGAACTAGTTCAGTACATTGGGTGAGAAGTAATCAAGAGGTGAGCAAAGGTAGAGATGATATTGATAAAATAACAGGATAAATTGATTTGTTGTTGGGGAATATTAGCACATGTGGTAGGAGCTCCATTAATGTTGGTTGACTTTTGAATCATTGTGAATAGATGTGTCCAATTTTAGGATTTCATTGCAGTTTTTGTATGAATTGTGCTAATATATCTGTAAAGTCAATTTCCAGGATTCCCATGGGTAATTGAGTCAGTTCTGGCCTTCTAGAGGAGAGGTTACAAACCGGTGGCTGATGGGACAAATGTAGTCCACCACTGTGTTTTATTTGGCCTACACAGTGTTCCCCTTCCCTTTTATTTATTGCCAACATTTCAAAATAGGGATATTTCACATAAAAATCTGAGTTTCTTGGCTTCTCTTGAAAAAGTTGACGGTCTGGCAACACTGGACTCGTATTCCCTCGTGGCCACAACTCCACTGACGCTGAACAGTGACAGCAGTAGACTCCACTGCTGTCCAGTCCTTGTGGTCACTGGAGAGTGTGACTCTTAGGCAGTGGTTTCGGGAAACTGTTTCTAAATCTCACATCATTACTTTTAATGACTTTTCTACTTACATTGCTACTGAACATATCATATGGCCACGGCACACCTACCTCATCAGAAGATCAGCTCTGTGATGGCACCAAGTATGTGTCTTCTAATTCTAGATATTCCCAATGCTGTGGTATAGTGCCTCACACCCTATAGAGAACTTAGTACATACTCATACTCTACTCCAATTCGACAAGGAAATTGCAGAAGCTTGACAATGCCATCATATTCAAGATGTTTTAATAATATTTCAAAGCATCTTACCTTTGGTTTGGGAAAAGATACATTCATTATCATCTTAGAGAAATGATTCATGTTTATTAATTATATTGCCTTTTTTTAAACCTAGAAATTTTTATTTAAGGTATACAAACTTCATGCACTTCATATGCACAAATTTAGGGACGTGGTGATTTTTTCCACCCTACCCACCCTCCCACCTGCACTTCTACCCTTCTTCCTCTTTCCTCTGCTATTCCTGTTCTTATTTTTTACAAAAGATCTATTTTCAATTAACTTTATACATGTAAGATTAACCCCATACTAAGTAATGAGTTCAGCCTCTCTTCTTTTTGGTAATCTGTTATTTCAGGTAATTTTAAGGTTAAAATTACTTGAGTAGATTACTGGCATTGTGGAATTAATAAACAACATTTGGGGTTTCAAATATTTTCTTGGTCATACTAATTATATGGATTCTTTGGAATTAGGTCTTTAGGTATCTTTTAGGTAAATGGTTACAGAAAATACATGGAAAGAGATGAGATTTTTTTTGAGGTACTTATGGTCAAGAAGGGTATAAAAAATGAATTTGGGGGGCTAGTTGTAGCCTAGTGGGTTAAGATGCCATTTGCTACACTGACATCCCACATGGGTACCGGTTTGTGGCCCAGCTGCTCCACTTCTGATCCAGCTCTCTGCTAATGTGCCAGGGAAAGCAGCAGAAGATGACTCAAGTGTTTGGGCCCCTGCCACCCATGTTGGAGACCTAGATAAAGCTCCTGGCTCCAGCCTGGCCCAACCCTGTTTATTGTGGTTATTTGGGGAATAAACCAGTGGGTGGAAGATCTCTCTTGTGTTTCTCCTTTCTCTCTGTAAATCTATATTTCAAATTAAAAATTAAAAAAAAAAAAGTGAAGACTGATGTGATATATCAAGTTAAACTTCTGCCTGTGATGCCCGCATTCCATAGGAGTGCTGGTTTGAGACCAAGCTACCACACTTCTGATCCAGCTCCCTGCTAATGCACCTGGGAAAGCAGTGGAAGATGACCCAAGTGCTTGGGGCCCTGCATCCATGTGGGAGACCCAGAAGAACCTCTGGGCTCCTGGCTTTGGCCTGGCCCAGCCCCAGCTGTTGCGGCCATCTGGGGAGTGAACCAGAAGATGGAAGATCTTTCTCTCTCTTGCTCTGTCTCTCCTCCTTTCTTTGTAACTCTGCTTTTCAAGTAAATGAAAAATAGAACTTTAAAAACAAGTGAATACTTTGAAGTGTCATTTGATAGTAAAAAGAAATAATGAAAATAATAGTAATATTAGAATTATGGGGAAAGGGGCCGGCGCCGCGGCTCACTAGGCTAATCCTCCGCCTTGCGGCGCCGGCACACCGGGTTCTAGTCCCGGTCGGGGCACCGATCCTGTCCCGGTTGCCCCTCTTCCAGGCCAGCTCTCTGCTGTGGCCCGGGAGTGCAGTGGAGGATGGCCCAAGTGCTTGGGCCCTGCACCCCATGGGAGACCAGGAGAAGCACCTGGCTCCTGCCATCGGATCAGCGCGGTGCGCTGGCCGCAGCGCGCTACCGCGGCGGCCATTGGAGGGTGAACCAACGGCAAAAAGGAAGACCTTTCTCTCTGTCTCTCTCTCACTGTCCACTCTGCCTGTCAAAAATTAAAAAAAAAAAAAAAAAAAAGAATTATGGGGAAAGGGGCCGGCGCTGTGGCTCACTTGGTTAATCCTCCACCTGTGGTGCTGGCATCCCATGTGGGTGCTGGGTTCTAGTCCTGGTTGCTCCTCTTCCAGTCCAGCTCTCTGCTATGGCCCGGGAAGGCAGTGGAGGATGGCCCAAGTGCTTGGGCCCCTGCACCCACATGGGAGACCAGGAAGAGGCACCTGGCTCCTGCCTTTGGATCAATGTAGCTCTGGCTGTTGCGGCCATTTAGGGGGTGAACCAATGGAAGGAAGAGCTTTCTCTCTCTCTCTCTCTCTCTCTCTCTCTCACTGTCTGTAACTCTACCTGTCAAATAAATAAATTAAAAAATTTTTTAATAAAATTAAAAAAAGAATTATGGGGAAAAGCTGTGTTTTGTGCATCAACTTGGATTGTAGGGCCCAGTTTAAGAGGAAGTCATTGAGTCAATTACTATAGAGTTTTTTCTGAAAGTTGTCTTGTTTTATGAACACAAACCATATTTTCCTTAGCCCTATTCTAGCCAATTTTGTAATGATTTCGAATATGTAGTTTGAAAACTGTAAATGTTGTTTTCATGCAGTGAATATTTCTTAACCCTTACTGTGTGTTTATTTTTACATTAGGTGAGAAATTCATCCACACTTCTCTTTAGTTCCTTGATCACAAGAATTTTTGGAGTTAAAAGAGGAAAGGATGAACTTTCCAAAACAAATAGGTAAGCTCCACCAAATGCTAACTTTACTTTTTATATAATATTATCCTGGCCAAATATAATTTTTGAAATATTGCATACTTTTATAGATTGGTCTAGAGCATAAATTATAAAAATACTATAATGAATTAACGTAGGCTGCCAAATTCTAAGCTCTTGAGCAAAAATATCAACTTTAATAAATGGACCTTTCAAAGCAATAAAAATGTAGCAAAGTATCTGCAAGGCCTGAAATGTAGAGCTTGTTTCTCCATTTAACAGCTAGGATTTTTATTTATTTAATTCATTAATTTATTTTTGAATCTTCCTTAAGTATCCATGCAATATCCTAAATTACTTTTTCTTGATCAAGAAAGCAAGCATTAGCCTGTGCTGTATCATTAATTTTACAGGTGGAAGTTTAAATGTTTATGATAACAGTCATCAGAATAGGTCCCAGATTACCAATTACCAGGGGGAGTAGTTACAGATGTTGACCATGGGGAACAAACAATGCCCTTTACTTTATGGTCTTTAGTTTACTCTCTAAGATGTTTTTCTCTTTATAAAATTTTTTTTAATGTTTGGAAAGAAACCTATGGAACCATTTTGATTATGGGTAGTTTTAGGTATAATGAACAAGCTCTGTTTGTTTTTAAACAGAAGCTTTGAATGGTTCTTTAGCAGTTAACAGGACTTAATGGTAATGTGGTCGGCTTGCAGTTGTTAACACTAGATGTCACTGTCGCTGCACGTGTAATTATTTCCTTTCCGGTCCCCTTTGGCCCACTGGTCTTCCTCCTGAGGGTCTGGAGATAAGTTCAGGTCCTGCCAGCCTCCCTGAGAAAGTTACCGCTCTCCACATTTAGAGTCTAAGCTATTCTGTATTCAAAGAAATTTAATTTCTTGTTATGGAATTAAGTCCTAGGAATTAGACAATGTTATAGAATATAGGAGTTGAAAAGTATTGAGTAGTAGTTTTATTATATGTTTGTTGTAATTCTAATGAAATTTTTGATAG
Organism: Lepus europaeus; assembly: GCF_033115175.1. Lineage (NCBI taxonomy): Eukaryota > Metazoa > Chordata > Mammalia > Lagomorpha > Leporidae > Lepus > Lepus europaeus. The sequence continues at coordinate 39,838,981 of NC_084839.1, read as the reverse complement.
TTCTGAATTGTCATTTAAATTGCTACTTATCACCTTATAAAATTTTCCAGATATTTCCAAAGAAGGTAACTGGCTATGTCTATGAATCTCTTGAGTGTAATCAGGAAATACCAGAGGTTTTTTGTTTTTTTTTTTTTAACTAAATTGTATTTTGAAAATAACTGAAACATTATTCTTTTGGATGGATGATTATAATTTTTGCTCTGTTACCTGTTCTTAAATTCTTCCTGTCAGAAACTTAATACCACTAATATTTGTTTCTCCTTAGTTTTGTCTATTTTCTTAATAGCTCTATAGTTGTAAGGGTTAAAATAGTTGCTCCATTAGTAGTTGAATAAATCGAATGTTAGGTTATCAAACAAGTGAAATAAATGTTTAAAACTTAACTTGAAAAGGAAGAAATGCTTTTAGTCCTTACGAAATAATTCTTGAATATGTATGTACATTTTATGAGGTGAGCAAATGATGAGATTTCATGTAGGCTGCCCCTGAGGAGTGTGGAAGAATAGGGCAGTGGTGTCACACAGCTTTAAACTTTTTGCCGAAGTCGTGCTGATGGAAACCTCCATTATAAGTTCATTCCTCTTGGAAAGGAAATGTTGCAAAATATATAACTTTCCTAGAAAGAGGTATATGGAATATTTGTATAATTGTTTTGTGTAAAGTTGTAATGTGAAATGAAGGAATTAGGAAGTGAATAATATTTTTAGTGTGATGAACATTCCCAATAAGAGTCTTTATTTCAGTAATCTGAAGATTGGTGTGTCTCTCTTTATACACAAAACTTCTATTCTCTGTTTAACCCTTGAAGAGTATATTTCTTGGCAGCTCCCTTTAGATTTGCTCTGCAAAACTTCTGTTGTCCTAAATGTGCCATTGTTTGGGATGGTTTGTTTAACTATGTCACTTGTTGAAATGTTTATGTGTTTGTTCCCTATAATACTACCCCCCTAAGGGCAGGACATTTCCCATCCAGTCTGTGTAGGGATAATGGTCACTTTAAGAATATTGGTAATAATGGTGTCTTGTTGGTTAGTTACTTAGCCACAGACTAACTAAGCTCAGCTGGTGACACCGCACAGGCTGTTGAGTTTGCTTTCACAACCATGGATTGCCCTGTGCATACTCGTGCAAACCCTTGCTCTTGGTCAGAAGGGAGCTGTACATAAAAAGAACATCTGCCTTTTCCATCTAGTGGGGAAAAAATGTCTACTTGGAGTAAACAAACTTGGTTTCTAGGCATTTTGCTGCCACTGGAGATGACCTTAATAGACTCTCTTTGTACTTCAGTTTCTCCATCTATATTCCAGGAATAGTAAGATCTGTGCTGGGTACTTGGAAGGCTATTGTGAGGATAAAGCAAACTATTACAAGTTCATTTTCTTTGAAAATACTGGAAGTCCTAGGCAATTAAGAGATATGGTTTGCTTTTTTTCCCTGCTACTGCTGCTTTTATTGTTTCCCTTGTTTTGCTGATAGACTGAATCTTTTGAAAACAGGGTCATTATCTTACCATTTTTATGTGCCTACTGTGTAGTGTTTGGCGCGGAGGCATACAGAAATACTTGCTTAACAAATAAGTAAATTTTGTTACAAGTCAAGAGATAGGCAATCTGGTTTCTACTTCTGCCTTTGTTGCCATATAGTCAGGATAACAAGTTAGTTACCTCTCTGGGCTTTGATTTGCTCTTCTGTTAAGAGGTTTGGACTGCTCCTGAAATCTCCTTAAGTAAAGGCCTTCAATCATGTTATGAGAATAATCACAAGTTTGGTAGAATGCTGTATTAACAGTGCCCAGCACATTGTATGTAGCAGAAGTTCCCATGTCGTTATATAAAGATAGGAGCAGATAGGAGCAGATAGGAGCAGGAGGCCTACTTCTCTACTTGTAAGTATGTGGAATCTATTTGTAGTAACTGAACTTTTGGGCCAATTAGTCTTGTTCTAGATGTGCTTTTTGGATTATTAAGAATGAGAAAAACAATTTTTACTTGAGTGTTTTTCAAATGATACTAAATTTTAATTTTGTAAAGTTCCTTTCTGTTGTTTATTCTCACCTGGCTGACTTGCTTTGAGAATGAATAATTGATCCTATGTAAAATCAGAGCGAGTGCAGCTCTGTGATCTAGGGCATGTGCTGTGCTTGCTTGCTTGCTTGCTTGCTATTTATTTATTTGAAAGGCACTGTTAGAGAGAGAGAAGAATACAGAGAGAGAGGTCTTCCATCCGTTGGTTCACTCCCCTAATGGCCACAATGGTTGGGGCCGGGCCAGGTGGGCCAGGCCAAAGGCAGGAGCTAGGAGCTTTTTGCTGGGTCTCCCATCTGGGTGCAGGGGCCCAAACACTTTTACCATCCTCCACTGGTTTCTTGTCACATTAGCAGGGAGCTGGATCGGAAGTTGAGCCACTGGGACTTGACCCAGCACCCCTATGGGATGGGGGCACAACAGGCAGATGCTTAACCCACTATGCCACAATGCTGACCCCTGTGTGCTGTGCTTTCTTAAATAGCCTCAATCTGCATGGGAGCAGGATCACCTTATTCCTTATAGGGCCAGAGCTAAACCCCCGTGGTCTTAAAATCTGGGTTTTTCCCTCTGGCCTCTGTTAACCTTCAACTATGCTAGTCCCAGCTAAATGACAGATGCCAATATATAGCCATCTGGAAAGCTTTATTTTTGACTTGAAGTGTCTGCTTTGCCAAAACTTCAGACGCTCAGCTGCAGAGGGGTATAGTGTAACTCTTGTGCTACCCTTTCATATTAGATCAGTAAGTGAGCCAGTAAGACCTGGTGAGCACTTACCATGAGCTTAGTATTATACATGAAAAATATAAAACTTGGACTTTATTCAAAGAATTTATAGTTCAGCATGGGAGAAAAAAATAGTTACTTGTGAATCAGATGAAAATAGAAGACACCATAAATTAATCACATACATAATGTGGTATGAGTAATGCGTGCCTAAGAAATTCATAAATGGGAGAACTGAATGGAGTATTTGGAGAGAAGCAGTGTTTTTTATAAGTCTGCAGGGATTAGTAGATTTGGGGCACAAGGAAACAGGTGAAGAGAAACAAAAGAATAAACTTGTTTCCTATGTTAAATTCAGTCTGTATTCTGTCTTATTAAAGAGAACTCATGTTCAAATTAATAGCTTACAATGGTCTAATACAATTTAAGAAGAAAATGTGTTTGTAAAAGCATCACTAGGTCCAAAGAAAATTATTTCCAGTGACTGTTAGGAGATGTTAAATTTATTTTATTTTCCTGGGTATAAATGACAGAATTATTTTAGTTGTTTTTCCTAACATCTCAGTGGTGTAGGTTTGGAAGGAACCTCCGAAGGGCATCTGACCCAGTTCATCCTGCTTATAGGCAGATTTGGAGGCAGTTTCCAGACAGACTGGCTTGCCTCCTGCTCTTCATGTTTTCTAGGAAAAGAGATTCCACAAGTTTCTGTGGTTACCCACTCCATTGTTTAGGAAAGAATTGGATTCTCAAAACTAAAATTGAGAGCTGTAGGGCACTTGGTGTTTTGTGTATTTTAAAGAATGTAATTATTAAAGAACTTATTTGCTTTGAACTACATAGTAGCTTGTGGCAACTGCCTATTCAGCCAAATTGAAAATCAGGTCTCTTTTGACTGTGACCAGGATAATATTAATGTCCGCAGACTCAAAGGATTCTCATTTTCTCCATTTAACACGTATTTGTTATGTTTTTACTCTGTGCCAGGCCCTAGGCTGAGTACTGGCTCCAGAGATGAATCAGGAGTATTCTCTGTGCCAGGGGAACTGACAGGCTCCTGAAGAATATGGCAGCTGTGTGTTGTGCTGGAGTCTCTTTGTTTCACTTGTGTGGAAGGAAGAGAGAAGTTGTGAAGGAAGCAAGTGTTTCTTTAGTGCCTGTTGTCTGCTTGGCACGTGCCACACACTTTGCATGGGTCTAATTTAAGCCTTTTTATCACAGCCTTGGGAGGAAGGTAGTCCCATCCGGATTCCGCAGAGAAGAGCTGAGGTTGGTGAGAGGCAGTTCTTTGCCCACAGTCACACAGCTAGGAAGTGGCAGATCTGGAACACGACCTGAGTGCCGTCTGCAGAGCACGTGCCGATTCACACACCACACAGCACAGAGCCCCTCTTGAGCCATGAGTCATCGCTTTGGAGTCTGACTTTAGATTTTACGTTGTCAAACTCAGTGGGAAATGCCCCTTCATTCACAGCCTGAATGTGGGCCAGTAACCTCCCGTCTTCCTCGTAGTAGGATAATTTTAGCAGGGATGGTAACGGGCCAGAGGAGAAGTTTGCTTTGAGGTGACTTTCATACCCTGTCTCTGGATGTGAGAAGACAACATGGATTGTGTGCCATTTGGCCCATGACCGACCTTTTCCTCAGGGAACTACCCCACGCCTCTCCTCCCCCAGCACTACTGCAGGCAAAGGTGAGGGAAGAGAAGGTGCCACAAGGTGTCTAAAGTGCTGTAAAAACCAAAGATAGAAATCTTAGTTTTCTGGTTGACAAATAAGGAATGACACTCCTGAAGGGTAACAGTGTTGGTGCTAAGAAATTCACCAAGATAGTTACCTCTGTAAAAATGGGGAGGGAATTTTATAGAGTTTATAGTAATTCTTGATTATGGTGTGATTTCCTCCAGATTTTATCTAATGTTTTTCAGAGTCAGTGTTTGTATTTTTCACCCATATCTTTAATTAAAATGGTGCTGATAATAACAATTATCATTTTGTGCTTTTATCTTTGACCTAAGAAGTCATTCAGTCATTCTCATTTTAGATGTGAAAATTGAGGCGCAGGGCCACTGTTGTGGCATAGCTACCACTTACAGTGCCGGCGTCCCATATGGGCACTTGTTTATGTCCCAGCTGCTCCACTTCCAATCCGGCTCCCTGCTGATGTGTCTGGGAAAGCAGCGGAAGATGGCCCAAGTGCTTGGGCCTCTGCCACCCACGTATGAGGCCTGCAAGAGGCTCCCGGTGTTAACCTGGTTGTTGAGGTCATTTGGGAATTGAACCAGTGGACAGAAGATCACTCTCTGTCTCTCCCTTTCCTTCTGTAACTCTACCTTGCAAATAAATAAGCATTTTTTTTTCAAAAGGGGAAAAATTGAGGTGCAGAATAGTAAAGTGATTTGCTCAAGGTCACAAAAGCTAGTGCTGCTGATATAATTTAATAGTTACTTTTATTTTTAGTTCCGAATAATCTCAACTAGAATGTTTTTGTTAGCAACAGTAATACTAGTTTGAATTATTCTAGTATAGAATATAAGTTCATTCTCCCAGAAAAACATTTTAATTGTAGGATCTTTTTTTAAGATTTATTTATTCATTTGAGAGGTAGTTACAGACAGAGGGAAGGAAAAACAGAAAGGTCTTCTTTCCAGTGTTTCACTCCCCAGACCAGAGCTGAGCCGATCCGAAGCTAGGAACCAGGAGCTTCTTCGAGTCCCCCACACAGGTGCAGGGTCCCAAGCAGTTACACCATCTTTCACTGCTTTCTCAGGCCATAGCAGAGAGCTTGGAGCGGAAGAGGGACGGTTGGGACATGATTCAGCACCCATATGGGGTGCTGGCACCACTGGCAGAGGCTTAGCCCACTACACCACAGTGCTGGCCCCATAGGATTTTTTTTAAAGATCTATATATTTGAGGCCGGTGCCACGGCTCACTAAGCTAATCCTCCGCCTATGGCGCCAGCACCCCAGGTTCTAGTCCCAGTCAGGGCACCGGATTCTGTTCTGGTTGCTCCTCTTCCAGTCCAGCTCTCTGCTGTGGCCCGGGAGTACAGTGGAGGATGGCCCAAGTCCTTGGGCCTTGCACCTGCATGGGAGACCAGGAGGAAGCACCTGGCTCATGGCTTCGGATTGGTGCAGCGCCGGCCGTAGTGGCCACTTGGGGGGCGAACCAACAGAAAGGAATACCTTTCTCTCTGTCTCTTTCTCTCACTGTCCACTCTGCCTGTCAAAAAAAAAAAAAAGAAGTGAAGCTGGGACTTGAACTCAGCCCCTCCAATATGGTAAGGTAAGCAGGCATCCAAGTTGGTATCTTAACTGTTATGCAAAAGACATGCCCCCTCAGTCTGATTCTTTAGGTAGAGTAGATAAATGAGTATTTTGGGAGGATAATTATGAGGGTTCTTCAAAAAATTCATGGAAAATATGTGTGATGAAAAACCTATGCATGAATTTCAAAGTTTTTTGTGCCAAAGTAAACAATCTTTAATTTCATTTTCCATGGACTTTCTAGAGTATCCTAATAAAATATCAGGCTTGTGAAATCTTTGTTGAGAAGTTCTTAAAATTAGAGTGAAGTTTATACAGACACTTTGGCCTACTGGAGAGTTTCATGTTTCACTTTTTTATTCATTCTTAGGTTCATGGATTACAGGTTGGAAAACCACAAATAAAATTTTTAACCAAAAAGAAGTTCTTAAAAAGAAATATGTTCATGAACTTGAAGTGGGAATTAGTCATTGTGTTCTTAAATATTGACTTTTGCATGGACTGAATGATCTTTGTTTCTAAGTACTGCTTCAGGCCCTTGCCTTCTTTAATAACTAAGGCATTGTTGCCTCCGTCTGAGCATGTTCTATGGAATTTTGGCAATGCATGCATCCTCTTTCTGCATCTTAGTAAAAGCATGAGTAAATATTTTTTCTTACCTTTGGTATTTTTGTAGCTTACATTTTATATGAGCCAGACTAATATAATGTAATACCAGGATTACATAATTTAAGACGTCAGGATTGCTTCCAGAACTATGAGATGGAGTCTTCATTTATCAGGGGGTTTATAAGCACTATTTGTTGCACTTACTACCTGTAGAGAATTGCCACAGAGCTGTTTTCCAGATGCGAAAATGGAGTCAAAGAGGTTAAAGCCAGAGGGAAAAGTGTCTTTAGGACTTGAATAATATTTCTTCTTTGTTCAGAACTTGGTTCTTGTTACTGTTGATTTCAGTAATGTATCGTTTAGAAACTCCAAGAATTTTCAACTAATGTTACACACTGAACTTCTTTTTTATATAGCATAATCAGTAGTAGTTTTTCATTGAATACTTATTATATACCTTGGCACTCTTGTATGCACAAAAGTAGTTTATGAGATGGTTTTGCATTTCAACAAGTTTATCATTTATTGAAAATAAGACCAACATATGAGTTAGATTAAGAAATATTAGTATTGGGCCTGCGCCGTGGCTTAACAGGCTAATCCTCCGCCTTGCGGCGCCAGCATACCGGGTTCTAGTCCTGGTCGGGGCACCGATCCTGTCCCGGTTGCCCCTCTTCCAGGCCAGCTCTCTGCTGTGGCCAGGGAGTGCAGTGGAGGATGGCCCAAGTGCTTGGGCTCTGCACCCCATGGGAGACCAGGAGAAGCACCTGGCTCCTGCCATTGGAATAGCGCGGTGCACCGGCCGCAGCGCGCCTACCGCGGCGGCCATTGGAGGGTGAACCAACGGCAAAAAAGGAAGACCTTTCTCTGTCTCCCTCTACTGCCCACTCTGCCTGTCCAAAAAAAAAAAAAGAAATATTAGTATTGGGGCCAGTGCTGTAGCGTAGCAGGTAAAGGCACTGCCTGCAGTGCCGGCATCCCATATGGGTGCTGGTTCAAGTCCTGACTACTCCACTTCTGATCTAGCCCTCTGCTATGGCCTAGGAAAGAGTAGAAGACACATATTCATTTCAGGTATTTCTTGGTAGGATCAGAATGACTCAGTGTTATTTGCAGTTAAATTTATTATAAATCATCACAACTTGTCAGATAGAAATTTTAAATGGTGGCCGGCGCCGTGGCTCACTAGGCTAATCCTCCGCCTTGCGGCGCCGGCACACCGGGTTCTAGTCCCGGTCGGGGCACCGATCCTGTCCCGGTTGCCCCTCTTCCAGGCCAGCTCTCTGCTGTGGCTAGGGAGTGCAGTGGAGGATGGCCCAAGTCCTTGGGTCCTGCACCCCATGGGAGACCAGGATAAGCACCTGGCTCCTGCCATCGGAACAGCGCGGTGCGCCGGCCGCAGCGCGCTACCGCGGCGGCCATTGGAGGGTGAACCAACGGCAAAAGGAAGACCTTTCTCTCTGTCTCTCTCTCACTGTCCACTCTGCCTGTTAAAAAAAAAAAAAAAGAAAAAGAAATTTTAAATGGTGTCCTACAAACGGCAGGTGATGGGTATACATGATCCTATGAAAACATCATAATTTTAGGCCTTTTAAAATCCTATGGTAATTAAAATGCTTCTTTGGGAGAATATACCTCATATTCTACATTAGAATATTCTGCCATTTTGTCAGAAGAAGATTAATATTTACTTTCTCAAAGACTTGATTATTGTTATGAAGAAAAATTGCCTACAACATAGTTGATGTGCTGATCAGCAAGCTAGTGGGTAGCTTGTCAGACTATGGTGGCGGCAGGGTTGAGAAAAGAGCAGAGAGGAGAAAGACACACAGAGAGAGGCCTTCCATCCTCTGGTTCACTCCCCAATTGGCCACAGTGGTTGGGGCTGATCCATCTGAAGCCAGGAGCCAGGAGCTTCTTCCAGGTCTCCCATGTGGTTGCATGGGCCCAAGCACTTGGGCCATCTTCTACTGCTTTCCCAGGCCATAGCAGAGAGCTGGATCAGAAGTGGAGCAGCCGGGGCTGGTGCTGTGTCACAGCAGGTTAAAGCCCTGGCCTGAAGTGTCAGCATCCCATATGGGTGTCGTTACGGCCACCTGGGGAGTGAATCAGCAGATGGAAGACCTCTCTCTCTATCTCTACCTCTCTCTGTAACTGTCTTCCAAATAAATAAAATAAATCTTAAAAAAAAAAAAAAAAGTGGAGCAGCCAGGACTTGAACTGGCACCTGTATAGGATACAAGCACTGCTGGCAGCGGCTCTACCTGCTACACTGCAGCGCCGCCCCCGCTCCACTTCCAATCCAGCTCCCTTCCAATCTAGGTCCCTGCTGATGTGCCTTGGATAGGCAGCAGAAGATGGTCCAAGTTTTTGGGCTGCTTCCATCCATGTGGAAGACCTGGAAGCTCCTGGCTCCTGGCATTGGCCTGGCCCAGCGCTGTACATTGTGGCCATTTTGGTATTGAACCAGATGAGGAACATCTCTGTCTCTCTCTCTCTTTGTCTCTAACTCTGTCTCTAACTCTCTTTCTCTCATTCTGTGTGTTTCCCTCTATTTGTAACTCTGAATTTCAAGCAAATGAAATAATGATATTTAAAAAAGGGCAATGCAATAGGTAAGAGTTTAGGATCTGCTAGAAGGGCTGGGTTCTATACCTTTGGACTGTATGTGTTAAAGTAAATTAACCAGCAGACTGTGTTGTCATCCCTCATCCCCTAAACAATAGTTGTATTTAATATTTAACCATAGGCTCAAAATAATTCATACATATAGCTGCTGAAATGCTTTAATATTTTTCTGCATGTAACAGAAGATTTGAATCAAAATTTAAAGAAGGAAAAATTATCTCACTTACAACCAGTAAGTTTTAAGGAGGATTGATTAATTTTGTCAATGATTCAGGCTTTTTCTACATTTCTACTGTGTCATCCTTGATGTGATGGCATGGACCATAAGCAAATATCCTTTATGGTTGCAAGATGACTGTAGTTCCATCTATCGTGTCCCAATGCTATAGTCTATATACAACATCCAGTGGGCTTTGTGTGTCTATTTCTTTTTAAAAGCAAGAATACCTCTTCCTGTATGTACTTTTATGTTCCCACCCCACACCTTACAGAAATCACTTCACAAATTGTTGGCCATGCTTAACCTCTTAACATGCTTCAACTTATTCCTGGAGAGGGAAATGGATCCACCGTAATTAGCTTACATTAATCAGGGTTTCCCAGTTGAGTTTAGGATTGGTGCCAGCCCTCCCTGAAGCATATGAGTGCTTGGAGAAGTGTGAATACCCAACAAAAGTCAAGTTCTACCCAAAGGAAGGGGGAGGTGAGGGAATGAATGTTGATTAGGCAACTAATGATGTCTGCTGCTATATCCTTCAAGGTTATTTCAAAAGCTTTGAAAATATTTTCTTTAAGAATGATGACTTCGATAGGATAGGATATATGTAGTATGTTGGCCTAAATAGGAAAATGTTTTATCTTTTATTTATAGTTTCCTTCATGTAGTTTTAAAAAGACATGAAATAGTTAAAGTATCTGGATGTATGATTTTGTGTAATTCTTTTTTATTTTTAAAAACAATTATTTATTTGAAGGGCAGAGTTGACAGAGAGAAAGAGAGAGAGAGAGAGAGAAATATCTTCTATCCACTGATCCACTCCCCAGATGGCTGCAACAGCTACGACAGGGACAGGCCAAACCAGGAGCTTGGAACTCCATCTGGGTCTCCCACATAGGTGGCAGGGGCCCAAGTACTTGAGGCATCCTCAACTGCTTTTCTGGGCACGTTAGCAGGGAGCTGGATTGGAAGTGAAGCATCCGGGACTTGATCCAGTGGGATCATCCAGATGAGATGTCAGCATTGCAGATGTTGGCTTAATCTGCTGTACCACAGCACTGACCCCTATAATTTATTCTTTTTTTTTTTTTAATTTATTTTTGACAGGCAGAGTGGACAGTGAGAGAGAGAGATAGAGAGAAAGGTCTTCCTTTTGCCGTTGGTTCACCCTCCAATGGCCGCCGCGGTAGCGCGCTGCGGCCGGCGCACCGCGCTGTTCCGATGGCAGGAGCCAGGTGCTTCTCCTGGTCTCCCATGGGGTGCAGGGCCCAAGCACTTGGGCCATCCTCCACTGCACTCCCTGGCCACAGCAGAGAGCTGGCCTGGAAGAGGGGCAACCGGGACAGGATCGGTGCCCCGACCGGGACTAGAACCCGGTGTGCCGGCGCCGCAAGGCGGAGGATTAGCCTAGTGAGCCGCGGCGCCGGCTATAATTTATTCTTTGTAAGTAGTTTGCTTTATAGAAACTTAACCCTGTGTCTTAGTCTATTTTGTGTTGCTGTTTGTGTTGCTGTAATAGAACACCTAATGATGGGTCATAAGTAAAGAAAATGGATTTAGTTCATGGTTCTGGTGGTTGGATGGTCCAGAGAGCATAGAACTGGTGTCCTGATGAGGGGCTTCTGTCTGCATGACAACATGGCAGAGAAGTAGAAAAGGAAATGGCCAAGTACAGAAGGGCCAACTTCCATAACAACCAGGTGTGGCCTTGCTCCAAACCCACCCTTCTGAGAACTAATCCAAACCTGACTAATCCTGTAAGACAGCATTAATCTGTACATGGGATTGGAGCACCCATCCCCTAGAACCCCCCCTTCTCTAACACCATTCCATTGGGCACCAAGCTTCTAGCATGTAAGTGTTTGGCAGACAGTCCTCATCCAAACCATAGCACCCAGGAACCAAGTATACATCTTTACATGTGAACAAAATCTCACAGAACATTAAAATAGAAATTCTGATAGAATGCAATCCACTTCTATGCTCCCAAATGCAATTCTGCAATATGAAATGTTTTACTGGTTCAAAGCTAGTCTCTAACAAGCCAACAGAATGTTAACATTTTTTATTATAAACTGTAATTTACTTTGGAATTTGACTCATATATTACAGCATTGAGTTTTTTATTGTAAGGCTAAGTGATATAAAGTCAAATGATTTTTCTAAATTTCTTGGAATTGGGTTGGGCATTTGGTACAGTGGCTGAGTTGCTACTTGGGAAACCCTTGTTCCGTATTGGAGCTCCTGGTTTGAGTCCCGGCTCTTCCACTTCTGATCCAGCTTCCTGCTAGTGCGCACCATAGGAGGCAGCAAATGATGACTGAAGGAGTTGAGTCCTTGCCGCCCATATGGGAGATTCAGTGGAGTTCCTGGGCTTTGGTCTGGCCTAGCGTAGGCTGTTGTGGGCATTTGGATAGTGAACCAGCAGATGGAAGATCTGTCTGTCTTTCTCTGTCTTTCAGTCTTTCAAATAAAATTAAAAATACACGCATTGCTTCATGTCATTCCCATGATGTGACTGCACCTTAGAAAACCTCACCCTCTTTAAACATGTATTTTTTTACAACTCTTCCTGCTTCTATCTCTTCTACTTTTTCTAACATTTTTATTTATTTGTTTTTATTTACTTGAAAGGCAGAAAGACAAAGGCAGACACAAAGAGACCTTCCATCCACAGTAGTCAGAACTGGGCCAGGCCAAAGCCAGGAGCCCAAAACTCAATCCAGTTTTCCCATGTGGTTGGTAGGGACCCAACTACTTGAGCTGTTGTCTGTTGCCTCCCAAGATGCCTATTAACAGGAAACTGGGGAGTTAGAAGCAGACCAGGACTCCACCCTGGGCCTCTGATATGGGAAGCAGGTATCTTAACCACTGTGCCACGCACCTACTCCTAACACTTGACCATTTCTTTATCGTCTGCTTTCTGTTTCTGTCAGAATGACAGTAAGTTATATGAATTATATAACATCTGATAAGCACAGAGCAATATTGGTGATATTTGGAAATGAAATCATTTGTACTGAAAATGCAGTGTTACTGGCCACTGAGTGGTGAGTGCCTACTTTTCCCAAGAACCCTAGCATGGGTTGTCATCACTATCTTCATGCTTTAAGGAAGCCAACTTGTCCTTAGCTTTCAACATTTCAAGGAAATAAATAAGATTCTTCTGATGGCATTCTCTTGTTTTGATCGGTTACCAGTATTACAGTAGCCTCACTTTCAGTTTCTTATCATTATAAAAATATTGTGTTTCAGTGGTGAAGTAAATAATTTCTGTGGGCCATTTGTAACATTTATGTCCTTGGAAAAATGTATCTCAGTTACCATGTGACTATTTGTAAGTTGTGGCCTTTCCACAGATGGACTTACCCTTCTTAAATACTTGATTGTTTTTTAACCTTCCTGCTGTCAGCCCTGACTACCTTCAGAACTGTGCCTTTATTCTGTGCCAAACTGGTTGGCTTGTTCATGACAATGAATTCTATGAGATTCATGGCATTTCTGTGGATGTTTCCTTTTCTAGAAATCTCTTCTTGCTCCTGCCTCCATGCCCCTTAAATTGAAGTTTGATGATTTTTCAGGGCCAGTATGTACCAACACTCTTTATAGGATTGAAAAAAAAATCAAGATAATGGAATCCTGTTTCTTGGCTTATTTATCTAGTCTGCGGTGACTTTGTGGACATGATCTGATATCTACTAATAAACTTGTATTGAGCATCAACTCTTTGCTTGGCTTAGTGCTAGGCACTAGGAGGGTACAAGAACAACCTATATATATATATATATATATATATATATATATATATATATATTTTTTTTTTTTTAATTTAAGAGGTAGAACTACAGACAGAGGGAGGGAGAGACAGAGAGGTCTTCCATCTGCTGGTTCACTCCCCAGATGGCCGAAATGGCCAGACGTAGGCTGATCTGAAGCCAGGAGCCAGGAGCTTCTTCTGGGACTCCACATGGATGCTGGGGCCTACGCACTTGGCCCATCTTCCACTACTTTCTCAGTCCATAAGCAAGGGAACTGCATTGGAAGAGGAGCAGCCAGGACAAGAACTGGTGCCGATATGCCTCCCTAACCTATTAGGGAGCATACAGTGTGTAGGTAGGTAGTGCAGAGATTAAGCTGCCATTCGGGATACCCACTTTCCATACTGGAGTGTCTGCTTACAGTCCCAGTTTCCTTGCTTCCCACATAGATGTCTGCTTATGCTCCTTCTGGGAAGCCGGGTAATGGCTTGAGTACTGGGGTTCCTACCGCCCATGTGGGAGACCTGGATTGAGTTCCAGACTCCTGGCTTTGGGCTGGCTCAGATTTGATGTTGTGGGCATTTCAGTGGTGAGGATCTCTTGCTATCTGTCATTCCCTCTGTCTCTCTTCAAACAAAATGAAAATAAATACATCAATTTAAAAAGGCGATTAAAAGACACAAAATAAGGAACAGATAAATTTCATTGTGAAGTGACAGTAGTTATAACGAAAAGAAGAGAATAATCATTAGGAATCAAATATCATAGTATTGTATCTGTATAACCCAAGAAATAAGCATTTGATTATTCTTATATATCCTATGAGCTCTGTACCATTGCCTGTAGTTTCGTAATGCTTGGAGCTGTGCTCACCTCTTACAAATGGCTTCTCTGCTTCTTCAGGAAACTTTCTGATTTTTGATGTGTATCCTTTCTAATCAATTACTCTATGATACGATTTTTAATATTTTATTCTTCTGGGGAGAACAATAAATGGTAATTTAGTAATAGTCACTGTAAGTTTTTGATCTGCTTACTTAGGAGAACCTTGGGTCTTTAAAGACCTGAGTGTACTTGTGAATGGAAGAAAAACACTTGTGCATTTTCAGTAGGCCTGTAGGCTCTAGCTCTTTTCCCACACCTATTCTTTCTTAACACAGTTGGCCTTTCGTTACTCAGGTCTCTCCTGTTATCAGACCCATGGATGAGATATTTTTTTCCTTGATTCAAAAAGAGCATTCTCCATCTGGAATCGTCTCCTCTTTGCCGTCAGCATACTGCTGGTTTTTCAGATGGCTAAGTCTGGTTGGAACCTCAGAATCTTCCAGAGTCATGTGGATGATAGGGTCATGCCGTAGTGTCCAGGAGTCTGCTCTGGCCTCTGTGTTTCCCTCTTAGTCTCTTTCTTTACACTGAAAGTATTAAGAAAAAATATGGGGAATATAGAGAAATTAGAAATAATCTTACCCTCTTCACCCATATGCAACCTTCGTTATCGTTTTGGTGAATTTTGCCATTTTTTCTAGCCACAAGTATTTAGGTTTTATAAAATGTATTTGTAATTATTTTATGTGCGGGTAGGTTTGTATACACCATTGATCACTTAGGGGAAGGCTTTTTCATGTAGTTACATAAGCACCATACATTTTATTTTTTCATGGATGCTTAAATTACATTTTTAATAATGGACAAATAATGGTTTACTTGAAAATTCTATTAGTATTATTTGGTATTTTGCCCTGTTTTTTAAATATTAATAATGGTATAGTAATTATTTATAAGGTACTTTAATATGCAGAGGTATTTCCTCAGACTAAGTAATTTCTCAGTCAAAGGGTATAACTGGTCTTCAGATTCTGCTTATGTATTATCAGATTTCTTGACAAATTGATCTTTTTGGAAAATAGTTTTCCTATGTCACTTTCCTACTCAGAAATTTTTTACTAAGTCTCTGTAACAGCCTACAGTCTAAAATCCATACCCTTCTAATTGATTTTTCCCCTTAAGAAACTTGTTTTCTTTTGTTTCAACCAATTGCCTATATTGATTTTTTTTTTTTTTAAAGATTTATTTATTTGAAAGGCAGAGTTAGAGGCAGAGGCAGGGAGAGAGAGAAAAGTCTTCCATTCGCTGGTTCACTCCTCAAATGGTTGCAACTGCCAGAGCTGGGCCGATCTGAAGCCAGAAGCCAGGATCCTCTTCCAGGTCTCCCACACAGGTGCAGGGGCCCAAGGGCTTGGGCCATCTTCTGCTGTTTTTTTAGGCCTTAGCAGAGAGCTGGATCAGAAGTGGAGCTGCTAGGACTCGAACCAGTGCCCAATGGGATGCTGGCACTGTAGGCAGTGGCTTTACCTGCTATGCCACAGTGCTGGCCCCTATCATTGAGATCTACATTCCGATTTTCCCACATATTATAAAATAATGCATGGATTATTCTCCCATGCATTTTGGCCTTACTTCTGTTTCTGGATTATTTCTTTTGTAAGAATAGTCAAATAGGAAGATACTAGATTAAAGAATATAAACTGGGAGCCAAGCTTCTTTTAAATATGATGATAACTGTTTACAAATTTAGCATATATGATATTTCCAGTAGTGTGTGTAATTTTTTTAAATGTAAGCTTAAGGGAATGTGGGTGAGAAAATCCATGTTGTTTCAATTTGCATTGCTTGTATTACTTAGCAAGGTTGAACATTTGCCCATGACATTTGTTGGTTAACTGTATTTTCTTCAGCTTGGCATTCAAGGCCCTATATAATGTGGACTTTTCCCTTTTACCTTATCTCCTGTTGTTCAAACCCACAGATAGGTATTAAGCTACTGCCAACTATTTTCTCCTATCCCAACAAATATCCTCTAATTAAGCTAATCTCACTATTATTCTCTTGAATATGTTATGCTTTTCCTTTGGGTTCTCTTTTGAAAAAATTGCTTACTTATTTATTTATTTGAAAGGCAGAGAGAGAGAGAGAGAGAACGAGATCTCTCATTTAATGATTCACTCCCTAGATACTCACAATAGCCAGGCCTAGACCAGGCCAAAGCCAGGAGCCTGGAATTCAATACAGATGTCCCACATGGGTGGCGGGGACCCAACTACTTGAGCCAGCATCTGCTGCCTCCCAAGGTACACATTAGCAGGAAGCTGGAATGGAGAGTGAAGCTGGGACTCAAGTCCATCCAAATAGTAGCTTAATTGCTATGCCAAATGCCCGATCCTCCTTTGAGTGCTTGTGTTCATGCTTTTTCTGTTCCTAAAATTCCTGTCCTTCCTGTCTTCTTACATTATGCTGATTTTCCACCCTTTAGGATCAGCTCAAATCTTTTTTCCTCTAGGAAGTCTTGCCTGTCTTGACTGTGGCTTGCTTGAGAGCAGGGTCTGGATCTGAGGATCCCTTTTGTGTCAGTGCCTGATTCAAGGTCTGCCTTGGGTAGCAGCAAAGAAATACTGTGTCCATTGGTGTTTCCGAGAAGGTGCATGCTGAGATGGCAGACCTAGGTTTAACTTTTGCCTCTGACTCTGGGAAGTCACCAAGTCCCCTGAGCTTTGGTTTCTTCATCATAAGATGGGGGCCATGATAGTGTATGTGTCTCGAGTGTTGGGAGGGGCAAATGCTGTCGTGCTCAGGAAGTCCTAGTATGCTGGTGTTTGAAGTCCAGGAAGCTGAGGATTGTTTTAGATTCATAGAGCACATGAATTGGTCACTCATTGTTCTCTCTTTCCTTAGGACTCTTCTTGGCCTGACCCAGACTTTATCTATCTCTTCTCTGTGAATGAGCTTTGTACTCTCATATACCAAGTTCTTAATGGGAGGGATTGAATTTTGAGTTTTTTGCGCGTCCTGGAGCTCTGTGGAAATGCTGATGGAGTGTAGAGGGGTAGCTTTGGTAGCTGTGAAAATGAGGGCACTGCAGGGATGCGGACCTTACTTTCAGTCTTTCACTAAAATCTTTATTGGACCTTTACTGGGAGAACTTTCTCCTAGGGCCTTTAAAAAAAATGTTTAGTTTTGGTTTTTGTTCCGCCAAATGGAGTTAGTTATTCAGTAGAAAATAGTAAAAAGATCCAAATTATACCACCGGATTTCACTTTTCCATATAGTGTTTCAAAGTGCTGTATTCATTAATATTTGTGAGAAACCTATGGTTAATACCACAAGAAGTCATAAACTAAACCAGATTTTCCCCCTTTTTAACTTTCACATGATTTGGATTAACAACAGTGTTACTCCCTAATTTACACCTGGGATTTCCAAGCATTCTCAAAAAGCTGAAACAATGATTCATGTTTAGTCACCATGTGACTGGCTATTTTCATCTTTTTAAAATATAAACAACCAAAAATATCCTGGATAAAGATCTCCACGTTTTTTAACTAGTGACAGATGCTATGATCAGTATTTCTCCTTAAGTCAGGCATTTTTTACATACACCTCAAGCCTTGCAATTAAGCTTTATGCCTTTCCAAGCATAACAGTTAACCAATAAACCAAAATATCAGCCTGGTCTGGCTTAGCTCAGCGGTCTTTTGATTTCTTCCAGTCTGTTTGATGTGGAGGCTTATTGAGATTTATCTACTGAGCTGTTCATGGTTTGTAGGGCTGAGAGCACTGGCTATATTATATAAGATTCCATTAGTGACAGCAGAGTGTAGACAGTCTCTACAGTGTAGGTAGTTTAGTTAGTTGTGGTGGTCATGGTTTTGCTGAAATTTTTAAGACTGTTGTCGAGCTTTTTTATTAGTACTCAATTTTTCTTATTTTTCTCTATACAGTGAGCCTCAAAGCAGATGTGATTTTATTGGTCCAATCTAATCGAAAGTTCTTAATTTTCAGTCGAAATCTCTATGTATATTTGAAAACTTTTCTAATTATTTGAACCAGTTATCTGTAAGGGAAATAAAAATAGAAATATAGAGCAATCAATCATAAATATTTGCTGTATGGGGAGGTACACCTTATTCCATTGTGTTAGCCATTGTAACAGCCGCAGTATACCCCACTGTATAACATGAAAGCTACAAAGGGCTTTCATACTCTTGATTTCATATTTTCCTGGTAGGCAGACACTTGGAATTTAGATTATTAATTTGCCACATGTCACATATCTAAATGTGAAGCAGAGCTGGTGTTCAAATTCAGATACGAATCCTAACCCAGTCATTTTTCCATTATATCAAAGCTTTATTATTCATAGTGTACAGAATTTCTAAAAGTAACCAAGTTCTGCAAGATCACTTTCCAGTGAATAAATCACATCTTTTTTTTCCTGAGCAGTAAAGTTACTCAGGGTTACCCTGCTAGAGATAAGAAAATCTAAGGTTTTATTGGAGGAATAATGGGATGCATTCACTCTTTTTGCCTCAGTTCCCACATGTATTCAATGGAGTAAATACCCCAGAGGAGTTTTGTGTGATTAAGTGAGTTAATACTGTGCATGCAAGGAGATTAGGAGAGGGCCTGGCCAGAGTAAATTGCACCATACATTGAGCTATTGTTAGCATTCATTTACCCAGTCATGTTGATTGACCTGCTGCTGTGTGTCAGATAATGTGCTGGGCATTAGAAGAGAAATGAGTCAAAGTCTTTTTCCAAGGGTCTCAGAATCAAGCCAGTTGCATGAGTATTCTGTTACAGAGGCATGCAAGGAGAGATCTGGAAACACCCAGTGGGGATGAGTTCAGGCCTGGAAGAGTCAGGGTCTGAGCTTGAAGAGTAAGTAGGAGTCAAACATGTGAAGGAAAACGGTTGGGGGAAGGGGAGCCGGGAGGACAGATGACCATAGTTGAATGGCTGGTGTGAGAAAGTTTCTTCAGCTCAGGGTTTCTTGGCAACTTTCGTATGTGGTTATGCCCTATGACTCTCCAGACATAGTGTTAGGTACTCATTTAGAATAGTGAATCGTGGAAACCTCTTTATGGAATATCTTGGGAAGAACTGTCTTGTAAACACACTTGGAGAAACTCTAGATGGCCCGAGTGGTGAGAGGAGAGGAGTGCGAGTTTTTGTCAGAAAGGGGTGGGCAAGCAGGATGTTGAGGGCAGTATTGATCAGAGAGATTAAGACGGTAGATTCAACAAGGCATGATGATAGATGAGGGGACAGGGAGGGAGAGAGATTGTGGGATGATGGCAGATTTTTGAGTTGGACAATTTTCTGGGCTAATTGGTCAGTTGACAGAGGCAAGGATTTGGGAGCAGGAAGACACAAGTTCAGTGTTGCCCCCATGTTTTGAGGTGCTTGAAGCACATCCTTTAGAACATAGCCATTTGGCAGTTAGATACAAAGGGTCTGGTGCTGTGAGGGCGGTCTGCTCTAGATGAAGGAGCAGTTTGCGTAGATGGCCAGCAGAATGAATGAGATCACCCAGATGGGTGAGGGTAGACTTCAGGAGGCATCCGACGTTGACATGGTATGTGGAGGAAGAGGATCTCTCACCAGAGATTGAGTTTTTCAGTAATCTGGATCTGTGAATGTTTTGTTTGGAAAGTGCCTGAATCCACCCATGCAGGGAAACTTCTTTGTGGGCTACTCCTCCCAAGAATCTGGGTAGTTGTAGAGGAAGCACCGCACCCATACCCTAAGCTCTCCCAGGAGAGCTGTGTGCTGCCCCTCCCAGCCCTTCTGAACTCTGTGGGGGAAGGCTGAGCATGTTGCATTGTGAAGTGTTAGAATGCTAGATCCTTAAATGTAACTGGAGAAATAATGAAAGAGAAGTATTCCACTGGATTAAGCAAGTTCAATGGATTTTAATTTTCCTGATAAACTATTATTAAGAAATTGTTTTGGAGATTTACTTTCAGAGTAGGATTAGCTAACCTACATTTTTCATTTGGATAAGTAGTTCCTTAATTAGAAACCAAGATTTAGGGAATTGTTTCCCATTGCTTTATATAGTTTAGAGAAGGTATGCAAAACTGCCAATGAAGGTTTTCTGCATGGTAGTGAGAAGCAGGGAAAACAAGAGGAAATTATAATATGTTAAGGGAAAGGATTCTGTTCTTCCAATGTACTTGCTTTTATCTTTAATTCTAGAAGTCTCTGCTGGCAGTTTTTTTTTTTTTTTTTCTTTCCCTCCCTATTCTTGTCATGCCAAGAGTTGCATATTTTTGGCAAAATGTTTATTACTGGCTAGGAGTGCACGAGAAAGCCTTTGCCAGAGAATTAAGCAAGCAGAAGTCTGTCAAAACAAATATTCTAGTTTGAAAATATAGTCCTGCGGGGGAAGGAGGTGGGGTGGATAGTGGAGGAGGCCAGGGCATGTTCTAGGGCTGAGTATTTATTTCATAAGAATTCTGGGTTCTGGAAGACTGTGTTTGTAAGAATGCTGGAGGAAGCAGGAGTGTGGCACATTTAGTGTACTGATGAGCGAGGAAGGGTTTTCTGGGAATTTCTGATTTGCTTTTGTGTTTGGTATGCAGTTCGTATGGCAGCCTTAGCTAAGAGTGAAATGTGTTGATAAAAAATAGGCCTTTTCATTGAATTCAAGTGATATTTAACAAAACTTCTGTTTACATGGAAAAACTCTCAGACCTGAGGATATTAAACACACATAAACAAATAGGCACATAAACACTAATCTGCTTCATAAGCATTTATTTGGCTAGGAAATGCCAACTTTTTATCATTTCAATCTTAAAGATATGTGTGGGTTAATTTAAAAAAGCAAATCTTGTTTCTTCCCCTTAAATTTTCTTACTTTCATAGATGGATAAATGCAAAGCCTTTAGATTTCTTTGATACACGGTTGCTTGATGCCACTATTTTAGGAGCTATTTTTCAAATTTGAGAGACATAGATTGACATTTTTTTAATACCCACTGGGGTGGATGTAGATGCCAACCAAATTAAGCCCCAACCATGAAAACTGTTGCAAGCTGAAAATATTTTAGTTCTTCTATAGGATTTCTTGCTCATATATTTACATGCAACTGTTACTTTCTAAGAGAATTTTAAAAATAAAATATACTACCTAATCTTGCAATAAATGATCATCCATGGTAGAATGTATTAGTAATGCAGAAAATAATATTAATAAATTGTAATCCTGAATATTCTTATCTCCTCCTGGCAAATTTTAGACTTGCTGCCATAAGCAATTCAAGGACTATGTGCCAACATCCAGAGTACTGGGATGAGGCCTTCCTGTTGTTTGATTCCCAGATTTGGTACACTTTAGTTACTGAAAGAAAGATTAATTAATGTAAAATTTCTTTAATTTTAGTAATTCAAAAGAAGAAAAGTTTTTTGAGGGCTTGAAAAGATCATGGTGAACCATTGGAATTTGCCTTTAGTAAATGTAACATTTGTTTTCTAAAGAATTATAACAACATACTTAAATTCCAGAACAGTAAGCAAAATAGCTTAAGTTCACTGACTTGAAAAAACATTCTTTTATACTGCACGGTTCTAAAATAAATACTTAAAAGAAACAGAGAGCAAGCCATTCTATCTTGGATTTCATTTTCCTTCAGATAGAACAGCTAGAACAAACATTCTTGCTAGTTAACATTGCCTGTGTTTTTATGAAGTTAATAACTGACCTGTCAATCACGCCCTATATAAATACGGTAGTTGAATGCTTTCTGCTTTAGAAGCACTTTGATTTACAAGAGCTGCCAGCCAAGATTTCCAAAGGACTCCATGGGCTGTTTGCTTTGATCTGTTTTGAGGGCTGGTCTCTTTATACCTGTTGGTTTGCTCTTTATGATACCTTTGTGTAATCAGGTATGGGGAGAGCAGATGTGCCGAATAAACACGTCTTACGGAAACCAAGGCTCAAGAGAAATCATGTAATTATGAACCAACAGCTCTAAAAGAGAGAGAGAGAGTATTTTCTTAAATGTTATGACAAGAGAACAGATGTTATGGTACTCTCCCTAGAGAAGCCAGAGATTTTCTCTTAAACCTCAGCTGGGAGTGAATGGAGGTGGTGTGTGTACCCCCACCCTTCAAGCTGCTGCTCTCTTTTGAATTTGTAAATTGCTGAGATGGTGCAGCTCTTCTCGGTTGACTTTTGCCTTTGACCTTTTTTCATTTGCTCCTTCCCTAGGAAATGTTTACCACATGTCTTTATCCAAATAATCTGCTCTCTGCAGGGATAGTTACCTTTGCAATTTGAACTGGAGATGTTTGTTTCATGATTTTGTTTTGGGGTCCCCCTGCACACACTGAAAGGAACTGAAAGCCAAATTTTTCTCAGTGTCCCCCCAAATACCAGAGCACTTAATGAGTGAAGGAGTGGCAGAAATTAAGAGAAAGAAAAGTTCCTTTGTCCTGTTTCTAAAATGACTTATTCTGAGTTTAGCTGCTTTCACCTTTCAATTGAATATCACCCTAATGCTTTTTGTGTGTTATACTTACCTGTTGTTTTTCTCCAGAAATGTGTATGCTGGAATATACTGGAGAGGTTGTTAACCGCGTTTGAGATTTAAAAAGCTTTCCTTGCCTTTTTTAAGCTAGAAATGTTACCATCACCTGAATGGAGCTTTGGGAGAAATTCTCTTTGTGCCTTTCATATTGTTATTACTAATACTTGCTGGTCGCAACGTTGCCTTTGTGACACTGGCATGCACCTTAGGTTTTCAGCGGAAGAGTGCCTGAACATGTCCCAAGGCCTGCAAAGCAGCTCTCAGCAACGAGAGTTTTCTCTCCTTGCTTTGTTGCTCAGAAAACTTTCAAACTCTAGTGTCTTTAAATGTCATTAGTGTACTTTATTTGTGCCCTTGTTTATGGTTTTCCACTGCTGGCATCTCTGATAATCTACAAGGTGTAAAAAAATGCAGCCCCAAATTAACCTGCTTCAGCAGCTTTCCTTAGCTAATCCCTTGCCAGTATAAAATTATGTGGTAAAGGTAAATTAAAGCTTGATTTTAAACTCTGTGTTCCCTGTACAAAGCCTCTGGGGGTCAGAGGTGGTCAAATTCTGGTGAGCGTGGAGCGGGTGTAAACTTGCAGGGTGTCGAGGCAGAAGCTTCTAAGAGGGCATGGAACTGCCAGTTACCTTTGAACATCTTTGTGCCTTTGATTGCAGAACCGTTGTTGGAAGTACTGGTGCAGGGCAGCCAGAGCAGCCAGTATACCAGGGCCAGCTGTGCCACAGACAACAGGGAAGAAGCTGCCTCTCCAAGTGAGGCATGCAGGGACAATTCTGAAGGTCCCTGGGTCTTAAGTCTGCTGAGTAGCAGAGAGAGAGAGTCCCCTCCCATAGTTTCATTTTGCATTCATCCAAAGCCCAAACCTGTAATTAAATTTTCTAAACAAAGACCCTATTAACCCACACCATCCAGATTGATGACTAACAGCTCTTCCTTCCAGGTACATAAGGAAATCTGTAATGCTTCAACCAAATAAAGACCCTAGTCAGGTTTGGGGGCATGGCAAAGTGAGAGAGTCGCGTAGCTCTAACTGGATTTGCCTTTCAGAAATCATTTTTCAGTGCTGCTTAAAATGGACCTTTCAGTGGTTATAGCACTTAACTCAAGTATAAGTGATTTACAGAATGATCTAAGACTTAGTCATAGTGTATGATTTTATTTAAATATCTATGAAAATATGCTGGTTTTAAAACTTTTGGCACATTGTTAAAAAAGAAATTCTCGCTCTGATTTTTTGTGTGGGCAGTGTAGACTTAAGTGAAACTTTTTAGGACAGACCCAAACACAGTTCATCATGTTACTCCTTTGCCAAAACTTCAAGTAGATTTCCAGTATTTGAGAAATAAGTTTCCAATTCATTAGCTTGGTACTAGAGGTCTCCCATAGTCCAGCCTGCTCTCTCTTAGAGCCTTCTGCCCTGGCCCTCTCTAGACAGGCCCTGCAGACGTCTGCCTCAGCAGGCCTCATGCCGGCCCTTCTCCTCCACACACTTTCCTCCTCCTCCAGCAGCTTCCCCTTCCCTCTGGGAGAGGTGACTCCTGGCTGTTTTTCAAGGTCAAGACTCACCTAGAGTAGTTTCAGACCTCATCTCCTCTGCTTTTGCAGTCTGTCAGCATCCTGGTAGTGTCACCTCTTGTGAAGCCAGCCTTTCTGGAGCAGCTTCTGTGGCCTCTTCCCTACTGCTTTGACCTAACAGTGCTAACGCATCAATTGTGGTGCATTTTGTTTTTCTATTCATTTCTGTCTCGTTCTATAAATTTAAGTTCCTTGAGGCTTACAGTTGTATCTTGTAAGTGCAAGTGTCCTCCCGAGCATTTAGCATAACATTCAATACAGGTTGGTGGGGCCAGCGCTCCGTGGCTCACTTGGTTAATCCTCTGCCTGCAGTGCCAGCATCCCATGTGGGCGCTGGGTTCTAGTCCTGGTTGCTCTTCTTCCAGGCCAGCTCTCTGCTGTGGCCCGGGAAGGCAGTGGAGGATGGCCCAAGCGCTTGGGCCCCTGCACCCCCACGTGGGAGACCAGGAGGAAGCACCTGGCTAATGGCTTCGGATCGGGGCAACGCCGGCCATGGCAGCCATTTGGGGGTGAATCAACGGAAGGAAGAACTTTTTTCTCTGTCTCTCTCTCTCTCTCTCACTGTCTAACTCTATCTGTCAAATAAATAAAATTTTTTTTAAAAAAATGAAAAAAAAAAATACATGTTGGTGAGTTGGCTGATTGATTGGTGCATGTCTGAGGCCAGGGCTTGATGAACGAGTGTTTGCAGTCTGGACAGCAAGCTATTTTCAGAACCAGTGGGTACCTTTGTACCAGGTTTACTTTTTGGCTCGGTAGTGGAGATGTTAGGCCCAGTTCTGTCCAGAAAATCTATTTTCCAAATCTTCGCATGAACAGGATGGTGTTACAGTCACACCCTGGAGCAGTTTTCCCTGAGCACTGCCAACTCTTTCTTATGCTGACTAGCTGACCCACAGGGACTGCTCCTCAGATCTTACTTCACATTTCTGGCTTATTTTTTATTTTTAATTAAAGGAAAACTTTTTCTAAGACCCTTCTTGGACTAGAGACAAATGAATATTCATTAAATGTTTACTTTCTTGATATTAATTTACTTCAGCAGGTGATAACTCAGATCGGGATTATACCTTGACAGTGATCTGACAAGGTCCTTGTTCATGGGTTATTGACTTTTCTGGTGTTAACCTTTTAGATATAGCACGAAGCAAGCATATTGGTTTCCAAACCATATAAGGAACTGGCTTTATTTTAATTTTGTGTTTGTTTTGAGTTTGAGGAGGATGCATATTATGCCAAGTTGGGACTTTTGAGATTTTAGTGCTTAGCTCATTTGACCTAAAAATTACTGGTACGACTGCTTTATGTTTTCCAACAGTAAAACTGAGTTTAGCTTAGTACTTGCCATGGTACGACTGACACAGCATGCTTGAGACTTCTGAGAAGAGATTTTGATAGTATGGACTTGTGCACACAGTAGTTGGTTCTTCATATCCACAAAGCAGCTTTTGAAACTCTGCTCATCCAACAAGTGATTTTTTTAATGTCTGTTTTTATTTATTTATTTTCATCTACTTGAAAGATGTAGTGACAAAGAGATAAAGTTCTTCCATGTGCTGATCCTCTCCAGATGCCTGCAACAGCCAGGCTTGGGCCAGGCTGAAGTTCTGGGACTCCATCCGCCACCTCCCATGTGAGTGGCAAGGCTGAAGTGCTTATGTCATCATCTGCTGCCTCCCAGGATACATTAGCAGGAAGCTGGATTGGAAACAGAGTAACCCGGACTTGGATTGGTGTTGCAGTATGGGATAGGGGCATCCCAAGTAGACATTTAATCCACTGCACCAAGCACCCACTCCACAACAAGTGTTTTTTGAGCTCCAGGGAGGAGCCAGACATTGTATTAAGTTCAATAGAACACAATGATAAGCAGTCACTAGATATTTTGTGTTTTGTTATTATTTTAACTCAAATTTCTAGTCTGTTTCCGTTTACTAGAGTGCTAGTTTCTTGGGGGTAGGTCTTTGCTTCATTCAGTGTTGTTTCTCAGGCTCCTAGAACAGTGCCTAACAGAAGTTCAGTAAGTGTTTGTCAAATGTACAAATTCAAGTCTACAATGAGGGGTGTAAGGGTTACTATAAGAACACATTGGAAATACATGTAATCTGGGCCTGGTAGAATCCAGGGAGACACTCCAGAGCATGAAGGTGATGGCTGAAAGGAAGGCTGTGCAATATGTGGCTGGGAAAGAGAAGCGGAGGTGGAGATGACTGCTCCTGATGCGAAAGCCTGGGGGTAAAAATGTGCAGAATGCAAGCGGGCAGCCTGGGATGAACTGGGGACTTTGTCGGCCAACTAGAGAGCATGGAAGCAGAGAAAGTATTTAAAGCATAGGTGCGCAGGATTAGATTTGTTTCAGTATGATCCTTTTGCCTGATATGTAGAGACCATACTGCAGCTGGACTGGAAATTAAAGTTGAAGACCAGATCAGTTTGTTTATTTGAATAGTTTTAGTTTTTAGAATAATGTAGACCTGTGGTACCCAGACTTTTGGATTTCATGAACCAGCAAAAAATTGTTAAAAATTTTTTGAGGATCAACATAATAGAATAGTCAGCCTTTTCATTGTGTTAAATAAGGACATTAAAAAACATGCTGTCAGGATCATTTCATAAAATAAAGGGTATGCACTCGCATGCGTACAAGAGTCTCAAATAAATGGAAATAAAAATATTTAAATGGATACCTTTAGCTTTATACAAAATTTACTATGTTGCCCTGATTTTCTTGCTTTTTCTCATGAACGAGCACAGGTGTGTGGTCTGATGTTTGTAAACTTGTGATCTAAACTAGGATAAACATGTTGGTAATTGGAATTAGGATAGTGACAATGGGGATTGGAAGACATGAATAGAACTGAGAGATAGGTGGCATCAGCAGAACTTGGTGATTGCAGAGTCCCTCTGGTCGCTTGTCTCACTTGATCCTAATGGTAACCATGTAAAGTAGTTAGGTTACTATAATTATCCCCATTTAATAAATGAGAAAACTGAGACTCATAAATTAGGCAATGTACCTAAGTCACGCATCTGATGAATAGTGGGATTGAAAGCACCATTCAGCTGGCATTGGACTCATGTTATGTGACACTCTACCTTTTCTGTTTGTTGTGCTCACATTTCAGGGAAGAAAGGGAAAGGAATCCTGGGCTCTCTCTGAGTCATGTCTTTTAGGTCAAAACATATGATAGTCTGTCCTTAGAGTAAAACAGTGTTTTAATGATGACTCTTTGATTCATCCTTATCTTGCAACATCATCCATTACCCATTCTTGAACTTGAGTAACCCTATTTAAATTAGGCCAAAGGAAACTAAGAGGCTTCTTTGGCTGCATTTTCATTTTTATCCTGTGCTACCCTTTGTCCTTTCTATAAATAAGCCTTGGCCACCCTATTTATGGGCTTTTGTTGGGAGGAGGGTTGAAGGCAGTGTGGCTTTGAGTGTATGTAAGGATATTTATCTTCTATCACCACCTTTTATTTTCCATTGTTTTCCTTAGTATACTTCCAGATTAAAGTCATTTGATGCTTTATAAATTCCAGAAAGAATGGAATAGATTCTATAATGGACTACCCCTTGTGGAAGGACAAAGAAAGGAAGTAGAAGTGAATAAAAAGAACAAAGCTTAGGTTGAGGAAGGAAAAAATGAAGCAACAATTTGAATTGGACAAAAGGAAAAATGTGTTAGAAAATATTTGTGGGTAGTTCCCTTTCAATGCTTTATAAACAGCGTGTTTGATGTATAGTCATAAAATCCTCTGGCCTATAAAACATCAATTCAATGTTATTAATTTAAAATAAAATGGAATGCCAAAATTTACATGTGAAAACTATCAGTGACTAGTCCATCAATTAGTTATTTTTGTTTAGTCTTTATATCAGTCATTTTTGTGTGCTCCATTTTTTCTGGCAAATTTGAAAATGTTTTTGGATAAATGTTAGGATGACTTTAAGTTATTTTAGTACAGACTCCGCCACTAGGCAGTCCGTTGAAATTGCAAACAGTTATGAGAAATAGTGATTTCCTTTTCCAAGGAAGAATATACTATTGAAGAATCTGCACCTATTTGTGTCTATGTCTGTGTGTGTGTGTCTGTCTGTGTTCAGCTCTGGAAATGTCTGTTGTTACTAATAGAACGAGCACATCAAAAGCAAGCATTGTTTTCTTGTAAGGTGGAAGTGGAGAGTATATAGTCTACACTCCTGGAAGTGGCAGTCTCGTATAGTATGTATCACCATTTTCATCTCCTTTAGTCACCATGCCAATTGTGAGTATGTGTGTATGTGTGTGTGTATGTATACTTTAGCTTTCTTCCTGGCTTTTAGTGTACACACACACACACACACACACCCCTACACCTAGTATTTAATTCCTGTAATGTATAGGTGTGAATTTGTTCAAGATACTATATAAAATTTTTTAGACCCAACCCAACTGGATTCATAGATTTATTTATTTATTTTAATTTGAGATGCAGAGAAAGAGAGAGACAGCTTCCATCTGCTAGTTCTTTCCCCCCAGAACTTGCAGCAGTGGGAGTTAGGCCAAGCCAAAGTCAGGAGCTGGGAACTTAATCCAGGTCTGGGTGGCAGGAACTCAACCAGTTGACCCATCCCATCACTGCTGCCTCCCAGGGTTTCCATTAGCAAGAAGCTGGAGTCAGGAGTGGAGCTGGGGCTCAAAAGCAGGCACTCTGGTATGGGATGTAGGTATTCCAACCAGCAACTTAACTGTTGTGCCCTCCCTACTTTGTGCGTTTTTAAGTTGTTTGTAACCTAAGAGTGAAAGTGAGTTATGTTCTCTGGTATTGTTGGATATTAGAATCACAGAGTGTGTTCACCTTAATGGTGATTTATATTTATCTCCTCTCTGTTGCTTTCATCTTCTCTTCAAAGTGACTTTAAAGTGATTTCTTTAAAGGGAAAGGAATAGGACTGGGTGGCAGGAGTCATGGCCAAAGAACTGTGCATGTGTATGTTTGTGTGTATGTGAAAGAGAGAGCCAGAGCCAGAGCCAGAGACAGATCTGTTGAGAAAGTACAGTGTTAGATTTGTAGATGTATTATCTCATTTCTCACAGTGATTCCACAGAGTGGACACTATTATTCCCATTTCATAGAAAACAAAATAGAAAGGTACTCAGGAAGGTTGAACAGTCAGTCACCTGAGGTTACACTGCCAATTACTGCTACTCCTCTGGATGGGCTAATTCCAAATCTTTGTTCATTCTCTGCATCATGTTTGCTCATTTCAACCCCACCACAGAATAAACAACCTATGGAACATGGTTTGAGACTTTACTCCATGAAGTAGCAGTCTTTTCTAAAATAAAATCTTACAAAGTTGCCATTGGAAGTAGGCATCATGTAGGCAGATAAATAGTATTTGAACTGCCTTGCTTTATGTGGCACATTGTTACCTTTGTCTGAACCCATGGCATTATTTTACTTCAAATATGATTATATAATTAAGGTGGGTATTTGGCTTAGTATTTGTGAGTTTTACACATTTTTAAAGACTACTTGGAGGTATTTATATACTTCAAATATTTACTGGGAAGTATCTTTGCAAGGTTAGGTAAAACATTTTACCAAACTCCCAGTTTCAATGAGTCTCTGTTGGGAAAGGTTAAATAGCACTGTAGAGTAGTCTTTTGGCATTCAAGCAGTTCCTCTGCTCAAATAACAGCGAATATAATTGACGGTCTTAGTAATAAGGTCATAAAGTCAGAAAGAGTTACCACAGTGTGGTCAACATTGTGACCATAAGGAACAGTATGTAAAAGTTGGTTAGCTGAAGGATTTCCTGCCTCTGTAGAAACTATTGTGTCTCTGTTTCTTTAGAGTAATCACTGAATTGGAAAAAAGAGAAAAATCCTTTAATTTTGTGTTTAGAATTGGAGGACTATAGATTCACATAGTGGAAAGCTTGTGTGTGAGTATAAAGCAGAACCTGTCCTTTACCTAAATTTGTTGCTGCCGTACTGCTCATTCAGGGTGGCCTTTGTTTGGGCCCTGCTTTCTACCCCTTACTTGACACATGTGGCACTTAATATGGTTCTGTTTTTAATAGACAGAATTGTTCTTTTGTGTTGGTATTTGTGTTTGTGTTTGAAGGGAGAGAAGTATTACAGCCATACCAAGAAATACCTGCCACCTAAAATTTATAATCAGTAGTAGAAGACAAAAGTTTTTTTTAAAAAAAGAATTCATAAAAGCAGATATAGGGATGAGAAGAAAACCTAAAAGGCTTTAACAAAAGTAAGTTAACATTTTCAGACTTGTGAGATACAATTGGTTATATTAAATAAGAACAGAATGATATTTTTAAAAGAATAATGTGAGAATAGGAAAGAACTCTTAAGAAATTAAAGATTATGATAGACCAAGTAAAAATTTCAACCCATTAATGGAAAGCACAATAAAAGAACTCTGTCAGAGGTTTAACTGGAGAGAGAAAGAGAGAGAGAAAAAAATGGAACATTGAAGAGAAAAAATAGGAAAACTAGAATATATACTTAAGGCAGTTCAACATTCAGCTTATAGGAGTTCAGAAAGGAAAAAGAATAGTGAGAGCTAGAAATTATCAAAGAAATAGCACAAGAAAATTTCCTAGAACTAAATGAAGTGACTTCCAGTATATTGAATGAAAAAATAATTCACACCAAGAAACATCATGAAATTTCTAAAATTTTGTGGAGAGCAATAAAAGCAAAGCAATTCAGATATAAAGAATTAAGGATCAAAATGGCAGCAAATTGGGAAGATAGAAGTTAATGAAATACTGTCTTGCAAATTCTGAGAACATATGATTTCCCACTTATGTTTCATTTGACTAAGTTATTATTCAAAGCTGGAGATAAAAGGAAAATAATGTGAATTCATTCAAGAAGTTTTCTTTCAGATAAGGATAAGGAAAACTACATCTTTTCCCTTTCTCCTTTCAGGACATAAATGAGTATATACCTAAATATTTTTTCAAAGTAAGTTCTGGGCCGGCGCTGCAGCTCAATGAGCTAATCCTCCACCTGCGGTGCTGACACCCCGGGTTCTAGTCCTGATTGGGGTGCTGGATTCTGTCCCGGTTGCCCCTCTTCCAGGCCAGCTCTCTGCTGTGGCCCGGGAGTACAGTGGAGGATGGCCCAGGTCATTGGGCCCTGCACCCGCATGGAAGACCTGGAGAAGCACCTGGCTCCTGGCTTCGGATCAGCGTGGTGCGCCGGCCGCAGTGGCCATTTGGGGGGTGAACCAATGGAAAGGGAAGACCTTTCTCTCTGTCTCTCTCTCTCACTGTCCACTCTGCCTGTCAAGAAAAAAAAAAGTAAGTTCTGAACAATACGATTCGATACACCTATCTTTGCTACTCCTCCCAAACAGCCACATATATTATGTATAAATTATGTATTCTTATAAACTTGTATATAAATTATGTATGTATACATATATATAATACATATAATTATGTATAATTAATGTTTTCCAATTTTTATAGAGGGAAAACTTTCATGTTCTTCATATGTACAGTTTTAAAAGCATAATGTTACTCCCTACCCCCACCCCACTTTGTTTTTATACATTTATAGAAAAAGTATAGAATGGACAGGGTATGATTTCTCTTATTACCTACTCACTTGTATATTGCCTTCTTTTTAAAATGAGCAGATATTCATTGTAATTCACAGAATATATTCTAAAGATATGGAAAAAATAAAGCTGACTTATTCCTTCATTTAAAAACAATGTGGGATGCGCATGTCATGTCCATTCCCTTGGCTAAATGCTATAGAATATATAGTTGGAGTAGCACACACAGCCTTTGCCTTTGAAGGCTTATGTTCTGGCTGTTAAGGAGAAACATGCATGGAAGGGAATGGCTCCCAGCCATGTCAAAAGTCTGCATCTGTGTGATCTCAATGTATAGGTTGCTCTTCGGTGGAGCAGATGGCTTTCCAGGGTCTAAGAAGAGGTGGCAGCCTACTAACTTAAGAGTACTTAAAAACCAGCATTCATGAGAACACCAAACACAGGACCCTCATCTTGCATTGTTTAATTTAATAAACTTCATTTGCGTTTATACAGAAACCAACATACTTCCTGCTGCCAACCCCAGGAGCCAGAGGTTAGAATTTTTAATAATAATAACAATAATGAGTTATACTTATTCCAGATTAGTTTTTGGCTCTCCAAAAAACAAATGGCTAAGATGTCCAAAATGTTCCTGTAACAACTCTGCCAAGCTCTGACTTTTCCACTCTGTCTGGAGATCCAGCCAATCTGTTGAAAATTATCCTTTTTTTTTTTTTTTTTTTTTTTGAGTGTTTCCAGGCAGTTTGGATGGAAGACTCAATCCTTCAATTTCAGATGGACATCCACTAAGTAGGGACTCTTTTCCATACTTCTGTACTAGAGGAAAATCACACTTTGTATTCTGAGTTTTACTTATTTTAGTTGTGAATTTAGGAAAATATATATAAACTGGATATCATATCATACCTAGTGATGGACAACATTGTCCATTAATTGAGAGTGTAACATTTGCCTCGTGGTGGTTTGGTTTTCTAGGGTTTTGTTTTTATTTTGTTTTTCCTTGTAAATAAGTCCTTGCCTGAGAATATACAGGTTTACAAAAATCATGTTCACTGGGGAAATTAACCACCCATCTTGAATAAGAACAAATATACACTTTTCTGGTTTGATTTGCTTGGGAATTGGAGGTTTTTAGAGGGTGAGGGATGGTTAGGGACAATCTAGTGTGTTAGTAAGAGTCTCTTAATTTGAATACAGGAGAGACAGGAGACTTATTGGACCAAATGGAATTATCTGTGGTCCAGTGATCTCAGAAAATGCTTTGTTAAGAGCAGATGGGTAGATTTTTAAAGATTAGTTTAGCTGGCAGTTAGCCTGCTCTTCTGTCCCCCTTTAAATTCAATGAGTGGGCCAGGCATAGTGTGTGGAAGTAGAAGCTCAGGTGGGAAACGCTAATCAGACTTGACCAGGCTGATTGACAGTGGTGCAGGGATTCCTATCTGACCCAACCATGGGGACACGCGCTCCTTTGAAAACTAGTCTGTCTGAGTCAGTGTGTGCTCTGCTTGTTAAGCAGATGCCTGTAATGGAGATAGATGGATTACCCATGTAATAGAAACCCTGAAACGTCCAGTGACTAGACTGGGAAACAGGAGGGTTGGATTCCAGACTTTTATTTGCCCCCAACCTGTATTTTAGCCCTGGGAGACTCAATTCCTTTGACTTAATAGCTTGGTGCATTGGTTTCCTCATCTATAAAGTAAAATGATTGGAGTAGTAGTCCTTTGGGAGTTCTTCTAGTTATAGTAAAATTCCTTGATATTTGAGACTCCATTGGCACCTCCTCTTCACTTAAATTATATGAATTGGCAAATTAATAGTAGCTTTAGTAGAAATGTCTGTCTGCATGGCTTAGGGTAGAATCTTGACATAATTAATTGAAGAAAATGTTAGAGTAATATAAACCAAAACTTTTATTTTGAAATATTGAACCTTATTCTTAATTAGTTCATTAATTTTTAATTTGTGAAAGAGAAATTGCTAGGTGATGTTTTGATGGTATAGTAAATGAGGCAGATGCAGCTTTGTTTGAACGGTTTGCATGTTTAGTGCCTGTTTTAGGTTTTAATGCTTATGTGAAGGAATTTAGAGTTGCCAAGTGAGAGTTTCTTCAATTTTATACATATCTTCAGAGTCAGGAAGAAGGGATAGGGCCCCTGTGGTTGACTGGTAAATGGGGCAGGGTTTGTGGAAATGGGGCCCCAAGAAAACAATGACAATGGAGCAGATATGTACCAGGCACCATTCTAGGTGCACTGATGGATGGAGTACACATCTCTAAGGTTAACTGTGCCTAGAAAGCTCTGGTTCATTTAAATCTAATAATGCATTTTTACTGTGAAAAATATACATAACATAAAATTTACCATCTCAACCATTTTAAGTATATAGTTCAGTGGTATTAAGTAAATACTTTTATATTGTTGTACAAATCCATCTCCAGAACTCTTTTCATCCTGTAAAATCAAACTCTGCACCTATTAAATGATAGCTCCCCGTACTCCACACCCTCTCATAATCACCATTCTTTTTTTTTTTTTTAAGATTTATTTATTTATTTGAGAGGCAGAGGCAGAGAGAGATCCAGAGAAAGAGAGGTCTTATTCTCATTGGTTCACTCCAACAGATGGCTGCAATGGCTGGAGCTGGACCGATCTGAAGCCAGAAGTCTGGAGATTCTTCCAGGCCCCTCACGTGGGTGCAAGGGCCCGAGGACTTGGGCCATCTTCTGTTGCTTTCCTAAACACATTAGCAGGGAGCTGGATCAGAAGTAGAGCTGCCAGAACTCAAAACACTGTCCCTATGGGAGTCCAGCACTGCAGGCAATGGCTTAACCTGCTGCTCTACAACACCTGGCCCCAGTAGCCTAATTCTTAACAATTTGACAGATTTAAACGGTTTGGTAAAACACTACATTTGCAGGAAAACTGATATACATAGACATTTTTTCTATTTTTGTTTTTTATTTTCTTACTCCTTTATTTGACAGAGTTAGACAGTGAGAGAGAGAGACAGAGAGAAAGGTCTTCCTTCCATTGGTTCACCTCCCAATGGCCACTACAGCTGGCACTGTGCTGATCCGAAGCCAGGAGCCAGGTGCTTCCTCCTGGTCTCCCATGCGGGTGCAGGGCCCAAGCACTTGGGCCATCCTCCACTGCCTTCCCGGGCCACAGCAGAGAGCTGGACTGGAAGAGGAGCAGCCGGGACAAGAACCCTGCACCCATATGGGGTGCTGGTGCTGCAGGCAGAGGATTAGCCAAGTGAGCCACAGCGCCAGTCCCATGTTTTTTATTTTCTTTGAAAAGTTTAGCTCCCACATATAACAGAGAACATGCAGTATAAGTCTTTCTGTGTACAGCTTATCTCACTCAACCTGATGTCCTCCAGTTGCAATTGTTTTGATACAAATGATAGAATTTCATTTTTTATAGCTGAATAATATTCCATTATAGACATGCCACATTTAAAAATATTTATTTATTTATTTATTTGAAAGGCAGAGTTATAGAGAGGAAGAGGCAGAGAGAGAGAGAAAGAGAGAAAAGAGAGAGAGAGTCTTCCATCCACTGGTTCACTCCTGAAATGGCTGCAGTGGCTGGAGCTGTGCTAATCTGCAGTCAGGAGCCAGGAACTTCTTCCAAGTCCCCTACGTGGGTGCAGGGGCCCAAGGACTTGGGCTATCCTCTACTGCTTTCCCAGAAGCATCAGCAGGGAGTTGGATCAGAAGTGGAGGCTGGCGCCATGGCTCAACAGGCTAATCCTCCGCCTAGTGGCGCCGGCACACCGGGTTCTAATCCCGGTTGGGGTGCCGGATTCTGTCCCGGTTGCCCCTCTTCCAGGCCAGCTCTCTGCTATGGCCCAGGAGGATGGCCCAAGTGCTTGGGCCCTGCACCCGCATGGGAGACCAGGAGAAACACCTGGCTCCTGCCTTCGGATCAGCGAGATGCGCTGGCCGCGGCAGCCATTGGAGGGTGAACCAACGGCTAAGGAAGACCTTTCTCTCTGTCTCTCTCTCTCTCACTGTCCACTCTGCATGTCAAAAAAAAAAAAAAAAAAAAAAAAAAAAAAGAAGTGGAGCCACCGGGACTTGAAGTGACACCCTTATAGGATGCCAGCAAAACAGGTAACGGCTTTATCTGATACACCACAGCACTGGCCCCCACATTTTCTTCATCTGATGATGCACATCAATATTTTGTCTGTTGTGAACAGTGCTGCTATAAACATGGTGGTGCAGATATCTCTAATGAATTGCATTCATGTTTTTTGGGTTTGTACCCAGTAGTGAGATGTTGGATCATTTGGGAAGTCTATTTCTAGTTTTAAAGAAATCTCCATGCTGTTTTCCACAGTGGCTGCACTAAGTTACCTTCCTACCAACAGTGTATGAGTTCCCCTTTCTGCACACTCTGGCCAACATTTACTACTTTGTAGACAGAAGGGATTGTATCAAATTCAGAAGCTTCTGCACATCAAAGGAAACATTCAGTAGATTGAAGAGATATCCAACAGAATGGGAAAATAATAGTTACCTATCCTATAAAGGCTTAACATCCAAAACATACCAGCAACTCAAAAACTCAACAAGCAATCTAGTTAAGAAATGGGTAAAAGACCTCAGTAGGCAGTTCTCAAAAGAAGACATACAAATGGTTAACAAATACATGAAAAAAAATGCTCAATATCCTCAGCTGTCAGGGAATTGCAAATGAAAACCACAATGAGATATCATCTCCTCACTGTTAGAATGCCTGTTATCCAAAAGACTTAGCTTTTTTTGTCCATCATTTCATGCATTGCTTTCTTCTTTTGTGTTTATTTTTTTACCATGAAATGTTTTTAGTTCCCTTCTCATTTCCTTTTGTGTATGTGTGTATATTGTCTAGGTAGTTTCTTTATGGCTAACATGGAGATTACATTTAACTTCCTAATGTTAAGGCATTCTAATTTGAATTTATACCACCTTAACTGCAATAACATATAGTGACTCTGTTCCTACACAGGTCTGTGCCCACCTCCCCTTTCACTTAACTGATGTCACATATTTAAATCTTTATAAGTTGTATTACCCAAGACATAAATAGTAAAATTTTTGTTTATTAATTCCAAATTATATGCAAAGTAAGATGTGAAGTTACAAATAAGAATTACAATGATACGGCCGGCGCCATGGCTTAACAAGCTAATCCTCCGCCTTGCGGCTCCGGCACACCAGGTTCTAGTCCCGATTGGGGCGCCAGATTCTATCCCGGTTGCCCCTCTTCCAGGCCAGCTCTCTGCTGTGGCCCGGGAAGGCAGTGGAGGATGGCCCAAGTCCTTGGGCCCTGCACCCGCATGGGAGACCAGGAGAAGCACCTGGCTCCTGGCTTCGGATCAGTGAGATGCGCCGGCCGCAGCAGCCATTTGAGGGTGAACCAATGGCAAAGGAAGACCTTTCTCTCTGTCTCTCTTTCTCTCTCTCACTATCCACTCTGCCTGTCAAAAAAAAAAATTACAATAATACTAGCTTTTAACTTAACAACAGTTGTTTAGAAATATATTAGTCTTTTAAACCATATAGAATACCAAAAGTGGAATTATAAACCAAACCTTCAATAATACTAGTTTGATAATTATTCACCTATTTGTCTTCACTGCTATCTTTATTTCCTTAGATGATTTCAAGTTATTGTCTAATGTCCTTTAACTTCAACCTACAGGATCTTGTTAGCATTGCTTGCAGAACAGGTCTATTGGTAACAAATGAACCCAATTTTTCTTTTTCCAGGCATGTCTTACTTTCTCCCCTCACTTTGGAAGAATAGTTTTGCCAGATATAGGATTCTTTTTAAATGAGAGGCAGAGAGAGAGAGTGTATGCATGTGTGTGTGTGAGAGAGCAAGCGAGCAAGCCAGGAATTGGAAACTCAATCCAGGTCTCCTGTATGGATGACAAAAATCCCAATCACCTGAGCTATCACCTGCTCTCTTCCAAGATTCACATCATCAGCTGTCACCGCGGTTCACTAGGCTAATCCTCCACCTGTGGCGCCGACACCCTGGTTCTAGTCCTGGTTGAGGCGCTGGATTCTGTCCCAGTTGCTCCTCTTCCAGTCCAGCTCTCTGCTGTGGCCCGGGAAGGCAGTGGAGGATGGCCCAAGTGCTTGGGCCCTGCACCCGCATGGAGACCAGGAGGAAGCACCTGGCTCCTGGCTTCGCATTGGTGCAGCACGCCGGCGTTAGCAGCCATTAGGGGGGTGAACCAACGGAAGGAAGACCTTTCTCTCTGTCTTTCTCTCACTGTCTAACTCTGCCTATAACAAAAAAAAAAAAAAAAAAAAGATTTGCATTAACAGGAAGGTAGAGTTAGGAGCCTGAGCTGGTTATCAGATCCAGATACTTTGGTATGGTATGCAGACATCTTAACCAGCATCTTAACTATTAGGCTAAATGACCACCCTCAGATACAGGACTCTTTATTGACAGTATCTCCCCACCCCTCTTCAGTACTTTGAGCTTATTAGCCCACTACCTTCTGGCTTCTAAAAGTTTCTTATGGGAAATCTAATGATTTTATTAAGAATCCCTTGTACCTGATGAGTAGCTTCTCTCTTAAGTATTTTCAAGCTTCTCTCTTTGGTTTAATAGTTTGATTATAATGTGTCTTGGTTTGGGTCTCTGAGTTCATCCTACTTGGAGTTTGTTGAACTTCTTAGATGTTTATATTCATGTTTCACCAGACTAGGGAATTTTAACCATATTTCTTTGGATAATGTACCCTTTTTTTCTCTTCTCCTTCTGAAATTTGTAACACATATATTGGTTTACCCAGTAGTGTCCCACAGATCCCTTGGGCTCTGTCCTCATTTTTTAAATCTTTTTTCTTTGTGTTAGTCCTCAGACTCAATAATTTCAGTTATTCTATCTTCAAGTTGTTTGTTCTTCAGCCTGCTTAAAGCTACCTTTCAATCCCTCCAGTGAATTTTTCACTTTTGTTATTGTACTTTTCAGCTCTAAAATTTGTTAGATTTTCTTTCAGTTTTCTATCTTTATTGATCTATTTTATTTATAAAATATTTTTTTCTCTCTGCCTTTTATTTCTCTGAGAATCTATAAGACATTTGTTTTTAAGTGTTTGTATAACAAGTCCACCTTCTGATCTTTCTAAGGGACAGCTTTTGTTAGCTTTTTTCCACTTTGAGTGGGCCTTACATTGCTGATTGTTTGTATGCCTCTGATTTTTGTTGTTGAAAACTAAGTTTTGAATCTAATAATGTCATAACTGTGGAAATAAGATTCTCTCTTTTACTCAGGATTTGCTGATATTTGTTGTTTTCATTCTTATAGGCTGGGTGTGCTGGAGATTAGCCTGAAATCTAAATTTAATTTCTTTAGAACTTTTAAAAGCCTGTACCTTTCATTGGATGTGTGAGATGGCTTTCTAAATTCTCCTTTATATATGGTTGCTTTTGTGTGTTCTAGATCTTAAGAACTGGATTTTCCAAAGGGGAAAAGTAAAAAATGGAGTAAGTTAAAAATAAATAAATAAATAAATAAATAAATAAATAAATAAATACAGAAAGAAAGGAAGAAAAAGGTAATTACTACTTAAATTAGCTTCAGACAGAGAGAGAGGGGTTTGCTGAGGGGTTGTTTGCAACAATGACTGCCAGCCTATGTGATTTTATCCCTAAAATCTGAAGAGTAATCATTGATCAGAATGTAGATACCCTGTTTTTGGAAGATAAGGTCCTTATTGTTCTACAAGCTTTGTGCAAACTGCTCCTTGGAGCAAGAAAGCATTTGCCTGCCTTGGAACTCATACTGCTCTAAATTAAAATGGGCTTAAATTAATGCAGATTACAACCTTTGAAGCCTTCAGGCAGTCTCTAGAGTTCCAAAGTAAGTTACATTAGAAACATTCTGCCAGTATAGTTATTGTCTAGGTGAGGAGACAGATGGCTGGTGCTTCCTGTTCAGCCATCTTTACGGAATCCTCTTTTGTTTGCTTTTATGTTTTAAATATTGGGATAATATTTGAAAAAAAAAATAGTGGTTCATTGATTCAAAGATTTAGAAAACAACTACTTTGGAAAAAGTCAGTTATATTCATTCTTTATTCCCTTATCTCTAATGTCTTAGCAGTTGTTACAGACAGAATAATAGACCTCTGAAGATATCAGGTCCTAATAACTAGAACCTACAAACATTATCTTAAAAGGAAGGGATGGAGGTCTTTGTATGTGTGATTACATTAAGGATCAGGGTTGGGGGTGGGGTAGGGTGGTTGTCTTGGGCTATTGGATTTGGTGCTGTTTGTAATAACTAAAGAGAAGGAGCCTTAGGGAGATTTGAAAGAATATGATAGGAAAACAAAGGACAAAGAGGCAGTGATTGGAGTGATGTAACTAGAAACCAGGAAATGCTGTAGCTGCCAGAAGCTGGAAAAGGTGAAAATGGGATTCTCCCAAGAGCCTTCAGAGGTACCCTGCTGACACATTGATTTTGGTACATTTTTATCCTCGTTTCAGATTTCTGGCCTCTGTTACGGTGAGAGAATCTAGTAGGTACAGTCAGTTGTGTTTTCCTTGTTGTCAGCATCCCTTTTTTAAGTATTAACCTTTTCAGAGTCTAATTAAATGTCCTCGGCAGGATAACCATGTTCCAGTTATGTATTGTTGCATACCAGGCCATGCCTCAATTTAGTGCCTCAGTTTAGTACCAGTGATTTATTGTTTCCCACAATTCTGTGGTTTGGCTCTGGGATCCACTGGGAGGTGGTTCTTCACCATCTGGGGTTTCCTGGGATTGCTCAGATGGCTACATTCATCTGAAACCTCACCTGGGGCTGAAATGGCTAACATGGCTTTACAGTCACATTGTCCAAACTGCAAGTTAGGGCATAAATGACTTCAGGTCTCTTCAGCCGAAGGAGTCAGGGCTTGAAGAGGGTAAATAAAGAAGCTGCCATGCTTCTTAAAGCCTAAGCCAGAACTAGCACAGCATACTTCTGCCATCTGTTATCAAATCAAGTCAAAAGGCATTCTAGGCCGGCACCACGGCTCAATAGGCTAATCCTCCGCCTGCGGCGCCGGCACACTGGGTTCTAGCCCTGGTCAGGGCGCTGGATTCTGTCCCGGTTGCCCCTCTTCCAGGCCACCTCTCTGCTATGGCCAGGGAGTGCAGTGGAGGATGGCCCAAGTCCTTGGGCCCTGCACCCGCATGGGAGACCAGGAGAAGCACCTGGCTCCTGCCTTCGGATCAGCGCGATGCGCCGGCCGCAGTGCACCGGCCGCGGCGGCCCTTGGAGGGTGAACTAACGGCAAAGGAAGACCTTTCTCTCTGTCTCTCTCTCTCTCACTGTCCACTCTGCCTGTCAAAAAAAAATTTAAAAAATTTAAAAAAAAAGGCATTCTAGAGTCAAGGAGAATAGACCCCACCTCTTGAGAGAAAAGAGTTATCTGTATCTAAGAGAAGATAGTACTTTGTTGGTCATCTTTAGAAAAAGTCTATTACAAACTGTTAAGAAAATGATTATTGGAAGATTTTATCATATTTAGTAAGAATAACTACTATTTTGCTAAAGTTTAATTATGTGCATATGGCTTTTGCTTAATTGCGTGTGTGTGTGTGTGTGACATTTATCTAGGTGTACTGGCTTGTAATGTAAAGTGTAATTTTAACTGCAGGTTGTGGTTTAAACATGTTGAGAAATACTGTAGTATAAGATAATGATTATGAGTGATGCAGTCGGACTGCTCAAGTTTGAATTTCACTTCAGACTCTTCCCAGATGCATGGCCTGGGTACATTACTGAGCTTTTCAAGCTTCATTTTCTTTCTGTAGAAAATGAGGTTGGGGGCTAGTGTTGTGTGGTGGGTAGAGACGCTACC
The DNA here is from genome assembly GCF_033115175.1 of Lepus europaeus. Lineage (NCBI taxonomy): Eukaryota > Metazoa > Chordata > Mammalia > Lagomorpha > Leporidae > Lepus > Lepus europaeus. Next base: position 39,797,342 of record NC_084839.1, on the reverse strand, counting down.
TGCAATGCCAGCATCCCATATGGGTGCCAGTTTGAATCCCAGCTGCTCCACTTCTGCTCCAATTCCTTGCTAATATTCCTGGGAAAGCAGCAGAAGATGGCCCATGTGTTTGGGCCCTTACCACCAATGTAGGAGACCTGGATGAAGCTCCTGGATTCTAGCTTCGGCCTGGCCCAGCCCTGGATGTTGCAACCATCTGAGGAGTCCACCACTGGATGGAAGCTCTCTCTCTCTCTCTCTCTCTAACCCTGACTTTCAAATAAATAAATCTTTAAAAGAGGGGGAAAAAAAGAAAATGATTATTGGATGAAACGATTTTAGAGATGATAGGTTACAACAAGAAACGTTTTCTAAGAAATCATTCCTTTCACTTCTTGGCCTTTTGGCTAAGATCAAGTGTAGAAATTATTCCTGATGAAAGAGAATTCATTTAAGCTGCCCGAAAGGAACCTTGTCCACATGGGTTCAAGCAATACATGACTCACCAACTGGCTGCGAAATGAGTGGAAATCTGTTTCCAGTCCCACCCTTCCCATGGTGAATGGCTGTGCACTTCCAGAACTAAAACTTTTCACTTTCCTCCCTGGATATAGTACTGTGATAGCCAGTTTAGTAATTGGGAATTCTCTATTTCAGAAGCAGCCCCTGAAAGGGAAGGATTTAGAAAAGCATTCAACAAGTCCAAGAATCTCCCAACTATTTCCAGAGGATCAGAAAGGGAAAATGGGGAGCCTTGAAGGAGGCCTTAACCGAGTCAGTGCACTCAAAACAGAGACCCCGGTGTCTTTAACTTTCTCCATGGCTTTCCTGAAGGTTAATAAGGGGACTCCTGGTAGATCATCACTGTGATTACAAGTACTTGTTGGGCGTGAGCTTCTGACTGTGGGACCACTGACATTTCCTCTTTGCAATCACTCATTCTTTGGTTCAGTATTGTTCTAGGGTGACATCCTGATGTCAGCCCAGTCAGAGGTGGGGAGAAGATTCCAAGAACAAGGTCAGAGATGGCCTTTCTGGTGGGGTTCCAGACCCAGATTTCTTTTTATTAGTTGTTTCTATTTTATTAGTTTGCATTTGGTCAGATCCTTTGAAACACATGTGTGTGCTTTATCTTCCCTGTAGTTTTGTTTCCATTTGGAGTTTTTGTTTTTCTTAAGATGAGCTTGCTGTGTTGTCAACAGTCACTGTGGCAAGGAGACAGATCCTGAGCTCATTTCTCTTCTCTGGGGAGGTTTTATAGACCAGAATGTGGGCAGTAGCTTGATTTTAATAGTTTGTTGGATTCCCATTTGAAATACCAATTGAACCTCCAAGCTTTTGCCTTTAATATTCATTTCTATGTAATGACCACATGTATGGTGTTTGTTTGCTCCATGGCCTGAAAATAGGTCCTTTTTTTGAAAGATTGGGCCCAATTTTATGCCTTTGCAGCTGTTTACTATGTAGTTCCTTACTCCTGCAAGTTTTTGCCTGCCTTTGCTAGCATTCTCTTTTTATGCCTTTGTACAATGACCTGCTGATCCCTATTCCTGAAATGATCGAGAGTGATACAGAATGTGTCTTAGGAATTGGGCAATGCAGATACCTTCTTTAATGCTTTTTTCCCCTTTTAATTGCATGATTGTTTTCATCAGGATGTTTTTGTTAAGCTCCAAAGCATGCACTCTGTCATTGTAACTTTTCATATGTATGTCAAATCTTAAGGTCAGAGTTCCTAAGACAAATTGAAGTTTGTTTCAAGTAAAGAGTTCTTCAGGCTTTTTCATGGTAGTCTAGATTCAAAGCCTACAAAAATGGCCAAAGAACTAGACCCTCTACATTACCAAGATTAGATGTGGAATGTGCAGACGAAGGGAAATTGAACATAGCTAGTGGAGCAAGTGTTCTGGGTTGGTGCCCAGAAGCACCCATGGACAGACATGGAGTCAAACATAAGATAGGCAATGGTTTTTTAATTTTTCTTTGCAGTATTTTTTATTTTCCCTCAACACACAGTTGTGCTAGGATGATTTTTGTAAAGCTTTTCAAATAAAACAGAATGATGCCCAGCAGGCAGTTTCATTAATTCAGTGAATTTCTGCTGCCTGATTTCTTTGTTCCAGGCTCTCACTGGGTTGTGAGAATCTTGCACTGGCATAGGGAAGACAAAGGAGTGCTGGGATGGTGGAACTCATAGCTAACCTTGCTCCTGGAACCTTGTACTTTTGTGTATGTCTTCAGGAGCCCGTCAGGGAGGGGCAAAATGGCTTCCAATTATACTTGTAGGTTCTTTGGCTGGGATATGGGCTAAACAGATTAACAGGAGAAAAACTTTTAATTATGTACACATGTATGGAAGACTCATAGAGTATGAGACACAAATAAGGAACAGATTGGGGTGGGTATTTGGCCTAGCAGTTAAGATGCCTTGAGTTTGATTCCTTACTCCGCTCCTGACTCCATCTTCCTGCTCATGCAGACCATAGGAGGCAATAGTCATTGGAGAACCAGTTTGAGTTCCAGGCTTCTGACTTAAGTCTGACCCATCCCTGGCTGTTGCAAGCATTTGAAGAGTGAACCAGTAGATGGAAGTTCTTTCTGCCTCTCAAGTAAATAATAATGATTTTTGTTTTTAAAAAAATGACTAGATGATTAAAGTTTTTTTTTTTTTCTTTAAAGAGTTTATTTATTTGAGAGACAGAGTTACAAAGAGAGGGAGAGACAGAGAGAAAGGTCCTCCATCACTGGTTTACTTCTCAAATGGCCCCAATGGCCAGAACTGGGCCGATCAGGAGCCAGGAGCTTCTTCTGGGTCTCCCACACAGGTGCATGGGCCAAGCACTTGAGCCATCCTCTACCTCTTTCCCAGGCCATAGCAGAAAGTTGGATTGGAAATGGAGCAGCCCAGACATGAACTGGCACCCATATGGGATGCTGGTGCTGCAGGCAGAGGCTTAGCTCACTATGCCACAACGCCAGCCCCAAAGATTGAAGTTTATATAGCATTCAGATCTGTAGACAGGAACAGGGCTTAGGGCTTCTGTGGAAGTTGGAGGCATATTATGGGAGGGCGAGAAGAAAATATGTATGAACTATAAAGATGGACTTATTACAAAGATCGGTCTCAGTAAAAGTTGTCTCCTACTACAGGTAATTTTGGTAATGTTGATTTCCTTTGTACTTACAGAAACGAATTGCTTTTATTGGAGGACAGCTTTTCAGGGCTACACCTTTGTTTTGTCTGCAGTTTCTCAAAATAATCAGCTCAAAATATTTCCTAGATGTATATTTTGGCATAACTGGTCTCCTATAATCTTACTTCGGGGTGGTGTGTTCTGAGTTCCACCCTGCCTCTCATCTGGTATGTGTACCCTTTATCGGATAGGATGGGGAATAACACCTTTTCTGTGGTCTTTCAGTTCCCAGTTTAAAGTTCCTCATTCTCATCCTTTATCCTGACTCGTTTGGTTTCATCTGTGTCTGTCTGGTTTTGTTTCTGTTAACAATTTTTGATGAGCTTTGACTTCCTAGGAGCTTGGAGTTACAAAAATGCAGTTTTTCCTTTTTTGTTATCACTTCTGTTGTTTTCATAAAGTTTCTAGGCTGGGCTTTTGTTTCTTTGGGTGGTGAGGGAGAGAGAGAGAGAGAGAGAGAGAGAGAGAGAGAGAGAGAGAGAGAGAAACGAACAGGAACAAACAAATTGAACATTCTCTCTGCTAGTTCACTCTCCTAATGCCTGCAGTGGCTGGGACTAGGTCAGGCTGAAGCTGAGAACTAGAAACTCAATCTAGGTCTCCTTCATGAATGACAGGACAATTACTTAGGCCATCAGCACTGCCTCCCAGGGTTTATTTACATTAGCAGAAAGCTGGAGTCAGGAATCAGAGGTGGGTATTGAATCTATTCACTCTGATATGGGACACTGGCTTCTTAACCAGTAGACCAAATGCCTACCCCATCTGGTCTAGCTTTGACCACAAACATAAACAGATTTGAAACTCCCATCATGGAAGAATTTGCCCCCAGGGCTTGTTATATTGGTAAAACTATGTATAGACCAGTGACACAAGCTTTATTTGTGTTTAAGAAAATGCCAGCCCCTGGTCGGATACTCAACTTATTGACCCAAATAATGATTCTGAATGCCAGAGATTAGCTAATGATATGCTTTATGAAATTATTATTACCATCTTGAGTATAATTTCTTTTCTCCTTGTCTTTTTTTTTTTTTTTAAGATTTATTTATTTATTTGAAAGGCAGAGTTACAGACAGAGAGAGGGGAGAGAGAGAGAGAGAGATCTTCTATCCACAGGTTCACTCCCCAGATGGTCTCAATGACTAGAGCTGGGCCAGTCTGAAGCCAGGAACCAGAAGATTCTTCCAGGTCTCCCATGGGGTGAAAGGGCCCAAGTACTTGGGCCATCTTCTGCTGTTTTTCCAGACACATTAGCAGGGAGTTAAATCAGAAGTGAAACAGCCAGGACTTGAACCAACATCCTTGTAGGATGCCAGCACTGCTGCTGTAGGCTTAACCCACTATGCACAGTGCCGGCCCCTCCTTGTCTGTCTGAAGTACTCTGTCCTTTTGGACTCTTCACTTATCTGTTTATTGAACACCAGCTGTGGATTAGATATCATACTTAGTATGGGAGATAGAGATAGCTCTAGGCTGTACCCATGCAGAATGTGTAATCTGCTAGGAGAAGTAAGCAAGTGAACAGGAAACTTCATGTGTGACAGGATGGGCATCTAACCTAGCAATATCAGGCCAGGAATGGGCATGGCAGGATCCCAAGTTTTCAAAATAGGTTAAAAATTGTATGTGTTTGCATTTTTCCTTTGTGCTGCTTTTAAGTCTTGGATTCAATAGAATTGAATACTGTACATATAGCAGGTTACGATCCAAGTTTAATTTTGTCTGTAGATAATTGGTTATCTGTAGATAGTGGTTATCTGTAGTCTACAGTATCAGCTCTTTCACAGACCAGATTTGTGTATGACTTTTCTTGTGCTGTCCATTCTAGTCTACTGGCTTACTTTTACCCACAGTGTCCTAATTACTGAAGTTCTATGATATTTCTAGCTATTTCAGTCTTCTAATCTTGTTCTTCAAGATTATCTCTGATAATCTTACTCTTTAAAAAAAAAAAAAAAAGATTTACTTTATTTATTTGAAAGAGTTACAGAGAGAAGTAGAGACAGAGAGAGAGGTCTTCCATCCACTGGTTCACTCCCCAGATAGCCGCAACGGCTGGAGCTGCACCGATCCGAAGCCAGGGCACAGGAGCTTCCTCTGGGTCTCCCACGCGGGTGCAGGGGCCCAAGGACTTGGGCCATCTTCTACTGCTCTCTCAGGCCACAGCAGAGAGCTGGATCAGAAGGGGAGCAGCCGGGACTAGAACCAGTGACCATATGGGATACTGGCGCTTCAGGCCAGGTCTTTAACCCACTGCGCCACAGCACCGGCCCCGATAATCTTACTCTTGACTATTGATGTATCTGTATACATTTAAGCATCTACTGAGGACACACGTATACACACACATACATGCATACTATTTTTATTGGAATTATATTTTATTATCAATTTTGGGAGAATTTTTCTTTCTAATATTGAGTCTTCTAATCCATGAACATGGCACATCTCCTGTTTAAGTCATATCTCTTCTTACAGTGTCTCTTAAAAATGATAGGTGATGGTGTTGTGGTACATCAGGTTAAGCTATCGCTTTCAAAGTTGGCATCCAATATCAGAGCACTTTCAGATATGAGTCCACTTCAGATCCAGCTGCCTGTCAATGAGCCTGGGAAAAGCATCAGAAGATGGCCCAAGTACTAAGGTCCCTGCCTCCCAACTGGGAGACCCAAATAGAGTTCTGGGCTTTTGGCTTCAGCCTGAATGAGCCCCAGCCACTGTGGCCATTTGGAGAGTGAACTAGCAGGTGAAAAATCTCTTTCTCTCCACTCTTTCTGTCACTCTGCCTTTCAAATAAATAAAATAATAAATATTTTAAAAATCTATATCAATCTAGAAGAAAGAACCTTGACCTCTGTTTCACATCATTGGATCACAGACCTGAACATAAAAGCCAAAATTATAGAACACATAGACTGTCTTTGTGACTTTGAAGTAACCAGAGGTTTCCTAGGCCTTAGAAAGCAAGAATCATAAAAGGAAAAAAATTGATAACTTATAGAACTTCATAAAAAAGACATTCATAAAGAAGTATAGGCGAGTGTTTAAGGCAACAGTTAAAATGATGCTTAAGACACCCACATCCCATGTTGGAGTGCCCGAGTTCCAGTTCAGTTTCCCAATTCCAGCTTTGTACTAACACACACTCTAAAACGAAGCAGATGATGGCTCAAGTAGCTGATTTCCTGACACCCACGCACGAGACCTGGACTGAGTTCCCCGCTCCTTGCTTTGTCCGGGCCCAGCCCCAGCTGTTGGTGGCATGTCGAGAATGATCCAGTGGATGGGAAATCTATCTCTGTGTGTCCCTGTTTCCCTTGCTCTCTGTCTTTCCAATAAAATAAATAATTTTTAAAAAAGAAAGTGAAAAGAAGCTGGCAAATCATTTAGGAGAAAGTGTATGCATATACAGGTGACAAGGAAGAAAGCAACTTATTTAAAATAGGCAGCTCTTAAATAGCTACTTCACAAAAGGCTATGCCAAGGAGCAAAGCACACGAAAAATGCTCAGTTGACATTACTTGCCAAGGAGATACAAATCAAGATCACAGGGAGGTACTACTGCCTACCCACTAACAATGGCTACAGTGAAAAAGGGATGGGGGGAGACAGTAGCAAATGTTGGAAAGGTTGTAGAGCCACAAGAACTCTCACTTGTTGTCATTGGGAGTTTTAAAGTGTTTTTAACTACTCTGGAAAACTGTCAATTTCCTAAAATGTTAAATACAGTGCAACTTTATTCTCAGATTTTCATCCAAGAGCAGTGAAGAACTATGTCCACAAAAAGCTCTGTACAGAATGTTCATAGCAGCTTTATTCATAATAGCCAAAAATGGAAGGCTCCCATGACTGTCAAAAGAATGAATAGACAAACTTAAATGTTCATACATTGGAAAACTGCTCAAGAGAAATACAATTAAACTATTGATACATCAAATAACATGGATAAATCTCATAAGCTTTATGCTGATTGAAAAAACCCAGACCCCCAAAATTATGTAATATATTATTACATTTGTATGAAATACTAGAATAGACAAAACCAAACTGTGGTGATAGAAATTAACTCAGTGGTTGCTTTGGTGGCACAGGAGTTGGCTGGAAAGGGGCACCAGGGAACGTAATGGGGAATTTTCTTAGTCTTGATAGGGGTGTGGATTACATGAATGTAGGCTGTGCATTTGTGGATCAAATGTCACTCCTAAGATCTGAGCATTTCGCTGTATATAAATATACTTCAGGGTGTTTTTTTTTTTACAAAAAATTACATTCTCTGTCTTTATTAATAGGAGCATACATTCAGAGCTTATCCAGGTAGGCAGGTTAGGGAGTATTTATGGCTCTCCTTGAAAGTAGTTCTTAAATAGTTATGCTGACAAAATATTTCCTAGTTTCAGATTGAACTTTTTGGTCAGTTGTGTGGTCAGAGGACCTATTTTTAGGACACTGGCAGAGTTCAAGAGTAGTTTCTGGAAACACGGAAAAGGTACCCCTTACAGTGCTGGCGGGAATTGGATCTCCAGACCCTCACAAGCCAAGTCTGTGCCTCTGATGCCCACACTCCAGACCAGTAGTTGTTAGTCAGGGACCACTTTGTCCCATGGCTGCTTGGCAGTGTCTGGAGATGTTTTGATTGTCATGACTGAGGAGAAGGTATCATTGGCGCAAGGCTGAGAAATCTTTTTCTAGATATGCCCTTCTCACTGGAGCTGAGTCTCAGTCAGATGTTGACTGTCCTGGTAGTCTGACTCACTTGTGCAGACTTGATGTTTTCACAGATTACATATTTCCTCCCTGATAGACTTGGATATCTAATATTTGTAAACATACATAATGTTAAATTTGAGGTAAAAGTGCATGCTTTAAAAGTACTTCGTAAACCAAAATTATATATAACAATTCTGTTGTTAAATTCTTAAGACACTGTAGGTTTTGTTTTGAACTTTCTTTTGCTAAATATCCAAACAAATGCTTTTGTTATCTCCCTGTAAAACAAAGGCTTTATTATCAGATCAGAGGAAATAAATAATAGTAATGTATCTTTTTTTCTCCCTCTGCAGAATGACAGGGAGACAGTTTTTCTCCCGCTTTCCAGAACTCTATCCTTTTCTTCTCAATCAATTGGAAACTGTGGCCAATAAAGTGGACAGGTAAGAAAACAGGGTGAGGTGAGTGAAATCACAGGTGTGAGTGACTTCATTAATTACAATTTTCCTTCTAGGGCAACAGATATTAATCAATTCCTTCCTTGTAATATATAGATAACTTTTTTTTTTTAAATGTGCTTTTTCACAATTGCATCATGTTGGCTATCTTTTGATGGTAGTTTTTTACCTGAAAAATTATGCAAAATCTATTTTTATGTTTCATGTTTTTAAAAATCCTGTTTTACATTAAATTGTATCAAATTTAATCCTGTTTTCAGTGTTATAGGAACTGGCTTCTTAAAAATACATGGTGATTTCTCCTATTAAGAATTATTTTCTTGAGGCCAGCACTGTAGCACAGTGGGTTCAGCTACCATCTACAGTGCCTGTATCTCATATGGGCTCTGATTCAAGTCTCAGCTGCTCTACGTCCAGTCCATCTCTCTGCTAATACACCTGGGGAAGATGTGCAGGATGGCCTAAGTCCTTAGGCCCCTGCACCCACATGGGAGACCCAGATAACTCTTGGCTCCTGGCTCCAATCTGGCCCAGCCCGGGCCATTGTAGCCATTTGGGGAGTGAACCAGTGAATGGAAGATCTCTCTCTCTCTCTCTCTCTCTCACTCTCACGCCTCCCAACTCTGCCCATCAAATAAATAAAATAAATTTTTTTTTTTACTGTTTTTTTTTTTTTTTTTTTTTTGACAGGCAGAGTTAGACAGCGAGAGAGATAGAGACAGAGAGAAAGGTCTTCCTTCCATTGGTTCACCCCCCAAATGGCCACTGCGGCCGGCGTGCTGTGCCGATCCAAAGGCGGGAGCCAGGTGCTTCCTCCTGGTCTCCCACGGGGGTGCAGAGCCCAAGCACTTGGGCTATCCACTGCCTTCCTGGGCCACAGCAGAGAGCTGGACTGGAAGAGGAGCAACTGGGACAGAATCCAGCGCCCCGACTGGAACTAGAACCCGGGATGCTGGCACCATAGGTGGAGGATTAGCCTATTGAGTCGCGGCACTGGCCTAAAAGAAATCTTTTTTTTTTTTTTTAATTTAATTTAATTTATTTTTGACAGGCAGAGTGGACAGTAGAGGGAGACAGAGAGAAAGGTCTTCCTTTTTGCTGTTGGTTCACCCTCCAATGGCCGCCGCGGTAGGCGTGCTGCGGCCGGCGCACCGCGCTGTTCCGATGGCAGGTGCCAGATGCTTATCCTGGTCTCCCATGGGGTGCAGGGCCCAAGCACTTGGGCCATCCTCCACTGCACTCCCTGGCCACAGCAGAGAGCTGGCCTGGAAGAGGGGCAACCGGGACAGGATCGGTGCCCCGACCGGGACTAGAACCTGGTGTGCCGGCGCCGCAAGGCAGAGGATTAGCCTACTGAGCCGCGGCGCTGGCTTCTAAAATAAATCTTTAAAAAAAAAAAAAAAAAGTAATTATTTTCTCCCTCTTTCTAAAATATGTGTGTTTACATATTGAATTTGCTTAATGCAGACCTACCCTTTTTTATTACTAGTCTGTAGTTTGCTATTGTGAAACTGTAGCAATTAGCTAACTAATCTGGCCACCTATCTATGATAAGATATGGTACTGGTCTACGTGATCAAAAATGGCCTGTGACCTAGGAAACACAAAGCACAGCCACTCAGTGGGCTTTCAGTCTCACTGTTGTTCTTATAATCATATTCTGTAGCTGATAATGGAAATTTTAGGTGGACATCTTATAGCATGGGCTTTGCAGTCTTGATTTTTGTACTTGTTATGAATGTACAGTATCTGTAGTGGGAAAGTAAAATTATCAATGGATTATACTTCAGTTTATGATACATTTTCTCCCACTAGTAGTTTGTGCACACAGCTTTTCTGGCCCTAGTAACTGGCTGCCTGCTGATGCTGTCTTTAAATACATTTGAAAACTGGAAAGTTTCCTATTTCAAACTCTGGAACCCATTTGCTGGCACCCCTTTGCTGAAGGAACAACTCTTATCGCAACAGCAAACTCTGCTTCAGCGTATGGTGAGCTTTGAGAAGAGGATTTTGCACAAAAGCCCAGTCTGCAGTTTCCAGTCATTCCTCGTGATGCACATTAGGAAGATGTACAGTGAATAAAGAAAAAGGAAGAAAGGCAAATAGGCCTCTCGAAGAGAGTCTCACTTCATGCACAGAATTGTTGAATGAGAAGCAGTATTTGAAGATAGTGGCTCCCTTCTTAAGTTTTTAATCTTTGCTGTTCAATAATTGCTTTTCAGTGATGTGGGAGAACCAGACCGTCATCCCAGCATGTTCCTTTTACTTTTGGTGTTGGAGAGACTCTACCCGTCCCCAATGGATGGCACTTCTTCTGCCCTCAGCCTGGCGCCTTTTATTCCCTTCATTATGAGGTAGTGTCGCACTGCGTGGAAACACTAGGGGTGGGCGTGGGGGCTTAAAGGGAGTGTTTCTCTTGTTCCAATTTCAGAAATTGCAATCTTTTTTTACTTCGAGAGGAGTTTTATGAGTGCGGGGCCTGGGGCATACTGCCATTGTTTGCAGCTGGTCTGCAGTGTTTCAGAGGACAGTACTTATATCATGGAGCAAGAACTCATTAGAACCTGCTTAAGTGATGTTTTCCTTGGAGCCCTGCCTGCTAATGGGCATGTGGTGTTGATAGGAGATACCTTCTTTGAAAAATATAGCCTGAGTGTTCACATTATCCCTGTGTCGAGCCTGGCAGGCATGGAGCAGGCTTGGGCCTGGGTAGATCCACTGTCTAGGAGTTTTAGGGGCTATCAGGACTCCTGGCTCTTCATCTGGTGGAACCTACTAAGGGGTACCTGGAGAAGCTTGTAGACGGCAGTGCCCTGTGGCACAAATTACCCCTCATCTTCTTTTTCAAGCTTAGTAGTGGGGCCAGGCTTTTCTGCTTCCATAGCTGATTTACCATTTGCTCTGAAACATATTTTGAGGTATCAGCCACCTTCTGATCACCTTTTCCTTTCCTTTTTTTTTTTTTTTTTAAACATTTATTTTATTTATTTGCAAGTCAGAGTTATACAGAGAGAGGAGAGAGAGAGGAGGGAGAGGGGGGAGAGAGAGAGAGAGAGAGAGAGATGTCTTCCATCGGCTGGTTCACTCCCCAATCGGCCGCAACGGCTGGAGCTGCGCTGATCCGAACCCAGGAGCCAGGAGCTTCTTCTGGGTCTCCCACGTGGGTGCAGGGGCCCAAGCACTTGGGCCATCTTCCACTGCTTTCCCAGGCCATAGCAGAGAGCTGGATTGGAAGTGGAGCAGCCGAGACTCAAACCGGCACCCATATGGGATGCCAGTGCTTTAGGCCAGGGCATTAACCCTCTGCGCCACAGCACCAACACCTGATCACTTTTTTCATTTTCAATCAAAGACCTCAATAAGTAGGCCTCCAAAAAGTACTAACATTTTCTTTTTAAACATTTCAAAAGCCTGTCAGATTAGTTAGCTTTTACCTTTCTGCTTACCACTTGACAAAATAACATCTTCGTTTTTATGTATCTGCTGAACATTTAAATGGCCTTGGAGTAGAAGGATAATACCAAACTCAAGAGACTCTGTTATTTATGTGGTATCCTGGGTTGCACTTCCTGGTTTCACACAGCTGACTTATGCATTTTAATGTGAGAAACCATTAAACACGAGATTCTGGCATGTGATTGCTGTGGGCATTTGTTTGCGCCAAGCCCTGGCTGTGGCTGTCTTATCTTTGATCAGAGATGACTCACTCCGACTGGTTTTTGTTTCCTGATACACAGTTACCAGTCTCCCTCATCCAGCACTTGGTGATTCGTTTTAGGAATTTGGATGGTAAACTTTACTTGCAGAGGCCTTAAAAAGTGTTCTTTTCGTGAATACCTGGAAAAAAACCCAAGAAATGTTTTCAGAAAACGGATGCAAGGGAGAAAGCCGTGTGCACAGAATCACAGGACATGTTAGAAACAAGATCTGCTGCAGAAGCTTGTCATCTGTGCTGAGAACATTCAATTTGTAGGAGCCTTTTACTAATCAATCTATTATGTGTTGCATCCCAGAAACCAGAAATTACTACATTAAAAATATCCTTCCAAACTGTGATTTAATTAGCTTACATGCAATCAGAATGCTTCTATTATTATTTTAAAAGCACCAATTATATAAATGATTGCATTAATAGGGAAGATTTAAATTTTTGCTTTGAAACCAGTGTTCTTAGTGTATCATATTATAATGCAAAAGTTACAAATTAAGAAGTTTGCAATCATCTTGTACTTCCAATGAAAATGCTATGGTCAGTAGTTGCTTTCTACCCAAATTAAGATTCATGGAGCATTACCAAAAGCAGGAGTGCCACAACTAATTCCTCAATTAGAGAGTCAATAGCCTCTGATTTATTGAGTGTCCAGGTGTGTTATACAGTAGTATTTTTAAATTCTAAGATGTAAACATATCACCAAGGATCTTGCATATTTTGATTCAGTGGGTCTGGGTAGGGGCTGACAGTCTGCCTTTGAATCTTCCATGCCACTGCTGCTGGTGTGTAGACTACACTTTGAGCAGCAAGATGACGTCTGGGATAGTAAACACCATGAGGGGCCACCGCCGCGGCTCACTTGACTAATCCTCCACCTGCGGTGACGGCATCCCGGGTTCTAGTCCCAGTTGGGGTGCTGGATTCTGTCCTGGTTGCTCCTCTTCCAGTCCAGCTCTCTGCTATGGCTGGGAAGCCAGTGGCTTGCTGGCCATAGTGGCCATTTTGGGGGGTGAACTAACGGAAGGAAGACCTTTCTCTCTGTCTAACTCTGCCTGTCTAAATAAATAAATAAATAAATAAATAAAACACCATGATGCCCACCCCTTCCCCCAGCACACACATGGTAAATTTTTTTAAAATATTTCAAATTATTTGGTGACTTGTTATTTATTTATCTAATTTTTAAATTTATTTTATTTGAGAGAGTTATAGACAGTGAGAGGGAGAGACAGAGGGAAAGGTCTTCCTTCCATTGGTTCACTCTCCAAATGACCGCAACGGCCCGAGCTGCGCTAATCCGAAGCCAGAAGCCAGGTGCTTCTTCCTGTGGTTGCAGGGGCCCAAGCACTTGGGCCATCTTCTACTGCTTTCCCAAGCCACAGTAGAGAGCTGGACTGGAAGTGGAGCAGCCAGGACTAGAACCGGCATGCATGTGGGATGCCGGTGCCACAGGCGGAGGATTAACCTGCTGTGCCATGGCACTGGCCCCACACATGGATAAGTTTTATAAACTTGACAGTAGTAGGATTTTACTTGGTTAGGCTATGTAAGGAGTCTATAAGAAGTAGATTTTAACTCACAGATACAGAGAAAGAGTAAGTATTCTGAGAAATCAGTGGAAAGTAGACCAACCTTTGTCAAGCCCAGACCATTTGCCAGGTACTAAGGTGGGCATTTTTTTATAATGAGTCTGTAAGGAGGTACCATCATCCTCATTTTCTCGTGGAAGAAATTGAGGTTCAGAAAGCAAGCCAGTTAAAGAGCTGGAATGTGAATCCAAGAATACAGAGCTTGTCAAGAGTGTTAGATATATTCTTTCTATTCCACCATAATAACCAGCTCCCTTTTTATGTAGCCAAGAATTTTAGCTACACTGAATGGGCCAGTGTGGTCCTGAAATTTACAACTATGAGATATGGGGAGCTTCTATCAATGGTCAGTGCATATAAGTTCTCGCTGTTTTTTAGGATGTAGAATGATGTTCCTACCAGTGATGTTTTTATAATAGTAGAGGTAGATGATTGGATTGATGAACACACATCTGTGGGACAGTTGCCTGGGGTAAGAGTGGTGATCCATGGCTAGATACAGAGGGGAATTGGCTCTCCTTTCTTGACCATCTTCTGCTGTGAAATAGAAAGGCCCTAGATTTCGAGTTAGAAAACAGATTTGGGTTTCATCAACCTGTTGCAAGAACAACCAAGGCTACCCCAGAATTTTTACTGGGGAGATGAACTGTGAATAGACTTTGTGAAAAAAAAAATGATGAATTTCATAAATCTATAAACATTAATGTAAATTATGCCTAAGAACATTATTTATGAAGAAAATAAAAAAATTGATCATAAAACCTGTTATTCCACACAGTATTTATGGTTCTAGTCATGATAAAGATGGGGCTGTTTGACTTGGGGCAAAGAGATGACATATGCACAGTGCATGCATGGTGTTCTGTTTTTGTAGCATTGTTAATGGTAATACATGTACTTGGAAGAGTCTAATCAGGCTCACACATACTCTGTGTTCATCTGAGAAAATGTTCAGCTAGTGGGGTAATGAGAAAGGTTGCTCAGACCATGCTGAAATGAAGAATAAAGGCCCCACCCATATCATTTTATTTTTCTTTGATTTATGTATACTTACCTATTCAGGCCTTCCTCTCTGTAAGGTATTGGTAAGTATTATTTGTGTTCTTACTCTTCTATCCCACATTTAAGAATATATCGAAGCTTATTTCTCTGTTGATTTTCTTTGTTGACTTGATCTTAGGACTTACTGATTGATACTTTCCAAAGTCTTGGGTTTGTGTAGCTATGACTGTTGCACCATCTTGAAACAGGAGTAATATTATCCCAACATCTTGTTCACAGACTTAAAAAAAATTCTATGTATTTAACGTGCCTGATGCTGTGCTGGGTGCAGACATACAGCCCTTTCCCATAAGAATATGATGCCTTCAGTTAGGTTCATTCACCCTTTGGCTCAAATACCACAAAGCAGAGTAATTCATGCTTTACAAGGAACCCTGACTGGCTTTCTGAATGCAGATCACCATGCGCCCTTGTCCGGCTTTCGAGAGACTCAAAAGTCGTTTCAGAGACTCAGAAGTCTCTGGCCTTGCAGCTTTGAATTCCCTTTCAAAAGTGAGTTTCAAGTTTCAGCTGAAAAGCCATAGGAAACCCATATGCCCCAGACATATGACCATGGGATCCTGAACAGAACAAAGTCCCAGGACTCGAGAGAGACCTGGTTCTGTTCAGGCTCTTCCGCTTAGTCACCAGCTGTGACACTTAGGGAATGCTCTTCTCCCTGTCTGGACCACTGTGGTTAACTGCATATATGAGGATCAGTTGAGAAAGTGCCTCCTGTTGTTGACAGCTGAGACCTTAGCATCCCATCAGTATCAAAGGGGAAGGGCCTTCCTGTGCCTTTTATTTGCTTTTCAGGGCACTTTTATTTATTTGTTTATTTTTCCTTTTAAAACTTTTATTTCAAGAGAGACCCCCTCCATCTGTTGGTACAGCCCCCAAAGGCCCATAATGGCCAGAGGGCCAAAGCCAGGAGGCAGGGAGGGAAATCTTGGGCCCCCAGGTAGGTGGTAGGGGCCATCGCCTCCTGCATGGGGAGGTGGTAAAGGTGGGGGAGCATTAACAGAAAGCTGGAACAGAAGACTAAGCAGGGACTTGAACAAGGCACTCAAGAGGCAACTTAACTGTTGTTTGAAGGCCCACATCAGTGGCTTCCACCCTTAGCTTGCGTTCCTGTACCCAACTGTGGCTGCAAATTAAGCTGCACTTGGAAGATCGGTTCATTCTATTAAGGGAGTTCTGCTCTCCAGAAAGAGTGGCTGGGTTTGATTCCCACCTCCTACTTCTACCTACCCAGCATCAGACCCAAGCTTCCGGATTCTACAACAGAATCATCTGTGGGCTTGGGGCTGGGATTGCTGACAACTCTCCAAACTGGGACTTTAATGTCCAAAGCAGTGTTACTGAGCTACCATCCCAGGACTCTGGAATACATCTCTTGTGTTATTGGGACCCCCACGGCAGGATAGGTCAACAGGCCCTCTTGCCCAACCCAAACCAGACCTTGATGTTTCTCCATAAGCTCTGGGAAGAACCCACCCATCACAGGCAGGTCCAGGAAGCTGCCGTCGCCCTCCCTCAACCCCTTCTCCAATGTACAGAGCTCATCTGTGGAGCTGAAGGGCTGGTGGCCAGGCCCAGAGGCTCCTGCGGGCAGAAGGCTTCAAGGAGGGTGTATCAGGAAATCCTGGTGAGCCTTCCTCAGTAGTGTTCACTGCACTTTTTTTTTTCTTTTTAATATATTCATTTATTTTAGAGACAGAGTTACAGACAGAGAGAGGGAGAGACAGAGATAACGGTTTTCCATTCGCTGGTTCAAACGGCCACATCGGTCAGAGCTGGGCCAACCTGAAGCCAGGAGCCGGGAGCTTCTTCCATGTCTCCCATGTGGGTGCAGGGGCCCAAGTGCTTGGGCCATCTTCTCCTGTTTGCCCAGGCCATAGCAGAGAGCTGGATTGGAAGAAGAGCAGCCAGGACAGGAACTAGCATTCATGTGGGATGCTACTCTTAACCCACTACGCCACAGCGCCAACCCTGTCTGAATGAATCTTAATCTTCCATGCAGAAGCTGCCATGGGCTGGTTGGTTGCATGGTTTTTTTTGCTTGCTTGTTTGTTTGTTTGTTTCCCTGCCTACCCCAGATTTGGGCACAGTGTAAGATTGTATAAAATAAAAGCGAATTTGGAATTGAGACTTTTCTGTCTAATCAGATTTGTGTGTCTTGAAGTATTCAAGGGACTTTGTAGTGCTACAATATTGGAGCCACATTTTGTATCCCTCAGGTTACTGGTTATGTGGCAAAGAGGCCCAGCTGGGTTTTGTGTTTTACTGGCCTCGAGTAGTCTTATGTTTTTATGTAAGCTTTGACTTTGCTTATATTGACCTGAATTCTCTGACCCTCTGCTTCCTTTTCTAGCAAGTTAAGGTATTGGACTAGAGGTTACCTACGTCTTCTCTGTTCTCAAGGGCCTGTGGCCCAAGATCTTTCTGAACTGTGAACTGTTCCCTTGCTTCTTCCAGGAAGCCCCTGAGGTGGGCCACCCTGCAGTTCCCTGCTGCAGGCTTTAAACTAGAGCCAAAGGCGAGGAGCCTAGCTTGATTAGAAGGGGTGTGTGCGTGTGTGCATGTATGCCATTTTTCTGTTCCGAGGCCTAGAATTACAAATCAGCCAGAATATGTGCGGACAACCTCCCTGATGAGTGTAGCATGAATGGAGGAACCACGTAGGAAGGCCCATGTGCTTAAGACTATAGTTCTGTATCAGGAGAATCATCTTGATCACAGTTAGCAGATAAGAGCTCCTTGCTGTGCTTATTAAGAAAGAGTCTAAGGAGAGGGAGGGGTTAATACTGTAATGGTACTAGAGAGTGAGCAGGCTTTTTCAGCCCCTGCTTTGGCTTGTTGCTGCCAGTAAGCTGGCTGGAAGGTCCCAGAGCCAGATCCAGCACTGTGTCCTGTGAGTGGGCACATCCTTGAATGAGGTAGATGGCAGCCTTGGGAACAAGTGAGCCCCGAACCATGTTAGTAACGTAAGGGAAATGTGCGGTGGGAGTTTTGTGCCAGGAGCTTACAGAAGGATTTTCGAAAAAGAAGGAAAAGGCATATTTTAATACTGACTCAACAGTTGTGTTGATATTGATTGTCTTAGACTGGATCATTAAATGTATCCCTTGCAAGTGCTTTGCACTTTATTTGCTGAGAACTAGGAAGGATTCCCTAAGAATAAGTCATGCCAGAGTCAGCTCATTGTTTTGGTGGGATTACTAGGCTTGTGGATGAAGACAATGCAGCTTTATTCAACATTTGAATTACTCACTTAATTGAAGACAGACTAGATTACGTGCTTATCAAATTTGTGTATAACATAAATATAATAGGTAAGGGAATCAAAATTCAAAATAGTCTTCAACCATGGGAGTGATGAACGCAGTTTCAGGCACTTGGCCATTGCCTGTGTATGGCTGCAAGAGAAAGGGCTGAGCAGCTTTGTATGCGGAACTTCAGTTTTTTTTGCAATGTGTACTGATGCTAGGCAAATGGTTGAATGTCATATTATTCCTTGTGCTCTTGTTTGTGTGTACATGTATGTCTGATAGTTCATGATTGATAAATAAGATCCAAAATGGCCTTTGAAGGCTGAATTGATGGGCTGAGAACATTAAGGCAATATTTAATAGAGGGATGTATCATTCTGATTTTAAAAAAAATCAAAAGTATGCCCATACGAAAAGGGATATCTGGCTTCATAGCAGTTTGTATGGGGGAAAAAAGTCTGGGGCGATGGGATTTTCCTGGAGAGCCATGGGAAAATAACATGCAATTGTTGCTGCTTCCAAAGAATCTCCTGAACTCTGCTGGTTGGACCAAGCCCACATTATTCTGTTCCGTGCTTTCCGTTTTAGTAGGGTCACTGATAAACTAATATTTATCCCCGGAGGGTGGCGGTGTGTGTGTGACCATGATGAGGAGGAAGCTGAACATCTGGAAACAGTTAGGCTGGAGAAGGCTTGGTTAGAGGCAACATGGGAATGGTCTTCACATACTTGAGAAGCTGCCATATGGCAGACAGCACTTAATTATTCTTTTTTGCTCTTAATGAGAAAGTAGATTTCAGCTTTTAATTTAAAGAATTATTTCATGAAAATCAGTATTCTCCATCAAAGAAATTAACAGGCTTCCACATACTGAGCTGCCTGGAAGTGAAAGTAATCAAAACTTTCTAAAGGATTTCTGCAGTGCATCTGTCTAGAATGTCTTATTTCAGAGTGGCCGAACAACTTGGCTATGGGTTCTTATTGAACAGTGAATGAAATGATAAACCTGCCACTAAGCCTGTGCGATGTACTTGTACATTATTATTTTTAGGTTCCTCAGTCTCCCATAGAGAAGGAGTTGGGGTGCCATTCTTGGCATGGCCCACAGGGTCATGGTGGTCTGTTTCTAAATGGTGCCCCCCAGGAATTAATCCATTTAAATTTAGCTTCTAAGTAACTTCTATAACTTTGTTCTGGATAGTTCTGAAAACAGTTTTTTGGCCTATGTGATGTTATGTCTGAAAAGCATTCCTCATTAATTTAATTATCTTTTTGTGTGGTTGCTATATTTTTCTTCATTCCAGATGTTGGCTTAAGCCACATTGTTTTCTGACAAGCATACAGAACATCTGAGTCTTTGAGCAGAGATGCTTTTCCAAAGACTGATTGAAATAGATCACTCTTCATTGCCCAAACTTCCCAAAGGATCTTCTTTCAGCAGAGATGTCCGGAGAGAGACACAGGAGGAGTCCCCAGGGCTAGCGGTCACCTGAGAATAAGGCTTTTCTGGTGTGGTTAACCTAGAACTTCCTCCCCTCTGGCTAGCCTTGAGCTCTAAAAAACTCCACTGCCTGTGGTTACTACTAAATGCCGTGAAGCTCAAAGAAGGGGACTCCAGGGAAGGCGTCTCCCCCACCCTCCTAACATGCTAACAGTAGTTGGGTGAAAGAAGGGCCCTGCTACCTCATCCCTCTGTGAGAAGCCCAGCCCCTTGATTTCAGTGCTGTGAGGTTTGATAGCAGGTCAGGCTGTGGCGAGATTGTCCAGGTGCAGATAGTCTGTTCCACCACTCAGTTTTCTCCTTTCCTATAGGTGCCTCCTTTCTTTCACAGAATCCTGTACATGATCCCACTGTCATCTCCCTGGGCTGTTGGTTGTGGAATGGAGAGATACATTTTGAAGAGAAGCCATGCAGCTCTCCTAGTGGCATGTTAGGCCTTACCAAGTGGGGATTGGCAGTGGAGACTGGGAGACTGGAGACTGTTCCCTGGTGCTGGTGAAATTGCAGCTGCCTGCTCCTTTTGACCATGGCTTTCCCGAGCATCGTGTTCATGGCCATCTCAGTTTCCAGTCCCCATCCAAGGGTGGCTGAGGTTCAGCGTGTGAAATAAAATCATGTTCTCTGTGTTGTGTGGCTTTTTTTGCAGAGAGTTCTGGCGTAGAAAGATATTCTGTCATCTGTCACCGATTTTTATCTCTCATGTTCCTAGAGAGGGGCCTGGCCAATTTCACTGGTGCCAGATCTCTTTAAGACCATTTTCTAAATATGTTTTTGAGCAAAAGGAGTGAGTAGTTCACCTCTTATGGAATGTATTGACAAAGCAAGCTGGAAAAACAAAACCTGTAGGGACCAGCTTTGCTTCAGTGTTATCTGTTACTTCAACAGGCCAATTCAGGTCATGTTAGAACAAGCAAGTTGATCTACTAATAGTCTCATTCTTAGGTGAAGTTTCTGACAATGATGATAATCCATGGCCTGCTGCTGCCATTCACTTAAAAGTTGGAGTCCAATCAGTTACTTGACTAACCAAGTATTTGTTAAACATTCATTTTGTCTCCAGCTGCGTTAGGTCTTGTGTAAGATGCAAAGTAAAGAAAAGGTCTTCATTCATGAAGAACTTACAGTCTGGCTATCGAGATAGAACACATGCTGGTGAACCTGACATGGTGTGCATTAGCCACTTAATTATATGGTATTTCCTCTGAAGACCAAGGCTTAGAAAGATGGGGAAGAGCATCAATGGGTGAAGTCCAGGAAGCTTTCCCCAGTAGCAAGTCCTAGGAAGAATAAGAGATTTTAAAGATTCAGTTGTTTTTATTTGAAAGTTAGAGTTACAGAGAGGGAGAGACAGAGAGATCTCCCATTTGCTGGTTCACTCCCCCAGATGGCTGCAGCAGCCAGGGCTGGACTAGGCCGAAGCCAGGAGCCAGGAGCCAGGAGCTTCATCTGGGTCTCCCATGTGGATGGCAGGAACCCAAACACTTGATCCATCTTCTGCTGCTTTTCCCAGGCCATTTGTAGGGAGCTGGATCTGAAGTAGAACAGCCAGGACATGAATGAACTGGCACCCTTATGGGATGCTGTTGTCATAGGTGGAAGCATTACCCACTATGCCACAACATTGGCCCAGTTTTATGGACTCCCAAAAGTCACCCATAGAAGATTTCATGTAAGAAATGAGGAAAGTTAGGCTGTCTACTCTGTAAAAGTGGAATCCAGCCAGGGAAAGATTCTGATAGTGAATTACATGTTTGATAACTTGGGAGTCAAGATAAAGAGCTTTCTTACCATTTAAACAAAGGGTGACTACCCAGAAAATTCACAAAACAAATGGTTTGATGTGTAATAGGAGAAACCATTGATGGTGAGTCTTTGGTAATTTTAATGCAAAAAAAAGTATTTGCCATCAAAGGTTGCATTTAAGCCTTGTGCAAATAATGAATAGTAGGGAGTAAAATTTTACATTTAATAATATTTAAAATTTTTTAATATTTTATATTTTTCCATGTGGAGCTTTTATTTCCTTGGTCTTAAATATTTTCTCAAAACTTGTAGCCAAGGTACCCAAAAGGCATTTTTACTGCAGAATTGAAGGATTTCACAGTTCCAAGCTCCAAATGCTGCCTAATATGCAGTCATCTTATCAACCTAATAAGGAACATTTTAAGCTCAAAAAATATATTTTTTCTGTTTACCAGAAAATATAAATTGGGGATTAGAATAAGCAGGTAAAAATTAATTATGGTAGACTTACAATGAGGGCAGAGAAAAATAATGACATAGTATGTTTCCCTGGCTGGCTTCTTTTTTCTTCCTCTCTGGGCCTTGAGCTTCTCCAGTCTGTAGTAGTCTCCCCTACTTCTCAGGGATCCATTCTTTTTATTTTATTTTATTTCATTTTATTTTATTTATTTATTTATTTTTTTTTTTTTTGACAGGCAGAGTGGACAGTGAGAGAGAGAGACAGAGAGAAAGGTCTTCCTTTTGCCATTGGTTCACCCTCCAATGGCCGCCGCGGTAGGCGCGCTGCGGCCGGCGCACCATGCTGTTCCGATGGCAGGAGCCAGGTGCTTCTCCTGGTCTCCCATGGGGTGCAGGGCCCAAGGACTTGGGCCATCCTCCACTGCACTCCCTGGCCACAGCAGAGAGCTGGCCTGGAAGAGGGGCAACCGGGACAGGATCGGTGCCCCGACCGGGACTAGAACCCGGTGTACTGGCGCCGCAAGGCGGAGGATTAGCCTAGTGAGCCGCGGCGCCAGCCTAGGGATCCATTCTAAGACCCCAAGTGGATGCCTGAAACCAGACAGTACTGAGCCCTGTATACGATGTTTTCTCCCATCCTGACACATACTAATTTAGAGCCTTTTCCATCTTTAGTAGGTGCTTCTCATGTACCATACTGTACCCGTTGCAGCTAATGTGTGGCAGAAACTAGCACAATCATCTCCTTCTTCACAATTTCATGGACAGATGATTTGTTCTTACCATAGTCCTTAGCAGCTTCAACCTCTGATTTCTTTTCCTTTCTTTACTAAGTGGAGAACTTCCACCTTTTCATTTAAAAGAAGCACGTTTATGGCTTTTCTTTGGCATATCAGTGTGCGGTCCCAAAACAGACAGTTTGATAGTGAGGTGGCTGTGAAGCGACTAACAAGTGCATGGTGGATGCAGTGTGACTATGATGGACAGAGGCATGACTCATGTCCCAGGCTGGGCTACACAGCACAGGACAGCTCGAGAGTTGATCATTTTACTTAGAAACGCAGGCAATTTAACACTCAGGAACTATTTATTTCTAGAATTCTCCAGAAAGATTTTCAGACCATGGTTGCCCATGGGTAACGGAAACCACAGAAAGCTATGCCTTGGGTAAGTGAGCTACTATAATTATAGCCCAGATAAAACAAGCCATGTCGGGCCTGTCAGCTGGGCAGGGCCCATCCGGCCTCTCATGTATTTGCATTCTTCCACTACCTACCTGATTTTCCTCACACATCCGGAACATTTAGATTCTTGACACGAGTTGTGGACATCCTCTCCTTTGCCATTTCTTCTCATCTGTCACTTGATTTGGGGAGCATTGTTCATCACTAGTTCATCTGTCTGTTAAATGTGTTTTCTGAGGTCCTGTATTGTGCCGTTGTTCAATCCACACCATTCCTCTCATCATCTCATACAAGAGGCCAACAGTCCTGCACTGCCCATAGCCTTCTCCATTGTTCCATGGCCAGAAAAGCTGGTCTATTTGTAGTCTCCACGTGCTTCCCTTTCACTCATTCCTGAAACCACTGCAGAACTGTGTCTCGCATGCCTTCATAGAAAGTGCACCTACAGAGGTGAACCAGGAGTGCCCTTCCAGTTACAAAAGCTCTTGGCTGCATTGCATTCCTCATTTTTCCTGGTCTTTCTCTGGAATTTGATGCCCTGGCAAGCTTTCTTTTCCCTTACATTCTTTACTTTCTGTCGTTCTCTGGTTCTTGGTTCTTTTTCCTCAAGGAGGGATCCCTTCCTCCTGCTGCCTTTCAGACATTGTTGGCCCTCTTTATCCTGCCCTCAGCCCTCTTCCTTTTCTCTTTGTATGTACCCTTGTGGATTGTCACTCCCTATACTGATAAGTCAGGCCTGGATCTGGAGATTGAACAAATCCTTCTTCCTGTCCCACAGACATCCTAAAACTACCAAGCTCAATTACCTACACACACTGAGGTTTGAGCATCCCTCTCTTAGGACCTGTACAATGTATGATATTTGTTTCGCCTGCCTAGCTGTATATGGTTAGAACGGGAACCTATCAGAATCAGAACTCAGAGTATCACAGAGGCTCAGCTGTCATTGACTTTTCATGCATACTCAGTAACCAAGGAGCATTGGTGTAAAAAAATGATTGGCAAAAAAATTTGCAGTCGATTCTCATATTGCAATTCATTAGGGACAGAGGTCCTACATGGGGAGCAAGTACACAGTGACTGCTGTTGTTCCTTTAACAATTAACACTCTTTTTTATGACATGATCATCTGAGGCTCTTGCCATGGGCTGCCAAGATTATGGAAGCCTTTTGTGCCATAGACTCCGTCGATATTTGGACACGGCCATAAGCAAAGTGGATGTTCTCCCCTCCCTTCAGAAAAGAATTAATTTTCTTCTCAAACTGTACTCTATATGTTGTGTGAGTGCGTGGGTGCAAATTGTTAAAGTCTATGCTTAGCATGGAGTTGGTCCTCTGTATATAAAGTCATACTAAAAATGAACCATAATGAAGAAGGAGATGGGAGAGGGAGAGGCAGGTGGGATGGGAATTGGGGAGGGGGTGGTGGTAAGGGGGAAAGAACCACTATATTTCTTTCTAAAGTTATATCCATGAAAAAATGTATTCATTAAATAAAAACTAAAAAAAAAAAAAAAAGTCATTGGCTTCTGGAAGCCCCATCATAAGTTTGAAATATCTGACTTTTTTTTTCTTATATTATCTTCAGTGTGAGATAACCACAGGTATTGGTCCCTTTCTCTAGAGTTGTAACAGCCAAGGCCTGGAAAGAGTAAACTTAATGTGTTCACAGTCAAAAAGTGACTCATGAGAGAGTCAGGGATCAATGCATGTATTTTGTCTCTCAGCAGATATTTGTTGATAACATGGATTGTGTGTCAGGTGCTAGAAGTTCTGTGGTGAATCAGACAGATGAAGTTTTTGGCATACTGAAGTATCCTTGTGCTGTGATGCTTCTGGCCCTTTTCTTTCTTGCTCTGATTTTTTCATCCTAATTACTAAGAATTGCTAGTAGTTAGCAAATGTTGACTATGGGCCTGGCACTGTTTTAAGACTTTTTTTTTTTTTTTTTTTTTGACAGGCAGAGTGGACAGTGAGAGAGAGACAGAGAGAAAGGTCCTCCTTTTTGCCGTTGGTTCACCCTCCAATGGCCGCCGCGGTAGCGCGCTGCGGCCGGCGCACCGCGCTGTTCCGATGGCAGGAGCCAGGTGCTTCTCCTGGTCTCCCATGGGGTGCAGGGCCCAAGGACTTGGGCCATCCTCCACTGCACTCCCTGGCCACAGCAGAGAGCTGGCCTGGAAGAGGGGCAACCGGGACAGGATCGGTGCCCCGACCGGGACTAGAACCCGGTGTGCCGGCGCCGCAAGGCGGAGGATTAGCCTATTGAGCCTTGGCTCCGGCCTGTTTTAAGACTTTTTATGTGTTAACTCATTCAATCATCAAGACAGTAGTATGAGGTTTTTTTGTTTGTTTGTTTGTTTTTGACAGGCAGAGTGGACAGTGAGAGAGAGAGACAGAGAGAAAGGTCTTCCTTTTCCGTTGGTTCACCCCCTTCCAGTGGCCGCTGCGGCCGGCGCGCTGTGTCCAGCGCGCTGTGTCCAGCGCACCGCGCTGATCCGAAGCCAGGAGCCAGGTGTTTCTCCTGGTCTCCATTGCAGGCGCAGGGCCCAAGCACTTGGGCTATCCTCCACTGCACTCCCGGGCCACAGCAGAGAGCTGGACTGGAAGAGGAGCAACAGGGACTAGAACCCGGGGTGCCGGCGCCGCAGGCGGAGGATTAGCCTATTGAGTCGCAGCACCGGCCAGTAGTATGAGGTTTTTTTTTTTTTGACAGGCAGAGTGGACAGTGAGAGAGAGAGACAGAGAGAAAGGTCTTCCTTTTGCCGTTGGTTCACCCTCCAATGGCCGCCGCGGTAGCGCGCTGCGGCCGGCTCACCACGCTGTTCCGATGGCAGGAGCCAGGTGCTTATCCTGGTCTCCCATGGGGTGCAGAGCCCAAGGACTTGGGCCATCCTCCACTGCACTCCCTGGCCACAGCAGAGAGCTGGCCTGGAAGAGGGGCAACCGGGACAGGATCGGTGCCCCGACCGGTACTAGAACCCGGTGTGCCGGCGCCGCAAGGCGGAGGATTAGCCTGTTGAGCCACGGCGCCGGCCAGTAGTATGAGGTTTTAACCATTGCTATTCCCATTCTCATAGAGAGAAAGTCAGGTGGTATGGAAGTCTAGGAAGGTGCTCTGGGGTCTTCCTGTTGATAGTGCTCAGACTTGATTTGAACCAGGTGCTTTGGCTCTGGGCCCTGTCCTCACAGCCACTGTCTTGACTGTACCGGCTCCTAACCCCACAGATACCGTTCTGCTCACCTGCTTGGTTGTTGTGTCTGTGACGCAGGACACAGTGGCTCTGAGCATGCCCAGGTTCACCTGCGGTTTCATATAATAGACATTGGGACTCACTCTGCTTTCTTCAGATGTTCCCCTCCTTGGGTATTGCGTTGGCGTTTGTCTTATTTTCTAATCTACACTCAGCAGAAAAGGAAGAAAAGTTGCAGTTAAACCCAAGTGGTTGTGACATGCTACTAAATACAACTGGCTCAACTAAAGTTCTGAGATTCTTGTGAAATACTGAGAATTTCTTAAAAGAGAAATTTTTCTTATTGTAGGAAATTATGGGTCATTGCACAGTTTTAAGTGTCTTAGTAAAAAGCAAATGTGACTGGAGGCTAGGAAGCATGAAATCTTAATGAGATTATTTGTGGGTTGCTATTTATGCATACTTTGTAAACTTTTAGAAAATGTTTCCTATCCTTGGCTAGTGTGTCATCTTAAGTTTCCACTGCTGCAACTTTACCTAAGTTTTAAAATCTTCAGGGTTGCAGAAACACAAAGAAAAAGTAATAGTAGCAAACATTTATGTAAGCAATTGAAGTTTTCAGGGTACTTCCACACCCAATCACTTACTTAATCTTTTTATTCTTAGAAGACAAAATCACAAGGATATCAATGCATGTTCAGTTTTTTAAAATTTGCCTATGTTTTATTATGTGGTAATCCTCAGCTGGTTGGAGGAAAAGTATGAATCAGTGAAGTGTTTAAATTATAGAATATCATGAACTGAAATGTTCATAACTACAGATTGCATGGAATTGCTATAAGGAGCTGCTTTACTGGGTCCCTGTCGATAGCCTCTGGGTAACCCATCTTAGGAGGCTCTGAAGTGGGTTCACTTGCCCCTTTGTCTCTCTGTTTTGTGTTTCTCATATGCCTCGTCCCTCTCCTTCCTTCACCAGCCTAAGGTTACCAGTGGAACCTGCCTGGAGAGTACTTTGAGGGTGAAAGGTACCCCCTGGGGACTTGTGCATCAGGGAGGATTCCTGGGCTGGGGCATTTGAGCCCCAACTACCCGCCCCTAAGAAAAGCCACATTTCTCCTCAACTTAAATGAAAACTAACAGTCCTATAGATAAATGTTGTTCAACCCCAGTCTGAATCATCATAATATCAAAATTAGACATGGCACAATCATGGGATTTTTCTGTTCCATCTCTAAAGTGTCCAGAGCATTAACAAAATATGGATTTGTATGAGATGTGCTGTGATGTAATTATGCCTGCTCCTTCTTGAGGATTGTAGGTACAGGAAAAGGCCCTCTGTTTTGGTAGAAGCTGTAGAAATCTATTTGGTGGCCAAGGGGAGACTGAATTGTTACTGAAGGATTGCCACAGACAACATGATTTGCTATTAAGCAGTGGACAGAAAATATCTTCAAATATTAATCAAGTGAGTCCCTTGAAGAACTGTCCTTTTGTGTGATGGATAAGTGCTGTGAATTTGTTTCTAGCCTTGACTATTCATCATTCCCAAAAGAATCTCTTTTTCCTATGTAACTAGAGTTTAAAGCTCAGCTTTGTTTCGGTTTGGATAAAATGAAAAGTAAATTAATTTAATACCAGTTATAACTTTCATAAATTTAGTGAAGAGAAACATAAGAAATGGAATTTTTGCTTTGTAGCTGAGATTCAGTGTCAAAAATTAATCTGATTCAATCACTTCTTGCTCTTTTTTTTTCTGCATGATTTAAGTCATCACAATTTAACTCATAGCCAGAATGAAAGCTGTACTTAGGAAAAACTTGAAAGATTAGAGAGTTGCATTCTGCTGCATGGCTTGAGAGTACCCTGTCCTGACAGAATGCCCCCTTGAAAGCTGGCCAGGAGAGCAGCCTCCTTATACCCCCTTCCGTGCCTGGAACACTCAGCTGTCACGAGGCCCTGGATGTGAACCCAGGGGCTCCACAGGATTGCTGCATAGCATGACAGAAGGGAACTAGTGTCACTAGGCCATGTGTGCCCTGGTTTAGAAGCCCCAGGCTGTGGGTTTTGGAATTGGCTGGCCACCCTGGCTCAACCTTGGATAAATATTTCTGAGTTCTAAGTAGAATGGGGAATTCAAAGCCTCGTTTTTCCTCAGTTCTTCCACAACCAATCTATGGCATGTTGTTATGAAGTCTGAGTGGAGTAGCCATGTTTGGAGAGGGAATAAGGGGGTACTTTCTACTACCAAGACATACTCCCCTAACAGCTCGCTCCTCTTGCCCTTAGGAATGAAGTCACTTGGAGGGCCAGATATAACCCCACTAGTGATAGCCATTAGCTGGCAGCAGCCTTCCCCTGGGGTAGTTGAAACCTCTATGAAATGATTTGTAAGATCTAAGCAGTATCTTTAACACCCCCCACCCCCTTTTCTCCTTTCTTCCTTCATTTTGAGCTGCATCTGGAAGAGTCACAGGTCATTCTTTGAGCGCATGGTTTTGATCCCTTCTAAAAGGGACTTCTCAGTGGGACATGCATTTGTTTCTTTGTTTTTGACTGGAAGATAAATAGAGCACCTTGGGGAGAAGATGCAGAACTTGGAACAAAGGCAGAAAGCAAGTGCTGTCTTCACCCTTGGCAGGGTGAGGGCTGCAGCGACTCCTCTCTTCCCCAGAATGTGCTCTCCTGCTCTCAGTGAGACAGGCGTGCCATTTTCTATTCACCTCTCCCTTTTGGCAGGGAAAGACTTGGAGGTCCTTTTACAGCTTTGACTCTTCCTTACCCTTCTAGATGTAGTCCCATTTCCTTTCCAAGATGAAAGCTTCTCTTTGTCCCCTCCCAGAATAGTTCCAGGCAGCAGAACACAGTGAATCCTTCCAGATAAAAGACCCTGCTGATAAAATGCCAGATTGTTATCACAGACTAGAAGTGAGGGAAGTCAAGTCCCTACCATTAATTACCTAGTTACAGCTTTGTTTATATCCTGCTCATTTGGAGCATGTTTTCCTTGGACAGTTTCTTGTCTGTGTTCTGAACTGCAGTCTGAAGTTTGTGAAAATCCCAAAGGTCAGGGAATAGTGGGTTCCTTATTTTCTGAAAGACTTAATGGCAAGGAAGAGAAGATCAAAGTTCCTATCTTCCATCTGGAAGGAAATGGACAAATGCTTGGTTTTAGCCGATCATTCCTCACCTCAGTATACAAACCCTACTGTGTTCAGTGAACTCTGATTTTTGAATGCCTATCCAAGGGGTTACCTGGAAATAAACCGACATTTATCTCTGAGAAGCTGTGAGTATCAACCAGTGAATGACTGGATATCCAGACATTAAGATCAGAATCCAGTTGAATCTAAAATAAAACTACTTGGTCAGTGTGCTGGATGCCACTGAACTGTGCACCTAAGAATAGTGGGGCAGTTATGATTTAAGATGCCAGTTATGATGCCTGTGTCCCTTATCAGAGTGCCTGGGTTCTATAACTGGCCCCTGGTTCCGTGCTCTGGCTCCTGATTCCACCTTCCTGCTGATGCGGACCTTGGGAAGCAGCAGGTGATGGCCCTTGCAGTTGTGTTCCTGCCACCCATGTGGGAGACCTAGATTGAGTTCCTGGGTCCCAGCTTCAGCCCAGACAGTACGGGGCTATTGTAGGCATTTGGGGAATGGACCAGTGAACTGGATCTCTGTCTCTGTGTCTCTGCCTCTCAAGGTTTTTTTTTGAAAAATTGTATGCAATGTATAACTTACCACAACAAAAATAAATACCTGAGACTTGCTTCCTGGCAGCTTCAGTACTTTGACCACAGATGGAAAAACTGTATGGTTGGGATGCATGGTCTGCATTTTTAGAATGGGATTGCTGTTGAATATAAGGCATTATTGATCTTTAGGACTGTGAATTTAAAATATGATGAACAGACCATTTTGCCACCATCATATGGACATACAGGAAGTTTGGTTTCAGAAAGGAATTCTTTCTGTCTTCAGAATAACTGGCTCTAAAACAAAAGAGCCACTTTCCTTCTGTAAGTGAATCAAAAGAAGTGGGAATAGGCTCCCCTGATGGTTGGGATAGTAATGTCTATGGCTCTGGTTATCAAATAGTGGCATTGAAATGCCCTATGACTAGAAGTATGTATTAGGTAAGGTAGCCTCATCTGTGGTATGTGGCAGTAATTAAGTGGCCAAGCACATATTTCTTCACCAAATTAAATTCATGTCTGACCTTATGTTGTCTTGTTAGGTTCTGTCTGCAACCCCAGCCATCTTGCTAATAAGACTACTGCCATAGGATTTGACCAGCCCTCCCAACTTCACTGCTGGTGGAGGTTGTGAGGGTAGACTCTTGTATTTTTCTCATTAAGCCAAGAAACTTCTCAAACTCCGCAGACATGTTACTTGATGACATAGCTGCAGGATGAATGTTGGAATTAAAAATAGGAAAAGAAAAGGAGGACACGCACACATACACATACACACATAGACAGACACACACACACACACCTGTACCTATTCCAAATCATGAAACTTCTTTCTTGCTAACCCTGAAAGCCCTGAGCACAGAGCTGTGACTAAAGGCTGTCTTTTAAAAAAATTTTTAAAGATTTATTTATTTGAAAGGCAGAGTTACAGAGAGGCAGAGACAGAGACAGAGAGAGAGGTCTTCCATCTGCTGGTTCACTCCCCAGATGATCACAACGGCCGGAGCTATGCTGATATAAGCCAGGAGCTTCTTCCGGGTCTCCCACATGGGTGCAGGGGCCCAAGGACTTGTGCCATATTCTACTGTTTTCCCAGGCCACATCAAGAGAGCTCAATTGGAAGTGGAGCAGCTGGGACTTGAACCAGTGCCCGTATGGGATTGTTGGCACTGCAGGCAACAACTTTACCTGCTATGCCGCAGCGCTGGCCCCTAAAGGCTGTCTTTTGTTCTCTGTGAGTGTTGTGTACAGGAGTATGTGTACCCACACACTCAGCCCTGTCTTCATTTGAAGATAGATGGTAGGTATTCACCATGATCAGCAATGCATTTCTCATGTTTAAACAAAAATTTTCCTTAGAAAATATAGGGACCTAGTAAGAAGTTAAGGTAAATTTAAAATATACAAAAGCTCACTCTGAGTTAAAGCCAGTAAAAATAAGCCCTGACCTCATAGGTAAGAAAAATTGGAATTGAAGAAAAAAAAAGTATTATTTAGGAAATAAAGACTTTGCCAGAAATAGCATGAGTGGTTAAAGCAGTCTAGTGTGAAAAGTGCATGTTTTAAAAAATTAGATTTCTTTGCTTTCTTCTTGACTAATCGTTTTGTCATAATAGCCATTTGGATAATAAGTGACATGCTTTGAAGTATATAGGGGAGTGGAAAATCTTTCTGTACCTTGCGCGAACTGGTGATACAGATTATAAACTAAATGATGCCAAATTTCACCAGTTTCCCTAGGACCCAGATACTAGCAAATGTAGCCAAAGCCATAGAAATCTACTGATGAAATCATGGAATGAACGGAAGTGATCCAGATTGTTTAATTTTCTTTTGAAATGCTATATTTATTAGACCATAGCACCCAAAAGTTAAACAGTATTAAATTTCACACATAGCACTTTATTTTTAATCTTAGGTTGAAGGTTATGTCCTTGGCGTGATTGAAGAATGACTCATACATTTTGCACTGACTTTGTTTTATTTTTTTGATTGGCAAGGAGGAAATCTGGGGAACAAGATGATACTGAATTGAAGCTAAATTCCAGTGAAATATAAAATATCTCTTGACAATTAAAAATTAGCAGTGGGAATTAACAGTGATTTTCTTCTAGCAAATGTCTCAAATCATGTCATAGCTAACACCTTAGGCACATGAACACATCAGAGGATGTGAGTAGTATTCTTTATTGACAAGTTCCCCATCTTAAAATACAGTCATATGAAATTAATATAGTAAGCGTTGGTCACAATCCAGGGAAGGACTTGAAAGTAATGCAATTCTCCTCATAATTAGTAACCTAATTAAATGCTAGAGGGCTTTGCCATATAGTAATATACTATGCTTCTGAACAAAGATAACGCTGCCAATGAAATTGTATACTTGTAACACTGATATATTTTTAATTAGTGGTAGGGTATGTGTGTGTGTAATCTGTTGTGTTTCCTCTTCAAACTGCACAGCAGTCTCCATTGTGCATTCATCTGGACTATATGAAATAATAGTACATGGAGTTGGCTTCTCTTTTCAGAATTTAGGATTATTCGAACAACCAACAGTTGAAAATTGCCTTATCACTGTGGAGCAAACAAATTAAAAGGGTGTTCCCAAGATATTAGAAAGCAGGTTTAACCTACTCAAATGGAATGGGGTATTTTTTTTACCCTGATAATTACATGGAATAGTTTGAGTTGTCAAGCGTACTTAAAAATAGTAACATTGAATTTCTTTTAACATATGCTATTGTTGTTCAGTCCCTGTGGTAGTAGAAATATCTCGGAGTACAGACACACTGGTTTTTGCGACACAGGATCTGGAATCAGATAGACCTGGTTTTGAACCGCAGCTTGTCCCTGTGTGAGCTGTGGCAAGTCACTTATTCCCTCTGAGCCTGTCCAGAAGGGCACGTGGAAGATCTGGAGCATTGTTCCAAAAATATATTTTTGTTTTTGTTTTTTAATTCCTACTTGATGAGTTGTTAGGGTTTGTTTCTTGATTTGGTTTTTTAACAACAACACAAGAAATTAATTTTGGCCATAAAAGTTTAAAGGAAATAGCTGGGTTTATTTAATTCAAGGAAAAGAAAACTTGGGATGCTTTGGAGATAGAGGCTAAGATGAGAAAACAAGAATGGATGTATAACTTAACTTTTCTAATATATATGAGTTGTTTCTTTTAAAACAACTTTATGGATGTATAATTGACATTAACTAAACAACACATGCTTAACGTGTGCAATTTGATAAGTTTGTTTACTCATAAAACCATCACCACTGTCAAGATAGTGACCATGTCCATCACCCTTTGTAATCCTTACCCAACCTCCCTTTCTTCCACTCCCCCCAATCCCCTGACTATAGCTGTTTTGTGTTCTGTCACTATAGACTCGTTTGCATTTCCTTGAATTTTAAATAAATGAAATCATATACAATGTATTCTATTTTGTATGGCCTTTTTTTTTTTTTTTAGATTATTTATTTGAAAGTCAAAGTTACACAGAGAGAGGAGAGGCAGAGAGAGAGAGAGGTCTTCCATCCACTGGTTCACTCCCCAATTGGCCGCAACGGCAGGAGCTGTGCTGACCAGAAGCCAGGAGCCAGGAGCTTCTTCTGGGTCTCCCACGTGGGTGCAGGGACCCAAGGACTTGGGCCACCCTCTACTGCTTTCCCAAGCCACCACAGAGAGTTGGATTGGAAGTGGTGCAGCCAGGACTAGAACCAGTGCCTTATGGGATGCCGGCACTTCAGTCCAGGGCTTTAACCCACTGTACCACAGTGCTGGCCCCTCGTTATGGCCTTTTCACTCAGTATAATTTATTTTGGGATTCAACTATGTTGTTATATACATAGGGGAACTTCAAAAAATTCATGGAAAATTGAATGAAAAGATAGGTTTGTTTTGATACCAATAATATGTAAAGCCATGCTTTTTTTTTTTTTTAAAAAGATTTTATTTATTTGAGAGGTAGAGTTACAGACATACAGAGGGAGAGACAGAAAGTTATTCTATTGGCTGGCTCACTCCCCAAGTGGCGCAGTGGCCAGAGCTGGACCCATCCAAAGCAAGAAACCAAAAGCTTCTTCTGGGTCTCCCATGTGGGTGCAGGGGCCCAAGCACTTGGGCCATCTTCTGCTGCTTTCCCAGGCCATAAGCAGAGAGCTGGATTGGAAGAGGAGCAGCTAGGACATGAACTGTGCCCATATGGGACGCTGGTGCTGCAGATGGAGGTTTGGCCTACTATACTGCAGTGCCCGCTCTCATGATTTTTTTTAATAATGTGTTTTTCCATGAGCTTTTTGAAGACCCTGTTATATGCACTTTCACATATTTACATCAAAATAAACTTACTTTTTAAATTCCATTTTCCACACACTTTTTCAAATCCCTTTATATCAATCATTTGTTTCTTTGTATTGCTAAGCAATATTCCATTGTACAGATACAGAACACAAGTTACTTATATACTCACTTGCTAATAGACAATTATGTTGTATCCAGTTTGAGCTATTACAGAAAAGTTGCTATGAACATCATATGTATGCTTTCATTTCTCTAGGGCAAACACATAGGAATGGAATGGGTGGACTGTGTGGAGATGTGTGGCTAACTTTTAAAAACAAACTCCCAAATTGTTTTTTAAAGTGATTGTACCATTTTGTATTCCCACAAGCAGAGTATCAGTTCCAGTTGTTCCATATTCTAGCCAGCACTTGGTATGTTCAGCCTTTTTACTTCTTGCTTTTCTCGTGAAGATGTAATGGTGTCTCATTGGGGTTTTAATCTGAACTTCCCTAATGACTAAGATGTTGAGCAGTTTTGCATGTGTTTCTTTGCCATCCATGCCTTTGCTCAAGTGTCTTTTCAAGACTTTGACCCATTTTTTAAATTGGGTTGTTTGTTTTCTTATTATTTTGATTATATTCTGGACACAAGTCTTTTAGGCACAAATCCATTTATTTTCCTGGCATGTTGAACCAGAAAAACAAAATTAAGTTGCAGCAAGAAGGAGTCTAATTATACTTAAGTAAGTACTTTTTGACTGTGGCAGACTAAACATGGGCATTAGGGCAACCAAAGGAGGAGGTAAAGCTTTCCCTGGAGGTGTTTAAAAAAACCAGCCTGGCAGTAATCTAAGATGCTGTAGGCAAGCTGAAGTATGACTCAGTTTACCTAACTGCCATCTTCATATGAGAAGAAAAAAGAAAAGCATCTTTCCTGATCCCAACATCTCAATATCCTTTGCTGTTCTGTGCTATTTTTTTAGGAAAAACAAAGTGCAATTTCTTAGAATTTTTCGAAACTTTCAATGTACTTTATGGTTTTTAAAAATGTATTCTTTCTGATCTTAGCTTGCAGTGCTGCTATGAAACATGAGAAGGGTCATTCAGGACATTAATTAGCTTTAGCAAAAACAAATTGCAATCTCTGCAGAGCAATCATATTAAAAGAGATGCTCAAATTTCTCTCATCCAGCAGTAGCACCCATAATTGTTTTAGTTGATGATATTGAGAGGATTCATTTAACTCTCTGTAAAGGCAAAATAATTAGCCCGATTCTAGAGAAAAGGTTCTACATGATTAAAGGAGTTGGGATCGTCATAGCCGCGGAAGGGAAGAGTAAGGGGTGCTTTAATGACAGGATTCCAATATAGTTAATGAAGGGTTTTCTGTGTGTAGAGAACACTGGTCATTTGTTCTGCAATGCCACGGAGGCTCAAACTGGAGAAAATTGGCTCCAGTTGTAGAATGGAGGAGTGTGGTTTTGTTAGGCATAAAACTTTTATTATCAGCATCAGTATTATTATGAGATTAAGCAATGGAACAAGTCAAGAGAGGTCATAAAGATATTTTAAAATAAAAAAGATAGCTATCTGCCTGAAATGTTTAAATGTCCATTGAATTACAGGATTTTGTTATCAAGGGGGACTTTAGAGATCACTAATACCACTTTATGGATGAGGATGTGAAAGGACATTATGTAACTTGCCTGTGGCCATGTTGTTAGATACTAATAGTTTAATTTGAGGATGTTTTAAAAGTAGCCTCGCTTGACAGACACAAAGAAAACCATGGAAGTGTGTCTGCTTCATAGTGGGTTTCACTTCACCACAGTAGTCACTTAATGATGATGATGATGATGTGTATGTTTTCCCTTAAGCCCATGAAGATTCTGCCGATGTACTGACTCGTATGCATCTTTCCTTGTCACTAAAAATATTAGATTTTTATTCTGGGGCATTTTGAATTTGTCTCTAAATAAGTATTGTTTTGAGTGCCTGGATATCATGTGACCTGAGCCAATCAATATGGGTAGAGGACAATGCAAACCCTCTGGGGAACTTGTCCCAGTGTGGTATATGTATAGGACTCTTCATAACAGTTGATTGAAGGCTATGCTGCAAGAACTATAATTTGCAGGGCTGGTGCTATGGCGCAGTGGGTTTAGCAAGCCCTACAGCATGTGGGTGCCAGTTCGAATCTCAGCTGCTCCACTTTGGATCCAGCTCCCTGTTGATATGCCTGGGAGTGCAGCAGATGATGGCCCAAGTCTTTGGACCCCTGCACCCACATGGGAAACCCAGATAAAGCTCCTAGCTCCTAGCTTTGGCCTGGCCCAGCCTCAGCCATTGTGGCCATTTGGAGAGTGAACCAGCAGATGGAAGATCTCTCTGTGTTTCTCCTTTCCTCCTCCTCTTTCTGTAGCTCCGTCTTTATTTAAAAAGAAAAAAAAAAAGAACTATAATTTGGTGGATGACTTTGGTCCAAGTCCTCGTCACCAATTTTCCTTTTTGCAGGATAATCCATTATAAATATTCAGGCTTTGTTTTACTAAATGCTGGTTAGAGCAGTAGGAAACATATTTAATTTACCAATTCATAATATGTGAAATCTGCAGATATTAATTCTAACCATTGGAATTAGTGGAATAAATTTCTTATAAAAGGGCGGGCACTATGGTGTAGCGTGTTAAAGCCCTGGCCTGTAGTGCCAGCATCCCATTATGAGTGTCAGTTCGAGACCTGGCTACTCTACTTCCAGTCCAGCTCTCTGCTTATGGCTGGGGAAAGCAGTAGAAGACGGCCCGAGTCCTTGGACCCCTGCATCTGGGTGGAAGACCTGGAAGAAGCTCTGGCTTCTGGCTTCGGATCAGCCCATCTCCAATCATTGCGGCCATTTGGGGAATGAACCAGCAGATGGAAGATCTCTCTCTGAGCTTCTGCCTCTCTGTAGCTCTGCCTTTCAAATAAATAATAAATATATCTTTTAAAAATTTCTTATAAAGGATTCCATATCCATGACCACAACAGAAAGAATTGGCACAAGGCACTGTATTTGGTTATGATTGATTTTATTTGGTAACTCATCATTCTGTACCTGTTCTCACTAGACCATCTAGAATGAAAACATACATCTCCTTGTATTTACAAAATAATCTATATTTATTTCAAGGGGGTTATCTGAATACTAAAAATGAGATAAAATATTTGAAAGTACCATTGCCTAACATCTAACAGACACTCAGTAAGGGTTCCTCTCTTCCCTTCCTTGGGTTTTAGCAAGGATATTGTAATCTTTCAGAAATGTAACAGATTCTTCTCAAATGGGAATTAACATAGCTGTTCATATTTAAAAGTGTTTTTTTAATTAGCAGTATGTTGAACACTCACTTGATTTACATGATGCTTTAGTTTTACAAGATTTTAATATAGCATTTCCGAGATAAATAGTCA
Organism: Lepus europaeus; assembly: GCF_033115175.1. Lineage (NCBI taxonomy): Eukaryota > Metazoa > Chordata > Mammalia > Lagomorpha > Leporidae > Lepus > Lepus europaeus. The sequence continues at coordinate 39,759,883 of NC_084839.1, read as the reverse complement.
CCTAAAAAGTTCAGTTGGTCAAAGAGAGGGTAAGGGGTTTGGCACAGCAGTTTAGACCTTGCTTGGTGCCCACATTCCATATTTCAGTGCCTAGTTTCAAGTTCTGGCTCTGCTCCCAGTTCTAACTTCTTGCTAATGCACACCCTCAGAGACAGCAGGTGGTGGCTCAAGTGGGTAGGTCTCTGCCACCCATGTGGGAGGCCCAGCTTGAGTTCCTGCCTTCTCATTTTGGACTGGCCCTGCCCCACTTCTTGTGGGCCTTTGGGGAGTGAACAAGCAGGTGAAAGATCTCTGTCTCTCTGCCATTCAAATTAAAAAGAAAAAAAATGGTCAAAGACAAGTTTACTTGGTACCTATGATTTGTCCAACCAGTGTTGAGCTAGGTTTAAGATGCTTTGAAATGCCAGCATGAGAAACTTGTATTTCATGTAGCAATAGACTTCTTTGTTCCAGGATATTTGAAAGCTGAAAATAAAAAATAAAAATGACTTCTTTTTTTTTTAAAGATTTACTTATTTATTTGAAAGGCAGATTTACAGAGAGGCAGAAGCAGAGAGAGAGAGAGAGAGAGAGAGGTCTTCCATCTGCTGGTTCACTTCCCAAATAGCCGCAACATCTGGCACTGCACCAGTCCGAAGCCAGGAGTCAGGAGCTTCTTCTGGGTCTCCTGAATGAGTGCAGGGGCCCAATCACTTGGGCCATCCTCTGCTGTCTTCCCAGGCCATAGCAGAGAGCTGGGTCAGAAGAGGAGCAACTGGGACTAGAACCCATGCCTATATGGGATGCCAGCACTGCAGGTGGCAGCCTTACCCGCTATGCCACAGCGCTGGCCCCAAAAAATGACATTTTAAAATGGGAATAAAAACATTCTTTCTAAACCTTTTCCCTAAATATATAGTCAGGTTTAAAAAAAACAAACAAACAAACAAAAAAGAAAAAAAAAAAGAAAAAGGGAGTAAGTTCTGTCTTTACCTTGAGTAGTTTCTTAAATTGATCACCCAGCCCTGTGTGAATTGAAAAACCGCTTGCTAAAAATATGGAACCCACTCGTTCTAAAGATTAATGGAGTCTCAACTGTATTAAATCACTTTGAGATCTTGGCCTTTGAGTAGTGACCAACACCAAAAGGAGACTCAGCCTGTTGAGGACTGATTCTCAGGCCCTTCCACTACCTGCAAGGAAAGGAGAAGACATGCTACAGCCAGGGACTGCATTCAGGAGCCCTGTAATAGATCCATGGCTGTCTGGGTGTGCTCACTTGTTGGTCTTTTGTGGAGCCAGGAGAGCAACATGGTGAGTGCTTTGTGCCTGGGAGGAATGTGCAGCCCTTTCACTCAGTCTACAGAAGCTGCCGCCCTCGGCCTCCGCCTACACCCGGCTCGCCCCAGCCTGAGAGCCCCCAGAGCAGATCCAGAATGTTACTCCAGCATTGCTGGAGACCAGTAGACAGTAGACCAGCAGACCAGGTTGCTGCTCACTGTTACAGCATCAGAGAGCAGTCCCACAGAGGGACTGCAGGGGAGAATGTGCCGCAGTTTCCAGTGAAATCTAGTGGTTACTTTCATTTGATTTGGAAAGTTTTATGTATGTTATGTTAGATCTTTTATATATTTTTCACTTTATAACACTGTTTTACTTTGTGTAAAGACTTAAATTAATGATTTCCTTTCATTTCTAGGACATTTAATCTCTATGTGTACGTTGCTATAAAGTCTTGTCCATCTTTTTCCCAGAGTCAAAAAAAGTTGTTGTTGTTATATACATTTCAGTGCTCAGAGAAAAATCTCCTTTCCAGCTGTCCAAAACACATGGGTGGAATCTGAAAAACTTAATTTCAAATTGTATTTGTTGTTGTCTAGGCGAAGAAAGATGAAAGACTTAAATGACATTTCAGATGAGATATAATTTTCATACTTCATTCTGATGTGTTGATATCAGCAAGTAACAAGGGATTAACATTCAGAAATCATGCATCCTTTCATTTATTGAAGACATATTTGTAATCCTCAGTAACTAAAATGTATGGCTCAGAGCTTTTTAAAGTAAAAACAGATCTCCCGGTTGGGAGTCACCGTTGCATTGCATCTGGGACCCTGTGTCCTTGCCACATTCTGTGGCCCAGTGGAAGTGTAGAGATCTCAAGGTGGTGGAGGCTCGTTCCATCACTGGACATTTCCACATCTGGGAATTAACAGCCTGGGTGAAGGCGTGCTAGCTGAGAGGCGGAGTGGAAGTGACCAGAAAAGGATGCACCTTCTAAGACAAGCTCTGTGGTTAGGCTCGTCCCTAGTGGTCACACACTGCCATTTTCATTTGTTCTGTTGTGACTTACTGTTGTCAGCATTTCTTCAGGAAAATATTTTAATGTTTTGATTAACATTAATTTGCAAAATGCTTTTAGTTTTCCAGTATACACAGATAGGGAAACAAATTATCCTATCTGCAGATATATAGCTTTTTTTTTTGTCCATCTGATCTAGAAATGTACAGTTTTTAGCTTAGCTACTGTCTACTGCTCTTATTTTAAAAATTAGGATCAGGCATTTAGTATAGTAGTTATGTTACCACCTGGGATAGGCTCATATCAGGGTGCCTGGGTGTGAACCCAGGCTCCATTTCTGATTCCAGTTGCCTGTTAATGTGCATCCTGGGAGTCAGCAAGTGTTGGCCTAAGTCCGTGGGTCCCTTGAGCAAGCTGATGCTGATGGGAGCGCTCGCTCTCTCTCTCTCTCTCTCCCTTTCAAATAAATAAAATAACATTTAAATTAAAAAAATTTTCTAAAAAGTCTTGAACCCATTACTCTTCCAAGAAAATTATTTGAACAAAGTCATGAGTTATGTAGAAGGTAGGATTGCAGTAAATACAACTTTTAAGTGGTAGACCAAGTTGTTCAGGTGAGGCTAGATCAATCCTTTGAGTTGAAAATTGGTACAGGAAGGACAAACAGAGAATCTGGCAACCCATTGCTGAGCTCACCTGAGGATGTAGAAGAGGGACTTCAGTTTTGTAACAAAGACATGCTTCATAGTCACTGGACATGCAAAAATGTCTGCTTTTTCAAACTCACTGAGTACAAACTTTGTTTTTTAGTGGTTTCTCTCTTTCATGCATGCACACATACCCACAACATGTACGTGTTTTCCTGAAGGCAGGATTTGAAGCTTTGAACAAGGAAAAACTCTTGTAATAGTGCTAGAGTCAACAGAAAACAGACTGTTGCCCTGGTCCTAGAGGATAAAGGTGGTGGGCCTCACACAGACAAGTCAGAGGCCTGGAAGAAGCCAAAGCTGCCGCCTTTCCTTCCTAGCTCTTTCAGATGGGAGGCAGAAGGGGGCCCTTTGTGTCTATTTGGTATGGCACAGCTCTGTTTCCTCAGCTAGTTGTTGAAACAGAGAACACTGTGAAAAAACAGAGTCTGTATGTGTGCTTAAAAGTTTTAAGTCTTTGAATTATCCTACCCGCTAGATTTTTTTTTTTAAGACTTTATTTATTTTATTTGAGAGGTAGAGTCCAGACAGTGAGAGGGAGAGACAGAGAAAGGTCTTGATTCCATTGGTTCACTCCCCAAATGGCCGCAACGGCTGGAGCTGCGCCGATCTGAAGCCAGAAGCCAGGTGCTTCTTCCTGGTCTCCCATGTGGGTGCAGGGGCCCAAGCACTTGGGCCATCTTCCACTGTTTTCCCAGGCCACAGCAGAGAGCTGGATTGGAAGAGGAGCAACTGGGACTTAACTGGTCCCCATAAGGGATGCTGGCGCCACAGGTGGAGGATTAACCTACTGCACCACGGTGCCAGCCCCAACCCACTAGATTTGATATAGCTACCAGTTATTGATCACTTCCTATCTAACAAGAATGGTGTTTTTACATGCATTATTTCATTTAAGTTTCACAACAGTCCTATTAGGTAAGTACTCTTCCCCATTTTACAGAAAATAAAAATGTAGGAGGTTTTCTGATTTGTTGAAGGTCACATACTAGTATCAGGGATTAGATTTAAGCTTAGATCGGCTGGATGCCAGGACATGTTCTTAGTTCCTGTCCTATGTGCTCTACAATAAGGCACAGCAGACTAAAGCCCTGGCCTGCAGCACCGGCATCCCATATGGGCACCGGTTGGAGTCCTGGCTGCGCTGCTTCCAATCCTGCTCCCTGCTAATGCACCTGGGAAAGCAGCAGAAGATGGCCCAAGTCTTTGGGCCCCTGCGCCCACGTGGGAGATGGGGAAGAAGCTCCTGACCTGGCTTTAGATCAGCTCAGCTCCAGCTGCTGCCGAAATGAGCCAGCAATGTCGGGGAGGTATTTTGGGGAGTGAACTAGCAGATGGAAGACCTCCCTCTCTCTCTCTCTCTCTCTCCCTCCCTCCCTCCCTCTCTCTCTCTCTCTCTCTCCCTCCCTCCCTCCCTCTCTCTCTCTCTCTCAAATAAAAAAAAAAAATCTTATAAAACATAAAACAATTTAGAGCCCCTGTTTCTCCTCTTAAGGCCTAGTGCACATGATGCTGCCTGGGGGTAACTGTGGGGAATGTAAATGAGATGCACCCTCTGCTCTGACAGAGCTGGCTATACAGTTGCGGAAAGGCACAGGGAAGGAAGTGATGATGCCGGCCAGATGAGGTTCAGTTAAAATTCACAAAACAAGGTAATGCTTTGACAAATCTCAGAGGATGGAGAGGGTTCCCCCACAGGCACAAGGGGGAAAAGACATTCATCTCAGCGATAATGAACCTGCAGTGTGCACTAAGGAGTAGTCGACTTAATGAAAAATCGACAGGATGATTTTCTGAAAATAGGATAATAGAGGTCTGGGCCTCCTGCCTCTCACCCAGCCTTTAGAGATACACTGTAAGCTAGGATTGTCTCGACTGTGGGCTGTGAGTATGGCCATTTCCCATTCTCAGCTAGCTGTCCTGCCTGTGAAACAGGCCATAACGATGTGGCACTCTAGGGTCAATTTAGTGTGGAGCTTGAGGGTGGGTCAGACACAGCTTGTTCAAACTCAGCCCAGCTCCCAAGATGGCAACCCCTTGGCCAAGTAATGGCCTCTGGAGCAAGTAGTTGGTCCTTTTTGTTTTCAGCAGAAGTTTGGGGGCTCTGGGACACAGAGCAGCCTGACCTGAACAAGGGTCATGACTGGGGGTGGGTCTGGGAATGGGTAGAAATGGGGGGGGGGGACATTAATTATGTCGGTAATAAAGAATGGAACGGGTTGTTGGCTGGATCCTGAAGCCATTCTGAGACTTTGAAGACTCTGGCTCCTGTGAAATAGGGGCCTGGGCCTTAGAAGTTCAAAAATACCTCCCCTGCATTGCCAGAAAATTTTCTGTCTGCTAATGTGGCTTGTAAGATTTAAATGATTTGCTATACCCATCACAGAATACCAAGTCTCATCCTAAATCAATGCTCAATAAATGTTAGTGTTGTTGGCATCACTGTTAGTGATGTTAGTGTTCTGCTTCACAGTCTACCAGGTAGAGACTGGCTGATTCCATAAATTATTCATTCATACCTCAGTGTGATTAGGTCGTACAGGTTGCTCTGGAAACATTCGACTTTTCCCAGACTCTGGGGATTTCGAGGCAGCTGCATTATAAAGTGTTAAGAAGACTGAATCTTGCAGGTGTACTGTCCTGGTTAGAATGCAGGATTTGCCAATTGCTAGTTTTATAACCCAAGAAATGTGGGGAATTCTCATTTTCCTCATCTTTTTTTTAAAGATTTATTTATTTATTTGAAAGAGTTACACAGAGAAGGAGAGGCAGAGAGACGGGGGAGGGGGAGTCTTCCATCTGCTTGTTCACTCCCCAGATGGCCACAATGGCCGGACCTGTGCCGATCCAAAGCCAGGAGCTTCCTCCAGGTCTTCCCATGCAGGTGTAGGGGCCCAAGGACTTGGGCCATCTTCTGCTTTCCCAGACCATAGCAGAGCAGAGAGCTGGGTTGGAAATGAAGCAGCCAGGACATGAACTGGCACCTGTATGGGATGCCAGCACTGCAGGCGGCAGTTTTACCTGCTACGCCACAGCACCGGCCCCTCCTCATCTTAAAATAAGGATAATAACCCTGACCTTGTAATGAAAATGAGCCAAGTAAATGAAAAAGTATTTCTACAGCACATGGTCATTGCTGGCTCCTAGTGGCATTTTGTCTGGTGCACTGAGGACACTTGGGTTCATGTAGGGAAAGGTGTGGGCCTGATGCTCATGTCAAACCCAGATGTTCTCAGGCCGACCCACTTAGGCGCAGCCAGACATGATCTCCTTTCCACCCACCCCCCTTTCTGGGGGAGCCACCTACAACAGCTTGTGTTTGCCTATCATGGTCCTGGAAGTCTGCGTTCCCCTGGCTTTGCCTCTAAACAGGGGAGCTCCTTGTGGCCTAGGCAGTGCCTCTGCTGTCTGACTGTCTGGTACTAACTCTGCGTGCTGGTGTCGGTACCAGCAGACTCCCTGTGGTTCGCGGTGGGCAAGGGACACTTGGTGCTGTCCAGCCTCTTAAGCTTTGAAGGCTCTCAGGAAAATGAACAGATTGTGCAGGCAGGTAGATGAGGGGCGGGGGTGCCTGGCAAATGTTCAGCCACCACTCGGAAAACAGGTGAGGTCAGGAGGTGACGTCGGCAGAGTGGTCCTGTTCTAGCCCAGAGTCCCGTGTGTTAAACTCCCCTGGATTCCTGGAGTGTTGAATCCAAAGGCATTCTGTGTCCCACTTTGGAAGGTCCTTGATCTCCTTCGGAAAGCTGCCCCAGCACTCCCACCCACTCCCCCTTTTTTTTGTTTGTTTTAAGGGAAAGGGTTTATTGGGGAAAACCCAGCAGACCGGAGGGAAGGGGCGAAGAAGGGAAAAGAGAAAGAAGGAGGGCATAAAAGAGACAGAGAGGAGAGAAGAGAGAGAGGGAAAGGAGAGAGGGGAGTGAGAGAAGCCAAGAGAGAGCAGAGAGACAACGAAAGAGAGCAAGAGAGAGTGAGCAGGAGAGAACAGAGTCCCACTTTCCTTTAATGTGCCACTCTACACAGGTGTGTGTGTCTCCTTGCGCACCACGGATTTGTGATCAGCAGGCGCTGGAGCGCCTCTAAGCTCAGACTCTGTGAGCGGTGTTGGTAGTCACCATCACTGTGTCTCGTGAAGCAGGACACACAGGTGACAGCCACTCTGTAGTCATTTACTGTGTGCAAAGGAACAACTGCAGATTCCTGACCAGGTCCAGGAAACATGCCACAAGGTTTTGTTTTGTTTAATTTAATGCTTTTGGGGCTGTTGTTGTGGCATAGCTGGTAAAGCCACCGCCTGCAATGCCAGTATCCCATATGGGCACTGATTTGTGTCCTGACTGCTCTACTTCTAATTCAGCTCCCTGCTAATGGCATGGGAAAGGCAGCTGAGGATGGCCCAAGTGTTTGGGCCCCTGCCACCCACCTGGGAGACCCAGACCAAGCTCCCAGCTCCAGGCTTCATTGTGGCCATCCAGGGAGTGAACCAGCAGATGACAGATCTCTCTCTCTCTCTCTCCTTCTCTGTAACTCTCTTGTAACTTCTCTGTAACTTTCAAATAAATAAATAATTCTTAAGAGAAAGAAAGTTTTAATAAAGCCCTACACAAGGAATCCTTTTAAAAAATTAATGTTTTTCCTGCCTTTTTAAAAAATTTATTTGATAGGCAATGACAGAGCTCCCATCTACTGGTTCATTCCCCAGATGCCCACAACTGCTTGGACCGAGACCAGACCAGGCCAAAGCTGAGAGCCCAAACCAGGTCTCCCACATTGGTGGCAGGGACCCAGTTACTTGAGCCATCACCACTGCCTCCCATGATCTGCATTAGCAGGAAGCTGGAGTCAGGAATCAGAGTCTGGTATCAAACCCAGGTATCCCAAAGTGGGAATCCCAACCAGTATCCTAACCACCAGGCTAAAGGCCCACCCCAAGAGTTTTGAATGCACATCACAAACTTCCTGAGATTGTATGGGAAATTGTGTGTTCATGTTCATAAATCTTTTTCTCTTGTGAGAGAGTCCATGGTTTACATGAAATTCTGAAATGTTTTCATTGTCCTAAAAATGTTAAACAGCAACAAAAAGCCACTTATTTAGAGATTTTCCACACACTTATAAGTTAAAGTTTTGTGTTTAGATAAGCTAGGGGGTGTTTTTATGTTCCTTCAATTTCCAGGTGTGGGCTACAGCTTGGGGTGGTCAAAAAACTAACTCTGTTAGAACCCTGGACTCCACTTCTGGCCTGGGCACTGCTACTTATACATCCTAGAAGGTTCACATAGCCTTTCTGAGCCTCACTTTCTTCTTCATCTTTGAATTTAGGTTTATAATGCCCTCTTGCCCTACAGGAATATCACACAGTAAAGAGAGCATAGGTGTATAGGCACTTTTTTAATTGCCATGAGCTGTACACTTGTGAGACTCAAATATTACTATTACAAGTGTGTTTTTTATCACACAGGGCAGAGAATACAGTGGGCAGTCACTACTTAGGTGGTTAAAATGGACAGGGAACTGGTTTATTATAGTGAGAGGGCTGGAGCTTTAAGTACACCAGTGGTGTGTGTGTTTCTAGCAGATTCTGTGGACGCCCATATTCAGGTCCAGAGCACAGCTAGGGCCATTAAGGAACTCATTTTGCAAGAGTGTGAAAAGTAAAAACGAGCTTCGTGATCCCAAGTTCATGTGCTTTGTTTTACAGAAGGATGTGAGATTTAGAGAAGACAGAGGCTGTCCTTGTTTGAGACAGTTTCAGGCTTTACCTCATCATGTTTAATAGAATCCACAGAAAGAACTTCTTTGCTTTCATATCAACTTATTGTCTTACCTTTTAGAAACATTACAGAATTCACCTCATGGTCTTAATTATCTTGAGTGGGGCCACTTAGAGTCCTGTACTTCCCAGAATATGCTGCTGCTAGACCAGACGCAGGCCCGGTATGTTACAAAACCTTTCTCTGTTTGGCTATCCGTACATGTGGGCTCTGCACATGTAAGCTCAACCAACTGCAGTCCTCAAATACGCCGGTAAAAGACTACATTTGTCCCAAATGTGTACAGATACTTTCTTGTTGTCATTATTCCTTAAACAATACAGTATAACAACTACTTGCATAGCATTTACCTTGTTTTAGGTCTTACAGATAATTTAGAGAGGACTTACAGTATATGCAAATATGACACAATCTTGTATAAGGGACTTGAACATTCACTGAGCTCGGTAACCACAGGGAGGCCCAGAACCTGTGTCCTCCAGACACTGAGAGACAAGGGTATTTCCAAAGCATCCTTCTTTTGGAGTGTCCTCCACATCACTTCAGAGTCCTGGGGGTGAGTTATTGCCAGTTCTGTTACCTGGACTGACTCAGAGAGCTGACTCTTACTTGTCCAGGTCACAAAACTCAGTCTCCAAAGCAGAATGAACACCCAGGTGCTCTAATTTTTTATCCTTACAACCACTAGATTCTAAAGTGTCTTATTGGACCCTCTTCGTGCCCTAGTAACTGACGACAAAAGTAGCTGGAGTTTTTTTTGGTTGGTTGGTTTTGGTTTTTTTGCTCAGTGTATATATATAATACACAAAGGGTTTTCAAAAATGTTATGGAGAAATATGTTACATATAATAAAAGAAAAAACTTGCACCAAAATAAGCTTATCTTTTAATTTCATTTTGTTGTGAACTTTTGGAAGGCCCCAAGAGAAAGAAAGAACGTGTTTATAAATTTGACTGTAATCCATCCTTCCATTTAAGCAGTTTGTAGTAGAAAGGAGTTTGAAATTACATTTAATCATTGCTTGATAATGAATGTTACTTAAGTATCATTTTAAAAAACCACTTCTCTCTCTCTCTCTTTTTTTTTTTTTTTTTTTTGGTAGTTGCATTACTTTTTGTAAGATGTTTTGTTTGTGATGTTTTGCACCTGGTTGTGTGCATTTGGAAAGTACCCTACCCCAGAATATCTGAAAGCAAAAAAGTCCAGCCCTTTTCCCACTTTCCGTTCTTTCTGCTGTGTGGATGCCAGATTCCTCTGGGAAATCATCATTTGCAAGAGGTCAGGAGCAAAAGGAGGGGCATTCTTTAGTGTACAGTTACTGCTAATTGGAAACTAAACATCTGTAACTATGTCAGAGTTATTTGTATTTGAAAAGAAACATTTATATACAAGAGCCTTTTCAGTAACATAAAACACTGTAAGGCAGTGTGTGCTATGTATGTGTGTGTATGTATGTGTGTGATATGGAGGGGTGGAGGACAGACAGCCGGGGGAGCTTCCGACAAATGCCTGCTGTACTGAGTGAGGTCATTTGCTGATTAAATCGCTAAGCATTTCAGAGTATTTCCTTTGTCAGATGAAGTTTTCTTCCCACCCTACCCCAAACCCCTGCAGACCAAAGCAAATGTTTTACTGTGTTTACCAATTACCCATTAAATATTTAATCATGTTAAAGGAAAACTATGCGAGAAAATGTGTGCGTTGATGGAACCTAGTCAAAAAACAGTGGAAACTGCCCAGCCACCTACTGGAACCCTAGCCCTTTCTGTAGTGTGATGTGTCTTCCCACAGAAGGATGTGAAGTGAGCGCTTCTCCATCCTGAAACTACCCATCATTGGTGAAGCTCCCTTCTTGGGGGAAAAGTGACAGTGTCCTCACTTTAACCCTCTAACCCTCCTTCTCCCCACCTTCCCTCCTCCCTGCCTCTCGCAAGGTGAAATTCCCAGGTGATTGCATTTGTACAGAAATTGTATTTGTATTATCGTGTTAGATGGACACTTCTGGGGTGTAACAGTTTGGTCATAGAACTCTATCCTTCTGCGTGCTAAGCTTTCATGGACACATGGTCCAGATCAAACCAATGATTTCCTCTTGGACCACTAATTAATTTTGAAAATGGTCAAGAAGCTATCTCTTCCCCCTGTAGAATCTACCTTCTTTTGATCTTCTCTATCCTAGTCTTGACATCTTAAGACATTTGCATCTGTTGCGTTACTATTTGGATATAAGATCAAGAGGTATTGAAAGTTGTAATCAAGAACTTATTTAGCCAGCACTTGCCATATTGGCCTTTGCTCTCAGTCAGTCTTCTGTATGTGAAGGCTCTCAAGTGGACAGTTTGAACAAAATGGTTGTAGCTTCTCAGGTTCTGAGTCTTTAGAAACTTCAGATGCCCTTAGATGACCTGCCTTTCTGATGACCTTTGCGTAATCTCAAAAGACCACTTATCCATGGGTAGGAGTTCAGAAGCAAGGATTGATGAGTTGGAGGTCCGTCTCTCATCCTGTTTCAGTAAGTTCAAACCATGTAGTCTGCCATTTGTGGCACTCTGCAGTATGGCTTGACCTACTTTCCTGTCTTAACTTCTACTCTAATGCATAAGCCTTTACTTCAACCGCACACATCTCCCTATTCCTTTATTCCTTGAGCATTTCTACCCTTGCTTTATGCCTCTGTCCTTGGTTGAGACAATTTCCTGACTTCTCTCAGCCTGCTTGAGTCCCATCTTTCTACGTCTGACTTCCTAGAGCTGTAATGTCAAGAGCACCTGCTTATCATTTTCCCCACACTATGTTGTGGAGAAAAGTACATTTTCAAATGTACTTTTCATCTTGCCAACCACAGCGTGGACTGCGTACAGCCAGTCGTGACTATTTGACTCTTGGCACGTATCACAGTGCTTTTACTCATTGTGAAGTGCCCAATGGATAGTTGTTTGATTATTAAGGGTAAGCCCTCTCTCTCTCCCTTTTTTTTTTTTTTTTTGCTACTACCTATCTGTTGTCTTATTCCCATAGCTTATCTACATGTAATCCCAATGAATAGAATTATATATACTGATGATGTTTTGACAAAAGCAAATTGACCTGTAGGGCTAATGCAAATACAAGTACAAAGGAACGTCATTTGAAATAAGGGAAATATTTATTAAGAAAAAATCTTTGAAATAAGGAACAGCTCCTGATCTTTGTTCCCCTAGATTTAATATTCCAGCCTGAGCTAGATAGAACATCAGTGTATACAAATACACAGATGTGGAGATGAGTATTGAAAAGGCTTGTGTTCTGTTTCTTCCTAGGTGTGGTCACTCACCTGTCTACCGCTCCCGTGAAATGGCAGCTCGTGCCTTGGTCCCATTTGTTATGCTAGATCAAATTCCTAAGACCATCCAAACTCTATTGGCCACACTCCCCAACTGCACCGACCAGTGTTTCCGGCAGAACCATATTCATGGGACACTTCTCCAGGTAGGTAGTTATTTTGGGGGACTTCTGTCAAATACCATAAGATGAACTTTCCTATCTCATGTACTGTTTGATACTTAGGCTTTTACCTTTACCGGTAGAATTTTTTCTGCTGCTGAAATATCAGATATTTCCTTAAGCATGCTTTTGGCATACCGAACACTGTGTTACTCTGTGATTCTGTCACATTGTCTTTTACATTGAATCTTGTGTTTTCGATGATATACTTTCTCATTTAAACTCAGCTCTCTGAACCATATAGAGTTTCCCTTTTCCATCAAGTTTGTCTACAGAACATTCTGGGCCACTCCCTGTTCAGGGTGAAGCTAAGAGTATTCCTGGAGAGAGAAGTTGGCCCAAGAGGCACAAGGAGAATTGTACACATGAGGCAGAGTATGCCTTGTAGCAAATCTGTACCTCCTGTCTCCTCTGTAGGGCAGAAGAAACTTTATTTTGAATAAATATATAAAATTTCTTCATTATTTTTAACATAATACTTCTTTTAGAAAAGACTAAAGCACAACAGATTGACTCCTTATTGAAACTGCTCTATTTTAGTCTTTCCTTGGGGACAGGTAGTGTTGGTGATAGCTTTTGTCCACATGGCTGTTGTGGTCACTCACATAGGCCCAGGACTAGAGGTGGGATTTAAATGTCAAGTCATGTTCCTGGTCTATGAGCAGAACTGAGAGGTGGCCTTGAGGCCCCAGTACATGCAGTTAGTTTGAGGTCTGTACTGCTGCCCTACGTGGCGGTCTGTAGTGTGGTTCATGGCCTGGGACTCAAGCGTCGGACTGCCTGGATAGGAACCTCAGACTCACCCCACACTGCCTGCTTATCTGTGTCTGCATTTTTGAAATGCAGATAATAGTAACATATACCTCAAAGAGATTCTGTGAAGAGTGAATGAATGCATTTGGAGTGGTTAGGATAGTGTCTAGTACATAATGATATACAGACAGTTCTTAGTGCTGTTATGCTTATACTTTGAGCCTATACTACAATGAAAAGTAATGTGGTTAGTAATTAATTCCCCCTAGGTAAGATTATAATATCAACCTCTCATCTTTCTTCCTTGGCTGTTTTAGTCATTCAACAAGTAGTTATTGTATGACTGCTGTGTACGTTTGTGTCGCCATCAGAACCATGACTGAGTCAGTCCCTGTGAAGGGGCTGATGACAAAAGACGACCAAAGATAAGCAGTTGCAGCTCAGTGTGTTAAGTGCCACGTGAGCCCCAGGCAGGACTGCCTGGCTTATCTTGGGGAAGTCAGGCGAAGTCCCAGAAAAAGTGCCATCTAAGCAGATACTGAAGGAAGGTAGCCGGGTGAAGGAGAGAAAGAGTCCACAAGGCAGAGTGGGGAGGGAGACTCCTGGTGGGCAGGAAGTCAGCCCCATCTGGGAACTGCGGGTTGAGTGTAACTAAAGTTCTAGGTTGGTGGTTCTCAGATTGGCCTTAGGACCTTTTCACACTCTCAAAAGTTATTGAATGTTCCAAAGAGCTTTTATCTTTCAGTATCTAACTAGAGAATAGAACTGAGAACTTACAAAAACACAAGAACTCACTGCACGTATTCCATTAGTCATCAAAGTGTTGACATCATCACACACCTTGTAGCTTCTGGTAGACTCCACTGTGTACTCACGAGAGCGATAACAAAGGAGGGAATTAACATCTTCACATCGTTATGAAAATAGTTTGATCCTGCAGACCTGCTGAAAAGATTGCACCAACCTGTGAGGGTCCCGGACTGTACTCTGAGATCCTCTGGCCTGTGTCACGCTCCCTGTGGGCTCTTTGATGGTTTCTGCAGCAGTCATGTCCCCTGAGTCCTCACTATGCCCCTGTGATGAGGAGAAGGGCAGGGGTTTGTCTTAGTTTCAAAGATGGGCCACTGAAGCCCACGGTGACCATTTGCTCAAACAACTCCAGTCTTTTGCTGCTGCCACACTCCGCGGCCTCTTTGAGGAGGGGCAGACACTAATGAGTAATGCAGAACAGGCTTGTCAAAGTGTGAGCTGCAGCTGAGTCCGAAGCATGGCCGAGCGGCGAGGCGGTCAGCCGTCAGGTTTCTTTTGCTGGAGATTCACTCTTGTCCCAACTTCGTCAGAAGCTTCTCGGGCCCTTCGACCAGCTGTGCAGGTGGGCCTCCCAGCCTTGTTTCTCACACCTGCCCCTGGCGGATCTGGCCTGTTCCAGACTGTTCCACCAGTCTGCCCAGCAGCAGCACATGGTCCGTGGAGCTGTCTCTGGGCTGCCCTTGATGTGCTCAGATTTGCCTTTTCCCCTAGGTAGACTGTGAAGCCCGGTGGACAGGTGAGAGCCTGCTAAGCCCAGGGCCGCTGCTGCTCGGCCTAGGTGGGACGAAGGGCCTGCTGAGAAAGTCAGCCGTGTGCTGGTCGCCAGATTCCTGTCTTTAGCCAGGTCAGTCCACACTGGCTGACGAAAGGGTGGCAGGTGACGGGCCTGTCGTGTCCACTCGGGTGCCGGGTCTGGGCTGTAATGATGCTCTTGCACCCTGTGGTTCTTCGTGAGGAAAGCACAAGGGGTTAAGTTGGGAGGGACTCTGTCTCTTTCCTTTCTACAGCTTAGAGGTTCCTTCTCAGCATAAAGCTACCTTTGAAATCAGTCAAAGGCATGCACCTGGAAAAGATGGTGGCGGCTGGCAGGAATGATAATCTCCATGGGACCTCCAGAGCCAGCTAAGTAAATATCAAATTGGTATGTTTTTTTCAAAAGCAGGAAATCTTTTTGTAATCAGAAAACAAATTCTTTCACAGAACATTTTCTTGAAGTATACATTTTGACTTCTCTGAAAATGTTTACATAAATACATCAAACCTCAAAGTCTTTCTATAGTGTACCTTGAAAAGAAGAAATGTGCTGATCTCCAACTTTTCTCGGACCAGGGAAGAAAGATTCAGATTACAGGACATGCAAAAAAAAAAAAAAGGAAAGAAAGAAAGAAAAAACATGTGGGATTCGTTTCTTAATCGTTTTTAAAAACAGAGGTTGATAATTGCAGTGTTGAAATGGATGGGAGTAATGCACATTAGAAAAGGTGAGATTATACAGCAGGTTCATAAGAGCCGGGAGTAAATGACATTAACTCTCCATAAAGGCTAGAGAAGAGCCACGGACATGACCTCATTTGAGAACAACACTGGCAGCGCTGCCCTGTCTTTGAAGTAGAATTAGCCGTCTGTTTTTGTGGCCAAAATTCTTCATGTTGGGGACTTAACCTCATTACTAGGTTACTTATCACTCCTGAGAAATCGTATTGGAGTTCAGAAAGTTCTGTGTTGAGGAAGAGTGTGGCCAACAATGGTGGGAAAGCTTGATTCTGATTGTGGTACTTAATTCACACTTTGAAGTTTCATAAAGAAATGTTTGCCATTTGAAATAAGAGTTTGAATTTTGAGGTTTTTTTCATTTCCTGTCTCTTTTGGCTATTTTTTCTGATGGTGTAATTACATTAAAGGTGATCCCTGCCCTTTCTTGAATTAAGCTCTTTTGTACAGATAAAGGGAAGTAGACCGTTGTGTTAAAGTAGAAGAACCAGTTTTGCATTTATCTGGCTCTTCTAGGCAAAAGCTCCTTTTATTCTTCAATGAATCCAAATAATTACTCCACTTCCACACATCTCTTTAATGCTCCAGTCTACACTCTTCACCTAATTCTGCTGTGGGTGCGTCTCAGTTACCAGTGGGACCTTTTGAATACTTTAATGTTTTTGTGTTTTTCCTCCAGTTTGGAGCCTTGATTTCTGAACCTTGAGAATTTGAGTTAAAATCACTTTGTTGGCCGTGGAGCTGAACATCAGTGCTGCTACTTGGTTGACATGAAATAGTCACTGGGGGTGGCTTCCCAGGGCCAGGTCCACACATCTGCCAAGTTTACCATAAGAGAAGTAAAATGAATATTTCAGTACCTCCTGCAGTCCATTTGAATCCTATGTGTGATTTCATTTTAATTCCCTTAGCAGACCAGCAGGGGAGCAAGATGGGTGTGATACTGTGTGTGTGTGTGTGTGTGTCGGGGAGGCGGGGCTCTGTCTCTAACAGGAAACTGTGGTGAGCCTGAGAGGGTGACCTGCACAGAGTCACAGAGGTAGTCAGTGGTAGAGTAAGATACTAAGCTCACAAGCCTGTCTTTTTTTTCTGTAGAACCTGCTGCTTCTCTGATAGTTGATGTGAAGAACAAGTTTTTATGGCTAGGGAAACCAAACAAAGAATCCATCTCTGCTCCTTTTTACGTTCTCGTTCAGTTGGTCTTAAGTCTGATTGGATTTGATTGGATTTGGAAGCAGAGTAAGTCCATCAGCCCTATAGAGATGGACAGAAGAAGGCAGTGAAACACAGAGAAGCCACAGCGGGTGAAAGACTTCCTGTCTGTCATCACTTATCTTTGCTCCTCTGTTTAATACTCCCAGCCTGAAAATATGGAATATCCTCCCTCCCCGCCCTGTGATGCAGGCTATGGCCAAGTGCGCAGTTACCATGCCTTCTGCCATCCTTAAATGTTTGACAAAACCTGTCAACCCTGGACAGTTATAGGAGCAGATGGAACCTTGTGGAAATGGTTGAAATTGGATTTAATTGAGCAGACACTGAGGTGTACTTACCCTGTCCTAGGCGCTGGTGAAAACACAAGGAGTTGCCGGCGCCGCGGCTCACTAGGCTAATCCTCAGCCTTGCGGCGCTGGCACACTGGGTTCTAGTCCTGGTTGGGGCGCCGGTTCTGTCCCGGTTGCCCCTCTTCCAGGCCAGCTCTCTGCTGTGGCCAGGGAGTGCAGTGGAGGATGGCCCAAGTGCTTGGGCCCTGCACCCCATGGGAGACCAGGATAGGCACCTGGCTCCTGCCTTGGGATCAGCGCGGTGCGCCGGCCGCAGCTCGCCAACCGCGGCGGCCATTGGAGTGTGAACCAACGGCAAAGGAAGACCTTTCTCTCTGTCTCTATCTCTCACTGTCCACTCTGCCTGTCAAAAAAAAAAAAAAAAAAAAAACACAAGGAGTTGCCTCCTAATGTGGGGAGCTGTGGGTTAGAAGCCAAGTGAACTGAGAGCATATGCATGACAGAAATAAAGAGGAAACAGAAGATAAAGTGCCCAGGCACAGGGTTGAGTATAAAAGGAGGTTCTGGAGGCCAGTTCTGCTTTACTCTGGAACGCCCCCAAATGCTGTGTGTTATGAAGCATCAGGTTAAGCTGTACTCGCAACACTAACATCTCATATCGGAGTACTAGCTTAAGTCCTTGCTGCTCTACTTCCCAGCCAGCTTCCTGCTAGTGTGTCTAGAGGCAGTGGATGCTGGCCCTAGTACTTGGGCCCCTGTCACCCACATGGGAGACCTGGATAGAGTGCCTGGCTCCTTGCTTTGGCCTGGATCAACCCTGGCATTTTTGGCCTTTTGAGGAGGGAACCAGCAGATAGATTTCTCCCTCTCTGTACTCTGCCTTTCAAATAAATACATACATAAATCAATTTTTAAATGTGCTGTAGTGTTAGGGCTGGGATCAGGCTCTTTATGCAGGTGACACAGCGTGAGGTCTAACTTAGAGGCAGGTCACATATTATCTTTGTGCAAATAAAAGCAAAAAACCAGCTAAGAGGTAGGCTAATTTTACTGACTGGTTGTGTGAAGCAATCGCTATTCATATAGCCAAGGTTAGACCAGCCATCCTTCCTTGCTAAAAAGACCAAAACAGTGGAAGGAAATACAAAAATGGCAATAGGGGGGTAGACAAAAAGAGCAGTGGTTAAGCTCCTGCTTGGGATGCTCATATCCTGTGTCAAGAGTGCCTAGTTCACGCCCCTGATACTCTACTTCTGATCCAGCCTCCTGCTCCTTCTGGGAGGCAACAGATGATGGGTCAAGTAGTTAGGTCCCTGCAACCCACATGGGACACTTGGATTGAGCTCCTGGCTCCTGGCTTCAGCCTGCCCTAGGCCTGGCTGCTGCAGGCATTTGGGAAATGAACTAGTGGATAGATCTTTCTCTGGTTCTCTGCCTTTGAAATAAAATGAAAATAAGCAAAAATATTGGGGGCAGGGGTGGCGCAGGCAATTGGCAATAAATGCTTAAGTGCACATTCTGCTAGAATATCTTAAAAAGAAAAAAATGCTTGTGTCCAGCATCTTGTTGCATCAAGTTAAGCTACCGCTTGCAAGACCAGCATTCCGTATGAGAGTACCGCTTCCTATCTAGATCCCTGTTAATGCACTTGGGAAAGCAGCAGAAGTGGCCCAAGTACGTGGTTCCCTGACACCCGTGTGGGAGACCTGGATGGAGTTCTGGCTCCTGGCTTCAGCTTGACCCAGTCCTGGCTCTTGTAGCCATTTGGGGAATGAACCAGCAAATAAAAGATTCCCCACCCCCGTCTCTTTTTCTGTGTCTCTTTCTCTCTGATGCTCTGCCTTTCAAATAAATAAATAAAAGAGTACATCTTTAAAAAGGAAACAAGTATTTATAGAAAATATTTTTACTGATATTGTTCCATTAAAATTTGTGACTAAGGACCAGCTTTGTCACATAGTGGGTTAAGCTGCTGTCTCCTTCTCTCTGTGTAACTCTGTCTTTCAAATGAATACAATTAATTCTTTAAAAAAGAAAATAAGATTTGTGACTAAATATAATTTTAAATAATTATTTCAATCTTTAAAAAATATAACCATATAAGACAGTGCTTGATGCATTAAGAATTTTACTGTCTTTTCATGTTTCTTAAAAGAACAAAATTGTGCAATTGTGCAAAATGTTCAAGCTGTCCAGAAATGGAACATTACTTGATAAGTTCCATTTGGTGACCTAAGATATTGGCCTGTGTCCATTGTTGTTTATTTTATGCCCAGAGAATATAATTTCAGAATGGAAAATCAAGAACAAAAGCATGAAATTATGCTGATGTTGTAGGTTATAAATGGATTGCTGGTCAGTGTGCTTTTTTTCTGGAGTGAGTCATGATTTTAAAGAAAATATTCACTCTTGTCACTCAATGATGGCCAGATTGACCCTTTCTTTTTGAGGACTTGTGTGAGCGGGGAAAGAGAAGACCCTGAGTCTCTGTGAAGATCCTAGGGCTGAGGGAGGTGGAGGTGGAGCTGAAGACGGGCCAAGGTCTCTGCCGATTCCTCAGCTCTCGGGAGTCTGAGAGTGGCCCAAGGGTGCTCCTGTGGCTGGGAGCAGCAGCATCTGGTTTATCCCAGGGTTCCAAGGAAAGATTATTTTCTATGTATGCCTTGATGTGAAAAGGATTGGGAAGCACTGAGCTTTTAAAAAGAAATTTAAAAAAAAAAGAACTAAACCTTGTTAAATCTTACCTTTTGGCAATTTATTCCTTTCTGGATATAAGCCCAGAAAAGTCATTTTTAATTAAAATGCTACTTTTGAAGATGAATTAATCCCTTCCTTATAAACATCTAAAAGCTTTTATTTGGTGTGTGTTACTGAGGGAGCGTTTGCTGGGTGTTGAAGACAGCTGTTCGCTGCCGGCTTCCAGAGCACAGACTGTCGTGCACCGGGCAATGCCTGCTGCTCTGTTCCGATGCTCTGCACCCTGCTTGCAGGGAGGGCCATGTGCAGCTTAGAGGTCTGGTGGTCGGTGTTTCCCCAGCGTCTTGTTACTGCTGAAGATTAAACTAGGGAAAGTCATGAAAAGGGGGCAGGTTGTGTGTGTGTGTTACTTCCCACAGTCTGTGTGTACCAGTTGAGTACCTACATAGGTGCATCTGTGGGGGCGAGTGTTAGGCCCATCCTACTGATGAGGGAAAGAGAGCGTGAAAGGGTTATGAGATTTCACTAAAGTTAGGCGAGGTAAATGGAATTCAAACCTAGGAGTGATGTGGGAGTGTGTGCAGAGGAGAGAAATAAGGCCATTTTCAGCAGTGTTGACTTCATGTGTTTTGTTTTTTTTTTAAACTTTTATTTAATGAATATAAATTTCCAAAGTACAGCTTATGGGTTACAATGGCTTCCCCCCTCCCATAACTTCCCTCCTACCCGCAACCCTCCCCCCTCCCGCTCCCTTTCCCCTTCCATTCACATAAAGATTCATTTTCAATTCTCTTTATATACAGAAGATCAGTTTAGTACATATTAGGTAAAGATTTCAACAGTTTGCCCATATAGCAACACAAAGTGAAAAAACTACCATTGGAGTACTAATTATAGCATTAAATAACAATGTACAGCACATTAAAGACAGAGATACTACATAATAGTTTTTTTAAAAAAATTAATTAATTTTCTATGCCATTTCCAATTTAACACCAGGTTGTTTTTTTCATTTCCAATTCTCTTTATATACAGAAGATCAATTCAGTATATAATTAGTGAAGACCTCATCAGTTTGTACCCACACAGAAACACAAAGTATAAAAATACTGTTTCAGTACTAGTTATAGCATCACTTCACATTAGACAACACATTAAGGACAGATCCCACATGGGGTGTAAGTACACAGTGACTCCTGTTGCTGACTTAACAATTTGACACTCCTGTTCATGGCGTCAGTAATCTCCCTAGGCTCTAGTCATGAGTTGCCATGGCTATGGAAGCCTTTAGAGTTCGCTTCCCCAAGAGGTTCCTCTGGTCAGTTGTGTTCTTCCCTACCTTCCTATAGATCATGTTAAGTATTCCAAGAACTGAAATTCATTTAGATTTTGAAGAGCAGAGTTCTGTCAGGTTGTTATTCCTTGCACCTGTTCTGTTTTGAATTACATCTGCTCCCTCAGATCCCAGCAGAAACTTGATGAATCAGAAAAGGAACAGTGTCACTCTGTCTCAGACAAAGGCCTCTTTTACCATTTGAAGGGGGAAAATTGAAGTTCATAAAGTGAAAGGAGATATAGGATCCTCCTGGATAGATTAATCTAGCGCTTTTCGAAGTTCATTTTTCTTCTCCAAACACACGCTTTCCATCCTCTTGGAACCATCCCCCTTTAGTGTTTGTGACTGTTTAATGACTGCAGATCATTCTGAACGCACTTTAAAAACCCAGCAAAACAAAGCATCACGGTGTATGCTCACAGCCAGGCTCCTGTGATTTCTAGAATCCCCATGAAACATCTGATGGTATGTGGTCTCATTACATGGTGGGATTTGTGTGGTGGTTCCCCACCCAGTGAAAATAGTATTCTTTGCTGCTGTGTGTTTTTAGCATATGCCAATCCATGAGACAAAAAGTAATACCTCATTGTTTTTATTGCGGTACCATCTTTGAGATGGCAGAGAATATGGACTTGTCCCGTAGCCCTGGGATTTATTTAGAGCACCTGGTGTATTTCAGTTGCTGAGGACTCAGTTGGCCACTTAAAAGCACTGCATTGAGTATAGCCAGACAATTGGCAAGCACCCGAGAGACCTGAGGTAACATCTGCCTCTGGGCCTAAAGAAAAATTAAATACAAAAGCACGTTTCCTAGTTCAAGCCGCATTTTCTCTGCACTGTGTGTCTCCAGCCCTTCCTGTCCTCCCACAGCAGGCGTCTCAACTTCAGCACCGTGGACTCTTTGTCAGGGGCAGCAGCGGTAGTGTGTTTGATAGCATCTCCCCTCTGGTCATACATGCACCCCACCCTTGGGATAAGCCCAGATATCTCCAGACATTTCTACATGTTCCCTGAGGGACCAAATTGCCCCTGGTTGAAAACCTTTTGTTCAATAGTACCTAAGGAGTACCTATGGGTTTTCTCCATTATCCTTGGGGACTGTGTCTGGATACCGCTCATTTAGTTAGTAATGGTCATGAAAGAAATCATTCCTCTTGTCGTCATTCTCTAAAATATAGTATAGCGACTGCTTAAAAGGTTTTATATTAGGTATTATAGGAAACCCACATGATTTAAGTTATACTTCATAATGTTTTATGTACTATAGGAAGAAGTGGAAGAGAGGAAGGAGCTCATAGGCTCCAAACACAAAAGAACAAGGAGTTGAAAAGCTGATTACCTGGTCTGATCTGTTTATGCTGTGTAGATGTACTGACATATTGCACTGTACCCCATAACTTGTACAAGTATTGCATGTGAATCGAAAATTTAAAATAAATACATAAATGAAAAAAAAAATTATTGACCCAGACACAAGTTGCGGTTCAGTAGAATACACTTAGCTACGCGTAGGAACAAATGAATAGGCGGGCAAAAATCAGACTGGAAATCAAAAAGAAATCATTTCTGTGTCTCTCTGCTCCACCCTCTCTCCCTGTGTCTTCTGGAAAAATGCCATGAATATGCATATAAGCCAACTCACTTTAAAAATCCCAGGTTCTTGGGGCTGGCACTGTGACACAGCGGGTTAAAGCTCTGGCCTGCAGTGCTGGCATCCCATATGGGCGCCAGTTCTAGTCCCAGCTGCTTCTCTTCTGATCCAGCTCTCTGCTATGGCATGGGAAAGCAGTAAAAGATGGCCCAAGTCCTTGGGCTCCTGCACCTACATGAGAGACCTGGAGGAAGCTCCTGGCTTCAGATCAGCACAGGTCTGGCCATTGTGGCCAGTTGGGGAGTGAACCAGTGGATGGAGGACCTCTCTGTCTCTGTCTCTCCTTCTCTCTCTGTGTAACTCTGACTTTCAAATAAATAAAATAAATCTTTAAAAAAAAAATCCTAGGTTCTTACAGTTTACTTCCTGCCTCTCATCCACTCGCATACTGTTCATTGCATAATGTAGAGTTGAAACTTAATCCTCAGGGAGCATAATAAAATTTTCGGTTCCATTTACACAAAGGAGCTTTGGAATGTAATACACTAGTAGAATTTTCTCCTGCTTCTCCTTGAAACACTGCTGGGCACAGTTGCTGTCTGTGTCATCAAGCCTCTCCTGGAGGCAGGGCAGGGGCCTTTCTGGAGAAGTCTTCTAAGAACTGAGGTTGTGCTGAAAATTGTAACCCAGGACATCAAAACTGAGTTCGAATTGAACATAAATGTTTCTTCAGATTCCCAGATACAAACTTCAAATAGGAAACTAGTAGGTAAATCTAGATGTAGGTGCTAAAATATACATGGAGGTAGTAATTATATGACTTTCATTTTTTTTAGAAAAGTCTTCTAAATATTCTATGTGCTTCATATATATAAATGCCTAGGAAGTATATAGTAAATTTGACTTGACTCTCAAAAAATGTTATGACATGAAAAGTAAGACTTTTTTTTTTTTTTGCCAGGCAGTTAGGCAGAGAGAGAGAGAGAGAAGAGAAGAGAGAGAGAAAGGTATTCCTTCCATTGGTTCACCCCCAAAATGGCCGCTACGGCCGATGCGCTGCGCTGCGCTGATCCGAAGCCAGGAGCCAGGTGCTTCCTCCTGGTCTCCCATGCGGGTGCAGGGCCCAAGCACTTGGGCCATTCTCCACTGCCCTCCCAGGCCACAGCAGAGAGCTGGACTAGAAGAGGAGCAACTGGGACTAGTACCCGGCACCCCAACTGGGACTAGAACCGGTGGTGCCAGCGCTGCAGGCGGAGGATTAGCGTAGTGAGCCACGGCGCCGGCCAAAAAATAAGACTTTAAAAAACGTCCTTCAGAATGATTTTAGAAATTATCTAATAGGAGCCGGTGTTGTGGTGTAGCCGGTGAAGTTGCTGCCTGTGATCCTGGCATTCCATATGCATGCCAATTCATATCCCAGCTGTTCCATTTCCGATCTAGCTCCTTGATAATGGCCTGGGAAAAGCATCAGAGGCTGGCCCAAGCTATGCATGTGGGAGACCCAGATGAAGTTCTTTGCTTTGGCCTGGCTCAGCCCTGCCTGTTACAGCCATCTAGGGAGTGAACCAGCAGGTGAAAGAGCTCTCTCTGACTCTTGCTCGCTCACTCGCTCGCTCTCGCTCTCTCTCTCCATAATTCTAACATTCAAATAAATAAATAAAATCTTTTAAAAAAATAAAAAATTTCTAGTAATATGCATTTATTTGTCTTTTGAAGAAAAGGATAACTGCGTATAGTAAAGTCTTTGTGTTTTGAATGAAGACATATGTTCAGAAAAAAATAAGCGAATCAAATCTTTCTTGAATTTCTCTTGTCACTATCGATAATATGTACTTTCTTTGCCCTGTTTTCACAGCAGGTGAATAGACTGGCAGTTGAGGTAAGACTTTGTACTTACAGGGGTAGATGTTGTGGCGCAGTAGGTTAAGCTGCCACTTGAGATGTCCTGACTGCTCCGCTTCTGACCCAGCCCACTGCTAGTGCCCTGGGAGGCAGCGACCTGGATGGAGTTCCTGGTTCCTGGCTTTGGCCTGCCACAGCCCAAACTGTTGCAGGCGTTTGGGTAGTCAATGAGAAGATGGGAGATCTTCCATCTGTGGTTCACTCGCCACAACGGCGAGCACTGGGCCAGGCCAAAGCTAGGAATTTCATCCTGGTCTCCCATGTAGGTGGCAGAGGCCATCTTCTGCTACTTTTCACAGGTCATTAGCAGGTGACTGGATTGAAAGTAGAGCTAGAACTCAAAACAGTGCTAAAATGGTTTGCTGGCGTCACAGGCTGCAGCTTTACCCACTATGCCACAATGCCAGCCCTTCATATGACTTATTCTTTAACCATTAATTACTTTTAAAGGTTTAAACATATTTGTATAGAGGTGTGATTGTTACTTTTTCTTACAATATTAACTTTGTGGTCAAAGAACATAATTTATAATGATATTCCCTCTTTGAGATTTGTTTAGAACAGTTTTTATGGGATGGTAATATTTATAAGTTGTGTTCTTGAAAAACTATGTTGTATTACTTAAATTTATTAATTTCTCATATGCTTGACTTATAAATTTATAAGCAGCATGTCAGAGTTTCCTATATGTGAATTTGTCTACTTCTTCATTAGTTCTGTGAACTTTAGTGTAATGGTTTAAATCCTATTCTGGAAGTACTTAAAATCTTCATGATTTTTGTCCCTTTTTTTTTGAGAATCATTCATTTTCTCATTAATTTCCTTTTTTATCCTTACTAATGGCTTTTCTTTAACCATGTTTTTGCGTAATACATTGTTTTCGTTTCAATTCTTTCTTATGAACAGCATATATCTGATTTTATTTCTATATACAGTCTGATAATCACTGATTTTAAATAAGCTTTTTACTTTAGGATCGCTCTTACTAAAAATTTGCAAAAATAGTTCAGAAAGTTTCCGTTGTACCCCTTACTCTGTCTTTCTTCTTGTTCCCCTCATACATTACTATGGGACCATTTGTCACAACTGAGGAAGTAATTATTACATTACTATTAACTAAATTCCACATATTTTATTCAGATTTCACTAGTTCTCACCTAGTGTTCTTTCTCTGCCCATGTTCTCAACCAGGTTACCACATTACATTAGTTGTCATTTCTCTTTATGCTTCTCTGATCCGACAGTTTCTCATCCCTTCTTGTTTTTGATGATTGTAAAGTTTTAAGGACTGGTGGTCACATATTTTGGAGACAGTGTCTTCATTTGGGCTTATCTGATTTTTTTTTTAATGGCTAGGCGAGCATATGGATTCTTGCTAGGAAGACCCGGTTTCTCCATGTAGAATCCCTCTCCTCACTGCTCTTTCAACACCCTACCCTTTGGAAATAAGTTGCTAAGTGCAATCCACACTCAGGGAATAGAAAGAGGAACGTTAAGCTGCATCCCATGGAAAGGGGAGTATCGTTAATTATTTGGAACTCTTCTGTGTGGGATGTTTGTCTCTTCTCCATTTATCCGTATTTTCAATCAGTCATTTATTTATATCACTATGGAATTATAGTGTTTTTTTATTTTGTACATTGGGGTACAATCTAATGTTATTAATTTTATTTTTGAAATTGTTCCAGTCTTGGCCATTGGGAGCTCTTTCAGTTTGGTGCCTTATGTCCCTCTCCATTTGGTATGTTTGTTGTTTCTTCTTTTCTGGTACTACCATGTGTTCTAGACTTACCTTATGTATTCCTTTTCCCCGATCAAGTCATTTATCCAAGGAACCCTGGTCCCTTTTATTGTAAGATAATGTTAGAAACCAAAATCAAGGCACCTAGTGTGCTCATTGATACTGGGTTGTCATTGTTTCTAGGCCCTGTTAGTGGACAGAGCTAGGAAACATGTATACATATACTAAACCACTTATGCATATGTATCTATAATTATTTCTGTATTGATCCATTTGCCTCTATGTAAAAATGTGATAGCTTTGGCTCTAATCCAGTGCTACCTGGTTAATTCTAGCTTTTCCTCTTGATTCTCTGTAATTTCCCTCTCCAACAATGAGAAACCTAGTTCCTGTCATCTCTTAGCCATTTATTTATTCCTTCACTCCCAAGATACTTACATAGATGTTTCAAAATTATTAGCCCATTCTACTGGAAGGCAAAAACATCCTTACCAACATAGTGCAGTGTTTAAGTACAGTTCTTTTGTGTTTAATCTTTCAGTTTCTAGTCGAAACACCATTTTCCAAAGTTGTTTGTAGTACAGTTAAATTGATTTTTGTTTTTAACGTGCAGACATTAAAGTTCACTGAGTGCTGAGGTCTGTGTGTTTTGACAAATGTATATAGCATCATGTGTCCACCATTACAGTGTCTTACAGATTAGTTCCATAGCCTAAACTATTTCTTGTGTTTTCCCTGCTCAGATGCTCCCTTCTCCCCAAGCCTCTGGCAACCACTGATCTGTTTTCCGTCCTATGGTTTTTCCTTTTCCAGAAGTCACACAAATGGAATCCGACAGTATATATAGCCTTTCCATTCTGGATTCTTTTATATAGCAAAATGCATTTAATAGTAATCCATATTAAATTTGTTTCTTTTTTGATTTTTTTATTTTTATTGTTGAATACTATTTTGTGACTGGATATACATGAGGGGTCTTCAAAAAGTTCATAGAAAATGCACATGACAGGGACTGGCACTGTGGCGTAGTGGATGAAGCCGCTGCCTGCAGTGCCTTCTTCCCATATGGGTGCCGATTTGAGTACCAGCTGTTCCAATTCTGATCCAGCTCGCTGCTATGGCCTGGGATAGCAGTAGAGGATGGCCCAGATCCTTGGGCCCCTGCACCCGCATGGGAGACCCAAATGAAGCTCCTGGCTCCTGACTTCGGATTGGCGCAGCTCCAGCTGTTTGGGCCATCTAGGTAGTGAACCAGCGGATGAAAGACACCTCTCTCTCTCTCTCTCAGCCTGTCCTTCTCTCTCTGCATAGCTCTGACTTTCAAATAAATAAATAAATCTTAAAAACAAAAAAAGAAAAAAATGCACATGATAGAAAACTGTGCATGTATTTAAAAATTTTTTGCACTATATAAACTTAGATTTTAATTCCATCTTCTACAAACTTTTTGAAGTACTCTTGTAGAGTTGTTTAAAAATGTTTGATTATTTTGCCGGCGCCGTGACTCAGTAGGCTAATCCTCTGCCTTGCGGCGCCGGCACACCGGGTTGTAGTCCCGGTCGGGGCACCGATCCTATCCCAGTTGCCCCTCTTCCAGTCCAGCTCTCTGCTGTGGCCAGGGAGTGCAGTGGAGGATGGCCCAAGTGCTTGGGCCCTGCACCCCATGGGAGACCAGGAGAAGCACCTGGCTCCTGCCATCGGAACAGCGCGGTGCGCCAGCCGCAGCGCGCCTACCGCGGCGGCCATTGGAGGGTGAACCAACGGCAAAAAGGAAGACCTTTCTCTCTGTCTCCCTCTACTGTCCACTCTGCCTGTCAAAAAAAAAAAAAGTTTGATTATTTTAACCTCTCTATCACTTTTTCCTTCTTTTGCGAGTAATATATCCTGTATCTATCTTGGAAGAGACTACTTTTGAAATTTTAAAGATACTGTCTTTAACTCTCCTCTTCAGAAACTGAGGACCTTGCAGTACTGTAATTCTAAATTTCCTTTTCATTATTGTCCATATTATTGTTATTTGCTGGGCCCACCTTATTTTTTTTAATCAGTCATTTGTTTTTATTATTTTGCACCCAGTATTTATGTTTACCAACGTATTTAACCAATTTCTCAGTTTAGTATTTCTTGCATCCCAATCCTTCTTATTTCAATTTCCATCTTATTCAAGTACATCCTCTAGTAAACTTTTCAGCCAACATCTTTGTATAATAAATTCTATTTTTAAGATTTATTTATTTATTTGAAAGGCAGAGTGAGTTACTGAGCAGGGGAGGGGGGCATCTTCCATCTGCTGGTTCACTCCCCAAATGGCTGGAATGACCAGAGTTGGGCTGATACGAAGCCAGAAGCCAGTAGCCTTCTTTGGATCTCACACTTGGGTGCAGGGGCCCATGGACCTGTCCACCTTCTGCTGCTTTCCCAGGCATATTAGCAGGGAGCTGAATCGAAGTGGAGCAGCCATGACTCAAACCAGTGCCCATATAGGATGCCAGCATCGCAGGTGGAGGCCCAACCCATTGTGCCACAACCTCTGGCCCCATAATAAATTCTTTTAGTCTTTGCAAGTCTGAAAATACTTTACCCTTACCCCTAAGTGATAAGTTCATGGTATAGATTTCTGAGTTGACACTCGTCCCCCAGTACTTTGAAAATATTGCACTGTCTGTGCCATCTGTTGTCATAATGAGATAGCTATCAACAGTTTGATTGTCATTCCTTTGTAAATTACCTACTTTTGGTGGCTTTTAAGATCTCTTTGTTACTGATGATGATCCTAGATGTTCATAACTTTCATTATACCCAGAACTTGCATCTTTACTCTGAACTTGCATCTTTGTTCATCTCCAGAAAATTCTTTTCCGCTCTCTCTTCAGATATGGCCACCAAACGCTTCTCTCCGTTTTCTCCTACTGGAACTTTTGTGACATCTGTTCATGCCTCTGAAGTTCTATTTCATATGCATCATTTCTCTATGTCTCTAGGCTCTTGTTATTTCTTCAAATGTATTTTCCAGTTTGCTAATTCTGTTTGCAGTTTCCATGTAGTGACACAGTAAAATAAGTATTTCACTGTGCTGTGAACTTTTCTCCCTCAGTGTAGGGATTTTTTTCAGGCCAAGATTTTTTTTCTACAAATCTACCTCTTATTTCCTCATGACAATTCTGAATTTTCTTGTGGCTTTTATTTCTTCCTTATGGTCTTTGACGATTTTATTTTAATCTTTTTCAAGTTGTTGTTTTCCTGTAGTTCCCAGCACTTCTGCCTGTTGCAGTGGCTGGTGCCTGTCCTAAGGATTGTAATTGTTTTCAGCTCGACTTCAGGGATAGTTGTTTTTCCTGACATTCCCTTTTTGCACTGGTTGGTAGATGTGGTTAGTTCTTCGGGGTAGTTTTGTGTTTAACCTTTTAGAGCCTTCTCTACAGAGTTTATAGGTCAAGACCCAATATTACATTAATTTCTTGTTCTGAAGAACTCACTTTCCACCTCTGGCTCTAAGGGTAACAAGATTCCTTACCTTATCTGCTGGCCAGTAGATGGGATTTTTTGGAGAATGGAACAGTTCGAATGATTGCAAGCTTTGTGTGGGGCTCTCAGCTGAGGCTCTAACACCCCTATAGGCCATTCTGCCTCGCCTGTCACTGCTCTGCCTCCGACCTCCTTTTTTATATCTGGCACTCGGAGACATTTTCTCGCCTTTGAGCTTTGTACAGTCATGCATCACTTAATGATGGGGACACACGCTGCCGGCTTCTGTCTCTGCTATCTTGTGCCACTCCACCGACTCTGTCCTGCCCAGTCCTATCTGGCTGACTGATAGAACTTTAAACAAGTGGCTGGTCTTTCAGTTGTGGGCTCAGAATGAGAAAACAGGCCTGAGGAGACATCACTTACGTACGGCTGAGGTCCGTGCCTTGTCCACCACTTAAATTCCCAGTGTCTGACACTGACTCTGGTGCCCTAGGGGCTCCTGCATCCCATGTGAGAAATCACAATTGCACGTACAGTTAGGAACCAGAACTGCTGAACCTTAATTCTCTGGAGAAGCCCTTTCTAGGGCACTTAGAGGAGCAGATTGTCTTTCTCCAAGTCGTGCAGGGTAGAGGTAAGTGTGCTGCATGTGTCGCGGTAACTAGAGCCTCTGCAGAGGCTCTTCCCAGGGATAGTAGTTTCAGACAGCTGACTTTGTTCAAGTGCAGTATTTGGGCCTCGGTCAGAAAAATACCAACAGGGTCCTCACTGTTGACTCCAAGCAGGTGTTAGTTTTGCTTCTAAATGGAACAGAATTAGGCTTCATTCATTTAACACATGGCCTTCAGGCATCGAGCTGAATGTTTAGAATATGGATCTTTATCGTGGTCTGAAACATCCTTCTAAATCTTTTCACATCAAATTTAGTTTGGGAAAAGGGCATTAGTTCTGTGTTTTCAGCTATCGAATCAAAGAGAACTTTGAAAATGGCTGGAGCTAATGGAGACCATTGAAAAGTAGATGATTTTCTTTCTCTTTTTCCACGTTGGTTCATCGTGAAGAGGATTTGCTTTAAGAATGCGCGCAGAGACCGTGGCAGTGTAAATGCAGTGAGACACAGAAGGCACCTTCTGAACTGGATCTGTGTAGACGAGGGCATTGCTGCTTAGGTGTGGAATCCCTGGAGAGGACAGAGAAAAGGGCCAATCTGTTTTCTGCAGGTATAGCTTTAACTGTGCGGTAAATATTGGCTCTGAGGATTTCACAATGTCGATTAGACTTCAGCAGCCCCTTTGAGTCTAAAGTGACTTGCAGTTGGGTGGTGTTTCTTGTACTGGGCTGTGAACACTGACACTGATTTCACAGAATTCTCCTGCAAATTGTTCTGGCTCGCTTACTCCTTTTGCTCCTTTTCTAAGAGTTCTTGCTGGTACAGGCCCTCTGCTGATTTTCTTTTGTTGTCTTACCATGGTCAACAGCTCAGAAATGGAATTAAAAGGGGGAACTCAGTTTCCAAAAATAGAAGTTTAAGAGGTTGACTGCTCAATAGAGAGAAGTCAGAATAACCCGCATTGTATTCTTTTGGCATACAGATTTTCAGTTCCCTTCGCTGGGGCCCTGTGTATAGAAAATGAAAACAGGCACAAAATGTTCCTCTGTGTAAAATGATATTGAAGTCTGTACCATCTTCCCTTTAGTACTCCTTTTTGGAGAGAATTTCCTGTAAGGTAGGTTCATCTTGGGTATCATCCAGTAATTGAAATAACAAGAAGATGCCATAATAAAATGTGTATCAGTGACCCTAAGTGTACTTACCATTTTAAAAGTAAAAACATAAAAAGGATATCTGTATTTTATTACAGTTACTTCATTCCTAGTTGATATGCACAGTTCGTAATCTTGCATTGTTTTTATTGCTTCATTCATAACACTTCATTGGCAAACTATATTATTTTGTGGATAGAGGATGTTAGATTGGGTTTTTGATCCAGGAAGACTTAGACTTAACATTCTCTCCCTCTGTTTTCTAGGTATTCAGCCTATGGCAAGTCATTTAAACTCTGAGCTAAAGCTTACTGATTTGCTAACTAGTGATAACATATAATTTGTAAGGTATAAGGAGTAGAGATATTATATGTACAAATCCCCAGTATAGTGGCTGATATGATATAATTTTAATAAATCATAAACATTTATTGTAATTATTATTTCAAAGTACTTCTGTGAAAATTATATAATATAAAATTAAAATTAAATGGACAGTTACTCATTGGATATTTTGATCCCATGATCATTTATTGAAAAAGAAGTCCCGGTTGCCCCTCTTCCAGGCCAGCTCTCTGCTATGGCCAGGGAGTGCAGTGGAGGATGGCCCAAGTCCTTGGGCCCTGCACCCCACGGGAGACCAGGAGAAGCACCTGGCTCCTGCCATCGGAACAGCGCGGTGCGCCGGCCGCAGCGCGCCTACCGCGGCGGCCATTGGAGGGTGAACCAACGGCAAAAGGAAGACCTTTCTCTCTGTCTCTCTCTCACTGTCCACTCTGCCTGTCAAAAAATAAATAAATAAAAGAAAAAAAAAAAGAAAAAGAAAAGACGTCTTATCTCCCCTGACGGAGAGTTTCTTTGTTATATGCTGAATTCAGTATGTAACTGCTCTTATTATCTAGATCTGTAGTTTCTATTGTGTTCATATACCAGTTGCTCACAGTAGGTTTTTAATATGTTTTACCACACAGAGGAGACTAATTCCCCATCATTATTTTTCTTTTTCCATACCCTATTAACTTTTAGTAAGCTTGTCTTTTCCCCCATACATCATTTTTCATTTTCATTGGGATCCCATTGAATGAATACATTAGCTTATTAACTATATATACTGTTTTTGTTATGCTGGTATCCTATTTAAGAATATGATCTGCCTTTTCATATGTTTGTTTCCTTTTATGCTTCTCAAAAACATTACATTAAAAATTTATATATTTATTTATTTGAAAGACATAAAAAAATTTGCTGATTCTCTCACCAAATGTCCACAACAGCCAGGAATGGGCCACACCAGTTCTAGAAAACTGAAACTCCATTCAGGTTTCCGTGTGGGTGACAGTGACCCAACTTGTTAAGCCATCAGCTCCTGCTTCTCAAGGTGCATATTAACAGGAAGCTAGAATCAGGAACAGAGCCAGGATGCAAACCCAGGTGATTTGATATGGAATGCAGGTATCTCAAGTGGTGTCTTAACCTGCACACCAAATGCCTAATAACATTACATTTTAATTTTCTTCAAGTAGAATGTTTATTTCTCCTTGTGTATTTTTATTGCTGTTATTAGTGGGTACATTTTATGTTATATCTCTGACTTGTGCTGCTTTTACTTTTGAAAATGATTGGCCGGCGCCGCGGCTCAGTAGGCTAATCCTCTGCCTTGCGGCGCCGGCACAGCGGGTTCTAGTCCCGATCGGGGCACCGATCCTGTCCCGGTTGCCCCTCTTCCAGTCCAGCTCTCTGCTGTGGCCAGGGAGTGCAGTGGAGGATGGCCCAAGTGCTTGGGTCCTGCACCCCATGGGAGACCAGGAGAAGCACCTGGCTCCTGCCATTGGAACAGCGCGGTGTACCGGCCGCAGCGCGCCTACCGTGGCGGCCATTGGAGGGTGAACCAACAGCAAAAAGGAAGACCTTTCTCTCTGTCTCCCTCTACTGTCCACTCTGCCTGTCAAAAAGAAAAAAAAAAAAAAAAAAAAAAAAAAAGAAAATGATTGAGGGGCCGGCGCTGAGGCATAGCGGGTAAAAGCTGCTGCCTGCAGTGCCAGCATCCCATATGGGCGCCAGTGCAAGTCCCAGCTGCTCCACTTCTGGTCCAGCTCTCTGTTATGGCCTTCCAGGTCTCCTACATGGGCGCAGGGGATCCAGCTCTCTGCTATAGCCTTCCAGGTCTCTTAGATGGGCGCAGGGGTCCAAGCACTTGCACCATCTTCTGCTGCTTTCCTAGGCACATTAGCAGGGAGCTGGATTGGAAACTGAGCAGCCAGGTCTCAAACCAGCATCCATATGGGATGCTGGCTTTACCCACTACGCCACAATGCTGACCCCTCTATTTCCTTTCTTTTTTTTTATTTTTTTTATTTTTTTATTTTTATTTTTATTTTTGACAGGCAGAGTGGACAGTGAGAGAGAGACAGAGAGAAAGGTCTTCCTTTTGCCGTTGGTTCACCCTCCAATGGCCGCCGCGGTAGCGCGCTGCGGCCGGTGCACCGCACTGTTCCGATGGCAGGAGCCAGGTGCTTATCCTGATCTCCCATGGGGAGCAGGGCCCAAGAACTTGGGCCATCCTCCACTGTACTCCCTGGCCACAGCAGAGAGCTGGCCTGGAAGAGGGGCAACCGGAATAGGATCGGTGCCCCGACCGGGACTAGAACCCGGTGTGCCGGCGCCACAAGGCGGAGGATTAGCCTGTTGAGCCACGGCGCCGGCCTCTATTTCCTTTCTAATAATACTTTGTCATCACTTACATATGCACTTATGTGTATTTGCTCATTGAATCTTTAGCATAATCCTAGAAACTGAATTCTCTTTTATAATGAGGAAACGAGGCTCTGAGAAGATAACTTGCCCAAGGTTACCTAGTTAGAAAGTGCCAGAGTCAGACTTCCAGAGCCTGTATTCTTATACCTTATGGTACCCTGGAAACTCTAATTTTAACATAATTTTTTGCTTGTTATTGATTGTCTTGGATTTTCCCGAAAAATATTGCATGTTGTAAGTATTATAGTGATGTCAGTACAGATAGTACATTTCTAAAATTCATAGAATAAATAGTATGAAAATAGACATAAAATTATTTTGATTGTGTTGGATCTACAGAGCAATTTCAGGGAAAATTGACATTATTAAAGTGTAATTTTTATAAAGGGTAAAATCTTTAGTCTCAGGCAAGTATCAAATGAGCAGGTGTTAAATTTTATTTAACTAATAATTTTTTGAAGGAACTAGAAAGATTTTGTGATCAATTCAAAAAGCATTTGAAAAATTAGGATATTTATAGGTAATTGAACATGAATGTTAGGAGAAGATTTCTGAGTTAGATATTTTCAGCAGATCATAACTCTTTGGGCCTATCTGTTCTACTCGATAGAAATTATTTGCATTTCTACCCTACAGAAAGCTACAAGTTCACAAGTAACTTCACTAAGTCTGGGATCATTAATCAGTAGTGAACAATGAGATGCACTACATGCACTTCTGCAGACTGAGTATTGGCAAGCCATGGTTGACATGTCAAATTCTGTCCAACTCCTGTTTTGTAAATAAAATGTTATTCAAACACAGGCATGCCTTTGTTTATTAGTTCCTTTCTTTTTAAAGTTTTTGTTTATTTCACTTTATTTGTGAGGTGAGAGGTAGAGAGAGATCTCCCACCCATTGGTTCACTCTCCCAAGTGCTCATAACAGACAGGCCAACTCAGGCTGAAGCCAATTGTTTGGAACTCAACCCAGGTCTCCCAAATGGGTAGCAGGGACTCAAGTACTTGAACCGTCATCTACTGCCTCTCAGGGTGCACGTTAGTAGGAAGCTGGATTGAAAGCAAAGTAGCTGGGACTCAAACCAGGCACTCTGATATGGGATGTGGGTATTTCCAAGTGGAGGTGGAGGCATAAGTACTGTCCACACGCCTGTGCCCACTTACATATTTTCTATGGCTGCTTTTACTCTACGGTAGTACAGTTGTGACACAGGCTATATGATGCATAAAGCCTATTATGTTGACTCTCAGTCCTTTATGGAAAAGATTGCCAGCTGTAGGCTGAGACAAGTCTTGGTTGATGAGTCTTATTTTGTTAGTTCTATTCTAAAATATTTTATGGTTTTTGACCTTATTAAAAATGATACTGTCTTTAAATTTCAGACTCTTAGGTGTTCATTGTTGCTATGTAGGGAATATAGTTAATTTTTGTATATTAACCTGGTATCCTGTGAACTTGCTTTAACTACATAGGTAATTATGTAATCTATGAATAAAGACGATTTTGGTTTTTTCCAGTTGGTATGCCTTTTATTTCTTTCCTTTGTCTTATGCACTGTTTTGGACCTCCAATATAATGTTGAATACTAATAGTGACAATTAACACTCTTACTTTTTCTTAATTATGGGGAGAAACCACTCAGTCCTTCATCAATACATGTGACATTAGCTATAGAGTTTTCCCTAAATGTAAGTTAGCTGATCATCTTCAGACTAACCCTAGAGAAGGTGGTCTCCCCCTCAAGCAACCTCATCTCTCTCTATCCTGTTGAAGCAGGTTCTGAGTCATGTCTTAAAGAGGGAGGAAGAATTTCCTTTCTGTTCATACTTTGTTGAAAATTTTTATCATGAATAGTTGTTAAATTTCATCAGCTGCTTTTTCTACATCTATTGAGACAATCATTTTTTAAAAAAACTTGTTGATATGGTGAATTACATTGATTTTTGTTTCCAAATGTTAAGCTAACGTCACATTTTTGGGAACCATCTTACTGAATCTCTTATTAATAAATTAAATAAAATCTCATATACATGTTCATTTTGTAGTTGCCTGAAAGTAATGATTTTACCTTTAAGAAAATTATGCTTTAACAATGTCATTATCCTCTAAATTGCTCTGAAGATTCAATACAATCTCAGTTAGAATGAATGTATTCTTTTGTTTTTGATCTGTTATCCTCTTTATTAATTACTAGATTAGCTTTGCTAATATTACAGGCTTTTGATTCTAGAAAAAAATATTTTGAAAAGCAAAGACAGTAATTGTAGAGATTGCCATATCAAAATCTAAAACACATTGTAAAGCTGTATTAATATTATCATTCTGCATTAATAAAAAAAAAAAGCCTGGCACTAAGTCATTAGCATCAGAGGGCAAAATGATGAAAATAGAAACAGACCTGGGGTATATGCAAAAGTTAATATATTATAAAAGTATCATTAAAAATCAGTGAAGACAAATCTACTGAGCCTGTCCCTCTGCAGAGTAATCCTAGCAGCATACAGTCATGTCCCTTGGGAGTGATCTTGAGGTGCCTCTGCTTAGAGAGTGGTCCTCAAATCCTGTGGGTTACTCCTGTCCTCTGAGTCAAGGGGTTCAAGGACAGCAACAGATTCCACCCTCAAAAAACGCTTTCCAGGATTGCTGTTTTCCTCTCTCTCTTCCTGCACTCTGGAACTGAACTGAATGGTCTTCTACTCTCTGCAAAGTGGGACCCAAGGACCCAGAGTAGAGGAAGAAGTTGCTCCTTTGGAGAGAGATAATCCAGCCTAAGAATAGTCTGAGGATGACTAGACTGAATTCCTCATGCAGATAGAGGGATTTTTTTCCCAAAGAAACCTTTTATTTAAGGAACAAAAACTTCATACATTTCATAAATACAACTTTAGGAACATAGTGATTCTTCCTACCATGCCCACCCTCCCACACACTCCCACCCCCTTCCTCTGCTCTCTCCTATTCCCAGTCTTATTTTTTACTAAGATCTATTTTCAATTAACAAATTGTATATATATATATTAAAAAAACTATTCCTCAACAGTCGAGACAAGGGCTGTTCAAAGTCATTGCATCTCGAAGTTAATTTCACTTTTTTTTTTTTAGAAACATAATTAACTTTAAATAAGAACACAAGAATGATACATCTTTTGCAAGCTCTTAGACATAACTATAACTTATGAGACATAAGAACATCATCATCTTAATACACTAAGACGAGGGGCCGGCACCATGGCGCAATAGATTAATCCTCCACCTGTGGCGCCAGCATCCCATATGGGCGCTGGTTCTGGTCCTGGCTGCTCCACTCCTGATCCAGCTCTCTGCTATGGCCTGGGAAAGCAGTAGAAGATGGCCCACGTCCTTGGGCCCCTGCACTCATATGGGAGACCAGAAGAAGCTCCTGGCTCCTGGCTTCAGATCAGCACAGCTCCAGATGTTGCGGCCATTTGGGGAATAAACCAACAGAAGGAAGATCTCTCTCTCTCTCTCTCTCTCTCTCTCTCTCTCTCTGCCTCTCTGCCTCTCCCTCTCACTGTCTATAACCTCTCAAATAAATAAATAAAATCTTTAAAAAATACACTAAAATGAAGTAAATCTTTTAGAGCAAGTTTTACTATTAGCTCATGTAATACAACTCTTTGAGGATAGAGGTCTTGCATAGGAAGTAAGTGCACGGTGACTCCTATTGTTAATTTAACAATTAATACTCTTATGTATGGCGTCAGTGATCACTCGAGGCTCTTGACGTTATCTGCCTAGGCTATGGAAGCCTTTGAATCTACAAACTCCTTCAGTATTTAGACAAGGCAATAAGCAAAATGGAAGTTCTCTCCTCCCTTCTGAGAAAAGTACATCCTTCTTTGATGGCCCCTTCTTTCCACTGGGGTCTCACTGACAGAGGTCCTGATAGAAGGATTTACATCCTAGCTGGGAGCCCTTTTTCCTGTCAGCCCTTCCACCTGTGCATCTGAGCCTTGTTGGATTACTTTCCTCCCTCCACAAAGCCTCCCACTTTTCCTTTGGGGTGTTGAAGGACACAGAAACCGCTTGCCTTTGATTATAAGAACAATTGAAGAAACTTAAATTTGATAAGGCAGGATACTAGTAGGAATGAATATGTAAATAACACCTGATAAATCAAGAAGAAATGAAGAAAAATAGGGGAATGCATTTGGCACACTGGTTAGGTCATTGCTAGGGTTGCTGCATCCTGTATTGGAGTACCTGATTCGAGTCCCAGTTCCTTTACTTCTAATCCAGCTTCCTGCTAATGTGTATCCAGGGAGGTGACCTGGAATGAGTTCTGGGCTACTGGCTTCACCTGGCCTAGCCCTGGTTGTTGTGGACATTTGGGGAGTGAACCAATGAATGGGTGATTTCTGTCTGTCTACCTTTCAAATAAAAGTAAGATAAATGATAAAAAGGGGTGGGAGGAGTGAAATGTCTTAACTTGGAAGAACAATATTGGGCAAATAACTGTTTATGCCCAAATATATTGCTGTAAGAGAGTTCCAATTCTGAAACATAAACTCTACAATTCTTTTAGCCAGTTCTAAGTAATGAGTTTTCCAAGAAAAATGGAGGTGTGATCCAAAGAAATGCAAAACCAAAGCAACAGTTCATCATGGAATCATTGACAAAAGGAACATTCCAAAGTTGTGATCTAAGTACCACTCTTTTGCAGTGTAGGGTGTGGGCTCGCACATGTTCTTATGCAAAGACTTGTGTTCGTGTATGTACACTCATCCCCTGTCTTAGGATTGATCTGCTCTTGTGATTGGTCTATTTGTCACAGCCTCTCACAGTGCCTCAATAAAGATCCTGCCTTAGATATTGTACATAGTCTGCTTTCTCCTCTATTCTTTTCTTCAAGGCACCTTTTGACCACTGTAGCTTGGTTACTGATTGCCATGGCTGTCTTTGTCTTGGAGAATGAGACCAGGTGTTTTGCCTGCCTAAAAGGCTTCCTCATCTCCTCCAAGCTATTATTCGAGGCATTACATACAATTTAGCTAAAAGAAAGAGTGCTGGCAGAATTCTCAGCATCTCCCACCCCCTCCCCAATACCTTGGATCAAAGAAGCAAAAATGTTCTGTCGAAGGGGCAGGTGGCATTATGTGAGTTAAGATACAATTTGGACCTATCTTCCCCAGCCAGATCATACCTGATGTTGGACAGTAAATGATCTTAGTTCAGCTGCTTTGCCAAAGTACCATAGAATGAATGGTTTATAAACAATAGAAACTAGGGGCTGGCATTGTGGGTCAGCAGGTTAAATCTCTGTCTACAATGCCATGTCCAGGCACTGGTTGGAGTCCCAGCTGCTCCACTTCTGATCCAGCTCCCTGCTACTGCGTCTGGAAAAGCAGCAGAAGATGGCCCAAATGCTCCTCCACATAGGAGACCTGGATGAATCTCCTGGCTTTGGCTCAGCCCAGCCCCAGTGATTGTGGCCATTTAAAGAGTGAACCAGCAGGTGAAAGACCTCTCTCGATAGACAGACAGACAGGTACATGACTTTCAAATAAATAAATAAATCTAAAAAAAAAGAAAAGAAAATGCAGGTGACTCTCACCTGTAACTATGGAAGTTTTATAAGTGTAAAAAATTCAGAAAAAAAGCTACATTGAAAATGTTTATAGATTTTACTATTCAAGTATTACTTTTTTTTACTATTCAAATATTAACTCTTACATATACTATAAACATTCAAACACTTAAGTAGAAAATTTGCCATATTAAATTGTAAATAAATATCAGTGTACAGCTATAGATACTTATCTAACCTTCTAGATTTTTTTTTAATAAACCAACCTGTATAGCTTGATGTCTGTTTTTTTTTTTTATGATTTATTTATTTACTTGAAAGGTAGAGTTACAGAGAGAGAGGGAGAGACAGAGAGAGAAAGAGATCTTCTATCTGTTGGTTCACTCCCCAAATGGCCGCAATGGCTGGAACTGGGCCAAACTGAAGCCAGGAGCCAGGAACTTCATCTGGGTCTCCCATGTGGATGCAGGGGCCAAGCACTTGAGCCATCTTCTGCTGCTTTTCCAGGTGCATTAGCAGGTAGCTGGATCAGAAGTGGAGTAGCCAGGACTCACACTGGTGCCCATGAGGGATGCTGGTGCTGCAGGTGCCAGCATAACCTGCTACACCACAGCTCTGGCCCCCTAGATTAGTATTTATCTGAAAGGAAACAGAAATGTTAACAGAATGATTTATCACAGATTTTTTTTTATTGTTTTTAAGATTTTATTTATGTATTTGAGAGGTAGAGTTACAGACAGAGACACAAGAAGGTCTTCCATCCTCTGGTTCACTCCTCAAATGGCTGCAACAGCCAGGAGCCAGGAGTTCTTCTGGGTCTCCCATGCCGGTGCAGAGGCCAAGAACTTGAGACATCTTCTACTGCTTTCCCAGGCCATAGCAGAGAGCTGGATCGGAAGAGGAGTAGATGGAACTAGAAGCCACTACATCACAGTGCCGGCCCCTATCACAGATTTTAAACTTTTTCCTGTAGGAAACCAAATCAATTAATAATAAATAATTTTAGATGTAAAGTAGAAATTATTGATGCTAATAATAGCATAAAGAGAGGAAGCACTTCTATTAATCTTTAAAATTCACAATTTTCATTGGGATATTAAAAATGTTAGACTTTTTGTTTAAATTCTTGAGTCATTTATGATATGAGGTACATGTTGTGTGTTGTACTTCCACTAGCTGTATAAATTTGTGATTATTTTGTAAAGTGTTTAACCTTAAATCCTCGATACAGGCTTGTTGAATGAATTAATTAAATTAATACTTTTTGAATAATTCTCAGGAAATGACAAAGTTTCCTTCATTTCCCCTCTGTTTTCGTGTTGGTGGCATTAGAAATAAGTGTTTCTGGTAATATAGTATAGGTGTAAGTGCTTATTAGACTGATAATCTGTTTTTGTCCCAGCGGAGGGTGAAGTACAGTTTAGATGGCCTATTTGCTTTTTGGTGACATGGAATGCAATATGGAAACCCATGTTGTAGGGGCTTCCTTCTGTGGGCCATGTTGGTTTGGTAGAGCTTCACACCACCCTGCAGTATAAAATACTCAGGTCATTAGAAACCCTCACTGAGGCTGGCCCTGTGGCTTAGTGGGTAAAGTCACCACCTACAATACTGGCATCCCACATGGGCACAGGTTTGAGTCCCAGCTGTTCCACTTCCTGTCCCACTCCCCTCTCTTGCTCTGAGTAAAGCAGCAGAAGATGGCCCAAGTGTTTGGACCCCTGCCACCCACCTGGGAGACCTGGATAAGGTTCCTGGCTCCTGGCATCAGCCTGGCCCTGTCCTGGCCATTCTGACCATCAGGGGGATAAACCAGCTGATAAAAAGGTCTCTCAGTCTCCCTCTCTTTCCATAACTCTGACTTTCAAACAAATAAATTAATCTTTAAAAAACAAAACAAAACACCTCACTGTAGAAATATAGGCTTAATGGCAGCTTTAACTCTCACTTATAAATTGCAGCCCTTTAGGGAGCAAACCAGCAGATGGAAGACCTCTCTGTCTCGCCCTCTGTCTTTATTACTCAGCATTTCAAGTCAATGAAATGGATCTTTAAAAAAAAAACAAAAACAAAAAAACCTGATTTTTATTTAGGTAGATTTCTTGAGCATTTAGATTGGTCTTTTCCCAGTTATTTCGTTGTATCCAGGAAGTGTTAACTGTTTCTTAGCTATTTGCCACTGCAGTGTCCTTGTTTGTTTAGCTGAGCACATAGTCATTGTAGCCTCCCAAGGGAGACTTTTTATTTTAAAACAGTGACAACAGGCAGCCAGAAGATGGGAGAATGTGTTTGGATGAGTGGTGACAAAAACGCAACACCTAGGGACCAAGTTATCTTAACCATGAGAAACCAGGATGAGTTGTATATGCTGGCCTGGGCTTGATAATCCATCACTTTCTTCAGGGGAGG
The DNA here is from genome assembly GCF_033115175.1 of Lepus europaeus. Classification (NCBI taxonomy): domain Eukaryota; kingdom Metazoa; phylum Chordata; class Mammalia; order Lagomorpha; family Leporidae; genus Lepus; species Lepus europaeus. Next base: position 39,717,869 of record NC_084839.1, on the reverse strand, counting down.
TAGTTAAACAATGGGGGAAGCTAGCACATAATGTAGCTGCTGAAATGGCAAGTGGTTTCTTAGCGCATCAGGAGAGGCAAATGGTAGCAGACCCTCTTAGCAATGAAGTGGCCACATTGTGTGTGGAGGTTTGACAAACACACTGAAGTAACAGTCCATGGACACTAAAACCATTTTAGTTTGAGAAACTGTGATGGTTTGGTTTATTTTATTTACAGAGGAATGGATATTTTCAGGGGTGACTTAGGGAAAGAATCAAAAAGTTTTAAAATCATCAACAATCTTCCTTTTGTAGCAAAAGATGCACATTTTGGTTTCTTATCCTTTTGTCTTAATTTTTGTAAGTACATTTTCTTATTGAATAATTTTAATATTTTTAAAAAGAGGTGTATTATTTATTTCTGAGGATTCTTCACCTACTGCACAGAAAATGAGCACTGCTGTTTCTTATGTTATCAGCAGTAAACATCTACTGTTAACGTTTTACATCCCTGTAGGAGCTCCACCTCATGTCCACCAATGCAACCGAATGTTGTAACGGACCATTTTAAACAATCATAATCTTATACAACATAATCATTTGTTCAGTTATTTTTTTTAAAGTTTTTAAGCTTTATTTAGTGTAATTATCTCAAGAAAAAAACTTCATAATTAGGCATCTGTAAAAACTCATCAAGCTGTGCACTTCAGCTTTGGCACTTTGTTGTATTTCAGTTGAAAAACTTTTAATTAGGAATTGATGGTTAGGGTTTAGGAATTGTGTTTGATAATAGATAATTTAGGGAATTTTTCTTTATCCCAAAAAAAAGTTCCTCAAGGATGGAAGCTTATGGTTAATTAAAGAAAGAATTTTTTTTTAAATCTACCTTCAAATTACTCTTTGGAATATTTGGCACAATTGTAAGTCCAGTGACTAAAAAAGAGCCTGTTGTGGGCATGTTTTCCAGAGTTCACTTCAAAGCAGAAGTGTAGCGTTCATTAATCTTGTGCTTTGATGGTGATGTTAGCTCTTTTGTTGCTGTAGAGTTTACCTTGGCCTGAGTGCTGGCAGTTAAATGGCACAGTGAAGATTACTGGAAAACATTAACTTGTTATTGTTAGTTGACACGGTGCTGAGGTTGATGGGAAGTAGTTTATAAATAGCTTTGTCTATGCATTGATTCTGAAATCTGCTCAGTTTCAGGGATGAATCTCATCATATGGATCATTCATTATTTACATTTGAAGTTTTTGTTTAACAGGGAATGGTTTCGTCCTTTTGAAAAATGTAGTACTGAATATAGCTGAATACACTTTTGTTTTCAGTATTAACTTCTTAAGTATCATTTACTTAATTTACCTTTTTTAGATGTCCTAGAAGTGATAATCTCACTATTTAGTAAGGGATCTGCATTTCTTTCTATTTGATGTAACTCATTTATCTTTTAATCTAGAGTGTTCTTCTTGTTCTGAATAAATATGTTTTCAGATAAGCATCCTTGAACATTTGCAGTGTTCCATGTGAAACTTGTATCCGTTTCTGGGCAAGGTGTTCCTGAGTGCCCGTGCCTGAAAGCAGGCCTTCTAACTAGAATTTTTATGCTGCACTGTCAGATGCAAATCATTAACTCCTGGATCTCCCCAGCACAATGGTGGAAAGAACACAGGGTCAAGGCAGTAATCCACAGGGGATGAAAGGAAGTTGACTCTATTATGAGAAATCTAAGCAATCAGACAAGGTATAACAAGAGTTTCTAGAAATCTGGCCAAGTCACTAAATAATTGCCATCCTCTTTCAGGCCAAGAGACAAGCCCAAGTTTACACTCAGTTTTCCTTGTTAGCTGACAGTGAGGGAAAGATTCAGAGCTGCTCAGGTGTTTGTTTTTTTGAGAGCTGTTTAGGTTTTTAGTTGTTGTTGTTTGTTAGGTGGGGACCTTACTGATTAATCAGTAGGATTTTAATTGAATTACAAATAAATGTTCAGTATTGTGCTAATTAAACACAGAATGGATATAAAGCAGGAAAATTCTTACAGCTTCTCTGGAGTTACACCAACAAACCTGAGATAGGAGAGTTAGAGTGCAGAATCATGTGTTACTGATTTGAAGTCCAGATGACTTTTAAGCTCATACTCAGCATGGCTGGAGTAGCTAAAACTTTCCTGACTAAACACTAGATAACTTAGGCTGTCTGGTTAGGTGCTTACAGTGCTGGCTGTCATGACCTTGACAAAAACAGGAGGATTTGATAGGCTGTCAGTTTTCCCAAACTTACCTGACCCAGGGGTTACCTGGGATATTGATTCAGTTAGATTCCCAAGCCCCTGCCCTAGAGATTTTCACCTTGTAGATCTGAGGCCAATCCCCAGATCTGCTCTTTTAATGAGCCACCTTGGTGATTCTGATGATCAGAAATTTGGAAAACACTAGGTTATAGGTGGCAGAGAGGGACATAGTGTAGAAACCTGAGTTAATACAAGAGACAAGTCATTCCTGAGTCAGATCCAAAGGATAACAAAAGATTGATCCTGAGAGATGGATCTTATTTGTCACTAGGAATTTGCCTTTGGAGTGAAAGGGCCATAAAGAACAATAAGAACATCCTGAAATTTCTAGCTCAAGCATAGGATGGACAAAATGTGCTCTAGATTTCATTTTGCCATTTATTTTCTTCCCCAAACCTGCTCCACTCTAGGAAGGGAGCTACTGGTCATTCCTGTGGAGAGCGGGCAAGAAGACATGAGTAAGGAGGAAACACTTGACGTAGCTCCTGGTGTTAGCTTGGCAGATGCGAGGGGAGACTCTTCCAAGTCTAAAGGGCAGCTGGCGAGACTGCCCAGAGCAGGAATGGAGGAAACAGGAGATTGAGTGAGCAATTTAGTGACATCATGTTTTGTGGTCAAGATCAAGGAGCATGGAATAAGAGTTGTGGGAAACGAGGGCAGAGATAACAGTAATAATGCTAATCGCTCATGACACATCTTAGAAGGAGTGCATAGAAACTCCTGGTCCTCCTGCAGCCTCATCCTGAGAGGTAGAGGGAGGAGGGTAATATCATTTCAGCTCTGCTGCTGGAGACCTAGAGCCATTCAAAGTCTTTGTTAGAGAGAGTAAACTATAGAAGAAAGTAAGAGAATTTGACCCAATAGGTTTTCTGACTTATGATGTTAGGTTGGATAAGTGTTGGGAGGATGGAGAAGAGTGAAAACAACCTTGATAGTGAGTTGAGCTGATGAGTTTAGTTATGGAAATCTTAGCAGATTTCAGCGTGGGCAAATGAAAGAGAGGTTATCAGGTAATTTAAAAAGTGGTATGGTGTAGTGTAATGCAGGTGACCGACTGAAAACACTGCGAGCGCTCTTAGCTATGAGCAAAGAGAAGGTAGAAGATATTGCATGACAAGTAAAGTTGATAGTTGAACCCAAGTATATGATAGAAAACAGACCTATGTACCTCCTAAGATGACTTACAGATGACAACTCTGATCATAACAAAAGTTTCAACTATTTCTTCTCTGGTAGGCACAATGCAATTATTTGCCCTGGAGAAAGTATTCAAAAAGTTTAACTTTGCCTAAAATGTTAGACTAAGGCTAAGGCTCTCCCCAACATAGAAGTAAATACACACATGCACACACGGAGAGATAGCTCTCCCATCCATTTGTTGGGCTGGGCCATGCCTTTGAAGTCAGAAACCCAGAGCTTCTTCCAGGTCTCCCTCGTGGGTGGCAGGGGCCAAGCATTTGAGCCGTCTTCCACTGCTTTCCCAAGTGCATTAGCAGGAAGGGGAGCAGCCCGGCCTTGGAACTGGTGCCCATGGCATGGCAGGTGGAGGCTTAACCTGCTATGTCATAATGCTGGCCCCTATTTTTCTAATTTTTAATTGCAGTAAAATGCACATAGCATAAAATGTACCATCTTAGCCATCTGTAAGTGCACAGTTCTGTAGTGTTGATTACATTCATGTTGTTGTGCAGCCAGTCCCCAGCACTGTATCCTCTTGCAATCTGAAACTCTATGGCCATTAACAATTCCTTGTTTCTCCCTCCCCGTAACCCTTAACAACTACCTTTCTGCTCTCTGGGACTGTGTTTGACTATTCTTGGTACTGCATGTAAGTGAGATCATACATGTTTATCTTTTTGTGATTGGCCTACTTCACCTTGCGTAAGCGTCTAGTTGTTCATCTATGTTGTAGCATGTGGTAGCATTTCCTTTTTTTTTTTTTTTTTAACTGCTGAATAAAACTTCTCTCTGTGGATGTACCACATTTCATCTGTCAGTGAACATTAGGTTGCTTCTACCTTTTGGCTCTTGTGACTAATGCTGCAACAAACATGGCCATGTAAAGACCTCTTTGAACCCCTGCTTTCATTTCTTTCGAATGAATCCTGTGGTAATTCTGTTTTTAATTGTTTGAAAATTGCCATACTGTTTTCCATGGAAATGTAAGGAGTCTTAATTTCTTGTTTTATTCAAATGACAGCTTCATTGGGAACCTTGGTGCTTTGCTCCTTAACCTCAGGTTTCTCTAACATTGCAAAGTATTGGACATCAACTTCTGCTTTCCTGTTTGTGCCCCTCTACTCTGTTATAGACTGCTTCCCTTCCTCCCCCACTTTTCTGCCCCAATCCTATTGAAGGCATTCAGTCTCCTACCATATTTTTCACTGAAATTGTTTGAAGATCTGGGAAATTGTTTTGGGATTGGACACCTGGGTGGCCATAGAGAATAAGTACTAGATATATATGCAATTCCAAATCCACCCTCGTCATCTTTATCTGTGACCCCACGTTCTGGAGCCAGCATTGTGATATAGTTGCTAAAGCCTCTGCCTTCAATGCCAGTACCCCATATGGGCACCAGTTTGTGTCCTGGCTGCTCCACTTCCTGTCCTGCTCCCTGCTGATGGACCTGGGAAAGCAGTGGAAAATGGCCAAAGTCCTTGGACTCCTGCACCCACATGGGAGACCTAGAAGAAGCTCCTGGCTCCTGGCTCCTGGCTTCAGCCTGGCCCAGCCCTGGTTGTTACAGCCATCTGGGGAGTGAACTGGTGAATGGAAGATTCTCTCTGTCTCTCTCTCTCTGTAACTCTGACTTTAAAATAAATAAATAAATAAATAAATAAATAAACTTTTTAAAAACTTTTAAAAATTAAAAAGATAAAACTCGACATTCTTCAATGAGCCTTTGACTCTTTGCCATACCTTACAAAGATCTATCATTAATTGAATCCCTATGCATCTGTGTATGGTTTTGTTAGTAATCTTCATTTGTTGGTATTTTACTTTTTAAGTTAAATCAATTTCATTCATTCAAGTGGAATTTATAAGCCTTTTTAACTTGCTAAATCTGTGCCAAGTTAAAAGAACTGAAAGAGAAGCTGAAAGACAGATGCAATGCCAGCATCCCACATCGGCACCAATTCAAGTCCTGGCTACTCCCCTTATCCAGCTCCCTGCTATTGTGCCTTGGAAAGCAGAAGATGGCCCAAGTACTTGGGCCCATGCACCCATGTGGGAGACCCAGATGGTCTTCAGCCTGGCCATTGTGGCCATTTGGTGAGTGAACCAATCGATGCAGGAATTCTCTGTCTTTCCCTCTCTCTCCCTAACTCTGCCTTTCAAATAATAAATAAATAAATCTTTAAAAAAAAAAAAAAGGAAAGAACTGAGAGAAAACAACTACAATTTAAGTATCTTCTCTTCTGTACATAAGCATGTGGCCTCGTGGAATGCACGGTGAGGAGGAGTTGGCAAGGCTCTGTCTCTGGCTGTGCTGAATACGATTCACAGGTAGTGTTCACTGCATACAGTGCTTGCCAAAGTCCCTGGCTGTAGACCCTCCTCCCACATAGGATATGACTATTGCCTTGTGTGCCCTCCCCTCAAATAGACCATAAACTCCTGGAAGTAGAGATGATCTTCTTGTTTCACTCTTAAATCAGGCGGCACTGTCTTCCCCTCTGAGCACAAGTAAATTCTTCATTTCCCTCTCTGGTCTAGCCGCAAACCTGACCCTCTGCTAATCTTCCTGTTGTCAGTAAATGGCACCACCGTTTACCCAGTTTCACAAAAGAAAATCTGGGAAACAAGTTTTGAGAGCTACATCTTTTTTTTTTTTTTTTAAAGATTCATTTATTTGAAAGGCAGAGTTACAGAGAGGCGGGTGGGGGGGGTGTCTTCCATCCGCTGGTTCACTCCCCAGATGACTACAATGGCCAGAGCTGTGCCTATCCGAAGCCAGGAACCAGGAGATTGTTCTGGGTCTCCCACGTGGGTACAGGGGCCCAAGGGTACAGGGGCCCAAGACTTGGGCCATCTTCCATTGCTTTCTCAGGTCATAGCTCCGGAAATGGAGCAGCCAGGACGTGAACCAGCGCCCATATTGGATACCGGCACTGCAGGCAATGGCCTTACCCATTACGCCACAGCACTGACCCCAAGAGCTACATCTTCTTCTTTTTTTTTTTTTTTTTTGACAGGCAGAGTGGACAGTGAGAGGGAGAGACAGAGAGAAAGGTCTTCCTTTTGCCGTTGGTTCACCCTCCAATGGCCGCCGCGGTAGCACGCTGCGGCCGGCGCACCGCGCTGTTCCGATGGCAGGAGCCAGGTGCTTCTCCTGGTCTCCCATGGGGTGCAGAGCCCGAGCACTTGGGCCATCCTCCACTGCACTCCCTGGCCACAGCATAGAGCTGGCCTGGAAGAGGGGCAACCGGGATAGAATCCGGCGCCCCAACCGGGACTAGAACCCGGTGTGCCGGCGCCGCAAGGCGGAGGATTAGCCTGTTAAGCCACGGCGCCAGCCAAGAGCTACATCTTCTTTAGCCTGGCTTCTAATCTAGTAGCATCTACCTCTCTGCTCTCAATATCTACGATGCTCTCCTTGTGCACAGTATCCTTATCTTTTGCAAGGGTGATAACATTGATCTCATCTGGCCTCCCTGCTTACACTCTCTCCCTCTTTGGTCTATTCTTTGTAGAGGGCAGAAGGCCCTTTCTGAAACTCAGATGGCTTTAACTGAGTACCTTGCTTAATGCCTTACTTACTGTCATATTTAAAATAGAAATTTCTTAGCATAGTTTGTCAGGACCAAAATGACCTGACCCAGCTTGCCTCTCCAGCCTCATCTCACACTGGCTTTCTCCTTTCATTCATCCTTACCCCCATGTACTTCCTTCTAAACGCCAGGCCTTGTCCTGGCCCAGGGCCTTGAAATGTGCTGTTCTTTCTGTTTAGAAGTCATAGAACTGGGAGGAAGCACTTGGCTCCTGGCTTCGGATCAGCGCGGTGCGCCGGTCGCAATGTGCCAGCCGCAGCGGCCATTAGGGGGTGAACCAACGGCAAAGGAAGACCTTTCTCTCTGTCTCTCTCTCTCTCACTGTCCACTCTGCCTGTCAAAAAAAAAAAAAAATCATAGAAGCAGTTATCAGCCAATATTTGCTAAGTGAACAAATGGATTAGGAGCTTCATAAACACATAGACCACCCCGGGTGCCAGCTCCCTAAAGCAGATGTAATACGTGGTATCAATAAATGGACTGGAATGCCCAATGCAGTGGCGTCCAATTTGGGGCCCTGTTTCCTCACAGGGAACATTTTGTGGTGTCTGGAGATGTTATTGGTTGGCACAACTGGCAATGTGTTATCAGCATGTAATGGGTAGAGGCCAAGGGCCGACAAACATCCAATAGTGCATACAACAGCCCCCATAACTAAGGATTTTCTGGCCCTAAATGTCAGTAGTCCAAGGTTGAAGTTAGCTCTGCTGGGCTTTGAGTCTATCACATGGCATAAAGAGCTTCTCTGAAGTCCAGGAAAGTGAATCCTCGTGACTGAAGACCCCTCTCCCACCTCGGGGACTGCGTGTTATTTCCACAGGGGCAAATGCCCCTCGAGCACACAATCAGGAATCAAGATTCCCCTCTTGGTGGGTGTCTTACTCACTTCCTCATGACACTGAGCTGAACTCAGTCTTTCCATTTGTTTTTCTGATGGTCCCCAAAGTAGAAGGCATCCATCTGGGTGAGGTAAGAAGTCTGACTCTTTCTCTTCTGCCACTTTTTTTTTTCTTGACAGGCAGAGTGGACAGTGAGAGAGAGAGAGACAGAGAGAAAGGTCTTCCTTTTCTGTTGGTTCACCCCGCAATGGCCGCTGCGGCCGGCGCACCGCGCTGATCCGAAGGCAGGAGCCAGGTGCTTCTCCTGGTCTCCCATGGGGTGCAGGGCCCAAGCACTTGGGCCATCCTCCACTGCACTCCTGGGCCACAGCAGAGAGCTGGCCTGGAAGAGGAGCAACTGGTTCAGAATCCGGCACCCCAACTGGCACTAGAACCCGAGGTGCCGGTGCCACAGGCGGAGGATTAGCCTATTGAGCTGCGGCGTGGGCCCTCTCTTCTGCCACTTTAAAAGTTTCTGAGCGAACAGTGTTTTCATGATAGCTAAGATCCTGTTGTTATGGAGACATGGTTTTTTTATACTTAGAGTTTACTATTCACTTCAAGAAGATTGGGACTAACTACTATATTACCTTTTTTTTTTTTTTTTTGACAGGCAGAGTGGACAGTGAGAGAGAGAGACAGAGAGACAGGTCTTCCTTTGCCGTTGGTTCACCCTCCAATGGCCGCCGCGGTAGGCGCGCTGCGGCCGGCGCACCACGCTGATCCGATGGCAGGAGCCAGGTGCTTCTCCTGGTCTCCCATGGGGTGCAGGGACCAAGCACTTGGGCCATCCTCCACTGCACTCCCTGGCCATAGCAGAGAGCTGGCCTGGAAGAGGGGCAACCGGGACAGGATTGGTGCTCCGACCGGGACTAGAACCCGGTGTGCCGGCGCCGCAAGGCGGAGGATTAGCCTATTGAGCCGTGGCGCCGGCTCGTACTATATTACCTTTAAAAACAATTAAGAGTCTATCAGATTTCATATACATGCACACACATTCATACACCTTTATTTTTTTTTTTCCAAAGATTTATTTATTTATTTGAAAGTCAGAATTACACAGAGAGAGGAGAGGCAGAGTAAGAGAGAGGTCTTCCATGCACTGGTTCATTCCCCAACTGGCCACAATGGCCGGAGCTGCGCCAACCTGAAGCCAGGAGCCAGGAGCCTCTTCTGGGTCTCCCATGCAGGTGCAGGGAGAGGCCATCTTCTACTGCTTTCCCAGGCCATAGCAGAGAGCTGGATCGGAAGTGGAGCAGCCGAGTCTCGAACTGGCATCTATATGGAATGCTGGCATTGCAGGCAGCGTCTTTACCCTCTATGCCACAGCTCTGGCCCCCATACACCTGTCAATATGACTATGATGTAAGGTCTTAAGAATTCACTATATAAATGTCCAGGTATCTATTTTGTGAGACTAATATACCCAGCAAGGGCACTTTTCTTAATTTGAATAAAATAAAAGCAAACTGGCCAGATTCACTCACGTAGTCTGTTTTCTCTTCAAGGCAGTCCAGAGAAGCTAGAAACTACCTCTGGATATGAGAAGTGATGGGGCATGCTCTGTTGGAAAGAGTGTCAAGGATAAAACTCTTGTGGGTCATAACTAATAGAACTAATATGTTCAAGGCACACCAAATTACTCTTCTGAGACACTGAATAACTTAATAACTCTTAAATATAAATCACATATGCAGAAAATTTAGCTTATGACCAAAAAGGGCAAACTTGATAACAACTGCTATACTTCCTAAAGCACCTGAGGGATAATCATCATTTATCCTTGTCATTGTTATGGGCTGGAGTAAGATGATTGGTTAGAAAGCACAACTTCTGGGAAAATCATCAGAGACCACTAAGCAAAGGACTGCTAAAGAGCAGTCCTGCAAAAAGCAGGGGTCCAGTGGCCGAGTGGACACACCTGCCTGAGAACAGTGTAAGCAGACAACACGGAGGGTCAGAGAGCTAGTGGTGCAGAACCAGGAGGGTGCAGGCGGCTGCAGAGAGGTGCAGTGAGTCTCCTTCCACATTAACTCAAGAGATACCATAAATTACCCAGCAAAATTAAAACCACACACAAGGCATGCTGTCCCATTAATAAGGGTGCCTAGTTGTTTTTTTTTTGTTTTTTTTGTTTTGTTTTGTTTTTTGTTTTTAACAGGCAGAGTGGATAGTGAGAGAGAGAGAGAGACCAGAGAGAAAGGTCTTCCTTTTTGCCGTTGGTTCACCCTCCAATGGCTGCTGCGGCCGGCGCATCTCGCTGATCTGAAGTCAGGAGCCAGGTGCTTCTCCTGGTCTCCCATGGGGTGCAGGGCCCAAGCACCTGGGCCATCCTCCACTGCCTTCCCGGGCCACAGCAGAGAGCTGGCCTGGAAGAGGGGCAACCGGGATAGAATCCGGCGCCCCAACCAGGACTAGAACCCGGTGTGCCGGCGCCGCAAGGCGGAGGATTAGCCTGTTAAGCCACGGTGCCGGCCAAGGGTGCCTAGTTTTTAAACAGTAGTTACAAAGATGTTTTCACATGAATTATCTCTTGGACTTCACAGTAACCTCACAGGGTAAGTTGTATTGCTGGCTCCATTTTATAAACGAGAAAATTGAGGCTCAGAGAGATTAAATGAGTTGCTAAGGTCACCAGGTAAGTCTTGGAGACCAAGCCCGTGATCTACCACTAGGCTTGGGCTTCTCAAGCTTGGTCCTGCCGACGTTTTGAGTGTGCGGATTCTCTCTGTGTGGGATTGTGCTGTGCCTGGTGGGATATTTAGCAGCATCACTGACCTCCACCTGCTAGAGACCACTGTAGCGACCCTTTCAGTCGTGATTCTGTGAGACCGACGTTTGGCCTAGAGGATTAAGATGCTGGTTAGGCTGCCTGTGTCCCTTATCAGGAGTACCTGGGTTCAATTTCTGGTTCTGGCTCCAGATCTCAGCTTTCTGTTGGTTCAGACCCCGAGAGGCAGTGGTGATGGCTCAGTGGTTGGGTTCCCACCACCCACATGGGAAACTTGAACTAAAGTCCAGCCTCTGGCTTCAACCTGGCCAAGCCTCCACTATGGCAAGTATTTAGGGAAATGATCCTGTGATGGGAATTCTGTATGTGTGTGTGTGTGTGTGTCTCATATAAATAAATAAAATTTTATGCAAATGTTCTAGACATTGCCAGACGTCTCCCCAGGTTAAAATCATGCCAGGTTGAGAACAACTAATCTCAAAATTAAGTTTATCAGGTCAGGTGCTTGGTGCAGCAGTTAAAGTACCACTTGGGGCACCCACATCTCATATCAGAGTGCCTTGTTCAAGTCCCAGCTCCTCCACTTCCATATTCTGCTGGGAAGCAGCAGGTGATGGCTCAAGTACCTGGGTCCCTGTCACCTGCATTGGAGACCCAGAGTGAATTCCAGTCTCCTGGCTTCGGCCTGACCTAGGTGTCTGTCTGTTTCTCCCCTCCCCCCTCCTCCCCCTCCCCCTCCCTCTCCCTCTCTCCCCCTCTGCCTCCCTCTCTCCCCTCTCTCTCCCTCTCTCCCTCCCTCTACTTTTTAAATGAAATTAAAAGAGACAAAGACTAAAGCTTATCAATATAGTTTAGTAGGTACCAAGAAGAATGTCCTAGGGCTGGTGTTGTGATATAGCAGGTAAATCTGACACCTGCAATGCTGAGATCCCATATGGGTGCCAGTTCAGGTCCTGGTTGCCCCAATTCCCATCTAACTCCCTGCTAATGGCCTAGGAAAGGCAGCAGAAGATGGCCCAAGTGTTTGAGATCCTTCCACCCATGTGGGAGACCCGGATGAAGCTCCTGGCTCTTGGCTTCAGCCTGGCTCAGCCGTGGCCATTGCAGACATCTGGGGAGTGAACCAGTGGATGGGAGATTCATTCTCTGTGTGTGTGTGTTTGTATGTGTGTGTGTCTCACCCCATCCCAGACTCTTGACTTTCAAATAAATAAATAAAAATCTTAAAAAAAAAAAAAAAGATACATTTACTTCAGTGACCGGAAAAAAAGAAGAATGTCTTGTTAGCTCATTGAAGTCAGTCCTAATAATTGGCTGGGAGGGCTTGTTGACAGGGAGAAGAATCCATAGTAACTTCTCTTTGAACTTTCCAAAGCCTGGTCCTCATGGCCTTCCAGCAATATAGTGAAAGGGAAAAGGGCAAATAGTTTATGGCTAGATGGGTGGCATGGCTAACTCAGAAAGTCATTGTTTCACTCTGCTAGTCATTCAGCAAATAAACTTAGTTCTGAGAGGATAGATTCATAGAGGTATCAGTGTTTGAGCTGAAACAGGTTCCGAGGGATGGGTTTCTTCAAGATGAGCCCAGAGGATGATGAATTCATATAAATAACATGACATGTCACTAGGCCAGAAGTAACACACCGATGACCCATGACACAAACACATTGCAGTCTGGAGGAATTGCATTCATTGGTCATCTTACTTTGCATAACAACCCATTTACAAGCAGTCTTGCTGTTTACTTTCACTATTGAGTTAACTATTGCCTTGCAAGTACTGTTTATCTCAGCCCACAGGATAATTGCCTTAAATTTAAAATCAAATCAACAAACTTTTGCACTCCAGCAAGGCTCTGTAGGAGATAAAACGACATGGTTTACATAAAAAGATAAATAGCAATCAGGGCAACATATCTTAGGTGCCAAATGAATGGTTCAGATAATAAATACCATGGGATGAGAGGGTGGAGAAATCACTGTGACCTGGAATTGTCAAGGAGAACTTCACAGAGAGACCGCATGAGCTGAGCCTTAGTGGATGTGTAGAAATAATGTGAAATCTGTGGAGTAGACTGAGACTTGTACTTTGATTAATTCGTGCAGCATACCATGCACAAAAGAAACTTTTAAATGGTTGGTTTAATACCACCTAGGTCTCATTATCCTGGAAAATGTCTAATAACACATATAAAATTCAGTTGGAAGCTCATTCATGGTGGCTGTCCAGAGTTCACGGTATTAATCTCAGGGATCAAAGGAGGCTCCTAAGGATGCAATCCACTGGCCCTTTGGATTAGATCTCAGAATCACCATTCTCTGGACAAAGCTTCCCCCTTAGGAAACTGGACTCAGGATTTGGAGAGACCCTCCTGCTTCCTGTCTGTGTGACTTTGGGTATTATACATACTCAGTAGGACTGGAGAAGGCACAGTTATCAGTGAAAGGGCTACCCAGGCTTTTTGCTTAAGACACTGCCTGATTTATTCTGTAAACCCCAGCCATCCAGTAGACTTTTATAATTCCACATAAAATGGGTGCAGCAGATGTTCCTCTGCCTCTGCTGGAGGTGTATGAGTGGCAAATGAACAAACAAACTGGGGGAGCGGTGGGGTAGCCGCCTAAATCTCCATTCCGAGGGGCTTAGAGGAGTCATTTTTTTTCCTTCCTCCATGTGAAAATATAAACAGTCGCTTTATAAACAGTTGTCACTTTCTGACTTTTAAAGAGTCACAGTCTTTTCCTTTTGTTTACTTTGATGACCTTTGAAATAAGCTGCAACTGAAAGAGTAAAAAAAAAAAAAATTCCATCATCATTTTTCAAAAAGAGGAGTCTGTGTATTACCACAGTGCCCTGGGAGCCAGCAGACGGCAGCGGCTGGGGCTGCCGGGGCCACGGGGGCAGCTCCTTAAGTCCAGTTGCCCCAAACCCCAGCCTGCACACCAGATGCTGAACGCCAAACAGTGCGCTGTGAGCCAGACTCTTTACAGGGCACATTTTACAGCTGCTCTAAAATCTGGAAAACGCAAATGAATATAATAGCTTTACATTTCCTTTGGCCTTGTTTGCTAAAGAAACAACATTAGAGATATTTATTGCTGCAAGTTCCCATCTCCCCTCTGCACAGCCCTCTCTCCTCCATGGGGCTCTGCACGGACCTGCTATTCTGGCTACATTGACCACAGAACCGAAAAGTCAGAGGAGACCGGGCGGGCCCTGGGAATGTTGGAAAATCTCTCGTGTATGACTCCTTGAGAAGGTCCTTTTCTTTAATTTTTATCTTTTGGTGCAAAATACCACACAACCCCCTGTCCTAAAAATGAGTGTGTGAATTATCATATTGCGTATGGAGTTAGGGGATCCATGACAAAAAGAATGTATTTTAGCTTTTGTTGTTACTGGTTCCAAACTAACGCACTCTTCCTTTGCGGTGTTAGGACAGTTCTGTATCTTGATGTGTCATGGTTATATAAATCCATACATGAACTAAAATTGCCCCTCCCCCCACAAAGGAAGGTGTGTAAAAAATGGTGAAAATGGAATACGGTATGTAATCTAATTAACAGTAGTGTGGCTATGATTTTAACATAGGGTTATAGTTACATTAGGAATCACCATTGGGGGAAGTTGAATGAAAGGTATACTGACTACCATTTTTGCAATTTATGAATCTGTAATTATTTCAAAATAAAAGGTTAAATAAAACAACACATTCTTCCTGCAAAACTTTCTATAGTGCAAAAGTAATGCAGTATTGAATGAAAAATCCCACCTGTTAACTTGGCAACAATAAAAATGGTATCATAGTGTTTTTGCAGCTTCCTGTGTACTTAACAATATATAAATCTACAACATTTCTTGTCAGTGGATGTACAGTTTGACCATATATGACAGAATACTTGTGGGAATATCCTGTTTTGTTTTGTTTTTTAAACTGGTCCATTGCTGCTGAGTATCATTCCTGAGCATTTATGTCCCTGCCCACCCTTGTCTGCAAAGTAAACTCTTAGAAGTAGGTATTGCAAGACTGAAGTCTTTATCAATAGTCTCTGCCAGGCTTACAGGTTGCTGCCTTGCCCATCTCCAGTCGGCAGGGTAAAAATGGCATTGTATGTGCAACATGGCTCTGCTCGCTACCTTCTTAAAAAGTGACAATTTGTATTCCACCAATGATGAGTGAAAGTGTCTGTTTTCTTACCCAGTTTTTAATTGGATCTTACTTTAAAAAAAAAAAAAATCTGTGCTAAAGCCATGGTTAACAAAATAAAACATTGTTTCACTATACTTCTTTAAACATTAATAAAATTAAACATTTTCTCATATGTTTACTGGCTATTTGTATTTCATCTGTGAATTTTTTTTGTTTATATTCTTTGTTAAATATTTGGAGTTCTCAAAAGTGTGTGCCAATGCATGGGATATTTTAAATTTGGGGGAGAAGCATAGTGACATTTGCCATCTGTCAGATGTTATGTGAGCTACTGGCTTGAAGTAACTTACAGTCATCAGCATTAGCTCAATACATTCATTTTGATGATGCTGTATCTTTGAAAATTTGGTTTGATAGTTATTATGATGAGAGAGAGAGGGAGAGAGCACGAACGAGAGCAAGAATGAGAGCACAAATACCATGAGGAAATTATTGTGAACCAGGACTGAGAGTGGTAGAACCCAATGATTATCAAGATTTGGGAAGTTACTAAGTATCCAACAGGTGCTTACAGCCCGTTAGTAAATAATTGTGGCTATTTGAGAATGAAATAATACACATATGTTCTTTTGATTTGTGTGTATGATTTTTCAAACAGCCATTAAGTTGTTAGGGAATAGATACTTAACTGGGTTGTTTGGACCTAAATACTTTATAAATGGAACTCTTATGTGTTTCTTTGACCTGGAGCACACCATGGAAAAATTATTGAGGCACTAAAAGTGCTGTGAATTGTGAAAATTTGGGAATCTCTGACATTTTATTCAGTTACTTTTACTTTTGTTATTGATTTGCAAGCCCTTTGTTTCTTAGGGGAATTAATAATATATTACCCCTGGTTTGCCTTTGCTTTTGAATATTTGTAGTAGTTTTATACGTTTTTTTTTTTTAATTTGAAAGACAAAGAGACAGATCTCCTGTCCACTGATTCACTGCCCAAATGCCTTTAACAGCCAGGACTGGTCCACGCTGACCCAGGGGTTGGGACCTCAGTGTGGATACTCCATGTATGTGGCGGAGACCCAGCTACTGGAACCATCATGTGCTGCCTCCCAGGATGCACACTAGCAGGAAGTCGGAATGGGGAGCAGAGCCAGCACTTGAACCCAGGCACTTCTGTGTGGAATGCAGACTTCCCAAGTGGCATTTTTAACTGCTGTGCCAAATACCCACCCCCAAAATTGTTTTTGCTATACAAAAGTTTTTGATTTGATGGTATTTACCTGCAACCCAACTCAGAATGTCTAGATTCAAGTCCTGGCTGCATTTTCTATTCCATTTTTCTGCCAGTGCATACTGTGGGGGGAAGCAGGCGATGGTTGTGTCCCTGCTACTCATGTGGGATTGAGTTCTAGGCTCCTGAATTTGGCCCAGCTCCAGCTATTGTAGGCATTTGGAGAGGTGAATCAACAGATGGAAGATGTCTCTGTGTCTATCTCTGTCTCTGCCTTTCAAATACATAAATTTTTAAAATGTTTTAAGTTAAAAAAATGTTTTCAGTTTCAATGTTCTTGTATTTAGACACGCTGTTTCTATTCATGGCTTCATGTCCTTTCTTTAAAAATATATTGTTACTTGAAGATTGTAAAGCATTTCCCTATTTCCTTCTGGCATTTTTACAGTTTCTTTTCTTTTACATTTGATTCTCTTCTTCTGGAATTTATCTCAGTGCAAGGCTTTAGGGAGGGATCCAACTATATTATTTTCCAAAGGACTGGTGTTTGTGTCTTTACTACTTACTGAATAACTTTTTTTAAAAAAAAGATTTATTTATTTCAGTCAGAGTTACACAGAGAGAGAAGGAGAGGCAAAGAGAGAGACAGAGAGAGGTCTTCCATCTGCTGGTTCACTTCCCAATTGGCTGCCGTGGCCAGAGCTGCATCAATCCAAAGCCAGGAGCCAGGAGTTTCTTCCAGGTTTCCTACGTGGATGCAGGGACCCAAGAACTTCAGCCATCTTCCACTGCTTTCCCAAGCCATAGCAGAGAGCTGGATCAGAAGTGGAGCAGCCAGGACTCTAATCAGAGCCCATATGGGATGCCGGCACTGCAGGCGGTGGCTTTACGCACTATGCCACAGTGCTGGCCCCAATGATTAACTCTTATCAGTCTTCTACTACTGTTTATTTGAATGTCATTTTTAACATCCACTTAATTTCCATATGCAAAATTTCCAGCCGGTTTATTTCTGGACCCTCTATTCTCTATGTCTCTTATAATATGCAAGTTTTCTTTCTTGAATATCATTTATGTATGTGTATATTTATTTTTATTTGAAAGACAAAAACAGAGGTGGACAGAGAGATTGTCTATTGGTTCACTCTCTAAATGCCTGAGATGTGGCCAGGCTGAAGCCAGGATCTCAGAATCAGGTCTCCTATGTGGATGGCAAGAACCCGATTACTTGAGCCTTCCCCAAGTGCATACTGGCAGGAAGCTACAGTTGAAAGCAGAGCCAGGAACCGAACCAGGCACTCTGATACACAATATAGACATCTCAAGTGGCAGCTGAACTGCCATGCCCAATGCCCACTGCAGTTTGTGTGTCTTATTTCTTGTACTACATCACAGGCTCTCCCTAGTTTGATTTCAGCTTTGCGTCCTATAGACTTAACTCATCCCTTCTTCCTTCCTTCTCTCTCTAAATCTTTACAACTTTCATTATAGAAAAATTTTAAATACACACAAGCTGCAATGAAGCTGTAATGAATCCCTGTGATGAATCACTCAGCTTTGACAACTACCGATTTACAACTACCGATTCATGACTAATTTTGTTTCATTTATGCCACTACTTCCCCTCTCCTTTGTTTCTTTAAAATTCACTGTCTTGACTGAAAAAGTGATATGTGTTATTTTTCAGTAATAAGTTGTATTACATCAAAGAGTTTTTTATTGATTCAGTACTGCCTTTAAGAAAATAGTTGGGGCCTGCATTGTGGAACAACAAGTTGAGCCACCGAGTATGACACCAGCATCCCATCTGAACACCAGCTCTTCTTCCGGTTCAGCTCCCTGTTAATGACTGTGGGAAAGCAGCAGCAGTTGGCCTGAGTACCCATGTAGGAGACCCAGGAGGAGATCCTGGCTCCTGGCTTTGGCCTGGCCCAGCCCCAGCTTTTGCAGCCATTTAGGGAGTGACCATCAGCTGTAAGATCTATCTCTGTCTCTCAAATAAATAAATTAAAAAATAAAATAAAACCAAAAATGTAGAGCACCAGCCCAGAGATAATCCAAGAAAAATGTATAGTCACTTCCTTGCTGATACTATTTCCTTCCAATCCCTTTGGGGAGAATTAAGAAGGGTGGCTTCTAAATTTAGAAGTGCTCCCCCACCAAAGGAGACTGATGGAATTCCAAATCAGATAAATGCACACTGTATTGAGCCCCTCTCCCTGCCAGACAGGGCTATGAAGAAAAAGAGGTCACAGTCCTTTCCTTCCATAACAACCCTGATTGTGGGATTTAAAAAGTTAAAAAAAAAAAAAAAGCACAACATTCCCATGAGCTGCTGGGCCGCAGAAGAGGAAAAGAGTGTGTCTCAGGGCACGTGTATCGTAGTTGATGGAAGGTGTTAGGCTGGACCTGAAAGTGGAGAGGGTGGGGAAGAAATGGAAGGAACATTCTGGACAGAAAAGGAGTCTGCAGGCTGCCAGTAATGGGAGATCATCCCCTGAGGCCACGAATTGGTCCTTGAAGTGGAGGAAGTAGGAAGTAAAGCTGGAAGTGAGGTTGAGCCTCAGTGCCCAGCAGATTCTTTAGGAAGCCGAAAGCCACTGCAGGACTGTGAACTTGGGAGCTGGACTTTAGGAAAATTTCTCTGACAGCTGAGTGTAAAATGAGAGTTGGAGGCAAGGAGCAGTCAGTTAAGTTGTTTTCATCATCTGGGTGCAAGGTCTTTTGGCTCCTGAACTGGAACAGTGGAAGTGTTAATAGAAAGGAGGGGATGGATTTGAGACACAAAGTAAATTTCCAGTCGCCCACAGACGTGGTGTTTTTGTACATTTTAGTCCTTAGAGATATTCATGGCCTGCTTCCTGTGATTCTCTTCCTCAGGCTGGAGTCAGCTAGGAAGTAATTACAGTTTGTAGTTAGCATCCTTTTCCTGGCAGCAGTGACACAACACAGTAAGGTGTCACCTTTTGGGAACTTACCAAGACCTTCCTAAGGATGTGTTCTCATCTGATAAACAGGCCTGCCCCCCAGCATAGGTCAGGTTGGTGGGTGAATATGGGTGCCTCCTGCCTCCTTAGCCCTCTCTTCTAGGGCATGGACAGGTTGAGGAACTCGGGTATCCTACTGTCCTGCCTCCGGTCCACACTGACCCACCAAGGCTGATAAGAGTTGAGCTCTCAGTAAAATACAACACAGTGAGCTCTCTGTACCCATGACGGAGGCTGGTACATACACCCACCATACATGGTGCCCTGCGTTGTGGAAGTTGGAGGCAAGAGGGACACCCCCAAGCAGCCAAAGGTCCAGTTGAGGATCCAGTTAATATGCCTAAAACAGAGACGTAGTCCTGAACTGCATTGTAATGATTAGAAATGACATACAAGTTGGAGAATGTTTCTCTCTCTCGCTTCCCTGCCTCATCCCACACACACACATACAAACACAATCTGCCTTTGAAATCATTTTTGCTGGTATCCGTTTCCCAGCAGTTATATGATTAGGGTTGTTTCTGTGAATTACAAAGTTTAGATTCCTCCCTCAGCCATCCCCCTTCCCACCCCACCCCCCTTGCAGTCTGACTTAAAGCCATAAAATACCTTCTGCCTGCTGGCCTCTGTTTCTGTTTGTATGAATTAAGTCGACAGGATAAATATTCACATTCCCAGCTACAGGCTCAAACAGTGTTTGCCTGTTCTGCCCAGTGAGTCGAGCAAAAAAGGGGGCCTGACATCACCCTATACTGTACATTCCCGGCATAGATCATTTATTTAAGTCCCTGAAAAAATACAGATGTTTTACCAGCCGAAATAAAACCCTGTGTAAACACTGAGCTTGGAAAAATGTGGCAGTGACTTAGAGGGATTGGGGCAGTGCGGGAGGAGCCCGGGCGGAATGGCAGATGCAGGACTTTGAGCGTAGGCTGAGTGCAGCGGGGTCAGAAGTGTTCGCCGCAGGCTGCAGGCTGCAGAAGGAAGAAAATGGAAGTTGTTTTTAAGAAAATACAGTTGCAAAAGGGACTCTGTTGATCTTCAGAGGTGGGGCTTGTTATCAATTATGATCCATCCACTCCATTTAGAGATGAGCTTTGAAATAAGCATCTCTTTTCTCATTGGAGTTGTCCCTTGCATGGCCTGCCTAACCTTGTCCTGTTATTGCTGGATCCTGCTGGTTTCTGGATCTCAGCTGCTGTTGATTTTCTGAGGGGGAAAATCGCCTGGAAGCCATGCTTAGTGAAGAGGGAAACCCATCTCAGTGTTGCATTCCCAAACAGCCATCTATCATCTTGATCTTGTCTAACACAAGTCACTATTTCAGTCTAGCAGCATAAACCAGACATATTTTATGGGTGCAGCACAAGTCTTTTTTTTTTTTTTTTTCTTCAGAGAACTGCCTTTTGACTCTTTTCTGGCCCGTGGCATTTATTCAAAGAGCATCGCATTTGCTGTGTGGAGTCACTGTTAAGATTGTGAGCTGCCAAAGTGGACCCCATGCTTTGCACAGATGCCTGGGGCTCCCCTGAGCCTCTGTGTGTTCAGAGCAGGGGGGTGGAAGACAGAGGGTAACTGCTTCCAGGTTCTGCAGACTTTTGCTCAGATCCTCATGGAGTTTCGTTCAAGATTTGCATTTCGCACAAGACATCCCCCTCCCCCATTACTGTGTTTCCTGCACCTTCTCTTCGCTGCTTCTGCAGCCAGCCCTCCTCAGGACCAGGCTGCCAGTCCACCACCTGGCAGCCTCAGGTCTGGACTAGTCACAATGACGCTCGTGGTTTGCACTCAGTTGTCTCGTGTGCTTTTGCTCTCTGGGTCATAACTGTCTTCAGGCAGTACAGCTTTCTCCTGTCTCTTTGGCTGATGACACCTTGAAATCCACTTCTGGTCCTTGTCCGAGGAGCCTGCTGTGGCCCGGGGTACCCGTCTGTCCCCTGTTTATCGCAGTGTGATCATTAATAGAGCTCTTGGAGCTGGCGCTGTAGTGTGGCAGATAAAGCCACTGCCTGCAGTGCCAGCATCCCACATGGGTGCCGGTTCGAGTCCTGACTGCTCCACTTCCAATCCAGCTCTCTACTATGGAAAGCAGTAGAAGATGGCCCAAGTCCTTAGGTCCCTACACCCTCGTGGGAGACCTGGAGGAAGCTCCTGGCTCCTGGCTTCAGATCAGCACAGGTCTGGCCATTGTAGCCAATTGGGGAGTGAACCAGCGGATAGAGGACCTTTCTCTGTCTTTCCTTCTCTCTCTGTGTAATTCTGACTTTCAAATAAACAAATCAATCTTTTAAAAAAAAAAAAAAAAAAGCACCAGAGCTCTTCTCCAGAGTATCCCTGTTTTGCACATCAAATTCCCTGACTGGAGCAGTCATCACAGAGATATTCCCAGCCATGCTTGTTCTGTCACCTTCCCTCATTCCCAGACCTGCTCTGGCTTCTCTTACAGTGTGGAAAGATGCCCCTTGCTCACCAGCTGCCCAAGGTCAGAGTCTCTTGCCTGACCCCCAATTCCTTGTCTCTGCCCTCCCCCCCATGCCGTGCCTCATCAGCCCCAACAAGGTCTCTCAAATGTGTCTTCCTCTCCAGTCCCCTGCTGCTGTGGTGCAGACAGGGGTGGGGTGCAGTCTCACTAAATCAGGGTCTGACCTGTACAGGGCAGGTAGATGAGCCGAAGGGGATGGCTGTAAACACGTGGCCCTCCATGTCCATCCTTTGTGTTCAAGCTTTTGATAGGGATTTGGGTTCAGTAAATATTTCATTTCTCTTTTGATTCTGCAAAAGTTTAAATGTGCAAACTAAGTTTAATGAATGGCCTTAGTGACCAGAATAACACAGTAGTAGGGATGAGGGAAGCAGAGAGCACACCTGTCATCTCAGAGGCCAGTTGACTGGTTGCTATAACCAGATCTTTGATGTTTCAAAAGAAGTTGGTGGTGGCCGGGCGGGGGGCGGGGGGGGGGCATCATTGTGGTGCAGTGGGTTCAGCTTGTGCTTGTGACACTGGCATCTCACATCAGAGCGCTGGTGAGTTCCCACTGCTCCACTCCCGAATCAGTTCCCTGCTAATGTGCCGGGGAAACCAGCAAATGATTGCCCAAGTACTTGGGTCCCTGTCACCCATATGGGAGATTCGGATGGAATTCCAGCTCCTGGGTTTGGCCTGGCCCAGCCCAAGATGCAATGGCCATTTGGGGAGAGAACCAGCAACTGTAAGATCAATCTTCCTCTCTCTCTCTCTCTCTCTCCTGTTCACATAAATAAATTAAACCTAAGAAAGAAATTCTGAAGTTAGGATGATTTTAACAGGAGATCTCCTCATTCATAAATACTGATTTAGAAGTCCTACATGGATTACATACACTTGTGCAGCCTCTGTGGCCCACTGGTGTTGCTCTGAGCCTCTGGCTTCCCCTCCCCGACCTTATCTAGACTCCTGAGCTGGTCCCGGGCTGTCTGCCCTTTGATTCTGCCTCCAAGTTCCAGAGTCCATCGCTGAAGATCTCTCCCCAAAGAGCTCGCCGCTGTCTAAGGGACAAAGCTCACGTTCCTTCACATCGCCTTTCAGATCTGTCTCGAGCTGACTCCTCTCTCCAGTGTGTCTCCCAGCACTGTGTGCTCACCCTGGCTGTGCTGTCTGTGGTCCCCTGAGCAGCACCAACATTTTTAGAACAATTCCAGATGTATGGAAAAATGGACCTGGTAGTACAGAGTTCTTACATATTTCTCTCCTCCCAATTTCCTCTTTGCTATTAATGTCTTGCATTTGCCTGGTATGTTTCTTTATTTTAAATTTTTTTTTTTTAAGAGTCACTTTAGTTATTTGAAAGTTACAGGGAGAAGTAGAGACATAGAGAGATCTTCCATCCACTGGTTCACTCCCCAAATGGCTGCAGTGGCCAGGGCTGAGCCGATCCGAAGCCAGGAGCTTCTTCCAGGTCTCCCACATGGGTACAGAGGCCCAAGCCTTTGGGCCATCCTCTGCTGCTTTCCCGGGCCATAGCAGAGAGCTGGATTGGAGGTGGGGTAGCCGGGACTCAAAACGGCACCTGTATGGGATGCTGGCACTGCAGGTTGAGGCTTTAACCCACTGTGCCACAGCACTGGCCCCAATTACTTTGTATATTTGTTACAATTAATGAACCACCATTGACACATCATGACTGAAAGTCCATAGTTCACATTAGGTTCACTCTTTTTGTTGGCAATCCCAATATTTTAGTACCCTTTAGAATCTTTTTTCCTGTCTCCCCTGCTTCTATATTCTTCCCTGGCTCGTGGTAAGATTTTTTTTCAAGGCCAAATATGAATATCAGTCTTTCTGCAAAGCCGCCTCTGTTTATTTTTGGAATGGGACTGGAAGGGAGGGAGCAGGCAGAACACAGAAGCAAACCACTAATCCTCCGCCTTGCGGCACCGGCACACCAGGTTCTAGTCCCGGTCGGGGTGCCGGATTCTGTCCCGGTTGCCCCTCTTCCAGGCCAGCTCTCTGCTGTGGCCCGGGAGTACAGTGGAGGATGGCCCAAGTGCTCGGGCCCTGCACCCCATGGGAGACCAGGATAAGCACCTGGCTCCTGCCTTCGGATCAGTGCGGTGCACTGGCCGCAGCGCGCCGGCCGCGGCAGCCATTGGAGGGTAAACCAACGGCAAAGGAAGACCTTTCTCTTTTTTTTTTTTTTTTTTTTTTTAATTTTTGACAGGCAGAGTGGACAGTGAGAGAGAGACAGAGAGAAAGGTCTTCCTTTTGTCGTTGGTTCACCCTCCAATGGCCGCCGCGGTAGCACACTGCGGCCGGCGCACCGCGCTGTTCCGATGGCAGGAGCCAGGTGCTTCTCCTGGTCTCCTATGGGGTGCAGAGCCCGAGCACTTGGGCCATCCTCCACTGCACTCCCTGGCCACAGCAGAGAGCTGGCCTGGAAGAGGGGCAACCGGGACAGGATCGGTGCCCCGACCGGGACTAGAACCCGGTGTGCTGGCGCCACAGGCGGAGGATTAGCCTGTTGAGCCACGGCGCCGGCCGACCTTTCTCTTTGTCTCTCTCTCTCACTGTCCACTCTGCCTGTCTAAAAGAAAAAAAGCAAACCAGCATTTTGTCAGGTGCCATTTATCAGTGTGCCAAATAGTATGGAGACTCTTTAAAATCTCTCTGTAATCCTGCAGGATAGATATTATTACAGTGGTCTGTCCTTATGAGCAGTTTTAGTCACTGAAATCACCATGGTACAAAAATATTAAATTAAAAATTCCAGGAATAAACAGTTCATAAGTTTTAAATAAATTTTGTTACAATATATTATTATAATTTGTCTTTAAAAAATTATTTATTTATTTTGAAAGAGAAAGAGAGGGAGGTATTCCATCTGCTGGTTCACTCCCCAAGTGGCCACAATAGTTAGGTCTGAGCCAGGCGGAAGCCAGTGCTTCATCTGGGTCTCCCACATGGGTGCAGGGACCCAAGCACTTGTACCATCTTCTACTGCTTTCCCAGGCCTTTAGCAGGGAGCTGGATGGGAAGTGGAGCAGTTGGGGACATGAACTGGTACCCATATGGGATGCCTGCATCACAGGTGGCAGCTTAACCCAGTATGCCACAGCACCAGCCCCTCTATCGTATTTTCAGGTACTATTGTTGATCTCTCACTGTAGCTAATTAAGAAGTTAAACTTTGTCATAGGTATGTATGTATAGAAAAAAACAGTATGTATGAGGTTTAGTACTATCCTTTGGTTTCAGGCACCTGCAAAGGGCTTGGAATATACCCTCATGGATGGGGAGCTGCCATGTATGCCATTTATCACAGGGAAACAGGTTCAGTAAGTTGCCCAAAGCCCCATATCTAGAAATTGGCTTACACCATGTCTACCCAGTTCTAAAGTGCCTCCCTACCCCGCCCTCCAGCTTAAATACAATTTTGGCTCTTGAACTCAGACATTTAAACCCCAGGATGATAAGTTAGTGGTACTAAAAGGGTACAATGATGGTGTTTAGGAGGTGGAACTAGCAGGGAGTCCCCAGGTCACTGGGAGTTGGCTGTGAAGGCCTGAGTTGGCCCAGCTGCTCCCTCCGCTTCCTGACTCACCGCGTGATCTCTCCCCTGCACGAGCTCTGCCATTGCAGTCTACCACCCTCATCAGGGCCTCCTGATCTTGGACTTGAACCTCCAAAACTATGAGCTAAATAAACCTCTCCTCCTGTGCCCACTTCAGCAGCACATACACTAAAATAAACCTCTTCTCTTTATAAAGTCAGTTGCCTCAGGAATTTTATTGTGGTGACAAGAAGCTGAGGGCTGCACTCTCCTGTGTGGCTGGGTTCTTACCATTAATCTAGTGTTCCTGCTTCCCGCATCAGATGAGGAACCCCCTGGAGTTAAGAGCGCTGTGTCTCCACTCCAGACACAGAAGTTGGTACCTAACAGTGCAGCTCCCTGAGCCCGCGGCATATGTCCTGAAGGAGTTAATAAAGAAAGAGGCACCAAATATCAACATGGATTCAGCTGGGCAAATGCTTGTTGGGTTTCTGCTCCGCACAGGGTTTGTTGGAGGGTGAGGTCAAGCGTAAAAGGGAAAGTGACGGTGACCTTACCGTGTAGGTTGTAAATCGCCAGCAGGCTGAGTCAGGGAAGCTGTTGACTTTCCATTTTTCCAGGACTGGAATGTCATCTGCAAAAGACCAGGGACTGCTTTGTCTCTGCTGCAGTGCCTAGGACAGGGCCTGGTGATGAGAGTGGCTTAATAACTATTTGTTGACTCAGTGTTTAAATCCTGTTGCAAGTTTGGGACCACTAAAATGACACTGCACTGCTCAGAGATCCCGAGTGTATTCAGTTAATCCTCCTCAGCCTGGCAGCTTTGGCTTCTCTGTGCTCGGTTCACTGCGGTCCAGCATGATGGCTGCTTCCAAATGATCCCAGCCCTGGGCCCAGCTACTTTCTCAGCTCAGAAGTTCTCCTGGAGCAGAACTTTAGAAAAGAAGGGAAGAAGGAGAAGCTGACTGCCTCTTGCCACACTTTGAGAGCCGATGGACAAGTGACCCTTCCTGGGAACTGCCTGGCCCTGGCCCTGTGCCCGGGCCTTACCCCAAAGGATGGCCTTGTTTTTCTTGAACCCAACACTCTAAATGTCATGTGAGGATAGTTGTGTACTTAAATATTTTCATTAGCTTTCTTTCTTAAAGAAAAATACCTCCAAAACACTAGCCTGCTTCATACATTTGCCTACAAAACTTTTCTTTCTTCCCCCTCCCTCCGTCTTCACTTCTCCCTCTCCTTCCCTGCCCCATTCTCTGCCTGGACTTCTTGGACCCTGTCCTTCATCTCTGTCTCCTCTTGGTGTTTTTTTTTTTCCACCAAAGTTCTCTGAGTGTACCTGTCTCTCCATTTGTTCCACATAAATGATCACCCCCAGTTCCTGGTGAATAACTGGGATCACAGTTATTGTCTGGTGTGTGGCCAAGGTGACAGAATGGATGGACCTGTAGACTGATTTTCATAAGCCAGAGCTACCAAGCATTTCAAAAACAGTCTTGTTTTTGCCAGGTAAGGTGAGCAAATATAGGACTAAGTTTAAACAGCCATCTGGAGTTATTTTTGAAGTGATCGCTTCTAAATAAGAAGCATTTGAAAATCTCACAGCCTTCTTTACAAGTACATTCCAGAGTCATGTATTTTGCTGGTGTCTGCTGATTAATTACGATCCTGTGACACCATGAAAAGCCTGGTGGTTGGTTTTGTGCAGCTGTGGAGAAAAGAAAGCAAGGCCCAGTGACTTTGCCAGTTCTTTCAGGACAGTGGGGATTGAGGCCGAGGGAGGTATTTTTCCCTCTGGCAGTCACCACATAAGAACAGAAGCCCCAGCCAGCCCCAGTTCTCCAGACTGTGTGCCGGGCGGTTTGGGTCCCTGCGGGGTGTGGTGAAGGAGTGACATCTGATCCTCTGCTCTGGAATAACACGTCCATTATTAGAGAGATCATTGCCAGCCTGCACGCCGAGACTTTCCTGCATTCTCCCATGCAGTTAACTTCTGCTTAGAAAAACAGAAGCAGTCAGAATTCATTTGGGTTCTCTACACAGAAGGTGTTTGACATGTGTTTGGTGTGATGATTGCACATGTCCCACCCAGGAAAACGTGCCACCTCGCCCGTTAGGTTCTGTTGTAGCTTGTTCTCTTATTGCTTCTCATGACTCCCTTCCTCATCTCTCAATTGTTTCTCAGCTGTGAGCCTAGCCTCTTTTTGATGGGAGAGAGAGAAGAACAAAATTGAATCTGGTTACTTAGGAAGAATCCTCTGCTTGAGTGCAGAATACAGTAGGGAAAGAAAACAAATGTCATTAAAACAGACTTGCTGTATTTATCTGTACTCACTTTGCTCCACCCACCTCTTCCTCTTAATTTAGGTAAGAGGGCTGGAGACAAGGATTTCTCTCTCATGCATTTCTCTCCTTAGCACCAGCTAAGGTCAAAGGATCTCTTCCCTACCCTCTGCTCTCCCACCCTCTACTGCAGATTCGTCCTCACAGACGCCTGGCGGGCATCATTGCTGCATGTGTACACACACCTTTCACACAGTGTGCGCCACTTGACGGTTGAACCTGTGGTCTTCAGTCTAAATCGACACAGCTAGAAAGCTAGGATTTACTTGCTCTGTTTCTTTCTACTACTGCACTTATTCTAGGATCCAATGCTGTGGAAAAGTAAGAAAGTGTGCCCCCTCTGCTCCTGACAACTAAGGACAAATCTGCTCAAGACTCTACATAGTCACAAATATCACTGCCCAGTATTTGCAAAGGCAGGCATTGGTGCCAACAGCGTACCGATGAACCCAGACTTGTATAAACCAATTTAGACTCTCAGGCGGTTGATTTTTCCTACTTTGACTTTAAAAGGCACGTCTTATTTTTATATGAGACTGCTGACATAAAGATGTTTGCACTTCTTTGCTTCAATCCCTGTGTAGGTTGTGTGTCGTTACTAAGCCCTTGTAGCAAATGCTTGGTTGCAGAACAGTCACCGAGTGTTGGAATTGTGCCAAGAGCCCCGAGCTCAGGTACGGACTGTGGACCTAGGTTTCTCACCCACTGCTGTGTGCTCCAAAACTAACATGCGTTTCTGTAAAAAGACCAGAGCCACGTTCTGCAAAGCTGCTTGTTTTCTCTGAAGGGCCTATTTTGAGGAAACCTGAGAGGGAGGCACTGAGCATTGAGGAAAAATATATTTTCACGGTCCGATACTGCTTTTTCTCTTTTTGGTTTAGGTTTTTCATTTGTTGCAAGCCTACTCAGACTCCAGACACAGAACGAATTCAGAGTTCCAGCAGGAGCTGACTGACATCACTGTTTGTACAAAAGCCAAACTCTGGCTGGCCAAGAGGTATGTTAAAACCCCACACAGGCAAGGAGTTATCAGGGCTAGGAATACATTGGAGAATTGCTGTTTCTAGTTGTGGGGAGTTTTAAAAGTCATTGGAATGAATTTTCTAAACTTACTGGAGTATTTATTCTTTTAGAACTTTGGGTTGTGGCAAAGAAAGAAAAATATTTTCTTGACAGTTTTGCAAAAACTGCTGAGTGACTGGGGGACATGTTCTATGGCTTTTTATCTGTCTACCAATCAGCGTGTTTTTATTAATATCTGCTATGTGCCTGCTCCTGTGTTTGATATTATAACTATGAAAGGCAGTAACTGACTAAATTATGTGGTACAAACTCTTAGTGGCCATGGCAACTTGGAAATGAGACACTGGGGTAAGGCCTGAGCAGCTAGGTATGAATGGGAGGAGAGAATGGGAGTTCTGTTTTTAAGTGGAGAGGAGGGTGGCTTGGATTAAGCAAGGTAAAGAAGGGTGGGAGCATATTTTTTTCTTCCTCCTTGTCATTTTTATTTTGGAACTTAGAGAACATTTCCCATGTGAAAGATGAAGAAGGAAAAGAATTTCTCAATTAGTAATAGTTAGGGAGTCCTGCCTGCAACATACTGTTCCAGACTGATGTTGCAGACCTCTGATGTTGGTGGGACGATGTCAGAGCACAGCCCCCAGTAGGTCCCTGAGAGGCCCATGTGCCCCTGCCTTCTGTGCTGGGTCTGGTTAAGACCCAGTATATCAGTTGTCTAATGTATGCAAGCTCTCTTTTATTTTTAAAAATAATATATGCTTCTATTCGTTTTTGTTGGACGGCTCACCTTAGATGGCAAGACAAGTAATGGACAGGCGGAGGCCTGCAGATCAGTTCAATTCAGCAAAGTACTGTCAAGTACCGGCTGCATGCCAGCCTTTGTGTTAGGAGATGTTGAGGATGCAAAGCCATAGAGGAACTGGTCCTGGCCTTACCTCCCAGCTGGTGGGAGGATATGTAAATAGATAACTTTTCTCCCATATGTTAAGTATAATAACAGATGTATGTAATAGGTATAGGAGTGGATCATAGGAAGAAGAGAAGGGCTGACACTGAATAAGCTGACAAGAGATGAATAAGATTTTGCCAAATGGCCAGCACAGGGAGGGCAATACCAGGTTTAGGCACTAGCATGGGCAGAGATGTGGTGGGATGAAGTGGCATGATAGATGGGGAGAACTATGATGACTTTGGGCACATGTGGCGGAGAGTGAGTCTAAGGAAATATGTGGAGGCCACATAGTAAAAGCTCCTAAAGGAAGCCTGTGCTGAAGGGGAGCCAGTGCAAGTTCCCACTGGTGGGTATGGGTGTCTCAACGATTGTCTCAGTACCAATAGCTTTGGATAACTCCCCGATGGGAAAATTCTGTAGTGTCTAAAATGCTGAAAAAGCTAATGTACTTCTCATTTTAATCCACTTTTTGTTTTCTCCATTTTATTTGAAAATAGAAGTTGCTTGACCATAAACCATTTCCCTAACCCTGAAACCTTTTGCCTTCTGCTGGGTGCTTAGACAGCCACCTTGGGACATGTGTCCTGGATGAACAGGGAGGACTTGGGGTCACATTGGTGCATTCACCAGTTTATCTGCTAATAGGTCAGGTCTAGCTATTATTTCTGGGGACCAGGAAGTCAGGACTGTCCAGAAATCACCCTGTTGAGACCCTGCCCCAGGAATCCTACACTGCCACAAGGAAGAAGTTGCTGCCCTTTAGCTTGCTGCTGCTTCATGGGTCTCGTGGAAAGCGTTACCACCGGCTTCCCGGTCCATTCATTCCTCTTGGGTGGGAGTGACAGGCCAGCTGTCGAGTGGACCTCCGTGTTGCACGCTGCCTGACGGTGGCGTCCTCCTCAGCTGGAGAAGTCCTCTTGGCCTTTTTAAACCTTCCCCTGTGGTTCCTGTTGCTTTTCTCATCAGGCCTTTCATCATCAGTCTTCCCCCTCCCGCTCTCCCCACTGCCCTTCTCTGAGTTTTCTCCATGATTTTTCAGCCCTAGAAAACAAAGGCGTGAATCATTGCAATTCACTGGGTTTCTGTCTTCCTAGCCCAGAGTCCAAGAAAACCACTTCTCTGTTTCCAGTACAGTCAACTCTCTATTATCCAAGTGTGAATGTTCCGCTTCATGGGTGGTCTGTGGATGGATGGTTCCTAACACCAGGTTTCCTCTTGCTCCCCAAAACACTTTTACAAGTATTAATCAGGATGTGTTCTGAGCCTGGAATAGAGTTTGGAAGGAAAACATGCTGCCAGAGCACAGTGCATTCCAAAGCTTTGTGTCAGGTTTTCTATATTATCCACATCATCGACAGGGTAGCCTTCAGTTCCTGAGTAGGAAATTGCAGAACCGCCCTGCCCTGTCCCTGAGATCCTCCTGCTGAGAGGTGTTTGTCTACACTGGGTCATTCCGTGCTCAGATGAACCCACTCTGAATCCTTGTGGTCCCTTCTCAAAGCAGACCCTGCCTTCACTTTCTCACCTACCTCTCCATGAGATGTTAGGATGCAGAGTATTCCAAATTCAACTGCTAAAGAGGCTCCTTTATATCCCTCATAATTTACACATGAAAGAGGAATAAATATTCCTTTGAGCTTACTAAGGATTTTCTGTATCTTTTGAGTATAAGCTATGAAAAATGAATGCTCTTGCAAAAAAGTCGGTTTAAATTTTAGAACCAATGCCTTTTTTCTTCTATAATTTATTTGATCAATAGCCTGAGCTCACTGAGTCGAATAAGTACAAAAAAGTTAGTGAATGTGTCATTTATTTGTCCTTTTGTTCCAAATTAAAAAAAAAAAAATCATTGGAAGTCATTGGATAACCAATTCAGTTTTTAAATTTTGACCCTAAAATTGAGGGCACATGAAATAAAGACTTTTGTCCTATATTTGTGTTTTGACTTTGCAAGATTAATAAGGATTTATACGAGGTGGTTTAGCAATAGCCATGGAGTTCCTGGGGAATTTTGGTGATGAACGGCCAGCTGGCAACATGGCCTGAGTAAAGGACTGGGCTCTCTGCTCTTGCAGGCTGCTTTTCATTCCAAGATGTCAGAGCCTTTATGGAAATCAGCTCATTAATCCTTCAAGTCCCTTCCTTCCCCTTTCTCCTCCACCCTCCCTCCTCAGTCCAGGTCGCTGTCTCTCTCATGGTGCTAAGGCAGTTTACCAACTACTGAAGGGAAGCTAAGCTGCTGACCCAGGCCAGGAACCCACCAAGGATGGGGATCAGCCGCTGGCCTGGACAGGCTGCCTGTGGGCACCGTGGAGGAGGAGCAGCCTCAGGCTGGGATTGCAGTGCCCGTCATTGTTCTTGCTGTTTGCAGATCCCAGCTGGGACAGTGGGCACAGGCCCTGCCTGAACAAGAAGGGCTTTTAGAAGCCTGGCAAGTAGGACTAAGAGGAGAAAAGACTTACCTTTGGTTGAGAGTTGCAATTACTATTAGAATGGACCTAATTTTTTTCAGAAATGAATTTGGTTATTGGTATGGCCTTCCTTTATTATAAGAGGAAGAAAAATAAGCGTGTGTACATGTGTATGTATGCATGTGTGTGTTGCATGTGTAGCCCTTTTAATAAGCACAATGAGTTCAGTATATTATTTGGACTGAGTATAACAGAGAAATGATGACCAGAAAGAAAAATGTGTCCTACTAAAGTTTTCTTCACTGATTGTCACTGAAATGTATGCTTATAATAGAAAATGATCAAACTGGGACCCATGCTGTGGCGTAGGGGGTAAGGCTGCCGCCTGCAGTGCTGACATCCCATATGGACATCAGTTCAAGACCTGGCTGCTCCACTTCCAATGCAGCTCTCTGCTGTGGCCTACGAAAGCAGTGGAAGATGGCCCAGGTCCTAGGGCCCCTGCACCCGTGTTGGGGACCCAGAGGAAGCTCCTGGTTCCTGGCTTCAGATTGGCGCAGCTCTGGCAATTTAGGCCATCTGGGGAGTGAACCAGCGGATAGAACTCACTCACTCTCTCTCTCTCTCTGCCTCTCTGTAACTCTGCCTTTCAAATAAATCTTTTAAAAAAAGGAAATAAACTACAAAACTTGAAAAAGGAGAGAATAAAAGTCTACTCTTACCACAATCTAGTGGAAAACACTTTTTGTTTTGGAAACCACTATTGTTTAATGGTTTCATGTAGTTACTTCATCTTTTTCCTATGAGTGTTTTTTTACATAGTCAGAATAATTCTGTGTATATGTTATAGTTTCCTTCTTTCACATGGCAATCATAAAAGCATTACCTATTACATTAAAAGCTGTTGATGGCACGGCTGCTATTGAAAACAGTATGGTGTTTCCTCAAAAATATGAGAATATAATTACTATAGAATCTAGTAGCTCCATTTCTGGTTTCATGCTCAAAAGAATTAATGCAGCCTCAAAAAGATATTTGTATGGCCACATTCATAGCTGCATTACTCACAATGGCTCACATGTGGAAACACACCAAGTGAGTGGATAATGAGTGGACAAGAAAATTCCGACACAGGCTACGATGTGGAGGAATCCTGAGGACAGTTGTGCTAAGTGAGATGAAACAGTCACGGAAGAACAAGTGCGGGTTCGTGCTTTCTGCAGAAGGTACCCAGAGCTTTCAGATTCTTAGTCAGAGTAGACTGTCAGTTGCCAGGACAGGGCGGTTGTAGGGGGCAGGTATGGAGTTTCAGTATTGCAAAATGAAAAAGTTCTCAACATTGATTGCACAACTCTGAACATGTGCTTGACATAACTAAACTGCACACTTTAAAATGGTTAAGACAGTAACTTATATATATATATATAGCCCAATTTTTTAAAAAGATTAATGACAAATATTTAAAACAGAAAACTTTGTACAGTATCACTCCTTTGAGATTATCATTGTCTTTTTTATGACAATTCTTTGTTTTCTTCCTAGTTTTACCACCCGTGCATCTCTAAACAAAAAATACCCTTGCCTGTTTCTGAATTACACATAAACTTTGAGAATATCGTTTCTTGAAGGTAGCATATTTTTGTCATCTGAATAATCGTCATTTGTTTTACCTAGTTATTGATCTATTGTTCATCATTCAAGTTTTTCCTCATTTTTTTTAGTGTCCTGAATAATATTCCAGTAAAAATCTTTCTGTGCAATTGTGTGTATGTTTGTGTGTGTGAGTGTGTGTGTGTGTGTGTGTATACACAAGGATACTTCAGAAAGTTCATGGAAAATGGAATTAAATACAAGTTTAGGGGCCAGCACTGTGGCTCAGTGGGTTAGGCCACTGTCTGCAGTGCTAGCATCCCATAAGGATGCCAGTTCAAGTCCCAGCTGCTCCACTTCCGATCCAACTCCTTGCTAATGCACCTGGGAAAGCAGCAAAAGATGGCCTCTGCACCCAGGTGGGAGACCCAGAAGAAGCTCCTGGCTCCTAGCTTCCACCTGACCCAGCCACAGCTGTTACAGCCATTTGGGCAGTGAACCAGCAGGTAGAAGATCTGTCTGTCTGTCTCTCTCCCTCTCCCTCTCTGTATTTCTTTCAAATAAATAAATAAATAAATAAATCTTTTTTTTTTTTTTAAGAAAAATGTAAGTTTATTTTTGGTACCAAAAATTTTAAAATCTGTACATAGTTTTTTCATGGTATGCATTTTCTGTGAACTCTTTGAAGATCCACTTATGTTCATGGGTTTCAAAATTTTAGCATCAGGGCAAACTTATCTTTAGTTTCCTGTTTCACAGACTTTTTTAAAAAAGATTTATTTACTTATTTGAAAAGCAGAGGCAGAGAGAGAGAGAGAGAGAGAGAGAGAGAGAGAGAGAGAGAGAGAGAGAGAAGGTCTTCCATCTGTTGGTTCATTCCCCAAATGGCCATAACAGTCAGAGCTAAGCCAGCCCGAAACCAGGAGCCTCCTACATATCTTCCATGCAGATACAGGGGCCCAAGGACTTGGGCCATCTTCCACTGCTTTCCCAGGTCATAGCAGAGAACTGGATCAGAAGTGGAGCAGCTGGGACTCGAACCAGCACCCATATGGATGCCAGCACTGCAGGCAGCAGCTTTTACCCACAGCACTGGCCCCTCCACAGACTTTTTGAAGTACTCTCATATCAGTGTGTGTGATTGTGGGTTATTACCTTAGCTTTGATTGCCAGGAGTCGACTAAATTGATCAAGAAGATATAACTATGTTTAAAGGTTTTGATAGACCCCAGATTGTTTTCCAAAAGGGGCCTGTCAGTTCATCTTCCCAACAGCAGTGCACAGGAAACTATCTCCAAAATTTTAACTGAGATTTTAAAAATCAGATTAAGGAAACTTACTTTTTGAATGCCTGCTCTGTACCAAGTTCTGTATGGAGGAGATTTATGAACGTTCTTTCATGAACTCTTCTCTAATCTCCTGTTGTGTAAGGAAATGTGGTTTTCTACAGTGCAAACAACAGGGAGACACCCAGTATATAAGACACCTGGTTTAGTTATCATTTCAGCTCGGCGTGAATTAACAAACAAGTCATGCCAGTGGAGGTGGTTTCTCAGATAGTTGTGCCTACAGCACAGAAATGCCATCCCTCAGCACTGGTCATCTCGGCTGTTTAATAAGGAGTATCTCCTGGATATTGCACTGGCTGCCGCTGAGGCCCTGGCTTACTGTGCACCCTCAACCACAGGGCTCAGACTGACAGTGCATTCCCATCAATTTGGCCACAGACCTGACTTGTTGGAATTCTGCAAGTTTTAAAGTTTTTTGAAAAAAATATAGTAAGCCAAGATTTTGAGCTCCTTTTTAGAAAACCTGGCAGCACCAGGCCCAAATTGCCACATGGCTGCAGTGGACCAGTGCCCAAACTGGCTGTTCTATCTTGATGGAGGGTGTTCACTGGGATTCACCACTGTCCCCACCCAGTGCGTTTCTCATGAGGTTACCTGCCCATCACCAGGGAAGCAGGAGTTAGTGGCTCTTGGTATTGGCACTTCTTAAGTACCATACTGATGGATGGGAGGTTTCACTCCAGGAGGGAATTGTTTGTGCTCATCACTACAAAGCAGAATCCTCTGGAGGGGTTTTAAAGCCTCACCCCAGAATGTCTAATTTAGATATTTTAAATTCTGTCAGTCCCCTCACAAGTGCCCTTTAGACTCTAGTTGCTTATCCTCGAAGCTCATGACACAGTTTCATTTCTTGAGAAGAGGCTTAAATAGAACAGACTATACCTTCATCATTTCATTCAGCAAATATTTATTGGGCACTACATATGCCAGAGTATATCAAATACAAATACTGTAACTATTTGTTCAAACCACAATTTCAGTGTCAAGGGGACAACAAAGCAGTCTTATCAAATAGAATTATAGACGTAGGATTTAGAATTGGAAAGAACGATGAAGTTTTACCGTCCACTCCCAGTCTCATTCCCACACATAGGGGAAGCTTCAGCTCAGAGAGGCTAGAGGATTTGTCCATTCTACATAGCTATAGCTGGCCAGAAGTAAGATCCCAGCTGACAGTTACTAGCGTTTCTTGAGGACGTAGCTCCCAGCTCCTTGTCAGGCACTTTCTACTGGACCACACTGCCTCCATCTGTCCATGGTTTCTATGTCAGGGTTTTGAAAGGCGGTAACTTAAGCAATCTCTGCAACAGTGCTTCTAAGATAGAAAGTGTGCAGTGTGCCGCCCGAAGATGAGGACTCTGGTTCTCTGGGCCTGGGGAGAGCTGAGATCCTACTGGGCCTGCAACAGAAGACATATTTTGAGGAGCAAGGGCCAGAGAGTCAGCCCCTGTGTCCATCCAGCCCAGTTAGAACTGCCGCTCTTACACCCTCGTACTTAAGGACTTCTGGCCAAAGCTTAGAGCTACACAATAGGGCTGAGACTACCGAAGGGTTCAGCCCAGAATCCTCTCCCCATCTACCCTGGATGACCTGTGTGAAGCGCTGGTGGCCACGGGGCTCACTAGGGGACGTCTTCACTCACTTGTTCAGGCAGCCGGCCTGGTGGCGGCAGTGTCTGGGGTAGGAACAATGGTTTATTGGCATGCATCGGGTATTTATCATTTTGAAAAATAGCAGTCTGATATTCTGGTGAGAAAAACAGGCTCTCAAGAATACAGGAATATGTCCTAAGGTTACTAGGAAAGCAACCTTGGGCATAAACTTTAGAGTAAAATAGTGCTAATGAGAAAGAGAGATGGTGAACAATGCTGATGTTTGTTGAAGACCTACTGTGAGTATCATGTATAACATCCAGTGATTTGCTTCCTCAAGTTGATTTTAATTTGCAAAAAAGTAACTGTGTGAGCAGTCCACTTGCCTGTACTATTTCCCCTTTCCTCCCCTGGCACCCTTTTACCCCTCTCTGTGCTTTCACTTGCTCCTCCGCCTCCCTGGTGTGCTTACTTCCAACCATGTCCCTGTCTCCTCCCCAGCCACCCTGTTACCCGCACTCTCGTCACTTCTCCCTTTTCTCTTGCTTACTGGTCCCCACTAGGCTGAGTGGTGCGCTCCTTGAGGGCCTATGGACTCAAGTGTGCAAGGAAAATGTGCTTATAGAGACAAAGCTGAGCCTTACTTTTGTGTGGCGATCCCAGTTCTTCCCTGGGGGCGGTATCTGTGGCCTGCTGCAGGAGTTCTGGTTTAGAATTCTGTTTTGCTTTACAACGGCTGAAGGCAGCATTTATTTTCTAACCACCAGATTTATTCACACAAGAGACTATACTTCCCAGGCAGAAATGCTGGGGTTTAGGTCTGATTCTGTTTTCCCACTGTCCCTTAGCCCCCTCTCAAATCCCTTGTGCCTTCCGGATGGGCCCCTTCCCCAAGAAAGAGGCCATTCTTTCGCAATGACTTGAAATAATAAGAGACCTCAGCTCTCTGCCACAGCTGCAGGTTGCTGTCTCACTTCCATGCCTCTGAAATGAATCCAGT
This sequence comes from Lepus europaeus, assembly GCF_033115175.1. Lineage (NCBI taxonomy): Eukaryota > Metazoa > Chordata > Mammalia > Lagomorpha > Leporidae > Lepus > Lepus europaeus. Next base: position 39,680,568 of record NC_084839.1, on the reverse strand, counting down.
CCAGAAGGATTGTTAAAATATTCAAATGATCATGTGGCATTTCAAGGGTATCATTTGTGGTCCCTGCCAAAACTGTACAGGAGGCAAGTCTGAACAGGGCTGGTTAGTCACAGAGCAGGTTTCCAGACCTTGCTGGGTGTTGTGTTTTGCATTTTTGTTTGTTTCTTCTTTGCCTCTCTCTCTGTCTTAATTTTAGGGGGCAAGAGGGAGAGGGGGGGTTCTCATTAGGACCCTCCCTTTTGTCCTCAAGCTCAGCCTGTTCAAGTCACTTTGAGCCTCAAGCAGATTCAAAAGATGAGAGAAATGAAGTTGGAGTATTTTAGACCCAAGTTTGTTGACACTTATTTGCTTCTCTTTCAGACTTCTCAGGAATGTTTAAGGTCATGATATCTCAGGATGAGATCCTGTTTATGTTTTTTTAAAAACAGAAAAAAAATTAAGTTATCACATTTCAATCCAAACCAATCAAACAAGGTGCAAAACATTTTCTTCATCAAATATTCCTTTTAAAAATACAGCCTCAAGTTTTAAAGGAATAAGCTATTTGAGATTGAAGTGAAGTTTGAAAATATATGTATTGCTTGTTGACAGGCTGAGCTTAGGGAAACTAGCCTGTGTAAAAGCAGTCAGAAGTGATCAATATATTAGGCCAAGCCTTTGAACAAGGTGCCCAAGATCAAAGCTTCTTCATGTTGCAGCAAGAAATAAAAATAGTTCTTTTACCCAACTTGCACACCAAGAATTTAACCCCAAACTGCTGGTGCCTTCTACTTTTTCAATATGGAAATTTTCAAAACTGACCTGGAGACGGTAATTAGCTCAATAGAGGGCTCAGAGACGCCTGTTCTGCTTTCCTTGCGGCTGATGGCGCACTGACGTGTTGCTGTTGGAAGACTGGGCGACACTGCCATTGCCTCGCTTGCAAGGGAATGCAGGCTTCCGTGTGCTCAGCACGTTCCCATAATATTATGAGAAGCCCTAATGTCGGGGGTTGTTTTTTCCTTTTAGCATGTAACATGTTCCATGTTTTGGATAAATCAACAGCTTCATTTCCTTCACTGAGCCATTCCCAGTTAATTAAAGTAACTTCAGATTCGCAAACACTGCAAGGCAATGTAGTAGGCACAATGGGAAATATAAAAATTAATGATGTTGTCTCTGTTTCAAAAACCATTTGAGTAAGACACAGGTATGGATTTAATTTACTATAACGAAGATTATGGTAAATGCTGGAATTAATCAAAGTGTGTAACAGGAGCTAAGAGAGAAATGCCAGCTTGTAGGGGTACCTTATCGAGGTGTCAGGGAAGTCTTCTAGAAGGAGGGAGGAATAGTTAAAGGCTGGGTGAGGTTTAACTACTTCTTAGGTTGGAGAATGAGCGAGTCGATGCTGGTGTGGAGCCTTTGTTGCTAAGTGAGTTGTGATAGTCTCACTGACCAAGTACAAAGAAAGAATCAGTACATTGCTCAGCATTGTGGCAAGTGCCTTGGATATACAGAAAAGGGCCTCAGTTCTCAGAGATTAGTTATGGTCCATTCTAACTGAAAAGAGAGAACTTAGGCGTATGAAATGGCCAACCATGAAACACATGTAGAAGTACATATAATAAGTCCAAGGATTCAAAGAAGAATGTGGACTGGGATAGTCAGAGAAAGCTTTCCAGAAGTATCTGCGATGAACCTTAGAGCCGAGGTATGATTTGGGGACTCCAGCAGTGATGGGAAAAGAGCATGCCAGGAGGGTGGACACGTGTGCAATGGCAGTTGGCAGGCATGCATGTGGTGTATGTGGGCTAGCAGGGAGACAGAATGAAGAAGAGAAGCTGTGTTTTGAGAAGTACAAGATTTGATAAGAGACCAGTTTTGGAAACCCGTAAATGTCAGCCAGAGAAATATGCACTTGATCCAAGAGTTAAGAGGAAGTTGGTAAGCTCAGACCAACACTGGTAAGTAGGCTGCTGTCGGTATGCACATGAAATACAGTGAGGAATGTTTTGAATCTTTCCAGGCTCTCGCAGTGGTCAACAAAATTCCCAGTCTCTCCTGGTGGTTAACAAAAAGCGTCCTTAGTAGTAGTCCCCCAGCTCCCTGTGCCTGTCACCTGGAAGCCCCATGGCCTGCCTGGGCTGCTAGTAATGAGCACAGAAATACTTGTGTGCCCTTGAGACCACATGGCTTTTGTCTTTCTAACGCTGCTAACAGGGCTAAAGAATCACAAAATTTATACCAGAAAAAGGAATTAAGAGATCATCTAGTCCAGTGTAATTCTTTCTTCAAACAGGAATGTGCATAGAAATTTGAGAGGTTGAAGATTGTAGGGGTGGCAAAAATGGTTCAAACTGGAATGGGGGCCTGGAGTTCACCTGCGTGGCTTTCCTCCTATTGGGAGGCCCAGAAGGGAATAAGAAAAGCACCCTGACTGCCTGTTTCAAAAGAGGGATCTAATCCAAACTGACATTTTTTAAGAAGTCACACAAAAGCGGGCAGACAGCTTCCCTACTTGTCAGATACAGCTGGCTCAGAAGGTACCTGAAGGTAGGGACATAAAGAGCAGGTTTGATTTCCCTCTCCTTCCCTCTTGCTGCTTGATCATCGTAGAAAATCCTATAACCCCATGGACGGGCAGCCCAGAGACCTCTCAGAAGCTACTCTCTCTGGAAGGGGCCCCAAGCCTCAGACCTTCTTGCCACCAAAACAGCTGTTCTAGGTCTCCTTTCCTCAGAAATCCATTCTCAGCTGGCTGGCTGCCACCTAACCCTGCTCAACAAGTCATGCAAACATGCTCTACATTCTAATATGTAAATTAGCTCATTCTCCTGGTCAGAAAACTGTTTTTCAGTAGTGATCTTTTGGCGACACTACCTTTTTTTTTTTTTTAAGATTGATTTATTTACTTGAAAGTCAGAATTACACAGAGAGAGGAGAGGCAGAGAGAGAGCGAGAGAGAGAGGTCTTCCATCCACTGGTTCATTCCCCAACTGGCCACAATGGCCGGAGTTGTGCCCATCCAAAGCCGGGAGCCAGGAGCTTCTTCCGGGTTTCCCATGTGAGTGCAGGGGCCCAAGGACTTGGGCCATCTTCTACTGCTTTCCCAGGCCATAGCAGAGAGTTGAATAGGAAGTGGAGCAACCAGGACTCGAACCGGCGCCTGTATGAGATGCCGGCACTACAGACGGTGGCTTCACTTGCTGCGCCACAGCGCTGGCCCCTGGAGATAGTACCTTTAACTGAAGTCAGTAGCTGTGACCACAGGCTTTCTGGCAACATGCAGACCTGGCGCAAGCACTGCTGTGCCCTACTGAGCAGATTCAGGCCTACTCTGTCCTCTCTAGCCTGGCTGCCTCCAGGAGGGCTTGTGGGGAGCACAGCCTGGCTTTAGTGAAGTGGCCAACGGAGCAGCTCTGGGAGGGGCCCAAAAGGCTCACTGTTCTCTCCTTGCTGATTGGAATGGCCTGCAAGCCTCTGGGCAGAACACCTTCCCACTCAAGGGAACGAATGGGCTCACGCCAGTACTCCCAGAACCAGAGGGGCCTGCGTCAGCCCTTGTGTTCCTGAGTGACCACAGGGAGTGTCACTTCCAGAAGTGCTTGGTGAACAGAAAGCCCCCAGCCTAAAAGCACACTGCCCAGAAGCTGAGGAGAGGCAGCACCGACTCAAGTTTGGCGGGCTTGGTCTGGTCCCTGCTCACTGGCCAGCCTGGCATGGCCTGTAATTCCTGTAGGCCTCAGTTTTGATCTGTAATGGGAGTGTGAGAGAGATGAGAGTGAGGAGGGCATTGAAAGAGCTAAAGAGATACAGGAAATGTACCGATCGCCAGTAATTAAGTCCCACTCAACATAGCTGGGCATGCTAGAAATAATGCCTCTTGTTGGTCCTCACAGAAACAGCTGTTCCACGGAGCCCTGCTTCTCCCCAGACAGGCGACTAGGACATAGCACCAGCACATGTGCTTGCAAACCAAAATACTCCAATTGCTTGGCAGAGTGTCTCACTTTTCATCTGATTGTGTTTGGGACACATAGATACAATTTGTTTCTCTACAAAACCTTGATTCTATTCTTGGTTCTTGCCCTAATCTTGGGTAGGTCACTTGAGCTATATGAGCAACTTTGTTGATTTGTAAAAGCGAGAATAATAATGCCTGTTTTTCTTCCTTCTGAAGAATTTTGTAAAGATAAAAAGAAATGGAAATATTTTTGAAGATAAAACTTTTAATGCAATTCAGTTGATATTGTTATTACCCTTGCCAGGGCTAATTTTCAAATGTGTGCTCTTCCCTGTTCACAAGGTCACGGGTCTGTTTACTGTGCTGCTAGAAATTCTCACCTTGGGAACTGGCACTGTGGCGTAATGAGTAAAGCCACAGCCTGCAGCACTGGTATCCCATATGGGTACCAGTTCGAGCCCCAGCTGCTCCACTTCCAATCCACCTCCCTGCTAATGTGCCTGCAGCAGAGGATGTCCCAAGTCTCTGGGCCCCTGCACTCACGTGGGAGACCTGGATGAAGCTTCTGGCTCCTAGCTTCAGCCTGATCCAGCCCTGGCTATTATGCCCATTTAGAGAGTGAATCAATGAATGGAAGATCGATCTCTCTCTCTCTCTCTCTCTCTCTCTCAACTCTGCCTTGCAAATAAATACAATAAATCTTAAAAAAAAAAAAAGTCTCACCTTATGCTGTATACCGACTTTTCATGCAATATCCAGAAGTTTTCGTTCACCTCACTTATTTATCCTTCTTTATGCTTCTAGAGAGAAGCACAGTTTGAAAAGAAAGGGGGCTTCTGTTGGTACTGTGTATCATAATTGAAGCTATAGATCCTCCAAGCTCCAAACTCCAAACTGTACAATAAAAGTTTTCTTGGATACTACTTTTCTCCCATAATTCCTAGCACATAGCTTATTAAGTTATTAACCAGCAATTTCTCTGGCAGCATATTAAACTTTACTTTTAAACAAGTCACAGAGGGAGGGAAACATGCATCTCTCATAAAAGGAATAAAAAACATACAGCCTCTAACACAGTTTCCCCAGGCTTTGAACAAATCCCAAGCCCCACACAAGGTCTCTTTTTCATCATTCTCTGCACATAGCTGGAGTGTTAGTACATTAATGAGAAAAAGATGCCTAATAGAGCAATGGAAAAATACGAGGGCCTCTGGAGTGTGGGGGCACCCTGGGGGTTCTCTGGAAGGGCAGGTGAGCCTGGCTGGAGAGAAAGGCGAAGCCACGGGGTTGGGGTTGCCGGCTTCCTCTCAAGCGCCAGCATTCCCAGGGGAGGCTGTGGCTTCGGCCTCGACTTGAGAAGGGGACCCCAGTGCTCTGTGCAGGCTACCAGTTGCCTCCCTGAGACGCTGAGAAAGTGGCAGAGGCCCTCTGCTTTTACAGATTCCCTGCCTAAGGGAAGCCCATTGTGCTGTGGTAGTGCAAGACTGAGGCCTTCGCTCCCTTTCTGGATAGTCACAGCTCACGGTCGCTCACTGTGTGCATGGCAGTGCAGCAAGAATTCCCTAGGAATTGGCCAGCCTCCAGAGCAGGGTCCTGAGGACAGCTTCACTTTAAAAGGCAAATTCAAGTAGAGGGCTATAGGGCAGTGGATACTTGCAGGTGAGCACTAACACTGTCAAAGCTCCGTACCAGCAAAGGCTGGCTGGATGCTGGAGCATGCCATCAAAACCAGCTCTGCATCACACCTGCCCAGCTGGGGCCAGGTAAGCCACAGGCCTGGAGAGCAGCCAGGCCCTGTGTGCTGCTGGCGGCTGACCCCGTATGCACATCTGAATTCTCCCTGTTCCAGTTGGGGGAAATAACTTCTTTAAAAATACATATTCTGCAGTTCACAGCCATTTGGCATTTTAGTTTAAACAAATCCCCTATTGTTTCTCCAGGAATGCCGTGTGATGGTTGCTTGGCTGGAGGCTGGGGGAAATCAGAATTGGGGGGGAGGGTTCTTTTTATTTAATTTACACTTCCACATTTATATGGCTTGGTGTGGTCTGCATCAGAGGAGCACTTCCTAAGCACAGCGGCGCTTCCTTTTCTAGACAAATGCAAGGAGAGGCGGCGTCTGCTCTGCGGACAGCCACTGCTGCCTTGCAGATGGGCGCTGCCGGGACGACAGAGAGCGCCAGCGGGGTCTCCGGGAGAGCAGAGGAAGGTCAAATGCAGCATCAAGTTGGATGGTCAAGGAGTGTTTCCTAGAGACAGGCTTTGAAGTGAGTTTCAAAGAAAGGGCCTGGTGCGGCTGGACAAGTGTCACGTGGAGGGATCTTAGCAGGGCTCTTCTCCCTCTCCTTTTACCATTTTCTCTCTCCTAGTCTTCGACTCGCCTTCCTCCTGCCTTTGGCTCACGCCCAATCCTCGCCTGCCTGCCTGCCCTCTCCTGACTCCTCAGCCTCTTTGTCTGGTTTTCTTCTCACCAGCCTGTGGTGGGCCTGCCTCTAGGGGTCTCCAGGATGTTGCTTCATAAATGCCACTGCCAGGCCCGGGGCAGGAAGCTGCTGGAGCCTCTTACTCCTTGTGGCTGATAACAAAAATGAGCTGAGCTGCTGTGTATGGCCCAGGATGAGAGAAAGAGCCCCACCAGGTGGGCTGTGATGGACCCCAGAGCTGTCAGCTGTACCTGTTTGATTTTCTGGAATTCCCTCTCTTTCTTTTCACCAGGCCAAATCCTTCCTTGTCTCCAGACCCCACCTCGGTGACATTGCCTTTGATTGTTTGCTGTGTTTTGTTGCTCTTCACATACAGCCCACCACCCCTGCTCCCAAGACAGCAAGCTTGGCAAGACCAAACCTTTGTCTCCTCCTTCCTAGGGAAGGGTGCCCCCATGGTGGTCAGTCAGCACTTCTAGATGAATGGAGATAAGCCATGGTTCTAATCAGGGTGCTTTGAAGTAGTTCCCTGGGAACCATCACTGTTGAAGTCCAGACCAGGTTTCTTGATTTAGAGTCTTTAACTGACACTGATAGCCTAAAGCCAGAATAGCTGGGGCAGGTATTATAGTACAACAGGTTAAGCGGCCCAATGGGATACTTGTATATCATATTGGGGTGTTAGTTCCAGTCTTGTCTCCTCTGCTTCCAATCCAGCTTCCTACTAATATGCCTGGGAATACAGTGGATGATGGCTTAAGTACTTGGGTCCCTGCTACCTACATGGGAGACCCAGACGCAGTTCCTTACTCCTGGCTTTGGCCTGGACCAGCCTTGACTTTTGCAAGCATTTGCGAAGTAAATCAGTGGATGAAAGATTCCTCCTCTCTCTTTCTCTTTCTCTTTCTCTCTCTCTCTCTCTCTCTCTGGCTTTACCTTTCAAATAAATACAAAAAATAAAAAAAAATTAAAAAAAAAAAGGCCAGAATAACTGCAGCATCTGAAGATGGTAGTGAATTATTTTGGAAGGGCTTAGTTTATCCAAAGTGAGTCGTCTGTCTTCTTCCTGGAAACCCACAAGGTTTTGTAGTATCGAGTGGGGTCTCAACTCTCCAGTGTGACTTGAGCTGATAGGGTCCCACTGGAGTTTCCATCCTTTGAAGCTTTTGGAGCTTTTAAAGTTCTCTCCTAAGGTGCCCCCCTAGCTCCCCATGTTCTCCTACCCTGTATCATTTGTTGCTACTCCCCCCCAACCACATCACCTTGGCACTTTTTATTCTCGAAACGTGCCACATGCCCAAGTCTTTGGAGGTGCTGCTTCCTGTGCCAAGGTTGCTGTGCCCGTGTGCTGCCTCCCAGGCTCCCCAGCCTCTCAGCTACAGTCCTCTCTCCCATTCTCCTTCCTGTTATTCTCTCGACTTCTCCTTTGAGACACCCAGCATACTTCAGTATGACTAGCTGTGTTTTTCTTCTGCTAAACTAGTAGCTTTCAAGTTTATTTTGCTTATTTTTTTAATGTGAAGGTAGACCAAGGCCCCAGTTGCCTGGCCAGGGCTGGGCCAGGCCAAATCTGGAACCCAGGACTCATTCCAAGTCTCCCACATGGATGAGAGGGACCCAGATGCTTGGACCATTGCCTAATGCCTCCCAGGGTACACATGAACAGGGAGCTGGAATCAGGAGCAGAGCGCTGGGACTCAAACCCAGGCACTCCAACATGGGATGCAGGTGTCCCAAGAAACATCTTAATAGCTAAGGCAATTGCCTGCCCCAGCTTTCAAGGGTTTTGGTTGTTTTTGTTTTTGGTAACCACTCATAAGGAATCTCTTTGACATGTGGGCTAATGTAGATGTGTCTATGTACACACATACACATGGACTCTTGCCCCATTTGAAATATTGGTGATATCTGTGTAAGATGTGAACTGTCTGGGGGGCAATGCAGCAGAGAGGGAATTTACTCAAGATTTAGTGTGCCTAACATCAGGAAAGTGAGCTTTCAGCATAGTCACCAACATTTCTGTTACCAAGCATAACCTTATAGAATGGCTTATTACTTGGAAAGGAAAAGGAAAAAGGAACAAACCAGTTTTACTTAAAATTGTTTCATTTCATTAATTTGTTTATGTCTTATATCAGTGATAACATTAACAATTCATTTTGGGCAAGGACTTTATAGAAACTCTCTATATAATAAACACGTTAATGAAACAATGCTTATCCTTACCTCTGTGGTATACTCTGGTTATGTATTTTTTCTTTCTTCATTCCTCTTTTCCCTTTTTTTCCCCCCGTGCCTCTCATCTTTCCTTGCTCTCTTTTTTGCTGGTTGCCACCCACTAGCTGATTTCATAACCAACTCAACAGATCATAACCTGCGGTTTGAACAACACTATTCAAGACTCTAAGTTCCTTGAGGGCAGTGACCATGTCACTAAATCATTTCATCTTCATATTTCCAAAACCTGCCACTATTCCTGGCTTTCAGTAACTTCTTAATCAGTGTTTTCTGAATGAATAGGCTTCAGTTAAAAAGATCTGCAGCCACTGGGATTCCGGAAGGGACAGGAGAAGTGAATAATTTATCACAGACTTCCCAGGAGCTCCCGCTGTCCTCTAGACACTAGGGCCTTTGTGGACATGTCTGGGAAGCGCTGCTCTCTCTGCCCTGCTTCTGCTTCCCCCCAGCTTCCAGGAGAGAGGGCAGGAGGTTTAATGAAGTTCAGAGATTTCCCAAGGCACAAACATATTAATCAGGTTCTCAGGTGGGTATTCGTCAATGGACAAAGGATACAAAGAGTGGAAGAAAGCAAGATTCTTAATAAGTGCTTCATTTCACTTTCTATGTATAACCATAGCCCTCACAGTACCTGAGACTCCTTCTAGAAACCACTGTTATGCTGTTTTTCAGTCCATCTGTTAGACCCTGACCACTTGGGATTTTTTTTTTTTTGAACACTATAAATCTTCATTACCATGCCCCATGCCAGGATTTTTCCATTTGGGGGTGGAAGAAAAATCCCCAAGCCCACCAAAACCCTGTGGCTTGGTTTCCTGTCCAGCTGGCTTGCTGTTCCTTGGGATTTTATTCCCATCATCAAAGTAGCTTGACGGACCAAGAACAAACCTCTGGCTCACCCTGAACTCACAGTGTACCGTTTCCAAGTCAGAACAAACTCCAAAGTAATTGCAAGAGAAAAAGGAAGAGAAAAAAAATTATTTTCCTGACTCAGAAGCCAGTCCAGAGTAAAGCCCAACTCTGGGACTCCAGACAGGGCTGCTGTGTGGCTGTCCTCAGGGCAGAGCCGTGACCGGTAGGCTCCAGGCCCAATTTTCTCTCTGAGGTGTCTTGTAGAAGCCATGGGTAGACTCCTTTGCAGCGTCAAATCCTGTCTCCTGGAATCAATCTCCCACGATCTCCTTGACAACTTCAGACTTGGCCCCAAGCCTCAGGGACACAGGAATAGTCAGAGTGGTCCCCGAAGTGTCCCAGGAGGCCAGGAAGGCCACCATCCTTTGCAGCTGTAGGGAAGATGCAGGACCAGGGGCTCTGAAGATTGCCAGGCTGCCCTCTGTTCATTTAAACACTTTTTGTACAGGGGCTGGTGGTGTGGCACAGCAGGTTAAACTACCACTTGGAATACCAGCATCCCTTATCAAGAGCACCAGTTCAAATGTGGGCTGCTGTGCTTCCAATCCTGCTTCCTGTTAATGTATGTGGGAAGGCAGCAGAGGACAGGCCAAATGCTTAGGCTTCTGCTGCCCAGGATGGAGTTCTGAACTCGTTAATTTGGCCTGACCTGGCCCTGGCTGTTGAGGCCATCTGGGGAGTAAACCAGCAGATCAAAGTTTACTCTCTGTCTCCCTTTCTCTGCCTCTCTGACTTCAAATAAATAAATAAATAAATAAACTTTAAAAAATAAGAAATTTTTTTAAAAGATGTTAACATGGCTAAAAATGCTGTGGAAATGAGGCTGCTCATCAGACTTGAAAGGCAAACCAGTTTCCCCAAAAACTTCCCCTTGGAGTTCTTGATGGCTCTACAGAGGAACAGTGGGGCAAAGAAGCCCTGTCAGAGAGTTCAGTGAGTGATACCCTAAGGAGCACCCAGTGAGCACGAAGTAGCCCATCTCTTGAGAGCCTTCATTTGTCCCTACTCTCAGTGCATTCTCTAATTTTCCCAACCGGGGCTCCCCAGGTCCCTAGACAAGCCCAAGTGAATTTCTACCCACATCTGTGACCCTCTCAAGATACCTTCCCTGATCGGCTTTGTGCGTTAGACTCTCCCATCTGACATTGCCCAGTGGAATTACGTCTCCATTTCTCCAGTCTACCCTAATGGTTTTTTTCTTAACTCCTACATCCTGTTCCAAAGCTTGACTTTTGTTTTTTCCTTTGTACCTAGACAGAATTCTTGGAAGTCTGTCATCATCTCCTCCCCACACCTAGGTTAAAGCTGGATGCACAGGAGGCACTTGGTCTGCTGTCCTGGGCCATGTGCCCAGCCCTGTGCTGGATGGCCTGCCACCCAGTGATGTCTCTGCCCCAGGGCCAGCCCTCGGCCTTCCATGAATGGCCCTTTCTAAGGCAAGGGGAACTCTCAATTTTGTTAAACAGTGGAAGTCCTGGAATGGGGAATAATATCATTATAGAAGTTTTTGTAGACTGTGGGGCTTTCCATTGTGGATAGAAGAGTCACAACAGGAAGTTATGTTAAAAATAATAAATTACAAAGCAAAACATATATCAAATAGATAAAAGTTTTAAACATGAAATGGAATTTTGAAGCACAAGAAAATATGAGGGGCCAGCACTGTGGCATGCCGCCTGCGGTGCTGGCATCCCTTATGGGCACTGGTTCATGTCCCAGCTGCTCCTCCAACTCTCTGCTATGGCCTGGCAAAGCAGGAGAAGATGGCCCAAGTGTTTGGGCCCCTGTGCCCCATATGGAGACCTGGAGGAAGTGCCTGGCTCCTGGCTTCAGATCAGCACAGCTCCAGCCGTTGCAGCCATTTGGGGAGTGAACCAGGAGATGGTTCACTCTCTCTCTCTCAATATCTCCCTCTCTCTATCTGCAACTCTGCCTCTCAAATAAATAAATAAATAAATCTTTTAAAAAAGGAAGAAAATATGAGAAATAAAATCTTAGAGGGGAGTTGGACTATATTAATGTATTTATATAGAACTAAACATTTCTAAATTGCAAAAAATATTATTCAAAAGATACATGGGGGCAGGCATGGTACCAGAGTATTTTAAGCCATTGCTTGGGATGCCCTCATCTCATATTGGGTCCAGTTCAAGTCCCAGCTGCTCTGCTTAAAATCTAGCTCCCTTCTAATGTACCTGGAAAGCAGTGGATGATGGCTCAACTACTGGAATTCCTGCTACCCACATAGGAGATCCAAATGGAGTTTCTAGTTCCTGGCGTCAGCCTGACCAAACTCGGGCTGTTGCGCACATGCTCTCTCTCTCTCTCTCTCTTACTCTGCCTTTCAAATAAATAAACTTAAAAAAAAAAAAAAAAAAGGAGAGACTACAAATTGGTATGGAAAAGGCCAACAACAGATTTGAACACAGTTCACAGAACAGAAAATTGAAATATCTTTTTTTTTTTAGTTTTATTTATTGATTTAAAAAAGCAGAGTGACAGATTTGGAGAGACAGAGAAAGAAAGAAAATCTTCCATCTGCTGATTCACTCCCCAAATGCCTGCAAAGCTAAGGCTGGGCCAGACCAAAAGTCAGGAGCCAATAACTCCATCTGCATTTCCCGTGTGGGTGGCAGGAACCCAAGTACTTGAACCATCATCTGCTGCCTCCCAGGTGAATTAGCAGGAAGATGGATTGGAAGTGGAGATGGGACTGCATTCCAGGCATTCTGATATAGGACGCAGGTATCCTAGGTGGTGGCCTGAACTGCTGTGCCACAACTCCCATGCCAAAATAAACTTTTTTAAAAAGCATGCCTCACTGTTAATATAATTGCAGTTTTAAATGATGAGGTTTTTTTTAAAGATTTATTTATTTGAAAGGCAGAGTGACAGAAAAGAGAGATCTTCTATTATCTGGTTTACTACCCAAAATGGCCTCAATGGCTGGAACTGGGCCAAGCTGAAACCAGGAGCCAGGAATTCCATCCAGGTTTCCCATGTGAGTGACAGGTGCCCAAATATCGGAGCCATCTTCTACTGCTTTCCCAGGCACATTAGCAGGGGGCTAGGTTGGAAGCAGAGTAGCCAGAATTCGAACCATTGCTAGGGTATGGCAAGCAGCAGTTTAACCTGTTGCACCACAATGCCAGCCCCAAGATACTATTTTGTACTTACCATCTTGGTGAATGTCAGAAAGTTTGACATTTGTGTCATTTTCAGGTCTCAGGGAAACTGGAATTCTTAGACACTTTTGGTGGAGATATAAACTGGTACAACCTCTGGAGTACATCTTGTCAAAGTCAATGGAAAATTGAAATGTACAAATACCATGATTCAGCAATTGAGCTTCTTGGAATTTTACCTGAGTATACATCAATATGCACAAAACTGATGCAGAACTATGTTTCTTATTTGAAAGCAGAAGTATCTTAAACAATCTGAATTTTGTCAATTGGGGTCAGGTACAACTATGAAATGGAGCAGTTAATGCCTGTTAAGAAAATGTGGTAAAACGCTATGTACTGGTCTCAGTGGTATCCAGAATCTATCAATGGGAAAGCGTCATGTTCAGAATGCGGTACATAGTAAACCACCATTTATGCAACTAGGTAGCCAGAGGTAGATGCTTCTAGATGAAAAGATTGTACCCGGAAGGGTATAGTAGAAAGCAGTACTTGTAGTGATGGCAGCCCTGGAGAAACGGACTGGGCAGGAAAGAGACTTCATTGTCACTGCATGCCCTTTTGTACTGCTTGGATTATTTTTGTACCATGTGTGTTACCTTTTTAAAAAATATATTATTATTACTTTAAGTTATTTATTTATTTGAAAGGCAGAGTTACAGAGACTCAGAGGCAGAGAGAGAGGGAGAAAGAAAGAGGTCTTCCATCCACGGGTTCGCCGATCCGGAGCCAGGAGCCTCTTCAGGGTCTCCCACACAGGTGCAGGGGCCAAAGGACTTAGGCCATCTTCTGCTTCCCCAGGCTATAGCAGAGAGCTGGCTCGGAAGTGGAGCAGCCAGGACACAAACCAGTGCACATGTGGGATGCTGACACTGTAGGCGGCAGCTTTACTCGCTACACCACAGCACCAGCCCCTAAAATTATTTTTAAAAGTAGCTAGACATAGTGACTGGCGCTGTGGCGGACTGGGTAAAGCTGCTGCCTGCAGTGCCGGCATCCCATGTGGATGCCAGTTCGAGTCCTGGCTGCTCCATTTCCAATCCAGCTCTCTGCTATGGCCTGGGAAAGCAGTAGAAGATGGCCCCAGTCCTTGGGCCCCTGCGCCCATGTGGGAGACCTGGAAGAAGCTCCTGGCTCCTGGCTTCAGATCAGCACAGCTCCAGCCATTGCGGCCAATTGGGGAGTGAACCATCAGACAGAAGACCCTTCTCTCTCTCCCTCTGCTCTCCTTTTCTCTCTGTGTAACTCTGACTTTCAAGTAAATCTTTAAAAAAATAAAATCTTTAAAATAAATCTTTAAAAAATAAATCTTAGAAAAAAAAAAAAAAAGTAGCTAGGCATAGGTACGAAGTTGGGCCAGACCCAAGGTATACTCATGAAGACGCAGTTCACTCGGTAGTCAGAGAGAGCATATTCCTTAGGTGAAGCAAGTCTGAGGGGCTGACGTGGGGCAGGTCAGCTACACAGAGATCTTGACACAAGAGAGTTTTGCTTCAGATCCAAAGTATCCACACTTTTCTTGTTGGGGCCTCAGTTCTAGGAAATGGGCAGTCCAGGACAGAGGTGGGACTGAGCTTTGGAGAATGATGAAACTGTTGGTGTTCAGGGAATGAGAAGGGTGGGTTTACGGATGGAGCCACGTGAACAGCCACAGCCAGAACACTCAAGCTAATTTCAGTGCCACACCCAGTCCGATGGGGGAAGTCGAGGAGGGCCGGGAGGAGCGCTTCTGCAGCCTCTGCCCTGGGCAGGCCCCGAGAGGCGCCTGTCCAGTGGGCTGTGCCTCCCTGAACGTGCACAGGGATTCGCGACAGGGTGACTGGGTAGGTCCCACGTGACAGGTCAGGAATCTGGTTCGGGACACAGAGGTAACAGGTGACAAAACCAGCACTCAGACCCAAGCCTGTCCCTCTGGTTTTCCTGCCCTGCTGGGTTACTAACCCGCCAGCAAGATTAGCCCCTTTCATGGTCGATATGGACTGAGACTCAGGGCCAGGGCCCTTCAGCTGTGTCCTTGTGTGAAAGGCCTTCAGTTCTTCCTTTTGTGTGCAGACCCCCAGGTTCCAGCCCACTCACTCTTTCCGCCACGTGATTCAAAGAGTAAAATACGCCGCTCGGTTTACTGAATGAAGAAAACATTTCGCTTATTGGGAAGAGGATGTGAGCCCCAGTGTTTCTTACTCTTGCGTGTGTTTGTTGTTCAGTTGGTTAAGTCTGCAGATGCAGTTTTCCATATATGGATGTATTTTCTTTCTCCAAAATGCTAATAATTTTCATGACCAATGTTTTCTTCCCCAGATTTTCATCACATAAGAAGGGAACAATAAAATATGGGCTCCCCCACCCCACCTTGTTTTCAACTAACCGGGGGAGGATCTCCATTCCCGTGTCTCCCATTCAGAGCTGGAACAGAGTTGTGTCTGCTTTGTCCACACGTGGTCCCTGGCCTCCACCACGCACAGTGAGGTTTCTGTCTCTCTCCTGAGTTGCTGGTTTTCCTGCCATCCATGACCATCCATCTTTTTTAGTATTGGTCGTAACTGCCAAAGGCTCATAACTTGCCTGCCTGAAAAAATGCCTATTTTCTCCTTCCTGTGGATTGATTTTCTGTTCCTTACCTTTCTAGGCAAAACCCATGTTTGGTGACCAGAGCCGTGTATATTGATATCCTCTTCCTGTTGACTTGCTGCCTCGACAAACCCCCACAGGGCCAGCAGCCAGGTATGATTCACAGTGCTATTCTGGAGTGGTTACAGGTCTTGGAAATGGAGGTGGGGCTTTGCACAGCCCCACCACAGGCTCCCCCGACTTCTTTTATAAGAACAGCCTCACATCAGAATTAGACCGACTGTCACGCGGGTCCCTCAGAGAAGCTTCTCAAGGAAACTTGTCCCTGTGTACTTGGCGCTCTGCCGTTTGATTCTCTTGGTCATCCAGGGAAGAGATGGAGCTGTAATCAGACATCCCCTGCGTTTCTGAGACCTTGACTTGTTCCTCTCGTGCATTTCCTTGGAAAGCTCCTCACTCGGTAACTGAGGATCCGTACTGCCCCGTTGTGTGGATTCCGTGCTGGAAGCACTCTTCAGATCCACCTCCAGCTGCAACTTCACACGTGGGTCCTGGTCATGTATGTTTCTGAAGATGGGCCCCAGATCCCCTTACGACTGCTCTATTTTGATCATGAGTCACAAAGTGGGTGTTGTTTTTTTTTTTTTTTTTTAAGGTAGAAGGGCAACTCCAAATAAAATTTTTTTTGATGTGTTTATATAAGAGGCCGCAGGAAGTGCTGTACATGAGTTCCAGGCCACAGACTGAAACTGATTTTCATCAACACAAACTGGAATGCGGGGTAATGAGCCTGCAACTGGTTAAAATCAGCCTCTTCTAATTGATTAGGCCTGTCTAAAGGAGGCTACAATTACAAAGTCGGATTCTGAGTACAAGCAGGCCAGGCCATTCCTCTGTTACATTTAGTCTGTCAGTGATTTGTTGTCTTCAGTAAATACGTTCAGGCTGTCAACGTCCAGCTCTGTCCATATGGAACCCCGTTCCCAAATTCAAACCAATTTGAACTGCTTTGCAGGGGGCGGGGGGGCAGGGGTGCGAAACCGTCTCACCCAGATCGTTGTGTGTTAGCCCACAAAGCCCCTGTGGCCATGCAGGGATAATAAGAATATGCTAGACTTTCACCAGCTCCAGGTCCCTGGAGAGGCAGAGCTGTTGCATCCGTTTGGTAGAATAGGATCGTATAACTTTATAGCTATAAACAGTCCCAGTTTATGCCTTTTATCCCAGCATCATTATTAATGGTGCCCCCTTTTACTCTGGAGAGTATCCAAGTTTGCACCATAAATTGCAGGTTCCCCTGGCTGTCAGGGACCTGAGCTGCAGCCACTTTGCACTGGAGTGCCTGGGGTCTAGAGATGACGAAGTAGACACTGCTGCATAGGTTGTCTTAGACCACCGTTTCTGTATTTCAGTTGCACATTCCACATGGTTTAGTATTATTCCCTGCATCCATACCTAAAAGGGCCTTGGCCATGACAGAGTTCACTGGGATCCTCAGAGTTCTGTGGTTGACTGTAATCATTAGTCTGTTGGAATGGAGTTCCTAGCTTATTTAGTACTACCATTCTGGGTTATCCTTAAATGTAAAGTACCTTCTCTCTCCCACATCTATCCTCTGCTGATGAGCTGGGCTCCATGAGGATGGCTTTGGCTTTTTTGAAACATCCTTTCCTCCAAACTGAACTTTATCAATGTATTGCTCCTCTTTGCTTTGCAGAGTAAGGCATGAGGGGAATGGGGCACAAAGCCCCTTCTTCTAGTAGGACTGCTATAGCTGTTTTGTCCTGCACTGTCTAGTACGGCAGCCAGTTGCCATCCATGGATCTTAGCATGTGACTGGTCCAAATTGAGATGTGCTGTAAGTAGAAAATGTATACTAGATTGGGGCCAGTGTTGTAGTACAGTGGGTTAAGCCATGTGGGCACTCACTCTTTTGAGTCCCAGCTGCTCTACTTCCAATCCAGCTTGGGAAAGCAGCAAAGGATAGCCCAGTCCTTGGGCACCCACCACCCATGTGGGAGACCCATTACAGCCATTTGAGGAGTGAACCAGCAGATGGAAAATCTCATGCTCTTTCTGTCCCTCTGTGTGTAACTCTGCCTTTCAAATAAATTAATAAATCTTAAAGTATATATGTGTACACATACACACCGAATTTCAAAGACTTAATATGAAAAAAAGTAAAAGTTCTTGAAGCTTTTATACTGATTATATAATGGAATGTTAATATTTTGACATTAGATTATTTTTTTCTTTTATTAAATATAGGCAGTGAGAGAGAGAGACAGAGAGAAAGGTCTTCCTTCCGCTGGTTCACTCCCCAAATGGCCACTATGGCTGGCGCTGCGCCGATCCAAAGCCAGGAGCCAGGTGCCTCTTCCTGGTCTCCCATGCAGGTGCAAGGGCCCAAGCACTTGGGCCATCCTCCACTGCCTTCCTGGGCTACAGCAGAAAGCTGGACTGGAAGAGGAGAAACAGGGACTAGAACCCAGTGCCCACATGGGATGCTGGCGCTGCAGGTGGAGGATTAACCAAGTGAGCCACAGCGCCGGCCCCTGACATTAGATTAAGTTTAAGAATATATTATTAAAAATTTACCTGGCCGGCGCCATGGCTCAATAGGCTAATCCTCTGCCTTGTGGCGTCGGCACACCAGGTTCTAGTCCCGGTCGGGGCGCCGGATTCTGTCCCAGTTGCCCCTCTTCCAGGCCAGCTCTCTGCTGTGGCCAGGGAGTGCAGTGGAGGATGGCCCAAGTGCTTGGGCCTTACACCCCATGGGAGACCAGGAGAAGCACCTGGCTCCTGGCTTCAGATCAGCGTGGTGCGCCAGCCGCAGCACGCCAGCCGCAGCAGCCATTGGAGGGTGAACCAATGGCAAAGGAAGACCTTTCTCTCTGTCTCTCTCTCTCTCACTGTCCACTCTACCTGTCAAAAAAATAATAATAATAAAAATGTTAAAAAAATTTACCTGTTTCACTTTTGAAAATGTAGCTACTAGAATGGAAAGAAAAACATTAAACTGTCTTGAAATATGTGAATTTAATTTTGACAAATGGAGATATTTGAAAAATTTTTTCATGACTTGTCACAAAACCCAAAAAGTTACCTTCAAGTAATGTTAGTGATAATGAAAAAAATGTGGCCACTAGAAAATTGTCTTTATATATCTGGCTCCTATTATATTCCTTTTGGGAGCACTGATTTTGTCCAGTCCTTTGGGAATTGTCCTGGTAAACCACAGGCTCCATGGGTGTGTGTCTGTGCATCTGTCTACGTGAATGTTCACATTCATAGACAACATCTACACACAGTGGTGGCAAAGTCTCCTCCTTTGAGGACAGAGTAGATTTGTAGAACTAACCAAGTGTCAAATAAAAGGTTAATTAGGATGGATAACACTGTTTGGGATAAAAAATAAACTGTGAGCTTAAAGTAGTGAAATCTATTCTTGGTGTGTCATAAATCATTTCCAAAGTCAGTTTGAGAAGTGGATGATTTATCTAGATGTATAGTTTTCAGTGTGTTTTCAAAGTAACGTTGTGGGGCAGACATTTGCCCTAGTGGTTAAGATGCTGTTTGGGACACCACATCCCGTATTGGAGTGCCTGAGTTCAGTGCTGACTCCATTCTCTCTCTCTCTCTCTTTTTTTTTTTTTTTTTTTTTAACAGGCAGAGTGGACAGTGAGAGAGAGAGACAGAGAGAAAGGTCTTCCTTTGCCATTGGTTCACCCTCCAATGGCTGCTGCGGCCAGTGCGCTGCGGCTGGCACACTGCACTGATCCGAAGGCAGGAGCCAGGTGCTTCTCCTGGTCTCCCATGGGGTGCAGGGCCCAAGCACTTGGGCCATCCTCCACTGCACTCCCTGGCCATAGCAGAGAGCTGGCCTGGAAGAGGGGCAACAGGGACAGAATCCGGCGCCCTGACCGGGACTAGAACCTGGTGTGCCGGCGCCACAAGGCGGAGGATTAGCCTAGTGAGCCGCGGCGCTGGCCGACTCCATTCTCAATTCCAGCCTCTTGCTTATGCGCATCCCGGGAGGCAGCAGGTAGTGACTCAAATAGTTGGGGACCTGGATTGCATTCCTGGCTTGGGGATTTGGCCTGACCCAGCCTCAGCTGTTGTAGACATTTGGGGAGTAAACCAGTAGATGGGAGGTCCCTCTCACTTGCTCGCTCGCTCTCTCTCTGCCTTTCCTTTCAAATAAATAAAATTATTTTTAAAAATAATGTCATGATATTACAGTTTTACCTTGTAAGCTCATTGAAAGAATAGACCATGTCTTATTCCTTGTTTGCAGCTAAGCACACAGCAGGCCCTTGTTAAGTGGGTTGGTTATGGGGGCATTGTGCTGCAGCAGGTTAAGCTGCTGCTTATGGCCAAGCACCAGTTCAGGTCACAGTTACCAGTTACTCCACTTCCAATGGAGCCCTCTGATAACACGCCTGGGAAGGCAGAACATGGTATCTCTGCAACACACATGGGAGACCAGAATGGAGCTCTGGGCTCCTGGCTTCAGCCTGGCTGAGCCCCAAGCTATTGTAGGCATTTAGGGAGTGAATCAGCAGAAGGATGATCTCTCTGTCTTACCCTCTCTCTGTCACTTTGGCTTTCAAATAAATTAAATATTTATCTTTAAAGATTTATTTATTTTACTTGAAAGAGTTACACAGAGAGAAGGAGGGGCAGAGAGCGAGAGAGAGAGAGAGAGAGAGGTCTTCCATCTGCTGGTTCACTCCCTAATTGGCCACAATGGCCCGAGCTGCACTGATCCAAAGCCAGGAGCCAGGAGCTTCTTCCTGGTCTCCCACATGTGTATAGGTGCCTTAGCATTGGGTCACCTGCTGCTGCTTTCCTGGGCCATAGCAGAGAGCTGAATAGGAAGTGGAGCAGCCAGGACTTGAACTGGAGCCCATATGGGATGCCGGTACTGTAGGCGGCAGCTTTACCTGCTATGCCACAGCGCTGGCCCCTAAATTAAATATTTTATAAATATGGGTTAGTTATTAGCTATTGATTGAAATGCATAGTTTGCCTGTTTTTAGAACAGTAGCAGTTGTTATCAAGATACAAGTCTTATTTCCACTCACATATCAATCAGATGGGGATTCATTTTCTGAATTCAAATGACATGTTTATAGCATGCATATATTGCAAATATGTATATAATAGCCCCCATTATTGGCTCACAAAGGTCATAGTCAATGCCTTTTAGACAGTGCAGACATTTTAGAATGCCTCATAGACAGTGCAGCTAGATCCCTGGGTTTGAATGCTAGATCGGCCATTTACTTTGTGATGTTGGGCAAGTCACTTAACCTCGTTGAGACACTTTCTTCTCAAATGTTAACAGGGATAATAGTAGAATCTGTGTGTGAGAGCTGTTGTCCCTTTGTACACATAAAGCCCTATATGTGCTTCACGTGGTACAGAGATAGTGCTCAATAAATATTAACTACTATTTATACTATCAGTATAATAATGATTATTGTTGTCACCATCATTAGCTAGAAAGCACGCTTCTGATCCCATCACCTGCAGCCTGGCAGAACGGGTCTCAATCCCTTCCCTTTACAGTCGCCCTCATGTTCTTCAGCATCCTTAGGCAGAAGGAATTGCCTGCTGTGCATAGGTGGTCAGGAGTCTGCAGGGTTAGGGATGCTCCTGCCTCTCCGATCTGGAAAAAGATCATCATTTTCATTTATTGCTCCCTTCATTAGCCGTGCTAGCATCAGATATATGTTGCATGCCTATGTCCAGCGGTAGAGATGAATGTGTCTTGGACTTAGAATTAATTCAGTAAGGGACTACAGATACTAGAAGGAAGTAGGTCTGAGACTCACTTGAGGCACTAAAGAAAAAGAAGGGGCATTTCTACTTGGGGGGTAGGGAGGGCTTCATGCAGGAGGAGGTGGCTGAGCATATCTGGCCGATGAACAGGGGGGTCCACCAGGTGGGCAAGGAGGAGGTCAGTGTTACAGACAGAGGGAAGAACACTGCCAAGGCCGTAGGGGCACACACCGCACAGCCTTCCTGGAACTGCACCAGGCTGAAGGGAGTGCTGAGTTCAAGGCCAGGCAAGTGTGACAAGAAGTGAGGCCGAACCAGGCATTCCGATAGAGGACTCCGGGCATCTAAACTGGCATCTTCATTGCCGGGCCACACATGGGCCCCAGGATCATATCATTTTTAAAACAAGGTGACATTACTTTCTCTGCCCTCATCCTCGTAGGATACCTAGGACCCTTGTGGAGCCAAGTTCCTGTTGTTGCTGGGAAAGAATGTAGCTGAAAAATCATTCACTGAATATCAGAGAGGTTTTCCCTGATACTGTGATAAACTGAGTTCAGGAGGTGGGTGGGTGGTGGAGAATGGAGGACCAGATTCGAATTGAAAGCAGCACGATGCTAAAAATAGTTGTTTAGAATGGTCAGGCGATGGAGAGGTTTCCTTCTCTTACTTTCCATTTTATTAACTTTATGCAGTGTAACTCTGTTCCATTCATATGTGTATTTGCATCTATTTGAATATTCAATGCAGTTATGAATCTTGAAAGGGATTATTTTAAAAGCAATGAAATAGCAATTTCAGGGGAGCTTTTCTAGGTGGAGGAGGATCTGCCCCCGGCCTCTTGGAATGCTATTCTGTAAGTGACCTTGGCCGGCGCTTCCTACCTCTGAAATGTCTTAGAGCCACACTGCTGGGCTGGGGGCATAAACAAGCCGAGAGACAGTGAAGGAGAAAGGCAGGGAAGATGATTAGAAAAGCTTAAGATAATGATGTGTTTTGTGTAATTCAAACTTTTATCTCAGGACTTCCCAATCATTTGAGGTTTCCTCAGCCATTAACTAGGTTTTAAAAATTCCAAATCTGGAGGTTTTGTTTGGAGTTTTAAAGTGATTTAAGCCCACAAGGACTCTCTGTCCCTGTATTCTTTTTCCTCTTCAGAATCCAGCTGTCATCATTAGTATATCTCAGTTTCCTGCTGGAAGGAAAATTACAGCCTCCAGTTAGGGTTGGGGGGATGAGGAAGCAGGCGGCTGCTGCCCCAAGGACTCGGAGCTGTGTCACGGGCCCAGGCGGGGCCACGCCAGCCATGAGCTTCAATTCTAATTTTAAACCATCTTCAGTGATGTGCTCTCAGATGCGAAATTTTTTCCGTTGAAATATCTCCTTACTGAAGGACTGTGTGAGACCTAAGTACTTAGCCCTTTCCCTCTGAGAGGAGGACTTCCTGCTTCTCCCTGCGCCCACACCCCTCGGCTCTCGTGTTCTTCACAGCTATTGAACTGACCATTTTCTTTCTCCAAGTATTGAAATAAATACCCTACCCACTGGCACTTTAAGGCTCATTTTAAGCTGTCCTGGTGGGTTTATGAGTGAGTTTTTCCTTTCCTAGTCTGCATTTTACAAATTTCATGCAGCCTGATTCTTCTATAATTATATGTATTTATAATCTATTGAAATATGAATCTTGAAGAGTATTAGGTAACCCAAAAGAAATAAAGAAATGACACAGTGACAGTTGCATAGAAATGCTTTCAGTGGAGAAGGAGTTGTCTGGCTCCCTCGAGGACAGCTGCTTCCCTGCCCTTGGAATGTCCATAGGCCGCCCAGTACGCCCCCATTTGTAGGAAGCCTTATTTCTGCCATCATCCCCCTGTAGAGGATGAATACTAATGATGCACATTTACTGAGCATTCAGCTCTGCCAAGTACTGTGCTAATGAAGGAGGCCCTCGAGACATGAGACAGCCAGGGCACAGAGGACTGGCCAGTGTCTCCTGTGGACTGAGGAGCAGGGCCTGAGCTCTTCAGCCACGCACCACCAGGACTGGAGTCAGCAAAGACCAGCCACCTTCTCAGAGGACAGCCCCAGACCCTCCGGGGTCTCAGCTCCACAGGCTTCTGCCCACTGCAGACACACAGGGCTGCCAGAGAGGGATCCTCTCCAGGCATCAATGGCCCTTTCCTACCCACATCCAAGGCTATGTGGGATAATGCAGGAGCCCGCCCGGGACTGGAGCATGTTACTAGAAAGAGAGAGTGGCCATCTGCCCTTTTCCTCTTTGCAAGTGGACCTATGGCCCCTGCACAAAACCCTTCCCAGTACCAGGCTGCTGGTGACTACGTTTTGTGGGTTTTTTTGTGAGTTGGGATTTATAGTTCAGAGCTCATCACTCTGCCAAGTGCAATAAACATTTTGTTTTAACTGGAATGCAACTTTTATTATTGTTATTATTTTTCTTCTAAATGCCTTAAAAATGACCAGCTTTTGAGAATGAATTAGAATCCCTAAACAGTCTGAAGGCCAAGTCAGTGTGCTGTGCATAGATGCGCAGGGGACTGGAAGACAGGCGGTCATTTAGTACTGCTGTATTTATGTCACGGACGTGAGCTACTACAAGCCCTCCCACTGGCCAGCTTAGATGTTGGTGATGGTTAAATGGTAAAACCTGTGAGAGGTATTCAACAATGCCTTGTATTTGTATGGCCTAACATGAATGATATATGTGCGACGTGAATAAATAAAAGGTCAGTGACTTTTATGACATATTAACTTCCTTTACCTAGTTCCTGGGAGATCCAGCCAAACAATTACAAAGAATAAAAACACTGGCAACTTACAAACACCTGCTTTGATTATGTGGTCTAATTGGGTTAAATTTAACCAAATCCATCTGGACAATTGAAAACCATTCTTGTGTGTTCCTCGGTCATGCGCTTTGGTCAGCGTTGGATGCAGATGTGTTTACTGTGACACCGTTGGTGCTGTTCTCTCAGCTCTGGCTGGGAGATAAAAGAGAACTCAGAGCGTATTTTTAGAGTCTTCTGGCGACTGTATTTCTGAGCTTGCAGCTATAAAATTTCAAGAGGGAAAAAAAAAATACAAGCTTTGTTGTCAATAAATTAGTTGGTTTTCTCCAAAATATTGGGACTGTCATCTGAACTGTTGGCTTTTGCCAAAAGTATCTTTCCCAGGGAACAGTGAGCTCCTAAAATAAGCAGATGATTCCTAGCTGGCTTTCGGAAGTCGGAAGAATGCAGGGTGTGTTATTAGATTGCTGGGTGAACATGGTGTTTACTCCTTGTTAATTTTAAGCCTAGTGCTGACTACCTAGGCCCACAATTCTTAGAATTTCAGAGTTGGAGATCATTTGATCTGTAGGTAGAATGGAAACTAGCAATTAAGTGACTTGCCCAAGGTCATACAGTTGGTTGGTGAAAAACTCAAGGTTTCCTGGCCTCTGGCCCACTGCCCCTCTCTGTGACAAAGTCAAGGGTCTCATAATAGCTTGACAGTTGGACTGAGTGTCTACATCTGTGACAGACCATGTCATGAATCCTTCTCACCCACATTCCATCCAGGAGTAAAATGCCATTCAAATGAGTGAAGAGGGTACTTCACCATTTTTGTGTACTGCTGCCTTTCTCCACCCCCTGCCCCCCCCCCCCATCACAAATCATCTGAAACCAGTTGCCCATGTCAATTACATTGTTATACAGGTAGGTTTTGAAAGCCTGTTCTAGATGCTTCCTGTAGGTGGAAACACCCTTTTGTGGCCTTTCATGTCTGGATCTTTCACTTGACGTGTTCTGAGGATTCCTCCATGGTGTAGCATGAATCAGCACTTTTTTCCTTTTATATGACTGAGTGATATTCCATTGTATAGAGGTCACATTTTTGTATCCATTCAGCAGTCCCTGGTAGTCCAGCTAGATTTTGTTGGTCTTTGCCAGCCGTACTGCACCTTGCAGCGGTACTCTTGGTGGTGTTGGCCCAAAGTCCACTGGGTGCAAGGAATGTCTTCAGCCTTACATTCTGTTTCTTACAGTGTGGCCCCCAAGTCAGGCACATTTCCAGAGCTCTAGATCGTGGCACTGGAAAGGGATTGGGCTAAGTGGTTCTAGCCTCTCTCCTATAGCAGGTGAGGCAGAAGAGATAAGCCCCAGTTCTGTAAAGGAGTCTTCCCAGCCAGCTGCTGAGGCTTAGATGACTATTACACTGGATCCCATTGCCTAAGGGGGGTAGAAAAGCGCCAGGTCCTTTGTGGCTAAGAGGTTAAATGCAGCGGGGAGCTGCCTAGTGTACCAGCCAGGGTGGGGAGATTTCTGATCCCCAGCCTCGGCCTTCAGACAAATTCACTAAAGATCCAAAAGCAGCATATGCTTAGAAGTAACTTTGTGTCTTTGGCTTGCCATGTGTTTGTCCTGTTATTTCCTGACTTCCTCCCTGTGTTGGGCAAAGGCTGGGATAGCATAGTGGGTGGAGGGAAGAAGTGGGAGATGGTGGTCCCGCCCAGCGTCTGGTGAGCTCATCTTGAGCCATCCCACGTCCCTTGAGAACTCTTCCCACTTGCTGTCTCCCAAGCCAGCTTTGCTTGTTTTTATTTTTTGACTTGACAGGTCGCCTCCAGGTCGTATTCTCCGCAGCACTTTCTCCTTCCTCTGAGGACTGCCGTGCTTGAAGGCTGCATGTCTTGGAGCTTTTGCTGGGGGAAAAGGAAGAGGGGAGTTTTCAAAGCCGGGGTGGAATGGGGGCCACACCTGTGTGTAAGCAGGGATGAAGGGGCTCAGAGAACTGGAATCAGAAGTGGACAAGAAATAAACACCCAGTCCCAGTTGAGAGTGAGACAAAGTTAGTCTCCAGACCCTTCCAAGGCTCCTTCTGCATATTTGTAATTGGAAGGGCCCTTGGGGTCAGGATTACAGTTTACTGGGAGGGGCAGAGGATTAAATAGAAGAATGGAATTTCCCTTCGATAAGGCGAAGCCAAGATTTATTAAATCAGTTGATTTTTTCTTGTTGTTGTTGTTGTTATAGTTCCTATGGTTTCCTTTTCTCTACAAATATATTTTTTAACAGAGAAATTGCGTAACAGGACATTAACATTCAGAGTGTACAAATTATCATCTGTGATTATTTTTAGAACCAGTTTATCAACCATTTCAGATAAAAACATTTGTTGGATCTCATTGCCCATCTCTCTGACCAGAGCTACAGTTTTTTGAAGTGGGAAAAGCAGAGGCCATCTCCCTGCACACTGAAAGTGGAATCTGCTTTGTGTTTTCCTGTCCCCAATTTTTTTAAAGTGGGTGGAGGAGCTAGGAGAGAGGGGGAGGATAGAGAAAACTTTTTTTTTTTTTTTTTTTTTTTTTTTGACAGGCAGAGTGGACAGTGAGAGAGAGACAGAGAGAAAGGTCTTCCTTTTGCCGTTGGATCACCCTCCAATGGCCGCCGCGGTAGCGCGCTGCGGCCGGCGCACCGCGCTGTTCCGATGGCAGGAGCCAGGTGCTTATCCTGGTCTCCCATGGGGTGCAGAGCCCAAACACTTGGGCTATCCTCCACTGCACTCCCTGGCCACAGCAGAGAGCTGGCCTGGAAGAGGGGCAACCGGGACAGGATCGGTGCCCCGACCGGGACTAGAACCCGGTGTGCCGGCGCCGCAAGGCAGAGGATTAGCCTGTTGAGCCACGGCGCCGGCCGAGAAAACTTTGTAACAAGGAGATCTGCAAATTTTTCACAACCTAATGACTTCAGAGAACCCAGAGCCTGCACAATATATGGGAGAGAGATTCATTCATACATTTGAGGCTTGGGAGGGAAAGGCGTGTGCATGGCCCAGCAGAAGGAAGAACCTTCTGAGACTCGGTGCAGCCACCCCTCCATGGTGGCACTGTCAGCAACCTTGCCGTGCACACAGTATCCCTCTGGGTGACTTACCCTTGTAGAATGAGACCATTTTTGTTGGGCCTTTTCAGTCCTGATGGCTGCTTATAAAGAGAGCAAGTTTGCAGGGATTACTGGGGCCCATAGCCATCTCTGCCCCTCAGAGTCTTATATTTTCCCTGCCTACTCTTTTCTCTTTGGCCAGTTCAGCATATGACATAACAGTGAAGGCCAAGTGCTGTGGAGCAGTCTTTAGCTGAGCACTAGGGGAAGGGGTTGACTTAAGATTAGGGCCACGGTGCACAAAACCAAATACCAGTAGACCCCAGAGTTATGCACAGGCAGCGAGGCCAGGTGCTTACACTGGGAGAGGCACAAATGATCCCAGGCAGTCTGAGGCACACGCTCCCGGCACTGGCAACAGCAGAGGCTTCCTTAGAACACAGGCTTGGGGCAGCAGGGTTTCCTCTCCCAGAATCGCTGAATCAGAAACTCTGGGGTGAGCTGCTCAAGTTTAAGAACCCCTGGTCTGAGGCCACAGCACAACTGCCCCCTCCCTGTCCCCATCCTCTGCTCCTCCTCCCTCGCCATTTCCCCTACCCGCTGCACTAAGTGCTTAAATTCACCTGAGTTAAATAAATTCTCTTACGGGGTAACTCCACTGTAACCATAATTACGTAGTAATGATGTCATCTCCCCCCCCCCAATTTTTCAGAAAACTCTCATTAAAGCTAGTTAGATTAACATGCATGTTTTTAAGATTGTGTTGATTAAAAAAAAAGCAGAGGGACATAGACTTTACATCCACTGGTTCACTCCCCAAATGCCCACAGCAGCTGGGACTGTGCCAGGCCAAAGCCAGTAACCTGGAATTCTCCAGGTGTCCCATGTGGGTGGCAGGGACTCAGATACTTGGGTCATCACCTGCCGCCTCCAGGGTGTGCATTAGCAGGAAGTCAGAATGGAGATGGAGCTGAGACTCAAACTCAGGCCTCCAATATGGATGTGGGCAACCCAAGCTGAGTCTTAACCACCACACCAAACACCTACCCTATATTGATTTATTCAAGAGACTTTTTTTTTTTTTTGACAGGCAGAGTGGACAGTGAGAGAGAGAGATAGAGAGAAAGGTCTTCCTTTGCCGTTGGTTCACCCTCCAATGGCCGCCACGGTTGGTGCGCTGCGGCCGGCGCACCGCACTGATCCGATGGCAGGAGCCAGGTGCTTCTCCTGGTCTCCCATGGGGTGCAGGGCCCAAGGACCTGGGCCATCCTCCACTGCACTCCCTGGCCACAGCAGAGAGCTGGCCTGGA
This sequence comes from Lepus europaeus, assembly GCF_033115175.1. NCBI lineage: Eukaryota > Metazoa > Chordata > Mammalia > Lagomorpha > Leporidae > Lepus > Lepus europaeus. The sequence continues at coordinate 39,652,317 of NC_084839.1, read as the reverse complement.
AGAGGGGCAACCGGGACAGGATCGGTGCCCCGACCGGGACTAGAACCTGGTGTGCCGGCGCCGCAAGGCGGAGGATTAGCCTAGTGAGCCGCGGCGCCGGCCTATTCAAGAGACTTAACCAGTGTGAGTGGCTCAGAAAATCAAAGGTGAATGACTGACAGCCTGTCCTTTGAGCTTATGCTCCTCCTGCAGGCAGGAGCAAGACTTCCCTAAATCCCCCCCCACACACACTAAGGAACCTTTTATTTAAGGAATTCAACTTCATGCATTTCATAAGTACAACTTTAGGAACATAGTGATTCTTCCCACCAACCTCCCACCCCTACTTCTACTCCTCTTCCTCCTCCCTCTCCTATTCCCATTCTTATTTTTTACTAAGATCTATTTTCAATTAACTTTATACAGATATGATTCTTTTTTATTTATTCGAAAGTCAGAGAGTTACACAGAGAGAAGAGAGGCAGAGAGAGAGAGAGGTCTTCCATCTGATGGTTCACTCCCCAATTGGCCACAATGGCCAGAGCTGCGCTGATCCGAAGCCAGGAGCCAGGAGCTTCTTCCAGGTCTCCCACGCGGGTGCAGGGGCCCAAGGACTTGGGCCGTCTTCTACTGCTTTCCCAGGCCATAGCAGAGAGCGGGATCAGGAGAGGAGCAGCTGGGACTAGAACCAGCGCCCATATGGGATGCTGGTGCTTCAGGCCAGGACGTTAACCTGCTGTGCCACAGTGCCAGCCCTATACACATATGATTAACTCCATACTAAGTAAAGAGTTAAACAAATAGTATGGGAAAGAAAAAAACTGTTCCTAAATAGTCAAGACAAGGGCTTTTCATTGTATCTTTAAGTGTCATTGCATCTTTAAGTGTCAATTTCAGTTCTATAGATTATCTTTTAGGTGCTCTATTAGTTATCACAGATCAGAGGTAATATGGTATTTGTCCTTTTGGGACTGTCTTATTTTACTAAGTATGCTGTTTTCCAGTTTCATCCATTTTATTAAAAATGACAGGATTTATTAAAAATGACAGGATTTCGGTTTGTTTTTTGTTATCCACTAGTAACTATTAGTAGTAACTAATTAGTAACTATTAGTAGTAACTAGTAGTATTCCACGGTGTATGTATCCCATAATTTCTTTATCCAGTCTTCAGTTGACGGCCATTTTGGTTGATTCCATATCTTAGCTATTGTGATTTGAGCTACAATAAACATGGGGTGCAGATAACTCTTTCATATGCTGATTTCATTTCCCTTGGGTAAATTCCCAGAAGTGGGATGGCTGGGTCATATGATAGGTCTATATTCAGATTTCCGAAGTATCTCCATACTGTCTTCCACAGTGGTTGTATCAGTTTATATTCCTACCAGCAGTGGATTAGGGTACCTTTTTCCCCACCTCCTCATCAGCATTTGTTTGTTGATTTCTGTATAAAAGCCATTTTGATTTGCATTTTCTTGATGGCTAGTGATACTGAGCATTTTTCAGGTGTCTGTTGGCCATTTGGATTTCCTCTTTTGAAAAATGCCTATTTAAGTCCTTTGCCCATTTCATGTTTTTAAATAAAAGGTTTGGGGCTGGCGCTGTAGCACAACAGGTTAATGCCCTGGCCTGAAGCGCTGGCATCCCATATGGGGGCTGGTTCGAGCACTGGCTGCTTAACTTCTGATCCAGCTCTTTGCTATGGCCTGGGATAGCAGTAGAAGATGGCCCAAGTCCTTGGGCCCCTGCACCCTTGTGGGAGACCCGGAAGAAGCTCCTGGCTCCTGGCTTTGGATTGGTGCAGCCCCGGCTATTGCGGCCATCTGGGGAGTGAACCATCAGATGGAAGGCCTCTCTCTCTCTCTCTCTCTCTGCCTCTCTCTATGTAACTCTGACTTTCAAATAAATAAATAAACTTTAAAAAAAATTTTTAAAAAGGTTTATTTATTTGAAAGCTAGAATTACAGAGAGGCACAGGCAGAGGGGGAGGAGAGAAGTGTCTTCCATCCAGTGGTTCACTCCCCAAATGCCCACAATGGTCAGAGCTAGACCAATCCAAAGCCAGGCCCAGGAGACTCCTCCAGGTCTCCCATGCGGGTGCAGGAGCCCAAGGACTTGGGCCATCTTCTACTGCTTTCCCAGCCCACAGCAGAGAGCTGGATGGGAAGAGGAGCAGCAAGGACTCAAACCGGCACCCATATGGGATGCCAGCACTGCAGGTGGCAGCTTTACCTGCTATGCCACAGCACTGGCCCCTCCTTTGCTCATTTCTTAACTGGGTTGTTTTTGTTGTTGTTGTTGAGTTTCTTAATCTCTTTATATATTATGTTTATTGATCCTTTATTAGTTGCGTACTTTGCAAATAATTTCTCATATTCTGTCAGTTGCCTCTTTACTTTGCTGATTGTTTCTTTTGCTGTGCAGAAGCTTCTCAATTTGATATAATCCCGTTTGTCAATCTTGGCTTTGACTGCCTGTGCCTCTGGGGTCTTTTCCAAGAACTTTTTGCCTATGCCAATATCTTGCTGGGTTTCCCCAATGTTCTCTAATAATTTGATGGTATTGGGTCATAGATTTAGGTCCATTTTCAGTGGATTTTGTAGGGATCTTGCTTCATACTTTGTATGTGGAGATCCAGTTTTCCCGGCACCATTTGTTGAAGAGACTGTTCTTACTCCAGGGATTGATTTTAGCTCCTTTGTCAAAGATAAGTTGGTTATAGATGTATGGGTTGATTTCTGGACTTTCAATTCTGTTCCATTGGTCTATCCATCTGTTTGTTTGTTTGTTTGTTTTGACAGGCAGAGTTAGACAGTAAGAGAGAGAGACAGAGATAAAGGTCTTCCTTCCGTTGGTTCACCCCTCCAAATGGCTGCCACAGCTGGCACATTGTGCTGATCCGAAGCCAGGAACCAGGTGTTTCCTCCTTGTCTCCCATGCGGGTGCAGGGCCCAAGCACTTGGGCCATCCTCTACTGCCTTCCTGGGCCACAGTGGAGAGCTGGACTAGAAGAACAGCAACTGGGACAGAACCAGCACCGCAACTGGAACTAGAACCTGGAGTGCTGGTGCCGCAGGCAGAGGATTAGCCTAGTGAGCCGCGGCGCCTACCTATTCATCTGTTTTTATTATAACTGCCCTGTAGTATGTCTCAAAATCTGATATTGTGATGTTTCCAGCTTTGTTTTTGTTGTATAAGATTGTTTTAGCTATTTGAGTTCTCCTGTGTTTGCATATGAATGTCAGCATCATTTTTTCTATATCTGAGAAGAATGTCCTTGATATTTTGATTGGTATTGCATTGAATCGGTAAATTACTTTCAGTAAATGGATATTTTGATGATACTGATTCTTCCAATCCATGAACATGGAAGAATTTTCCGTGTGTGTGTTTGTGTATGTGTGTGTGTTCTCCTATTATCTCTTTAATGTTTTATAATTCTCATTATAGAAATCTTTGATAACCTTGGTTAAATTTATTCTGTGGTATTTGATTTCTTTCTTTTTTCTTTCTTTCTTTCTCTCTCTCTCTCTCTCTTTTGTAGCTATTGTGAATAGGATTGATCTTAGAAGTTCTTTCTCAGCTGTGGCATTGTCTGTGTATACGAAGGCTATTGATTTTTGTGTGTTGATTTTATATCCTGCCACTTTACCAAACTCTTCTATGAGTTCCAGTAGTCTCTTAGTGTGGATTCTTTTGCATCCCCTATATATAGAATCATGTCATCTGCAAATAGGGATAATTTGACTTCCTCCTTCCTAATTTTTATCCTTTTGATTTTTTTTCTTTCCTAATGTCACTGGCTAAAACTTCCAGGACTATATTGAATAGCAATGGTGAAAGTGGGCATCCTTGCCGGTTCCGGATTTCAGTGGAAATATTTCCAACTTTTCCTCATTCAATGGGACACTGGGTATGGGTTTGTCATAAATTGCCTTGACTGTATTGAGGAATGTTCCTTCTATAAAAGGTGTTGTATTTTATCAAATGGTTTCTCTGCATCTATTGAGATAATCATATGGTTTTTGTTCTTCAGTTTGTTAATGTTATGTATTGCAGTGATTGATTTGCAAATGTTGAACCATTCCTGCATACCAGGGATAAATCCCATTTGGTCCAGATGAATGATCTTTCTGATGTGTTGCTGGATTCGATTGGCTAGTATTTTGTTGAGGATTTTTGTGTCTATGTTCATCAGGGAGATTGGTCTGTAGTTCTCTTTCTTTGTTGCATCTATTTCAGGTTTAGAAATTAAGGTGATGCTGAGTTCATAGAAGAAGTTTGGGAGGCTTCCCTCCCTTTCAATTGTTTTGAATAGCTTGAGAAGAATGAGAAGTATTGGAGTTAGTTCTTCTTTAGATGCCTGGAAGAATTCAGCAGTGAAGCCATCCGGTCCTGGGCATTTCTTTGTTGGGAGAGTCTTTATTACTTATTCAATTTCTTTCTTGGTTATTAGTCTGTTTAGGTTTTCTATGCATTCATGGCTCAATTTAGGTAGGTTGTATGTGTCCAGGAATCTATCCATTTCTTCTAGGTATCCCGATTTGTCAGCATACAGCTTTTTGTAGTAATTTCTGATGATTCTTTTTATTTCTGTGGTCTGTTGTTACATTTCCTTTTTCATCTATAATTTTTTTGGTTAATTGGGCCAATGGTTTGTCAATTTTGTTTATTTTTTCAAAAACCCAGTTTTTCATTTCTCTGATCTTTTATATTTTTTGTTTTGATTTTATTTCATCTCTAATTTTAATTATTTCTTTTCTCCTACTAGTTTTGAGTGGGGTTTTTTTGTTTTTTTTTTGTTGTTGTTGTTGTTTTGCTGTTGTTTTTCTAGGTCTTGATAGCTCATTTATTTGGTGCCTTTCCAATTTCTTGATGTAGGCACCAATTGCTATAAATTTCCTGTTAACACTACTTTTACTATATCCCATAAGTTTTGATATGTTGTATTGTCATCTTCATTCATTTCGAGATTTTTTTTATTTCTCTTGATTTCTTCAGTAACCCACTACTCATTCAAGAGCATGTTGTTCAGTCTCCATGTGTTTGCATGTGTTCTAGAGATTCTTGAGTTGTTAATTTCCAGCTTCATTCCATTGTGGTCAGAGAAGATGCATGGTATTATGTTGATTTTTTTGAATTTGTTGACACTTGCTTTATGGGCTAGCATGTGCTCTATCATAGAGAAAGTTCCATGTGCTGGTTGGAAGAATATGTATTCTGCAACTGTAAGATGAGGAGTTCTGTAGATATGTTAGGTCCATTTGGTCTACAGTGTCAATTAACTCTGTTGTTTCCTTGCTGATTTGCTATCTGGTTGATCTATCCATTGCTGAAAGTGGGATATTGAAGTCCCCCATTACTATTGTATTGAAGTCTTTGTCTCCCTTTAGATCCCTTAACATTTCCTTTAAATAGCCAGGTGCCCTGTAATTAGGTGCATATAAATTTATTAGAGTCACATCTACCTGTTGAATTGATCCCTTGATCATTACCTAGTGCCCTCCTTTGTCTCTTTTAACAGTTTTTGTGTTAAAATCTATTTTCTCTGATATTAGGATGGCTACACCAGCTCTTTTGGTTTTTGTTAGCATGGAATATCTTTTTCCAGCCTTTCACTTTCAGTATGTGTGTATCTTTGTTTGTGAGATGTGTTTCTTGTAGTCAGCAAATAGATTAAAAAAAAAAAAGATTTTATTTATTTATTTGAGAGGTAGAGTTACAGACAGTGAGAGGAAGAGACAGAGAGAAAGGTCTTCCTTCCGTTGGTTCACTCCCCAAATGACTGCAACGGCTGGAGTTGTGCCGATCTGAAGCCAGGAGTCGGGAGCTTCTTCCTGGTCTCCCACGTGGGTATAGGGGCCCAAGGACTTGGGCCATCTTCCACTGGTTTCCCAGGCCATAGCAGAGAGCTGGATGGGAAGAGGAACAGCCAGGACTAGAACCGGTGCCCATATGGGATGCTGGCGCTGCAGGTGGAGGATTAACCTACTGCGCCACAGCACCAGCCCCGTGTTTTGTTTTTTAATCCATTCTTCCAGTCTATCTTTTAATTGGAGAATTGAGGCCATTTACGTTCAAGGTGACTATTGATAAGTAACAACTTTGCCCTGCCATTTTCCCATAAATATTCCTATTGTTTACTTTGGATTTTCTTTATACCTTTACTGGGAGATTTTCTGCCCTCACCTTCTTTCCTAGCGATGATCATGTTTCTGTGTGTAGCACATCCTTAATCATCTTTTGTAAGGCTGGACAAGTGGTGACAAATTCTTGAAATTTCTGTTTGTTATGGAAGGTCTTTATTTCACCTTCATTCATAAATCAGAGCTTTGAAGGGTACAGTGTTCCGAGGGTAACAGTTTTTTCTCTTAAGACGTGGAATATATCTTGCCATTCTCTGCTAGCCTGTAAGGTTTCTGATGAGAAGTCAGCTGTGAGTCTAATTGGAGATCCTCTGACAGTCATCTGGCGTTTTTCTCATGCACATTTTAGAATCTTTTCTTTATGCGATACTGTAGAGAGTTTTACTAACATGTGTCGTGGTGAGGATCTTTTCTGATCATGTCTATAAGGAGTTCCATGTGCTTCCTGTACTTGGATGTCCCTTTCTTTCTCCAAATTAAGGAAATTTTTTTGTTATTATTTCACTAAAAAGGCCTAATCCATTCTCTCTTTCCACATCTTCAGGAACTCCTAAGACCCATATGTTGGGTCATTTGATAATATCCCATAACTCTCCAACACTATTTTTTAGTTTTCTAATTTCTTCTTCCTTTTTTTGGGCTAAAATTTCACGGGAACACTTTGCTCCCCAAGAAAGATGAAGCCCAAAGCAATCAAGATTGAGATAGCCAGCAGAAAATTTAAAAACTACTTTCTGACAGAAAAGTGCTGCTAAACTTGAGACTGGGGAGCTGAACTTCATTCCTTTGTGTCTTGCAAACAAAAAGCTCTCGTAGAAATGAAAAATAAGTACCACATGTTGAATGTGAGATACGTGTGGAAAAACACATTCAGTGCTTCTGCAGGGAGAAATCCTGGTGGTGGAAACCATTTGCTGAACTCACACTGCTGCATGTTTGATCCCCTGTAACAGCAGCTGTAGCTGTGGACCCCAGCAACTCGCTGGAATCACCTCTGCCATCACGTGAAAGGCAGGCTTCCGGGATTCCCCAGTGTTTTCCTAAAGCTCTCAGAGGATTACTGAGCTGAGAACCGCTGTGCAAGAGGAAAGCAACACCTTTGTAGTCCCTGCAGCTTCTTCTGTTGACATATTGGGCATTTCTGTCCCCCAACCTCCTGTTCCACCAAGATGAGCCCTCACTCTCGTTCCAGGGACTCCCTGAGTGCCCCACCCAATTGGAAGCTGCACAATTGCAGAGCCTGGTCTTTCTAATTCATTATTACACCAAAACCTAGAAGGGACCTAGAACAGGCCCTGTACAGAGTGAGCCAACCTGCCTGCCTGCTAGGGACCTTTATAACGGGTATTCCTTCTTTGTAATTGCTAGTGATTTTCCTTCGCTGAATGTTTTTATTTGTAAGAGATAATGGGGTGTGGTGAATTTTCTAGCTCTTTACCACTGTGAAGTACTGGGCTGGAATCAGCTGGGCCATCCTTGGAACTGGAGCCGCCTCCGCACTCACCCAGAGCCCTGGGACGTTGTCCTGTGGAGTGTGCTTTTTAGCTGGTTGCACGGCAGAATTGCTTGCAGCCTTCTCGAGAGTACAGTCATCTGTGTCCAAAGCCACACCAACTGAATCAGAACCTGCAAGAGTGGGATGCAGACATATGTGGTTTTCAATAACCTCTCTTTAATAACCTTCACTTGAGGGCAGTGGTTTTCGAAATACAGTGCAGTAGCAGCAGCAGCAGCTGCAGCTGCAACAGAACCTGAGAGCTTATTAGAAACGTAGATTCACAGCCCGTCCCAGGCCTTGGCCCTCAGAACCTCTAGGGTGAGGTGCGGGCAGCAGCCTGTGTGTTAACCACAGCCGTCAGTTGGACAAGCTGTGCTCAGGAGTAACCCTCGGGGCCATAATTGCTGCACGACACAGAATATTTTTCCCAAGCTAGAGTCTGGAGAAGGTGCCTGAGTATCATTTGATGATTTTCTACTTTGTTGCTTAGACCTAACCCCTCTTGCTGCTCCTCGGTTGATACCTTAATTCAAGGAAACCATTGGAAGATCTCCCAGTGTCTGCTCCTAACTCTCCCTGGAGGGGCACCAGGCAGCCTTTGGGGCTCTTCGAAATTTGTTCCCTTTTTAACCACTTCCAGGGGAAAATAAGTACCTATTGCATTGATTTTTGGCATTTCTTAAAGCGTTTGTATTCTCTTTACCTACCTTTTCCTTTGTGACCTTGGGCAAGTAACTTAGTCTTTCTGTTTCCTCATCTGAAAATGTGGGGATAGTAATAACAGAACCTACTTCATTAACGAGTTAATACTTATTAAAATGCTTAGAGTAATACACAAGTGTCAGTTATGAAAGTAGTTTTTATTCATAGCATTAAATAATGGGTATGTATTGTTCTATAATAACAGAGTAGCACATGGTCAGAAATGCAGTCAGTCTTCCCTGTCCATGAGTTCCACATCAACTTACTCAACCAAGTGTGGATAGACAAAGATTGCATCTGTACTGAACATGTCAGACCTTTCTTCTTGTCCTGACTTCTTAAGCCATGCAGCAGAACCCTGTTGACTTAACGTTTACATTGTATTAGGTACAAGTAATCTAGATGTGGTTTGAAGTATGCAAGAGCATATGCTTAGGTTATTTGCAACCACCGTGCCATTTTATATAAGGGGCTGAGCATTGGGATCCTGGAACCAACCTCCCAGATACCACGGGCCAACTGCACTCCACACAAGTCAGCTTTTACCCCTAACAATTGGAGAGCACTAAGCATTTTGTAATTGTTATGGTTGTCTTACCATTATCATTGTTCTGAACTTGTCGTTTATCCTCCCATTGGTATTAAATCTCCTTAACAGCAGATCATTTTCCTTCTCAACTCTGAGTCTCTGAATCTCAAAGAGTACCTAATACATGCTCAGGAAACATTAATCAAATTATCCTACAAAGGAGCCCTCCCTGAGCATAGTCCGTGCCTCCTCCTTCTTTGGGGTGGCACCCTCATCCCTGGTTTGGGGGATATCATCCCTCTTTGAAGCCCCAGAGGAAGCAGGTGGGCCTCTGCGGCCCAGCAGACTACATCCCCTGCCTGGAAAACTCTCTTTCAGATAACAGGTTCCTCTGGAATTATCCAGAATGGTCCTACTCTTTGTCTTGTTTTTTACTACATTTTTAAGAAAAGATCTCTCAGCCATGTTTGACTCTTTGCCAAACAAATGAGATTCCTTTTTTTTTTTTTTTAACATTTTTATTTGAAAGGCACAGGGCCTACACTGTGGCATAGTGGGTAAAGCCACCACCTGTAGTACCAGCATCCCATATGGGTGCCAATTCGAGTCCTGGCTGCTCTACTTCTGAACCAGCTCTCTGCTATGGCCTGGGAAAGCAGTAGAAAATGGTCCAAGTGCTTGGGCCCCTGCACCCTAGTGGGAGACCTGGAAGAAGCTCCTGGCTCCTGGCCTCGGATCAGCTCAGCTCCAGCCATGGCGGCCATTTGGGGAGTGAACCAGCATCTGGAAGACCTCTGTCTCACTCTGCCTCTGCTTCTCTGTAACTCTGCCTTTCAAATAAATAAACCTTAAAAAAGGAAGGAAGGAAGGAAGGAGGGAGGGAGGGAGGGAGGGAGGGAGGGAGGAAGGAAGGGAGGGAGGAAGGAAGGAAGGAAGGAAGGAAGGAAGGAAGGAAGGAAGGAAGGCAGAGTAACAGAGGTGGGGAGAAAGAGAGAGAGATCTTCCATCCATTGGTTCACTCCCCAAATGGCAGCAGTGGTCTGAGCTGAGCTGGGTTTCCCACATGGGTGGCAGCAGGCCATTCTCCAGGAAAGGCCTGCTTTCCCAGGCACATTAGCAGGGACCTGAATTGGAAGTGGAGCAGCTGTGATACGAACTGCCACCCATATGAGATGTTGGCGGTAGCTTTACCCACCATGCCACAACGCCAGTGCCATGAAATTCCTTTTAAATGCAGTGTTGTCCTCCAGCAGCAGTAGCTGGGAGAGGGAGGGGTGGGGTACCTGCAGACCACAGTGGTGAGGTCTTCTCATTATCAAATCATAGTGGGATTAAGTTTATAGGCATTGAACACAGAGATGACACAAGGCTGAGGATCCTAGCTGATGCTTTATAAAGATGACTGCTTCTAGCTACAGCTGGGACTTCTGCGGAATCTGGGTTAAGAGCAAAGGTGTGGATGGTGGCCTCCGTGGGATACTCCCATGTGGGAGCTTGAGACCAGTCCCCAGTTTGTCTCCTGGGGAAGACTTCTTGAAACAATTTTGTGTGTTATATGAATATTCTATATTTTTAATTCCTGGATTATTGCTAGTCTGTGCTACTTTTAAAAGAGATATATTTATTTGAAAGGCAAAGAGAGGAAGAGTCAGAGAGACAGACCTTCCATCTGCTGGTTCACTCCCAAAATGGCCACAGTGGCTGAAGTAGGGCCAGTCCAAAGCCAGGAGCCTAGAACCCCATCTGGGTCTCCCATATGGGTGGCAGGGACACTAGTATTTGGGCCAGCATCCACTGCTTTCCCAGGTACATTAGCAGGGAGTTGGATTAGAAGTAGAGCAATCAGGACTTGAACTGGCACTCTGATAATAGGATCCTGGTGTCTTAGAAGGTGGCTTAACCCTCTATACCACAACACTGGCCCCAGCCTATGCTACTTTTCATTTCAGGTAAGTTTTTCCAGATGTTTTTGTGATCTCTATTATGTTATGGTAGTTTTCTAAAGGATAGAATTATCAGTCAGAGAACACTACCAATACCATGTCCAAATTTCAGCCAGGCATTTGATGAAGTCAGCCCTCATATTCTTGTAGCTAAAACACTATGGGTAAAGTGGTACAGTTAGGAAAATTCAAAACTGAGAAATAACTGAAAGCAAAGAGGGCTAGTTAACAAGTTGGTGAGAGTTCAGAGTGGGGTCAGAGGCTGGCACAGGCAGGAGTATGCTTTAACACCCCGAAGGGCTCTTTCCCCCTCCTGGCACAGTGAACATTTTTAGTAATGGGGTGATGTGGCTTTGATTCTGTGAAACTGAGATTTATCTAATTGCTGTTGGATGACAAATGTGTTACCTGAAGAATTGGGTCCTGAGAGGTACCCACAGCTCTCCCCCAGGTCTTCCTGCCCTGCTGAGTCCTGCCAGTTTTACCACTTCAGTGACTGCTACACCCGCCTTCTCCCCATCTCTTCTGTGTCAGCCCATTTTCTGCTGCTACAACAGAGGGTCACGGCCCGGGCACATTATAAACAACAGAAGTTGGGGTGAGCGTTGCGGTGCAGTGTGTTAAGCTGCTGCTTGGGGATACCCTCGTCCCATATCAAAGCACTCATTCAAGTTACAGCTTCTCAGCTTTCTGCTAATGTGCCTGGAAGACAGCAGAGGATGGTCCAGGTACTTGGGTTCCTGCCTCCCTCTCTCTCTTTCTTCCTTCAAATAAATAAAATCTTTTTAAAAAATAAATACAGAAAAATAAAGTTTATTTGCTCATGATTCTGAAGACTGGGAAGTCCAAGATCACAAGCTGCATCTGGTGAGGCCTTCACACTGAATGTAACATGGAGGACGTGCAAGCAAGAAGGCAAGAGAGGTTCAATCGCCTCCCAGACACACTGTCACGGTCACTGCTGACTCAGCATCACAGTGACAGCACTGACCTCTTCAAGAGGGTGGAGCCCTCGTGGTCTAATCACCTCTTGACCATCCTCTCTTGATTCTGTTACAGTGGCAGCCTAGGTTCAACATGAGTTTTGGAGAGGACATCAAACCGTGGCCCCTCCCTTGCTGCGGCCATTGTCATGGCTCCCTTAGACCACTGCAGTGGGCCTTTAGCTGCTTTCCCTGCTTTCGTATTGACGCTCAGGCATAAGAACACCGCCAGGACATTGTTCACCTGGTTTTGTTTACGTAACCCCACGAAGGCATTCCCTTGCCTGTGGAAGAATGACAAGGCTCCTCCTCATGGTCTAGGAAGCTCTGTGTGCCGTGATCGTATTTCTTACCCAGCCGTGTCTCCTGCTCTCGCCCACGTCACAGTTCATGCTGTAGTGGTGTCAGCACGTACTTCCCGGTGTGGTCCATTCTGTTTCATGCTGTTGAACCTTTGCTCAGGTGATTCCTCTACCTTTTGGTTCTAATGTATTTTCCCCTCTGTTTTCCTTTGAGATTCAAATTATCATTTATACTACTTAGTGGAACTATTTGTTCATAAATTCTCTTTCTGAAACTAAACTATCAACTCGTTAAAGGCAGTGGCCTTATTTTACTTAGCACCTAGTACACAGGCAATAGGTTGCTTTTTTTTTTTGTTTGTTAATCAAAACTAAGACTATGAAAAGATCTCAGCAACTAAAAGGCAGACCAGAAAACTTAACAGAGATAAAATTTAACAGGGATATACTTGGGTTTAAAACAAAGAAAGCGGGTCTTGACCTTAGTACCAGAGTGTAAGGTGGGAGAATGACTCACCACCATCGAGTAGACCATGTGAAAAAGGGCTGTGGTTTCAGTTGACTTTGCACTCCGTATGAGTCAGCAGCACGAGGCACCTAGTTACATGAGTAACCTAGTGTGCTGAACACAGAAAGCAATGGTCCTGCTGGAGAGCCATGATCCATTCCATGGGCCAGGGCTATCCAAGGAGGGCAGCTGCAATAGTGAGAGGAGGTGAACGCCCCTCCCCCTTGTGGGGAAGGGAGTGAGATGTTCCATTTGGAGAAGATGATTGTAAGCAAATGCCTAAGGAGCTGTTCCTCGGGGTGGCTCGAGTGGATCTCTAAGAAGAACGCTGTGATGGTTAGATCAGCTAATGATGACTCATGAGCTCCAAGTCACCGTAGGACTCAACCAAGAGCTTCTGGGAAGTGGGTGCTGTAGAGGAGACTTGAGCCCCTGCAGGAAGCTGGGACTAGATGCCCTTTTCTCCTGGTCACCCCTGAAGCTCTTGAGTCGAGGGTGGTGCCCTGAGCACATCTTCTGATGGTAATGCTGCTACTTGCTGGGATAGGAATTGCTTCTGAGCCTGGAGCCTGAACCTTAGGGGGCTAGTCCCTCACCACCTTGTTTGACATCTCCTCAAGAATAACATCTAGTGGCCCAATCTAGTGTATTCAGAGCCTTCCATTGTCCTACCTGCTTCTGTGGAAAGTTGAGTAGAGTGATGGTCTGTTTCTCTTGCTTTTTTCTTTGCTTTCTAGTTCTTGAGAGTCTCGGCTTCTGGGAAGAAGTCAGAGGAATCATTTCAGGATCAGAGCTGATAACAGGATTCCCTTGTACCTCCAAGGTGCCGGGCCTGTCCCAGTACCTCCAGAGCCTCACCAAACTAGCCATTGCTGCAGTGTGGGCAGCAGAGGCCAAGGCTGGAGAGCATCCAGGGGGTGTTCCGATCTCCCTCTCTCAGCTGTTGGAGTCGTCCTTCCCTGAAGTGCGCTTGCTGACCCTGGAGGCCCTGTTGGAAAGGTTGCCTTCAGTAGCCTGTGGCTCAGAAGAGAAAGGACTGCAACCCTTGCTGTGCAGTATGGGCGAGAAGTTCCTGCGGTTGGCAATGAAGGAAAATTGCCCAGAATGCTTCTGCAAGGTAAACCACCTGGTGTGCTGGCCAACCCCTTCCATGCCCTCCATTCTTTGGTGAAGCACCATGAAGGTTAGCGTGGGCTGGGGCTCTCCAGGGGCAGTCAGCCTCCAGAAGGTAAGGGCCCTCTTTGTACAGTACTTGTTGTGGCTTCAGCCTGAGTGGCGCTAAGAAAGCTGTCAACAACAGTGGTGTTGATGGTGGACATTAACTCTCTGCCACTCTCAGGCCACTCTGGGATGTCTAGGAAGCAAATCATTGGAAACTAACCGTAGCAAGTGTCAGAGGAAGTCGCAGCCGACATGCCTGTTTGGATGCAGACGGCTGCCTGGAAAGCACCATCAGCAGTAAAGAGTACTGGCTTGGGAATCTGGGTGTCCGTGTGATCCCAAGTCAAGAGGGACCATTAGGTTTGCCATTGCTGTAGCCTATCCCAGTCTGCCAAGAATCTTACCAGGGAAATGGGCAGTCCCTGAAGCCTTTGGAAAGATAGACCCTCTCATCAGTGTAAGTGATTATTATTTGACATCTGGAGACTTTGCCTCTGAGTCTTTCTCCCCTTCTTTTTTTCATGGATTTGACTCTCACAGATACTGAAAATTCTCCATTGCTTGGACCCCGTTGAGTGGCTTCCCCAGACAGAACACTGTGTCCATCTAACCCCAAGGGAGTTCCTGAGCTGGACCATGGATATTGCTTCCAATGAAAGGTTTGCGCCCAGCATTCCCTGTGCAGCCTAGGTGGGATGTGTGAGCCCATCTGTCATTATGGCATGAACTTGCACACAGTTCTGGCCTAAGGGCTTACGAACTGTATTTCTTTCTAAGTGTCAGCTGGGGAGCCATGTTCTAAACTCAAGCAATCGAATGATGTCGGAGTTTCACATTAATAACAAAATATAAATTGCTTCTGGAAGCATTTGTGTAGCCAGGAGGTGGAGATTTCCAGTGTTCACATATGTCTGAATTACTGATTATCTGCAAAATCCATCTGCATATAAAATATTTGATTTTCATTTTGTGTATGTGTGTATGTGTTTTTGCTTCCTTTTTTCCAGATTTGAAATTCAGAGTGTAGCTCTGAGACTTGCCTCCAAAGTGGTTGCCCACCACCTTCAGGCACATGAAGAGGTAAAGCTGATTGCATCCTGGGGCTGGGTTTTGTGCTCTCAAGGAAGGTGTCCATAGAAGTAAACCGTCCCAGGCAGTCAGAATCACTATGACGTGTGGGTTTTCTACTTCGGGTGTGATTTGTGGAGTCTTTGAGCCCTGCCTTTCTTTGCTCTGGTCTTGGGCATTTTTCATTAATCTGTGAGGCTAGTAACACAGCCTCCCCACAGTACACATGCTCAAACCCCTTGTTCTCCTTCATTTTTCTAACTTAACTCTTTATTTAAAGAATAAACAAATCAGTTCCAAGGATATTTAGGATTGCAACCTACTGATCTAAGTATGAAAATCTGTTGCCAGAAGCTGGCTGATTAAGCCTCTGTCTTTGGCGCCGGCATTCCATATGGGTGCTGGTTCAAGACCGGCTGTTATGCTTCTGATCCAAGTCCCTACTAATGTACTTGGGACAGCAGTGGAACACAGATCAAGTGCTTGGCCCCTGCACCCACCTGGGAGACGCAGGAAGAAGCTGCAGGCTCCTGAATCCAACTGACTCTGCATTCAGGCCCATATGTGTGCCACCTGTTTTGGATGTCCTCTAGGGAGGAACTGGAACTAAAGTAAGCAAGTAATTCCTGGGAAGATGCCTCAAGACAGATATACACATACTTAGTAGACAAGAAAGATCCCACCATTGCACAATTACCCATGGGAGGCAGACAGTCCCACAGTAAAAGATACAGATTATCATTACCATCCTGTGATAGCGGGGGCACAACATTGTAGATTCTGAGTTCCGGCAGTAAGCCCAGCACTGAGGCACAAAGCTGAGCGGAGATTGGAGGTACTCGTCTAATGAGCAAGAGAGTAGAGCATCTGGTGCCCTCTTAGGGAGGTAGGCAAGGGCTCTGGGAACCAGAGGAGGGAGGGTTCCTGGGGTGCAGAGGAAGACGTCATAGAGGAGACTGTTAAGTTCAGAGAGCCTGGGGCTCGGTGGAGATAAAACCAGAGAATGAGAAATAGCAACAGGGAAACAATTTCCTTGGCTCTGTTATTCAAAGGCAGGCGAGGAGCTAAACCTAGGATACGCACAGGAGGTGAAGGTGGAGGAGTTTGGAAGAAAAGTAGGCCACGACAGCCTAGTAAGTCTGTCAAAGACATCATTCTGATCTAATGCTACTTTTAATTGTCATGGGCAACTGAAGTCACCGCTTGATACTTGAATGAAGTGATACTCAGTGAAAATTGGGAGCTTTCTAGGAAGAGGAAACTGAACAGAACTGTGGAGAAACACAGAAAAGAAGTTCCTGGAGGAACCTAGTTTCCTTTGTGCATTGGGAGTTAGCACCTTCCTCAAGGCCTGAGGTGCCATCAGCTGAGTGCCAGAGGTGATCTGACAAATCAGATCTTTCATATCTTTTATTTTTATTATTTAATATCTTCCATATGTAATACTGAAAGTGCCTCGGTTGATAGAGGAGGTGTCTTCATCCATTTTCTGCTGCTGTAGCAGAGTCCCAGGGATTGGGTAATTTCTAAAGGAAAGAACTTTAATTCTCACAGTCCGGGGGGCTGGGATGTCCAAGACCATGATAGCAGCATGTGGCAGGGACCTTCTTTTCATGTCATAACATGGCAGAGGGCATCACACAGCGACAGAGAGAGAGCGGGAGACGGAGAGGGAGAGGACCAATGCTAGAGAGCTCATTTTTCATAGCAAGGCCACTCCCATGATAAGCAGCTTGCTCCTGTAGTAACGGCGCTTATCCCTGCATGAGGACCCCAGCCTCATGACCTCACAGCCTCTCAGTGTTCATCTCCCAGTACTACCACAGAAGCAATGAAATTTCAACAGGAGTTTGGGAGGGGACAGTCAAACCATAGCAGGAACCAAAGTACTTGTGGAGTAACAATCCTATTTCTAGAAAAAGGAAAAAAACAAAATTTAAAAGATGACAACAATGCAGATACCTGTACAATGGATGGGTGAGTAAACCAAATGTGGTATATCCTACAATGGAATATTATTTGACCATTAAAAAGAAATGATTTATATACCCTGAATCATGGATGAATCTTGAATACAGTATGCTAAGTGAAAGAGGTCAGTCAGGCACACACATAGAGATAGAGAGTAGATCAGTACTTGTTTAGGGCCAAGGGAAAGGGGGGATGGGGGCATGATAGCTACAGGGTACATAGTTTCTTTTTATGGAGATGAAGATGTTCTAAAATAGACTGTAGCGGTGGTTGTGTATGTTTGCAAATAGCCCAAAGACCATTGGTTTTGAATGGGTGAATTGTCTGATATATGAATTATGTCTTAATAAAGCTATTACTGTGAAAAACAACAACAGGGCTTTGTTTAGACAGTTTTAGTATATTGCTATAAATTTTTTTAAAAGATTTATTTATTTGACAGGTAGAGTTACAGAAAGAGAGAGAGAGAGAGAGATACCCCATCTGCTGGTTCACTCCCCAAATGACCACAACGGCTGGGGCCAGGCCAGACCAAAGTTAGGAACCAGGAGCCTCTTCCAGGTCTAACACATGGATGACCAGGAACCAAGCATCTGAGCCATCCTCCTCTGCTTTCCCAGGCACATGAGCAGGGAGCTGGATTGGAAGTAGAGTAGCTAGGACTTGAACCAGCACCCATGTGGGATGCCAGTGTCACAGGTGGCGGCTTAACCCACTACACTACAATGCCATCCCCTGGTATAAATGTTACATAAATTCATAAGCACTGTAGCTTAAGCCAGATAGAAGCAGTCCATGGTGGATACAGTGGCCTGACAGTGTTGGGTCCC
The DNA here is from genome assembly GCF_033115175.1 of Lepus europaeus. Lineage (NCBI taxonomy): Eukaryota > Metazoa > Chordata > Mammalia > Lagomorpha > Leporidae > Lepus > Lepus europaeus. The sequence continues at coordinate 39,634,695 of NC_084839.1, read as the reverse complement.
TGTGGCTTCCATCTTATGGTCACAGGGGTTGATCCAGCTCCCCCATCTTGTCCTTATCCAACTAGCAGCAAAAGGAAACCCTGGAAATGCAGATCATGGTTACTTCCCTGGGATGCAGCTTCCACTCCAGTGGCATCCATTAGGCAGAACTTAACCCAGCTGCAAGGGAAGCTGCCAAGTGTGGTCTTCAGAGGGGTGCTAGAATTTGGGCTCTGCTCCTGAAGATCGGTTGTTAGGGACCAGAAGTTATTTGCTACCCAAGGCTTCCCCATAAATTTGGCCTTTACTGAAGCTGTCAAGTACAGTGATGTTGTGAAAAGAACTTTCTCTCAAGTTCTAGCGATTCCATGTTACTGAGAGACAAATCAGTTTTCCTTCCTCGGGCTTGTGTCTTTTTCTCTAGTTGGGATAGAAAAACAACTGAACTAACTTCCACTGAGTGGAGACTAACTTGCAGCCAGTTTGGTGTGGCTTCACCCTAACCCCTTGTCGGCCCAAGGTTGCATTGGGAGCTCCTAATGGCTACACTGTGTGCTTTCAGAGCAGGCACTCCATAGCCCCGGAGCTGAAGCGGTGGGTTCGGCTGGTGGTCCTGTCCTGTGGAGACCATCTGCCCACAGAGTCCAGGCTGGCTGCTGCACACGTCCTCACCAGCACCACGCCGCTGTTCCTCACCAACCCCCAGCCCCCTCTAGGTAAGTATGCTGGGGTGCGGGATTGCTGGGGGGAGGGGGTCTGTAGTGCCATTGTACCTAGAGGTAGATTCTCTGAGCCAAAAGAGAAGGGAAATGACTAAAGGCAGAATCACCGCGCCGGTCCAGGTTTCAGTGTGTTCCCACTGTCTCAGTTCACACTCTAATCACTTCCACCAACAGCCTCTTAACTCGCCTCTGTTCTCTCGGTCTTATCCCCCAAGCCATTCTCCACAAAGCTTCCAAAGAGCTGCTGTGGTCTTTCTGAAATGCAAATCGAATCATTTCATCTACTGCTTAAACCTTTGAGTGGGTTCCCATTGCCTTCAGGATAAAACCTAAGCACCCTTTAACATGGTTCATAGGGCCCTTCCTGTTGTGTCCCTGGCCCACCCCTCCCACTTCACCATCCACCTCTCCCCACCACGGCCCCATGCGTCATCAGCAGGGAGCAGTGCTCCATAAACAAACCACTGCTTGACTGCCTTCTGTTTAGCTTGCAAGGCTGCGCCGAACTGTGCCCTCTTCCAGGAAGCCTGTCTCAGTAAGAGTGAGAAGTGATGGGGTCAGGGTGGAGCCGTGGCAGTGAGGAAGGAGAGAGGATGGCTTCCACAGTTATTTCAGAAGGAGAGTCACCAGGACTCAGTGTTGAAGTCGAGACAAAAGGAGGACTCCAGGGTGAATCCAGGCTTCCAGCTTAAGTGACTGGTTAGGCTGTTGCTTCCTTTCCCTGAATTTGGTGTTAAGTTGAGGGCACCTTAGGGACAGGTTTTAGATCAGATGGCTGTACAGGTCTCAGCCGTTTTCCAGTTTTGTTCTTCCCTTCCGGGTCTCTCTTCTTACGACCACTGTCTGTTTCAAGAGTAATAATTAGGAAAGGCATTGCGTCAGGCATGTTTAGGAAAGCCGAGCTTGGGAAACAGACGTTTAGTCTGGACCCACATTGGAGGGCCTGAGTCTGACACCAGTTCTGGCTCCTGATGCCAGCGGATTGCTGACCCTGAGAGGCGATGACTCAAGGGGTCAGGTCCTTGCCACCCGCATCAGAGACCCAGATGGAGTTCCCAGCTCCTGGCTTCAGCCTGGTTCCACCTCAGCTGCTGTGAGCATTTGGGGAATAAACCAGTGGTCAGAAGATCTTTCTGTGTATCTCTTCCCACTACCCCCAAACTGCTAATTTAAAAACAAAAACAAAAACAAAAAACAAAAACAAAAAACTAGGGTTGGAGAAATCCTCAGGAATTGAAAAACATAGGAGCTTATTTGTTGTTTTAATTTTCAAAATTCTATTGTTTGGATTTTTGTTTTGTTTTCTTTTTACCTCTTATTTATCTATTTGAAATGTAGAATTACACAGAGAGGGATGGAGGGAGGGATCTTCCATCTGCTGGTTCACTCCCCAAATGGCTGCAACAGCCAATGTTAGGCCAGGCTGAAGCTGGGAACCAGGAGCTTCTTTCAGGTCTCACACGTAGGTGGGAGGGCCCCAGTACTTGGGCCATCTTCTGCTGCTTTCCCAGGCACGTTAGGAGGGAGCTGCATAGAAGATGAAGCAGCTGGAACTCGAAACTGCACCCATATGGATGCCAGTGCTGCAGGCAGCAAAGCTTTTTGTTTAAAATCGTAAGTTTTGATAAAAAGTAAAATTCAAGACCTAAAACTGTGCTTCAATCATGGTGCCGCCCTCTCCTGCCATATTGAATCCCTACTGTTGTGCCCTGATTGTCTTCCCCTCTGTCAGTGGAATCCCATTTTTGTTTACCTCTTCCATGGCCAGCCTTCAGGAATAAAACATGGCACCTGCCTCCAAGAAGCTTTTGGTATTAAAGACAAAAGGGAAGGATTGTTTTTTAGAGTTTGAGATTCAGATTTTATGTGTTCTAAGAATTCAAACCAAAGAAGTGTCTCACTTTCCTGGATTTCTTCTGTTCATAAACTTTTCTTTGATACCCTTTTTCTTCTCAGTGACTTCCAGCCAATTTTCTTACCTGTGAGGGAGGACTAAAAGGGGACTTCCATGCTTGTGGTGTGTGATTGGATGCAGAGGCAGAAGAACAAAGTTTACAGACTTCGGTCATGCTCCTCCATGACATGCATAGCATTTTGTAGCACCTTTTCTTGGTGACTTCGACAACTCTGATCATGGCTCAGAACCAGCAAAATGTGTGTGGAACAACCTAGAGTTGCTGGGTGTGATTGAGTCCTGGGCAAAGGCCGTTGGTTTGTACTGAATTGCTGATCCGGTAGAACATTACAGAAGTGAGGAGGGTGATCCATGGTGGCTGATGGCCTGCAAGAACTGAGACAGGGGCTGTTTCTATGGCACAGTGGGATAAGCTGCCACTTGCAGTACTAGCATCCCATATGGCACTGGTTCAAGTCCTAGCTGTTGTGCTTCCAATATAGCTCCCTGCTAATATGCCTGGGAAAGCAGTGGAAGATGGCCCAAGTGTTTTGGCCCCTGCATCCATGTGGGAGTCCCAGAAGAAGCTCTTGGCTCCTAGCTTTGGCCTGGCCCAGTCTCAGCTATTGAAGGTATTTGAGGAGTGAACCAGCAGATGAAGGATACCTCCCTCCCCTCTCTATCTCTCCGTAACTGCCTTTTTTTAAAAAACAATTTTCCATATAAAATCTCCTTTTTTGTTTTTTAGATTTATTTATTATTGAAAGGCAGAGTTACAGAGAGGCAGAGAGAGAGAGAGGTCTTCCATCCACTGATTCACACCCCAGATGGCCCCAGTGGCCAGAGCAGTGCCAATCCAAAGCCACGATACAGGAGCTTCATCCGGGACTCCCATGTGGGTACAGGGGCTCAAAGACCTGCTTTCCCAGGCCATAGCAGAGAGGTGGATTAGAGTGGAGCAGCCAGATCTCGAACCAGCACCCATGTGGAATGCCAACACTGCAGGTGGCAGCTTTACCCCCTATGCCACAGCACTGGCCCCATGCCTTTCAAATAAATAAATAAATAATTTTTTTTTTGACAGGCAGAGTGGACAGTGAGAGAGAGACAGAGAGAAAGGTCTTCCTTTGCTGTTGGTTCACCCCCCAATGGCTGCCGTGGCCGGCGCTGCAGCCGGCGCACCACGCTGATCCGATGGCAGGAGCCAGGTGCTTCTCCTGGTCTCCTATGGGGTGCAGGGCCCAAGCACTTGGGCCATCCTCCACTGCCTTCCCGGGCCATAGCAGAGAGCTGGCCTGGAAGAGGGGCAACCGGGACAGAATCCGGCGCCCCGACCAGGACTAGAACTCGGTATGCCAGCGCCGCTAGGCGGAGGATTAGCCTGTTGAGCCACAGCGCCGACCCTAAATAAATAAATCTTAAAAAAAAAATAATAATTGAGAGACAAGGCCATAAGCAGAGGTCCGCGTTGTGGCATATCAGGTTAAACCAACACCTGCATTGCCAGCATCCTGTATGGGCATTGATTTGAGTCCCAGCTGCTCCACTTCTGATCCAGCTCCCTGCTAATGCACCTGGGAAAGCAGCAGAAGATGGCCCAAGTCCTTGGGCCCCTGCATCAATGTGGGAGACCTGGATGGACCTCCTGACTCCTGGCTTGGCCTGGCCCAGCCCTGGCCATTGCAGCCATGTGGGGAGTGAACCAGTGGATGGAAGACCTCTCTCTCTCTGACCCCCAAGCTCCCCATAGCTCTGACTTTCAAATAAATGAAAAAAATCTTTTGAAAAAAAGACATAAGCATGTGTGAGGATAAACCAAGGGCAGTGCAAAGTCATTAATAAAAAGGAAACCGACTAAGCAGGGAAGGATCTCCGGTACAACTGGCTCTATTAAAGGAGGAAATGTTCAGGAAGGGAAGTGTCAAACCCCAGAGAACAGTTAGAAAGGGCAGATTCTGAAAGACTGAGCAAAATGTAAGGCCAGGGTTGTAACTGAAAGACGAAAACGAAACCCGGTGTGGAGCCGTTGCTGTTCTTGGTTTGACTGCAGTTTTCTGACTCTGGTGTCGGATTCCCCATGGACACATCGGGGAGGGAGAGGAGGTTCTGGGGACAGGACGGCCTCCTGCTTAAGGATAGCCATGCTGTGTGGTGGTCTTCGCTGGCCCTGCATGGAGACCCCCTCCAAGCCAGCCCCACCCCACCTGTACCACAGGTGTCCTCTCAGCACCTCGCCCTCCTCCACCCACCCTCAGGAAGTTTGTCTCAGTTCAGCAGTCCGCTGTGAGTCACAGCTTCAGGATTTCATTCTGGACTGCTCACCGCCGTGTCTGGGCTCTGCTTTCTTGTTTGTCATCCATGGCGGTACCTGGCACAGGCCGTCAGACGGTGCCCAGGAGCAATGGCACTCAGGTAGTGGACCCCACAGACAGTGACACGGGCTGCTGCCCTTATCCTGGGCCCTGATCCATTTGTGATTCTTACCCCCAAAGCATAATCTGGATTGATAATTTGTTGTCAGAATGTGTAAGCTCACAAGTGAGTTTTAGCCTAGTGGTTAAGACACCCACATCCCACGTCAGTGGACCAGGGTTCAAGTCTGGATTCCTCTTCTGATCCAGCTTCCTGCTAATGCAGGCCCTGGGAAGCAGCAGTAACTGAGTTCCTGCCACCCACATGGGAGACCTGGATAGATCCCAGCTCCTGGCTTGGTTTGGGCCAACCCCAGCTATTGTAGGCTTTTGAGGTGCATGGGTGATTCATTCATTCATTCTCTCTCTCTCTCTCTCCACTCCAGTAAATAAATAAATATTTTAAAATTTTTTCAACTTTCCATAATTAAAGAAATAAAGAATTCCTGAGTTCACTCAGGTTAACACGGGGCTGGTTTCCTCAAAACACTCTTAATGCATAAAATTTGAGTTTTGAGAATCATGACACCCTGGGAACAGCTAGGCCTAAAGCTTTTGTACCCAGGCAGCACCTTCTGGGGGCCTTCCTGGTGCTGGTTGCCCCAAGAAGACCTGCCCTCTCTCCCATGCCCAAAGAAGATACTTCCTAACCTGCCCGCCTAGAGCTCTCTCGCTTGCTCGCTCTCTCTCTCATCCTCAAGTCTTCGTATCTTGCAACACCAGGAAAAAAGGAACAGCTGTTGTTTCCATTCAGCACTGCTCCCTCCCACCGTGGGTTTGAGATAGCGTTTGTACCTGCTTGTCAATTGCATCCTGGGTAATCCAAATTCCTTTTGGTCTTCTAGAGTTGCAAGACACACTTGCTCTCTGGAGGTGTGTTCTCAACCTCCTGCAGAGCGAGGAGCAAGTCATCAGAGATGCAGCCACGGAAACTGTGACGACTGCCATGTCACAAGAAAATACCTGCCAATCAACAGGTACCTTGTTCTGATCCTTTTGTCTTCCCTGTTGTTCTAAGACAGGGTAGGTACACTCTTATGTATAGAGCCAGAGAGTGGCAGCTTTGTTGACCGTTTGGTATGGTCTCCATTCTATGATTTTAGTGGGAAAGCAGCCGTAAACAATAGGTAAGTAAATGGGCATACCTGTGTTCCAATAAAACTTTATTTACAAAAACAGGCAGCTTCCCCAGATTTCATCTGCCTTGCATAATTTGCTGACCCCTTCTCTAGGACATCCTTGAGAAAAGTTGTTTTGAAGGTAGAAATTTAATAAACAGTGTTGTTTGGTTTTTTGCTAGTTACATTGTCATCTGTTTTAAATAAGGCCATCTTGATTATCTGTGTTACATAACCCAGGAACCACAGATCCAGCCTTTTGCTCCTACGTGAGTTTTCACATGCAACACAAACAGATGATTACTTGTAAGTTAAATTTCTCCTCTTCACGGCTTGGCTCCTCATCTGCTGGTGACATTAACTCAGCAGACAGGAGGAGAGCAAGAAGAACAGCAGTTCCGCGCTCACATCCGCAGTGTGGTCTGGGCCAGCCCTGGCCTGGGGGTGTCTGTGCGTGAGGGCAAATGCTATGGGAGCAAAAAGGAACTCTGACAGTGGGTAGAAGACAGGCTGCAGGGTGGCAGGGGCAGGGGCTGGTGGAGTAGAAGCAAGGTCGTGCCTCTGGACAAGTGGCCAGCTGACAGTGTGACTGCTCGAGTGGACCTAGGCTCCCTGCACTTGGGACACGTGTCAGGAAAGGTCTGTGGGCCAGCCAGCCATCCCAGTGGAAAGCAAGACCATTGGAGGCAGGGAGTCACAAGCTGAGGCAAGAAGTGCACTGCAGAATGGGAGAGGGAGGCCGTCAGTGTTTGTTACTGAGCCAGGGGCCCATGTGCCGTGGCCGGCGCTGGTCCCCGAGGCAGTGCACAGGCCTGTGCTCCCTGGAAGCTTCCCAGAATGTGTGCGCTTTCTGGTTTCGGAGTGCGTGTGTCTCTGCACACCTGGAAGCACCTGGTTTTTAGTCATCCCCCAGATACAGAGCAGGTTAGCCAGGAGCAGCTTCGCAGTCCCCGTGTCGTACAAGCACCTCCCCAGCCGCAAGCTGCCAGACTTCCTGGGTGCCCCAGTACTGGGTCCGTCCTTAATCCAGTGGCAGCTTGTCTGGGGAGGATACTCAGTGCCCAGCAGGTGCTCTGTATGTATTTGGTGGAATATAATGCTTGGGAGATTTCTCTTGGGCCCTCTGCACTAGACATGGGCAAGATGACTCCGTAGTGGATTTATAGGTGGGACTCTTAACTCTTAATCAGTAGTCTTTGCTCTACTACTTTTATTTGTTTCAGAATCTTTTCAAGTTCATTTATGGTAAAAATATACAATCATGTTCTTCTTCCTTCCAATCTGAGTTTTTTCTCAAGAAGTAGAAATAAGTAATTTTATGTTTAGTGTCTTATGCACGTGAAACTCCTGGTGTGAGGAGGTCTCTGGAGGAATAAAAATGTAGCTATTTATCCTCTGGATCTAAAAAGGGGGGATATTAGGTGTGGAAAAGATAAAAATCCTCAACAGCTAAATGCAGTTTAGTTGTTCCAGATCCTATACTGGAGGGGGAAAACCCCTATTAGGAGCTTATCAGAACAGCTGACACATTGGATGCTGTCTGTGGATTAAAATCGATATTATAGGTTTCCTGAGTTTGATAACTAGATTGTGACTTTGCAAGAGGAGATTTTTGCTCTTTGGAAGTATGTGCTAGAATATGAAGGACTGACAAGACATGACACCTGTAACTTACTCTAAAATGGTTGAGAGGAAAAGAAACTGATTTGCACATGTGAATGTTAACCAGAGCTATAGACTTGCTACACTCGCATCTTTTTGCATGCTTGAAATTCTTTCAAAATAAAATGGTTTTATTAAAAATCAAGTTTTACAACTAGAAAAGGTCAACACAGTAAATATTGGCAGACCACTTGATTGATTTAAACAATTAATAACTCAGACCTCAGAATGACTTCTTTTCCAGAAATTATATTAAAACATCTTGCCTCTACTTTTTAAATCCATTTTGAATGAATTTTTATATCCAGAAAAATCAGATTCAAGGCAGATTCTCCAAGTGTAAATATCCCAGAACCTAATGGCACCATGCAGTGGCCCTCACTCAGTCCAAGTGGCACTTGCCTGGGTGCGCTCTGAGCTGCCTGATGAGGGATGCTTGCAGCCTCCATGGCACAGCCTGGGTTTTCAAGCACACAGTACGGGTCTCTGCTTCAGACCACAGAGTCACTGAGGAGTGAGACCTGCCCCTGACTTCTCACTTGAGTTGGTTGAGCTGACTGGCTCATCACAAGTGCGGTGTCTGGCTTCAGCATCTCCTACGGATATCTCGCTGGTGCTAACTCTTCGCATTCCTTCAGCACACAAGGACTCTGTGGAATAGACTGCCCAGGGCGTTTTCTTTGGTGTTCCGTGTTAGTTATCACTGTTGCATCTTGACTACCTTAAAAATATATGTTGTTTATTTTGTTCCCAAATCAGTGATTTACTAAATGCAACAGTAAAATAATATCATTACATCATATTAACACTTTATAGCTTCTTTGAGAAGTCAAAATTACAATGAAAACATTAGACTTCATTCTCACTTTTCCTCCAGATAAAGAAAGAAAAATCCAAGGCCACGTATCTGAGACCTCATGTGGTAAATGAGGGCTGCATGCAGCCAGAGCTCGGCTCCAGACTCGCTAGTAATTCCTGCTGGGGAAACACGGTGGCAGCTGAGGTGCACGCTGCCTATGAGGTCTTGGAAGGGTCTAGAACCGGGAGCGGGCCCAGAAGAAGGGATAAGTGACACACAAAAACACAGAAGGAAAAGCCAAACCAAAGCATGGATTTGTGAGAACGTGGGAGCTGGCTGGTTAGCAGGGACTGCACTTGTGTGATCAGAACACAGGCCAGGGGCTGGTGCTGTGGCATAGTAGGTTAAGCCTCCACCTGCAGCGTCAGCATCCCATATGGGCACTGGTTCATGTCCCAGCTGCTCCTCTTCCAATCCAGCTCTCTGCTTCTGGCCTGGGAAGGCAATGAAAGATGGCCCAAGTGCTTAGGCCCCTGCACCTACATGGGGGACCTGGAAGAAGGTCCTGGCTCCTGGCTATGTATAGGCTCAGCTCTAGCCATTGCAACCATTTGGGGAGTGAACCAGCAGATCAGAGATCTTTCTGTCTGTAACTCTGCCACTCAAATAAATAAGTGCAGTCTTTAAAAAAAAAAAAAAGAAAAGAAAAGAAAAAGGAACACAGGCAAGGGAGAGGAACAGGAGATGAACCTAAAAAGGCTGGGTCACCCACACTTGGAATGGCCTTGAAGGCCAAGCCAGTGGCTTGCCTCAGTGGATGATGGGAAGCTGGAGAGGGGTTCAGGAGCATGGTGTTACCAGAAATGTGTCTGAGAAGCTTTCTCTGGTGTCATTGCCAAATGGATCACAGTTGGGAGTGAGCAAGAAGAATCCGGGGGCAGAGAGACTATGGTCTGAGTGTAGGTCAAGTGTCTCCCCCAGAGTCCATTGTGACTGGAGGTTTGGTCCCAGGGTAGAGGCGTGGGGAGGTGGAGCCTGATTGAAGGTCCTTAGGTCACTGGGGCGTGCTCTTGGTAGGTAGTTCTTGTGCAACCCTTGAGTTCTCAAGAGAGGGTTGTTATTAAAGGAGCAAATCTGCCCCCTCCCCAATCCTCTTTCTCTGCCTCTGGTCAGGCTGCCGCTGCTTGGCCTACCTGGCACGCTTCCACCATGCATTCCTCCATGAGGTCCCGCAGAGGGGAGAGAGGGCGCCCACCAGTGTTGAGTTGACACCAGCACTGTGCCTTTGGACCTCCTAAACCATGACCTGGACAGAGCTCCTCTTTGTGAGCGCCCTGCGTCGGCATTTCACTTGAGTTGCCAGAAGCTGACCAGTGCAGAGACCCACTGGGAGCAGGTAGTGGCAGTCCTCAGGAGTGAGGGATTGGAGAGCAGAAGAAGATGTACTTGGGGAAGTTTGAGGTTAGACTTGTGGGTCTCTGTACTGGTCAGGCTACTCGGGAAGAGGAGCTCTGTCTGGCTCATGGTTTTGGAGGTTTCAAAGGCACAGTGCTGGTGTCAGCTCAACACTGAGAGAAGGGTGTGTGAGCTGGCTTGAAGGGTTCAAACCTGTGAGGTATCCAGGGGAAGCCCCTCAACGACAGCGCTGCTGTAGAAGTTGGGCTACGGCATTCCAGGAAGTAGAACTACCAGGAACCGGGAAGGGCATTCAGGCTGCAAGTCATTGTGATCTGGGACAAAGTATTCTTTAGGCCTTGGAGGGACTGGCAATGGATATTGCGAGGGCCAAAGGGAAACTTTATCTGTGGTGGGAACAGAGTGAACTGTTCTGGCTCTGCCCTCTACAGAGCACAGCCCAGCTATCCTGGGAGCCCCAAGACTTGTTGACAAGTTTGGCCCCAGTGGGCACTGGCCTGGACCTGTTGGAGAAGAGGCAAAGGCGAGATCCCCTGGTCCCGAGTGTGTCTCCCTAGCATGTCGTTTTGCACAAGGTTGGCTTTGGGTACAAGTGTGTGGCGTGAACTGCTGGTTAATGATTCTAGGAGGCCAGAGGGGTAGCTCAGTGTTTCAATCACCCCCCTAGAGCTGGACCCTGGCTGTCCTGCACGTGCTACACCCACCACGAGTCACAGCCTCTGAACAACTCTCGGTGGAGCAGTTTACACGTATGATCTGAGGGAGCCCACGAGGCTCTCCCTGACCAGTCACAGAACCTGCAGAGGGGCACAGAGGAGTGGTGTTTGTAGGGCTTAGGAGCGGGGGTTGAAATGTGCCCTAGGAGAAGAAGTACATGAGCAGGACTGCACTGAGGCCTGACCTACTCCCTGCCCTGCTTTGACTTGACCTCAACCTTTTGTGTGCTCAGGAAAGAGTTCCAGTAAGGACAAGAGACCCCGAGAGCGTCTCCACCAGGCAGCTCACTCATGTCTGTTTCCTATGCCGTTGGGATTTATTGTCAGATTTTATTGGCACCAGGGCTTCCCTGTGGGGAGAAAACAACCTGGGCAGCGTTGAACTTTCTTTCCATTTGTGTGGGTCTCAGGTTGGGCAGAGTCTGGATGAGAATGACAGGGGAGGTACATACGCATCACAGCGCCTGTGGAGGAAGAGGGCATAACAGCCATGTGGCTGGGCTGTGGGAGGGGCACTCCCTGCAGGGCTGGGCGGTCAGGACCGTGGCTGGGGCTCCCGCATGGCCTTTCCTTCTGTGCGAGGGCCCTTTGACGCTGATGAGGGTGGCTGGTGGAGTTCAGCTTACTCTGCTGCAGAGACTGGGGAACGTGAGCATGGGTGGCTAGATCAGGAGACCCACCCCCACCACCCAGGCAGAACCCACGTGTCCCACTGAGCAGAAACCAGCCCCTGGGCGCTGGATGGGCCAGGGGTGCAAGTGGGCAAGAGCCTGCCCTCCTGTGCTCCCCAGACTGGCTCCCTCTGCAAGAGGATTTGTAGCTTCTACCATTCTTTGCACCTGATCCACATGGCCTCCTCCATCCCTGTTTCCATGTGTGGGACTCAGAGAAAGATGGTAAGGGGCCAGCAGGCTGCTTGAGTTGATCCAGTCCCTGCCCCCACCAAGCCCCTCACCTGCAAAATGTCGTGTGAAATTTCTGCTCACCCTGCTGAGTCGGGACGTTCAGTGGCCATGCAGTGAACCTGCCTCCTTCCAACACCGCCGCCCTCCAGGAGTGCCCCTTTCTCTGAACAGCCATGGCACCTGGCCATGTGTCATCCTGCTTTTCTGCTCTGTATCGTTTTCTCTTTCATGCGCTTCAGTGTTATCTTTCCATCGAGCCCACGAATTTGGAGATTAGAGACTGTCTTCCATTAGGTCTACCGTGGGCGCTCAGTTAGTGTCACTGGCTTGATCTTTCACCACCGTCAGTGCTGAGTTCTGTGAGGAGACTGAACGTGCCCTTGGAGACAAGGAAGAGCTGGGGGACCGCAGAGGGACCTCCCCCTCTGGCCCTGCAGAAGGGCAGTGGTGGTCGCTGACTGAGACGCAGCGGAGCAGCAGTCTTCCTGGAGTACTGTCTGGGGCTCGGAGTCCTGTAGGATGTGGCCTCTCCTCACTCTTCCGTCTGGGGCCCAGACTGCAGCCCCAGGGAGCCAGCCCAGGGCTCCAGGGGCCATGGCCCTGGGTTAACCGGGAGACACCAAAGAAGCCTGTGCTGGGCACCGTGACCTGTGGAGATGTAGAAGCAACGGCAGAGCTCACAGGGAGGCGGGAAAGTACAAACCCAAGTGAGACTGCAGAGCAGAGGAGTTGGGCAGGTAGCATGGCGAGGCTGAATCCAGACGGCCACATAGCCCAGGACGAGGCCTGTGGGGCCTGTGGGACCTGTGGGGCCCGTGGGCCTGTGGGGCCTGTGGGGCCCGTAGGACCCGTGGGGCCTGTGGGGCCTGTGGGGCCTGTGAGACCCATGGGGCCTGTGGAGATTCGCACTGAGTCTCGATGCTTCACCCCCAAAACCTGTAAGGCTGTCCACCAGCCCCAGCCCAGCAAAGGCCTCGTGTGTTTTTCAGCTCAGGCCCTGACAGGGCTTCCAAAGGCATCGCTGCTTCCTGCCTCAACCCTCCACTGGCTGCTCTCACAGTCCGCCCGGGGCGCTGCCTCCAGAGTGGCCTTTCTGTCCTAGGGCCGGAGTATGGCTCCAGACTCCAGCTCACCTTATGTCCAGGCTTCTTTGTGCCTATTTAAAAATTATGCATTGTTTTCCAACCCCACCTCTCTTTCCTCCCCATGTGATGTACAGGTATTTCTTTCACTGTTTAAGTGGAGGCAAGAGGTGGTCACATCCAGCAGAGTGATTCAGTCAGTCAGTCAGTCAGTCAGCAAATACTTTGAAAGCACAGTGATGTCTTTGCTGGGCCCGGGGTTTTGGCCTGGTGATTAAGATGCTGGTTAGGATAACTGTATCCCACATCAGAATGCCTGGGTTTGAGTCCCAGCTCTGGCTCCTGACTCCAGCTTCCTACTTACATAGAGCAGCGCTGATTGCTCTCAACTGGCTTCAACCCCACCCACCCTCACCCCACCCCGGCCTTTGGGGGCATCTGGGAAGTAAGGCAGCGGATGAGATTTCTCTGTGTGTGCGTGTGTTTTAAAAAAGCAAATAAAAATTTTAAATAATAAAACCACCAACCTGGCTTTTCTGCCTTTACTGTTTGTAGTCTGCTCTCCATGTGGCTAATGATTGGAGGGTTCTCCTTAAGGGATAAATCAGATGATGCTAGTCTCCTGCTCAAAACCCTCCCTTGGGTTCCTGTCTTCCAAAAAAAAAAAAAAAAAAAAAAAAGATTTATTTATTTATTTGAAAGGCAGAGTTACAGAGTGAGAGAGAGAGACAGAAAGAACGAAAGGGATCTTCCATCCGCTGGCTCACTTCCCAAGATGAATGTAACACCCAGCTCTGGGCCAAGCCAAAGCCAGAAGCCAGGAGCATCCTCTTTGTCTCCCACATGGATGGCAGAGGCCCAAGGACTTGGACCATCTGCTGCTGCTTTCCTAGGCACATTAGCGGGGAATTGGATTGGCAGTAGAGCCGCCAGGATAAGAACCAGAATCCCTATGGGATGTCAGCATTGCAGGTGGCAGCTTTACCCGCCCTGCAACATTGGCACCAGGTTCCCATCTTACCATGAACAAAACCCAGACTCCTACAGTAACATATAAAGCCTTACTTCCCCCACCCCTGACTCCAGCCTTCTTTGGAATTCTGAAGCTCACCAAGCTCATTTCAGCTTCAGGCCCTTTGCACTAGCTGCTCCCTCCACATGGAATGTTCTTCCATAGTCCACATGACTGCCCCCTTCATTCCATTCCAACTCCACTTCAGTGTCCTCTCCATAAAGGGCCTGCCTTGACCACTCAATCTACAACAACCATCCAGTTATGTGCTATCACTTCATCCTGTTGATTTCACTCTCTGCAATAGTTTTTAGTTTTTGTCTTGTCTCATCAGAATGAAAGTCTCAAGAGAGTAGATTTTAGTCTGCATATTCACTGCCATATTCCCAGAACGTGGCACATACTAAATGGTCAATAAAATTACTGTTGGATAATCGTATGAATGGAGGAATGTGTCAATCAAGACAGTTACACAGGGGTGGGTGGCACAGTGAATTAAGCCACTGCTTGGGAGGTGCGCATCCCATAGGAGAGTGCAGGTTCAAGTCCTAGATACTCTGCTTCCAGTCCAGCTTCCTGCTAATGTCCCTGGGAAGCTGCGGGTGGTGGCTCAAGTACTTGAGTTCCTGCCATCCATGTGAGAGATCTAGACAGAGTTCCTGGTTCCTGGCTTCAGCTTGACCTAGCCCCAGCTGTTGGGGCCATTTGGGAAGTGAACCAGCAGAGGGAAGATCTCTTTCACTCTGCCTTTCAAATAATTTGTTTTTTTAAAAAGCAGTTACACTATAAAGAGATTAGCATTTTTAGACCGGGCTGGGGGACAGGAGTGGAGCTATGTGGATTCTGTGTTGTGGTAAAATTATGCTGAGTGCTGGGTCTTTTGCAGATGAAGTCAGCTACTGTAGGCCCCACCTCTTCCCTAAGACATCAGTTGAACAAGGGACCGACTGAGCATCTGCTAAGACTGGGTACAATGGCATATCTTGGAGCAACTCCCTCTCTCCCTTGATATTCCCTTCTCTCTTGTGTGGGATGGAATTTCCTGGGCAAGAATTTCAGCCCTCAGACCCACACACCAAGCACAGGGCTGGCTCTAGGAATTGCTCCCCAGGGGCAGAATCAATAGCGGATCATCAGGCCCTGCGTGGGCAACTAGGGCCAGTGCAGAGGAATGAACCTGGAGGGCCTGGGGGAGGCAGCAGCTCTGAGAATGGCGGCCCTGTCCTCTGGGGCCCCTGACTGTCTTCACCATGTGAGCAGGCCTCATTCATTCCTCCTAGCACTCGACAAGAGGCTTTCCTGTTTTCTCCATTTAATTCTGTGTGTGTTTGTGTGTGTGTTATACACACATATGCACATATACACAAACATACACACATCAGAATTACAGAGAGAGAGATCTTCCATCTGCTGGTTCACTCCCCAAATGGCCACAATGGTCAAAGCTGGGCCAGGCTGAAACCAGGAGCTCCATCCGGGTCTCCCACATGGGTGCAGGGGTCTAAGTACTTGGGCCATCCTCTGCTGCTTTCCCAGGCACATTAGCAGGGAGCTGGATCGGAAGTGGAGCAGCCAGGACTCAAACCAGTGCCCATATGGGATGCTGGTGCTGCGGGCTGGGGTTTTAACTCGCTGCAGTACAGTGCTGGCCCCAACACTGGGGTTTTCCAAACTCACTGTTGTGTCTGAATCATGGCCTAAGAGAATAGATGGGGGGAGCCCAGAGCAGAGATAAACTGAGTTTGTCGCAGGGAGGGTGGGCGCAACGAGGCAGCAGTTGGGCCCACAGCAAGGCTGCGTGGGTGCCTCTTCTCCAGTTTCCCTCCCTGAAGGAGGGACGCACAGGAGACTCCAGGAGTTCAGAGCTCTGATTTTCAGATGTGGAAACAAGCCCAGGAAAGAGTGGGTTCCACGGGGCCATGTAATTAGCAGAAAAATGAGACCTAGATTTCCTGAGAGCCTGTACGGCTCTTCTCTCTGCTGCCCTCGCCCCCCTGCCCCAGGCCTTGATTTCTATAAAGGAAGTGACTGAGATATGGGGGTGCTCGCTGAGAAAGGTCTGGACTCCTGGGGTGGAGAGCAGCGGTCGGGATGAGACGATGCTGCGGGTAGGGGCAGGGGAGACGGCCGCTGTGCTGCCTTGGACAGAGGGTGTGGGAGCACTCGGCAACACGGGGGTGGGAAGAACAGAGTGTTCTGGGGAAGCAGGCATCTCCCAGCAATAAAACCACACCCTGAATCTGGCCTTGAAATTCTGCTGTCCTGGTCTCTCTGGGCCTCCCGGCCCTGGCTGCGCAGGGTGTTCCTCCGTAGCATTGCTGGGGCTCTGGGCAGCAGTGCAAAGCTAGGGAGGACAGTCCTAGCCCCAAGCAAACCTGTGGCATCCCCAGGTGGAGCGTGAGGGAAGCAGCTGCAGGAGGCGAGTCGGTGAGCAGGAACTAGTTTTGTTTTCCCATTTACTCCTTCAAAACAGAGATGCTTGATTAAGGCAGGCCCTTAACCTCAGGCTGTCACGGTGAGCCCAGGGCCGCGTCCCAAATTGCATTTCCCATCCGTTGCTGTTGCCCGGGAGCCTGGGGCCCCTGACGTTCACCTGTGTCTCAGCGAGTGCGTCACTGGCAGCTGGCTCCCATGATGTGCCGAAGCAGATGCTAACGAACGCTCCTGCCTCCAATCCGGAAGCAGCTTGCGGGTGCCAAGTGAGCACCCTGGCCAGGCCTGGTTGCTGGGATAATGGGCTTGTTTCCGTGGCCTCTCAGTGACTAAGCCCCAGAGGGACAACACCAGGCTCCTTTCGAGGAAATGAGGGTCACTTTTGCATCATCTTGCTGCTCCTGAAAACCAAGCTCCCTGGCCCAAGGTGACCGGCCTCTGTGGGAGGCGATAAGCCCACAGTGGGGGCCCGGGCCATCTGGTGCTGACTATCTTCCTCGCTAGTTGGGGCAAGCTCTGTAGCTGGTGCTGTCCGCCCTTGCTCATGGCCTCAGCCCTCCTCCTCTGCGCTTTCCTTTCCTTTCCTTAGCAAGGCCAGGGCAGGGTGTATTCTCTTTGCACACAGCAGGCAGTCTTCCTTTTGGAACCTAAGCCAGGGTCAGGAGTTGAGGGTGGACTGATCAAATGCACCCCCGTTCTCATTCAGCTCTGGTTAAAGATGACTGAGGAGGCTGCTGACCAGCAGTGCCCCCCAATACATACACACACAGAGACTCCTCGTGAGCCTTGTGGTTACATTACCGATAGCTAGAATCTTCTAGAAAGATAACTCTTTAATTGGGAGGGGGTGCATCTTAAAGAGACCCAAGAAGGAGGAAATGGAGAGTTGAGTGGTCATCTCTATTTTTAAAAAAATTCTTTGTTTATTTTCATTGTATTTGAATGGCAAAGAGACAGTGAGAGATTTTCTTCCATCTGCTGGTTCATTCTCCAAATGCACAAAAACAGTCAAGGCTGGACCAGGTCAAAGCCAGGAGTCAAGACCTCAGTCAAGGTCTCCCATGTGCATGTCAGAGACCCAGGTACTCGAGCCGTCACCTGCTGCCTCCCAGGGTATGCGTTAGCAGGAAGCTGGATCTGAAGCAGAGCATCCAATACTCAAACCAGGCACTCTGATACCAGATGCGGTATACCAAGCAGCACCCTGACCTCTGTGCCACGTGCACAGATGTTCATCTCTTTACATATGCCCTGCCCGCTCCCACCTCTGGGCCTTGTTCTTCAGCCTGGCGTGTGCTCGCTGTGCTGATCAGCTTCCCTAAGTAGTGCCCATCATTCGAGGCCCAGCCATAGGCCCTCCCTTTCCACAAAGCCTTTCAGGCCTGGTGTTCTCTTCCCTTTTGTCAGATCCGCACTATTTAGCTCTTATGTTATTTCTTGGGTATATCAGCTTTTTATCTTTTTAATTTTTACATTTATTTTGGGAGGCAGACAGATGGAAAAAGAGAGATCTCCCATCTAGTGGTTTACTCTCCAAATGCCCCCAGTGGCCAGGACTGGGCCACGCCAAAGCTGGGAGCCAGGAACTCAACCAAGGTCTCCCGCATGGGTGGTAGAACCCAACTGCTTGAGGTATCACTGCTGCCTTCCAGGGTCTGGGTCTGCATTAGCAGGAAGCTGACATCAGGAGCCTTAGCATAGTATCAAACCCAGGTACTTCAACAGGGATGCAAGCATTTTATTTTAAAGATTTATTTATTTATTTGAAAGGCAGAGTTACAGAGAAGCAGAGGCAGAGTCTTCCATCCACTGATTCACTCCCCCAGATGGCCACAAGGGGCCAGGAGCTTCTTCCAAGTCTCCCACATGGGTGCAGGGGCCCAAGGACTTGGGCCATCTTCCACTGCTTTCCCAGGCCACAGCAGAGAGCTGGATCAGAAGTGGAGCAGCTGGGACTCAAACTGGCATCCATATGGGATGCCAGCACTGCAGGAGGCAGCTTTACCCGCTACACCACAGTGGGATACAAGCATCTTTTTTTTTTTTTTTGGACAGGCAGAGTGGACAGTGAGAGAGAGGGACAGAGAGAAAGGTCTTCCTTTGCTGTTGGTTCACCCTCCAATGGCCGCCGCGGCCGGCGCACCACACTGATCCGAAGGCAGGAGCCAGGTGCTTCTCCTGGTCTCCCATGGGGTGCAGGGCCCAAGCACTTGGGCCATCCTCCACTGCACTCCCGGACCACAGCAGAGAGCTGGCCTGGAAGAGGGGCAACCGGGACAGAATCCTGCGCCCTGACCAGGACTAGAACCCAACTAGTGTGTGTGCCGGCGCCACAGGCGGAGGATCAGCCTAGTGAGCCGCAGCATCGGCCTGGATACAAGCATCTTAACTGGTGTCTTAATTGCTGGGCTAGACATCTGCTGCCACCCATCTGCTATAAGGGCAGAGGTCTTCATCGCAGCAAAGCTGGTGTGTTCAGTTCAGTTCTAGAGCAGCTCATACTGCTTCTGCGGCGTAGCTTGGTTTTGGGGTTAAGGTGGCCCTGGGGTTTGAGGTGGGTGTTTCTCCTTGGGGCACAGTCCCCCTCGCAGCCTGGCTGCATGCCCCAGGAGCCCCGGTGATGCCAGCCGTGAGCCTGTTAGGTTATAGCTGGTCAACAAGGGCTCCCCAAGCTATCCAGTCCCATTGTATGAGGAAATGGAAAGTTCCCTGTCCTCTTAAAAGCCAGTCCTGGAACATAGTGGCCCTGCTTCAAAGTCAAGGGTGTTCATTGTTTTCAAAAGTAAAAGAAAGGCAAACTAGAGTCTCACCCCACCACCACCACACATAATCTCTGTGTGTGTGTGCGCGTGTGTGCGCATGAACACGTGTGTGTGTGTGTGTGTGTGTTCCAAGTGAGACCACTTAGGAGAAAAACTGACAGGAACCTACTCTGTTAAGAAAATTGGTTTCTGCTGTGGGGTAGGTTGGGGTGGGGAGTGGCGTTAGGAAAACATATGGAAGCTGACATAAAAGATTCGGTTTGTGTTTGGAAAAGGATTCAGGTTGTTTTCGGGTTTGAGGTACAGCTTGGATGTGCTCGAAGCAGCACGATGGAGCGGCTGTGTGACCCGCAGCCTCTGGGGGCGTCCTGCTCAGCATCTCCTGCCTGGGCAGAGTAGGGGGGGGGGTAACTCCACAGAGAGACCCGAGTGACAGCAGAGGTTTCTAGGGGGGAGCCCAGCTGCCTTGGGCACCCAAGGAAGGGCCCTGTGCACTTTCCCCTCGCCAGAGCAAGTGGGTGCTCAGTGTTTTCAGCCTGGGGACTCTCACTGCTTCTCTAACTTCCCTAAGCAGCAGGAGGACTGTGGCTCTGATTGTGCATCCCGTTCTTGTTTTTCACACTCTATTTTTATACTTTGAAGCTGTGGCTATAAAACGTACCCCCAGAAATGCTGGCTCTGCACCCATAAAGCCAGGAGTCATCCAGAGGCAGCGTGGGGGCCATGTCAGCACCCCCCCCACACACACTCCTTGCTGTCCAGAGAGGGGAGGAGTGAGTGGAGACTGGGCAGCAGGCAGGCTTCTGGCCACGTATTTCAGACTTGACTCTGAGAAGTGGGCAGGAGTCCGGCTCTGGTGCTTCCCAGGCACACACTGAGAGGTGAGCACCTGAGCTCCAGCTTTAGATCCAGGGTGGATTCCCTGCCGCACGGCCGGTTCCCGGGCCCCCTGCTTTCCCCCGCCAGCCCTGCAGTGCTTAGGCAGACGCTGTGAGCTGAGGCTCGCCTCCCTCGCTCACCCCCACTGCTGAAGAGTGGCACACGTTCCCAGGACTGCGGAACCAGAGAACAGCCTAAGCAGCCTGCGGGGGGCCTGACCTTCCCGCCAGCCTCTGGCCTTCTTTCTCCCCAGGCCCCGCCCTTCCCTTTCTCCCAACCCACAGTAGATCTAGGAATCTCCTGACGTTGTGTCCCCCTTGGCCACGGCTGCACTGAGTCTTCTTGAACAGGCTTGACCATAAATCTTAGATTGTTTTCCACCTTTGAAGGAGCCGCTTCTATCAGCAAGTCATTATTCACATGTGAGGGGTAGGGAAGAGTTCACCCAATTCAGACTTCAATTTCTTTTCACTCTGTTGCACAACGTCCACTCCCCAGAAACCACAGAAATGTTTGTAAAAATTAGCTCCCCGTAGACAAGGTGCCCCATAAAGTAGCCTACTAGAACCAGGGCCAGCCGCCTAGGGAGGGGGAGAAGGGGAGAGTGAGGGTGGGTTTGCCTAGAGTGGAGCTGGCTGGCTCCAATCTGTAGGGGAAAGTAATTTCAGAAATTCCAGAAGACGGAACACCACTGTTCAGGGTGTTTGGGCGCAGCAGATTAAGCCGCTGCTTGAGATGCCGCATCTCCTGCATATCCCAGTGCTGGTTCAAGTCCCAGCTACGCTGCTTCCCATCCAGCTTCCTGTTGCTGCATTCCGAGAGGCAGTGCATGATGGCTCAAGTGCTCGGGCCCTGCCACCCACATAAGAGACCAGGATGGAGTTCTGGACTCTTGGCTTTGGCCTGGCCCAGCCCTGGCTGTTGTGTGCATTTGGGGAGCAAACCAGCCAATGGTCTTTCTTTCTGTATGTCTCTCTCTCTCTCTTTCTCTCACTCTCACTCTGCCTTTTAAGGTGATGAAAATAAATAACATTTTTTTAAAAGATTGGAGCTTCTTTAAAAAAATAAATAAATAAAATGGGACTGGCAATGTGGTCAGTGGGTTAAAACCACCACCTGCAATGCTGGCTTCCCCTACTGGAGTGCCAGTTCAAGTCCTGGCTGCTCCCTTCCAATCCAGCTCACTGCCAATACATCTGGGAGGCAGTGAAGATGGCCCAAGTACTTGGACCCCTGCCACCCACAAGGGAAAGCTGGATGAAGCTCCTGGCTCCTGTCTTCCGCCTGGTTCAGCCCCAGTCATGGAGCCATTTTGAGAGTGAACCAGCAGATGGAAAATCTCTTTCTCTCTGTCTCCCTCTCTCTCTATATCACTCTGCCTTTCAAATAACTAAAAATCCTAGTGTTCTTATTTTAGACTGGTAGACTTGGTGGGTGGGGAAGCAGAGGAGATGTTTATAACAAAAGGCTTAACTTAGCTGGTACTATAAGTTAAAGAATATGGTATAATATAGCTAGTGGTCTAGAACATATCTCAATGTTGTTCTACCAGACAGAGAGGAGGGAGGGTGGATTTGGAGCATATGGAAAAGGAAGAAGGAATCAGGGAAAGAGAAACGGCTCTCAGCCAGAGCCTGGCTCTTT
This sequence comes from Lepus europaeus, assembly GCF_033115175.1. Taxonomy (NCBI): domain Eukaryota; kingdom Metazoa; phylum Chordata; class Mammalia; order Lagomorpha; family Leporidae; genus Lepus; species Lepus europaeus. Next base: position 39,613,261 of record NC_084839.1, on the reverse strand, counting down.
CTGTCTCTGCTTCTCGCCCGCAGCCTGTTTGCCTGTTTGCCTGTTTGCCTGCGTGCTTGTTCTCACGTCACCACGGTGGCTGTTGAACCTCAGCTATCACTGCACCTTCTGGAGGAAGGAGGGGCAGGAACATCCATTGTTCATATCCCAAGTTGTTTTTTTTTTACGTAAAGATTTGTTTATTTTATTTATTTGAAAGGCAGAGTTACAGAGAGAGAGGAAGAGACAGAGAGAGATCTTCCATCTGCTGGGTCACTCCCCAGATGGCCGCAACAGCCAGAGCTGAGTTTGCTGGAAGCCAGGAACCAGGAGTGTCCTCCGGGTCTCCCCATGGGTGCAGGGGCCCAAGGACTTGGGCCGTCTTCTGCTGCTGTCCCAGGCCATTAACAGGGAGCTGGGTTGGAAGTGGAGCAGCTGAGATTCGAATCAGCACCCTTATGGGATGCCAGCAGCTTTCCTGTTATGCCACAGCACCAGCCCTTCAAGGTTCCTTTTATCCAAGACAAAAGAAATGGTCTCAGAGCCCCCAGCATGTATCTGCCTCCTGGGCCGGGTCTGTGTCCATGGCCACCTTGGGACTTGTTAGCACGGAGGAAGGGGGATTGCTGCTGAGTAGGCCCCAAGGGGAGAGCTTCTAACCAGGAAGTGCCATGACGGGTGTAAGGAGCTGTGAGGTGACCATCAGGAGGGCTGGAGAAGCTGAAACTGGAACAAAGGAAGGGCCAGAGCCTCAAAGGCCAAAGATGCTGTGGATGAGCTCCGGTGGAGCCTTGCCCACTTCTAGCAGAAGAGTGCGGAGGTGATCATACATCAGGAGAAGCGGGGCAGCCGCAGTGCCCTGGCGCACAGTGGCTTCCCACTGTGCTGTGTACACAGACCGCCAGGAATCTGCTCAGCACGAGGTTGTGGTTCCATGGGTCTAGGTAGGGCAGGAGAGTCTGCAGTTCTTCCAGAATCCCAGGTGAGGCTGACGTAACTGATCAATGGACTGTACCAGGGTAGCAAGAGCCCAAAGGATGCTCTTGCAATCAGTGTGCAAATGTGTCTGGTAAGCTTCTAAAAATAATTACTAGTATAATCAGAATAAGAATGAAGACTTTCAAATCATTAAAGGGAAAAAGATAACTCTTAGATTTTTTTAAGAAAAAAGCAAAGGCAAAATACATCTTTTGGGAATCCTGGTGTCTGCATGTAACAAAAAAGCCAAAGAGTGATTTAAACAGTGGAAGTTTCTCTGTGGGGTAAAAGCAGTCTGTAAGAGGAGTCCAGTCTGAGTGGCAGCTCTCCGTCGTGAGAGACCTAGGCCCAGGCTTCTCTGTCTCTCTGCTTCACCCTCCTGGCACCTGGCTTCCATCCTAAGGTCACCTCTTGGTCCTCGGAGGCGGCCAGAAGCATTAGCCATCCTGTCCTCACGGCAGATTAGGAAAAGGGGAAGAAAGGAGGCAGCACAGAGTGGAACCATCCCCCTTTTCAAGAGCCCTCCCAAAGTCCCATAAAACTCTTTTGTTTACTCTTATTGGCCACAACTCATAACATAGCCATATTTAGCTGCAAGATGTGCAAAGAAGTGTGGTTCTTTTGGGCTGGGCGCATTTAGCCCGAGCTCTCTTACCAAGGAAGGAGGGAACACATCCAGCTACCTGTCAGTTTGATACAGGAGATGCACCTGCAATAACATGCCATGGTTGGAAATAAAACGATGCATAAAGCTATTCCAGGCGCATGGCAGCAAAAAGGAAGAAGGGGTGGCAGTGCCTGTGGTGGCAATGAGGAGATGATCGGCGTCTGATTGCATGAGTCACACCATGTCCTGCCAGACTCAGAAAATGTTTCTTAGGTTCAAGTGCTTAAAAGAAGGGGGAGTAATGTAAGCAAACCTCCCAGGGAAAACACTGGGTAGCCACGGTACGCTTGCCGCACAGGGAGTGAGTTCCAAAATGATTGCAGTGTACTCAGAGTGGATGCAGGTGGATGGAGAGTGGGGTCTAATTAAAGTCAGCGCTGTACCTTTACGTGAGTGTTTCTCCAGAGGAGCTGGGTTGACCACCACAGCAGGGATGTGCAATGAAAGGTGAGGTCCCTTATGCTAGAGGGTGGTGCTGGGTGCCAGTATTGGTGAATGAGATGTCAGAGCTCCAAGGCTAACGGGTCTCTCACTAGTGCTGCCTGAGCTCTGGGTCTTAGGAGAAGCAGCAGCAATGAGTAGCCCACCCCAGCCTGTCTGTGAAGCTCTCGAGCGTATGTGTATTTCCAAGCCCCGTGGTTGCAGTCAGTCAAACACTTACAGGGGTCTGTCTGATGAGACACTCCCGATGGGAGGAGAGCTCACCCCAAGTTGTTGAGTACGGGGGCATGTATGACGTGGCTCTGTCCAAGGCAGACAACACTCTCACAGTCGGAAACAGCACGTGCAGACTCCAGTAAGGTGTGTGTGGTCATTTCAAAGTTACATAGCAGGTGGCAGTAATAATATTTGGCAGAGAAAAGTGTGGTGATGAGCAAGGCAGGAGGCTTTGGATGATAATAAAAGATGGGATCCCAAAGAAGGCTTAACAGGCACAAATCCCTGAACAGGCCAAGTGGCATCAAAATCCAACAAGAAACACAACAAAAACTTTTAGGAAAAAACTATTAAAATTATGATCATAGCAGGATATTTTGACTTTCTTTCTCTAAATTTAAAAGGTCAACTAGACCAAACATAAATAAGATTATAAAGGATTTGAATACTATATTTAAAAATTCAGGTATAACCCTGTTCTCTACCAAGAGAAAATAAACATCCATGTCAAATAACCATGTAATATTTACAAAAGTTGGCACTTTATGTCACCAAGAAAATTTAAATTCCATAAAATAGGAAATTTTTTAAAGGATTTATTTATGTATTTATTTACTTGAAAGGCAGAGAACAGAGAAGCTCTTCCATCTGCTGGTTCACTCCCCAAATGGCTTCCTGGTTTCAATTCTCTCTCTCTCTCTCTCTTTTTTTTTTTTTTTTTTTAATCAGGAGCCAGGTGCTTATCCTGGTCTCCCATGGGGTGCAGGGCCCAAGCACTTGGGCCATCCTCCACTGCCCTCCCGGGCCACAGCAGAGAGCTGGCCTGGAAGAGGGGCAACCGGGACAGAATCCGGTGCCCCAACTGGGACTAGAACCCGGTGTGCTGGCGCCGCAAGGCGGAGGATTAGCCTGTTAAGCCACGGCGCCAGCCTTCTCTCTCTCTCTTTCTTTCTCTCTCCTTCTCTGTGTGTGTCTGTGTGTCTGTCTGTGTGTGTGTCACTCTACCTTTCAAATAAGTAAATAAATCTTAAAAAAAAAAAAAAAAGTGAGGTCCAGTGTTATGGCATAAAGCCTCCAACTGTGATGCTGGCATCCCATTTAGTTGCCAGTTGCAGGCCCGGCTGCTCCACTTCCAGTCCAGCTCCCTGTTAATGCTCCTGGGAGAGTAGGGCCCTGCAGGAGACCTGGATAAAGCTCCTGGCTCCCGGCTTCAGCCCAGCCCAGCCCCAGCCATTGCGGCCATTTGGGGAGTGAACCAGTGGGAGATCTCACTCTCGCTCTTGCTTTGTGTGTGTGTGTGTGTTTGTATGTCTTCCTCTCTCTGTGTAACTCTTTTAAATAAATAAATAATCTTTAAAAAAAAAAAAAAACACCCTGTCATTTTCCCCACATGTCACTGGTGCAGAATGAAAAGATCGCTGTCCCTTGGTAGGGCTGCCACACTCTCACCCAGGCAGCACTGTCAGTTGGCACATTTTTAGGGGAACTTAACCATAACTATAGAAATGTTATTGCACACACTGGTTGAGTCAGTCATGCCAAAACTAGGAATTTACCGCATAGAAATATTTTCACAATTGTGCAGAGCTGTGTTTAATCTGATTCTTTTCAACCTTGTTTATAGCTGGGAAAAAAACGAGCAATCTAAATGTCCTTTAAAGGATTAAAAAATAACTTAGATATCTCCACAAACCATGTAGTAGTTAAAAAGAATAAATTTATGTGAATTGTCATTCTGTTACCTGAAAAAAGCAAGGAACAAAACAGAATTTCTGGAATGATTCCACTTTATAATAATAATTATTATTATATGTAAATATGTAATATTTTTAGAGTCTCAAAGGCTATATGTTACACATTCCAGACTCTGCTGCCTGTGCGGCCTGGCAAGGAGCATAAATGCATGAGGTACAGTCAGACTCAGCAGTAGGGACTGGCAGCAAGCAGCAAATCACCTGCCCTCTCAGTTGTCACCAGTTGTCAGGATGCGTCACCTTGCCAGCGTTCCCCAGCCAGGGCCCACAGCTCGGGCCTCGGAAGCAGCAACCCTGTGTCAGCCCCACGACAGCCTCTTTAGGGCCCTGCGGCAGAGGCAGCAGCAGTCCCACCGCTGACATCACCACGGGCTCTCTCCGGAGGAGCCTGCAGCCTTTTAGTAGAAGGCGGCCTCATTGCCCGACTCCCATTGGCATGGGGCAGAGGGCTCTGTCATGAGTTTAAGATTTTTCTCAACACCCTGGAATTTAGGGCCTGTGTTGTGTCCAGGGCTTGCTGGTTCCTTAGTGTTCCTGCCAGCTCATTGTCTATCTGGGACCTCCAGATCTTCTAGAGGCCCACGCAGAACAGCTTACCCACAGTCCCAACAAGAGCCTAGTGTAGAGGGCCTCTTTTGAGAGTCTCTGTGACCCTTGGCAGGGAGAGGGGGCCCTAGCACTCGGCACTCTCAAGGAAGAGAGGCTGGAAATAAACAATCAGCAGAGGACCAAACTCAAGGGCTGATACCCGCCTCCCCGCTGTTGATTTCTCCTGTTTAGCAAACACTCTGTGCTGCTTCACTCCCCATTTCTAAAAGTGACCTTCAACTTGATCGTCCCCCTTGACCTTCTTTGTAAATACTGGCCTGGTCATTGAGGCTGTAGTCCAAAGAATGGTTTGGTCTTCAGTGTAGGGTTGCTAGATTTAGCAAACAAAAATACAGGATACCCAGTTAAATTTGAACCTCAGATAAACAATGAATAATTTGCTAGTGTAAGTCTGCCCATGCAGTATATAGGAGTACTTATATAAAAAGTTATTCTTTGTTTATCTAAAATTCACACCCAGCTTGTGCCCACCGGCCCCCACTCCTGCCTCCAAGCCTCCTCCCCAGCTCTCGCTGGCTTCCCTGCTTCTGAGCTGGCCTAGCCTGCTGCCTCTGGACTTGCTTTTAGTCTGTGGCTTTCCCCTACCCTCACCTCTGCACCTTTGCTCATCCTGCTCCCAGTGGTCCACAACCTGTCATTAAAGTTCACATATCTGAGTGTTGGTTGTAATTACTAAATAAGGCTCGGTGTGCCTTGCTATCATTTAAATAACTGGAGAATTTAACTTTTTTATGTGTTTCATTTTGCTTTTATTGATAGGTGGCCTTAAGTTCATTTTTAGCCACGTGAATCATTGACCTTCATCCTGCGCAGGAAGAAAGGGCTCTCATATCCAGAATGAACTCATTCTTCCTAGAACAGATACCAGTGGGGAGGGTGTGCGGTGGGATCATTGAGGCGGGGAGGGGGGGGGAGGCTTGGGGATCCCACTGAACTGGCCCATTCGGGGAGAAGGAGGCTCCGAAGCCTCCTGTGCTGCCCCAAAAGCTAGCTTGTGGAATTCGGCCCCGCTGCCCAGGGCCACGCACTTCTCTTCACGTGCATCACCCGGCTGCCTGCCAGCAGCCTTGCTAGGGAGGAGCACAGTTTGGGGCCAATGAGGCCCACGCGGGTCTTCTGCTTTCACCCTCTGCCTTGCATAGTGGGAGCTGACACCTGAAGGAAATAGGTAGAGTCTGGATCATTCTCTGACCTCTACCTACATTAGAACCGTCTGGATTCTAATCGCTGCCTTGGAGGGTTCGATGTCTATGTTCTCTGCCTCTGTTTCCCCTCCAACTCCCCTCCACCAGCAGAGGAGCCTCTACCCACACCAGAGAGGTGTCTCCCCTGCTTTGAAGCGCAGTGCCATTTGGAGAGAGAATACTGATCTGGGAATCAGAGTCACCTCTGTTCTGACCCAGGTGGTTCTACTCTTGGTCTCAGTTTTGTCATCTGTAAAATGGAAGTGATTACATATCTCACAGTGTTTCTGTATTAACATATGAAGGAAAACAAATGGCAAAAGGTGAACCCGGTTCCATCCCCAGTCCAAATGTTAAATGGTATTGATTTAGTACTGGAAAACAAGAAACCTGCTACTTTTAAAAAAAAGATTTATTTGAAAGGCAGAGTGGGTAGAGGAGGGTAGAGAGAGAGAGATCTTTCATCTGCTTTCCCACAAAGGGCTACGAGGGCCGGGGGTGGGGCAAGCCGAAGCCAAGAGCCAGGAACTCCATCTTGTTCTCCCGCCTGGGTGGCAGAGGCCCAAGTCATCACCTGCTGCCTTCCAGGCACATGAGCAGGGAGCTGGATCAGAAGCAGAGCAGCCAGGACTCGAACTGATGCTCCAATATAGGATGTCAGCACAAGTAACAGCTGAACCCATTGTGCCCCAGTGCCAGCCCCAAAACTTGCTGTTTGTTGTAAGCTGGTGTTTCATTTGCCACATTAAAGACCCTTCCCACTTTATTTTTGGAGCTGTCTTTTTGTTCCTTCTGCCTTGGATTTAGGAGCACCTGGGCATTCTTTCAGGCGGGGGAGAAGATAACGGAGACTGAAGGAGTCCTTGACATTTCATCATCAATTGCAGTGGAAAGGAGTGGGGCGCTTTGAAAAGTCTGACCGAGTGGTTTGTGTCCGGGTTGAGATATCTTCTTGACCTTGTAAGGGAGGCAGCCACATGAGTTTGCCAAATGGCTGTAGCTCAGAGCGTTTTGCATCAGATCTCTTACATTTGAAGGGAATGGAGTAACAAAGGCTCACCCACCTGGAGCAGAACCCTGTCAGCCATCAAGTGCAGAGGCCTGACCCTGCTGGAAGCCCATGATGGGTGAGGCCCAGGAGCCCCAGTGCCCAGAGTGTGTGGGAAAGCGAGCAGCAGCAGCCACAGCATTCCAACCCCATACTTGGACGGAGCTGGTGCATTCCCTTGGTTACAGCCATCAGGGGCTCAGAAAGGCCGAGCGATTTAGCCAGAACCTTCTCCCATCCCCTCACCACCTTGAAGTCCCCCCTCACCCTCCCAAGTCACACCTTCCCAGCCTTCCCAGCCGCAGCCCTGCAGTGGGAAACAATGGACGCGGCCACACCCGCGTAGGTGCAGGTCCCTGTGTCTGGGAAGGGAGGCAGGCGTAGGATCAAAGCCTCTCGCAACCCAAGAATTCCTTAGCAGCTCCAGTCCCTTCACAATTATGGTTTGGAGATTTGCCAGAAAGCAAAACCACTTGGCACACCACATTCAGCAATGAGTGCTCTGCTGTGTTCACAATGGCCCCTGTGCAGAGCAAATAGGCACCTTGAAGAAGAGGTAGGATATTTATATGTGTACATAAAATAACCTGCACCTACCTGCACCTAAAGATGCTTTCAGGGAAAAATGTGGCACATCTGTCTGCACTGGTACCTACTGTATGAGAAGGCTGGAGAAAGGCTACGTACTCTGCCCACCTCCATCTCCACCTCCCTGGGTTCGAAAGAAGTCTTTGTTTAACACAGAATTTCCAAAACCTTTTGTTGTTGTTGTTAATTTTTAAGTTTGTGGTTTTAAATATCTGCTAGCATTCTTTAAAAAAAAAGTTTCCCAAGGAAATCTTTGGGACATGATGGCCAGTAGGGGCAGGAAGTAAGGATTTAGACCGGAGGAGAGTGGACAGAACAAGCATGGAGCCCTGAGGGCTGAGGAGCATGCTTGCTAGAGGCCCAGGCTTCTGCTTCTCTGGGTCTGTGTGTGTTCAGTTTATCCAGCCAACATTTGTCACTGCGGGAGATGCGAGATGAATGGCTGCCTAAGGGAAAGTGCATTGGATCGGCATGGTTGCAAGGAGCAGTTAAGGGAAAGATGGAGAGCATTCCAGAAAGAGCAGCAAAGTATGAGGCCTGTTCCAGAAGGAGGAAGCCAGCATTGCGCAAGGTCATCACATGCATGAGTAGCGCAGGGTGAGGTGAAGCCGGGAAGAGAAGGATCTTTGGATCAGGCAGGGTCTTTCAGGTGTTCTCTCCTGTCTCTCAAGTGATGGTCAGTCTAACCCAGCCCACGTCAGCTCAGAGGCCCATCCTGAGACCTGTCACTGAATTCCAGGGCTAAGACTGGCTTCAGATGTGGCATAATTCAAGGGCTCAAACAGTGTCCCCCTGACCTGGTTGCTTGCCATGGCTCCCTCTGCTTCTGGGTGTTTCTGTTTTCAGATTGGAGTTCATAGTGACTGTAGCAGCTCTAGCCTTTACATCTTCACTTATTCAAATCCTGTGTCAGTAAAGTTCCACTGCATTTTATTGGCTCTCATTGAGTTCTAGGTCCGTCCCTGAGCCAATCTTGAGAGCAGGGAAAACAGTGTCCTAATTGGCTCAGACCTGGGGCAGGTGTCCAGGCCTGGAGTGAGGTGGTTAGCCTCATTCAAATCCCATGGCCTGAAAGGTGGTGAGGAAGGACCAGCTCTCCAGGGAGAGACTGAGGCACAGCTCTCTAAAAGAGGGTTGAATGGAAGCTGGGCAGTTAAAACCTGGAATGCCAGGCCAAAGAATCTGGATATCATTTGCAATAGAGATTTTTGAATAAATAAGTAATATGATCAGAGCTATGAGTTTACATTAATTCTGCTACAGTTTAATAGCAGCCATGTGCTTGGCACGTGGTAGAGGCCTAATAAGTATACATTGAATGAGTGAATAAAAAAAGGACAAATGGATGATTGGGGGAGGGGAAGGAAATTAAAGATGGGGACATTCTTAGAAGTCCATTGTAATAGTCTAGAATGAGAGTTAACAAGAAAACTGTCAAATCAAGAAGTTTCAATGTCATGAAACACACATAAGAAGAAACCATCAAGAAGATAGGGTTGGTCAGCTGTGCCAGACATTCAAATGGCCAGGTGAAGGAGGATGAGATTGAGAAAATATCAGGAGTGAGAACTGAGAGAGAAAATGCAGTAGTTGGGGGTGGGGGGGGTGGGGGGGTGCAGATTCAACTCCCAGGAGTTTAGAAGTAAATAGGGGGTAGGCAAATTAAAAAGAAAGGGCCCAGGTGTGGGCTACTGTGTGTCACCCTCTGCCTCCTCATCCTCTTCCCTTCAAGTTCAGCAAGCAGGAGCCTCCCTCCCCTCCACATAGCCTCCAGGCTGCACCTTGTGCCGCCTCTGTGACCACTGTCCAGCCACAATTCCCTCTTCTCCCTCGTGCCTTCATGCTCTCCTGTGCTGCCTCCAATGGCTCACTCCCATAGAAACGTTTACATCACTCCTCTGCCCTAAAACCACATTTCCTAGACTCTGCTCTGCCTTCAAGCTAGTGTTTCAGAAGAATGATTAGAGATACTTTGAGGCTGGGGAGGACGGAAGTTTGGGCTTATGTTGAAAATCCTTTGTAGAATTCACGATTATCTGTTGAGAATGAGTGGTTGGTTAAGGGGTGGGATGGAGGGACAGGGAGAACAGTTTATGTAGAGGTTCAGTTAGGAGTCACCAGTGACTGAAAGAATGGCCAAGGGCAGCGAGAGCCCAGCTGAGACTGAGCAGCACGAGTTATAGAGAAATGTCGAGCAGACTGCCTCTGCTCTGCGGGACTCAGTGGCTCCAAGCAGAACTGTAGGGTGGGTCTGGGGAGGGGTGGTGATGGAGTGGGTCCGCCTGACAAGGCAACTGGAAACTCCGAAGAGTATCACAGAGCCAGGGAGTCCTGAGATGCGGAGAGAAGCAAGAAATGCCCTGCGAGAACAGGCAGAGTCAGGAACGCCATCAGGGTTAGGGTAAGGGACGGGTTCAGTGGAAGAGGTAGAAGGTGAGACAGTTGTGTTAGGAATGATGGGGCGGGCGTTGTGGCACAGTGGGCTAAGCTGCCGCCTGCAGCACCAGCTCCCATAAGGGCGCCTGTTCAAGTCCCAGCTCCTTCACTTCTGATCCAGCTCTGCTACAGCCTAGGAAAGCTGTAGCATCTTAAAGGATGGAAAATGCAGAGGATTTGCTCGCAACAGAACAGATTTGGATTGAGAGAGCTGTTTTTCATGGTAACTTAGGAAAATGGCTCACGTGCATGGGCCCCTGCACCCACATGGGAGACTGGAAGAAGCTCCTTGCTCCTGGCTTAGGTCTGGCATGGCTTTGGCTGTTGTGCTCATTTGGGGAGTGAACCAGCAGATGGAACCTCTCTCTCTCTCTCTCTCCCATTCTCTCTGTAACTCTGCCTTTCAAATAAAATAAATAAATCTTAAGAAAGAAAGAAATGTTAGAGAGGCCATGTGGAATGGGACTCATAGCATACAGACTATATGGTTTAAATTCCAGATCCTAACCTGGGTCTTTATTATGGTTCATTTATAAAATGGAGCTCATAAAACCTTCTTTAAAAGGTCATTGTAATGAGTACCTAAAAACACTAGGGTAATGCCTCATGTCAAAGTGCTCAGAGAACATCGGCAGTGATGCTGAGAGTGTTCATTTCAAAGTGATGATGATAAAGCCTAGAACTTGAGATCCTGAGTTGAAATAATAGTAAATAGTGACAATTCCCCAGATGTACATGATGTTGGCAGCCGAGTAAAACTGGAGGTGGAGAATCGGCATTGAAGAGGTTGAAGAGTGGTAAAGCCAGATATTGGCAGGGACAACTTGATGGCCGTTGAAGTCATAGACCGCGTGGGGTACTAGCTGAGGTTGGGATGGACTTGAAGGAGAGTGTTGAGTGATGGGGAGGGGCTGGTTAGGAGTGGCAGGACTGTGCTGGTCTATCCATGTCCAAGACCGGGGTAGATGGATCAGCCTTGATTGGAGAGCTGGGAGCCCAGCGGCGTCTGGCAGCAGGAAGGAGAAACGTGGAAAGGATGGAAAATGAAGAGGATTTGCTCGCAACAGAACAGATTTGGATTGAGGGAGCTGTTTTTCATGGTAACTTAGGGAAAACTACTCCCTGTGCCCGGGACAAGTCTTCATCAGGCAACAGGGGAGGGAACAGATTCTTGAGAAAGTCAGTCAGGGGAGGCTGCGTCCCCTCACCTTGAGTGTAAGGCGTGTGGCATCAGACAAGCTGGCTCAGGACTGGGCCTGTGCCGGCTGGACACAGTGCCCTGCAGGCCTCACCACAGCTCCCACTCTGCTGCAGCTCCCAGCTCTGACAGACAGAGGCCCAGCAAGCAGGGACTGGAGGCTTCTCTCTCAGAGAGCCAAGAGCAGCAAAGGGAGCGGAAACAGGACACCAGCAAGCTGTGGCCGCCTGCTCCTCCAGGAGCGCCGCTCTGTAATGTAATTGTATGCAGACATTTTTTTCACATGATGTCAGGGAACAGCCTCCCTTAAAAGCATTCATGAAAAAGCGCGACTGTGAAACAGACTCGGCAGGGAAATGGGAACCAGACGAGTGGGTAAAGAGGTTTTCCCTTTGCTGCCCTGCGATCCGATCTCTGTGCTCGGCATGAAACTGTTTCATGGGATCCACTTACTTGGGAGTCACAGGTGACTTCACGTGTCTGGCTTTGTTACCCAGCGTGATGAGGGGCAGGAAACTGCTCCTCCGTGGCGATGCAGGCCACCCTTCAGGCTCGCCACCCTTCTGGCCCTTCTTGTCCTGCGTGAGCCCAGTCCCAGCTCACGGCGGAAGAGCGGGAGCCCCTTTCCACTTTCTTTGTAACTCTCTCCACACCTTCTTCTGTGCACTGTCCCATGTCTACTCAGCATGTGTCCCGGGAGCTGTGGGCCTGGGAGAGGCGCTGTCTTACCTACTCCCTCTTCGGGGGGAAAGGATCCCATTACCCATTGTCCTCCCTTACTCCTCCCCATGGAGGTCCTTTCCCCTTCTTTTTCTTTTTCTTTCTTTCTTTTTTTTTTTAAGATTTGTTTATTTTATTTGAAAGGCAGAGTCACAGAGAGGCAGAGGCAGAGAGAGCGAGAGAGAGAGCTCTTCCATCTGCTGGTTCACTCCCCAGCTGGCTGCAATGGCCAGAGCTGCACTGATCCAAAGCCAGGAGCCAGGAGCGTCTTTCAGGGTCTCCCACGCAGGTGCAGGGGCCCAAGGATTTGGTCCATCTTCCACTGCTTTCCCAGGCCACAGCAGAGAGCTGGATCGGAAGTGGAGCAGCCAGGACTCGAACCACCACCTATATAGGATGCCAGCACTGCAGGCAGCGCCACAGCGCCAGCCCCTCACCTTTTTTTTTTTTTTTTTCAGATTTCTGGTTTTTATTAAGGTGAAATCATATGACTCACCATTTCTTTCAAAGCATTTCAGTGGCATTCAGTGCATTCACAATATGGCGTAGCCAGCAGCACTGTCTAGTTCCACACATTTTCATCACTCCACAGAAGAACCCTAGATGCATTCAGTGTTCCCTCCCTGTCCCCCAGCCACGAGAGCCACCAGTCTGTCTGTCTCCACGGGTCTCTGTGAACTAAGTGGGATCCCATCCGCCCCCTCTGGCTTGTCTTCCTTCATCAGGCAGAATGTTTACAAGGTTCACGCGTGCTGTTGCATGACTCAGCACTTTATTTCTTATTGCTGAGTAATATTTCATTGTTCTGACTCCACGGCGTGTATTCCTAGAGGCGGGAGTGGGAGCCGGACGCTAGGCCCCCGTTTAGCTCTGTGAGCACCTGGCGGTGCTTTCTTGCTGAATGTTCCCCCGAGGTCCGCTCTGACAGACATAGCAGCCCTGCAGCACCCTGTCCCCGCCTCCTGCATCACTGAGGATTGGCACATTGTCCTTGGGCTGCCAGGTCCGAAAAGACATCAGATTGCAGGAGTTTGTGGAAATAAGGTCACCAGTGAGATGCTGGTCATGCGAAGAAGGAGCCGCGGGGCAGGGTGGGGAGAGGAAAGGGCATCGAGAGGATTCAGGGCCTCTAGAAAAGATCTGAGCACAGCAAGGGAAGCCCTTAGCATGATGGACCGTGCGGCGGGCCTGCTGGTGCCGGGGGGACGGGGTGACAGGAGAAAGCCGTACACTTCCTTATCCCTGCAGCAGTGCAGTCACAGGGGCCCAGCAGAGGGGTCTTTCATGTACTGAGGTGGGACATTTGGGCTTTGTGGAGCCGCTCGAGGCTCTGAAATGGAGGCCTGATCAGACAGGATGGCTTCAGGCAGTGTGGCCAGCCACACCGAGAGCCAGCAGCCTGCTTAAATGTCCACTGCTGTTTCTAAAGGAAGTAGCAGTGGGATGGAGCAAGTCTGGGAGGCGTTTCCGGGGGTACAGTCATCAGGATGAGGGCTGTGGGTGCCGAGGCGAGGGCAGAGAAGAAAGACAACCAGGAAGCATCGAGGCGAGAGCTGCAGAGACTGCGCCGGCGGCCAGGGGCTGGAGGGCTGGGCCGCCTGAGACAGGACGAGGGCCGAGGCCGCCGCCGCCGCCTTTCAGGCCAAACGAGAGTTCAGAATGGATGCTGTGTGCTTTGATCTTGCCACTTGGACTTGGAGGACATTGTGACTCCGTGAATACAAACTTCCATCTGGATTATACCAATACTGGTTAACCGAAATCCTGAAATTATTTTCCATTTTAACTCCATCAGATCGATTTAATTCTTTGATCAGTTCTCTAAACAGAAAACATCTTTAACATTGCCCCGTCTTTTTTTTTTTTTCGTATCTATTTATTTTATTTGAAAGAATAACAGAGAGAAAGCGATCCTCCACCTGCTGATTCACTCCATAAATGCCCCTCAAAGCCAGGAGCCAGGAACTCCATCCAGGTCTCCCATGTGGAAACCCAAGTACTTGGGCCATCTTCCGTTGTTTCCAAGGCAGAGAGCTGGATCCGAAGCAGAGTAGCTGGGTCTCTGATGCAGGCGTCCCATGGGGTGGCTTAACCCACTATGCCACAACACCCACTCCTCCCTTATTTTTCTTAAGTATCAGCTCTTTTCTGTGTAAATTTGGTAATGAAATTTTTATTTTTGCACCAAAATTTGAGTCAGTAAGCATTTCATTTACCATGCCCAGTTTTAGACTTTGTCAGTGATATGTTTTAGTTTTATTTCCACCAAGTTGTAATTCCCTGATAGTAGTTGTCATCTTTATTTGAAGGTTTCTGTATTGCTAACAAAATGACTTTTTCTGTTAAGTTTTGGGCTGATTATGTTTTCTGGTAACGTTCACAGCAAGGTCAGAAACAATCCACCCCTCCCCCATAGTCCCGGCCCACCCTCTGCACCCGAGGACTGATGGAAACGAAAGGGGCTTTTCTGGGCAGTGGACTGTGTGGTCTTAGCCAGGATGTGCTTCCTAGCAGCTAATTAAAATCCAGCCTACAACAGTTTGGTCTCTGGGAGCCTAGAGCCTTGCTGCCCTCCATTCTCCAAATGCGCTCCTTGGCCTGTTCTCGACAGGGTGGTTTCCTGCAGGCCACCCCCTTCCCTTCCCTCTCGCCCAGGCTTCTGCGAGCTCAGCCACTGCACTCCTGTGAGCCTGGGCCCTGTCAGCAGCTGTTTCCCAGGCCTTTGGGAGGGGTGGATGGTCGCTCCAGGGAGGCTGCTGGGGGGATGTGGTCAGAGGGGACAGATAGGAAAGTCCTTGAGAGGCCTGGGAGTAAACTCATTCTCAAGATAGAAAATTCCCAGAAACTGAAATCATAAGCACTTCATGTTTTGAGCACTGTTTGTAACTCTTAAAATCACTTTATGAGTTTAAAAGTTGTTTATACAGTCATATGCTATTTGTTTGCTTATTTATTTATTTATTTGAAAGGCAAAGTGACAGAGAAAGAGGGAAGGAGGGAGAGAGAGAAATCTTTCATCTACTTTCATTCCCCAAATGGCCACAACAATTGGGCTGGGACAGGCTAAAATCAGGAGCCAGGAGACCATCCGGATCTCCTGTGTGAGTGGCAGGAGCACAAATACTTGAGCCATCTTCTGCTGCTTTCCCAGGCAGATTAGCAAGAGCTGCATTGGAAACAGAGCAGCCAGGACTCAAACTGGCACTCCAGTGTGGGACGTGGCTTAATGGACTGGGCCACTACACTGTCTCCATTACATACATAGCCATTAAAAAAAATTATGCATTTGTTTGAAAGGGTTACAAAGAAGGGAGTAGAGGGGAAGATCTTTCATCCACTGGTTCACTCTCCAGATGGCCACAACAGCTGGGGTTGGGCCAGGCTGAAGCCTGGAGCCAGGAGCTTCTTCTAGGTCCCCCATGTGGGTGGCAGGGGCCCAACCACTAGGGCCATCTTCTGCTGCTTTCTCCAGGCTATTGGCAGGGGGCTGGATGGGAAGTGGAGCAGCCAGAACACAAAGTGGCATCCACATGGGATGCTAATGTCGTAGGCGGTGGCTTTACTTGTTTTGGCACAATGCCGGCCCCAACATAACCATCCTATTTCCTGTAAAATATGCTCTAGAATGTTAGCACAGTGATAGAATCTCCTGCTGAGTAGAGGATGGCCCAAGTCCTTGGCCCCGGCACCCACGTGGGAGACCCGGAAGAAGCTCCTGGCTCCTGGCTTTGGATCGGCGCAGCTCCAGCCATTGTGGCCAATTGGGAAGTGAACCAGCCGATGGAAGACATCTCTCTCTCTCTCTCTCTCTCTCTCTCTCTCTCTCTCTGTGTGTGTGTGTGTGTGTGTAACTCTGACTTTCAAATAAGTAACTAAATCTTAAAAAAAAAAAAAAAAGTCTCCTGCTGAGCATTTCTCAGATCATGTCCCCATCCTTAAGCGATATGTGACTATATCTTGATTGGTTTGCCCCGTTACCCTATTGTATTCTATTAGGGCTATGGAAAACTGGGGCCAGGTGGAAGTGCCCATAAGGAGCTTTCTGGCTACAGTGCACAGCTGGGAGATGATAATGTTACAATCCTAAAGACAAAAGCTTGCTCCCTGAATGTCTCTGATCTCCAATGTGGAGTCTGCAGTTACGCTTTGGGACCACGCACACCACTGCCCTCCGTAGTCCCCCAGTGTGTTGCAGGGTGCTAGCTGGCCCAGGGCCCTGTGCTCCTGACAGCTTTGCTGATGTGCAAGCAGATACCGGTCTCTGAATGGTTTCTTCCTGGGTCCATCTTGAACCCTGAGGAAGAAGGGAACCAGGCAGCTGACAGTGAGGGCCACAGAAGCTTCGCAAAGAGCTCAGGCTGATAAGAAATTCCCTGTGAGTGAACCATCGGATGGAAGACCTCTCTCTCTCTCTCTCTCTCCCTCTCCTCTCTCTGTGTAAGTCTTTCAAATAAATAAATAAATCTTTAAAAAAAAATTCCCTGTAAGACAAAGAAGTTCCAGGAGGAAAATAAAGTAAGCAAAACTCAAGTGATGTCCAAGGAAGGAAAAGGAGATTTTGAGATCTGTGCCTGCAGAGCCACTGAGCTCCAGGCAGGCTGAGGAAGAGGAGGCCGACGGAAGGGGATCTCACCCCCAGAGGACTTCCCACTCTGTGGCATTGGCCTGCCCTCACTGGCTCACGACACAGGGTCAGGGAAGAGAAGGGAGGGGATCTGATTGGCCCTTCCAAAAGTGCTTCGGGTAAGTAGCCACAGGAGAGAGGAAGAAGGCACAAGACACCATCCACTTGGTGTTGGAACTGACCAAGGCCCACGAGAGGCTCAGCAGAGTGAAGCCACCCAGAGCAGGTGCAGTGAAGGGGAGGGGGCTGGAGAGAGCGGGACGAGGCTGACTGCACTGTGCCCAGGAGGGACCTGACAGGAGTCAGGCCAGAGGAACCCTTGGCTAGCGCAGGCCGAGGTGGTCTGGGCTGGGCCCCTTCCTTGCTCTGTGCTCAGGCCTTTGTTATCCTGCTCCAGATCCATCACACATGCCTTCCCCTCCCCCACTGCGCTCAGAAGGCACCAGAAGCAGCACAGCAGACATGCATAGCCTGAAAGGTTTAGAGGCTGCTGGGCTGCCAGCCCTCCTCCCCGGGCTGCAGTCTCAGAGCACCAGGCTGCACAGGCCTTGTTGCTTGTGGGTGATGTTTGTTTCAACCCATGCCTCATTCCTTGGTGATTCAAAGTGAACCCCTGCAGGGACTTCTCTAAGCTTGGAGCTGAGTGCATCACTAACCTGCTGCAATTTATCCAGGCCTTTTCAGGGAAATAGGATCCCACTGAGTAAGAAGGGCAAGGGTGTACTTTAACTCTTAGAAAATGCTTCTTTCTTTCCATTCACATTGGCTGTCTCCATTGGGAAAATCAGTTCAGGGAAACTGTGTTAACCCAGAGATTTGAGGTGGGCACACATCTTAAAAATTAGTTATTTTAACTTTAAAGGTTTTTTTTTTTTTTCCTTTTTAATATTTATTTGAAAGGCAGAGAGATGGGAGAAGGGGGAGGGAGAGAGAGAGAATCTTCCTTCTGCTGATTCACTCCCCAGGTGGCCACAAGGGCTGGGGCTGGGCCAGGCTGGAGCCAGGAGCCAGGAGCTTCCTCCAGGTCTCTCACATGAGTGCAGGGGCCCAAGCATGTGGGCCATCTTCCTCTGCTTTCCCAGGCCTCCAACAAGGAGCTGGATCAGAAGTGGAGCAGGTGGGACATGAACCAGCACCCATGTGGGATGCCAGTGCTACAGATGGTGGCTTAACCCACTGCATTATGGCACCAGCCCCAAAGTTTTTTTTTCTTTTTGTTTGTTTTTTCTTCAATCATTTCTGTCAGAGGATTTGCTGGGATAGGTCTTCATCCAGGAAGGCTGCTTTCCCCTCCTGCCCCCTCTGCCCCATAAGTAGGTGAGAAGCGTGAGTATCCCGCATCCGCCCCTGTGGAGCCCGGAGCCTCTGGCTCCTGATGAGCACGGAAGAGTGCCTCTGGGAAGGGGCTTTGATGAAGGGACTGTTCATGGTTGCAGGGAGCCTAAGCAAGATTTCTCCGACGTCGCACTGTGGACATGCCGGTGCGGTCTTGGCATTGTAGGATGTGTAACTGTGTCCCTGGCTTCTAACCCCTATATGTCCTCCAGAGATGTTTCCCTGGGGCAGCAGTATCTCTGGTTGAGGATGTAGATGAAGGGGAGCAATAGTGATGTTGAGGTACCAGAGGCAACAGCAGGACATTGCTCCCCCACCCCCAGAGCTGAAAGGACAGGGAATGGTGCCAAGAACCTGGGATGGCTAAGTGAGTGAGGAGGGGCTGCCCAGAAGAGGCTCTGGCTGTCACAGGAGAGGAAGCCAGGGCGAGAATCTGGGAGACTGCAGGAAAAAAACACCCCAAACTACTCTGTCTTCCTGCTGTCCCGTATATCAGTGTCCCCATGCCACCTGAGGAGTTCACCTCAAAGTGAGGTGGCTAGGAAACATGGGCCATGCGGTCCGTAGGGTCAGCGTCGTAGGGCACCAGACAGGGTAGACGGGGCAGGGGATGGATATGGAGGCAAATGGAAAATAATCAGTCTGTTCTTCCGTTCATCCTGGACTTTCTGGCAGCCTAGCAAAGTGGTCAAGAATGTAGGCTCTCAGGGGGCCGGTGTTGTGGGGTAGTGGGTAAAGCCACCACCTGTGATGCCCACATCCACTAGTTCATGTCCCAGCTGCTCCACCCCGATCCACCTCCCTGCTAATGGCCTGGGAAAAGCAGTGGAAGTCTGCTGCCACTCACATGGGAAACCCAGATGCAGTTCCTGGCTCCTGGCTTCGGTCTGGCCCAACCCTGGCTGTTGCATCCATCTGAGGAGTGAACCAGTGGATGGAAGATTTCTCCCTCTGTGTCTCCCTTTTTCTCTGTAACTTTTTCAAATAAATAAATAAATCTTAAAATATATATATATATATATATATATATATATATATATATATATATATATAGGCTCTGGGCTCAGACAGGCTTGGGTTTGTGTCTAGTCCTACCACTTAATACTTGAGTGATGTTGAACAAGTTACTTCTCTAATCCTCACAACCTTGGCTGTAAAATGGTAACCATCTTATTATAGGTAACCTATCTTCTTATAGGACCTCACTCTTACAATCTTGCTGTTTTCCCATTGGGGAAACACAAGTCACTTCAGTCCAGTGCTAAGTGCAATCCATTGCCTGGCTGGGATCTGCTGAAAGCCCAGTGCTGTTTTGATGGACAGTCCTGGGAGAGAAAAGACGTGGGGCCCAGCCCTCCCTCACCATCTGTGAATACCTGAGCACTGCACGGATATGAACAGAGAAAGAGACCCACTGAACACAGGCCCTGGGTGGGTCCTGGGGATGGGTTGGCCTGCCAGAGGGGGAATGGCCAGTAATCAGAGCCAGGAGAGCTGGAGGGAGAGGCAGGGCCTGCACAGCAGCAAAGGAGACTGTTGAGAGGATGACTCCGGTTGGGGGTCTCCGTGTCCTCACCTGTCGAGGTAGAGGGCTGGCGTGGGGTCAGCTGTGTTCCTCAGTTCTCCCACACAGAGGTCACAAACTCACCTGCCCATGGGGGCCCAACAACTGATCTCACCTGCGAATCTCTGAGCCCTGGTGTTTGGCTGGGTTCTGCCCCCAGGTGGTCTTTCTTTTAAACAATGGGTTCCAGGGCTTAAAAACAAAAGGAAGGAGGAGGAGGAGGAGGAGGGTCCACCTGGGCTGAGGAAGGTCTGGGTCTCCCTCCAGCTGTAACACTGTGGCCAGCTTGGGAGTAGAGGGAAGGGCTGGCTGTAGTCATGGAGCACAAACGGGAAGTGAGAGGGTGGGCAAGAGTCCCAGTGCTGCACAGCCACTGGAACATGGCCCAGTGCATGCTGGGACTGGGCTGCTCTTGAAAGCTCTTACTGGCACATTTGTGCTTTTTTTATTTTCTTAAGATTTTATTTATGTATTTGAAAGGCAGCATTACAGAGAGAGAGAGAGAGTGAGCTTCCATCTGGTTTATTCCCCAAACAGCAGCAAAGACCAAGACTGGGCCAGGCTAAGGCCAGGAGCCAGAAGTTTCTCCCAGGTCTCCCACATGGGGGGCAGGGGCCCCAGCACTTGGGCCATCCTCTGCTGCTTTCCCACACACATTAGCAAGGAGCTGGATTGGAAGTGGAGCAACTAGGACTCGAACCATTGCCCATAGTGGATGCCGGCTTAACCCACTACGCCACAGTGTCGGCCCCACATTTGTTCTCCTTGGATGACATTTTTGAAGCATTCAGATAACAGAGACCAGTACCACAACACGCTTGTTCCCTGACCTGGATGTCCTGCTGGGTAGAAGGACCGCCCCCTCTATCCCTCGGGATCCTGACTCCTGTGCACCCTTTTTCTCCAGTAGGGGTCATCTGGGAGCTCTTTTTGGTGGCAAAGGTTGAGATGACAGCATTTGGCCGCATGGTCATGAAGTTCACTAACGGCCTGCCTGAAACCCACCAGGCCCCAGCGGCAGAGGGTCGGGGAGGCAGGGGACAGAGGCTTCCGGCGACAGCTGTGAATGGCAGAGCCAGCAGCTGAACCAAGCTTCAGTTCCACACTTGAGTCTCGTGACTAATTAAAGTACAGGCTCTCGCCCTGCTGAGGGGAAGTGAAGACGTCTACAGAAAAGACTAGAAAGAGTGAGGTTATCTGGAAACAGCATAGTGAAACTTGAACATATCTTTACTCAGAAAAAAGAAATCCGAGTAACACTCAGATTCAATCAATCGCCGCCTTGGCCTCGCCAGGCCTGGCCCAGCCCCTCACAGATGTTCCTCTTCCAGGCAGGTCTGGTTTTCCTGCTACTCCAACTCCGGGCCCCTCCCTTTCAGCCCAGCTAAAGTCCTCCCACCTCCTGCCACGTGTGTGTTTTCCTTTTCCAGCCTTTCATTCCTGCTAGTGCTGCTGTCGTTCATCTGTCATATGCCAGTGTGGACTGCTCCCTGATGCTTCTTTACTTTCTTGTATTTATCTACTTGAAAGGCAGAGCAACAGAGAAGGTAAACCATCTACTGGTTCTCTCCCGAAATGCCCACAACAGCCTGGGCTGGACCCTGTCAAAGCCAAGAGCCTGGAACTCCATCCAGTTCTTCCACACAGGTAGCAGGGACCCAAGCACCTGAGCCATTGTCTGCTGCTTCCCAGAATGCATTAGCAGGAAGCTGGATCAGAAGCAGCGTATCTGTGACTTGAGCCAGCACTCTGATCTGGGATGTGGGCATCGTAAGTGGTGGCTTAACCTGCTCTGTGGCCTTGCCCGCTTCCTCCTGACACGTACGTGTCAGCTGTGCACTCTCTGTGAGAAGGGACTGGGGGTGTTTGTCATGTGTCTCCCAGTGCTGCCTGCCAGCAGGTGGGCAATAAACCCTTGAGGGGTTGATGAGTGAGCTCGAGTTGATGAGTGAGCATGTAGCTGAATGGATGGGTGGAGAGTCGGTTGGATGACAAAGCCAGGCAAGTGCCTGACACAGGACCCTCCAGTGCTACAAACAAGGGAGAGTTCAACCCATTGCCATTTGTGCAGCATATACTGTGCTGACTTGCTCTCCGGAGAGAGGAGACTTGAGGCAGTGGCCCTACAGAATCACACTGTAGGCCTTTATTCCATGGTCTGAAATAGCTTTCAAGGTTGGCACCTGGAAAGAATCCAAGTTGGCATTTTCATTTTAATCATACCATTGAAAATGGCCCCAGGGATTGGCATTGTGGCACAGTGGGTTAAGCCGCCACTTGCACCGTGGGCATCCTATACTGGGACACTGGTTCTAGTCCCAGCTGCTCCACTAACAACCCAGCTCCCTGCTAACGTTCCTAGGAAGGCCACAGAAAATGGCCCACATTCTTGGGTCCCTGCTACCCTTATGGGAGACCTGGATATTGTTCTGGGCTCCTGGCTTTGGACTGGAACAGCCCAGCCATAGCGATCATTTGGGTACTGACCTGGTGGATAGAAGCTCTCTCTGTGGGTCTCTGTCTCTGTGTCATTCTGCCACTGAAATAAAATATTTTTTAAAAAATTAGAGAATGACCTCAACGCCTGTGACTTGACCTGTCTACCTGCCCAGAAGTGAATGGGAACGTGGGCTGGGGGACCGACCAGCCCCGAGGTGGGCCCTCTGCAGGAGGTGGGAAGGAAGCAGCACAGGACAGTCAGACAGGACTAGAGCTCTCGGCAGGAGCGGCAGCAGCCCTGGAGACACAGGCTCGCTCCCCCTGCCACGGTCGCTCGAGTTCTCCATTCACAAGGCTGGAAGGCACTGGGTTGCCAATTCTAAATGTTGATTTGTTGGGTTTGCAACACGATTTCAAGTGACGGGATGTTAATCCCCTTGTGCAGATGGGCCACAGTCATGAGTGTCCTAGCAAACCTCACCCATTTTGAAGCTCTCCAGGAGGTTCTAGGGCATATTTCATCTTGCCATAGCTGTGTAGCCAGTGGGAAGAGGAGTCTGAAATTATTTATTTCCCACACTGACCTCTTTCCTCCCATCGCCCCCAGCCCTTGGGATCGGGGCCACTCCATTGAACACCCGATGTCCTCACCGTTGCCTACGCCACTGAGCACTGTTCCACTGTGTGGCCTTGCCACATCGTACTGATCCGTTCTCTGGGGGAGGGCGTTTGAGGAGCTTCACTGTGGGCTGTTTGTGTGGACACAGTTGTTCTTTCTCTTACGTTCATTCCTAGGAGCGGAATTGTTGGGGCATGCTAGGCTGAGGAACTGTGAGACTGTTTTCCAAAGAGGCTGCATCATTTTCTATTACCACCAGCATACATGTGAGGGTTCCAGTGTCTGCACACTTTTGCCAAAACTTGTCTTTTTTATTGCATTGTGGTTCTGCTTCGCATTTTCCTGAGAGTTTTTGATGCCGTGCCTCTTTTCCTGTGGTTACTTGTCATTTGTATATCTTCTCCAGAAAAGATAGTTACATCCATTGCACACATTTTAATTCAGCTGGGCTTTTAGCATTGAGTTTTAAGAGTTGTTTATGTATTCTAGACACAAGTCTCCTGTCAGATAGGATTTGCAAATATTTTCTTCCCTTCTGTGAGTTGTCCTTGAACTTTGTTGATGTTACCCTTTGAAGCATAGGCATTTTGATGAAGTTCGACTTTTCTTCTGTGGTTGTGTGTTCAATGTCATGTCTAAGAAACTGTTGCAAGTTTGTATGTATTTACTCCTATGTTTTATTCTATTAGTTTTATAATTGTAGCTCTTACATTAGGTGTTTGATATACTTTTTTTTTTTTTTTTTTTGGACAGGCAGAGTTAGACAGTGAGAGAGAGAGAGACAGAAAGGTCTTCCTTTTCCATTGGTTCACTCCCCAAATGGCCACTACGGCTAGTGCACTGTGCTGATCCAAAGTCAGAAGCCAGGTACTTCCTCCTGGTCCCATGAGGGCACAGGGCCCAAGCACTTGGGCCATCCTCCACTGCTTTCCCGGGCCACAGCAGAGAGCTGGACTGGAAGAGGAGTAACCGGGACAGAATCCGGCACCCCAACCGGGACTAGAACCTGGGGTGCCGGCGCCGCAGGCAGAGGATTAGCCTAGTGAGCCACGGTGCCAGCCTTGATATACTTTTGTAGTGCAGAGAGATCTTCCTTCTACAGGTTCATTCCCCAAATGCCCACAGCAGCCAGAACTAGGCCAGGCTGAAACCAGGAACCCAGATCTCAATTTAAGGCATTGAAGTGAGTAATAGGACCCTAGTAGTTGAGCCACCATCTGCTGCTTCCCAGGGTACATAGTAGAAGGAAGCTGGATTGGAAGTAGAGGAGCCAAGACTTGAACTGGTATTCTGTCATGGGATGCTGGCATGCCAAATGCCTGCCCCATATTTGATGTTTGATTGGACATTTATATATGGTGTTAGGTAGGAGTCCAATTCCCTTATTTTGCATATCTAGAACCAGTTGTCCTAGCATCACTAGTTGAAAAGACTGTTCTCCCCGAGCTAATTGTTTTGGCATCTTTGTCAGAAGTCAATGGGGGGTGGGGGGGATGGGGTGTTGGCGCTATGGTGTAGTGGGCCAGGCCTCTGCCTGTGGTGTCAGTGTCAGTATCCTATGTGGGTGCTGGTTCATGTCCTGGCTGCTCCTCTTATGATCCAGCTCCCTGCCAATAGGAAAGCAACAGAAGGTGGCCCAAGTGCTTGGGCCCCTGAACCCACATAGGAGACCCGGAAGAAGCTCCTGGCTTCAGATCAATCCAGTTCCAGCCATTGCAGCCATTTGGGGAATGAACCAGGGATGGATGACCTTTCTCTCTGTCTCCTCCTCTCTCTGTAACTCTACCTCTCAAGTAGATAAGTAAAATCTTAACTCTACCTCTCAAGTAAAATAAGTAAAATTTTTTAAAAAGTCAGTTTAGGAGTGCAGTGGGTTAAGCCACTGTGAGCCACGCCAGCATCCCATTTGGGTACCAGTTTGAGTCCTGGCTGTTCTACTTCCATTCAGCTCCCTGCTAATGTGCCTGGGAAAAAGGCAGCAAAAGATGGCCTAAGAGCTTTGGCCCCTGCCACCAACATGGGAGACCCAGATAGAATTCTAGGCTCCTAACTTTGACCTGGCCCAGCCCTGGTCATTGCAGCCAAATTTTTTTTTTAAAGATTTATTTGTTTACCTGAGAGGCACAGTTACAGACAGTGCCGGAGGAGGGGGGGGGGGGGGTCTTCCATCCACTGGATCACTCCCCACAAGGCCACAAAGGCCAGGGCTGAGCTGATCCAAAGTCAGGAGCCAGGAGCTTCTTCAGGGTCTCCCACATGGGTACAGAGGCCCATGTACTTGGGCCATCTTCCACTGCTTCCCCAGACCATCAGCAGGGGGCTGGAGTGGAAGTGGAGCAGCTGGGACTCGAACTGGTGCCCATATGGGATGCAGGTGCCACAAGCAGATACCCAACCCACTCCGCGATAGCACCAGCCCCCACTGTAGCCATTTGCAGAGTGAACCAGTGGATGGAAGATGTCTATCTTCCTCTCACCCCTCGATCTCTGTATCTGTCTTTCAAATAAATAAATAAATAAATCTTTTTTTTTAAAGAGGCAACTGGGGCCGGTGTTGTAGCATAGAGGCTAAGCTGCTACCTACAACCTCGGCATCCCATATGCGTGCCGATTCGAGTCCTAGCTGACCCACTTCTGACCCAGCTCCCTGCTAATGCGGCTGGGAAAGCAGCAGAGGATGGCCCAAGTACTTGGACCCCTCTACATGGGTCTCTACATGGGAGACCCAGATGAAGCTCCTGGCTCCTGCTTCAGCCTGGCCCAGCCCCAGCCATTGCAGCCATTTTGGTGTGAACCAGTAGATGGAAGATCTCTCTTTCTCTCTTCTGTAACTCTGCTTTCAAGTAAACAAACTAGATATTAAAAAAAAAAAAAAAAAACTGACTATAAATGTGAGGGTTTGTTTCTAACCTCTCAGTGCCATTGTTTGTCTTCTCTGTTCTATTGATTACATTGATCTTTATGCCAGTACCACACTGTCTTGGTCGCCGTAGCCTTGTAGTAAGTTCTGAAGTCAGGAAGCTGAGCCCTCCAGGATTGTTTCGGCTGTTGTGGATGCACAGCAGATTCCTGAACACGGACCAGTCAGCCTGCACGAGCCTGGCTGGCCGGCATGGTTAAATACAACATTCCTTCACACATCACTGGGCCAGGAGAGATCAAGGCTGTTCTGGCTGGGCTGCCCTCACCCAGGGCAAGGTAGGAGAGGGACCTTGGTGGCATGCATCTAGTCCTTCCAACAAGAGATCGGAACCCAACTAATCCTTTTTCCCCCTGCCGCTCCAGAACATTCCAGCTTTCCTTCCTCCTCCTCCTCAGCCTGCAGGGGTGGCGTTACAATAGTTAAAATTCCATACAGATCCCCCGCTTGCAGCCAGACACCAGCTCATCCCATTGCTCTCCTGCCCCTTCCAAAACAATGCCGGAGGGGGGCTGGCTGTCCTGTCAGATGGGCCTTCCCAACGCCAGCCCTGGTGACCCCTGGGTGTGCGTTTTGTGGTTTTTTTCAATATTGATTTATGGATTTGAAAGAGCATCAGAAGGAGTTGGGGGGAGGGGGAGCGCGCGTGCACTCTGATTTGCTGGTTCTCTCTCCAAATGGCCACAGCAGCCAGGTCTGGGCCACACTGAAGCTGAAGCCAGGAGCCAAGAACTCCATCCGGATCTCCCACAACGGTGGCACGGCCCAAGTTCCTGGGCCATCATCCGTTGCCTTCCCAGGCAGTTAGCAGGGAGCTGGATCAGAAGCAGATGCCAGGGGCTGGCGCTGTGGCATAGCAAGCTAAGCCTCCACCTGTTGGCGCCAGCATCCCATAGAGGATGCAGTGTCCCAGCTTCTTCTCTTCCAATCCAGCTCTCTGCTATGGCCTGGGAAAGCAGTAGAAGATGGTCCAAATGCTTGGGCCCCTGTACCTGCGTGGGAGACCCGGAAGAAGCTCTTGGCTTTGGATCAGCCCAGCTCTAGTCATTGCAGCCATCTGGGGAGTGAACCAATGGATGGAAGACTTTTCTCTCTGTCTCTCCCTCTCTCTGTCTGTAACTCTGCCTCTCAAGTAAATAAATAAATCTTTAAAAAAAAAAAAAAGGTGGATGCCAGCATTGCAAGTGGCAGCTTAACCCGCCGCACCACTGGTGCCCCTCCCTGTTCTTTATGCGCCCAGCATGTCCTGAGCTGCAGGCACTAATTTTGCTGGTGGATGAAACTTTTCTTCTTCCCTCAGGGCTTTCAACCCTTGTCTTCAGAAGATTTATTTAAAAAAAAAAAATGTGGGAGGTGGGGAGTGAATCAGAGGGTAGATTTTTCTGTAAGGTCTCAAAGCAGCTGACCTGATGGTTCCACAATCTAAGGACTGGTAGCTTGGATGTTTTTTCAGAACATGACTAAAATGACTAAAAGGGATAAAATCAATCCTGACTTCATCTCCAAGGGTGCTGCAGGCTGGGGGGTGGGGGGCAGGCAGGCCCTGGGACGGTCTCCACTAACATGGCCTCCACACTGGCTACACAGGGACACCTCCCACACAGAGTAGGGACCCAGTGAGAGTCAAGTGTGTGTATCATCAACAGTGGTGCCAGTCACTATTCAAGGAGCACGTTCACTGTGCCAGTCCCCATGCTAATGTCTAAATTAAATCAAGTGGGATAAAAGAAAAGATCTCATCATCTCCAGACCCATAAACAAGTATGTTTTGAGCATCTTCTGTCTGTTGAATCCTATTTTCAGTTCTCTGGGAGTTTGAAAGAGGTCACTGGATTTAGACCCATCTCCCCATACAGATTCTCAGCCAATTAAGAGCCACACAGATGAGTCGGGTGGTGGTTGTCTTGTAGGCAAAGGCCTGGCCGACACATAGCTTGGGTCTAACCCAAAATGCACCTTCACCTCTCCACCCCTCACACCCTCCTCCTCTTCCTCTTCCCCAGGTTAAATCCTGGTTCTGGCCGCAGAGTTAGTAGCAGGGAGAACAGGGACACTAAAGGGCAGGGGTCCTGGGGGATTTATCTGTGCCTCTGACAATCATGAAACCAGTTATTTTGGCTGTTTACATGAAGCTAGGTTCCGCTTTGTGGCCTCTAACTTGTCCTGGCCCTGCTGCAGGATCACCAACCCTGCTTATCTCACCATAAAAACCTGCATCCGCAGTGGTGATGCTAGCTCTCCAAATCCGTGCTTTGCATGCACCGTGAAGCTTATTAACAATTCTGTTTTCTTTAATAGCCATTTTTTTTTATTTGAAAGGCAAAGGGACAGAGAGAGAAATTCCATCTGCTGGTTCACTCCCCACATGCCCACAACAGCTGAAGCTGAGCCAGGCTGAAGCCAGGAGCCAGGAACTCCAACCAGGTCTCCAATGTGGGTGGCAGAAACCCAAGCGCTTGGGCCATTGTCTGCCTCCCAAGCACGTAAGCAGGAAGTTGGATCAGAAGCGGAGGTGGGACTTGATCCCAGGCACTCCAGCATGGGATGTGGGTGTCCCACGCTGCAGCTCTCCACAGCATCTGCCCTGCTTAGAGCTCTGTGATTGCACACAAATCAGTTAGCCTTTCTGAGCCCTAGATTCCTTGTCTGTGCAGTAGGGGTGGCAATTCTGCACTCAGAGAATGTTGGAAAGATTGGAGATGGAGCAGTGGTTCAAAACCCGGCACCTCCTAGGCCCTCAGCGGGGCCACCCTCATCAGCCTGATTCAGCACCCTAGAGAGCTGCACCTTCTATTCCACACTTTCAACCTTCCCTGCCTGTGCTGAGCCGGTCTCTTTGGGGGCCATCTGGCCCGGAACACGGCTGCGAGCTGAATTGGGAAATACGGAGTCGGGAGAGCTGAGGGCTGAACAGAAGTGTGTGATTGAAAGGCAGGTGTTGGAGGGGCCAGCGCTGTGGTGTAGTGGGCTAAGCCTCTGCCTGCAGTGCCAGCACCCCATTTGGGCTCCAGTTTTGAGTCCCAGCTGTTCCACTTCCGATCCAGCTCTCTGCTATGGCCTGGGAAAGCAGTGGAAGATGGCCCAAATGCTTGGGCCCCTGCACCCGTGTAGGAGACCTGAAGAAGCTGCTGGCTCCTGGCTTCGGATCAGTGCAGCTCCAGCCATTTTGGCCATCTGGGGGGTGACCCAGCAGATGGAAGACCTTTCTGTGTCTCCCTCTCTCTCTCTGTAACTCTACCTCTCAAATAAATAAATTAAATCTTTAAAAAATAAAAGTTAAAAAGAAAGGCAGCTGTTGGGGCAGGAGGAGCTGTTGCGGCCCGTTGTCTGAGTGAGGGGATTCCAGGCCTCCTCCAGGTTGGGATGGCAGGGGCAGGGTTGTTAGCGGAAATGTCAACACCCTAAGCCTTCCTACAAACCCGTATTTAGGACTGCCTAGGGCCAGTGGTGAAATAAGCAATGGTTTCCCCAAGGTGCCCCACTTCCTCTTTCTGCACCCCACTCCT
Organism: Lepus europaeus; assembly: GCF_033115175.1. Taxonomy (NCBI): domain Eukaryota; kingdom Metazoa; phylum Chordata; class Mammalia; order Lagomorpha; family Leporidae; genus Lepus; species Lepus europaeus. Next base: position 39,584,436 of record NC_084839.1, on the reverse strand, counting down.
ACTCTGTTGGTGGATTCAGGCCAGGACAGAGGGCAGCAGAACACGAGCTACGTCCAGTCTCCCAGCTGCTTCTGTAGAGTCCATGAGCTACAAATAGTTCATTTCTTTAGTGGTTGAGAAAAATCAAAAGAATATTATTATTTTGGGGCACACGAAACTCAAATTGCAGTGTCGGTAATCAAGTGGGCTCGGAACCCAGCCACACCCGTCCTTGTACGGACTGGCTGCGGCTGCTTTGGGCCGAGTTGAGGAGGTGTCTCAGACCTCATGGCCTTCCAAGTCCTAAATGGATTGAGGATGGGCTGCATATACAGTGGCGGTCCCACCGAAGTCTGCAGCCTGGTGACACTGCGGCCATCTCAGTTTGTGTTCGTGGGCTCGGTGACATTCACACAATGACCAAATCGCCTCACAGTGTGTTTCTCAGAGTGTATCCCCGTAGTTAAGCAAGGGATGATTCGTCCTCGACTTGACTCTCAGGCCCTTTAAGGAGAAGCATGCGCATGCTCTGCTCTAAGATGTTAGAGATTCAACGTGATATGTGCCCAGAAGGGTCTGTTTTCCAAGGAGGGGGCCACCCAGTGGGACGGGTGAGAGCAACGAGATGCTGGCGGGGAGGGTTCCCCAGGAAGGGTGGCGGGGAGAGGGCTGTGTGGGCCCACAGGTGGGGATGCTCTGTCCACACTGAGATGGGGGGCACAGAGGTGGTGGGCTTCAGGCCTGTGACTCCGTCTAGCTGTGTAGACAGCAGGACTCAGGGCACTGAGACTCCCTGCCCCAGCTTCCCTGCCTGGCTGATGGCAGTGAGCCCCAGAGCCCCGTGGGCCCCGTGGGCTGGTCCTGAGCAGCACCACCACTGCTCTCCGGTCTCCTGTCTCCTGTCTGCAGAATTCGCCTTCTGCCAAGTGGACGCCTCCATCGCTTTGGCCCTGGCCTTGGCTGTCCTGTGTGACCTGCTCCAGCAGTGGGACCAGCTGGCTCCTGGACTGCCCATCCTGCTGGGGTGGCTTTTGGGAGAGGGTGACGAGCCCGTGGTCTGTGTGGAGAGCACAGATCAGGTAAGCCCAGGGTCTCGGGGTGGGGTGGCAGGGCTGGCCCAGTGGGCTTGTGAAAGTGTGCTTCAGGACACTTAGCGCCAGCGGGAACGTCGCCTGCCGGGCGCTGCTCTGGGTGCTGGGCACACTGCCATGCTGCCTTTGAGGGTTCAGATCAGCCAGGGGAGAGAACTTTGGAAGAAGCTGCGTGGACATGGGAGTTTAGTTACAGAGGCTTATCAGCGGGTGTGAATTAGCCAGGGCCACCCCCACAGTTAGGCCTGAGAGTGGCGTGCTCAGGGGCCTCCCAGGGACTTGCTGCTTGGAGAAAACGATGAACCCTTTCTCTGGAGGCACGCGGGGGCAGTCCCGGGGAACGCAGCCTGGGAGCCGAAATCCACGGCCACCAGTGGCCGACTTAGCTGGCCTTCTTGTCACCCCGCAGGCCAGCAGTTCAGAGGCAGCCTGTTAGGGGAAATGCAGAGACAGTGATAAAGCCTTTGTGATAAAACCACCTTGAAAGGCTGTGGCCTCACAGCGATCCGGGCTCTCGGGTCGGGCGATCCTGCGCTCGTCACACTGCCACCGGCTTTCCCTCTTCCCTGCCTCTTGGATGGCCCAGGGCTCACTCCCTGCCCGGAGCCCCCTCGCCACATCAGGCCCCCAAAACACCTTGGCTTTGAACCACAAACACATCCTTATCAAAGGTCATGTTAAGTCTGGGGGAAATTCCTCTCTGTCGGAGCGGCACAGCAAGTGAAAATAGAAGGTGGCCTTCAAGGCTGCGAGTGGCGCGCACGTGTGGGTGTGGACGGGCCACAGTGGGCCCTCTGGCAGCTGGGGGAGGGGCATACCTCTTGGGCATCTGGCAGAGCTCAGCTCGGTCCGGCCTGGGCTTGTCACCACTCCCTGGATGACTGCTCTCGGGTGTTTTCATCGGATGTAGGTGGAAGACGACCACCTGTTCGAGAAGGCGGAGGTCAACTTTTGGGCCGAGCCCCTGATGTTTGTGAAGCATCTCTACGAGCACCTCCTCAGTCTGCTCTCCAAGACCGGCTGGCGTCCCCCACGCCCCGACTGGCTGTGTCACCTGCGGAGGACGCTGTCGGAGCAGCGCCAGCTCCTGGCCCAGCTCTTCAGAGAGCTCCCGCCCGCTGCAGAGTTTCGGAAGACAGTGGAGTTCGGCAGACTGCGTGTTCAGGAGGAGAGGACTTTGGCTGGCCTGAGGCTGCTGGCCTCTCTGGCTGGGCAGGAAGGAGACCCCCAGCTCCTGGGGCTGCGGGAGCCCCTGCAGAGGCGAGTCGGCGGACCCTCCCGGGAACAGAAAGGGTGTTGAAGAGAGGAGACCTGGGGGCCGGGGGTGCCTGTTGGAAACGTATTGAACATAAAGCCGGGTTTTCTCCACTCCAGGCCTGGCCCACTTCTGTGAGTCCAGTCTTCCGCGGCTTCTTTCTTACTGAGGAGTGTTCCCTCAGTTCATTCATCCCAGGCAGCCTCGTTTATTGCAGCTACTGTAGGAAGTGAGGCTGCCCCGCTGAATCTTTCCTCTGTTCCCAGGTGCAGGCCACCTGCAGGCCTGCGGGAGCCTCTTCCGTCCCCCGGGGCCTCTAACATCCAAGCGTAGCCACCCAGCATTTCTGTGAATCGACTACACAGAACTGAGTTCTAACACACCCATGAGCCCCGCCGCCCCTTCTGGCTGTTTGTAGGCGCTGGAGTCGTTCATTGGCAAACAGCCCATTTGGTCAGGCTTCTAAATTTTATTCCATTTTAGCAAAGCAGAAATATGTTCCACATGTTGGATCCTGGGAGAATTAAGTAAGGATCAACCTCATAGAAATAATTTTGTTTTTATTGTCTGCATGTATAAGTCCTGCAGTGACCTACACATTCCATCCTAATTATTCAAAGAGCCATTGAGAGCTCCCCTAACCACCCCCACCCCATACCTATGCTAATGCTAGGAAACCTGACTGTGGCACCCGGTGAAAGCAGATTGGAAGGAACCTGGAGAAAGAGAGCCAGAATAAAGAACTCGATGCCCACACTGTGTACCATCATTTGTTTGGTGGCAACAGGAACGATTCCCATCTAAGACACGGGTAAACACAGTTCTCCATTGCACTGATCTGATCTGAGAAACCTTAAGGGTTTTCTGTTTTTCCAAGTCCAGCCCAAGCCCTCTTCCTGACACACCCAGCAGGTGGCGCTCTTGCATACTTTTTGCTGCTGGTCTTTTTTCCTTCATCTGTAGTTTCAGAGTAAATGTTTCCCACAGGCTGTTATCTTGAAATGCATAGCTTAGATGGACCATAGCTTCATCCACATTCATTTTTCAGCCTAGGTATCTGAAAAGGCCATTTTGCTCATAGCCTATAACCCAGTTCAAGGTTTTAGGCTCTGTACATATTTTTAAGTACTTCTCAGAGGGGAGGTCATTTCAAAGGATCTTTTTGTATGAGGGTCTGACAGCGCACGTTAGAGAAGAGGGATTTTCTCTCCTGTGGCAGAAAAGGTGATGTCTCGAGTGTAATCTGTCTCTGGAAGAAAGCTTGCTGCCACTGAAAATGCAGCCAAGGCCGAAGCACAAAGGCCTCCGTAGCAGGGCAGGAAGAAAGTTAACTCAGCACCAGAGTTCTGTCCTAAAGCGAACAGGAAACTCCCTGGCTGGTTTTGCAACCAGTCAGCCCCAAATGTGGTTTTTTGTGATCCTGAAATAATTACCTAGCTAGGCATCTGTGTAGCCCACACCTGATGGAAAGTTGCCAACCTCACACTTCTTTTCTGTTCTAAGACCTGCCTGGTGAGAAGTCAGGGCCTTAGTGGCATGACGTGGTGATAAGCTCGGGAGAATAATGACGAACCCAGCCCAGCAAAGCCCAGCTCACTGGAAAAGGCCAGTGCTCCTGTTTTCTCCATTTCAAGTGAAATAAAAGCAGTTACATAACGATGGGAGTATTTTACACACGGAGGTACTCGGTACCAAAGCATGTTCCTACCATGTTTCCATGTCGTCCCCAGAATCCTGCGACCACGTCTGCAGAGCGGGTGTTCTCGCTGCTGGGGACGGGGTTTTAGCTCCGATTTTGATCTCTGCTGGCTGCAGCCAGCCTCGGAGGGCAGGAGGAACAGATGTCCCACTGGTTTGGTATCTGAAATCTTGTTGCTACCCTAATGGCAGTGGTTAGGGGGAAAGGCTGTTTTACACTTTGCTGATGCATTCCCCGGGAGAAACAGAAGGCGGGTGGGCTCTCGAGGCCACCCAACAAAGCTCAAAACAGGGTCAGCGGCCCACCTCTCCCACGTCTCTGCCTGCCCCTGGCTCCAAGCTCCAGGGGCCAGGACTTGGGTGCTCGCCCCCTCCCCAGCTCCGCACTCACAATTCTGGGGACCCCCACCCACAGGGCCTGGCTTCCTCTTTATGCTTTGTCACTTTCATGCATAAGATGGCTCATACTTGTTTTATCTTTTAGACCCCTTCGCAGATACCTCATTTGCACCTTGACAAAAGGTGAGAGGTGAGAAAAGCACGCATTTTATCTTAAGTTTTACAAGCGAGGAAACCCAAGCACCAACACGCCATGTGATTCGCCCAAGACCACATGACTTACCAGGGCCGGGGCCCTAAACTCCAGCCCTATCCTGGACTCTAGCTCCCTGGGCAGGGAGGGGGGCAGAGCTTCGGGGAAGGCACACAGGGCCCTGAGCGACCCGCCTAGCTCGTTCTGTTCCAGGTTAACTGACACAATGATCACCAGAAGGAACGGACTTCGTGCGGACATAGCAAGTGGGGAGATCCACTCGGGGAGGGGTGGGGGCCAGGTAAACTTCCTTCCCTGGGCGCCCTGGACCTTCCAGCCTAAGCGCGGCTGGGGTGCGGGCTGCCAGGTGGACGACAGCGCGGGCCTGGCCCCAGCTTCTTGGCAGCCGGTGCAGACTGAGCGAGAAGGTGCTTTCAGTGGCTTTCGCCTCTCTCGGCGCTGCGGGCGGTGTCTGCCCCGTACCCAAACAGGGACGGCGCACCCTTCGGCAAACCGCATTTCTCAGTGCAAGCTGTTGGGGCGTGGAGCTGGAGAGCGAAGGGGGTGCCCCACCGGGCCCGCAGGTCTGGCTCGGCCGGGGACGGGAAGTGGCCTGGAGCGTGCGACAGGCCCAGACTGCGCTGGGCGCGGACCCTCGGGCGGCCACGGCACCCCCAACGCCCCGGGAGGCCGGCGGGAAGCTACCTCCGCGCCTGCACGGCTCACCCAGCTTCTCCCCGCGTCCTCCGAGTCCGCTCCCCCGCCCGGGACGCCCCGCGCCACTCCACGCCTTTGGCCCCGGCTCAAGGTCTTGTGATGTGATTAGCAAAGCCAGCGCCTTGTCCTCAGACACTCAGCCCTGCCCGGCAGGCCCCGGCGCTCCAGCCCTGTTTACTGAGCCTGGGCGGGGAGAGGGGCGGAGAAACCAGCTCGGGAGCCTCCGGGCAAGACGGCGGCCGGCCGGCCGCCCGCGTGGCCGCTGCCGCCCCCACCCCCAACGCGTCGCTCCACGTGCAGCCCGGCCGGAGCCCCCGCCCTCCGTCCTGAGCACCCTTTGCAAACCAGATGGGCCTCGCGGACGGTTGGCAAGATTGGCGCATTTTGCAATTCCCGCGCCCAGCACAAAACCCAGGGTGGCAGATAATAACTCGGCAAATCCGCCTCGCAGGAGCGGGCGGGGACAGACCCGTCCAGGACTGCAGAGCCCTGGTCACGTTACACGTGCTGGGGCTTTCCAACACGGCAGCCCCAGCACAGGGCGAGAGCCGCGTCCGCCGGCCGCCACCCACCCAGCAGCACCCAGCCCGGCCAAGCTCTCCGCGCCGCCCCGGGCGCCCCGGCGGCCGGCCCCGCCCCGAAGTCTCCCCGCTCCCTCCTCCCCCCCGCCAGGAAAAAAATTGGCGGCGGCCAATGGGAAGCCGGCAAGGCGCCTGACGTCCGCGAGCCGGCGGGCGGCGTTGCCTGGAGACCCCGGCGGGGTCAGCGCGGTGTCCCCGCCCCCCGCGCGCCCGCCCCGCCGCGGCCGCGCCGCGGGCTCTATATAGGGCGCGCGCTCGCGGGCCGCCGAGTTCCAGCAGTCCGCGAGCTGCCGTCGGCTCCGCGCGGGGGGCGGGCCGGCACCCCGGGGCGCGGAGGAGCGCGCTCTGCTTCCCTCTCCTCTTCCCCCCCGCCCCGCTCCGCACTCCAGGGCAGCCCCTGCCCGGTCCGCGCCGCTTCTCCGCTCGCCCCGCGGCAAACTTTCGGCCCCTGCCCGCCCCTCGCCCGTTATTCGTCGTGGCTCGAGGCCGGCCGCGCCGCCCCGAGGGCTCCTCCCGACCTCCCCGCCTGCGGCTCCGACCATTACGGGACCCAGAAACATGTCGACCACACTTCTGTCCGCCTTCTACGACATCGACTTCTTGTGCAAGGTACGCGGGGCAGCAGGGAGGGAGCGGCGGGCGCGCGGGCCAGCGGAGGCCCCGGGCCGTCTCGGACGTGGCGCGGCGGGGCGACCCCTCGGCGCCGTGACTTTGCGGCGGGGAAGAGTCCCGCCGCTTGCAGCCGGGTGTGCTCGAGCCTTGTGGGCGGGGAGGAGCCCGCCGCGGCCACGCTGCCCGGGGCTTCCCGGACGGCGTTTGCGCCGCCCACCCGGCGGCCCGCGGGCTGCAGATCACATGTCGGAGCCCAGCGCGGCCAGGCTGGGCGGCCTCCGCCCTCGCGGGCCTCGCTCGCAAACTTGCTGCTCTTTTGCGCGTGTGTACGGGGGGAGGAGGGTGGAGGCCGAGGCGAAGCCTGCAAAAAAAAAAAAAAAAAAAATGGGGGGAAAAGGAGGTGGGAAAGAAGAAGCCGGAGGTTGGGGCTGACTGTGCAGCCGTCCGTCCTTCATCCCTTCCCCGCTCGCTCTCCCCTCCCCGGCAGACGGAGAAATCCCTGGCCAACCTCAACCTGAACAACATGCTGGACAAGAAGGCGGTGGGGACGCCCGTGGCCGCCGCCCCCACCTCGGGCTTCGCGCCGGGCTTCCTCCGACGGCACTCGGCCAGCAACCTGCACGCCCTGGCGCACCCCGCGCCGAGCCCCGGCAGCTGCTCGCCCAAGTTCCCGGGCGCCGCTAACGGCGGCAGCGCGGCGGCCGGTGGCCCTGCCTCCTATGGTACCCTCAAGGAGCCGTCGGGGGGCGGCGGCGGCGGCGGCACGGCCCTGCTCAACAAGGAGAACAAATTCCGGGACCGCTCGTTCAGCGAGAACGGCGAGCGCAGCCTGCACCTGCAGCAGCAGCAGCAGCAGCAGCAACAGAAGGGAGCCGGCGGCTCCCAGATCAACTCGACCCGCTACAAGACCGAGCTGTGCCGGCCCTTCGAGGAGAGCGGCACGTGCAAGTACGGCGAGAAGTGCCAGTTCGCGCACGGCTTCCACGAGCTGCGCAGCCTGACGCGGCACCCCAAGTACAAGACGGAGCTGTGCCGCACCTTCCACACCATCGGCTTCTGCCCCTACGGGCCGCGCTGCCACTTCATCCACAATGCCGACGAGCGGCGGCCCGCGCCGTCGGGGGGCGCCTCCGGGGACCTGCGCGCCTTCAGCGCGCGCGATGCGCTGCACCTGGGCTTCGCGCGGGAGCCGCGGCCCAAGCTGCACCACAGCCTCAGCTTCTCGGGCTTCCCGTCGGGCCACCACCAGCCCCCGGGCGGCCTCGAGTCGCCGCTGCTGCTGGACAGCCCCACGTCGCGCACGCCGCCGCCGCCCTCCTGCTCCTCGGCCTCGTCCTGCTCCTCCTCGGCCTCCTCCTGCTCCTCCTCGGCCTCGGCGGCCTCCACGCCCTCGGGCGCCCCGACGTGCTGCGCCTCGGCGGCGGCGGCGGCGGCCGCGGCCGCGCTGCTCTACGGCTCCGGGGGCGCCGAGGACCTGCTGGCGGCCGGCGCGCCCTGCGCCGCCTGCTCGGCCGCCTCGTGCGCCAACAACGCCTTCGCCTTCGGCCCGGAGCTGAGCAGCCTCATCACGCCGCTCGCCATCCAGACCCACAACTTCGCCGCCGCGGCCGCGGCCGCCGCCTACTACCGCAGCCAGCAGCAGGGCCTGGCGCCCCCCGCGCAGCCCCCGGCGCCGCCCAGCGCGCCCCTGCCCGCCAGCGCCGCGGCCGCCGCGCCGCCCTCGCCGCCCTTCGCCTTCCAGCTGCCGCGCCGCCTGTCCGAGTCGCCGGTGTTCGACGCGCCCCCCAGCCCCCCGGACTCGCTCTCGGACCGCGACAGCTACCTGAGCGGCTCCCTGAGCTCGGGCAGCCTCAGCGGCTCCGAGTCCCCCAGCCTGGACCCTGGCCGCCGCCTGCCCATCTTCAGCCGCCTCTCCATCTCCGACGACTGAGGCAAGAGGGCGCCAGTGAGGAGGAGGAGGAGGAGGAAGGGAAGGCCGCCGTGGGGGAGCGGCAGGGCCGGGCCGAAGGCCGCAGGCCCGACCCGAGAGCCTGGACTCGAACTGTGTGCGGGGAGGGGTCCGCACTCCTCCCCCCGCCTTTCGGTTTCCTCTTTTTTTTTATAATTATTATTTTTATTATTATTATTACCAAGTTTTCAAGTCTTGTTGAGCAACGAAAAGCCAACGAACTTTTTGTATGGATGAACAAAATGCAACAGGGCAGTTGTGATGCGAATAGAACAAAAAAAAAAGCCAAACCTTTGAAACTCTTTTAGGTCTCCGGTGAGACTGGGACTCAAGTCCGCCCAGCACAGCAGCTGCCAGCCACCATTCCAGTCCTCACTTGAAATGCGGCGGGTCCGATCCGGATGCGAACCCCTGCCTGGAACAGGGGCCGCCAGCCACCGCCTTGCTAACCTATGGGCTTTTAGAATCCAGTATTTCTGCCAAGAATATGCCTTGATAGGAGCCCTCATAGTTTCGTTTCGTTTCTTTTTGTTTTTTTAACATAGTTAGGCGTACATCTGGGGGAAGAAAACAAACCCTTGCATTCCAAAGTTTCATACTGGTTACTGGGTTCATTGCCACCACTTAGTGGATGTTTAGTTTAGAACCATTGCTGTCTGCTCTCTGGAAGTCGTGGGCAGAGCTTAGTTTGTAATCGTTGGGGAATAACTGCTGAATTTTTAGCTGTTTTGAGTTGATTCGCACCACTGCACCACAACTCATGAAAAAAAAACTATTTAACTTATTTATTATCTTGTGAAAAGTATACATTGAAAATTTTGTTCATACTGTATTTATCAAGTATGATGAGAAGCAATAGATATATATTCTTTTATTATGTTAAATTATGATTGCCATTATTAATCGGCAAAACGTGGAGTGTATGTTCTTTTCACAGTAATATATGCCTTTTGTAACTTCACTTGGTTATTTTATTGTAAATGAGTAAAACAAATCTTAATTTAAGAGATTGTATGTAATATTTATTTCATTAATTTCTTTCCTTGTTTACGTAAATTTTGAAAGATTGCATGATTTCTTTACAGAAATCTATGTTGATGCTGTGGAAGTAGTTTGAGGACTATCTTAGGAGTTTTCTTAGAATGTATAATGGTTGTAGCCCATCCAAGTTTATAGAAAAAAAAAGAATGACCATGCTTTGCAATCAGGCTTAAGTGTGGCATGCTTTTTTTCTAATTCCACCTTTATAAACTAGCAAAAAAGTATTTTGTTTGCTTGTTTCACCACTTCTACTGTGACACTCTGGAGTATACAGACATGTAGCAATAATGGGGGGGGGGGGTAGTCTCAGTGCCTTCGAAAGGGCCCGAACTTGCCTTAAATCTTCCTCAACCAAATAAGTATTTTGTTAGTGCTTGAGAATCTGAATGTAGGATGGGTTCAACTGCACAAAAGGAAGAGATCTTTACCACTTTTTTTATAGAGATACAAAGAGGCCACCTCTTAGCGCTGAAATGGTATCTAGTACATGAATATGCCTTGTTTGATTACAGAAAATTCCAAAACTTGTACTATTCTATTTTTTTTCCGTGTAGAAGGGCAGGGACGTTTCCCGAGCCTTCCTGGACAGCGGATGAATGGGCGGTCGCTCTAGTGTGTGTAGGTACAGGTGGCTGGAGCACCACGCGCGCACCCTTGGACTGCTCTCGCGGAAGTGGGTGTTTGAATGTAACAAGAGAAGTCAACTTGAGTTGTAATATATTTTGGGGAATCAGTTCACTACAAATTGTGACTGTAAACATTGTACTGTAAATGTTTTGTAGTTTTCCCCCAATAAAATTTTTGGGAAAAAAACTGGTCCTGTGGAAGCAGTTCTCTTTTGAAGCAGCAAAGGCTGGCTTTCTCTGCTGTGCGCGTGTCAGGCACCGCCCAGGTGTTGGGCTTCGGAGGGGAGCGAGCTGGTGGAGCCTTCCTCCAAGGGAACCTGCGTTTTTTATGGCGAATTCCTTTAGCTGAGGGGAAATAATTACTGGGACTGTAAGCGGCACTGGTTAACTGTCCCCTTTGCTAATAAGATGCATCCCGGCCTGGGCCAACGGGCTGAGCCTGGCGGGAGCCCTCAGGGGGCGTGGCCTGCATGAGTCACTGAACGGGTCACGTGGCCGCAGTGGCAGCTGAAGGTCCGGTTTTTTTTTTTTTTTTTTTTTCCTTTCCTGCTGGGACGCCCAGGAAGCAGAACTGCTCGGTGGGGAAGGGGCAGAGGCTCGCTCTGCCAGCCCAGGCCCACGGGGCCTGAGCCGAGGCGAACAACCAGGCCAGCCTGGGTGGGAGAAGGGTGGCTTTGGCTGGACTTCGGAAGGCCTGACGGTGTCCTTGCTGGGAGGGACGGGCAGGAGGATTGAGCAGATTAAACTTGGATCTGGGTGATGTTTGTTTACGCAGACAACTTCCTCTGGGAGTGAGCACAGACAGGTTCCTTATGCAAGAGGACTCGGTGTCTGTGCTGGAAGTCTAAGTGACCAGAAAGCCGGTCTCGACCCGGGTCTCCGGAAAAAGGAAAAGACTGCATTGATTGGCCTGCTGATTCTCAAACAGTTGAACAAAATCTTGCTGTGATGACTCCTCCATTCTTCTCTTCAAAACACTACTTTAAAAACTTCAAAAATGAGGTTCATAAATCATGTCTTTCCTTCCCCATCCCCCTTCCCACACACGCACACGGCCTAACACTTTCCAAAAGGAGGTAAGAGATTCAGCCCTGGGTTGCGCACTTCTCTGCAACAGCTGGGCCTTATCAACCCCTGCCTGCACCCCTCCTGTGGGCCCTGCATCAGCCAGGGTCTCCTGTGACTCACAGCTGAGAGGGAGGGGCGGGGGCGCGCTGGTGCAGCCCCGGGCCTGGGGCAGCTGGTTCGCGTTAACGATGATTGCACTGGTGTTAACTGGAGCATTTTGGGGCTTGGCGCGCTCTGCCAAAGGGGCTGGGGAACTGAATCAGAGTTCTCCCAGATGCTGGGGCGGGGGTGGTGGGCGGCTGGCTGAAAGTCTCCATTGGGGGGCGGGGGGGGGGGAGTTCCAGGCCAAGGGGGAGGTGCAAAGACCCTGCAGGCTCCC